>NC_057851.1:11523558-12773558 GCF_015237465.2 Chelonia mydas
GTGGTTTGGTGTAAATGTCATCATTGCAATTTGAACCTAGGATTGTCCATGTACTGGAGATGGGCCCTTCCCTGACACTCAGTCATGGTGAAACAGCCAACTTTCTCTTACTTCATTGTTCTGCATGATAGTGATAGGTTTTTTCAAATTCAGGGCTTCATTACTTGGACCACAGCCATGTGAGCTCCTTACACTTCAGTCCAGGAGCTGGTTCCCTCAGAGAGGGGATCTTTTTGACTAGCTGTTTCACCACCTTCTGCTCCTGCCCCTTATACTCTGAGAATAGACTCCTGGAGAGTGTGCCGTCTTCCAGGGTCGGGTTGTGTGACTAGAGTAGGCTGAAATGTTTCCATCAAAAGGTAAGTTCACTGAAAAAATGGCTTTGTCAAAAACAAAAAATGCAAATTTTACCAAAAAACAAAAACAAAAACCAGAAACAGTTTTGAAAACGTTTCAATTTTTTTTCATTGACAAAGAAACAAAACTACGTTCATGGGAAATTTTGGCAAATATGTTTTTTTTTAATATTCCTGTAAAAAGTAATTGGTATTTTTCAACCAGCTCTGGTTGTGAGGTGATCTTGATGATAACATTGGAGCATTCCAGACCATCCGAGTTGATCTCTTGAGGTTCCAGTTTTGTTTGCAGATGTACAGACAGGGCTGAGTAAGGCAGGTGCATATTTCTCACCCCATTTGTCCACCCTATCTAAAAAACAAATGTTCTTACCTATTCATTTTGTTTTATGTATACTTTCAAAGTATGGGTCATGAAATTCCATGAGAATAAATTTGGAATAATTTACTGGCATTGTCTCTCCAGCTTTATCCCTGTGTTAATGTCAGAATAATCAAAATCTGGCCCCAAAATTCTAGGGAAAACGAAGGAGTTTTTGAAAATTAAGAGCTCTATCACAGGATTATTGATCAGAGTGGTAACATTCTGACCCCTTGAGGAAAGGGTGCTTGTCAGTTTGAGAGAGGCTTTACTGAAGTTTGGGCTATGCCTTTGGAAACTCTTTTCTTTCCATTTCGTGTTTCTCCTCCTAGATGGCAACTTGGCCTGTCAGTTTTGTGTCACTGGTTGTTTATGCCATAAATGTCATTTGGAATGACAACACAAGGAAAAGGTCAGGGCTATTACTGCACATGCTTAAACCCTGGAGCTTAATACAGTCAAGACACTATGTTTCACCTCCTAGGAGTGGCTGGAGAGAAGGCATCAGGAGGAAATAAGTATTTTGCAATGCTACTCCATGGAAATCATTCCTTGGGGCTCAGAACAGGACATAACAGAGTGACTTTTTAATTTTGATCCAGGTAATGTAAGTTGATGAATTAACAGCAGCTGTTAGCATTGCTGGGAGAGAAGCAGAGCTGACTGTGCCTTATTAGTGGTTTGCAGTGTTGTTGTAAGCAGTGTTGGTCCCAGGATATGAGAGAGACAAGACGGGTGAGGTAACATCTTTATTGGACCAACTCCTGCTGGTAAAAGAGACACGCTTTCGTGCTCCAGCAGACCTGAAGATGAGCTCTGTGGAGCTCAAAAGCTTTTCTCTTTCAGCAACAGGAGTTGATCTAATAAAAGATATTATCTCACTCATCTTCTCTCTCTTTATTAGAGCATGGAAGCTGAATGGTGGTAATATGAGAGGATGTAATCGATAGATCACATGCTAGTTGTGATTGTTCTGCATTGGCTTCAGTGCCTAGACTCTGTGCCAGGGGGACTGTGTGTTGTCCTTGCCCCTTTCTACTTGCTTAGGAGGTGCCATTTGGGAGGGGTCGGGGGAGGGGAGAAGAAAATCGAATTCTAAATTAAAGTAGTAACAGGAGGAGAGAAATCAACCTTTGCTAAATGCTAGTTCCTGACATCTGTGGCTTTGTTAAGGAAACTCATGCCCAGGTGACTCTCCAAGTGTTAGTAGACTCCCTTCATGGTTTTAAAAAAAATCCATGTGAAATGTCAATCACACCATTTGGTCAACAGCAGCCTAATCTGAGGAGAGGAAAAAAGTCAATCCTTCTTTTCACCTCTGCATATCACAAGCTTTTGATTGGTCTATGGCAAACTTTGGTAAGAGAAAATATTTGTTTTTGATGGACAGCCAGGTGGATAAGTTATTTTTCTTAATTGTATATGTTGTTAGCTGGACAATATCATGCTTGCTGCATAGCCCCCCCATTCAGGTACATGCTTAAGTATCTTACTAACTTTCATTCAATGAGACTACTCACATACTTAAATTAAGTGCTTTGCTAAACTGGTACCACAGTCAGGAGAAAGCAATTTTAATTGTCCCCATCAACAGAAGAACATCTAGGATCTTGGAATTTATTACATAACTATGCAACTATATATTTTAATGTACTGAACATCTATTGAGTTCTCCAGAAGCTTGTTCATTACCTCCCTTGGTAACATACACAATACCCTGTCCCTCACCAGCCTTAGCCAGCCCTGAAAGGCATGGTTTTCATTATACTACAGGTTTCAGATCTGAATCTAGCAAGCACCTGCTTAAAATAAGAAGGCAATTGCTGTAAACCCAGCCAGGAGAGGTTAGGTATTTGTCCCTATTCACATTGATGCTACAGTGTATCCTTCTGTAGTCAAACTTCTCACTAAAGCGGAATGAAAGTGTGTTACCATAGAACTGACAAGTTCATTACGTTGTTTTCAGAGTTGGTGTAGCTGCGTTGGGTGCAGGATGCTTGAGAGACAAAGTTAATGAGTTAATATCCTTTATTGGATCAGTGTCTGTTGGTGGAAGGGACACACTTTTAAGCTTCATAGAACTCTTTTTCAGCTCGGAGGATCTGTGAAGCTCAAAAGCTTGTCCCTTCCACCAAGAGAAGTTAATCCAACAAAAGCAGGTGGTTGGAATTCACATCTCTCCCCACAAGCAAGTCGTATAGAAGCGTGGTCAAGGTAAGCCATGTTTTAAATAAAATAATACCCTGGCCTGTAAATGAAAACCACTAGAAATGGACTGGGTCTCTTTGGGACTTTAAGAACTGTGACAGAACCTGCATCATTCCTCTCCCTTTTGTTAAAACAAAATACAATTTACAGTAAATCCTCAACATTGGACTTGAAGCTCAGGTTTGACTTCTTGATCAAAAAATGTGTACAGCATAAAGTGGGCAGCTGCTGCGCTTATTTATCTCATTTTAATTATTTATTTCAATGTTACAAGCACTTATCTAGTCATCTTGGCACTTAATGATGCATGAAAACAGGGCCAGAAATTCAAATTGATCCAGAGCTACCCAAAAAGCTCCTGGTTTGCTTTCAGTAAAACTAGAGTCATGACTCCCAATGGTCTTGCCGCACAATACATGAAGAAAACAGAGACTCTTTAATAATTATTATTCCATGGGGGCAAACAAAAATGTGCATTAAGGATCCTTGATTGGTCCCATCTGTGGCAGTAGATTCCTGGCACATTTTGCATGGGACTTTACATTCACCATCACAGCTAGTGCTCCTTCTTTTGCAATAAAGACATGCACATTCTTTATTAGGATGGGTTGGGAGGGGGCGTTTATCTGCAACTATTCACCTAACTCTGATAACCCTGGAGCCTTTGATGAAAAGAAATACCAGGTCACAGCTGGGGATTAAAATCAGGCCTTGCAGCTACCTTGCGTGTGCTACACCAGCTCAGCTACTAGGCACACCACAAAGTACACATTCTGTATTTGAACCCCCTGGGTTTATGCCCCAGCAGTCTGACTGGATTAGGAATGGAATCCTAACTGTTGGTCTTAGTCAGAACAGATCTGATTCCAATAGGAGGCAAACATACGGAATCAGCCTCATGGTACGCCCCACCCCGTCCCCCGGTTCTCTTATCATAAACAATTGTTGCAAATGAAAGAACATCAAGGAGCAGTGCTGTTAATGTTAGTTATTCAGATCCCAGCTCCAATTTGAACTTCTTCTGGGCGTTGAGATGATTGGCTTAACTCTTTGAACGCAGAGAAATGGTGGATTTATGTAGCAAAGGCAACACAGCAGGAGGAAGTGAACACATCGAGAATTAAACCATCTGAACCACTATAGGAAAAATAACAAAAGAATTATTGCATAGTACAAGTAAAAGGGTATGTCCCCTCAGCCTTGCTAGATGTAAAATCCTGGTAGATGTGTCTGTTTTGATAAAACTCATGGAACAATAATATTTTACCGAAGACGGTGGGAGGTGGGGACGGTGGGAATAAACTGTGCTTCCCCATGTCAGCCAGCATTGCAGAATTAAACGGATTCACTTGACTTCCTCTCCATGCCAGGACTTGTTTGTTTCAATCTCAGTGGTGTTGGGCATGGTTATTTCTTACCAGTGGAAATTAATAACAGTATTTTTGGGAACTATTAAGTGGTGAATTTTGCCTACGGCCCTGCAGCTTTCCATTAAAGTAAATTGAGGATGCATAGCTATCACATTCACATAGCCTTCTGCAGATGGACCTGTAAGGTTCTGGAGGATTTGGTGCCGTTATGGTGCATGGGCCTATTAGTGTGCCATGAGTTAGGGGATAGGACATAGGTGGAGTGACGAGATCTGGATTCTATTTCTACCTGTGCCACAGGCTCAATTGGCTGATCTTGGGTAAATTTACGGTGCCTCAGTTTCCCCATTTCTATTGGTAAAGTTCTACATATTATTTTCTTGAAGCCCCATTATAGAGATATAATTTTATCCAATTTTGGAGAGAATTTTTAAGGCTGGAATTAGTCCCAATTATCCACCCAGAACAGGTAGTTAGGATTTTTGCATGTAAACCCGTTGCCTCTTTAATTTGCACAGGAGTCTATGAAAAACCACAGAATACAATAGCAAAAGCATCTTAGGTATGGCTGTTGGCCTACAGTAAACAAAAAGATTGTGGTGTCTGAAAAGTTACATGGAGCAGGAATGGATGGATTGCATTGCAAGATGAATGGAAAGCAGTGTGGTCTGGGGAGTGTTCAGATTTTTTTTGTTGTTGTTTCAAAAGGAATTTTTTACCCCAGGCCAGAAGCCTGTGTGTCAGGGAGACTGTCTCATTTCTCTGCTCAAAGGCTGTCAGAGATGACTGAGATTTGAAAAAGCTTTCTGATGTTGATGAGGTCAAGGGAGGCAACGCTGCTAACCATCAGTCACTGCGTCACTGGCGAGTCGAGATGACACGTGAAAGTGAAAAGAAACATGAAGCGGTGATCTCTGGAGGACCAGGGAAAAAATAAAATAAAATAAAAATTAGGAAAGAAAGAAGAGGTGCAGGTCAAATGGTCAAGCAAGAGTTTATGGCATTAGTATTCAGCTGGAATAAGGGAAAGTATCTCAGTTCCCAGTTGGAAGTGTTCTGAAGAAAGGGAAAGTGACTGGAGGCAAAAGATATATTAATATTACTCCACTTAATCAATACATAAAATCCTCCAATGTATTTTTGTACAAGCCTCTTCTGCAAAGTTAGCACCTGCAGTGGTTTCTGATTCTATCGAATTGTGCTTGCAACAGGTTAAGTCCGGGCTGCCCAAAACAACTGTCAAGAGAAAAGGGCCATACAAGTTGGCAGCTGAGCAGCCTGAGGGCTGCACTTGATTTGCATAGAATGGCGCAGATTGTCACCAGTGTCACCTTAAAACTGAAGTGCAGAGATTATTGGTCCCGGCTTGCAATGAGCCAAGAGGAAGCTGCTCATAGCAAGGTGGAGCATCACAAGCTGCGAGGTTTAGTCATCACTGTTCACTTGCTTCCAGAAGGAACACTGCATGCTGGGACCAGTAGCGCCTGGGGGGTTGCACTTCTGTATTAAGCAGTTTTGTAGAGTAACTGGCCTTGAGGACACAAATTAAACCGTAAAAGGCAGAGTTCCATCAGAGTAAGAGATTGTCCACGGGAAGGGGTGATGCTATATCAGTACAGTTATGCTGGTTTCGAGTTCCACCTTATGTTATTTAAAAAAAAAGAAAAAAGTCTCCTGCAGAGACGAGGCCTAAATCTGAAGCCATGTCTAGACAGACCTCTGCTGTCATAGCTATGTCAGACAGGGCTGTGAGGAGGTGTGATCCCTGACCAAAAGCGCAGTGCCAGCAGAAGCCCCGAGTGCAGTTATACCAGCAAATCTGTGCTTTTGCTAGTACAGCTTGTTTCACTCCTGGAGAGTGGTTTCACCGTATCGGTGCAAAGCAGAGCTTTGCCGGTATTATGGCTGCGTCTACACTCAGAGGGCTTTGCCAGTACAGCATACCAGTATTCCGACACTGGTAAAGCGCTCCTAGTCTGTACGTGGCCTGAGTCTGCTGAGACTTCTGGAAACATCTCGTTCACACAAGGAATGCTTAAAAGCTCCAGCTGATTCAAAACCCAGAGGAAAACTCGTCTGAAATTGCCAGTTCTGCCTCATAATTGGTCAGACCATAGGGGTAGATTCTCATTTATGCTAAGGCCCCTTTTTTCCTGTTTTGGCATTGTAAAGTGGCCTTTGCGCGGGTGTCAATGACAGCACGCACCCACCGATGCACTTTGAGGGTACTTTCACACTGCATGGCAGCATAAAATGTCAATGCTAGGCCCTATAGAGTTGAATTTCTCAAAATTGGCCCAGTTCTCTCAAAACCCATAAGTGTCTGGATGACTGAATGTGGACTATCTCATGACGTATCCAGTCCTGCTTGTCTTGTGTGACTAGTCCCATTGGGTCAGATCCTCAGCTGCTGTAAACTATTGTAGTGATACTGAAGTTAATGGAATAACTGATTAACACCAGATTAGGATCTGGCCTATTGAAATCTGTAGGACTAGTAAAAGCAAAGTGAGTAAAGCAAATAGGATGTAGCCTTAGTTGTTGTTGTTGTTGTTTTTTAAATCCACAGTGAAGACACCCACTGCCAATTCCTGGTCAAGTTGTTTTATTTTAAGTGTAGCGAATGCTAGATATCTACAGCACAAGTCAAATAGTGTGGGAACTGTTACAAAGACTGATCCCAGCTGGTATCATAGCTCCATTGACTTCAATGAACTATGGCAATGTTCACCTGTTTAGAGTTTAGTTCACCTGTTGGTAGCAGTGTGGAATTTTAAATAGCAATGGGCGAACTGGTTCAGGTAAAATAGTGACATATCTTTATCTTCAGTTGGCTAGATGCAATCTGGGAGTGGCCCTGGAAACGGAAGAATTGATTACAAAAGTGAAACTCACTAAACACAAAGTGCCGTTGAATGCAGAAGACAAAACGAAAGTAAAGATTTTTTTTAAAAAATTAGGTACTTAAGCGCAGGCTCTTAAGTCCATATTTAGGCTAAATGAACGGTTTTATAGAAGTACTGAGCACTCAACAGCTCCCATTAAATTCATGCACCTATTTCTGAAAACCTTCGCCTCAAAAAACAAGAGAAAAATATGATTTCTAAATGGCCCCTCCTGATTCAATGTATTTGAGTGGGACAAGGAAAGATTCGCCCCTTACACTAAAACCCCATCACGATAAAATTTACAATACTGTATGTTTGTTTCTTTCCTATAGGGGAAATCTTTTGGGGTGTCTTTCTGGTTTCAGACAGCTACAGGACTTGTCACTGTTACAGAGGAAAATAATTTGCCCTTTGTAACAAGATTTGCTGGAGTAAAATATATTTTTATTCTGTGTGGTTTTATATGGCTACAATCAGCCTGCACTGAATTTTTTTGTCATCCAGAAGTAATTTACATTAGTCATTTAAAAAATCATGCCTTTCTATTAAAAATAGAGACACACAGAGAGTACCCAACAACAACTTGGAGTAGATTTACAGTTCTTCAGCCTTTTCTCTTGCCCTGGAGCCTGATGGGACTCTGGTGTCCTTGGAGGAATGGGAGAAGGAAATGCTAGGGGCCAATTGCTGATTTTATCATTCAAACACAAAATTTGTTACACCACTTTATCGGTCACAGGGAAAGCAATTATAGTGTGGTTCAATTTTCCACTCAATGGCTGTACTGGGGATCAAAGTCAGTTTTTATGATGGGAAAAAATGTTTTGCTATTTTATTTGTTATTTAAAACTAAAAAAGCTGGCACTTTCAGTACAATACATTCTAAGGGTATTTTTTTCCTCTTCATGAGATAAGCCAAAAGAATCAATGCTTTCTCCTTTTAAATAATCAGTTCCCCCCCCACCCGCCTTCCCATCATAGTATTAAGCCCATTGCAATGTAGAAATGAAATTGCCACGCTTAAAAGCAATACAGCATTAGAACTCTAATCACAAAGACTGGAGGTGAAACTGACAGTATGCCACACTGCTTATTATGAGTTGTTTTCTTTTTGTACTTTTTTCAAAAAAGGAGGTTCGGTAAGCGTGTGTATCCTCTTATAAATTAATTGCCACGGAGATATAAAATACTTCAATGGTGGCTTAACATCTGATCAGTTTGTAAAAACCAGACTGATGTATTTTGTCGTCATCTGAGACATTTTGGGTTGGATTCCATTCCTGCAAACAGATCACTCCAATTAAACATGCATTCTCTCTTTTACTGTAAAATTTTTATTTATTCCTCAACAAGGGGAAGAGGGAAGCAGACTACAAGACAACTGAGAAAATGCATTCTAGCCACAGCTGTGAGTGTAATAATAATACTTACAGTAGCCACTTATGAAGAGCTTTTCATCTCCAAAGCTCTTTACAAACATTAACTAATAAATCCTTAAAACATCCCTGTGAGGTAGGAGAGTGTGAGCAGTAAGAGCAAAATGTCACCACATCAAAGAAAATCACATCAATTATTTAGTCAAATATTTTAATCACACATTCTCAGAAAGCAAGACAATCTCATGATGATTTTCTTGCTTTTTGCACTTATTTGATGTGTTGTGTTTCCGAGATTTGCTGGATAACTTAATGCCACAGACCAATCAGCTAATTTCATTAGCGGTCTTCCATTTTTGCAAAAATAACTTTTTCCCTTCTTGACACCAGAGGTGTCCTTGCTTTAAATGATTCTTGTGCTGTGCTAATATTTAGGCCCTGATCTTGCAAAGTGCTAAAGCAAGTGCTTCACTTTAAGATTTAAGACTTTAGTATTGAAGTCAATGGGACCGCTCCCGAGCTTAAAGTTAAGCATGGGCTTGGCTAGAGCTGGGCTTTACGACAGACATCAATAGGCAGATTAATGGGTATTGAACAATTTTGTAAATGGGGGCACTGTGTTGCTCAACTCCCAGTGCAGCTGATCAGCTCAGCTTCCCATGGGAGGCACTCACCACGTCACAGGATCTGGCCCCAAGCCTCCAGGGACAAAAGAACCTAGCCTTAAGGCAATCGGTGCTCTACAGCATATTTGCTCTGACCGTTTCTCCCTCACTTGTATCTATAGACCCACTGATAGCGAAATAGTAAGTTCTTAACACAGCAGTCACGTAACCAGGCTCGCTTTTCCAGGTTGGTAGGGAAAGTACGCTGCTCGCATGTCTGCTGTGTTTTCCTTGAGCAGGACTCTGGAGCATCTAAGCAAAGGTCAGGCTTGTTTTGAGCAAAGGTGCTCAGGGGAGCTGATCAGAAAAAAAAAAAAAAAAAAGTAAAACATTTCAAAGTCATTTCCATTTTCCAGGGGGTTCCAAATGGATCCACTTTCTGTGACTTTTGCTTCAAAACTGCCATTGACGATTTTGGGTTCACAAATCTGGTTCTCAGTCAAACTGTTGATAAAAAGTACCATGAGAGAGAGAGAGAGATCTTAAAAAAGCAAACTTCTTATTTTTCCAGGTTTGAAGAAAATGTTTTCATTGAAAAACGGCCTTTGTTTTAAAAGTTTAGACATGCTCCGGTGTTCAGATTCTATGGAGAGGACTGCCAGTGTAGGAATCTCGCAAGATTTAAAGAAAAAAAAAAAAAAGAGGCCCCAAACGATCTTTCTGTGAAATCAGAAACAGGTGGAAGGTGCTTCTTTCAGACTGGATGTTGTTTTGTTTGGGGATCATTGGAACCTGAAACTCACACTGGAAGTTCCAGCAAAGTAGGAAGGAACCCATGTAAATAGGAAGAACCTATTTGAATGGAAGCCCTTCAATTTCCTGGTTGCTGTACAGCTCAGGAGGTTAGATTCTAGCCCCTTGACTTCATTCCTATGGCAGCCTCAGTTCCCAAGGCCCCCTGAAGAATTCCCCCCTGCACAGGAGCAGCATAGAGCTGACTTAAACCCTGCAGTGCCCTGCACAGCGCTGGACACATGGGGATAGCAAGGGCAGGTGGAGGCTTGGCCAGAATTCTCTATGCTCCAGCTATTCTGAGTTATAGAGCAGCCCTTAGCAAGCTGAGTAACAGTACGGTTTTACAGCAGCCTTTGGGTCTCTTTTAATTTCTCCTACGGGCAGCACCAGCCTCAATCAAGGCAAGGAGAGTTTGGGCGGTCATAAATTAGGATCCCACTTGTGTTGTGGTACAGCCCAGGATTTTGCCCAGTGAAGGGAAAGAATTAAATTAAAAAAATAAAAACTTTGAGGGATTTAAGCCAACCCTATAAGTGTGCGTGTGAGTGTGTGTCTGAGTACGTATATTTTTATGTATTCTCTCCTACTTTTCAAAATGTGAACACTAAATTGAGATCCAACAATTCCAGCTTCTACAATGGCTAGTGTGTTAAAAAGCTTCCTTCCCAGGGAGTGTTTTAGACACCTGTTTTCCCTTTAATATATTTGCCTTCTTATAGTGAAAAAATAAAAATTCATTACTTTGTCCTCCCGGGCCATAAAAGGCACAAGATGCTTTGCTCTGACAAATTTAAATTAGTGGAAGGGTTCTCCCACATGGGAGACTGCAGCCATGGCCTGTGGTCAGAGATAAATTTTTCAGTGAATCTGCACCCAGGGTGATTAAGGGAAGCCTCCTGATTTTATCCTTTCACTGCTGAGCTGATAATGCAGCAATGTTGCCTTCTGTCGGTCCCCAATGGTGTCATGCTGGGGGAGAGAGGTCGGTGACTTTAGGGGGCTGCTAGCGATCCGCTAAACAGGCTCAAACACCTGATTGTGAGTGAGCAACTGCTGGGTTACTACATGCTATTGGGTCATTTCAGCTGTTCCCTGCACCTAATATCATCCAGGAGTTCCCCATTGAA
The DNA here is from genome assembly GCF_015237465.2 of Chelonia mydas. Taxonomy (NCBI): domain Eukaryota; kingdom Metazoa; phylum Chordata; order Testudines; family Cheloniidae; genus Chelonia; species Chelonia mydas. The sequence goes on from NC_057851.1 coordinate 11,534,645, forward strand.
TTGAAGAGCGGGGAGGAAGAAGGAAATTGCTCCCCATTTCATTTATATATCTCCTATAAAGCTAACTGCATTTAGGCAGTGGGAGCACATCACATACTTCCCCCCACACTCATTATCCTGGCACTTCATCTCCCCTTGTTGACATCTCCCCACTTTATGGTCACATTTTAAGAGATTGTCTCTTGATCACACTGTCACCCTCACAAAAATATTGCTAGTTGTTGTAGAGGCAATTTTTATTTCTTAGACAACGAGATTAGCTATTGGCCTAGCTAACCTAGGGACCTGGTGGATTCTCTATCACCTGGAGCCTTGCAAACAAGATTGGAGGTGTTTCTAAAAACTGTGTGTGAGAGACTCTGCAATCATATGCAATATCTTTGGTGACCTCATTGTATGAAGTGTACGAAGCACTGTGGGCCAGAAATTATATGAAAGTCCAGGGAGGGGAATTATCACAGCTCGTCCAAGAACCAAAGACAGTGGGGGGGGTGATTAAGATGAATTACTTAGGTTGTAAAGACCTCCAGAGAGGTCCCAGCCCCGGGGGAGGCTCACATATACACTGGTTCAAACTGAGTTTTCCAGGGGTGCGGGAAAGAGACAAAGAAAGGGCTTTTGATATTCAAAGGCTGGATTTCAACTGACTCAGGCCCACCCTTCTGATCCCTTCTTTCCAAGAGCCCATCCCTTGCAGAAGGGTTGGGAAGACTTTGGCTTACTATGGCCCCATAAAACTGATGGGTGACCTCTGGTATGTTTCGTGTGATTTGAAGTATGTTAGTGGTTTTATTATGTTTTTTTTCTGTAATGCTTTTACTTTAAGAATAAATTTGCTTGCTTAGAAAGAGCTGGGTGGTCACTGGTAGCTGGATGCAATACACGGAGAGAGAAAGCAATGCCCTGGCATTGGACTTTAGGCAGATTAGCTTACGGGGGATATTATAAGGAATGGTCAGATAGGAGTTTGGACAAGGGTCTCTGCCTGAGACAGATGATGGCTGGACACCTAAGACTTGACAGGGAACGCTTGGAGAGTATCATGGAGGGGTGCTGGAACTATTTGTGTAGTGGGGGTTCTGAGAGCCCTTGAACCAAACTGTAAACCCTGTATATGATGGAAACCACTTCAAGCTAGGGGGTGCTGCAGCACCCCCAGCAGCCTTACGTCCAGCATCTATGGTATCATGGAGGGGGGATACAGGTCCAGTTACTCTGAAACTGTGACACTATCCTCTAACTCTAGCAGAAGTTATTTGGCCTGATGCAGAGTTTACAGCAAGGTTCTATTCTCTGGCCTGCGTTCTGTGGGAGGTCATTCTAGATGATCATAAATGGTTCCTTCTGGCTTTAAAGTCTGAATCTTTCTTCCCTGCAGCTTTTTTGCACAGGTGTGGCTGTGCCAGCCTCTATCTTGGCCAACATCCAGGGGCTCCCAGCGTTAAAAGTGTGAATCTCTACAACTCAAGCTAAAGCGCACTTTTCTGTCAGTGGTGACAGACTCACCTCCTCCATGGAGCAAGCACAGGAAGGAACATGCTCTAATATAATTATGCCAACTCTCATGATTTTCATGGATCTCAATATATATTTTTTCTCTAAAGCCCCAGCACTAGGGGTCATGTGATTAAATGAGTCTCTGTTTCCATGTACCAAAAAAAAAAAAAAAAAAAAGGGGCAGTCAGGTTCTAGCCCTAAGGCTTGAGAAAAAAACCATGAAAGCATGATCCCTAAAGGCTCAACATCCTTTGAGGGGGCAAATACAAAGAATCCAAAATACCATTTTTTTCAAATCCAATGATTTTAAAGCCAGACATGATTTTTAGTGTCAAAACTGAAACTTTTCATGGAAACTTTGGTTGAAAAGGCTTCTCAAGTGCAGGATGGAATTTCCTGTCCAAGTAAGAAAGAGAATAACCCACTAGTAAGGGCACAGAATTAAACAGAGCAAGGAATTGAACAGGAGTTTCCTAGATTGTAGACAAGGAGCCTAACCACTGGTCTATTCACTGTTACCCTCCTAGAACACCTGTCACATTTCATATAAATAATTAAACATTAATTGGGCCAAAGAAAGTGAGTGTAGTGGGGGTTCTGAGTCTCTTACATTTCTAGAGGTTCCTGGCTAGGCCACCCACCTGAAATGTAAGAGAACCAGGTTTAAATCCTTGCTCTAAATCAGGGGTTCTCAAACTAGGGGATGGGACTCTTCAGGGGTTCGTGAGGTTATTACGAGCTGTCAGCCTCCACCCCAAACCCCGCTTTGTCTCCAGCATTTATAATGGTGTTAACTATATAAAAAAGTGTTTTTAATGTATAAGGGGGAGGGGGGGTCGCACTCAGAGGCTTGCTATGTGAAAGGGGTCAACAGTAAAAAAGTTTGAGAGCCACTGCTCTAAATCAAACAGAGCAGGGAGGAGAACTTGTGTCATTCTGACACGGAACTGAAATAAGGATAATAATAAAAAGAAAAGGAGGACTTGTGTCACCTTAGAGACTAGCAAATTTATTTGAGCATAAGCTTTTGTGAGCTACAGCTCACTTCATCGGATGCATTCAGTGGTTTTCTCATCAGATGCATTCAGTGGAAAACCACTGAATGCATCCGATGAAGTGAGCTGTAGCTCATGAAAGCTTATGCTCAAATAAACTTCTTAGTCTCTAAGCAGGTGACACAAGTTCTCCTTTTCTTTTTGCGAATACAGACTAACACGGCTGCTACTCTGAAAAGAATAATAATATCACTCCTTTATTATATTCCCGGGTAAGGTTGACAGGAAGTCAATCCTTTATTCCTGTACAGTAGTAGCAACTCTATTGTATTATCTTTTGTATAAGAACATAGGATAAAGTGCTTTGTTGTTGGTTGGTTGGCTGGCTGGTTTTAAGCCCTAAAATGTTCTCACTATACAATACTGTATCATACAGGAAAGAAACACTAATATTTGGTGGCATTTCCTTGACAAGTTGTCATGTATCAATCTAAATTAAAACCAAATCTGACACACCAAAAAACTCATCTTGATCTGTCTTGTTCGAACAATGCAAATCCATGATGATCTACATTTTATGACCTGAAGTCCATCCCTTGAGGTGATCAAGCTAGACTCATCGAGGCAATGAGATTTATATACTGGCATGTGGTCAGTGAAAACATTGGCTAATGTGATACTGCAGACACGATCCTTGCCTGAAAGTAGGAAAGTATTTTGTTTCTTTGGGGGAGCTCTCAGCATTCCCCCATATAATACATGCAACAATTACTCACATGAATAAGGGTTGGACTCCATCCACTCTTGGTCTGGTGTGATTTATGGGTGGCAGTCTGACACAGTGGCTAGGAATTGGGATAGTGGAAGACAAGAGAGCTGGCTGCCATTCCTGGCTCTGCCATCAACTCGCTGTGGGACCTTGGGAAGTGTGGTAAGATTTTTATGCCTCAGTTTCCCTGTTTGTAAAACGTTCCTCATGGGTGTTGAGCATTTGGCTAGATGTTAGGCTTCAAAGGGAAGTCCTTGGGGCTTGTAGGAGGATAGTGTGAACCCCGTTGATCCTGCTCCTCTCTTCCTCTACTCAGAGCCAGTGACATGGGGAAGGGTTTTGATGCCCACCTTCCTATGTGGGGAGATCTGTACATAGGTACCCAGCAGACAATGTGGACCATGGTGTTTTATGTGTGAAGAGTTGGGTGCATCAGATCATGATGATCAAGCAGAGTCCTTCTCTCAAGCAGGAGAGAGAAATGTGCTTCTTTGCCTTTGGCACAGATTCAGTCCCCTGTATTATCTCAGTGGGGCCATCAGGTGAGCCACAATAACGGTTTAGGGAAAACTGCTCAGGTTTTCCCTAACATGCACAGATTAATTAAATAGCCCAAAGGGGTAAGAGAAGGGGGTGAAGAGCAATTCTTCATAATGCTGCCTATTCAGAGAATGCTCCAGAAGTGTTGTAAAAGTCAAACCAGATCGCATAAGAAAGAATTCAACAGTAGTTCTAGGCAGCATCTCCAGGAGAGTAAGTGTTTGATTAATATTAACTCTCCAGGTTCCTAAGAGTACGTGCACATTTTGCTGCAGCATGCATCACTGTATCTGTATATTTAGCCCTCATCAAGGTCCCTTGAAACTGAATTTATTAAAAGCAAACTCGTTGGGAAATATTTCACCCAGGGAAGCTTTTCTTCAGGTACAAGTTTAGGATGTGTGTTGCCAAACACATCTTTCTCATGTGCAGGACATGCTACATTTCAGGTCCATAGGTTTTGCTCCATTCCCTCACACATTGGAGCCTGTCCTTGTAATTCTGCAGCTGTTCCTCATATTCTCCCCTCTTTGCATTTCCACTCAGCCCGTTGAGTCTCTTTGCACTGTGTTGTGTTTTGTTTCATGTACTCCGACCTGTGGCTACTTTGTTTCCCACTGCAAGTGTCAGGTACTTCTATGGCTTTATCAAACTCTTCCAGTGTAATGTCCTCAGTAGACTCCTAGACTCTTTGTTTTTGCTACCTCCATCACTAGATAGTCCTTAATTTCCTGGACTACTTTCAGTCACGGCTTGGTTCACACAGAGAATGCACAGGACCTCTTTGCATTCCTTTACTATCTTACATTTCCTGTAGGCACAGAGATTCTCGGTAGTGAGTTGGGTTTTTTTGTCCTTCTTCCTGACTTCCCTGGCAGATTCTTTACTTCCAGAAGCAGTCCAGACTGCCACCTATCAGGATCACCTCGATAAAGTCTTCCATCATGAACTCTTGGTCATGATGTGCTGTTTTGACATAAAGTCTTCTCTGGAAGCCCTGTCATAGCTCAGGTACCCTGTAGCCAGTTACCCAGTTGGGAGGAGGTGAGCTTTTCTTAGAGTGGTATTCCCATCCTCAAACAGAAGAAGAGTTGGTAGCAAGAAGTTCGAAGTAGGATTTCTTACCAGTCTAACCAACTGGGCTTTTTTTAACAGGGAGGCAACAAGCTCCTCCCTTCTTCCCAGTCCTTAACAAACAGGGACTTGAAAGACAGGTACAGATCTTTTTCAAAAAGGCAGACGCATTCTTGACTCAGAGAGTAAGGGCTCCACACAATATATATCATATGTTTATTATGAATTGTGCACACAACTAGGATAGCTTTAACCCAGTCTTTTACACCTGTTGAAGTCAATGGGTCCGGATTGCTTCTTGAGACACTGTTGATTCTGATGGCACCAGTGATTGGCTGAAGTAGGTTTACTTGCCCTGCGAGAGGCAGGATGCATCTTATGGCCTTTGATATTGAATTAATAAAGCAAGAACAATATCATCTAGTCAGCTGACCATACAGTTATGTTGATTTAAAGTACAAATTAACTGGAGCGCAACATGCTGATAATCATTTAAAATCTAAACTCAAAATGTAGCATTATACATGCAACCATTTGGAACATGAGACATATCAGAAGTGTTTGCCTAATTGCTATGAATAAGTATAGCAGTGATTTTCCTTTTACATTTTAAAAAAAGAGAGAGTCAAGACATCCAAAACTTTGAGCAGGGGGTTGGACTAGATGACCTCCTGAGGTCCCTTCCAACCCTGAGATTCTATGATTTTATGATTCTATGAAAACAGCATTTCATCCTTGATAAGCCAATCAGGAAGCAGAGACTTTTGTAAGCTCATTGGCTGAGAGATGAATATTTTTTTAAAATTTGTCCAGAGCCACTTAGCGTACAGATATATACATATGCAACCTGATTGGTTAAGATCGCTACAGTCCTCGCTACGTGGACCTGTGTGAAGATGGTTTCTTAACCACCCTCATCACATGACTTTTTTCAGCCAATAGTAAACCTAGATTTTCTGGAATATAAAACGTTCTGTGTGCAATACTGAAACTCGTCCTGGATGCTTAGCTTCAGAGCGACAAATGTAATTTGAACAGTTTTGACAGGTTCGGTGTTGCTTTGGTTGAGCTTTAAATAGCTGCCCAATGTATCAATGGCTCTTGCGCTTTTCCAGGTTGAGTCATTCCTTTAAGGTGTTGAGTCAAAACTAGTTGCTGGAATGTCAAACGTAATGACGCTGAACCTGGAAAAAAGATAACGCGGATGTCATGTTGGGCAGCCCAAATCAAAATATTTGCTAGTGTTTGCAATAAAGGGAAAAGAGATTCAGATGTCCCAGGTCTTATAAAACAACTGCATGCTTTGAAACATCCCAGTTGTGGAGGGGAAAAAAAGTTCCTTATTGGTGGAAGAAACACATTAAGATATTTCCATTTAAATTAAAACACGGGCCACTGTTTTAGGAACAGACAATTGTTTAATATGTTCCCACATAGAGTAGCATTGCAGGAGTTCCTCTGCGTGAATTTAGAGCCAAAGTATCAATAGCAGATGCACATAGCATAACAGTCTTCTGTTGGGAAGCATGTGATATGAAGTGACTTGCTTGGTATTTGCATTCAAGGAGATGGCAGCTTTTCAGGAGAGAGATAATGGAATAGTTGAGACGTGGAGTGGAATTTATCATAACGTGTCTAGCAAAGATTAAAAGCCTGTGCTTATTAGATGCATAAAATGTATTACTAAATCATTTTTGGGACATATAATTTTCCAATTATTTATGCATCACAGTAATTAATGATAGGAGGGACAGAGTCAATGATTCACTGTGTAATACATTGGTAGTTACCTGGGGAGGAAAAAATTACAGCACTATCAATTATTTGCTTTAATGTTTTTGTAATTATGCCCTACACCCAAGTTGAAAAATTCTTTTTTTTTAAACTCCATTCCTACCAATGAAACTGCTTTCTTTTGAGTCCTTCAATTAAGTCTCATTTTTAAGTTGCCATACAAGAAACACTGAATTCCATAAAAACCTCATTTATCTTTACATTGGCTGGCAATACACAGCAATTGTGAAATCCTGCTCTTAAAATGTTGGGTTGATAAGCTCATTGAGACAGCTGAAGGATTATCTTAATGCACAGGGCTGGAACTTAGGTGTTCTGGGTTCGATTTCATAGAATCATAGAATATCAGGGTTGGAAGGGACCTCAGGAGGTCATCTAGTTATTGAAAGGGACCTCAGGAGGTCATTTCTGCTTTGGTGCCAGATGCAGGACCTTAGTCAAAGTTCTTCACTCAAGATTGTGTGGCCAGCGTTACTGGGTGAGATTGCACCATTGTGTGTGGAGGTGGGAGGAGGCAGTGTCGTGTCCACCACAGTTTCTCTCTCATCCCAAACCTCCTACAGTCCCTTCTGGAAGGTTGGGGAAAAGGGAAGGGGTATAACAGCTGTGGGTGGGAGTTCTCGAAGGGCAGGAGAATGAAGCCTTTTGTATGAGGTACTTACAGTCACTCCCATCCCTGCCAAGAAGACAGTGGAGAGGTAAAACCTGGGGCTGCAATAGTTCTTCCACAGATTCCCTGCATGCTGAGAAATGCCTGATAGGGAAGTACTTTATGTCCATATGGAAATAGTTACTGGATAAGGTGCCAGTAGGTAGCACTCAAGAATGTTTAGCATTGTTCCTAGGTTTTGTAGGATCGATAAACCTTATTGCTCTGCATGCAAATATCTTCCTCAGTGCAACTCCTTACACTTTTTCTTAACATGTACATCCCCTTCTTCAAGGGGGTCCCTGGTGCAGCAGTGGGGGAGAGTCGTAGTAGCTAGAGCTGGAATCACCCCAGTGGGATTAAGAGTGTGGGGTTTCTTAGTGCCATGACTCTCAAGGAACAATCTGCAGTGTAGTGACCTGATATGAACCCTCCACCTGTTCCCAGCATCTCCTCCATCCCATCAAAACCTCCGTTTTGCTGTCAGTGGTCACCGATGAGCTGATCTCTCCAAAACCAGCTCTGCTGTGCTGTCTGGTGACCGTGCTCCAACAGTGCATCCAGCCCTCTTAGGAGAAGAGAATGCATTACCTTAGAGACATGCCTTGTCAGTCAAACCTGGTACTATCAGACGGTTTCTTTATGTCCTTTCCCCCCAAATAAATGAGCTTGGAGGGTTACACTTTCCCATGAAGACTTTTAAAAAAAATATTGTAGCACATTTTGGCAGCTTATGTGGGTGGTATATGAATCAATAAAGCTTCCAGCTGTACAAAGCTTTTGGGTGCAAAACGCTTGTGTTGAGATGTTTGTTTTTTATTTATTGCAAACACAGCTAGATCTGAATAGGTTTTTATTCCTGCCAAGAAATCAGCACGTACCTTCACCCAAACCAGATCCCTGCTGTGCTATAAGTATACCAGAGATAAAGCATTCATTTATTGCAAGTATTCATAAGGCAGAACTGTTGATCTTCATGATGGAAGATTTTGAGGGATGCTTCCCTCTGTCTGTATTTAGACATACCTGGCAATAATGTGTATAGTCCTGCAAGGCTGGGTTCAGATATGTCTGCTGTGCCTAGATTGCAGGCTAAATGCAATGCCATTTAGAGTGGCAGAGATACCACTGGTCTTAACTGGTCCTGAGATACTTGTGTCTTAAAGGCTTTTTTGTTTGGTGCTGCTTGTGCGTATTAACAGCAGGACCAGGCCGTAGTGTCCTAGGATCACCATAATAAGCACAGCTTTCATTTTTGGTTTCTGTAGTCTCATAGAAACTCCGTACAGCAATGTTTGCTCTATGACTCACGATGCTATGTCCATGCCATTATTTCTGATGTTAGGTATGAAGGGAATAAAAGGAGCTGAAAACTCACTCAAATAGCCAACATCTCTCAAAGGGAACGGGCTGTACGTCAGTTATATTATTGCCCCTCCTTCTATCCCAGCTGAAATCTTTATACAGAGAGGCTGAACACATTATCTCCTATTGGGAAAAAAAAGACTGAGATCCTTCATGAAAGGGGATGAAGAGATTTTCAGTTGTGTGTGTGTGTTGTGGGGAGAGAGGCAATGACCCTTGCTTTGCAAGGAAGGCTCATGGCCAGGGGACTCTGTGAGCATGTCCGCACTGCAGCTGGCAGATGTGATTCCCAACATAGGTAGACAAACGTGTGCCAGGTCCACTTAAACTAGAGCACTAAAAATAGGAGTGAATGGTGCAGCCCTGGTGGCAGCACGAACCCTCCCCATCCTCCTGGGTCCAAGCCTGGGAGGCTAGTCTGAGCTGACATCAGGGCCACAATATCCACATTGCTAATATTAGTGCGCTGGCTTCCGCTGAGCTAACCTGAGCACGTCTGCCAGCGCTGGGAATCGTAACTCTGAGCTGCAAGGTAGGCGATAGCCTATGGACCATCAGCTGCAGATGAACTGCAAAATATACCCAATGGCATGAATACTGATGGTACGAAGGCACGCTGCTGAAGTGATGCACCACTCACCACCTGAGAAGGCAGAGAGTTCAGGCTTGGTTGAGACGTCAGAACAAACCATTTGACTTCACAAGTGAGCAAATTTTGGCTGGAAGTTTCCTGAGAACAGACATCAAGATACTCAGATATCAACATACCCAGAACATCCTGCTTCCAGTCAGAAATTTCCCATCCCAGTCACCACATGCAACGCAAAGTTATCCAACTGTGGAAGATGATGTGTTTGTGTAAATGTCAACTGAACGCAACGCACATGCAGATACCCTGATGCTTAGTGGGGATAGAACCCACCACAGCGTTTGCATACACATGCCCCTTGAGCTGGAAGAGTAACTTACCGGGCTTAATTAAAGCTGAGGGAACACCTGATTTCTCAGTTTGGGGGCTAACCAAAGAAAGAGGCAACTGTTCATTTTGAACCAACACTGCTCTTTTCCCCCATTTTTTCCTCAGCAAAATGAAAAGAAAATGTTGTTGGTGTTGAAGTAAACATTTGCTATGTCAGTTCAAAACAATATTTTCAAAATGAGAAGTCAGAATGATTCATTTCAGAGTGTTGAAATGAAATGTTTTGACATGGGGGGGTCATGGTTTTTTTCCCTCCTGAAATAATTCATCAAATTTGACCCCCATTCTTAAATTGTTTCTGTGCCCTGAAAAATGCGTTTTTATGCTGAGTTTTCCATTTCCAAAAACTCCCCACCAAGCTGTAGGCTCAATACAAGGGTAACTGGGTGAAATTGTATGACTTGTATTATACAGGAAATCAGATTAGATGATCGCAAGGGTCTCGTTGGCCTTAAACATCTGTTAGCTGTCTATAATTAGGAAGCTTTTGTTCTCAGTGGGGCCAGCTAATAGAGGTTGAGTTCTAGAAACACAGACTTTGGGCTAAGAGAGTACCTATGTATTCCGTAACAACAGGGTCAGCTATTTGAACATCAAGTTCTCACCTTTCCACATGAAGTTTGAAAGTGTGTCATGGCATCCATGTAACCTTTGGGGGCTGCAATCTGATCAAGGATTGAACTGTTCAAGGCAAAGGAAAACCAGGGCTGCTGCTACCACTGGTGATGAATCAGGAGGCAAATTCTTCCTATAGAGTTAGCATTTGTCACAAAGCAGGATGTGGGCAGTCACGCCTGGTGGTTGGAGCGGGAATCGGGAGTCAAGAGCCAGAGGTCAGAGCAACAGTCAGGAAGCCAATAATCAGAGCCAGGGGGTCAGAGCCAGAGCCAGGAACCAAAGCCAGGAAGCCAGTAGAGAAGCAGTGCTGGAGCAGACTGGGTAAGACAGGAACAAGGCTGGGAGCAGGACAGGCACAGGAAAGATTGACACTTAAAGTACGTGCTGAGCAGCCAGAGATTAGTTGTCACTATTGGGTTTAAGAGCGGGTTTCCTGACTTCCTCGGCCAATCAGGCGGAGTGATCAATCAGACGCTTCTGCTGAGTTCTGAAGAGTGTTTTAAGATATCATTATATGAACAAACTATTATTAGGGTTGATCAGAGATAATTAACCAGTCACAATAGCCACAGAAGGGTCCATGCACGAATGGCCCTCCTTACTATAGCATCCAAGCATCTCTCAATCTTTAATGTATTTATCCTCTCACCATTCACAGTAATATTATCCCCATTTTACAGATGTGGAACTGAGGCATAGAGAAAGTAAGGGGACAAATCCTTAAAGATATTTAGGCTACTAAAGATGCAGGTCAGTGGCTAGTGGAATTTACAAGAAGGCCTAAGCAGGTTGGGTGCCTGTCTCCAGCTTTAGGCAGCTGAATGCATTTGTAAGGGCTTGTCTACATGGAAGAGCAATGTGCCCCAAGGGGGCATGAGTTCTAAAGTGCACCAATATGTCGGGCGCTCACTGGTCCATGCAGACACTGCTGGCATGAACTAAAAGTGCCCTAGAATGCATGAATGTAGTACTATTTTGGAACCACACTAGGTTACTGCACAATAGGGAACTTTTAATTTGTGCTAGCCGGGTCCACACAGGCCAGTGAGTCCACAACACCTTGGTGCTCTTTAGAAATCACACCCCTCTTGTTGCATTGCTTCTCTGTTGTAGACAAGCCCATTGTAGCCTTAAGCAACATGTTCAACTTCATAGAGGAGAGACTAGGGCAGAGCAGGGAATTCAACCTGGGTCTTCTAAATGCTCGACCAGCTCCCTAACCCCCAAACCACTTCCATTCTTCCTGTCAGTTTTATTACAGGGACAGTCCCATTTCAGCTTAGTTTCCTTCTAGTTAATTTTTTTCTCCTTATTTTCTGTTACTCTCTTCCTCCTCTGCTCTTGTAGCCTTTACACATCTTTTGTCGGTGTGGTGCAAGGTATAGTTATTAATGTCTCCTCTCATTCCCAGTCCCTTGTGCATCTCTGTCCTCTTGCTGCCTCCAGTGACATGTAATGATGATAATGGGCTGCATTGCCACTGGCAGGCTGCCCCCAAAGCCCTTCATGGACTAGTTCAGAGGCGCACAATTGCTTACAAATCCAGGAGCTTCTCTACCCAAGGGGGAGAGAGAGAGATCACTTGCTGTATAAGGGTCTGAACATTCCCTGCCACTTCCTAGCAGAGTAGCTTAGGCTCAAGCTGCATTGGATGATAATTGTTTTAACTACCCTTGTGGCTCTGTATTTTATCCAGGGGCATGGCCAGAGAGGCTGGGCAAAGCTGGGTAACTGATGTCTCCCTAATTCTGAGAGGATTCATAATTGGGTGAGATCGCTCACCCCTGGCATTCAGCCACAGACTGGTCTTTTATTTAAAGCTTTTCAGTTCAAGTGTATGCCCCTTCTCCCCCTGCATAGAAAAAACCCAAACACCAAGTTGCTTTGCTTCTGAAGAGAGCCAGGAGTGGCAATTCCCAAATGAGGGCTTAAAAAAATTCTGTGGTGGTGCAAGTCTTTGAAAATATAGTGCCCGGCATTAAAAATAGCTCCCCTGAAAAAGCGGCTGCATGCAAGGGAAAGATGAGTGTCGTGTGACTGCTGTGCTAGCTTCATTCAGAATGAAAATGAGAGCACACGGTAAGCAAGTGGGTGCGCTCCTTTCTTTTAGTGGTGAATTTCTAGTTGCTGTTGAAAAGATGCTGGATTGTCAGCCCTGGAGACTAAAGTGACAAGTCTTCTTCAGACACAAGAAAGATACAGCATAGTGAGCAACAGCACAATTGATTTATATCACAGGAGCTGGTAAGAGTCCCCCACAGAGATCCGGGCCCTACTGTGTTAGGTGCCGTATGAACAAATCTGCCCCAAGGATCTTACAATCTGAAGAGACAAGACAAAAAGGTGCAGATTGGTGAAGAAGGTGCAGCAAATCTTAGGCAGCACCAGGAAGAGAAATCAGGTCTCCTGAATCCCAGACAAGGGCTCCATCTCCTTGACCATGGTACCTCACTCTAACAGAAGCTTCCCCCTTACACTCACGTCAGCATGCCTCAGTTCACACTTGAAGGGATGACATCTAGAACAAGAAGGTGGTTTATGCCAGTTCAACCTTTGGTTGTTCTCACTTATGGGATGCAAGCAGGATTTCCCCTCTACCATATAAGTGCTTATCTGGTCATTTGTACCACACTCACTAGGAGTTAGATGAAGGCAACGTAAGGCACCAAATAGTCATCAGATGGCTGGACAATCACTCCTGACGTGGGCTGGATCTTGAACTAATTGCTCAGGAGGAATTAAAGAATCCATGACATCCAAGTCAGCAGTCAGATTCAGGAAGTTATCCAAGGATGCCAAGAGGTGGAGAAGGGGAGGAAGTGGCTTTCTGAAGAGGGGTAGTGGCAGAAAGTTTCTCTGCAAGGAGGCATTCCTAATGCTTTGGGAGGGGGATTGACATTTCAGCTTCATTTAGCTTGTATCCTCCCTTGCCAGTCACCTGGAGGTCGAAATCTAGAGACAAGCTTGAGATGTGAAGGTCTGGTCTAGATCTGAGGTTTCAGATTCAAGTTTGAAACAAGGAATAGTTGCCATTCAGATCCATCCCTAACTAAAGGCTCTATATCCCCTTACCAATACCTTGAGCCAGGGTCAAGCAAGTCTAGCTGGAGCCAGGATCCACTCCAGCTGTGATAGATCTGCAAAGCAGTGGACTACAGCTCCCATTAGCCTCCTCCTTACTGCATTTCCCCTTCTGCTGGCCAGGTAAGAGGAAAGATATTGAACCAGGAAGTGGCTGGGGTCTGTTTGGAAGCTGAAGCAGCGACCACGTGGCAAGCAGAGAGCTGGAGAAGCTGGATGAAGGGACGAATGAAGAGCCAAATGGGAAATAGGCTGTCAGCAATGGATGTTATAGTTGGGTATAGCTCTGTATGGGACTTTGGGGGAATGAAGCGGCTAGGCAAGAAACTAGTTCGGAGAGGCCCCAATAAGAAAGACTAACTGAGCTTGGCTTGGAAACCTTCAAAATCCTATTTGCTTGGAATACACAATGGACTGGAGACGGCACCCCAAATACTGAGCCTGAAGAGACTTGACATAGATTGGACAGCCCCAGGGACCCAAACAAGAACCACTATAGCTCACTTTGAACTGTAACTGTTTACGCCTCTGTACGTAGGGTATTTGCAATCTCTCCTTTCCTCCCTGTCCTCATAAAAACCTTAGCTAGGTGTGAGTGGTCACTAAGACCCACCAGGGCTAGCACCTACAAGGCCTCGTATGTGAAGCACCCACAGTGCTTACCTCCAAGATGCAGTAAACCTGGCGCCTTAGGAGCTTGGGGTACAAAGTAACCCCAATGATTACGCTGGTGGTAGCCTTGAGATTCCAGTTGGCAAGTTTGACTTGGGAGGGCTTTAGGGGCAACTACTAAAGGTATGAGGGCTATCTGGTGGGCAGAAGTGAACAACCCTGATTATCAAAGTGTTCCCCGGAGCTTCGAGAGTAGAAATGGACAGGGGGTAGTGCAAGAGGAGAGATGTGGTGGCCCATCTTCACATTCAGAGCTTATACTGAGGATGGCCAGGGCAGAACCATCTGGATCAACCATTTTGAACGAGATGCTCAAATCAATGGCTGGGATGAGGCCAGCCGAGATGGATTTTCTTGGCCTGCTACCACAAGACAAAGCCCAACAGGTGCCTGAAGGACTGACCCATGATACCCCAGGGGAATATGTCTCTGTCAAGGATGCCCAACCATGGTCTCTAGATCAGGCTGCAGATCTTGAGTGCAATTGAGCAGCGTTCAACAATTGCAGACAAGAAAAGGGAGAATCGGTCAGCAATCTGCGATTTGCTTCTAGCACCTGGCCACCAAGGCATTCCTGGACTATGACAACCAAACGTGGGATTTACCTTCCAGAGACCAATTTGTAACCCATAGAGCTGAGAGAGAGGGAGAGAGATCAGGATAGCTCTTCGTAAGGAGAGACCTTAGGGCTAGAAGAGTCCCTCAGGATTGCAATGGAGCTAGAACTAGCTATAGAGGCTGCAGAGCAAGGGGCATGAATGTACGAGGCTGAACTTGAAGTCAATGCTGCTATAGGAAAGATGGGATGCAGACCTCAGAAAACTGACTGGGGGAATCAGAGCAATATAGTGTGATACTAACCAGCTGAAAGCGAGTCCTATAATCCAGAAAGCACAAAGAAAAGAAGATCCGGACACAGAAAGTGACTGAACCCCAATCAAAACCATCCCAAAGGAGGGGAGATCTACAGTGTTGGGGACATAGCAAAGCAGGCCATTTTCTGCATGCATGACCTCAGCAGGGTAGTTCCTGGAAGAAGGGAACCTACTAAGGGCAGGGGCCAAGAGCCAGCCCCCTATCTGCAGACTAGCAGGCCCAAAATGAGAGACTATAACTTCCAGTGAGATTGGACCCAAATACAACATCACAGGAAAGATCAATGGACACAAATGTACAATTCTGGTAGGCTCTGGGGCACAGGTTTCCATTATTCATGATTGTGGGACAGAGCTAGCCAGAGAGAAAACAGATCTTTCAATGGTGTGGTTTCTTTCAACTCAGCTCAAGATTGCAGGAATATGGCAAACAGCTAATATTCTGAACAGACTCCATCTTGTCTATGAATATCTGTAGCAGAAGCTGCATCCCACAAAGACCTAATCAGGACTGATTTCCTCAAACAATATGAGAGCAACCTCAATTTCAAGAGAGACCTCTGTATCAAGGAGAGACAGTTTGCCATGACACCAGTCGGAGATGAAACACAGGTGTGTGAGGTCTCCATGGAGAGGAATGTAATGTTACCCTGAAGAGTGAGATGGTCATTCCCGGACAGGTGAAGGGGAACCCAGTGGATGGATTGGAAGGCATGCTAGAACATCCTTCATTTGGTCGACATGCATTCTTGGTGACCTGGAGCATGGGCAAAAGTATGGGAGGCTGGGTCCTGGTGAGGGTTACAAGAATGACAGTGGATCCCCAAGTCACGTACCAGGGCATAGAGCTTGGTACACCCTAAAATTACTCTATATTCAAAGGTAATCCCTGAAATATTAGCAGTACTGTAAGATACTAAGAAAAGTGAGAGTCACTGAAACAGACTGAACATGGGAGAGAAACATGCATGGGAAAGAGAAGATCTCATGCAGGATTTGGGGCTGAGGAGGAGGAGTCTATCACCTGGGCAACTACAAGCATCCCAGAATCTTTTGGGAAATTACCTTGATGTCTTCTTCTTTGGGGATGATGACCTGGAGTGTACAGGGTTGATAGCACTGGATTGAGACTGGAGATACCAGACTTGTGAGACTGGGATCACAGAGGATCCAATCCACCCCAGGCAAAGTTCAGTGAACAACTGCAACAGATGGTAAAAAGAGGCGCTGTCTAGTTCTCTGTGAGCCCATGAGCAGCCATAGTCTCAGTGAAGAAAGACAGAGGGACACAGATGTGTGGACTATTGATGGGTGAATGACATTACCATGAGACATGCATATCCCCTCCCTAGGACTGATGACACTCAAGACTTGCTGTCAAAGGTCTGTTGGTTCTGCACCCTTGATCTGGGCAGTGGCTACTGACAAATGGAGGTGCACCCAAGGATTGACAGTAGATCCATTAATTGCCAAACAGGGCCTCTTTTAATTTAGTGTCATGCCTTTTGGACTCAAATGCCCCTGGAACATTCCAAAGATTGATCGATAACATGCTGGCAGACCTGCCAGGTGTGTTTTTCAAGGCATATCTCGATGACATCATCATTATTGGGAGATTGTTCAAGGAGCACATGCAGATGCTGGGTATTGTGCTCGAGAGTTCATGCCAAGCCAACTGAAAGGTAAAACCACCAAAATGCATTTTTTGTGACTAGCTAAATTACCATCCCTTGATTTACATGCCCTAGGTGTAGGGACTGACCCAGAACAGATGAAAAACATCCGAACCTGGTTGGTGCCATATTTTCACAATGAGGTAGAGAATTGCATTGGCTTGACTTCATTCTACCACAAATTCTTTGCTGACTTTGTCACAATTGCACAGCCATTGCACAAGTTGACAGAGAAGGAGAAGACATTTGAGTGCCAAGATGCCTTTTTGGCACTAAAGCAGAGGCTAACATCTGCACCAATATTGGCCTATCCAGATCCCCAGCTGCCATCTATGGGTATTCTAGGACCCCTAAATGTCACCGAGAGAGGCAGTACATCCTCGTGACATCAGACTACTTTGCCAAGTGGGCAGAGGCTCGTCCACTTCCTGACCAAGAGGCACAGATAGTTGCTATGGTATTTGTTAAGCAGTTTGTCTGCCACTATGGCACACTTCACTCTTTGCACGCTAACTAAAGATGGAATTTTGAGTCATGTTTGTTTCAAGAGGTGTGTGACCTCTTCAAGATAAGTAAGATCCTCAAACCACTTTACACCAAAGTCAGATGGACTAGTGGAAGGTCTGAACCATATCCTGACAACTATGTTGTCATCCTCTGTGGATGCCAATGAACAGATGCCAATCAACAGAACTTGGATGGCTTGCTTCCCTAAATCATGATGGCCCACAGGACTAGTGTGCAGTTGTCAATGGAATATGCAACACAGATGATTAAGTTTGTGTGTGTGATTATCCCCTTCGTCAGAAATGATGGCAGATGTATGCTAATACCACAGCATACCTACACAGTTGTCAGGCATGCTCAACACTATTGGACAAGCAGTAAAGCATCATCAGAGCGGGGACACCGAGAGACAGAAGGACCACTATGATTTAAGGTGGCTGCCCAGCTATACCCAGAGAATGAGCTGGTTTTGATCAGGGACCACAAAGGCCAGAGGGCTTTGAGTGCCAAATTACAACAGATGTACAAGGGTCTATACAGATGGTCAACCATGTGTCACATGTAATCTATGAACTATCCTCTGCCCTGGGAAGAGTTTTGTCCTACTCTACAAGAGGCTAAAACCCTACCTGGGTTCTGGACCAACTTGCAACAGCAGACCAGAGCAATGGACAAAAAAGCCCTGGTGGTCAAACAGGGCAGCAAAGAGGACAAGGCCGGGGTGACTGTTGGTATGTGTGCCAGCTAGTAGAGCCAAGCCCTGGTATGGCTTATCCAAGTGTGGCCTTATCACAGGGAACCAAGTCGGTGATGCGATGGAACCAGTGGAAGTCACTCCACCTGCAGAACCTACCCTGCAGAGTGGAGGTGAACGTATAACTAACCCAGAGCTAAGAGGAAACCTGAGGCTGCAGAGAGCATACACAGCCCCCTGCTAGCACCAAGACTTCCATGTGGACTAGCACTGGATGTGAGGATGCATCCTTTTCAGAGGGGAGGGTAGTGTGATGGATCTGCAATGCAGAGGATTACTGCTCGCATCAGCCCCCTTCCCATTGCACTTTCCCTTCCCAGGTAGGGGAAAGGTCTTTAATCAGGAAGTGGTCCGGGTCTATTTGGAGGCTGAAGCACCATCCACAAGGCAAGCAGAGAGTCAGAGAGAAGCCTGAGGAACTGTGGACAGAGCCGTATGTGGAACAGATTGTGACTGCGAGACTTTACACTTTGGTTCAGATCTGTGTGGGATTGAGAGGGAGCAGCAGCGGCTGGGCAGGGAGCCAGTGTGGAAAGGCCCCAATGAGAGACACTAACTGAGCCTGGCCTGGAACCCTGCAAGCTCCTAATTGCTTGGAATAGAGAGTGGACTGGAGATAGCACTCTAGGCACTAGGCCTGAAAAGCCCTCACTCTTGACTGGACTGCCCTCCGGATTCAAACAAGAACTATTAGCCCTAGTAACAACCTTTCCTTTAGCCATGTCTCTGAGTAGTTACTGGGACCCACCAGGCTAGCTCCTACAAGGCCCAGCGCCTGAGGCACCTACAGGGCTTGCCTCCAAGACACAGTACACTGTGATTGCTACTAGTAATTTGGAGTAAAGAGTAACCCCCATAATTACACATCTAAAGGTCCCATCAAACTAATCAGTGTGCCCTAAATATTTATGTGTCCCTCATCACTGTATCTGGAGAAGTTCCACATACTGTACTTGGAACTAGAAACGCTACAATGATTCTCAGACCTTGTTCCATTTGTAAAGGTTTTGTTTTAATTACTTAGAGAAAGTAGTGTATGTAGGCCTGACCCAAGGCCCATTGTAGTCAACGGAAGGTCTGCTATTGACTTCAGTGGGCTTGGACCAGGCCCATAATTCAGTTAAATGAGATCCACAATCATCCTTTTGTCGTGCAGGAATTAATTCCTTAGTCTATGTCGTGCTTCCTGTGTCCATTCTGTTTGCTAACGGATGTAAGGCTCACAAATGCAGGAGTTTGTTGTTCTTGTGGAATGTAGCAATCGTGGATGTGGAGAGAGTGACTTTCAGGTAGCTGGGACCACTTTTACAGAAGGGATTGAATCACCGACAGAGCTTGAATTTCGTTTTTATTCAGAGGGGAGCCAGTGCAGAGATCCAATTTGGGGTGATGTGTTCATAAGCAATGTTGCTCAGCACACACTATGTTTTGCACCAGCTGCAAGTATTTCAGGCTGCATGCCTTCATTCCTGATTATGAGTTGGAATAGTCAGGGCTGGAGGTCGCGTGTTTATTGTTCACCAAGGTCTGCATCCGATAGGCTGGGGCACAAACACCTGTCCATTTGCGGAAGGAAGTGGGCTTTTTTGCCACTATGGCCATCTGAGAATACAACAACCCTGTTTCCTAGTGCAGTCCCTTGCACTGAGGCAGGACTAAGTATTATCTAGACCATCCCTGACAGGTGTTTGTCTAACCTGTTCTTAAAAACCTCCAATAATGGAGATTTCACAACTTCTCTTGGTAATATGTTAACTACCCTTACAGTTAGGAAGTTTTTCCCAACTGCATCAAGAAAGCTGTAGCTCCCTCCCTCCTCCTGGGAGCCTAAGGGCCTGATTTCTAAAAGAGGCCAGATTTTCAGAAGTGCTCAGCATGTTGGGTCCTGAGCTCTTGCGAAATACTGGCCACAAGCGCCCCAAGGGGACCCCCAATTGTGGGTGATGCTGAGCCCTTGAAAATCGGAGCCCAGGCTCTTTTGAAAAACTGCCTCTACCAATGCCGCCTCTGGGGCCCAGCATATCCGGCAATCAGACGACAAACCACCAAATAACGACGAACAGTAATCATATTAGGGCTAGAATTCCTTCACAGTCCCTGGACTTCTCCCAGCCTCTACCCCCTTGGAACATTTGCTTTTTCATACTTCAGTGGAGAATTGTGTTGTGTCCACGAGTTGTGATCGGGCTTAGTGCAGCAATGTTTTGTAACATTATACAGCCCCCAGCCCCACCCAAAAGACATTAGCTAACTGAATAGGACAAGATGCTTAATTGATCTGAATTGGGGCTCTTCTCCTTTATTAAAAAGCTATCTAGAAGGGAAAGAGGGAGAAAAGAGAGAGAGAACTCCCCCCCCACCCCGTTCTCCTCTGAAGGAAGCAGCAGTGTCTCCTTGCAGAACGACAACCCTCAGGATACAGCAGTTGTCTTCAAATCTGTGACCATAAAAAATCATTATCTCTGTGAAATACAGCAATTTGGGAGATAATCAAACAGTGACCAGGGGGCATAGCTGCCAATCTGAAGGATTATGCTCTGTGCACGCTTGATTCCGTCTGACCTTCCTCCGAGCCAGCTGTCAGCTTGGCGAAAACGCACACAGATCGACTCGGGGCACATTCATTAGACTGTCTTCGATGAAGAAGTCATTTGCATAAAACCCCAGCTTTCTTAATTAGTACTTCATTTTTCCCTTGACTTATTTTGTGGCTAAGTTCACTCGATTTTTCGTTTTTTGTTGTTTTTTTTTAACTTGCCAAAAAATATAGTGGAGAGGGTGGAGGGGTTATAATAAAAAAGGTGGGGGAATGAAGGAATGTGATTTGCAAATTGACTCAGTGATAATTAGCCTATTAACATTTTCAGAGATGTGGGAGGTTTCTAAGTGTACAAAAAAAAAAAGAAGTCAAAAAGGGGGAGTATTGTATTTGAGATTCATCATCTAAACCTCTGGGTTGGGAATATTCCAGTGTTGGGAATGAAAGTCTGCATCTCCTGTGCACTGAAAACCGCCACACTCAGATCCTTGTCCCAAGACCTTGTACATATGATCGACAGCAATTTAGTAAAATTCTGCTTCTCCACTTTTCTAGGGTTAGTTATGTCCTTGGAGTTGGACAAATAAAATACCTTTTTTTTTCATTATGACTAAGGGTGGATGAATAGTTTGTGCTTGAGATAAATTGACCATATGTTCTGGTTTTACCCAGACAATCTCTTTTTTTTTTTCTCATATGTCCTAGGAATTTCTTCCATGACACTTGAAACATCCAGGTTTTGAATTTAATCATTCAAGACATTTGGTTATTTGGTAGCGTTTGTTCAAGATGTATGGCTATACAAATTAGAATTTGCTTTGTGTTGACTAGAAGCATACCGGTCAGGGGAATAAGTGTTCCATGTGACTAACGCTGTTTGGAGTAAAGAGAAAAGTTGAATGAGTATAGACACTAACAAAGCTGTTCTTTTGTTCCAGGTAGATATTAATGACACCCAGACCAGAAAAAGAGCTCAGTGTAAGCTTGAAAGCTTGTCTCTTTCACCAGCAGAAGTTGGTCCAATAAAAGATATTAGCTTACCACCTTGTCTCATTAATGACACTTGTATGTTGCATTATACTGATTCAGGAGAGTATGTGCCTCGATTTAGGAGGGTACATGCCTAGCTTTAATCACATGACTAGTCCCACTCATGCTTAAGTACCATCCTAAATCAGAACCTAAATTACTGGGGGAGGGAATCCCCATTTTGTATAATTGTCTCCTTTCACAGGACTATTTTCCAACCCTGAAATATGCCACCACAAGAGTGTCCCATTGTTTGAGTTTGTAGAGACTCCTGACTCTTGTGCAATGCTGAATTCAGGGCAAAATTCTGTTCTTAGATCTGCATTGCTGATTTCAGCTTCAATTTCCCAATTCTTTTCCAATAATGGAACCAGAGATGGCTTCAAGCTAAAAATGCGGGTGAGATCTGGGTTTCACACACCCAAAAAGTTGGGAGAGTATGGACCCAATGTTTGGATTAGGCCTGTATTGGTCTATTACCAGATAGAAATGGCAAAATTATCAATAATAATGCAGAAAAGGCAGACGTGTTTAATAAATATTCCTGTTCTGTATTTGGGGGAAAAACAACTGACAGACTCATCATATGGTGATGATAAGACTCTTTCCATTCCACTACTATCTCTGGAGGATGTTAATCAGAAGCTACTAAAGTTGGACATTTTAAAATCAGCAGGCCCAGATAACTTGGATCCCAAGAGCTTTAAAAGAGCTCACTGAGGAGCTTGCTGGACTGTAAATGTTAATTTTCAGTAAGTCTTGGAGCACTGGGGAAATTGCAGAAGACTGGAAGAAAGCTCATGCTGTGCCAGTTTTTGAAAAGTGTAAACGGGATGACCCAAGCAACCATAGGCTGGTCAGCCTGACACTGATCCTGGAAAAGATAATGGAGCAGCTGATACAGGACTCAGTTAATAAAGAATTAAAGGAGGGTAATGTAATTAATGCAAATTAACATGGATATATGGAAAATAGATCTTGTCAAATTAACTTGATAGCTTTTTATGATGAGATAGCAAGTTTGGTTGATAAAGGTTATAGTGTTAACGTAAGATCTGTATGACTCAAAAGCTTGTCTCTCTCCCCAATAGAAGTCGGTCCATTATAAGATATTACCTCACCCACCTTGTCTGTTGAGACGTCTGTAAGGCATTTGACTTGGTACTACACAACATTTTGATAAACAGAAAATCCCTAGAAAGTTATAGAATTTACATGGCACACATTAAATAGATTAAAAACTGGCTAATTGATAGGTCTCAAAATGTGATTGTAAACACGGAATTGTCATCAAGCGGGTATGTTTCCGGTGGATTCTCACAGGGATTGGTTCTTGGCTCTACACTATTTAATATTTTTATCAGTGACCTGGAAGAAAATATAAAATCATCATTGATAAAGTTTGTAGATGACACAAAAATTGGGGAAGTGATAAATAATGAAGAGGACAGGTCATTGATTCAGAGTGATCTGGACCACTTGACAAACTAGGCAGAAGCAAACTATATGTGTTTTAATATGGCTAAACGTAAATGTATACATCTAGGAACAAAGAATGTAGGCCATACTTACAGGATGAGAGAGACTATCCTGGTAAGCAGTGATTCAAAACTATTTGGGAGTCATGGTGGATAATCAGCTGAACATGAGCTCCCAGTGTGACCAAAACAGCTAATGTGATTCTGGGATGCATAACCAGGAGAATCTTGAGTAGGAGTAGAGAGGTTATTTACGTTTGTAATTGGCCCTGGAATACTGTGTTCAGTTCTATTGCCCACAGTTCAAGGAAGATGTTGATAAATTGGAGATGGTTCAGAGAAAAGCCATGAGAGTGATTACAAGATTAGAAAACATGCCTTATACTGACAGACTCAAAGAGGTCAATCTATGTAGTTTAAGAAAGATGATTAAGGGGTGACTTGTGACCAAATATTTAATAATGGGATCCTCAGTCTATCAGAGAAGGCATAACAACATCCAAAGGCTGGAAGTTGAAGCTAGACAAATTCAGAATGGAAATAAGGTATAAATTTTTGACAGTGAGCGGAATTAACCACAGGAACAAGTTACCAAGGCTTATGGTGGCTTCTCCATCACAGACAATTTTTAAATCAAGGTTGGATGTTTTTCTAACAGATCTGTAGTCTGGGGACATTCTATGGCCTGTGTTATTTATTATACAGGAAGTTGGACTAGATGATCATAATGATCCCTTCTGACCTTGGAATCTATGAATCTCTAACTGGAACAGAATTTGAACCCATGTATGGCTGACAAAGAATCAAACTTGAAATTTCCTTCAAATTTTCCCATCTGATGGCTTGACAGAGATGATCTAGTGCAGCCATTCCCAAATAATCCATTTAAAATGGTTTATGCTGCATTGCAATATGTAGGTTTCCAAATATTTTCATGCTCATCTGTGTATTATTACTTAATATTATATACAAATGTTAATTAAAAGGTAATAATACCATAAGTTGAAATGGCATTTTGTAGCTAGAATAAAGGAGGCTATGAGTCTGATACTTTTCTTATAATCAAGAATTATACGTCAGTGTCTGGATCAGCTTTCAATGGATTTACTCATGATTTACCCTGGTAAAAGACCCAGTATCCCTGCCTACATGTCTTTGTTAAAAAAAAAAAGTGACTCACATTTCTTCAAATGTCCAAAAGGCACTTGTACTAATGGGGGACGAATGCAAACTATATTGAAATCAATGGAAAGATGTTGTACCTTTAATAGTGCTGTTCTTACACTGTTTCTGTCCCAATGAAACTTGGAAATGTATCAAAACCTGTAAGGAAAAGTGTAATCTCCAAAGATTCTAGCATTTAGTTCTAGACCAAAGACGCTGAAATAAAATACAGTCATCCAAGTGGAGGTGGTCAAACAATGGGAAAAATTGTGAAAAATGTCTAAATTATTTCCATCTCACGGGATTCAAAATGGATTTTTTTTCTGAACTATTTTTTGAAAAATTTTAAACCTACTAAATTTCAAAAGTTTGAAATTTCATTTTTCTCTTTTCTATCCTTTCCCCCCCTCTTTGCCATGGAATGCAATAAAATTTCTCTCTCTCTCTCTTCCCCCTTCCCCCCTTTTTCACAGTTTAACTTTTCAAAACTTCTCCAACTTTTGAAAAGTTAGAGTGGCAAAAGTAAAAATTCAACTCTGTAATTCTGCCACTCCGGAACTGTTGATAGTTTTGACCAGCTTTACATTGAAGAATTTGGGATTCTTATGAAAAGCAAAGTGAATCTTTCAGCCTGTTTTGAAGAGTCCATCATTTCTCAACAGTCCATGAGAGGAAGAGAGATTAACTGAGAGATAGTTATGATCCAGGCTCAGAAGTTCTGGTTTCTGTTTCAAGCACTGCCACTTGCTTTTTCTGAGACCTTAGGTAAGTCACTTTGCTTCATTTTTCCAATTTACCCATTTGTAAAATGAAGATAACTATTGCTTGTTGGGAACTGAATTTTTTCCTCTCCATAATATTTTGATGAACTTTGAAACGTTTCCTGGAAAAAAAAAGATTTTTCATAGAGAATTCAAATATCAAAACATTTTTGCCAAAAACTGAAATACTTTGTCTGAAAACAAAAATGTTTTGGCAGGAAACTGAAATATTTCCATTTTGAAATGGTGTTGCAGTGCCTCAGTTTTACTCTGGGTGCTTTGTGCTCCCATTCTCCTCTATAGGACTATATGTCCCATGATGCATCATGGTCTCCCATTGTGGAGAAAAGAGCTGGTGCATCATGGGAATCATTGGCTGTCATGCACATGGGAGATGTAGCTCAATCAGGGAATATATCCCATATAAGAGAATGGGGGGCATGATGCAACCAAACTACAATTCCCATAAGGCACTGCAGCAGCATATCCAAATTGAAATATTTCAGTTTTCATCTGAAATATTTGCATTTCATGGCATTAGCTTTTTTTTTATGAAAAAATTAAGTTTTCTACAGAAAATAATCACTTTTGTTATTAAGTCAACATTCTAATTTTCCACTGAAAAAGAGTTGAGATGGAAAATTTTCAACCAGTCCTAATAACAACATTTATTTCCCTCATATGTGGGTGTTGTGCAGCTTAATTCACCAATGTTTGTAAAATGCTTTGGGAGCCTCATATAAAAAGGCGCCTGGAGAAGAGTCAAGTAGTGTAGCTGACCTCATTTCAAGGGGTCAGTGTGAGTGCTGTGATATACTAGTATTCTTCAGACATCGGGTAGGGATCTGGGTGTGCCATAAGGGCAGAGGCAATCACTGTAGCTCAGAGGCAAGCACTGTCGGTGCTCCAAGCACTCGGATCTCCACGCTCTAGCTCTCAGTGGACTCCCATAATGCTGTCACTGAAAATTTGGGTGAGTTTATGAGATTCCTAGGGGCGGCCAGGCATCAAAGCAGCAAATATCCCAGGCACAACTGATTTTTCAATTCGAACTAAAGATGGACCTCACTCGGTTTCTGTCAGGGTTCCTTCCCCACTCTGAACTCTGGGGTACCGATGTGGGGACCTGCATGAAAGACCCCCCCTAAGCTATTTCTGACCAGCTTAGGTTAAAAGCTGCCACCACCAAAGTGTTACACAAAGAACAGGGGAAGTGCCCACTTGGAAACGTCTCCCCCCAGAAAATATCCCCCCAAGCCCTACACCCCCTTTCCTGGGGAAGGCTTGATAAAAATCCTCACCAATTGGTACAGGTGAACACAGACTCAAACCCTTGGATCTTAAGAACAATGAAAAAGCAATCAGGTTCTTAAAAGAAGAATTTTAATTAAAGAAAAGGTTAAAGAATCACCGCTGTAAAATCAGGATGGTAAATACCTTACAGGGTAATCAGATTCAAAACAGAGAGAATCCCTCTAGGCAAAACCTTGAGTTATAAAAAGACACAAAAACAGGAATATACATGCCATTCAGCACAACTTATTTTATCAGCCATTTAAACAAAACAGAATCTAACGCATATCTAACTAGATTGCTTACTAACTCTTTACAGTTCTGACCTGCATTCCTACTCTGGTCCCAGCAAAAGCATCACCCAGACAGAGAGGACCCTTTGTTTCCCCCCGCTCCAGCTTTGAAAGTATCTTGTCTCCTCATTGGTCATTTTGGGCAGGTGCCAGCGAGGTTATCTTAGCTTCTTAACCCTTTACTGGTGAAAGGTTTGTTCCTCTGGCCAGGAGGGATTTAAAGGTGGTTACCCTTCCCTTTATATTTATGACAGTTCCTGACTCTAGCACTCCAGTCCATACTCTCATCATAACCCCTCCATACCATCCGTTGCCTCAGATCACAACCCATGGCAGCTACAACCTGTTTTCATGCTGCCTCTGGCTGCATCCTGAGCTTTTCCCCCATCTGACTTCCAGTTGTACCTCCTTTACCAGTACCCTTGGGATTACGGAGTCCTCTTCCAGATGAGTCTTGAACTGGGCAGCACAGTGCCTTTCCCACCAGCTCAGCCCACATGGAAAGAAGGTAACCAGATCAGGTGTATTACCCTATATTGTTAGCATGAACCAATCATCAGACTTCAAAGAGTGGTTCATAAATTGCTTAGAAGTTGGCCTAATGCAATAACCATTTTATTTCCACAGATAACCATTCATTTTCTCATCTACACTTAGAAAAGGAGAACTGGCTCCTTGTTAAAGTAGGAAAATCCAAAGCTGTTTTCACTGGTTTATCCAGAGATACCGTAAGTCCATTGAGTTCAGAAGCTGACTCATCGTCTCAGTCTTGGAGATCATCGGTTTCTGGGAAAAGAATAGAATGTGCGGAATGGTATAAAGGTCCAGGAAAACGATGGGTTATTCTAGTAACTATTATTGATATATTTATTATTAATTATAGACTTAGAGCAGCACCCAAAATGTACTAGACATCTTACAAACAAAAGAAAGGACAATCCCTCCCTTGAGGAGTTCACAATCTAGGGATGGACAAATACACAAAGAGACAGAGGCCAGAATATATGTATGTCTGTGTTAGCAAAAGTACATAGTTTGAAATTATTATTCAAATTTGTCACTACCTGTCGAGATTAGGCCTGCCTAGATTACCATCAGGGGATGGTAACACTTTAGGTAAAATAGACATACGTCTAGACTGTTTTACAACCCTTTTTCTCTAAAAGCTTTATTCCTACTGCTAAAATAAGGTATACTTTGATTTTAAAAAAGCTGTTTGGTCATTATATAGCACTGGTCACAGACTCCTAAAAGGAAGGACCACAGATGCCAGAACCCAGTTCGACCTTCTGGGTAAGCATGGTTGATATACCAGGCCATGGGCCTGTGTAAGTGTGAAAGAATTGCAAAATTTCACCCTGAGATAAGTAAAGACTGGAGGCCTGACACCTGAGGGGACACACCCAGAGAGACGAGGAAGGGGACAGAGATGCAGCTAGCCCAGTAACCATAACAGTTTGCATAACTGTTTCAATTCTATCTCCCTGTCAAGGTTCCTTCCCCACTCTGAACTCTAGGGTACAGATGTGGGGACCTGCATGAAAGACCACCTAAGCTTATTCTTACCAGCTTAGGTTAAAAACTTCCCCAAGATAGAAATTTTGCCTTGTCCTTGAACAGTATGCTGCCACCACTAAGCATTTTAAACAAAGAACAGGGAAAGAGACCACCTGGAGATGTCTTCCCCCAAAATATCCCCCCAAGCCCTACACCCCCTTTCCTGGGGAAGGCTTGATAATAATATCCTCACCAATTGGTACAGGTGAACACAGACCCAAACCCTTGGATCTTAAGAACAATGAAAAATCAATCAGGTTCTTAAATTTTATTTAAAGAAAAGGTAAAAGAATCACCTCTGTAAAATCAGGATGGTAAACACTTTACAGGGTAATCAGATTCAAAACATAGAGAATCCCTCTAGGCAAAACCTTAACTTACAAAAAGACACAAAAACAGGAATATACATTCCCTACAGCACAGCTTATTTTACAAGCCATTAAGCAAAAGAAAATCTAATGCATTTTCTAGCTAGATTACTTACTAACTTTACAGGAGTTGTAAGGCTTGCATTCCTGATCTGTTCCTGGCAAAAGCATCACACAGACAGACCAAACCCTTTGCCCGCCCCCCTCCAGATTTGAAAGAATCTTGTCCCCTCATTGGCCATTTTGGGTCAGGTGCCAGCGAGATTACCTTAGCTTCTTAACCCTTTATAGGTGAAAGGATTTCGCCTCTGGCCAGGAGGGATTTTATAGCACCGTATACAGAAAGGTGGTTACTCTTCCCTTTATATTTATGACACTCCTTGTGTTGAATTGCTCATAACTTTCATTGTTTTTATCTGAAAATTTGCTCTATACAGCAAATAGGTATGTGAGTTAACTTTTTTCCTAAATATTGAAGTGTGCCTTTAATCTTTGCTCAAAGTTGTTGTTTTTTTTAAAGCTCAAATTTGATAATATGACTTAGTGGGATTTAAGAACATGATTAAATGCTTTCTCAAATCAAGACCTATGCCATGAATGAACCATCCCTGATAACTTTTGTCTAGTCTCAGCCTTGAGTATCTCAAGTGATGATACCACATGCTCTCATGGCAGCTCTTCCCATTCCCTGAATTCTTCTTATCGTTGTTCTTTTGGCTTTTTTTTTAACTGAAATTTAACCTAAATTTCCCTGCTGCAGTTTAACTCCATTACTTCTTCCTCTGTCCTAGTTGACTAATGAGAATAATTATTGAACTATTTTTCAATGTGAATGATCTACTAAGGCTAAGATGAAACCACCAATCTCATTTTCAGTGAAAATCCCCAGGCTGGCCAACAATTTCAATCCCTGAAGTAAAATTACAGGGTTTTATTTACTAAGGTTTTCAGTCTATTCGTTGGTTTTTATTGGCATTGAAATAACATTTGGGTGAGATTATAGTGTAGATTTTTTTAATATGGCTGTTAGAAGACTCACAATTAAAAGCCTCTCTTAATACTCTGAGACTTCCATCAAAAGCAAAAAGGGTTCCAGGGTTCTATGCCCACAAAGCAAGCACAAGGGATCACACACAGGCTCTCTGTGACGTTTACTTCCAGAAAAAGGGGACGTGGAAATCTGATTTTTTTTTTCAAAATGCCCACATTTGCAGAAAAAGGTAGGTCTGTCTTCCAAACACCAGAATTTGGTTGCAGTCAACCAGCTGAGAACTCGCCGTGTCAGAGGGTATAAAGCCAGCATACCTAACTCCTACACCTACCTCCCCTCTATATGGTGTGTGTCAGGGGCAGAGTGCAGTTATGTTCTGCCAGTTCTTAGCTGGTGCATTGTTCTTGAAGACCACAGATAGCTGGCCCAGCCCCTAGGCTGTACTGATTTATTATGAGCTAGGGCCAATGATGATTGCACCTGATGTTGGAGAGGTAAGCTCCACCATGACATAGTTGCTTAGGGTGGCCCAAGGAGATAAAAATATAAGTAGTGGGATGAAAGTGAGAAAAGGAAAATGTTGACACAATACCAGGAATGAATATATATATAGTGCCTTAGTTTGTGGGGTCCTGATCTGGGCATAACAATAACATAACACTATATAATGGCGAGGATCTCCCTTTGACATCACATGGCTATCACTAATCTTGACAAGTGCACAGGTAACCTGTACTGGGGTGGGGGAGAAGGGGGTCTTTCCTCACCCATTCTAGTGTCTAATCCACATAGACGGGTAATACTTTATTACAGTTTTTTGCTGATGCAGTTCCTCTACAGACTTATGCTTTTAGCACTGAAGGTCACAGTTTCATAACCTGCTCTTGACCCAAGCAGGAACTTGGTTACATAAGGCAAGATTAGAGAAATACCAAAGATATTAACACCCCACTGGAATTATATGGTTACACAGGTAGGGCACTAGACTAGGACTTGGAAAATCAGGTTCAGTTCCATACTTCACCACCGACTTCCTGTGTTCTCTTGGGCAGGCCGTTTAGCCACTCTCTATCTCGTTTCCCCACGTGCAAATCTAGGATAATAGCACTGCCTTGCTTCACTGGGGTGCTGTGAGGATAAACATACATTAACAGCTTGTGAAGTGCTTTGAGATCTACTGATGAGAAGTGCCATATAAGAGCTAGGTGTCGTTATTCTAGCTAGCCTACCTTTGGAAGTCACAGCTAACAACAAGCACACTTTCCCTGTAACGCCTGCTTAGAGACATGTAAACCAGGCAGAACAGCTAAGACAATATATTCCTTTTCTGTAACAGCTAGCAAAAGGGAAAGCTATTAGGCTTCCTACAGACTCTGAATTAAGTGGGTTGTTATGACACAAAATGTCAGTTTCAAGGGCAAATTTGAAACTGTTCTTCCATGGATTAAAAACTGTCATCTTAAAATGACCGGTATACCATGATCGCTGTTCCTGAAGGACTTGAGAGCATCTTTGATTTGAAAGTAAAAGAAATTTGGGGCTAAATTCTGCACTTGCTCATGCCAGTATAAACCAGAAAATCTCCACTGATGTAAATGGCATTATTTCAGATTTATACCAGTGTGAGAGCAGAATTTGAGCAACAAAGGATGACGTAAAGTGCTCAAAAAGAAAAGGAGTACTTGTGGCACCTTAGAGACTAACCAATTTATTTGAGCATAAGCTTTCGTGAGCTACAGCTCACTTCATCGGATGCATACTGTGGAAACTGCGGAAGACATTATATACACAGAGACCATGAAACAATACCTCCTCCCACCCCACTCTCCTGCTGGTAATAGCTTATCTAAAGTGATCATCAAGTTGGGCCATTTCCAGCACAAATCCAGGTTTTCTCACCCTCCGCCCCCCCCCACACAAACTCACTCTCCTGCTGGTAATAGCTTATCCAAAGTGACCACTCTCCTTACAATGTGTATGAAAATCAAGGTGGGCCATTTCCAGCACAAATCCAGGTTTTCTCACCCCCCCCCCCCCAAACACACACACACAAACTCACTCTCCTGCTGGTAATAGCTTATCCAAAGTGACCACTCTCCCTACAATGTGCATGATAATCAAGATGGGCCATTTCCAGCACAAATCCAGGTTCTCACCCCCCCCCACCCCCATACACACACAAACTCACTCTCCTGCTGGTAATAGCTCATCCACCTTGATTATCATGCACATTGTAGGGAGAGTGGTCACTTTGGATGAGCTATTACCAGCAGTAGAGTGAGTTTGTGTGTGTATGTTTTTTTTTTTTTTTGGGGGGGGGGGGGAGAAAACCTGGATTTGTGCTGGAAATGGCCCATCTTGATTTTCATACACATTGTAAGGAGAGTGGTCACTTTGGATAAGCTATTACCAGCAGGAGAGTGAGTTTGTGTGTGTGGTTTTTGGAGGGCGGGGGTGGGGGGTGAGAAAACCTGGATTTGTGCTGGAAATGGCCCAACTTGATTATCATACACATTGTAAAGAGAGTGGTCACTTTGGATGGGCTATTACCAGCAGCAGAGTGAGTTTGTGTGTGGGGGGGGGCGGAGGGTGAGAAAACCTGGATTTGTGCTGGAAATGGCCCAACTTGATTATCATACACATTGTAAGGAGAGTGATCACTTTAGATAAGCTATTACCAGCAGGAGAGTTGGGTGGGAGGAGGTATTGTTTCATGGTCTCTGTGTATATAATGTCTTCTGCAGTTTCCACAGTATGCATTCGATGAAGTGAACTGTAGCTCACGAAAGCTTATGCTCAAATAAATTGGTTAGTCTCTAAGGTGCCACAAGTACTCCTTTTCTTTTTGCGAATACAGACTAACACGGCTGTTACTCTGAAACCTGTAAAGTGCTCAGACACATTCATCAATGCTAATGGAATGTCATCTTTCATTAGTAGCATCACAGTAGTACCTACAGTTTCCAACCAAGAGCCTCATTGTGTTAGGTGCTGTACAAATACATGGTAAAAGACAGTCCTTGACCAGAAGTGTTTGCAGATGGAATAGATAACAAAGATAAAAGCTGGGGGAAGGAAGTATTACTGTCCCCATTTTAAGGTGGGGGGAGAAATGATGTACAGAGAGATTCAGGACCGGATTTTAACTCCCATCAAGTTAGGTGCACCAATACCTTTAAAAATCTGGCCCTCAGTGATTTGTCCAATGTCACACAATGGTCTTTGGTAGAGATGGGAATGAAAGTACAAATCTCCTGAGTCACAATCCAAGCATAAAGTCATTCTTCCGTTCTGCAAAGCAAAGTCCTCTCTCTTGTCACTGTTTAAGATATGAAATGGAAAATGTATTTTTAAAAGAAATTATAAAGTTTTCATCTTATCAGTTTACTTGATTTTCCCCATTTTGCTCTTTGAAAATTCCGCTTATTGCATATGTCTCAAGTTGAGATCTTACATAAATGTAAAAGAATACAGAAATAAAATAAAAATAAAATTGCTACCTAAATACCATTACCTGGAATTTTGAACCATTAAGACTTCAAAAGGGTTAATTAATTACATTAGCTGTGTCATTATCCTGGCAACATTCTGCCTCAAGGGCGTATGGATCCATTCAGCGGCTGAGCTCAAGAGAGCTGTGTCCTTCTTTCACAGAGGAAAATTCATCAGACATTAAAAACACAGTCATTAGCAGAACATATTGTTTTCTCTCTACCAGATTGGAGAACATCAGATGAAATAATCAAAAACAAATATCAAATAAATAATTTTAAATCAAAACCTAAGGCTGAGGATTCATTGTAATTTACAATAGAAACTTTCAATGATAAATAACCACTCATATTTACTGAACAGAGAGGAC
This sequence comes from Chelonia mydas, assembly GCF_015237465.2. Taxonomy (NCBI): domain Eukaryota; kingdom Metazoa; phylum Chordata; order Testudines; family Cheloniidae; genus Chelonia; species Chelonia mydas. The sequence continues at coordinate 11,567,822 of NC_057851.1, forward strand.
CCGATTCACCACTTCCTTGCATCTTCTGTCATCATTTTCATCTGTGCAAAGGACGTATAAAGTCTACCGTACCAAAATGATATAGTGTTATACTCACTTTGCACCAATGTGAATGACAACACAGAGTGCAAGGCAATGGGGGATGGGGCCCAGAGACTTTGACACCAAAGGAATCTCAAGTGCTTTCCAAACTATGTCCTGATCCTACGTTTGGATTTGTGGGTATGTATTTCTGTACTTGTGTGGAGTTTCCTTGCTGTCTGGGCTGCTCTGCCTAAGCACAAGAGCAGATCTGGTACAGCTGGAGGTCCTATGGGCCAAACCCTGCAAATGCTTACTCCTGTGAGTAATTTGTGGGACCATTCCAGTTAGGGAGTTCTAGTGGGAATACTTGTAAATATACTTGCAACCCTTTCCTCGTGAGAGTAAAGGACTGCAGAATCAGGCCATAAGAGCCTATGTTAGTGGAAGAACTCCAGTTGATTTCAACAATAACAGGCTTGAGCCCTGTATAACTCAGAATCACACCACCACCATAATGCATCCTGCTTGGAGTTGTTACACTACAGATTTTAACTGTGGGCATCAACCATGTTTAGCAGTGTGGGGCCAAAGTGAAGAAGAAAATCACAAACTATCATTTAGGAAAGATGTGAGATAGTGAGGGAATAATAGCCTTGTACCAGGCTGCTACTAAAAAACTGGCAGGAAGAGAAAGGAAGACTGCAAGCCCCGGAGGCTAAGGGCTGTGTAGTGGGGTGAGCACCAGCTCCAGCCCTGAAGGGGTTGGAAAAGCCCTGCAGAGGGCTGGGGCGGGGGAAGGGAGCAAAACCCCAGCTGACTGGGAGAAGTGGCGGCCACTGGGGGCCACGCCCCAATCAGGGCTAGGGTGACCAGATGAAATGAAGAAAATATTGGGACACATGGGGGAAGCAAAAAAAAAAAAAAAAACCAAAATGCCAGAGCGGCCAAAGCTGCAATATCGGGACAAATGGTGTCCCTACCGTGCATTGGTGGGGACACGGGACAAAGACCTAAAAATCAGGAAAGTCCTGATTTTAGTGGGACGTCTGGTCACCCTGATCAGGGCCCAGCTGGCTCTATAAAGGCTTTGAGCCAGAAGTTCCAGGAGAGACTCTCTCTAGCTTGGAGAGAGAGGGACCTGGCTGCAAGGGCTGAGAAAGTACCTAGATTGGGAGCAGGGCTGCTGGGGAAGGCCAAGGGAGCCGGGGAGCTCGGGCCTAGGAAAGCCCCAGGCTGCAGGCCTGGGAAGGCCTGTTAGGTACCGGGGTTGCAGGGGCAGCCAGGGGTAGGCAAAGGCAGCAGGTCCAAACCCCCTCACCTGTGATAAGTGGCTTATACTGCAGTCTGCCCCAGGGAGTGGGGGCTAGTTGGTGACTGGCAGTAGCCTAAGACTGAAGCGAGGTGGGGATAGTGGGTGGGGGTTCCCCTGGGAGGGGGAGACCCAGAACTGTGGGGGTACTAGCAGGGGGCAGCACCGAAGACAAGGGCACCAGGGTCCGGGAGGGACAAGGGGGCCAGGGACGGCGAGACACCGGCCTGAAGGAGGTGCTCCGGAGGCTGGATGCTAATTCCCCGAGATGACCAGCAGGAGGTGCTGCCGGGTGAGTTTGCACCCAGTGACATGCTGATTGACTCATTTTAGGTTAAGATGATGGACTGGACTAATTTGGCATGAGTAGAGGCAGACAAGTTAGGAGAAAGCTGGGACTGTCAGAGAAATTGCCCCAGGAGCAGTTGATAGAAGATTAGTGCAGTTTAGTGCAGGGCCTTAGACAAATTAAAGGATTGGGCCAAAAGAAATCTGATGAGGTTCAACAAGGACAAGTGCAGAGTCCTGCACTTAGGATGGAAGAATCACATGCACTGCTACAGACTAGGGACCGAATTGCTCGGCAGCAGTTCTGCAGAAAAGGACCTAAGGGTTACAGTGGACGAGAAGCTGGATATGAGTCAGCAGTGTGCCCTTGTTGCCAAGAAGGCCAATGGCATTTTGGGATGTATATGTAGGGGCATTGCCAGTAGGTAGAGGGACGTGATCGTTCCCCTCTATTCGACATTGGTGAGGCCTCATCTGGAGTACTGTGTCCAGTTTTGGGCCCCACACTACAAGAAGGATGTGGAAAAATTGGAAAGATTCCAGCGGAGGGCAACCAAAATGATTAGGGGACTGGAACACATGACTTATGAGGAGAGGCTGAGGGAACTGGGATTGTTTAGTCTGCGGAAGAGAAGAATGAGGGGGGATTTGACAGCTGCTTTCAACTACCTGAAAGGGGGTTCCAAAGAGGATGGATCTAGACTGTTCTCAGTGGTAGCTGATGACAGAACAAGGAGTAATGGTCTCAAGTTGCAGTGTGGGAGGTTTAGGTTGGATATTAGGAAAAACTTTTTCACTAGTAGGGTGGTGAAACACTGGAATGCGTTACGTAGGGAGGTGGTGGAATCTCCTTCCTTAGATATTTTTAAGGTCAGGCTTGACAAAGCTCTGGCTGGGATGATTTAGTTGGGGATTGGTCCTGCTTTGAGCAGGGGGTTGGACTAGATGACCTCCTGAGGTCCTTTCCAACCCTGATATTCTATGATTCTATGATTCTATGACTTGTGGTTAGAAAAACACTTTTTAATATGTAAATTGAGTACATTTGATATGGAATCAGGGAGACACAATCAATGCAGAACCCAACTTTGCTAATTTAGAGATACCTCTCAGATGTTTTTAAAAGACTTTGTGAAATAGCTTTACAAGCTTTAGGTGAGGTTTTGCAAGAGTGGGTGGGTGAGATTCTGTGGCCTGCGTTGTGCAGGAGGTCAGACTAGGTGATCATAATGGTCCCTTCTGACCTTAGTATCTATGAATCTATAGCAAAGAAGAAATATACTTTCCTTTCCTGGAAAAAGAAAAGGAGTACTTGTGGCACCTTAGAGACTAACCAATTTATTTGAGCATAAGGTTTCGTGAGCTACAGCTTTTTGCGAATACAGACTAACACGGCTGTTACTCTGAAACCTTTCCTTTCCTGGGGAGACTTTATTTGTGTTCTTTCTTGTTTTGTTGTGTTCGTCAAAGTCATTTGCACAGAAAGCATATGTTTTCTCACTGTGTGTGAAAAACTTAAAAGGAACCACAATTTCTGACTCCAAACACCTGAGAACTTTTGTTCTCAAGGTGGGTCATTAGCTCAACCAATCTTAGCGCTAAAAGGGACTTAATAGAAATTCTGGCTCAAAACATCCACAAACAGTGGGGTGTTAGAAATTTGGATCTAAATCTGATTTATGCAGCTTGGGCCAAACTTATAAAGGTATGTAGGCACATAAAGATGCTGATAGGTACCTACTGGAATTTACAAAAGCACCTAAACCAGTGAAGCACCTAACTGTCTTGACTTTCAAAGGGCATTGACCATCTAATCTGCTTAGGTGCTTTTGTGAAACCTACTGGATGTCTGTCTGAATGGTTAGGCTCCTAAATACCATTGTAAATCTGAGTCTTTTAGCCTTAAAGATCCAAGGGGAATTTTCGTAATAGAAGGGGTATGTTCGGTGCTATGCTGGCTGATATTCCCTCACGTCCCTTATCTGCTGCCAACTCATGCCAAACTTTTCAAACATAGGTGCCTAGGGATAGTTACCTAAATAAGTGAACTGATTTTGAGAGGGGCTGAGCATCAAGAGCTCCCATTGACCATGGATTTAGGTGTCTAATTTTAGGCAACCACATTTGAGAAGTTTGGCTTCATAATTGTCCACCAAGCTGCCACCTTCCACTCCAGAGGTAACAATAGTGAGTGAGTAATTCCTGCATATGTCTCTAGCTAGCTAGCTATTAATATAGCCTTCATTACCATAGTGTCCAAACCTATATGGTGTCTGATGCCCAGATCCTCAAATCCTTGAACTCAATGGAAGTTAGGAGCCTAGATACCTTTGAAGATTTGGGTCTGAGTGCATACTCCCCCTGAACTCAATGAAAGCCTTGCCATTCAAATCAGGGAAGCAGGGACAGACCCACAGAGTGGAAGTCACCACTACCCCTTTGCCGAGAGCCTCTCAAAGGCCTATGCACCATTGAAATCCCATTTTGAGAGTGTATGTGGTACATATGCTTTGTGCCGGGCCTCTGCGCAGGGGTAAATTTCACCTACAGTTTGCAAAATGCTTTGTGATCTTTGGGGATGAAAGGTGCTGCATAATGGCAATTTATGTATGATTCCCTACAGTAAATAATACGAAACAGTGACTCCCTTGGACGGAAAATAAATAACTTTGTCCCATGAATATTCAGCGCAGGGGGAAGCTCGAACTTGGCTTTTTTGCAGATAATTTATTGAAAAAAAATGAAATATTAAGCAGGACTATTGCAGAATGGCTTTTTGTTTCACCAGCGGATGACAAATGAAGTAGAGCAGGTACCTGTTGAGGTTACAGGACCATCAATCAACCCCCAGCATGACCCACAGCTGTCAGCGCCATATAAATTAATGTTTACCATTTTTTAAATATGTACATCTGGAGAGGAGGGGAAAAAATATAAAACCAAGGCTGTGCTTTTGTGGGGAATTGCAGGGAGCCTACTATATCAAAAGCTAATTATAGCTCAAGCCAGTCCGAATGTCATTCTGCAATGGTGAGTTATAGGCATAAGGCTGTGGCGTTTCAGTCTCTTGCTCGTCACAAAATCAGAACCCTTTAAAGTTTGAATTAATCTGCTTAGCTTTAGTTGCAAGAGGAAGGGTGGGAGGCAAATTAACCCTTAAACCGCCAAGCCTCTTCATAGTGTCTCCTCTTGGACTTTTTTTAAAAGCACCTGAGGGAGAGAGCCTTATTAGTCTGACATAGGGGCCTATTAGAAGGGAATGCTTCTTTTCTTTTCTTTTCTTTTCTTTTTAAATTTGCCAGAGTCTAGATAGTTCCTTCTATTTCACTATCAAAAACCAATTAATTTTCTGTAAAAGCATCAAATTAATTACAAAATAATATGGAAATAAGAAGAATGGAGGGATGTCTCTCTTCTCCCATTCCCCTCCCCGCCCCCCCACCTCATTATGGGAAACATGTCAGGCCCTTTGGCAGCAAAGCCCTATTAAGCAACTACAGACTGTTGAGTTCCTTATTTAAAATTCCATGGGTGGTGTCAGGAGACCCCTGGAAGTGTGACGTTAGGTCCTTCTCTGCATTCAGGGACCATCTTCCTTTCCCGCATTGGATCAGAGCATCTTCATCGCTTCTCCACCACCCCGCCGCTGGATGGTTGTCATGGCAACAGCACGTTTTCAGGCAGGGTGGCTGGAAAGTTAAGACTTCTCGAAGGCTGCCTGCCATCCATGGTGCTTGCTTGTAGGGCCCTGTTCTGAAAACGTCGGTGCATGGGCGAAACTTCCAGGAAAACTGCAGAAGGGTAAACATAGCACCAGTCTTTAAAAATGGCAACAAAGAGGACTTGACGAATTATAGTCCAGTCAGAGTTTTTTCCCCAATCTCTGGAAAGATACTAGAACAAATGATTAAACAATCAGTTTTTAATCACCTGCAGGATAATAGGATTGTGAATAATAGCCCGCATGGATTTGTAGAGAAGAAGTCGTGCCAAATCAGCCTAATTTCTTTCTTTGACAGGGTTCCTGGCCTAGTGGATGGGCGGAAGCAGAATATGTGATATATCTTGATTTTAATAAGGCTTATGATATAGTCTCATGTGACATTCTCATAAGAAAACTAGGGAAATATTGTCTAGATTAAATTACTATAAAGTGAGTGCACAGCTGGTTGAAAGACCATATTCAAATATGGTCAAGTATTCAAGTTATCAATGGTTCTCCCTCAGACAGGGAGGGCATACCTACTGTGTCCCTGGAGGGGTCATTCCTGGGTCCAGTTCTATTCAATATTGTCATTAGTGATCTGGATAATGGAGTGGAGAGAATATGCTTATAAAATTTTCAGATGACACAAAGCAGGGAGGGGTTTCAAGCACTTTGGAGGACAGGATTAGAATTCAAAAGCATCTTGGCAAATTGGAGAATTGGTCTAAATTCAGCAAGATGAAATTCAATAAAGACAAGTGCAAAGTACTTCACTTAGAAAGGCTGTAACAAATGCACAACAACAAAATGGGAAATAACTGAAGAGATGGTAGTACTGCTGAAAAGTAATTGAGGATTATAGTGGATTACAAATTGAATATGAATCTACACTAGGACACAGCTGCAAAAAAAGGCTAATATCATTCTGGGGTGTATTAACAGGAGTGTCGTATGCAAGACATACAATTGTCCCGCTCTATTCAGCACTCGAGAGGCCTCAGGTGGAGTAGTGTGTCCAATTTTGGGTCCCACACTTTAGGAAGGATGTGCACAAGTTGGAGAAAGTCCAAAAGGGAGCAACAAAAATGATAAAAGTTGACCTATAAGGAAAGGTTAAATAATCATGTCCGCTAAAGGGCAGGTCAAGAAGCAATGCGCTTAATCTGCAGGAAGGGAGATTTAGATAGATATTAGGAAAAGTTTTCTAATGAAAGGGTAATTAAGCTCTGGAACAGGCTCCCAAGGGAAGTTGTGGAATGCCCATCATTGGAGGTGTTTAAGAACAGGTTGGACAAACGCTTGTCAGGAATGGTCTGGGTTTACTTGGTCCTGCCATAGTGTAGGGGGATGGACTTGATGACCTCTCCATATCCCTTTCAGCCCTAACATTTCTATGATTCGAAGTGTTTTCAGAATGGGTTCATTGTTTGATGCAGCTGAATGACAGATTCTATCAGGGCTATTGTGGTATTTTAAAGAAGATCTGGGATTGTTCACCTTAGAGAGGAAGAGAACAAAACGGGACACAATAATAATAAATGGAATAGAGAAGGTAGATTGAATATTTTGATTCCCTCTCTCATAATACAAGACTAAGGGGATCTTGACTGAACTGGAAAGGTGGAAAATTGACAAATTTAAGACTGCTCGTGTGCAGAAACAGTGCCTATCAAAAGTATTGTCTCTTTGTTTCCTTGTACTCCCCCATATGTAGCCATCTGTTGTCTCTTGTCTTATACTTACATTGTAACCTTTCTGGGACAGGGATTATCTTTTTGTTCTGTGTTTGTACAGCACCTAGCACAATGGGGACCCGGTCCCTGACCAGGGCTCCTGAGTGCTAGAGTAATACATCTAATAAATGATAATAAAGGGGATTTTTTTTCAGCCAATGCACAATTAACCTGTGCAGTTTGTTGCCACAAGGTTTCATAGAGACCAAGAGTTTAACAGGATTCAGAATAGGACTGGACTTTTATAAGGATGAAAACTATCCAGAGTTATCATAGGGCTTAAAAAACCAACAACCAGGATTCTTGGAAGGGATATAAATGCTTTTGATTCAGGGCAGAAGCCAATCTTTAATGGGGAGTAGGGAGCAACTTTCCCTGTGGGCAGGTAATTCTGTAACTGCCAGCCACAGGGTTTTATATACCTTCCTCAGAAGCGGCTGGTGCTGGCCACTGTTGGGCATGGTATCTGGATTAGATAGACCACTCATCTGATCTGGGATGGCAGTTCTGTTGTTCCATTCCCAGATCCGGAAGGGGATCCGTTCATTCTTTTATCTGTTTCAGAGTAACAGCCGTGTTAGTCTGTATTCGCAAAAAGAAAAGGAGGACTTGTGGCACCTTAGAGACTAACCAATTTAGCTCATGCATGCTCAAATAAATTGGTTAGTCTCTAAGGTGCCACAAGTCCTCCTTTTCTTTTTGCATTCTTTTATCTGAGTCTTGAATTCTAAAATATGTCATGGAAGTGATGTTCAGTGAGGGCCTAGAAAAGAGAGGCCTTAATCCCCCTCTTCCCCCACCCCCCCAAGTGCTATACACATGTGCTCATGTGTTTCCAGGATCAGAAAAGCCCTCAATATTAATCACTTTGCTTAAGTTAAATTGTGTTTAACTACTTTGCTGCATTAGGGCCCTAGAACCTCTGATACTGCATTTCAGAGATATACCCTGATGGCATTATTTAAGTGCATAACACTGCTGCTTGGAATAAGGCAAGACATTAATGCTGCGGCATTTCCCATTGTGTTCAGCAGGATCAGACTCGGAGTAAAGAAAGCAGGGTACGGCTTTGACTAGCGATCTGGGACCCAGACCTCCTGTGATTAAACCCTGTCTCTGTGTTCATTCCTTCTGTGACCTTGGCCCTCCCATGTCCCTCAGTATGAGAGGCTGTAATACCTAAATGTCCATCGTGTTCCTGAGAGGTAGGTATCTGCCAATGATTGTGCAGTGCTTTGAAGATGACAAGTGCTGAGCTATCTCCCGGTTTCTAGTTTTCCAGTGTTGGCATGCATGTCAATGGGACATTTCTAACCCCAAGCAGTATTTTAGCCTTTTCTTTGATGGAGATAATTTATACATTTTAGTTCATTCTTTAAAAAAATAAAAATAAAAAAGTCTGTGTGATTCCTAATACGCAGTGATGGCTTAAGCTGGCATAATAATTGCTAAAATACTATTTAAAGCTGCTTTTGACTCAGAGCCAACTTCAGAGGACAAGTCAAAACAGCACTGGATAAATATTTAAAACGTTTAAAGACATTAGGCTCAGACTTTGGGCCAGACCCTCACCTGGAAGAAATCAACCCAGCTCCATCGACGTCGCAGGAGTAACATCAATTTCTACCAGTCGAAGAGCTGGTCCTATTTTTTGAAGGCTTCCTTGAGTGACAAGTCCATGGAATTTGTCAGTAACAGAGTCTCCAGATCCAGCCACTTCCTACTGACCCATTTTTATTAAAAATCTCTTATGTTGAATGTAAATTGGATGTTCAGTAAGGGTGAAGCTCATCCCTGCAAGTTTTGGACCTGCTACATGGGGCAAATAGCTGATGTCACAGACTGCGGCAAGGAGAGTGGAACTCAGTGGTTGGAGCAGTGGCAATCAGGTCTAGTGGTCGGAACAGCTGCGTCAGAAGCCAGGAACAGCACTGATGGTCAGAACCGGGGTCAGGAACCAGGAGTCAGAGCCAAGGGTCCAAGCTGGAGTCAGCAACCAAGCAGGGGAGCAGGGCTGGAGAGGACTTCAGCTGGGCTGAAGCAAGACTCGGAACAAGGCAGGCACAGGAGTGATTATAGCTGTAGGCATAAGCACTGAGCAGCCGCTGGCTTGTACTGCTGCTGGGCCTAAGAGCAGGCCTGGTGATTCCTCTCCGCCAGTCAGGAGTGTTCAGCAATGGTCAATTAGCTGGTCCCACGCTCGGCTGCAGGCCCTGATTCCTGACAGCTGGTGGATCCATGTAGTGCCAGAGCACATATATTAAATGCCACCAGAAACAGATCATCCATTGAATCACCTTTCTTTTACCCAAGGCCTGTGCATCATTAAAGTCTCACTAAAATACTCGGAATATAGGCTATGGGCTTGTCTGCATGGTGCATTAATCCACACGAGAGAGCATGTTGCACACTGACTGGCCTGTGTGGGCCCTGCTGGAGGACACTAAAAGTTCCCCAGTGCATGGTAATGTTGACAGGGTAGCGTTACTGCACACTAGGGGACTTTTAATGTGCACCAGCAGGACCAGACATGCCAGTTAGCAAATGGACCTAATGCACTGTGTAGACAAGCCCTCAGAGGGGCCTCATTGGTGAATACACTTGTCCTCTGTGCAGGGGGCATTTTTACCTTCAGTCAGTGATTCAGTAGGCATAACGAGCACATAAGGAGAAACTGTGGTCCCACTGAAGTTCATGGCAAAGTCCCGTTCACATTAATGAGATCACGATGTGACCTCAGCACAAGATGTTTGTGGTGGGTGATTACACTACTCAAACGAGGTGAACTACACTCCCGTACAGAGGGGCTGCACAAAGCCTAAATCCCATTTAGGCTGTTTTCTGGGCTAAGGTAGGTGCATGTGCGTTGAAATGGCTCTATCTGCTCAGACATGTATAAAACTGAGCTCATTTAGTAGATGACCTATTTGATTTATGTAGCATTTATTATGAATGCTTATTATAACTGATGATAATGACTAGTTTACTTTATGTATAGCTTTTATCCCAAAGAACCCCAAGTGTTTTAAAAACTGGGTGTACGCAAGCATCATCTCATTGGCACTAGATCTTCACCAATTGATTCATAGCGTTTAAGGCCAGGAGGGCCCATTGAATCACCTAGTCTGATCTTCAGTATAACCAGACCATTGTATTAGTCCAGTTACGCCTAGTACAATAACTTGTGTTTGGTTAAAGCCTCTCTTCCAGAAAGGAATCCAGTCTTGATCTGAGGGCATCAAGATATGGGGAAATCCACCACGTCCCTTAAAAGTTTGTTCCAATGGTTAATCACCTTCACTGTTATAAATTTGTGCCTAATTTCTAGTTTGAATGTTTCTGCTTCAGTTTCCATCCATTGGTTCTTGTTCTGCCTTCTCTGCTAAATTAAAGAGCCCTTTAGGACCTTGAAAAGTTTCTCACTGTGAGACATTTTCTCCAGCTCTCAAATTATTTTTGTGGCTCTTCTCTGCACCATCTCCAGTTTTTCAACATCCTTTTAAAAATGTGGACACCAGAACTATGTACCATATTCCAGTTTTGGTCTCACCAGTGCCATGTTCAAAGTTGAAAACCTGTCCTACTCTAACGCGCTACTACCAGGTTTATACATCGAAGGATCGCATGAGCCCTTTTGCCACATCACTACAGTAGGAGTTCATGTTAAGGTGTTTGTCCGTTATGACCCCTAAATTCTTTTCAGAGTCACTGCTTTCCAGGATACAGTGCCCCACTGTGTAAGTACGCCTGCATTCCTTGTTCCTAGATGTACAACTTTGAATCTAGCTGTGTTAAAAACACATTTTGTTTGAATGGGCCCAGCTTACCAAGTACTCCAGATCTTCTCTGTTCTCATCATTAGTTATCATTCCATCAATCTTTGTGTCATCCACATGTTTTATCAGCAATGATTTTCATTTACCTCTGGATCATAGATAAAAATGTTTAAAAGTACCAGAATGTGATGGGGCACTGTCACATGATCCCCAGGGTGCAGCTGGGACTGTGGGACCACTGTGCCCCCTTAACTCTCCAGCCTCGGCTGTCTCACACAGTGCAAGCAGCAATCCCCTCCAGGCACTGTTATCACTCAGCACAACTGCATGTGAACCCCACATCCAGCTAGATTGCATGAATGTTCCCAGAGCCACTCATGAATCACACAGAGAAAGGCACCAGCCAAATTCCCCCCAGCCTTGTACCTCAGGAATATACAATCTTGCACTGTTCAAGACCTTTTCTTGGGCAATGCAAGTTTATTAATTAGTTCACCGCTTCATCAATGGGAAGTGGATATACACCAGCCTTTGTAAACCTGAGCACTTCAGGCAAACTCACCGCTAAAGATCAACAGTAAAAGAAGTTTATTGATTACAAAATATAGATTTTAAGTGATTATAAGTGATAGGCAAAAAGTCAGAGATAGTTACCAAAGAAAACAAAATAGGTGCACAATCTAAATCCTGAACCTGCAAGACACTAGGCAGTATTTAGTTCAGGCAGTTTTCTCACCCCACTGGATGTTACAGTTTGGCCCAGGTTTCCAGGGTGAAACCTGTGTATTATAGTCTCCTCCACTGGAGTCTTCAGTCTTCTGAGCATTCTTGTTGCTTGGAGCGCAAGTGTGAGAAGGAGAAAAGGCCAAGCATGGAGCCACTGTGTTCTGTTTTATACCCTCAGTCCATGTGCTTGGAGAACATAAATCCAGGCACGTCTGGTGGGCATTGCATTCCATACGGCCTATCTTTGTGAGGACTTCCTGTGCACTGTGGGGATATGGAGCAGGTTGAGTGATGAGGCGGGAGGGGGCAGTGGAGAAATCAGTGGCTGTGATACTGCATGGATCCACCAGCCATTTGCCACATGTAGCTGTGGCTGGTCTGGCCTGGAGGCTTGGATATCAGCTGCAATCCAGATCTGATTTTGCTCTGTGACCTCAGGATGCTCTCCAGTACCCAGTTTAGCTCTGTAAAGGGTCATAGGTTAAGACGTATGCCCATAGGTCCCCAAACAGTGCCCAGACCACAGCCACCCAACCACCCAACAGCTCTCTGGAACCTGTGGAAAGGGGAGTAGTGAATATCTGGCCCCTGAGAAGCTCTGCTCACAAAGTTCCTGACGGAAGCAGACATCTGTCCCCACTGACTTACCTGGACACACTACTTAAGCCAGAAGAAGGCACGGGAAGCTGGCTGAACAACTGAGTGATCCTGACCTGGTGTTGTATTGGATCTTGACTGTGTCTAGCCCTGGCATTGGTCAATGACTCCACTTTGATCCTGAGTCCGGCTCGACCCTCGGCACAGCTATCTGATTCTGACTCCATTCCTGACCTTTGGTGTGACTGCTGACACAGATTGCAGCCCAGAACTTTGGTGTGGCTCCTGGCCCTGGGTCTTGACAGGGTCCTGCCCCTGGCTTTGGTTCCTGGTTCTGACCACTAGCCTTGCCAGCCCATACCCAAGTCCCTACAAGCTGCTTGAACTGTATACGGGACATAGGATTTCGAGCAATGTGTAAAATTAGCTATAGCTGCTTCATCACTGGCAACTGCAATGTGCCTTCAGACAGCAAATTGTTTGGGTCGGGGGCCTGTTTCATAGATACTAAGGTCAGAAGGGACCATTATGATCGTCTAGTCTGACCTCCTGTTACTTGTTTGGCACTGACCACGCATTATTTAACCCCATGTACATATAAGTGATTCAAACAATAATAAATACACCCAAGGACAGGACCCGTTTAATTTAAAGTCTCTGAGAAAACAGATTTAAACCCAGGACGATGGAACTTTTATTGTCAGTCTTGGGGGTCAGAAACATGGCCCACAAAGACTGATTTAAAATGAATGGTCCTTTATTCTTCCCCTTGCCTGACTTCTCCTTCCCCAGCTACACCTGGAAACAAACGTCACAAGGGTAATTGCCCAGCTCTCTAAAACCAGCAAAACAAGTGCAAATGTTATGCCGAGGTTTAATGAAGACTTTGGAGTGGGTCGCTCGACTGAGACACATTCAGATGCAGTCATGCTTTCACATCCTCTGACTTTTAACACACACACGCATACAGCCAATAAGGGATCTCATTGAAAATTCAGGAGCTCGGGAGGCAGGGATTTAATAACAAAACTGGCACCTGTCATTTCTTCTACATATTGGATGCACTTGAGTGCTTTGACCATTAAAAATAACTCATCGGGTGGGCGGGGGGGAAGGAATATAAACAGCTTAGTTTATTTCTGTTACCCTGCAAGAGAAGAGAACCTTAGTGAAGTTGCACGCACAGTATTCACAGCTACAGAGTGAGCAGCAACTTCCTGAAAACTTCTTGGATTTCACATTCTCTGCATGTCATTCTCCCATATATAAACAATAATATGCGCCTGATTCTGCAATCTACTACTGCAGTTTTATGCTGATGTAACAGCACTGAAGGAAAGGAATGGGGGCAGGACTAACAGAGTTATGCCAGTGCAAAACTAAGGTGAGAAAATGGTGAATTAGGCCCTATGTATGTAAATACAATATTATTACTTAGTGGCAACCGATACTTCATAATTAACATTAACGATTGCTTTGCATTACTAGTCTGCCCCAGCCTTAGAAGAAGGATGATCCACTGGTTAGGGCAGGAATCAGAGAGCCTGGGAGACTCGAATTCAACTCTCTGCTTTGCCAAAGACTCTCTTGTGTGACCTTTTGGCAAGTCACATGTCTCTCTGTGCCTCAGTTCCCCTTCTGTAAAACAGGGATGATAGCACTTACCTCACAGGGGAGTAGTGAGAATAAATAAATTAAAGAGTGTGAGGTGCTCAGATATTACAATAATGGAGGGCCATATAAGCATCTTAGATAGCTATCACAGAATCATAGAATATCAGGGTTGGAAGGGACCTCAGGAGGTCATCTAGTCCAACCCCCTGCTCAAAGCAGGACCAATCCCCAACTAAATCAGATAGACTTTGTCTTCTTCCTAACTTCTCCATAAAAATCTTTTCAGCTTCAAATTTGGCTTGTCTGTGGCCAGTCAGGAACTTTTTGGTCAAATTTGAGGTTATTGGAATGACAAAGATAGGAGCTGGAGTTGAATCATTATGTTCCCAACATTTGGTGGGGGTTGGGGGAGCTGAATGCGAGCTTCTGTTTTGAGCCCAACATTATTCAGGTAGTCACAATGATTCATAAACAGGACAGTGCAGATTTCTAACCTGGATGTCATGGACTTATACATGACACTAATCTGAATGTCTGCCTGCTGATCTATGCCCTCCATGGAAAAACTCCAACTGAAAATGGATTAGGCCCTATGTGAGGAGATTAGCTTGTTTAGGTACTGATATGGCTCCAGCTACAATCACATCAGAGCTCTTCACAATCTTTAATGCATTTATCTTCATGAGGTCAGGAAGTTCTATTCTTCTTCTTTTATAGAGAGATAAATGAGGCACAGAGGGTGAGAGACACAAAGGGATTTAGGCGCCTACCTCCTACTGATTTTAAAGGAAGTTAGGCACCTGAATACCTTTGTGAACAGCACCCATCTGATTAAATAACTCACCAAAGCACGCATGAAGCCTGTGTGGGAATTGAACCCCTAGTTCTAAAGGACCCATCTAGTGCCCTAACCACTAGACCATCTTTCCCCTCCCTTTGTAGGGGACGGGGGGATATTTCTTTCATTTTAACATGAGTCTTGAGCTATTTGGTGTTCCAGCTCTTGGAACCATCATGTGAGTGCAAGAAAAATCTCCACATTCATTTTCAAAAAAGGAAAATAAATGTCTAGACCTCACACTTACAGACAAAAGCTTGAAACATGAACACTAATGACTCAAAAACCAAATGTGAAATAAAAAGAAGCCAAAACCTGTACACATGTATATAAATATAGTGAGTTTTAAGACAGTTCTACCACTTTGGGCAGGGGTGACTGATGGTTTTTGAATACTTTGGGTTGCCAATATCAAACTTTTGTCCCACTTCTTCAGAAGGAATGTAGGCAAAGACAATGCCCCTTTTAGGAGAGCAACAGACATATGTGAGTAGCTGGAGCAATTGCTGGAGGCAGGATACCACGCCATTGACCAATGATCTATTCTGATCCAATCCATGGCAAATAATATGCTTCTTTGCTGGATCTCAGTTTGTTTACTTATCTGTGCTGCCTTTTAACCCTGAAAAAATATCCCTGTGTGAATGGAAGCTTTTCAAAGGCATAAGTAATGGGTTAGGGCCGTGTGGAACAATTTATGTAATACCATGGAACTTACATGCACCCACACTAATTTACAGAGAAGCAGTTGAGGTAAAAATGGAGCAAATGCACATGGTTATATTATAAAAACAACAGCAGCACTTTCTCTCCAGCAGTTGCCGTTGACGTGTGAAATCCTAGAAGGATACAAGTGGCAATCATCAAAGCCAGTTCAGTGCATGGCTTTCTTTTCATTCTTAAGACTCCGATATATTGTTGTTGGAAGTCAGTTGAGCTGTTTAGGCTGTGTCTGTCTTTATCATGAATAATTTAATAATCGTAATGGGGGGTTCCATTATTAGAAATATGGATAGTTGGGATTGTGATAGCTGGGAGTTTCGCATGATGAATTGCCTGCTGGGTGTGAAGGAGGCAGGTCTCGTGAGACACTTAGCCAGACTTATGTGCAGTGGAGGAGATGGTGGTCATGGTACATGTAGGTACCAATGACATAGGGAAAGGTAGGAGAAAGAACCTAGAGGCCAAATTTAGGCTGTTAGGCAAGACATTAGAGTCCAGGACCAACATGGGAGCGTTCTCTTAAATACTTCCAGTGGCATGCACAGGTCCAGTTAGACAGGCTGAACTACAGTGTCTCAAAGCGTTAATGAGACAATGGTGTACGGAGGAGGGGTTAAGGTTTATTAAAAACCGGGGAACATTTTGGGAAAGGAAGAGCCTATATGGGAAGGATGGGCTCCAGCTAAACCAAAACAGAACCAGATTGCTGGTATGTAAAATGAAAAAGGTCGTAGAGGAGTTTTTAAACTAAGTGCTGGGGAAAGCTGACCGGTGGAGGAACACACAGTTTGGACGGGGGAGTGGGAGGGGGGGGGGGATTCATTAAAGGGGATTCTCTATATCCTAGTAAAGAGGAGAAGATAAAGTTGATAAAGTACAGGTAGAAGCTGAACAGAACAAGTCAAATGAAAAAAAAAATCCCATTCAATTACATCATATGAAGGCAGACAACTAAATATTCACAAATTTTAAGTGCTTGCATACAAATACTAAAAGTCTAAACATTAAGATGGGTGAACTTGAGTACCTGGTATTAAATGAGGATATTGATATAATAGGCATCACACAAACTTGGTGGAATGATGATAATCAATGGGACACAGCAGTACCAGGGTACAAAATATAAAGGAATGACAAAGTAGGTTGTTCTGCTGGGGGAGTGGCACGGGAGTTGCCTTCCTCTGCAGCGTGGGACATGGGTCACTTGTTGGAGGATTCTCTGCACCTTGAAGTCTTTAAACCATGATTTGAGGACTTCAATAGCTCATACATAGGTTAGGGGTTTATTATAGGAATGGGTGGGTGAGACTCTGTGTCCTGCGTTGTGCAGGAGGTCGGACTAGACAATCATAATGGTCCCTTCTGACCTTAAAGTCTATGACTCTATGACTCTAAGTGTGAAAGAAAGCATAGAGTCAAATATAGAAAAAATCTTAACTATACTATAGAATATCTATGGATAGATATGCTTGAATAATAAGTGTATAGCAGTAGGAATATACTACCAACCACCTGACCAGGATAGTGATGGTGATTGTGAAATGTTCAGGGAGATCAGAGAGGCTACATAAACAGAAAACCCAATAATAATGGGGAATTTCCACTATCCCCATATTGACTGGTACATGTCTCCTCAGGACAGGTTGCAGAGATAAAGTTTCTAGACACCATTAATGACTTCTAGACACCATTAATGACTGCTTCTTGGAGCAGCTAGTCCTAGAAGCCTACAAGGAGAGGCAATTTTTGATTTAGTCCTAAGCGGAGCAGGGAATCTGGTCCAAAAAGTGAATATTGCTGACTGCTCAGTAATAGCTAGCATAATATAATTAAATTTAACATCTTTGTGGGGGAGGGGAATACCAAAGAAACTCAGCGCATTAGCATTTAACTTCAAAAAGGGGAGCTACACAAAAAGGAGGAGGCTAGTTAAATGGAAATTAAAATGAACTGTCACAAAACTGAAATGCCTGCAAAGTGCATGGAAACTCTTTTAAAAACAATATAGTAGAGGTTCACACTGTATGAAAACCATAATTTTTTTTTTAAAAGTAAGAAGAACAAAAAAAAATGCCACTACGGCTAAATAGCAGAGTAAAAAAGTTGTTAGAGGTGAAAAGGTCTTCTTTAAAAATTGGAAGTCAAATCCTACTGTGGAAAATAGAAAGGGACATAAACTCTGGCAAGTCAAACGTAAAAGTAGAATTAGGCAGTCCAAAAAAGAATTTCAAGAGCAACTAGCAAAAGACACAAAAAGTAACAGAAAAATATATTAAGTACATCAAAAGCAGAAAGTCTGCCTAGCAATCAGTGGAGGTGTTAAAGGATCACTCAAGGAAGTCAAGGCCTCTGTGGAGAAGCTAAATTAATTACTTGGATCAGCTTTCACTGCAGAGGATGTGAGGAAGATTCCCAGATCTGAGCCATTACTTTTAGGTGACAAATCTGAGCAACTGTCCCAGATTGAGATGTTAATAGAGGAGATTTGGGAACAAATTGATAAATTAGACAGAAATGTCACCAGAACCAGGTGGTGTTCATCTAAGAATTTTGAAGGAACTCAAATATGAAGTTGTAGAACTATTAAGTGTGGTATGTAACCTATCGCTGGAGGATAGCTAATGTAATGCCATTTTTTTTAAAAAAAAGTCTCCAGAAGCAATCTTGGCAATTAGAGGCCGGTAACCCTAACTTCAGTACCAGGCAAATTGGTTGAAACTATAGTAAAGAACAGGATTAGATTAACATGATATGTTGGGGAAGAGTCAACATGTCTTTTGTAAAGGGAAATTGTGCCTCAACAATCTATTAGAATTCTGTAAGGAGGACAACAAACATCTGGACAAGATGATCCAGTGGACATAGGGTACTTGGACTTTCAGAAAGCCTTTAAGCAAAGTATGCAGTGGGAGCAAAAGAGGGAAGGTCCTCTCCTGGATCAGTAACTGGTTAAAAGATAAGAAACAAAGGATAGGAATAAATGGTCAGTTTTCACAGTGGAGACAGATAAGTAACAGAGTTCCCCAAGGATCTGTTAGAAATAATCTGAAAAAAAGGGGTGAAAGGAGGGTAAGCATCTGAAGAAGTGGGGTTTTTTACCCACAAAAGCTTATGCCCAAATAAATCTGTTAGTCTTTAAGGTGCCACCAGACTCCTTGTTTTTGTGGATACAGACTAACACTGCTACACCCTGATATTTGACACCAGTGAGGTAGAAAAGTTGGCAGATGACACAAAATTACTCAAGATAGTTAAATCCAAAGCAATGACTTTAGCCCACTTCTGAAACAGGCTGGATGTTTAATATTCATTTCTCCTCTGACACAGGAGTTTAAAGGAATAGCTGACTCCTTTCCCTCTGATCGCTATAGATTTCAGTGGGAGCAGGATTGGGATCTAAGTGAAATTTACCCATGCTACAGAGTGCTAGTGCAAGGCCCTTTATACCATCTATGTCTGGACAGGAGCTGTATGAGTCTGCCATGGTTCTCAAATTATGGGTCAGGACCCCAAAGTGGGTCACAACCCCATTTTAATGGGGTCGCCAGGGCTGGCTTAGAGTTGCTGGGGCCCAGGGGAAAAGTCTGAGCCCCACCACCCTAGTCCAAAACCTTAGGGCTTCCATCCTGGATGTCAGGGCTCAAGTAACAGCCCCCCTGCCTGGGGCTGAAGCCTTTGGGCTTTGGCTTTGCCCACTGCCCAAGCCAGTGGGGCTCTGGTTTTGACCTTGGGCTTGGGCAGGCTCAGGCTTTGGTCCCACCTCCAGGGGTTGTGTCGTAATTTTTGTTGTCAGAAGGGGGTCGCACTGCAATGAAGTTTGAGGACCCCTGGTCTATGGGGATAGCCAAGCAGGGGTGCCTGTGGAAGGCAGAGATGCTGGTGAGCATTTAGACAGGTCCAGCATCCTCGAAGCCCTATGCAAGAGCCATAGAAGGCTCTATTCTCTAATACTGCAACACTCTGTTCTCTGGCCTTTAGAAATGCCATCTCGTCCAGCTCATATCTATTCAAAATGCTGCTGCAAAAATCATTTTCTTAGCCCATGGCTTTGGCTATGTCACCCCACTCTTTGCATCCCTCCATTGGTTCCCTCCTTGTTGCATGAAACATAAACTACTTATCTTCACTTTCAAGGTCCTTCACGGCCTCTCCTCACCCTATCATTTCTCATTCAGTACCAAAAGGTCGACTCCTGCCACTGATCAGCCCATGACACCAGCCTTCATTGCTCAATTGTTAAATTTCCAAACAAGCACCATCCCACGCTGCTCCTCATGGTTGGGAGAAGCTCCCTTGTCAACATCAGCCAAGCCACTGCATGGTCCTCCTTCAAATCCCTCCTTAAAACCCTCCTTTGCCATGATGCCTACAAAAAACTTGATAATGGTGAGATTGTTGATGTGCTGAGACCACTGCCAATTGTCTCGTTGTTTCCTTGTTATCCACATCAGTCTGTCTGTACCCACCGGTTGTCTCTTGTCTTATCCTCAGATTGTAAGCTCCTTGGGGCAGGGACTGTTTTTTAATTCTTTGTTTGTACAGTGCTTAGCACAACAGAGTCCTAGTCCATGAGTAGGACTTCCACTCACTACAATAATACAAATAATCAATAATAGTTAGAAAGAATCCAGCTGCCGTTGCATAGGCTAGAATGAAGCCATCCACCTGGGCCTTGCTTTGAGAAAGGGTAGAATCCACTCTAGACCCCATCCTTTGGAGCTGAAAGTGTGGGCTGTAGGTGTGTAGAGTAGATTTTGCCTTTAGGAAGCTTATTACATGTAGGTGCCCCCATCCTTTTCTCAGAAAATAAAGGAGACCCATGCAAAAGCCTTTAAGACTTTTTCATTTATTTTCCTGTCAACCGTATAAAAGATCAGATATTAAAATTCCCCACCACTTTGCTGATCAAGCATTCATTGCAGTAATATAGAGCAAAAAATATTCTCAACCATGCAAGGCTCTTTCAGCACAAATCATTTATCCCAGGGAAGAGGCTATGTGGTGAGTTCAGTGCCAAATCATAAATCCTGTGCGCTCAGGGTTCCCCTCTTTGAAAATGGCTACAAATAATCAGAACCTCTGAGAAAGTAAAAGGACCCTTCTTTGAACTTGTTCCCCATGTTATTTGGTTGCTCAGAGGACACTGATTAAAGTGACATTTGCTGTGATACCATTGGGCAAAATTGTCAGAATGGCTTCAATCTAAGCTCTAAAACTGAGCCTTCAGTTTTTCACATCTGCATGTTTGTACTCATATCCAAGTTGGGTCTGACCTGCAGTATGTATGAAGGGAAAAGCAATGCTTCAGATACAAAAGAAATGGCTATTATAATAATGCTTTGCACTAATTTAGGACATGATTCGGGATCCTATGCACCTTTCATCCAAGCCTCACGACATCCTGTGAAATAGGTATTATTAGTCATTTGTAGAGATAGAGAAACTGAGGCATGGCTAGGTTAAGGGAACATATTCAGTTTCACATAAAGTTGGGCTTCCTGACTGGTCCTCTGATCTAACCACTGGCCCATGCTGCATTCCAAAATAATGCAATGAAATTAAAATATCTGCTAAACCAAAATGTAAGTTCGCCGGTCCCCAGAAAAGAAAAAGAAAAATGGCAGCTGGCAACCTCTACCAGTGATCCTACAGCAACTTCTCCCACTCTGAGAGTTTCCTGAATCAATGCAGAACTGGCATTTGGCGGGATTAGATAGGGAGAGCTTGTCCTTCCCATTTTAGCTCCTGCTGAAGTTCTAGAATTCCCCCCCGCCAACGTGTTGCCAATTGGAAAGTATTCTTCCATGAGTGAAAAGGTCTCTATTTTTCACCCACAATCCCAATTCATGTTGGGTACTTATAGTTAGTGTCTCCATAGTTTTCCATCAAAGTTTTAGGCCTCCGCCTATTAAACTTATAATGCACCAGCCTCATATAGTTTTTTCTTCAGGTGGAAAGAACAGTTATAACAAAGAGTAGTGTAAGAGGCAGTGAGGTAGGGCATGGGTCTGGTCATCAGAAGAAATTTCTTCTGTTTCCATTCTTTCACTGACTTGATGTAGCTAGCGTAGTTGTAGCTGTGTGAGTCTCAGAGCATTAGAGATTCAAGGTGGGTGAGGTAATCACTTTTATTGGACCAACTTTTACTGGACACAACTCTGTGTGGCTCAAAAGCTTGTCTCTCCCTCCAACAGAAGTTGATCCAGTAAAAGATACTACACCTCACTCATGGTGACTTGATGTGTCATTTTGGGCAAGTTCCTTAATCTTTCTGACTTGGTTAAGCTATCTGTAAAATGGGACTATTTGTATTGAACAAAACATTGTTTCAATTAAATAAAAATGTTAAATTTAACATTTAAAAAGGGCATCACAATCTAGCTCTTCTTCTCTTGCAGCATTTACTAGATGAAATAAATTATGATTCTGATGTAGGCCATATTGACCTTCATGGAACTATGGGGTCAACTCCTGAGATCTTTACACAGTTTTCATACTCAGACCTTACTCTGGCAGTTTTACAATGAAGTTGATGGGAGTATGTCTGTGAAATCAGTAAAACAGAGGAGAAATTCATCTAGGTCATCTAACCCATTTCCTGCCACTCTAGGTCCTATAGTCTGTTCCCTAGCTCCTGGTTCAGTCCAGTTTGAAAAGACTCAGAACAATGGGATGTTTAGCATTTCCCTTGGGATGTTATTACACACTAATAGCGTAGATCTCACCACTAGGAAATTGTGCCCATTTCTTGGCATCTGGTTAATTCCAGACCCTTATTCCTGCTTATTCTCCTCTGTCCTAAATAACATACTTTCTGTCTTTGGGCTCATGCTCCTTGTATACTTGCTGTAGTGTATTGTCAGGTATACTTGAATTAGCCTAGGCAGAAAATACTGGTTTTGCCATTCAAATACCTAAATGGAAGTCAGAGGTTGGCTGTGAAGTGCTCAAAAGCGGCAATAAAGAAATTCATAATCGAATCTGAGCGTTATCATAGTAAGTCATGTACACACACACACACACACACACACACACACATTGGTTTCACTTTTTAAAATATCTCCTCTTTTTGGAAAAAAGCACCGTCTTCTACTAGATGCTGCTCTGCATATGTTGAGTCCATGGAACTGGTTGATAGACAATATTCACAATGCATGAAGCAGGCGCTACTGCACTTATGGATGTCATTAAAATGGAAGCCACCCTGTGACATCATTGTGCCAATTGGGCCAGATTCTGCACCCGCTCTTTCCACGGAATTTCATCTGTTTTTTAGGGGAGCGGGTTCAACATCGACCACAAAGTAACAAACATAATTCAAATGAGGGAGAAGGGAGGTTGGCTGAAAAATGTCTGAGGAAATATGTGATGATGTCGGGTGAAACAAAAGTGTGACTGTAATTTGGTTAGAAACAGTCACATAACTCACACTGCACTCTATGAGTTTTCTTGTACCTATATAATAGAATATTTTGCATCCCCCCTACATATCTCTATTTTCCTGTCTCTATCTATGTGTATACCTCATTCTATCAGTCCCTCTATATATGTACAGAAGACACACGATGGTGTAGTATATAGTTTTATTGGCATGGGTTTGGGACGGCCACATTACTCATGTATGAGCTATGTAAATCATCCCCCCAAAATTGGCAATGAAACCTTTATACCTTGCCACATCACCGTACAGCCTATATATGCTTCATATGTTTTTTGGGGGGGAGGGGAACAATTTTATTTAAAGATTTTTAATTGGAGTCATAATCTAGACCAAAGTTATATAGATAGCAAAACAGGACAAGTATTTGTATGAATTACTTCGAAAATTCATTTTATTATGTATTCTTCGTAGGGACAATTCTACTACTCTTATTCTTGCTGACTACTTTTTGAGTAATCCCACTGAAACCAGTGGGGCTTCTCTTGAAGTAAGTGGGGCTTCTCTACTCAGTGTAAGTGTGATAAGAACTGGCCCTAAAGTATTGTATAATTGAGCACCTCAGTTTTCTTATATTAAGAATTCTGGTGTCTTAAAGAGAAACAGGGGGAAGGGAAGGAAGAAGTGCTAGTTGGAAGGAGATTATTTCATCATTCTCCTCATTGGCTGGAAAGGCACATAGGCTGCGAGTGTCAAAACATTACTTAGTCCATCTATCATATCCAATGGATTAGAAGCAATTTGTAATGGAGAGCACCATGGATCAATTGAGGTTTTTGAAACTTTGCAATATGGGCCAACTTACTCAGATAGTCTCTGACCATATTCTGAAGCTAGCACTTCAAAATATGCTTCAAAAGCTGCACCTTTGTCTGTAATGACTGGAATTTTGGAAGAAACCAAGTGCTATAATTAATGGTACACCCTATCCCAGCCAGTAAATACAATGTTTGGTTAAGCAGAGAGAAAGAGAGAGAGAGCAGTGTGCTGATGGGTCACTATGCTTCTGCCAGGTGCTAGTTATAATGGAAATGTTCAGATTCCATAAAAGGAATAAGCATGAGGCAGATTCCATTTCTTCCAATGTTGCGAATACAAAGAAACTGCCAGAGCACTGATGGGCATGGTTTTGAATGATGCCTTCAGACACAGATTAGAATGCACAATTTGTGATAAAGTATTCACAAGGAGTCCCTGGCTCAGACTGGAGCCAATCCTTATGCTGAAATATACCATTAAAACCACAGCCTCTGTTGAAACTGGGGAGAGTGATGCAACTGAATAGCAGAGCAAACACAGAGGCCGCTGTGCATAATGTACTAACCAACATCAAAAGTCAGGCAAAAAATGGTTGTAGGAACAGCCATTTGCTGCTATGGGGGAAAGATCTCCCATTCTGTCTGAATACAGATAAAAGCCCTTTGAAATACAAACAATGAATGCACCTCACATAGTTTCTACTGCACATCTGGGTACATTTAGAGTCTTATCTAAAAGGAACCTGATTTATGTGACCGATTGTTGGGAATATATATACAGGTGCCATGGAAAAGTTCAGAAGGCCAACCGGGATCCTACATATGTGTGAAAATTCTGAAGAGTATCCTTCAAAAACTGACCAAAACAGGTTTGTCCAGAAGGAGTTTATCTTTGAACACATGGAATAGGTAATGCTGCTTTGAGCACAAAGAATATTTCTTACATGATTTATCAAATCTAGGATGACCAGATAGCAAGTGTGAAAAATCAGGACGAGGGTAGGGAGTAATAGGTGCCTATGTAAGGAAAAGCTCCAAAAATCGGGACTGTCCCTATAAAATCGGGACATCTGGTCATCCTAGTCAAATAGAGCACTGTGGCCTGGTGATTAAAGCATGGGACTGGGAGACAGGAGACCTAGGATTTATTTTTGGTTCTGCCACTGACTTGTGTGTCCTTGGCTAACTCCCTTATCCTCTTTATGCCTCTGTTTTCAGATATGTCAGTTAGTGACACCAACACCTGCTTTTATAAAGCCTCTTGAGACTTTGGGGTGAAAATCACTGTATAAATGCTGAGCATTACTCTTACATTATTATTATTATTATTACTCCCAGAATCTGTTATCAATCATATTGCCAATCCTGCTAATAGCATCCCGATGCCAAATGCTTCAAAGAATTGTATTACCATATCAGACGTCTCTGAGCAGCCATTCCCAGCAGGACAGCTGTTTTAAGTCAATGGGAGCTTCTGGGCGCTGAGCACCTCTGAAAAACAGGCCACTTATTTTGGTTCCTAAATATGGGCCTACATGCATAAATGGACCTACGGGCACCTATTTTCTAAAATCTTGGTTGTGCTACTTACCTAAATGCTACAAAGTCTCCTTACTTATAGACTATTCATATGCGGCAGGCTGCTTGTAACTAGACCAGGTTAATACTGAAAAGTATTTATTGACATCCATTTTGAATATGAACCACAAATTCAACACAACAATTAGTATACATGATCCATATTACTCATTTCCCAGGGTTCTTCTCAGGAATGATTTTGGTCACTGTAGTGGTTGCAGAAAGAGAGTTTCACAAATTCTAATGCAAATGCTCATGTGCTCATCTGAGGATTCCCACAGGAAGTGTTCATAAGACCATCTTGAAATCACATTGAGACATCTCCTTTGGTCATCTATTCAGGAAGAAGAAACACCATTATGTGATCTATGTGACTAATCACACATTATGAATACAGCTCATTGAAATTTTTTTAAATTTCCAATTTCTGGGGAAAAACCAGGGGGCTGGGGCTGAGGGGTAGTTTTTCCCCCCCAAAAAGGTTTGCAGTTTCTCCCCCACACCTTCTGCATCCAGCTCTTCTCAAGACTAACAAATAGCAAGATATGTTTGCATAAAGCATTGTCCAACATTTCTGAATAACAAATTAATAAAAATCAAAGTCTGATTATCTGATAAAGTTTCCCCAGCTGTATTTGTGGCTAGAATAATCAGATCTGATATTAGCAAACCCTATTGTCTTCATTACAGTATATGTCGGATTGTAGTTATTAGCAGCAGAATCATGCTTACAGGCATTATATGCCAAATGCTGCCTCCAGTTACCCTTGTGCTACTGTTGAAGTCAATGCCATTTTAGCCCTTATGGAAGAATCCTAGAGAATTTAACAGAGAAACTGTTTCCACATTTACATCAGCCTATGGAATTCTATAGCAGAATTCTATAATTCTCTAACCAGTTCTATACCTTTTAGAACAATGTCTGCAGAACACTGTATGTTTTCCACTGAATGCATCCGATGAAGTGAGCTGTAGCTCACAAAAGCTTATGCTCAAATAAATTGGTTAGTCTCTAAGGTGCCTCAAATCCTCCTTTTCTTGTATCTTCTATAGAACCGAACTGGTGTCAGCCCTATTAATTTTCTAGTGGTACTTTATCAGGGATGGGCAGAATATGGCAATTTGACTGGCTTTTTGGAAGGAAGTTTTGAATCTCAGGAAAGGAATAATCTGCTCCAACTGCCCATTAGAAGTGGGCAGGAAGCTATGGTAATCTGTCTCGGGTATGAATATACACAATACATTGCCACTGTGTACCTGGGGCCTTATGTTCAGAGCAGCTGAGTACCCGCAGCTCCGGGTGATGTCCGCTGGAGTCGCGAGTGCTAAACAATTCTGAAAATCAAGGGCTGACCTACCAGATACAAAATCTGCTGTACCTGAGTGTGTATTCCTGTACTGGAATGGTGCTCTGTCTCTATTGCCCATAGTGTGAGTCTGAGTATATTCAGCAAAACATCGAAGCACAGTTAAGGAAACAGAATATTATCGGCATGAGATCATTAGGGCATCCATATCAGCAGTAACTCATCCTATCAGTTTGTTACCAGAGCAATTTAAACCTGCCTTGGGGCTGCTTCAGATTGTCCACTTGCTCACAATTTGAATGTAGACTAGAATTTATTTTTCTGTAACTTGTGCTGTACTATAATTTATTATGCACTGGACTGTAATTGACTTCCTGTGTGACCTATGGCAAGTCACTGCTCACTAGTGAAAATGAGGAGTTTAGTATATGGCCCTTAATCTCTTTGTGCCTTAGCTCCCAATCTTCTGGTTGTACATTCTAAGCCTTTCTCCCACCTTTTGTTTGTCTTGACTATTTAGAGTGTAAGCTTTTCAGGGCAGGACTGTCACTTATTATGTGTACTGCACTTTGCACAGTAGGGCCCTCATGATGGTTTGGCACCTCTAGGTGCTACTATAATATAAGCAACTATAAAACCTAGATTTTTCCTGAAAATATTCTCATGTGAAAAATTCCCCTTAGAAATTTTTCATTTGGAAAATTCTGGTTTTCCCACAGGAAATTCCAAAAATGTGGGAAAGTGGTTTCTTTCCCACTTTCTCACTGTTTCACAAAGTTTTCCAGTTGGGAAAAAGTCAAAAGGTGGGAAAAGCCACTTTCCCACATATCCAAGTTTCCCACCAGAAATTTTTTCTTTGGGAAAATTTTGATCATCTCTAATAATGGTCTTTCCAAGTGTAGTGGGTGGAGCTTGTTCACTTTCTTTCATCTGCCAGACAAAAGAATCAGGCCCACTGACGACTCCTTGGTGACCAACTTTCTTCTAGGGAGACTTCCTGGACCCAATCCGATAAGTGTTTCGTGTTCAGTCTGTGTGTTCAGTCTCCCACTTCAGTGGGAGTTCCAGCTGCTGGGCCCTTGGAGCATGTGGCCCATTCTGTGGCTGAGCACTGGGCTACTGGGCATTTGGCATGAAGTTATTCAGCTAGTAGGCTAAGTGGCTTTGCCTTGTGTATTTAGCTAGTTACAGATAGGTCTGATGAGGATGGCAAAAGATCAAAATCCAGAATAGTTCTATCTCCTGGGCACAAACAGTGTGGGTGCTGTAGAGGACGGGATGGATACAGGAATTGGCAACAGACAGATCTTTACCTCTGAGTCACAAGATAATAAGGAATAAAGACTTTTCTCTCTGATGGTTTCCCAGAGTCCCCTCCCCCATCAGACAGATAGATAGATAGATAGATAGATAGATAGATAGATAGATAGATAGATAGATAGATAGATAGATAGATAGGTTGCCTCCATCCAGCTCTTTGTGACAGATGTCCACAGTCTCATTAGAACTGCTGAAGGATGAAAGGGCATGGAGACTGAATTATTCTGTCCCCCCTAGAGGTGGTTGATCACTGCAGGTCAAATTCAAGGCATATTACTGAGGCAGCCTAGGGGAAGCTTGCTCTGCTGCGACCTGTATTGTACCAGATTTGTAGCTAAAAAGCCTCTTCCAGGGCTGGTTCAGCTCTTACATTGATGTAGATCAGGACCGTCCACTGAAATCTATGGTATAAGCCTGGTGTGATGTCACAGTCAGATCCTCAGGGTCCAGAATTTACATCTACACCATTCACAAGCCATTTAAGGTCCAATTCTACCACTTTACTCATGAGGTGTGTTGTCGTATTACACAACTAGTCCAACTGAGTCTAATGGAGCTGCTTCGGAGGTAGGGTACTACCGAAAGTGAACTGTGCTTACCCTCTGTATAGGTCTCTGCATGTAAAGGATTTTGGTTTTGATACCATAACTCACTTAGCGTTAGCCCCTTACTACACAAGTAGCCCTATATACTCCAGCTCTCACTGTGAGTAAGGTTATCAGTATCTGGCCCCAAAGGCTCAGAGATTTTGTGATCTTGTTTGTCTATTCACTGATAGGCTACAGCTAAAGGAATTGGTTCACCCAACGAGCTGTGCTTTTTGAAACTGGAAGGGTGGAAAAGATGGACAGGAGAAGGAGAGAAAGGTGTTTCAGGGTGTCTTTCCCTATGAACCCCTGAGCTGAGACAGATGGAAATGATCATCCACTGGCAAAAAAAAAAAAAAAAAAAGTTATAAAGTTCTTTTGGATGCAAATTGCCAGCAAGATCCAACTCTTGAAGTTCATATCCCAATAGGAGCAAATATGGTGAAGCTGACTGATGTTATCAGCTGACTTAAAAGACTGTATAAAAATTCGCAACATAAGTCTTTTGTCTACAAAACCTGCATGTTTAAAAAAAAAGTGCCAGTGGATATGGGCTGCTACTTTGATTGCTAAAGCCTTTGTGACCGTCAATTTGATGGATAAACAGTTGTAAATTATGTGCCTTGTTAGACTCACTCAACAATACCGATAATTGCAATAGAAAGCGTTAAAAACAAAGATTAAAAAAAAGAGAAAAACTAAGCAATGACCTTCTCATATGCTTGTTTCTTTATGAGCCAATGTGTAACATTTTTATGGGCTATATGTCTGAAAGGAGGTATATATAATGATGTTTAATGTGTAGTTGAGAGCAAAATTATTATAGTTTTATATATGGGGAAGCCATATAACAAAAGAGCACTAGCTAGTGTTTGCCCTTATATGAGATGCAGTCGTATAATAGAGAGCCTTAAAGCTAGAGTTTACTGTACTTTGGGAATTAATCACATAAACTATAAATTGGGTTCAACAGGCTGGCTGGGTAAATAGGCGCAGCTAATGAGGACACTATGAGATCTTATAAGAGCGCTGACTGCCCCAGGACAAATGTGCCGAGCTGCACCTGATGGAAAACTAGAAGACATCAAAGCATAAAGGATTAGTGCTCTCACAGTGTTGAGAAATGGCCAGGGGGAGATTCACCAACTTATTACCCACATCCAAGCTAATCCTGTTATCTGCAAAATATAACTGTGTTCAGGAACTGCCACCACCTAAACTTGCAGGAGACTAATTCTGTGTTTACATGAACAAAAGTGCAGGGAATTTTCATCTGAGCAAAGAATATAAGAGACAAACATTTTAAGAGCTTCTTTTATATCAAATTTGCTGGGGGGGCGGGGGGGGAGGTACCTTTAGTTATTTAAAGGCTATACTGTATCCTGTGTGTATATCCTATAAGAGTGAATGGTTTTTCAAAAGAATATAGTGCATCAGTCATATATGATTTATCCAGTCCTATCTTCATCTGGACTACAGTTATACTTCTCCAAAGGACAACCAAAATACTTTGAAAGCAACTTTTAATAGAAAGACAAGATGAAAAGGAAGGCCATCAATGCTCAACACCCGCCCCCGGGAAATCTCTGAAATTTATTGTGTGCATCTACCCACCTGATCCCTGAATCAGTGAGTCAGGAGAAGGCAAAAAATATCCTAAGGTCCCTGCCAATGTACCACACAGGGAAATCCTTTCCTGACTCTAGAGTGAGCAGTTCAGCCCTATAGAAGAGAACAAGAGGCACCTGTGCTAAGAATCTAATACAGTTTATACCAAAAATATATCTAGTGTGACCAGCATCTGTGTTAGATAATTGTCCATATTTTTTTCTTTTAATCTCAATAAAGTGGATCCAACCTCTTGGGAAAGAGAATTCCAAGCATTAGGGGGAAAATCCCCACGATGTATTTAATCTAAACACGCATTTCCCTTCCTCTGATGGTTCATCACAGCCAGAGTTGGCTGCCTTCAAGGCAGAAATTAAGGCATAATTACCGAGGCAGGCCTTTGGCTAAATATTTGTATGGCATTAAGGAGTACCCATGGTACACAGCTATAACCGTTAAATCTTGAAGGCAGGGGTTTATCTAATCATCAGAAGGGAAGTGATTAATTTTGTAGGTGCTGATTTTTAGAGTTATGAGGGTGCAAAGGTACTGGGTGATGGCAGAACTTATAGAAGGAAATGCATATATTTCTAGGGGGCATTCATAGGTTTTTCCAATTGTTGCTTCTTTTCAGTACATCAAAACCTAAATTGGTGGAATATTTATTGTTGTGAACATCCTTTCTATTAGGAATTAATAATGAACATCATGGTGGCAACTCTCCAAGAGTTGCTATAGCCAAGCGAGAGGCTCGGGAGAGGAGTTGTTTGTTGTTAGAGGGATGCCTGGAGAGAGATTTGAATTTCCATCCAACCAGAATTCTTTCCCTCTTTTGGGCCCCAGTAAATCAACTCCTCTCCCTCCATTCCTCACCTTCCTCCAGACGTAGAGCAGTATGAGATTTCTGGGTGACCTGTAAACTACTGGCTGTCTCTTTTAGTCCAAGCATTAATGTTCCCTCTTTGTCCTGTACACACATAGCCAGAGCAGGGTCTTCCCAACAGTCAGGGGAGTCTTCTGGATTAAAGAGAGCAAGGAACAAGGCCCTGATTTGTCCATACAACCGGTCCTGCACTCTCCATACTCATCACATATTTCAGAAGTTGTGGGGGGGGGAAGAGAAATGGAGGAGTGAAGAAGAACTTGAGCTGGGAAGCAAGAGGAGCTGGCAAAACGTGAAAAAAGAATTTTAGGAGACAGGGGACTACAAAGAGCCAGATCTTCATCTGGGATAAATCAGCATAGCTACATGGACCTCAGTGGAGCTGTATCAGTTAACACCGTCTGAGGCATTGGTACATTCTTAAAAGTCTCTGGGCTCTTAATCATGTGTGGGACTGAAGCTATCACATTGGTATTTTTCCTTACAACTTAAAGAAACAAAGACATAGCAGAGAATTGTGTGTGTTTTAAGATAATAATGAAGCTGATGATACTACCATCTAACCTTAAACCCCTACCGACCAAAATAAGAGAGGAAAGCAATAAAATCTTTAAAAACCCACCAAACCTCCCTGAAGCAATTTTGACCCCCAAACAGGAGATGTGCCAGACACTCCATGAAGTCTACTAGGCACTTTATTATTGCTATTGATTTGATGTAGAAGACACTCTAATACTACGGTAGTTGGTGGCCATATAAAACTCCAAGATAGGAATAATAATAAGTAGAGGTCATGATATTGCTTTATACAATAAATGTCAAGCATTATTATAGAGAGGGATTAGTGATAAGTGGTCTTATCAAACTCAAACATTTTCCAGTTTTAAATATTTATTATGTATTTAGTATGATATTTGGTCCTATATTTTTTTTTCTGTTAAATGATTCCAGCCTATTCTCTTGTTCCCTATCCCTAATAAGTCACTTTGGAGAGATCATAGATAAAGCTCCAGTGATAAAGCTTTTGCTATTTCACTTTTCTGCTATGACAAGTATGAGAAGGTGATGGATTTGACTGAGAGGAAGACTAGAGTCCAATTTCTCTCTCTATTTATAGCTCTCAAGATTTCATTTGAACACACTTATTGCCAGGAGTTTTGTTTGATTTTTGGAAATGGTTTCACTATTGTATAATAGCGTTTGTCTTCCAAGCATTTGTCCTCTTTGTACTTAGATGGAAACAAATATTCCCTCTCTATAATGTCAGTCTTAATGACAGAAAAGTTCCCATCACAAATTATTATAAGTAGATTTGGTTCCAGTTTATTGGTTTTGTTTCTGAAAACAGCTGTACCTAGCTATAATGTCTCTAAAATATCCAGAATATTCCCTAGAATCCCTGTAATTTCCAAGCATTGTTTTTTGTATGTCCATTTAAAAAATAAAATGGGTGAATGAAGACCATCTGGCATACCTAATTGTTGGCATGAAGACCATGCCGAGAATTAGGCATGTGAACCCAGATTTAGGTACCTAGGCTCTAGAAGGGCAAGGGATTTAAGCATATGCCTATCTTTAAGTTTGTGGATAGTACCATTGACTGCCTTGGAAGACTTTATTAGTACTGCTGACATGCTTAAAGTTAATAAAATGAGAATACCTCTTAGATAGCATTTTTCATCAATAAATCTCAAAAGCTCCTCACAAAGGAGGTCAATATCGTTTACAGATAGTAAAATTGAGGCACAGAGAGGTGAAGTGACTTGTCCAAGGTCACCTGGCAGGTCAGTGGCAGAGTTAGCCATAGAACCTAGGTCTCCTAAGTCCTGGGCCTGATCTTGGGCCATAAATCTGTGCTCTGATTTCCTGAAGCACTGAGAGCTCACATTTCTCAATGACCTTAGAGGTCTCTGTGTGTGCTTGGGACCTCTGAAACTCAGTCCAGAATTAGATACATATACATGGATAGAGCTGCATAATTTTAAAGCACCTGAGTTAGAAAATGTTGTCCTCATTGCTTATGAAAGGCATTGGCTTGACAACCGTGGAGAAGGAAGCTCTCTGTTTACCCACAGAACTGGTAGCTTCACGATGCTGCTTTGTGAATAATCTCAACACTGCTCTGGATAGTTTACTTTCCAGGCTTATTCAGTGTATCATTCCTCTGCTGAGATTGCCAGCAAGGCTGATGATTAGCACCAGATATGGTTGTGGGCTTGTGATGTGGACACCTATCTACATGGAAATGGACTGAGCCCAATAACTAATGGTCAGTGACAGGATCTGGTTGCAGAACTTGAAATGAATAATTTGACCCTTTTCACTTGCTGGTTAGAGAGGAAGGACGGCCTAGTAGCTAGGGCATGAGTCTGCCATTTCAGAGATGGGGGTTCAATTCCCTGCTCTGCTGCAAACTTCCTGTATGACCTTTTCCAAGTCATTTAGCCTCTCTGTGCCCTAGTTCTCCATCTATACAATGGGGATAGTTGCACTTACCTACCTCACAGGGATGTCCTGAGGATGAATACATTCAAGCTTGTGACGTGCTCAGATACTGTGGTGTTGGAGTCCGCGTAAGAACCTATGATAGATAAAGCCCATGGCAGTGAGCCTGGGTCAACAGATTCAAGCTTGCAAGGCTCAAGCTAGCATTCTAAAAATGCTAAAAATGCAGTGTAGATAACTCTTAGAAGTTGTGACTCAGGATGGAGCTTGGGCTTTGAAGCCTACCCAGCTCCCGAGGCTACAGAGCCAGAACTCCACCTGAACCACAACATCTACACAGCTATTTTTAGCATGGTAGTGTGAGCCCGAGTCTGTCAACCCACGCTGGAAAGCTCACGTCCATGGGCTGTACTGCCTTATCTGTAGGTACAAAACCTTTTGCTTTTGTTCCCTAAAGCTGAAGTAAATGTTTAATGTGTCAGATTTAAACTTAGACATGGGTTTTGTTTTGTTTGTAGCTATGGAACTGTGATGTCTTAAGTTTTCTGTGTACTTTTCCTGTATATTTCTAAGACCTGGGCCTACACGCAGAGGCCTCAGTCATGTTGTTCTCAGAGTGAATGGAAATAGAAGACATACACCTGCTGTGCTCTCTTCTGCAGATATCACATTTGTCCTTTCTTGTTTTCCTTCATCTAAACTAAATCACATCTTGTACCTTAAGGCCCGGCTTGATGAAGTCCTGGCTGGGATGATTTAGTTGGGGTTAGTCCTGCTTTGAGGAGAAGGTTGGACTAGATGTCCTCCTGAGGTCTCTTCCAACTTTAATCTTCTATGATTCTATGACCTCACATACTTCTGAAGGGACCACTTCAAACAAGAAGTCATCACATGCTCCCCCACACTGTGATGACTTTTAAAATTGTAGTGTCACAGAAGTATAGAGCTCTAAGGGACCTCAAGAGGTCATCCTAGTCTATCCTCCTGTGCTGAAACAGGATTAAGAATACCTAGACCGTCCCTGACAGATGTTTGTCTAACTTGTTCTTTAAAAACCTCCAATAATGATCCACAACATCCCTTAGTAATCTGTTCCAGTGCCTAACTAGTCTTATAGTCAGAAAGTTATTCCCAATATCTAACTTAAATCTTGCTGCAATCTAAGATTTAAGTCTACCTTCAGTAGACATGCAGAACAATTGATCACTATCCTCTTTGGAACAGTACAAACTATTACCCTATCTACCTTTTATCTCTCAACAATCTTCTCCATATTTAAAAACTATTATTATGTTCTCTCTCATCCTTATCTTCTCTAGATTAAACCTGCCCAATTCTTTCACTCTATTCTGATGGGTCATATTTGCTAAAACTCGTAACATGTTTAATGCTCTCCCCTGGACTCTCTCAAATCTTTCTTAAAGCATGGTGCCCAAAACTAGACACAATACTCCAATCGAGGCCTCCCCAGTGCTGAGTAGAAAGGAACTCTTACCTCTCATGTCTTACCTACAACATTAATGCATTAATGCATCCCAGAATGACATTTGCCTTTTTCCAAACAACTTCACACTGTTAATTCATCTTCAATTTGTGATACGCTATAATCCTCAGGTCTTTTTCTGCAGTACTGCTACCTACCTAGTTATTCCCCTTTTTGCATTTGTGCATTTGATATTTCCTTCCTAGGTGCAGTACTTTGCACTTGTCTTTATTGCATTTCATCTTATTGATTTCAGACTACCATAATTCTCCAATCTATCAAGATCAATATGAATTCTAATCCTGTCCTCCCAAATGCTTGCAACTCCCAGCTTGGTGTCATCCACTAATTTTAAAAGCATACTCTCTACTTCATTATCCAAGTTGCTAATGAAAATATTGAATAGTACCAGACTCAAGACAGGCCCCCATTTGATACATCCTCCCAGTTTTATAGCACTACTCTTTGAGTAAGGTCTTTCAACCAGTTTTGCACATCCACCTTATAGTAATTTCATCAAGACCACGTTTCCCTAGTTTGCTTATGAGATTGTCATGTAGAAATGTGTCAAAAGCTTTACTAAAATCAACATATATCACATGTGCTGCTTCCCCCTTTCTACTAGGCCAGTAACCCTCTCAAAGAAGGAAATTAGGTTGATTTCACATGATTTGATCTTGAGAAATCCATGCTGGCTATTCTTTATAGCCCTATTATCTTGTAGATGCTTACAAAGTGATTAATAATTTGTTCTCTTTCCAGGTATCAAAATTAGGCTGAAGGGTCTATCATTCCCCAGGTTCTCCATTTTCCTTTTTTGAAGATAGGTACTATGCTTGCCCTTCGCCAGTCCTTCTGGGAACTGGTTCATCATCCGTGAGTTTTCAGACATAATTCCTAATGGTTCAGAGATTGCTTTGGCTAGTTCCTAACACACTCTAGGGTAAATTTCATCAGGACCTGATGACTTAAATGTATCTATGCTATTTAAATACTCTCAAACCTGTTCTTTCCCTTTTTTGGCCTGAGATCCTTCCCCCTTGTTGTTAATCTTAATAGTGTTAAGTATTAGGTCATAATTAACTTTTTTAGTGAAGACTGGGGAAAAAATTAAACACTTCAGCCTTCTCTGTGTCATCTGTTATTTGCTTGACTTCCCCATTAAGAAATGGATTTACACTTTTCTTTGTCATCGTGTTATATCCAGTAAATAAATGAGTAGAAAACCCAGTTTGGGTTGGGTATAAGACAATTCTAAAATACAATATCTCACAGGTACTACTAACTAGGGGTTAGATTCTGATCTCAGATACATTGTTGTACATGTTTGACTTCACTGAACTTACTCTAGATTTACATTGGTGTAACTGAGATTCAAATTTGATCCTTACACAGCAAAAGACTCTATTCACAGGGACTCTTGCAGACCTTATCTTCTGTATCCTGACTGTGCACTCTGTATACTTCATTTTGGGGTATGTAGAAAAAGACTCGGAAATTTTATAGTGATCTCACAATGGGTTGCTTGACATTTTCAATGTTTGTGTGAATCTGAAATTCCAAGAAATTGAATATCACAACTCAGGTGAACTAAATCCTTTGATTTTGAGTCACTCAAACCAGTGGGTTTCATTCAGTCCTATTGCTCAGTCCTTTGTGGGCACCATTTGGAAAGGTTTGGCAACTGTTAAGCTCAAGGCTTTGTTTTACAAAAGTAGTATGTATATGAGATTAATATTGGGTGTTGTAATGTGAGATCTCACGGGCCCTGTGATTCTGCCACTGTTATTTAGGGATAGCACCTGTGTGTACTGCAGTTTGTGACTCAAACTGTCTCCCTTGCTAATGTGAATTGGAAATCCAGAGATTTAATTTGATGTTAAAAATCCTGTTAAATGACGGATTAATAATAAGTGGTGATGTCTCTACATTTAAATTATATTTTATTATTATGCAGTGGCACTGGGGCTGTTTTTAGAGTGTGCGTACTGCAGCTGCACTCCCCTTTCCCTCTGTCCGTGCCTCTCACCACCCCCTAGAGCTGGGGCTGGGAGCAGGGCCATGGCTCCAGGAGCGGGAGACGTGGACAGAGGTAATGGGGCCGAGGCTAGGGCCACAGCTGGGGGCAGGTGTGGAGTCCCGGGCTGGGAGCGGTGGCAGAGCCCCAGGTGCGGGGCTGGCAGCCAGGACCCCATGCAAAACCTAGGATGCTCCGCCCCCTCGTTCCCACGCCTATGTTATGTATTCGTATTACAATATCACCTGGCAGTCCCGACTGAGATTAGGGCCCCACTGTGCTAAGTGGTGTGTGTATATAGGAAGAGACATTGCCTGCTGCAAAGAGCTTATAGTCTTAATAGGTAAGATAAAGGGAGCATTTTTGGCCTATTTGTGGAATGCAAACTGATGTATGGAGAGACCAAATGAGGCACTCAAGGTCACACACAGAAAGTCTGAGGTAGAGTAAAGCATTTAACCCACACTTTTTGAGTCCCAGGCCAATGACTTAACCATAAGACCACCCTTCTTCTTAGCTGTTATTCCTGCAAGAGTAACATTTGAAATTTCCCCTCAGAGACCCCGACTAAATGTGTGCTTTAGCAGCATGGGCTGGAACAACCATTTAGGGCAGACTTAGTGCCAACAGCTCCTCCTTTCTTTTCACTCTCCCTGACAAAAAGCTAATTGGTGTAAATACAAGGAGAACAAGGCCTGACATTTTGGGGTCATCACTGGGAGCGGGGAGTAGGAGCTGCGCTAACCTGCTAAAACTGAGAGGAAATACTTTGCAAAGTATATTCAGAACTTTCTGAGGAAGTGGGGAGTAGAAAAGGCCTGAGGTGAACTGCATCTTTGGAGTAGTGAATGTATTCTAGTCCTGCTCGTGGCCATGTTAGGGTGGAAAGCTCTAATTAGATTAGAGATAGTTGGCTAGGAGGCAGAAAGCTTAAAACATTACCCTTTTAAACAAGTGTCTACATTTGGAGTAAAAATTATTCTGTTATTTGGAGATACGTTATTGAATGCAAAAATGCTACCCGTTTTTGGGTACAAGCTTGGCCTTGCCCGTTGCCTTTCATGTGGGCTCATGTCGGAGGGCAGAATTGGGCTTGTGTTTAGGGGGAACAAAAACAATGATGTGTTTGACCACAGTGGTTACAAACATGATACTGATGTCACACCTGTTTCCCACTGGTGACTTCAATGGAGTCACCTTGGATTCGCTCCAGTGTAAATGAGATCAGAATCAGATCCTTCATTTTAAAATAGTGGTACTGGGGTGTTTAATAAGGGAATGCAAACAGATGTGTGTTTCAGTATGCGTCACCAGTCGCACGCTTCATCCAGAGCTAGTCTAACAGTTTACTCTCAGCCCTGTGTGAGGGGTGGGGAATAGCTCTTCCTCCCCAGGAGCAGTCCAGGGAAGGAATTATAATGACCCTCTGAGTGACTATTCCTCCATATCTCCTGTTGTGCATATTGGGGCAGTCTGCTGCACCATCCCATAACCAGACATGGCAGACAGTCCCTCTAGTATTCAGCCAGCTTTGCTGGCTAGCACTTGCAGAAAAGGAGACACAAATCCACCTGCTCCCCACCCCTCCCTGCCCTTCTCTGCCCCCACTTCCTTGCAGGGGGATATTGGTCACATAGACCTTGCTCTCCCCTTCCCCCCGCCGCATCCAGATTCAGGATCTGAGTAGCCCATGCGTACCATGCAGGGTATGTCTAAACGGCAGCTGAGAGCAAGCCTCCCAGGCCAGCTAGCCAGACATGGGCTAACTGCACTTGAGCCAGCATGCTAAATATAGCAGTGTGCATAAGAACATAAGAATGGCTATACTGGGTAAAACCAAAGGTCCATCTAGCCCAGTATCCTGTCTTCCAACAGTGGCCAGTGCCAGAGGGAATGAACAGAACAGGTCATCATCCAGTGATCCATCCCGTCGCCCATTCCCAGCTTCTGGCAAACAGAGACTAGGGACACCATCCCTGCCCATCCTGGCTAATAGCCATTGATGGATCTATCCTCCATGAACTTATCTAGTTCTTTTTTGTATCCTGTTATAGTCTTGGCCTTCACAGCATCCTCTGGCAGTGTGGACACTGCAGTATGGGCAACGGCTTGAGCTATCCACCTGAGTGCGAGCCCGCCCAACTCCCTGGGTCCGAACTTTGGTGACTAGTCCAAGCTGCCATTCATGCTGCAGTGTTCACGCTGCTATTTTTAGCACACTAGCTTGAGTAGAGAGGCTTCCTCTCAGTTACAGTATGGACATACCCACAGAGGGCAGGGGTAGATGGATGGGTGAGGGGTCTTTCACCCCCTGGCGCCCCTGCATGCTCCTGTAGGGCCAACTGTCAATCTAGCTCATTGTGTTTTCATCTCATTCCAGATCTCCCATTCGACCTGCAGACAGAAAACTAAGGTCTAAGGTCAAAATCCATTCTTAGCTGCAATAGTGTGAATCTGGAAAAACTCCACTGATGTCAATGACGTTACTCGAGATTTTCACTGTCGTAACTGAGAGCAGAATTGGGCCGAATGAGTCTGTGATGTGGTAGCATGCATGGCAAGGGCTATAGAGGAAAAGGCAAGTAACAGGAGGGTGTAAAAATGTGGAACCTTTTTGTGCACGTACTTCAACTTATACCTGCTCACACTTTCTTCTGGCCCCTTCATTGATTTCAATTTGAGGGTCAGATGCAATTCTGAGGGCACTATGTAGTCTAAAATGATGGAATGTGTGGTTTGCAATTTGAAAACACGGTTGGGAAATATTTATGTTACAAAGAAAAAAAATCTTCAGATACTACAATAGGGATCGACAACCTTTGGCACGCGGCTCATCAGGGAAATCTGCTGGCGGGCCAGGACGGTTTGTTTACCTGCAGCATCTGCAGGTTCGGCCGATCGCAGCTCCCAATGGCCGCAGTTCACCGTTCCAGGCCAATGGGGACTGTGGGAAGCAGCAGCCAGCACATCCCTCGGCCCGCGCCGCTTCCCGCAGCCCCCGTTGGCCTGGAACGGCGAACCGCGGCCAGTGGGAGAGGGGATTGGCTGAACCTGCAGACGCGGCAGGTAAACAAACCGTCCCGGCTCGTCAGCGGATTTCCCTGACTGGCCACATGCCAAAGATTGACGATCCCTGTATTACAGCAATCTTTCCAAACCTCCTTTTCCATACCTAGTCAGTTACTATTTTTAATAGTAGTAGATAATAGT
This sequence comes from Chelonia mydas, assembly GCF_015237465.2. NCBI lineage: Eukaryota > Metazoa > Chordata > Testudines > Cheloniidae > Chelonia > Chelonia mydas. The sequence continues at coordinate 11,607,790 of NC_057851.1, forward strand.
AGTAGCAAATACGTACACGTAGGTGCTTTTTTAGTGATTTTATTTATTTATTTTATTGCACTAGTGCCTAGGGACCTCAAATATAAACCAGGGCCCCATTATGCAAGGTACTGTATACACAGAACGAAAATAAGTCCCTTGCCCAAACACAGAACAAAAATATGGCCCCAAGGAGCTTACACTTCAAGGTCCCAATCCTGTAAACACTTCCATACAAGTGTAACTCTACACATCAGTAGTCCCATTAAACCCAGGGGAGTGATCACACAAGTAAAATTTTTCCATGTATGTTATGTTTGCACAATCAGTTTAAATAGATTTCCAAAAGTGTATTTTAATCCCATTATGTATTTCCCTATTATGTAAATTATTATAGTTGTATTTTGTTGTTCATTATGTTTTATAAAAAATATATAACAAATAAAAAGGCTTAAAAGTTGACCATCACAGGGCCCAGCTCCTGAAAATACATTGTAGTCAATGGGAAATCTCATAGAAAGTAGCACTATAATTCTCAACAGGAAGGCCCTCTTTCAAGAAAGCATTCCTACTCAGGAAAGCACTTAACCGTGTGACAGAGGGCTTGTCTCCACTTACCATGGATTGATGCTGCAGCGATCAATCCACCCGCTAAATCAACCGCCAGTCGCTCTCCCGTTGACTCCGGTATTCCATCGGAATGAGAAGCATGAGGTAAGTTGATGGGAAAGTTTCTCCCGTCGACCCAGCATGGTGTAGACACAGCAATAAGTCGATCTAAACTATGTTATTCCTGTAGCTGGATTTGTGTAACTTAGGTCAACTTAGCCCTATGATGTAGATCTGCCCTGAGTCCCATTTAAATCAGTAAGACGTAAGCACATGCTTAAAGTTAGTCATTAAATTCTTTCCTGAGTAGCATGTTCTTAAGCCCTGACTTAGGAAAGCACTTAAGGGCCTGATTCTCATTTACGCTAAGATTTTTTTACACCCTCATTTACACTCATGTAAAGAGGACTTGGTGTCAAGGAAAAAGAAATGGAGGGCCATATCAGATCATCAGTTTTTAAGCAAAGGTTCCCATAGAAATCAAGTAAGGTGTTCCATTTATATGTCAATGGCACAATAATGACTGGGTTTTTTTTTTAAATTTAAATAATTAAAAGCTGCAGTACTGCCATGCCAACAGTTCAGAATGCATGAGTCAGCCCTCTCCCCCCAAAATCATGAAACTGGCTTAAAAAATCATGATTGATATCTATATCTCTCTATCTATATCTATATATTTGGAGTTGGAGAGTGCACTGGAGGGGAACTTGGGAGACCTGGGTTCCCTTGGGCAAGTTACTTCAACTCTGTACCTCAGTTTCCCCATCTGTGAAATAGGCGTAATAGTGACCTCCTCTGTAAAGCACCTAGAGATCTACTCATGAAAAGTGCTATAGAACAAGTAGGCATTATTATTTTTTGTTTACCTACTTGGTTTCTGAGCCTGTGGGGTGCACTCAAGTCATTTTAAAGCTTTTGTCTACCACCACATAAGCCAGAGTCTTACTTAATTTTATGAAAGATTAGGGTCTTACATAATAACATGACTCCAGGAGCTGGGGAATCTAAGAAAAACACCAAATATCCTAAGACTTGCGATAAAAACAGAAGAGTTGGCAACACTGATTGGAGCACAAACAACTCCCACCTCCACTCCACACTTTTTTTTTTTTTGAAGTATCCTGACAGCATTTCTAGTCATCTAGAGTTTTGTCAAGCTTTTTATTATTTCTATACTACACCTAAAATGTTGGCCCTAAAACTCTCTGATAGTGTCCCTTTAAGGGTGGCGTTTTGTCCTTAACTCACACTGCAATGTCTTAAAATAAGACCTGGTCTACACTTAAAAATTAGATGGACATTGCTCAGGGCTGTGAAAATATGATGTGCCCTGAGTGCTTTCGTTATGTTGACCAGATCCCCTGTGTAGACACAACTGAGTCGATGGAAGAATTCTTCTGTCGACCTAGTAACTGACTCTCAGGGAAGTGTATTTACTACATCAATGAAGAAAACCCTTCCGTCCATGCAAGAAGCATTTACACCAGCAGAGCTGCACCACCATAACTGTGTTGCTGTAGTGTAGACATACCCTCTACAAGGTTAACAAAAAAGGCATGGTTTAGCATGGGCCATTTTGAAATATCTTGGGCTTGTAATTCCCTCACAGCATAAGGTGGGGGGTGGGGGTTGAGTATAATGGTCTAATAGGCACAGACAAGCTCAGTGTTGTTTGTTCTTATGCCATCTCTGGCTGAACTGGTCGGAAGCTATTTTGCTCTTTGTCCATCTTACCACAGTTAAGACCCAATCCTGCAAACACTTATGCACTGGAGTAACTACTCAGGGAAAGGTCCTGTTGACTCACTGCATAAAGTTACTCACGGCGAGTTTGCAGAATCATGCCCTTAAGCCAGAATATCTTACATAAAAGGCTGATTCCAGATACGCTGCTATATCTGGATGGATATCTTGTAAACTCTGTTGCTGTGATTGTATCTTACATCTGTGCTAGCTGATTTTGCAGACAATAATGGGACAGATTCTCTCCTCCATACAGCTCCCATATGCCTCTCTGGAGCCAGAACGGAGCTGGAATTGTGCCATAAGGGATCAGAGGAGAATTCCTTCAGTATAGGCATCACACAGGGCTGCCTCCTTGAAAGCCACAGAGCTGAGGTAACATGTCAGGGATGAGAGTGAGAGCCTCCATGACTCATGCCTCTATAGAGATTGCGAGGCACTAGGCTCTAAAGCGCTGAATAGGTTGGTGTAAATTAGAGCACCCCATGAGCTGCTCTAACTTACGCATAAAGCCACTTTTATCCTGCTCCCTTCCTGGGCTGGGCATTCTCTGGTGCACCACGTTCCGTAGAGCAATGTGGCTCTATGGATCCGAGAGTAGACTCAGAATTAAACCAAAGCAGAATACTGGCTTCTTTACTGCTCCAGAGCTGTTCCCGCTTCACTCTTAACATGACACGTAACCCTGAACTGTCACAGTTTGCCTCGTGCTGTGTACATACTTTTAATGATTATTGCAGCCAGAAGGCTTTCCTATTATGTTTGAGTTGCTGGCTCTACCTTTCCACTGGTTCTAGGTAAAGTGGTAGTACAATACCCACAATTCCTCCAGCCCCGCTACGCACTGTAGCATCAGCTATAGTAGCTGACAATGTAATTCTCATTCAGCAGCTGATTATAATTAAAAATATCAGAATAATTAAAGTCCTCAGCTTGACAAGCAGAGCCATAACTTTGCCTTCAGACATTCCTATCTAATTAGTTAATTAATCCTAATGCAAATTATAAGCAATAATTAGTCAGCCAAGCTTGACATAAAAGTCTGCTGACTTACAGCTAAAAGGCTTTCTGGTTGTTGGTTTGGAGCTTCTTAAAGAGTCTTTTGTCCACTCATGGTTTCTGTGGCTGCGCTCCTGCTAACTTGGAGTCAATATATAGATATGCAAATTAATTTGCACAGTAGAGAAAACACAGCTGTAAAAACCTGCACTACCATTGACATTATTCTGTTTGCCTTAATAAATGGACACTTGCTACCTGTATTGAATATCAACATATGTTATCCAATGTGGGGAAATTAGATATATCTCCTCCACTCCAAAGTTTCTGGTTCAATATGTCTCCCTTCATGTGCTTTGGGTTATTCTGGACATGACATAATGTTAATTCCAATGTGATTCTGAGATTAAGATAGGCTGTGATATACCACTATCATAAATTAAATCAAATGCTTTTGTAACAAGATAACCGGTATCTGATCCACATTTCTCTGTAGGTTTAACAGATCCGGAATCCGTTAAAGTGAGATAATTTGAATTATCATCAGATAAATCAAAAGTGTGAATATTGCATTTCATATAGCGATGCTGCTAATATTGGTGTATTGCATTCCAGAATGGAAGTGTTAATATATTACAGAAATGTTCAGATTCAAAATTAACTTTTTTAAAAAATTGCTTAGAACACCCTGAATGTGAGAAGTGCCATATAGGAACTGTTTATCCATTTAACTAGTTGAAGCACTAACTTCTAAGGCCTTCAGGATCTTTGTCTGAATATGCCCCCATTTAAATAGAACAACAATTACATTGCTTAAAAGAAATAAATGGCTTAGGGTCCAGCAGTACATGGTGCTGAACGCCTCTTCTTAGGCACTGACACAAAGGCTCTGATCCTGCACACATCAACGCTTGACTTCATGGGGGCTGCTCTGATACTTAAAAGTTAAGCATTTTCCTATTAATAAAACCTGGCTCTAAGAGAGCACTTTTCATCAGTAGATCTCTAAGTGCTTTACAAATTAGGTCAGTATTACCCCCATTTTATAGACGGAGACACTGAGGCAAAGAGCAGTGAAGTGAAATGACGTTCCCCAGGTCACCAAGCAGACCAGTGGCTGAGCCAGGAATAGATCCCAGGCCTTCTGAGTCCCTGTCCGGTGCACTATCTCCTTTAGTGTTTGTAGCCTCAATGCCCAGCCATTTCTCCCCATGCACACACTGGTATTCTGCTGGTTTTCCAGCAAGGGCTCAGTCTTGCAATGTACCAAAGACTCTGATCTCCATCCAGCAAAGCACTTAAAGCATGTGCCTAACTTGCTCCTTCTGGGGCATAATCCCCAAAGCATTTGCTGTCTCATCAGAATGTAATAAGTATGAATAAATAAAAACACAATTTCCTTTTTTTCTGAAAATACATGAAGACTAGAAATGGTATGAAACAGAACCACTTATCTGATCCCCCTGGACTTTGAGGGTTGAGATACAAAGAGACTGAGATTGGAACTACCCGTAGTTTGGGTTCTGAAAAACAAAAGCCGCCTGATGAAGTGTCACAGAACAAAAAACAAATTTTAATTTCTCCATTTATTTAAAAAAAATAAAAATAAATACCTATACTTAGTAAAACAGCTCATTTGACCCAAGATGTGACAGTTTGATGGTGCTGGTATACTCAGCATTAATACACAGGCACTCTGTATATTTGATAAAAGGACTTCAGTAGAAAAAAGTATTTTATTCAGTAAAAGATGCTATGCATTTCAGAAGTGTCCACTTTGTGTCACTGCATCCCGGAAACTGTACATTGCAAAGTGGAGAGTCAAGTCATCCAGCTAAACTCTCCTGGACTTTAATGGCAGGTCCAGACCTTTGGAAGAATAGACTCTAAGACTTTAGGAAGTTGCTTTCTAATCTCAAATACATGAAGTATACCAATGCATATCTTAGCACAGTTGCTGGGGTTTTTTCCAGATACTTTGGCACATGGTGATCTCACTTGATGGATTTTCTCTGGATTTATACCAGTGTAACTGAGATCACAACATGACCCACTGAATCTGCGTCTTTTCCCACTAGGATCGGTTGTACACGTTGGGCTAGATTGCCTACAATGGTGAAATCTGCTCATCACAGGAGGGCTAGGTCATTAGGGAGGTAGCTTGGCTCTGTGATTCTCTGGCCTGAACAGCTCCATCCCCAGCATAGATTAGAGAAGCCATTGGGGCTGATCAATTTATGCCAGCTGGCAATGGTCTCTAAGGGACTATCTACTAACCGAGAATAGCTAGATCTCCAGCTAGTTCCTCTTCTGCCACTGATCCACTTCTTATACTGGAGTTAAAGAGGTGATACAGGATCTGGCTATACCAGCGCTCCATCAGATAAGAACACCATCCTGTGAAAGAGAATTCTCAGGGTGCTATCAAGAGGAGAATCAGGCCCACTGTGAAAATAATGGGTAATAATCTGCATTCTGTCATTTAAATCTTTATATTTTTTAACTTGACTTTCATTATACTCAACTTTATATGGGAGATTTTTTTTCCCCACAAAAGAGAAGCTCTGTGATTTTGGGTGCTAGTAGAAAGTGGGAGGTAATTAATAAAAGCCAAGAAATGAGGGTATCTTCTCCTTTAAGTATGAGTGTGTATGAATGGGAGTTACTCTGTCGTGTCAAGGGGAGAATAGATTAAGCATTTTGGAATGTACAACCCAAGAGGGATAGTTAATCCTGTTCTTGACAATAGCAAATGTGATACGTACAAATGAGGGGAAGCATTATGCATGATTTTCCTCATTTTACATACAGAACAATATCTTATTTTCCAGCTTCTAATTCACATCTTCATTAAGTAAAACTGCTCTAAATCTAGCTGTAACATGCTGTAGATCTGGAATAGGACTGGCATCTACACAGTGGTACCTCCATGTTTAAAACAAAAATGTTTTCGATGATGGGCATTATATAGGAGAGGGAAATGAAAGGGATAAACAGTGAGGTTGCAAAGTTTGCAGACAATACACAACAACTCAAGACAGCTACGTCCAAACTGGCCAAGAAGAGTTATAAAGTGATCTAACTAAACAGGGTGACTGGGCAACAAAATGGCAGAAGAAATTCAATGCTGATAAAAGCAAAGTAATGCCCATTGGAAAACATAATCCCAACTATACATACAAATGACGGAGTCTAAATAAGCTGTTACCACTCATGAAAAAGATCTTTGAGTCATTGTGGAGAGTTCTCTGAAAATATCTGCTCGATGTGCAGTAGTAGTCAACAGAGTTAACAGAATGTTAGAAACTATTAAAAGACAGATAATAAAACAGAAAATATGATAATGCCACTATATCAATCCATGGTATGCCCACACCTTGAATCCTGCGGTTCTGGTCACCCCATCTCAAAAAGATATATTAGAATTGAAAAAAATACAGAGAAGGGCAACAACAATTATTAGGGGTCTGGAACAGCTTCCGTATGAGGAGAGATTAAAAAAAAAACGGGACCATACAGCTTAGAAAACAGACAACTGAGGGGGATATGATAGAGGTTCATAAAATCATGAATGGTGTGGAGAAAGTGAATAAGGAAGCATTATTTACCCCTTCACATAACACAAGAACAAGGGCCACCCAATGAAATTAATCGGTAGCAGGTTTAATACAAACATAAGAAAATTCTTCTTCGCACAATGCACAGTCAGCCTGTGGAACTCATTGCCAAGGGATATTGTGAAGGCCCAAACAATAAGAGGGTTAAAAAACAAACTAGATACGTTCATGGAGGATAGGTTCACCAGTGACTATTAGGCTCTGACTGAGGTCTGGTCTACACCAGTGGTTTTTAAACGTTTTTTCTGGTGACCCAGTTGAAGAAAATTGTTGATGCCTGTGATCCAACGGAGCTGGGGATGAGGGGTTTGAGTGTGGGAGGGGCTCAGGACTAGGGCAGAGGGTTGGGGTGCAGGGTGAGGGCTGTGGGGTGAGCCTGTGAATGAGAGGTTCAGGGTATGGGAGGGGGCTCTGGGGTAGGGCAGGGGTTGCAGTGCAGGAGGGGGTCAGGGCTCTGGGCTGGGGGTGCAGGCTCTGGGGTCGGGCCCAGGATGAGGAGGGTTGGGTGCAGGAAGTGGCTCTGGCTCAGGACTTGGGCTGGGTATTGGGTGCTGGCTTACCTCGGGCAGCTCCTGGTCAGCAGCACAGCTGGGGTGCAGAGGCAGGCTTTCCACCTGTCCTAGCACTGTGGACCGTGCTGCGCCCCAGAAGTGGCCAGCAGGTCCAGCTCCTAGGCAGAGGCGTGCAAGCAGCTCCGTGCAGCTCTCTCCTGCAGCACTTCTCCTGCAGTTCCTAGCCAATGGGAGTGCAGAGCCTGTGCTCAGGGCGGGGGCAGTGCTCAGAGCCCCATGGCACCCTGGCCTACGAGCCAGACCTGCTGCTGGCCGCTTCCAGGGGGTGCAGTGCGGTGTCAGAACAGATAGGGGCTACTAGTTTTTACTGGCCGGCTGCCAGGGTCCCTGGGTGTTGAGCAAGGCGACCCAGTGCCTTGCATTCTGCGACCCAGTACTGGGTCGCGACCCAAACTTTGAAAACCACTGGTCTACGCTACATAGTTAGGTCAACGTAAGGCAGCTTACGTCAACTTGTTTATGTCTGTGTACACACTACAGCCTTGTCCAGCTGATGTAAGTGCCCTACTACACTAAAATAACTCCACCTCCACGAGAGGTGTAGCCCAGTGTCTGTGTAGACACTGTGTTACTTACCTTGGCTGTCTTTTGAGTTTCATGGCTCGGGCCTTGCACAATAGGGTCTGGGGCTCAGTTGTGGTTTCTAAGCACTACTGTAATATTAATAATAATTCCCAGTGGTACAAGACTCCCATTTATATTCATGAAATATCAGACCTTGAACATGTGACTACCCAAGGTAGTGAATACTGCCCATCATGGACCCCATACAAGTCAATTACAGGTGACAACTTCTGTGGTGTAAAGAGACCTCAACCAAGTCTTATATTAACATTCCGCATTGTGGGGAAGTCCTCAGTTGGTATAAAGCCAATGTTATTTTCTGATACTCCATCCTCCCTTCTGGCAGATGTGGCATAGGGGTAGTCTGGGGAGGGTAAGGAAGATAGAACCAGAAAGCAATATGCCCCAGTTGGCCTGGGCCAGCCAGCAGAACATTTCCTTGGGGTTATCATAACTGCTGTATGCTAGAGCAGCTCTGGGGCTGCTCTAATTTACCATTGGGGCCAATTTTGACCCGGGTCAATCCCAGGATTGGGGGAGGCAGAAAAGTGCTTTAAAGTCACTTCTTTTACCCGCTTGTGCTGAGCATAAATTCAGGGAAGCTGCAGATATGGCACAAAGGGTGAACGTTATCATAGAGTTTCTTACTACTACTTAAACTATGTCTGTTTTTAACTATTTACCTACTATTTAACAAGCAAATTAAAAAATGTCAAAATAAACATGTTCCTATATTAGGAGCAACTGCAATTACTTCAGGTTAATTATTGTCAAGATCTGCACAAGCTGGCAAGGTAGCTATTAAATATTAGCCGGCGAGATATTTAACAGTAAGGTTTGACAATAACAGAGAACATTCTTTTCTTTTTCAAATTGCCAAAGACTCCAAGTTTACTCAAAAGCTATTGTCTAAACAACACACAATAGTGTCATTATTATTCAACATATGAATGAACACTTTTGAAGATCAAATTGCATTCCTTCCTGGTGAGAAACAAAGCACAGTTTCTTCATAAGTAGTGCTGGTGACAGGTAAGGTTTGACATGAATTGTCTTAATCCACCTCTGGGTGAAAAAAAAAAAAAAAAGATACAGACTATCTAACGTTGCTCTAATGGCTGCATGGCACCAGATGAGAAAAGTATTTATAATCCGAGAGCTACCACCAAAGGTGACACAGAAATGACTAGTGGAAGTGTTGGTTCCTCAGATAACAAAGCATAATAATGAATGCAATGCAAGATTTCTGACTGAAGATTGTTTCAAATACTGAATCTGTTGAACTCATCTCAACTGACTAGATTGGGACAGGGATTATGTTTGTACAGTGCCTCGCATTATAGGGAACCATTCTATACATATTGACAGGTTTCAGAGTAGCAGCCACGTTAGTCTGTATTCGCAAAAAGAAAAGGAGTACTTGTGGCACCTTAGACACTAACCAATTTATTTGAGCATAAGCTTTCGTGAGCTACAGCTCACTTCATCGGATGCATACTGTGGAAAGTGTAGAAGATCTTTTATACACACAAAGCATGAAAAAATACCTCCCCCCACCCCACTCTCCTGCTGGCAATAGCTTATCTAAAGTGATCACTCTCCTTACAATGTGTATGATAATCAAGTTGGGCCATTTCCAGCACAAATCCAGGTTTTCTCACCCCCCCCCCCCACACACACAAACTGTAATGAGAGTGATAACTTAAGGTGAGCTATTACCAGCAGGAGAGCGGGGGGGGGGGGGGGGGGGGGGAGGGAGAAACCTTTTGTAGTGATAATCAAGGTGGGCCATTTCCAGCAGCTGACAAGATCATCTGAGGAACAGTGGGGGGTAGATAGTTTAGTGTCCTTTTTCTTTTGTAGAGAAAAGAAAAAGCATTCTTACAACTACAATACCCACCTGCTGAAGTGAAGAAACAGATTGACAGAGCCAGAAGAGTACCCAGAAGTCACCTACTACAGGACAGGCCCAACAAAGAAAATAACAGAACGCCACTAGCTGTCACCTTCAGCCCCCAACTAAAACCTCTCCAACGGATCATCAAGGATCTACAACCTATCCTGAAGGACGACCCATCACTCTCACAGATCTTGGGAGACAGGCCAGTCCTTGCTTACAGACAGCCCCCCAACCTGAAGCAAATACTCACCAGCAACCACACACCACACAACAGAACCACTAACCCAGGAACCTATCCTTGCAACAAAGCCCATTGCCAACTGTGTCCACATATCTATTCAGGGGACACCATCATAGGGCGTAATCACATCAGCCACACTATCAGAGGCTCGTTCACCTGCACATCTAACAATGTGATATATGCCATCATGTGCCAGCAATGCCCCTCTGCCATGTACATTGGTCAAATTGGACAGTCTCTATGTAAAAGAATAAATGGACACAAATCAGACGTCAAGAATTATAACATTCAAAAACCAGTCGGAGAACACTTCAATCTCTCTGGTAACTCGATTACAGACCTAAAAGTGGCAATTCTTCAACAAAAAAACTTCAGAAACAGACTCCAATGAGAGACTGCTGAATTGGAATTAATTTGCAAACTGGATACAATTAACTTAGGCTTGAATAAAGACTGGGAGTGGATGGATCATTACACAAAGTAAAACTATTTCCCCTTGTTTATTCCCCCTCACCACCCCCCACTGTTCCTCAGATGTTCTAGTCAACTGCTGGAAAGGGCCCACCTTGATTATCACTACAAAAGGTTTCTCCCTCCCCGCCCCCCCGCTCTCCTGCTGGTAATAGCTCACCTTAAGTTATCACTCTCGTTACAGTGTGTATGGTAACACCCATTGTTTCATGTTCTCTATGTATATAAATCTCCCCACTGTATTTTCCACTGAATGCATCCGATGAAGTGAGCTGTAGCTCAGGAAAGCTTATGCTGAAATAAATTTGTTAGTCTCTAAGGTGCCACAAGTACTCCTTTTCTTTATTCTATACATGTGGAGGTCAATAGAAAGCCTCTAGTTGATTTCAATGGGGACTGGATTAGGCCTTCAAGTCAGGGTCTTCAGGTGTGGCATTCACAGCAGGAATACAAGTAAATAATTGTCACCCACTGAACCTTTGGATTTCACTGAAAATTAGCTGATGCTGCAGAACGTCACCTGGATTAACTTAAAGATGTTAGATTTGAGACACTTATTCAAACAAAACCCAAACTACCCAGCTTTGTGTTTCCACCATTTAGTAGTTCAGATGAGACTGAGCCAGAAATTTTCTATCTGGATCAAGATTTTGAATACCCCTTAGTTTGGCCTGAAACAGCATCGTATTATAAACATAAGGGACAGCTGCAAACTTCAAGCATGGATCCAGGTTCAGAGTCCAAGTTCAGCGATGTCAAGATTCAGGGTTTGGTGTTAATCTTAAAGCTCATATAATTATCATAATTTTTGACTCTTCATATGTACCTCACAACCACCACAACCTTTCACAGAACATCCGCATTCCCTATCCCTCCAGAAATGTTTCGAATACAGTTCAAAGGGTAGGCAGAGCTGCAGGATTGTTCTTATTTTATCTGAACCAGTTTCCCCATTTCTTTAGCCAAAGGGATCAGGTAAACGTCTAACAAATTCGATCCTCTCCTACAAAACATTTTTGAATGAGTGCATCAAAGTGCAAGAAACTGAAAGAAAACTGCCCGGTAGACAGTGTCATATCACAGTGCAGTGTGTGCGTCTAAAACAGATTAGTTTAACAAGAGCATTAGTTTACAGAGTTGCATTTCTGGAAATGTGTGCCAGCTGGCCACAATCATTCTTAATGTCCCAAGAAACTGGGTGAAGTATCTTTGACAATTGGGTTTCATTGTTCTCTCAAGACCAATCCCGGCAGTTCTCAGATCTCATTCCTGCAGCCCTTCCTCAGGCAAAACTCCCATTAGGCCAAATCCTGCAAGATGCTGAGTAGAACTGGGTGACATTTTTTCACCAAAATGTTTTTTTTTTTGGGGGGGGGGGGGGGGCGTGGGCGGGTTGGCTGAAAAAATCCACATTTGGTTCACTAGAAATGTTTCACAAATTTGCATAGATTTTTGGCAAATTGTTTCAGTTGAAACAAAAAAAAATTGGAAATGTCACAATGATTCATTACCAGAATGAACTAATTTGATTTTGGGGGCTAAAGTCACAAGGGTCTTTGGGCACCATTCACAAAACTGGAGGTGATGCCCTTAAAACCTTTAGACCACTGCTTAGCACATTCATGTTGGACAGGCATGTCTGTATTGCTGCTCTGGAATAGGGATTTGAGCCAAGGCACTCCCTCATGAGACACATACCTTCACCACCAGGCTATAGAATATTCTCAGTTATGACTCCCACAATCTCTCCCAATGAAGCTTTTCCACTTTGTGTAAATGCATATTTATTGGAACAGGGACTTGAAATCTGGTGTACCCTGTCCCCCCGCCCCAGTGGGGTGACCTAACCTTTGGTTTAGAGAGCCATTCCCAGTCACTTTTTCTGACCCAATGACTATTCAAGTGGAACAGTTTTACCAGGAGAGATTGAGAGAGGGCCACTCCTAGAAAACCCAATAGTCTGATGATTAGCAGAAGACCTGGATTTAAGTCCCTGCTGCAACATAGGGATTCCAATGGGGTCTTCTTGGGTGAGTATTTTAACCACTGGGCTAAAGGTTTTAACTGTGTGGGGGTATCCTCCTCCTTGGTTTTTGTGCATCTAGCCCTTCATTTTCATTTTTAAAAGGTTAAAAATACCCCAAAATGAAACAAAATGTTCCATTTCAGGTCCAATGTTCTAACTGGAATGTAGGCTGGGACCTAATTCTCCATAGCCTTGCACCTTGAACAGTCATCTGTGCAAAGCTGATTGGAAAACACGACCTATTCAGCCAGTTCATGCTCATTTGCACATGGGTAAATGCCTACACGAGGTGCAAGGCTGTTGAGAATTAGGCCCCAAGTTCACTTGAGAGATACTAACAGGCGGTTTGGTGCTGGACTTCTGTAAATCCATGGGAGTTATGGGTGCTCAGCAGCTCCCACGGTAGTGCCTGACGGTTCCCAAGTACACTCCAGACCCAGGACCTATCAGAGTAAGAGATTCCATGAGTATTCGCTGATCCCACAGATGAGCTTATTTATCTCTTCCCCTTGCTAACGTGGACTGACAATGTTTAAAATGTGGCTGTTATGGGTTCTTATTTCACCAGTGTAATTAAAGTTACTTTGACCCCGGTCATAAACATGCTACTGTCAAGGTTCCTTCCCCACTCTGAACTCTAGGGTACAGATGTGGGGACCTGCATGAAAGACCCCCCAAGCTTATTTTTACCAGCTTAGGTTAAAAACTTCCTCAAGGTACAAACTTTGCTTTGTCCTTGAACCCTATGCTACCACCACCAAGCGTGTTAAACAAAGAACAGGGAAAGAGACCACTTGGAGATGTCTTCTCCCCAGAATATCTCCCCAAGCCCTACACCCCCTTTCCTGGGGAAGGCTTGACAAAAATCCTCACCAATTTGCATAGGCGAACACAGACCCAAACCCTTGGATCTTAAGAACAATGAAAAAGCAATCAGGATCTTAAAAGAATAATTTTAATTAAAGAAAAAGTAAAAGAATCACCTCTGTAAAATCAGGATGGTAAATATCTTACAGGGTAATCAGATTCAAAACATAGAGAATCCCTCTAGGCAAAACCTTAAGTTACAAAAGGACACGGAAACAGGAATATACATTCCATTCAGCACAACCTATTTTACTAGCCATTTAACAAAAGAAAATCTAACGCATTTCTAGCTAGATTACTTACTAACAGAAGTTCTGAAGAGCAGTCCTGACCTGGTCCCGGCAAAAGCATCACACAGACAGACAGAGGCTTTGTTCCCCCCCCTCCCCTTCCAGCTTTGAATGTATCTTGTCTCCTCATTGGCCATTTTGGGTCAGGTGCCAGCAGGGTACCTTTGCTTCTTAACACTTTACTGGTGAAAGGATTTTGCTTCTGGCCAGGAGGGATTTTATAGCACTGTGGACAGAAAGGTGGTTACCCTTCCCTTTATATTTATGACAGTTATATATAAATATGAGCCAGGAACAAAAATCTATGCTGACTCAATAAAGCCCAGAAGAATCTTTTCAGCACCATATGCTTACAAAAAGGCTTTGCAGAGGTGATGAATCTGCATCTCTGTCTGAGGTGCTTTTTACCTGCAGACCTGAGTTCAGTCATGAGACTACCTGCCCACATAACAAATGGAAAATGTTAAGGACTATTGAACACTCTGCAAATTTTCCCAGAGGATCAGCAAAAAGTTTTTTAGCACAGGTGTTTAATAACAATCCATCAGGGAAAGTCATGGCGTTCAGTGGTCCTCAGACTCATGCTCCCACCTGAGTAGTGGTCTAATGTTAGCAAACTAGGCTGCAACAGGAATGTCGGAGGAATTTTGTCAGGTTCCAAAACTGCTCCAGGGCTTTTCTTACTCTGCGTGGTGCAACCACGCTCATTGCCAAGCCACCACAGGTACACGCCACGTGAGCAGGGGCGTAATGTGAGATTATAAAATTCTTTGAGGTTAGCTCTGCTGGAACTGGAGTCTGCCTCGTGAACGGTTTTGATCAACAAGCAGAGCTGAGCATTTGTGGCCTGGAGTATGAAAGAAGAATCCTATAATTCATGGGAGTCATTAATTACCTTCTGGTGCAGGAGGTGGATATTGCCCTCTGGATGCATTAATTGGGTCCCCGTGGCAGAATAAGATCCTATAGAGTTAGAGGGCCTAATTCAAATTTTAATATGGAAGCTGAGATCTTCAGAGCAACCGGGAAGATTTGGGCACCCAGATGGGAAACGGGTGCCAAAATTCCTTAGGGAGCTTTGAAAATCACAATCAGCATCTAGATCAAATGGGTGTGATTGCAGGGAGTGGTTTGTCATGTTAAAACAAACAGCAGCAGTAATCACTTGCACAAAGCGCATCAGTTTGGCATTGTATGGTTCCTGCAAATATTCCTTTGGTTTTGACCCATGATGTTTGTATCTCTGAGATTCACTTTATATTTCAGCTATGAACAAATCCCAAACCTTGACTGTGAAACTCAGCAGAAACTATTGGGTCTCCTCCAGGCTTGTGAGGAAAGGGAAGATGGTGCTATGGTTTAGGTAATGGATTCAGATTAACAAGGTCTTTGTTCCGTTCCCTGCTAGGCTACAGCTTTTCCATATGATCTTAGGCATGTCACTTTGACTCTGTATAGATGGACCTCTGAACCCATGCTGAGCCCATTGACTTCAGCAGGGTTCTATGTGGGCAGAGAGGTCTGCTTGTACGCAGCTAGTTGCAGGACTGGACCTTTCAAACCAAGCATTTTGCAATAAGAAACTATAATTCCCATAATGCACCATGGCAGGGCAGCCACAGAAAGAGACCCCAGTGGAGACATTACTATTGATTAGAAAGTAAACATTTAGTTTCTGGTTTACAACTAAAACAGAAAGTTTTTATCCATGAAATGTTAAAATGTTTCCTTTTGATCATTTCAATCTACATTTTTTTGGCATTTTTATTCCATGAAAATGTGACATTTTGACTTTTTATCCTAACTCAAGATGAAAATAAGTGCTAAAATATCCAAACTTCCTGCAGGATGGAATTTCTGTTTTCTTTCAATCTTCTTGTGCCTTTGTTCCCTAGCTATATAATGCAGACAATAATACTTCCCTACCTCAGAGAATTATTTTGAGAATAAACTCTTTCATGTCTTTGAGGCATTCAGACACTATGATGAGCACCAACAGTAAAACCTATAAATAAGTGAAATAAAATCACACACAAAACAGTGAATTTGACCCCAGTCTATAAACTGATTTACACAGTCACTCAAAACTGGACCTAGATTGGTCCAAAAGACTTGCAACACTTAGCAAACTTTTTGGCAAATATGGTTTGAGTTTAAAGTTTGTGATGAAATGTGAAACCAGGTGAGTATTGCCTGGTTTTAGTCTTCCCTAGTGTGAACTTTTCACCTGGAGTTCAAGTTCTGCCAAGGCTTAAGCATCTGGCAGTGAATATTGGTGACTTTAGTAGTCAAATTCAACCATGTGTATTATTTCAGGCAAACTTAAATCTACTTCTCTACCATGCTTACCGGTTCTCGGCAATATTGCTCCACCCAGTGTTTGCAGAGAGGAGAGCGTAGCAAAACTGGTGACGAAATTGCATGATATGCCACCACATGATCGTCTGCCCTCACGGCACCTGCTGTGGATAAGTTTAGCAGGTGAGGGATTTATGGTAGAGGACTCATGGCGAACTTCATGATATGCAGAGAACGTGACAAATAATTATCTTGTCTTGGACCCTATTCAACATCAACCCAGGTTTGATTTACCATGAAGGCAATGGAGCCTTCTTATAGTTGAGGAATGCAAAATGACTCAACTTCCTGGAGGTCATCATGCCTTGAACATTGTTGATAAGAACACTGTGGCTTGACCAGATTGCATACACCAAATAATAACAACAACAACAACAACCTGGTTTTAAAAATAATTACCCCTACAAACCTGCAACCTTCCCTTCAACTGATTCTGAACTGAACTTGTTTGGCAGTATGGAAATGTTCAGTTAAGTATTATCCAGTCAAGGGAGGGGCAATTTGGTCCGTTAGGTCAAGCAATAACAGTCCATGCCTTTAGACTCACCTGTTGCAAGTTGTGTCCCTGCATAACTCACAACAAGGTAGTTGTCTGTCTCATACACACAGATAGGGAAGTGAATTTGGAAAAAAACACAACCCCAAAACAATCCTTTGTAAATCAAAAGATAGGTCACTTTGTGATCTAGGCAAAAAAATACAGGGTTGGGGAGGTCTGTGGCATCCTGTTTGATATTAACCAGTTGACTGATTCTCAGAGCAATCTCAGGAGATATTGATTTTCCTAAAGAAGTGGCAATTGTTTTATTGTGTGTCTGTGTACGTAATATCAATCTCATGTTTATTTATATGTGTAAAGATTTTATTATTTACATTTAAATATTTATAACATTTCTGCACAAGCAGCCAAAAAAAAGTTCATCTCTGCCCTTTAGGAGCTAAGCAATTTCATTTTACCAGATAGACTTTATTCTATCTAAATAATTGACATTGTGGAAAGGATGCCCTGATTTATCACATTTTTGTCTTGATACTATTTATATAATTCCCTAAATGAAGGAGGGTAATGAACTAACAGTCTGACCACTCTGTCCCTGGGAAAGGGAGTGGTGAGAACATAATGAAGAAAATAATATTTAATTCAATTATAACTTGGTTATTGCAGCCTTTACTAATCAAATCAATGCCAGTGTTTTTGGTTTCACCAAGATGGTGCTAGATGTGAGAAGACCGACATTTTTTCTTGACATGATGTGGAGAGTGCATAGCAGCTGTATCTTCTGGTTCAGCAATACTATCCTAAGAATTACTTTGCAGAGATGAAGCCTTTTAAATGTCATTCCTCACATAGGGCTCTGAATTGACATTGAAAAGTCACATTGAAGTTTTCACTACTCTCGGCTTCAATGTGTGATTTGTTTATTCCGCATCCAAGTTGCTTAGATTGTAAGGCCACCTTCCTCTCATGTTGTAGGGTTCAGAAGATAGTATTTATTTTCATGGATTACTCCTCCTAGTTTTCATTGTGTTTCATGTTTGAAGGAACTAACTAGCTAACCCATCAACTCCAAACAAAATTCTGCCCAAAACATTGATTTTCACCACATTTTGTGATGAAACCATGAAAAACCATAACAGCCATACTGGCTTAGATCAATGGTCCATCTAGTCCAGTATCCTGTCTTCTGACAGTGGCCAGTTCCAGGTGCTTCAGAGGGAATGAACAGAACATGCAATCATCAAGTGATCCATCCCTTGTCGTTCATACCCAGATTCTGGTGAACAGAGGCTAGCGGCACTCAGAGCATGGTGTTGTGTCCCTGCCCATCCTGGCTAATATCCATTGATAGACCTATCCTCCATGAACATATCTAGTTCTAGTTCTTCTTTGAACCCTGTTATGGTCTTCGCCTTCACAACATCCCCTTGCAAAGAGTTCCACAGGTTGACTATGCCTTGTGTGAAGAAGTTCTTCCTTTTGTTTATTTTAAACCTGCCATCTATTAGTTTAGTTGGGTGACCCTCGTTCTTATGTTATGTTAAGAGGTAAATAATGATTCCTTATTTATTTTCTCCACACCATTCATGATTTCATAGACCTCTATCATATCTCCCTTAAGTTGTCTCTTTTCCAAGCTGAAAAGTCCGAGTCTTTTTAATCTCTCCTCATATGGAAGCTGTTCCATATCCCTAATCATTTTAGTTGCCCTTCTCTGTACCTTTTCCAATTCCAGTATATCTTTTTTGAGAGGGGGCATCCAGATCTGCAGACAATATTCAAGATATGGGTGTACCATGGATTTATATTGTGGCATTATGATATTTTCTGTCTTATCTCTCCCTTTCTTAATGGTTGCTAATATCCTATTAGCTTTTTTGACTGCCACTGCACATTGAGCAGATGTTATCAGAGAACTTCCCACAATGACTCCAAGATCTCTTTCTTGAGTGGTAACAGCTAATTTAGACCCCATCATTGTGTATTGGAATTATGTTTTCCAATGTGCATTACTTTGCATTTATCAACACTGAATTTCATCTGCCATTTTGTCATCACAAGTTTTATGTGCATGCAGCTTGATACATATGCAGATCAAAAAGCTGGATTCAGACACCAGCGATATATGTGATGTTCAGAATCTAGGGAATCAGATCTGCAGTTTTTAGGCCCATCTCTAGTTTCTACACTGAACTACTGATTGGCCCAGGTCTCCTCAAAATATTTGCAAATTTTAGGGATTTTTTCCATAGATTTTAAGGCCAGAAGGGACCATTGGGATCATCTACTCTGATTTCCTACACAACATAGGCCATGGGTTAATTTGAATTAATTCATGCTTCATGTCCAATAGCTGTGGCTGAACCAGTGTGCATCTTTTAGAAAGACAGCCAATCTTCATTTAAAGCTTTCCACTGATGGTAAGCTTGTTTGAATGACAGTAAGTTTTCAGTCAAACTGCACTGAGTTTCAAGTCCACAACAAAACCAAGTGGGGTTTTGTATTGATTCAGGTCTCCAAAAACTATATCACATAAGCAGGTCCCTGATACAGCAAAGCATTTGGGACCAGATTCTCAAATGTATTTAGGCACCTAACTCCCTTTGTCTGGGCCTTAAGCCCTATCCTGACATTCATAGCACGAGTTGTTGTGCCTACATGGAGCGCCATTGTCTTCAGCAGGGGTCCCTGCAGACACAGCTGTCTGCTTATCTGCAAGAACTGCAGCATCAGGGCCCTACACATGTACCTAACTTCTACTGTGTGTATTTCTGTTGAAGCTGATGAGACTACTCACATGCTTAAAATGACACGCATGCTTAAGTGCTTTGCTGGATCAGGGCTTAAGAAAGAAAGGAGAAATAATCCTCAGTTGAGAAAAAGCCTCTTTTCAGTCTTCTTGTTCCACTCTGCCACTGCTTTTGGTCTATATAATCAGCTAATGAGATTTCCAGCTCTCCAGGCAACGAGACAAGTTATGCTCTGAGAAGAGCTGTTCCTTGATTTATTGAGATGCTTTCATATACTATTAAGAAATATTTTACAGTGAGTGCGTTTAAACAAATATTAAATTCACACAATTGTTAATCAGTGTGCCATCTGGAAATATTAGAAAGTTTAGACTCTTAATTGCCTGAATCTCATAAATGTTCAAAATTGTTGCATACTACGGGCTAACATGCATTTAGGACTTTTTACTGTATAAATACATGTAATTAAAACCTGAGCTACGAACACCTTCTAGCAGCTGTTGTGAGAGCCATAACCATCTTTCCTATTAATCTTCGGGGATTTGAAGTATGTGATGCTCAGCATCAGGGTCAGCGACATGCCACTACATTTGAATCCCACCATTTGACGAAGCATCAGCATTCTTTTTCCAAATTCTTTCATGTGACTGACAGCTACATCCATTTCTTCCCCAGGCCACTCTTTAAATTCCTTTGTACTTGTAGAAGCAAGTTTGCTGGCTCAAGAATTTTGTCTTAACTCTGCCTCTAAGACTTATCAACGGCAAATTAGAACACGAAATTCTAATTTATGTTTCAAAGGCTCCTATGGTAGTAAGAGGAACGATTTTTATTTACATTTTTTTAAAGTGTCAAATCAAAGACCCCTATAATTATATGATTTCAATAGGTGTCATATTATGTTGACTTTGGGGTGGGAGAGGGTTAAGCCTGGTAAAATCAAGTGAAATACACAAAGGACTCTTGTCCATGGGAAATGTTACTCACAAAATTAACCATCTTAGTAAGGAAATAGAAATATCTATGACAAAACCAAACAAGGGCTGTAGACATCCGAGCACAGGAATCCTAGAACACAGAGACTGAAAAAGCCTTTTGGGGTAGGACATCCTGTTCACCCACTCCAGTCAATGGAGGATTCTGCCCGTACATTGTACCTTCAAGAGTTTTTGACCAGTCTAGGTTTACAGGATTCAAGTGGTGGAGCTTCTCTTGCCATGCTCCTCATCCAAATGTTAACAGCTGTTTTCAGTAACAGCACTGGTTTTGTTTTCTGCTGTATAGCGTAAATATTGAGGCTGCTCAGTAATGGAGTACACCAACCTCCTCAGGTGCCAGTAGCATGCTAAGTGTATTGTGGCACAGAGGCAAGCATAGCAGGTGTTTCAGCACCTAAGCCTTGTAGGCATTTGGTTAGCCCTGGTGGTTCCCAATAACCATTCAGACAAATGACTAAGAGGAAAAGGTATTTTACTAGAGCTGGCAGGAAAGGGATAGGTTGTTGATACAGTAGAGGCAGAGGCTCAAACAGTGACAGTTCAATAGTAGTTCTCGTTTGGGTCCCTGGGGCGGTCCAGTAGAGACTCAGAGCTCTTCAAGCCTACTGTGTGGTGTGGCCTCTCCAGTCTAGACTCTATTCAAGTAAACAGGTTTCCAGGCCAGGCTCATTTAGTGTCTTTCACTGGGGCTCCTCTACATTGGCTCCCTGCCCAGCTGCTGCTGATCCCTCATAAGTTCCACACAGGTTTGCACCCGGCTGTAATATCTCGCAATCACAGCCTATTCCACACGAGGCTCTGCCTACAGTTTCTGGGGAATCCTTTCTGCATCCATCTTCTCTGCAGCTCCTGGCTTGTCACATCCTACCGCTTCATAAAATAGAGCCCAGCCACTTCCTAGTTTAGAGCCTGTCTCCTTATCATGTCAGGATGAAGGGGATTCACAGTATTACTAAGGGGAGTTGAAGTCCCCTGCTTAGCAGGTCCTTCACACAGCCAATACACCCTACACTTCATCACCACTCACAAACTCATATTGCGGGGCCCAATCTACTCTCAGCTTCACTAGGAGTAACTCCACTGTTTTCACTGATCTGTGCATCAGTTCTGATGATCCTTCACAGTCAAGCTGGAAGGGCATATCAAGTGGGGTCCCTCAGGGATCAGTCCTGGGTCTGGTTCTGTTCAGTATCTTCATCAATGATTTAGATAAAGGCATAGAGAATACGCTTATAAAGTTTGCAGATGATACCAAACCAGGAGTGGTTGCAAGTGCTTTGGAGAATAGGATTAAAAGTCAAAATGATCTGGACAATCTGGAAAATGGTCTGACGTAAATAGGATGAAATTCAATAAGGACAAATGCAAAGTACTCCACTTAGGAAGGAAAAATCAGTTGAACACATACAGAATGGGAAATGACTACCTAGGAAAGAGTCCTGCGGAAAGAGATCTGAGTGTCATAATGGATCACAAGCTAAATATGAGTCAACAATATAACACTATTACAACAAAAAGCAAACATTCTGAGCTGTATTAGAAGCAGTGTTGGAAACAAGACACAAGAAGTAATTCTTCCTCTCTACTCCATCCTGATTAGGCCTCAACTGGAGTATTGTGTCCAGTTCTGGGTGCCACATTTCAGGAAAGATATGGACAAATTGGAGAAAACCCAGAGAAGCCAATAAAAATGATTAAAGGTCTAGAAAACATGCCCTATGAGGGAAGATTGAAAAGTTGTGGTTTGTTTAGTCTGGAGAAGAGAAGACTGAGAGGGGACATGATAACAGTTTTCAATTACATAAAACGCTGTTACAAGGAGGAGTGAGAAAAATTGTTCTCTTTAACCTCCGAGGGTAGGACAAGAAGCAGTGGGAGTAAACTGCAGCAATGGTGATTTAGGTTGGACATTAGGAAAAACTTCCTAACTGTCAGAGTGGTTACGCACTGGAATAAATTGCCTAGGGGGATGGTGGAACCTC
Source organism: Chelonia mydas (assembly GCF_015237465.2). Lineage (NCBI taxonomy): Eukaryota > Metazoa > Chordata > Testudines > Cheloniidae > Chelonia > Chelonia mydas. The sequence goes on from NC_057851.1 coordinate 11,630,255, forward strand.
CATCATTGGAGATTTTTAAGAGCAGGTTAGACAAACACCTGTTAGGGATGGTCTAGATAATACTTACTCCTGCCCTGAGAGCAGGGGACTGGACTAGCTGACCTCTCGAGGTCTTTTCCAGTCCTATGATTCTATGAACTACTGGCACTTGCCGGTGGCCTGCAGAGAGCTGTCTGCAAACATAGTGCTGGCTCCACCTCATTGTATCCATCTGCTAAACTGTATTAAGAATCAGCTAAATATTTTCCTCATCTTATTTTTCCACAGAAAAAATTGCAACTGTTGCCATAGGAATGTTGTGCAGTCAGGAAGGAAAGGCGGTCCATGTGGTCGTGAAAGGGACTGTAGGTGTACCATGTGATTGCACGAGGGAGGGGAGTTTGCCTGTATGGTCACCACTGAGAGAGAGGATGTCTATATGAATGACAATGGGACGTGGAGGTATTCAAGAGACAATCTCCCTATTAAGAGTCCTCTCTATGAACAAAGTTAGAGAACCCTGTGTCCAATAGATCCCTGCCAGCTGCTTTGTCCTGTCCCCTCCCAATCCCAGAACCCCAGGGGCTAGGTGGAAGCATGCTGTGGAAGTAGCTTGTCAGGAATAAGGTCCTGCATCTGCACCTGCTCAGCCTCCTGGCAGGCTAGTGAGCACAGCTGGTCTGCATCATCTAGGCCACCTGAAGGAAAGCCCTGCCATCATGGCTGAGGAAGTGAGCAGGCTTGCTTATAAGCCCAGCAGTAGCAACAGTTCAGCTGCTGCTCAAAGCATTTGTCTGTGGCTGTGATAACTCCTGCCTTGCCCCACCCTGTGTAACCTGGTCCTGATTCTTGGCTCTGGTGACTGGCCTCTGACTAAGGACCCCTGCTTTAGACACTAGGCCTGACCACCTAAGTCCTGGTCCCTAACAGAGCTCTTTTCTATGGGCTGGTCACTGACTCCCAAAGAGTTACTCTGAATTGGAAGGAGACTAGAATTTGGCCCATAATTTTCAGGCAAAAATTACCATTCTGTAGGCCCAGTGCTACCGCTCTGCTGCTTCGAGTGGAAGGGAGTCTGGGTTCCTGGCTCAGTGGGGTGGCATGGAAGTAAGAGGGTCTGTGGCAGGGTCCTCCCTTTCCCCCCAGTCCCATGGATGCTCTTCTAGTCGGTCTCCTCCTCAGAAGGTTTGGAGAGGTCTGGAAGGTATCCACCAGGGAAAACTGGAACAAGGTACTATGGCCAGGGTCTACTGTGACTTGCCTGGCTTCCCTCCCCCTGCTGTGAAATGTGGTCTCCCTGGGTAGCTTTCAGTGGCAGCTCTGGCAATGAGAACTGTGATGTCCAAGGAGCACATGGAGGGGGTGAGAAGGGGACAACGGCATAGATAGGAGACATTTTCCATCTGGATTGCCTGTTACCTCCTGCAGCTTTCCTAAGACCACACATACAGGGGAATGGAACAACTAATCTCTTCTGCAGGAAGGAGTGGGGAACAGACCTGCTCACCTGCATGAAGAATCCAAAGGAAACTGTGAATTGAAACCTTATTCCCTTTCCAACAGTAGCTTGTGTAAGGGAGAATGGGGCCCAAAGCCTTTTCCTTCTGGGCAAGGTATAGACAGTTCTACTCTGGACATCACTGGAAACATGCAAAGGGAGGGAAAAAATAAAGCTGTAAAGCAGTGTTTCTGTGGCACAGCTGACAGAGCATAATGCAAGTAGGGCTTCCATACCTTTGGGTTATGAAATGAGATAGACAGGACCTGATTTATGAGTGTTAAATAGAAAGAAAAGTGCTGGTATAGCAGGAATGGAAAATTCCCACCAGTTGAGTCTTGCAGGCTTTTCTGAGCACAGAACCAGCTTACAAAATCAGGGGTAGAGAAGGAAGATCACAGGTATATTTAATATCCAGAGGCCCATCCTCCCTTCAACTTCCATGAAGTGTTTTTCACAGGGATGAAATTCTGGGTTCCTGGGGATCTGTTCCCTGCCACTGGTTCACTCTTTGACCTGAGGCAAGTCAAAAGCTCTCTGTTTATCCAAGCATCGAGCAGTTATTGACAAGCTTTGCTTAATTTTGACACACTCACATGCAACAAGCTCAAAAGCTCGACCTGCACTCAAACACCATTGGCTGCGTATAGAAGAGGAAGGGTGATTTTGTGGCTATGGTGCTAGCTTTGGACTAAAGAGATCTTGCTTTTGACTGGAGTCTTCCTGCATGCCTGGGGCACCGCTCTCTCTCTCTGTGTCTTAGTTCCCCATCTCTAAAATGGAGGTAAATGCTTCTATTTTGTCTATTTCAGCTTTAAAAGCTGTGAAGCAGGGGCTGGTTCATACTTTCTACAGTTCCTGGCATAATAGGACCGCTAGTACTACTGTAATACAATCCTGATAGTTCTAGTGAGACTCTACAAAAAGGAAAAGGAGCAGGCAGTGGGGTGGAGGGATGGAGAGAAACTAATCCAGTGTTGGGGGATCAGAGGGGGAAATGGAGAAATTTGGGAGAAGAGTGAAACTGTAGGGGTGGGGAAGGGGAGAAAGTAAGAGCCTTATGGAAAAAACCGCAAATACCCTTTGGATATAGAGTACCCATTTATTTACTTGGGGCAGACCCTGTGCTGAGGGTGGTGTGCAATCTTATTGCCCTGGTGATGCTCCAGGAAGCAGAATGCCTCTGAAAGCAGAATCCAGTGCATCTGCAGCCACATTCTGTCAGAGGTGCAGAATAAGCCACCGCCACCCTAAGCACCCCAACCAGATATGTTAGCTGGGTTTCTATCGGACAGGTCATGGCCTCACTTTCTCCCTCCCCACTCCCCCGTGGAGTGACTTGCAGCCCAGAGGGTGCATGAAGGAAGCAGGACAGTGACTCTAGTTGTGTGCTCCTGCTGCATGGAGAGTGCTATCCTTATGCACACTTGCCATAGAAGGGCACAAGCTAGTCCTAGGACATAGCAATGGGACCTCAAAGGTATTTAGGCATCTAAGTCCCATTAAAATCAATGAGAGCTAGGTGCTGAAATACCTTTGAGGATCTGGGCCTGGGTGTCTTATGTCTCTTCAAAAGGGTCCTTTGCAGAAGAGCAACTATGATCTCCACTGAGGTTAATTAGGTTCACACATTCCTAACTGATGGGGTATTGAATAGATCTCACAGCATGGTAAGGATGATATTAGCTTCCCAATGGGTTGCCTTCAATGATCCCGTACTTCAGCTCTGTGACTTTGTTTCTTAGTCTACAGAAAATCCTGGTTTCCTGCAACATTTTTTTCTGCATTTAGAAACAATCTGCATCTGAGCAGTATCAATGTAGATGAAGAGGCATTTAAAACATATTTGCTCTGTGAAGTTTAAGAGCTTGATAAGGGGCACAGTGAAGCCAACACTAAAGCTCCTGCTGTTTCTAATGGGAACAGAGCTGACTCCAACAGAAGACCTGTCTCCCTTTATGATGTAACGTATGCAAATGAATGACCATTTGCTGCTTTGGGCCCTAACGTGTGACATTCACTACTTTTCCATATACTTCTCATTATAAAAAAATATTTTTTTTCCATTTTTTTATTAATATTTGTTTAACAGTAGACCCAGAGGCCCCAGCTGAGATCACGACTCCATTGTCTTAGGCACCGAATATATACGTTAAGAAACAGCCTTTGCCCCAAAGAGTTTACAATCTAAGTAGAGCAGACAAATGGTGGGAGGGGAACAGCAGAACAGACGGGTGAACTGACTTGCCCAAGGACAATGCAGAGATATGAGAATCCAGGTCTCCCAAATACCTCTCCACTGTCCTATTCCCTGGACCACACTGCCTAAATCCCTGCTGAATCAGCATCTCCAAACTAATCTCGGTTTATACATTTGGGATTGCACCAGTGAACACCATGCCTCTCTGGTGGACCAGATTTTGCACAGCCATGCCCCAAACCCTCTAGTGTTTTCTGCTAGCCAGGCCTTGTAGCCTGGATTTCTGGTATGACGTCTTGACATTAAGTTGTGCTTCAGATGTTTGTCTTCTCGTGTTTTGACAGTGCAACATCATGATGGGAACATCACAAACTGATAGATTTGATTCCATTCAGTGATGAAGTAGCCCTCAAGATGTGCAAAGTTGAAGAGGACTTCCCTAAAGCATCCTATCTGAGCCAGGATAAGGAGTTTGACTCCTAGCATAGGTCAATTTGTTGAAAACGACAGGCTATTGAAGTCTATGAGGCTCTTTCCAATGACTTAAATAGTGATGGACCAACCCAAGAGGCAGTATTTGGATGCAGATTTTGTATAGATTTAGTGTTCAGTTTTGAGGGCAAATCAGGGTTCGGGGATTCTGGTTTGGATTTGACAACACTGACATGATATTTCTGCTTCTTTAGGGCTGAAGTCTCATGAAATCAGCCGATCTCAGAAGCTTTCCACACGCTTGGGCTGAACTCTTGGCTGAATGGCATTTGTAGCAATATTTCAGGCACTTGCCAATCAGAACTGGAAAGTCGGGTCACTTTCATGATTGGCTCTGACTATAGGTGCATCTCTACTTTAAATCTTAGGGATATGCCTTCAGATGTTGTTGCAGTGCTCTTATTCCACTACTTCCCATGAGTCTTACACCAACATTCTGCACGTTTTTTCCCTTTTTTCTCCTTTTATAATGGATTTGTTTTTAAGAGATTTTCTGCTGTATACAGGGGCCTCTGGACTACCGTGATTTAAAATCTGGAGAAGGGCTTTGTCTTTCCTAGGTAGGCTGAAGAAAGAGTTAAAAATCCTTCTTGCTCTGCCTGCCACCTGGAGAATATTGCAGGAGTAGCACAAGTGAGAAGCAAGAGAGCAGCCTTTGATCTTGCCATGTTGTGTCAAGGCTTGTGTGTGACAGTGAGAAAGGGAGTCTGTTGCCAGTCCATAATACCACTTAAGGGAATAAGTGCTCCGAGCCTTGATTGGTTGGGAGAGCCTTATTAACCCTTTACATCAGGGATTGGCAAGCTTTGGCACGCAGCTTGTCATGGAAATCCGCTGGTGGGCCAGGACGGTTTGTTTACCTGCAGCGTCTTCAGGTTTGGCCGATCGCGGCTCCCACTGACTGCAGTTCACTGTTCCAGGCCAATGGCAGCTGTGAGAAACGGCGTGGGCCAAGGGATGTGCTGGCCGCTGCTTCCTGCAGCCCCCATTGGGCTGGAACTGTGAACCGCAGCCAGTAGGAGATGCGATCGGCCGACCCTCCGGACGCTGCAGGTAAACAAACCATCCTGGGCTGCCAACGGATTTCCCTGACGGGCCGCGTGCCAAAGGTTGCCAATCCCTGCTTTACTTTATTTTTATTACAGTAGCAACTGGAGACTAGCACTGTACAGTCATAGTTAGAGACAGTCCCTGCCCCAAAGAGCTTACAAGTATAAGCAGACAAAAGTTGACACACAGCAGATCAATACCAGAGCTGGGACCAAGCCCCCTCCTGAGTTCTAGTGCAGTTACTTAGCCACGAGGCAGCATCAATCTGAAAGTAACGTTTATTACATAATTAGATGTGGATCAAGCAATATGTGGGTGTGGTCAGTGAAACAGGTGGCTTGTAACAGGTGATTCAGCTGCCCTCCAAGGGAGGAGCATGAAATACAAATAGGCCAGGCAGATTTTTTTTTTTTTATAATTTCAATGGATAAAATCAATGATTATTTTAATCAGTTTTGTATTTTTATCCATTTTCAGTTGTAGGAAATTGGGGGGAGAGGATCAGACAGTCATTATTGAACGACAAGCAGACATTGAGATTCAAAAGGTTAACACTTGATAACCGTTAAAACACAAATTGTCAACATCACAACATATACCCAGATACACAAAATAAATATCCTTAAATCAAACCCTCGTAAATTCTCAGGCAGCATTTTTCTTACTTTGCCGATCAGTAAATTTCTCTTATCAATGGAAACATTATTTCCCATCGGTTTGTGTGTGTTTGGTGAAATGGACATTTACTGATATTTATTGATAAAAACCGAATTCTTCCCCGCCTCAGTGTAAAATTTTAGCTGATGCATTGCCTAGTGGATGGAGCATTGGACTGGGGACTCAAGACATGAGACCTGTGGTCTATTCCCAGCTCTGTTTCTGAATTGATGGGTGACCTGGGGAAGACACTTCAACTCCCTACGCCTCAGTTTCCCAATCTGCAAAATGGGGATAATGATGCCTGCCTCCTTATGGATAGTAAAGCTCTATGGATGAAAAGTGCTACACAAGATCAGATATTACTACTACAGAGCGCTGAGGTTGCACTGACATTAGACTGGATACAGCTATGGCTGAACCCTTCAGAGTGTCAGTATTAAAGCACCTTTCACCTAGATCAGTGGCTTTCAAACTTTTTTCATTTGCGGACCCCTAAAAATTTCAAATGGAGGTGAAGACCCCTTTGGAAATCGTAGACATAGTCTACGGCCCCCCAGGGGTCTGCGGACCATAGGTTGAAAACCACTGACCTAGATCATGCCCAGAGAATTCTATGCCCTGTATGCTGGGCTCAGTAAGTATTTCAGACCAGCTAGGTCCGCACTGACACAAATGAAGAGTGCTACCAGTCTTGGTTTCACATGACTGACAGCTGAATGCTTTAACATGAGGAATTTTTTATTTGGTTTGGTTTGTTTCCATTGCCATTTACCGAGCTGACACACACAACACACCTGACATTATCATGACTTTTTACATGTCCGCTGGCTTCCTGCTGTGCTCCTCAGGACAAATGTCTTCCACTACTTGGACTGCTCTTGCAGCAGCATGGTGCGGACTGTAAATGCTATTAGCTCCAGTGTGAGATCCCTAAGGGGCCTCTTGTTTTAGCTCATGTCCATTTGCCACCTCTCTGTTGGGGCTTTCTGGTTTCTCATCATTCACTTACTATTGTGCTTGACAGATCAGATGAATTCCTTTCAATTCCTCCTTTCCAGGTTAGGTATTATGGCGCCAGGAGTCCCGGTTCGGTAACCTGGATGCTTAGCATTAGCACTTATGGTTGCAGAGCTGAGCTGTCTGTGCTCAGCCATTCACCATTCCTGTATCAAGTCTCTGCTCACCTCCCAGTCCTTGCTGCATGCTAACCTGCTTGCACATTTATCAGTGGGGTGATGAGGTGTATGGCATATACTTCCTTTGCAATGCATTTTTGTGCCTATCTTTTAGCCTGCATGCTTGTTTTATGGTTGGGGGATAATCCCCTTTTAAACAATGGGGAAGGAAATGGAATTGTTATCCCTTTAGTGAAAGGAGACACAAAGACTAAGGGGTGAACTAGATGAGAATCTGCTCTCTCTCCTCCATGCAAAATTCCTTATATGGTACATCTCCTGGCCTCACCTCGTGCACCACTCCACAGTAGTGGCCACATGGAAGTTGATAGCAGAGTTTGCATTCACTTCAGTGAGATCAAGGTTTCACCCTAAAGCTTGTTAACTGTAACTGATAGCCTGTGTACTTCTCATTAATGGTTTATAGTGAGGATTACGCTAACCCAGGGGTTCTCACAGTGGGGGTCAGGATCCCTCAAGGGGTCGCGAAGTTAATACAGGGGAGTCACAAGCTGTCAGCCTCCACCACAAACCCCGCTTTACCTCCAGCATTTATACTGATGTTAAATATATTAAAAGTGTTTTTAATTGATAAGGGGGCGTCACACTCAGAGGCTTGCTATGTGAAAGGGGTCACCAGTACAAAAGTTTGAGAACCACTGAGCTAACCGTTGGTAAGACTGAACAAAAGACAAGGTTCTCCACACAGGTGGCAGAATGAGTCATAGTCAAGCTTGTTTCTGGGGTTGGTTTCCAAGGTTGGTAGTTTTAATTTTAGATGGACATAGGAATTGCCAGACTGAATCAGACATCTAGTGCAGTATCCTGTCATTGACAGTGTCTAGAACCACAGGCTTCCGCGGACGGAGTAAGAACCCTCCTGTAACAATATGTGGAATAGTCTGTCCGCCCCCCCACAATCAGTCTGATCTTGGTCTTTACTAGTTAAGAGCTTAGTTTAAGCCTTGGAGTGCAGGGTTTAGTATCCCTTTGGACATTTTTATTTTATTTATTATTAAGAGATGAACTGGTAGCTTCTTAGTGGGTAGGGACTATGATAAGGTTGAAGTGATCTAGACACGGATCACAAATGAGAGTCTGATTTAACCTCCATGTACAATGTTGCACCTACATCAATATAGATTGTCCCATCTGAGAATTCTACTGGGAGTCCAGGGACACTACTGAAGAATAGGGTACTCAGATAAAGCCATGTAGTACCTACATGTGGACATCCATGAAACGAGTGCTGTCGGAGTGGCCTGTTAGGGAGATCTAGGCCCATTGTGGTCCAGTTAAGGAAGTGATCTCTAGTTGGAGATTCCCAGATCATTCCCACTTCCTCTTGCTGCTCCTGTAATGGGAGCTGTGCCTAAATCATAGGTCAACGGGGTCAGTGGCTTTTTGCAACTCCTGGACATTTATAACCAACAGGTGTGATGTCAGACCCATGCATGCAACTAGTAGGGTTTCATAATTCATGGGAATGATGGGTCTTTACCTGAGCTGCAGTCCATTAATTGGATAGCTAATAAAGCTGCATACCATGTTGTGCTTTCCTCTAAAAGATAATTACATCCACAAATAATCACTGTATTTTAATTACAGAAAAGGAAAAAGTTACACCTTAGAAAAATATTCAGCTTGGCTCGTGGAAGAGGTTATATGAAATGCTAGGTAGGTTGGGAAGTTCTCCTTAACTTCACTAAAATGTCTGCAATTAGCACAGCAAGAAATGACTTTCCAGCTTGTGATTCATATTATGGGTATGGGAGTCATAAAATACGGAGCCTTCGTGTCCTGTTCTCTTATTAAAGAAGTGGTAAAAGATGTAATTTACATAATGAACCTCATAGAGCTGAAGTAATGAAATAAACATTGAGTTTGGCTTAAGATCAGTTAATTGGTCTTGTTTAGATGAGCTTGGGTTTAGTCCAAACAAGCTAAACTCATTTTCCTAATTCAGTACTGTGGTAACATTATTGACCAGCTTCTAAATGAATAAAACAGCATGTTGTGCTTATCATGTAACTAATTTTCAGCTACTAACTAATGCCATTTTTCAGCCACATCATTCGCGGGTTCTGCAACAAAAAGAACTTAACTATACATGTAGCTGATAGCTAAGAACAGAGGACCTCTTGCACTTCTTTGCATCACGCAACTCTCGGCTAGAAAGTCTCTTCCCCATAAGGTCTGGGATTCTCTGCAGCAGCATTTCCAGAAGCACCAAAATGTTTAGGCTGATATTGTCAAAGGAGCTTTAAGCGTGTAAGGCTGGGATTTTCAAAGAAGTCTCTCTCAACCTTATGTGGAGCTCTTGGAGCAGCAAACTTGCACTTGGAGGCTCATGAGAAGCTCTACCACAAGATTTCAGGCTCATCCTGCTTTTCATAAGGTCATAAATATAATGAGAAGAGCCTTTCCCATATTAGTTAGGCATGGGAATTACTTGCCTTCACAGTCTAAATCCAGATGGGCTCTGCCACAACAAATAATGATAGCAAGAAATGTGGAAAGTGTTAACCAGATTTTTTAAAACCTCTAAAAAAGGGTTCATGTTCCCTTTGAGTTCGGAGTGAAGGTTCGAGATCTTATTTGCCCTTCCCTAATATTCTGTGCTCAATATTCATACATGCCTAACATAAGGAAGACCCAGTACTCAGATTTAAAACTAGACCAGACTAAGCATCGGATAATTTAGTGTAGGCAGCAATCCTGTAGTAGCAGAGTGATTGACTAGAAGAGATCTCTTATGTCATCTATATCCAAACTCCATGGTGCAGTCATGACCATTCCCTCCCCACCCCACAGGTGTAGCATGCCATGAACACACCAGCAGCGATATTTGTTCATATTAGGCTGGATGGGCACATGAGAGTGGATGTGGAGAGCTTGAGCAAAGGTTCTGCTCTGGATGCATACCATGGACATCCCAGCAGAAAGCAAGGGAACTGGGGCAGAGCAATAGAAGGCTAGAAGAAGAGCAGATCCACGACTACACGATGGAAATGGTTACAGCTAATCGTGCTAATGTTTGTTTGTTTTACTAACACAGTAATAAACTGGCAAAGTAGCCTATCCCTTAGATTTTGACTTGAGCCTTAGCTTATAGGAAGAAAATGTGGTAGGGAACAGAAGATCTATGGTTGAAAGCAGAGTACGGAGATTAGCATCTGTTCTATTCTAATTTTTATACTGTGCCCATCATGGTAGTCTCTGTCTCTACTGGAACTTCAGAGCTTTAATGGAGGAGATCTAATTATTTGGCCAGTTCTGCAGCCCCTCTTTCCAGCTAACCCTTGGGTTCTCATCCCTCACATTTGCATACAAGTCTATACCAACCCCCAAACTGTGTTTAGCATGGTGTCAGTCCTCACAACTATTCACAGCCATGTTCAGCCAGTCATATTCTGTAGTGTCGACCAGACGTGAGTATGAAGGTTTTTCAAATGTTATTTCCTCACTGGAATGTAAATGCTACAAAGAAAAGAAGTCATATATTAAGGTAACGTTCGTTCCCAACACAATAACATTCTCCAAGCACAAGCGCATTGCCAGGATGGCATTCAGCCATACCAACACATTAATGCCTACTCGAATATATTCATCTTCATCTCAGTACATCTCAGCTTCATTACATGCATCAAAGAACTGAAAATCGCAATCTGAACTCTGACATGCAATACATCATTGCATTACATACAATCAATATACATAGGAAAGAGGGGGCATGTGTACTCTTCAATAATACATGTATATGGCTTCCGTTTGGTCTTGTGTATTGAATAGCTGATCTTGTTTTTGAAATGCAGAATTTAAATATATCAGAACTTTGTTATACACTTTTTGTAAGAGATTTTATAGCCAACTTTCTATATTTTTCCACTGTATGGTAGGTAGAGATAGAGAATGTATGAAAGGTTTGTAATGTGGCTTGGACAAAGATTTCATCAGTGAGTATTTTGATTAGGTATATTTCTCTTGAGTAGAGCTGGTTGAAAAATTTTCAACCAAACAATTTTCCATTGGAAAATGCAGTTTCATTGAAAGGTAAACATTTCAAAGGAGCATGTCAATTTTGACAAAAAGTTTGCTGGGAAAAAGTAAAAAAAAAAAGTCATGTTTTGTTTTAATGATGTTGACAATGTTTTATTTCAAAAAGGTAACAACAGTTAGTTTTGACTACATCAGTCTGATTACTCATATTATAGAAAAGTATTACTTGTAATATAAATTATTAAATATCATGTATATTACATACTGTAATTTACATTTTATATATGATGTTTCAGTATTAAAACAAGTGACTGGATGTTATCAAAATCAAACATGGATAGCTCCTAATTCAGAATTTTCATTGCATGAGAAATTTTGCCTTTTTGTGATGGTTTGGTATTAAAATAAAGGTTGACACTTTTGAAAGTCCTGCAGAATGGAAATTCCAGTTTCTGACTAGCTCTACTAAGGAGAGAACACTCTGAGGAGTCTTGATCCCATACACAGGTATTCTGGGAGCTACAAAACCGGAGCAGGAAACAGGAGTTTTGCAAGGGAGTTCTCCAGCTGAAAGAGGAGCGAATGTGACCCTTGGGGTGAGTTTGTTGCCTGTTGCTTTGTTCTTTTCTGTGCCTGTGTAACCCAAGCACCTTCTGGCTGCGGTGTTCTGTCCCATCCAAAAAGAAAAGGAGGACTTGTGGCACCTTAGAGACTAACCAATTTATTTGAGCATGAGCTTTCGTGAGCTACAGCTCACTTCATCGGATGCATACTGTGGAAACTGCAGAAGACATTATATACACACAGAGACCATGAAACAATACCTCCTCCCACCCCACTCTCCTGCTGGTAATAGCTTATCTAAAGTGATCATCAAGTTGGGCCATTTCCAGCACAAATCCAGGTTTTCTCACCCTCCGCCCCCCCACGCACAAACTCACTCTCCTGCTGGTAATAGCCCATCCAAAGTGACCACTCTCTTCACAATGTGTATGATAATCAAGGTGGGCCATTTCCTGCACAAATCCTGTCCCATCCAGTGGCACTGAGACCACTTAAAGAGAGAGATTAATGAGTCTGCTCTACAGCATTAGCTAAGGGTAATATGGTGTTTAGCTCATGCGGTAGAGGCTCATGCATTTAGCTCCAGAGGTCCCACGTTCAATCCTACCCACCGACAACCGGGGTCTGCCAGTGTTACACCTGCTTGCTTATAGTGTGATCTCTTTTGTGGGCTGTGTGCTGAGCCAAGCAGCCTGCTAAACTAGGCTGAAAGCTTACTAACGAGGCTCTAGCCTGCTATCCTTTGATCCCTAATCCCTTTAGGATCCCTTCATGAGGCAGCAGGGCTAACTCAAGGAGAACAGGGGCATAAAAAGCCAGCTCTTAACTGACCAGAGGAACTAGTGAATGGGAGTTTTAAGAGGGAGTTTAGAGAGAGCCAGCTACATCTAACAAACATACTCTAAACTTAGGCCAATAACCCTCTTCACCTCGCCCCCCAAAAAACCCAAAGAGAAACAAATAAAACCCTGGAAAGAGCAAAACGAATGCAGGCAAAAGCCCAGCGGCAGGGTGGAGGCTATCCAGTTTATTGCACTGAATGCAGCATGTATGATTGTCCTGTCTTGTGGGCAGGTGGCGTATGTGGGCATTTGGTGAAAGCAACTCATGGCCCTCCGAGACAGAGTACAAGCTCTTGAAACCAGACTGGCTGAACTGGAGAAGCTAATGGAGACAGAGAGATACATAAACAGATTTCCAGGGACACAGTAGAGCGGTCCCACTCCCGGTCTGACAGCCTCTGTTCTGTTGAGAAGTATGAATGTCTTGTGGAAGGAGAACTTCAAACTGGAGCAGAGGGAAACAATCCCATAGTAGGGACTGACCTTCCAGATGATGTTAGTATGGTATCTTGTGGTATCTCTCATACTAAAGATATCATGTCAGGAGAGGGAACCCCTGTTATTAGGAAGAAACAGGTAATAGTAAAGAGGGATACAATTATTACATAAGGACGGCCATACTGGGTCAGACCAAAGGTCCATCTATCCCAGTATCCTGTCTTCTGACAGTGGCCAATGCCAGGTGCCCAGAGGGAATAAACAGAACAGGTAATCATCAAGTGATCCAACCCCTGTCACCCATTCCCAGCTTCTGGCAAACAGAAGCTAGGGACACCAACCCTGCCTAATAGCCATTGATGGACCTATCCTCCATAAATAACTAGATAACTCCATTATCTAGTTCTTTTTTGAACCCTGTTATACACTTGCCTTTAACACCACCCTCTGGCAAGGAGTTCCACAGGTTGACTGCACATTGTGTGAAAAAATACTTCCTTTTGTTTGTTTTAAACCTGCTGCCTATTAATTTCATTTGGTGACCCCTAGTTCTTGTGTTATGACAAGGAGTAAATAACACTTCCTTATTTACTTTCTCCACGCTAGTCATGATTTTATAGACCTCTATCATATCTCCCCCCTTAATCATCTCTTTTCCAAGCTGAAAAGTCCTAGTCTCCCAAAATTCTGCCTCCTACATGGTGATTCCACTGCAGGAAGGGCCTTCCAAACCCATGGAAGAAATGGGGGCATGTTGAACCTGGTATAATTCATGCTATGTATTATAATCAAGATCCTCAACTGCTGTAAATTAGCACATCTCCACTGTAGCCAACAGAGCAATTCCTGTTTACACTAGCTGAGTATCTAGCCCTGTGTCAGCACTCTAGGATTTCAAAGCCTATGATCTAGGCACAGCTCCCATTACAGGGAGTAAACTGCATCCTTTACACTTTTTAGCCACACTGATGTAATTGAATGGGAAGCTTTTTCATTTGACTGTTTCTGTTCAGCTTCTACCTGTACTTCATTAACTTTTACCCTCTCCTTTTTACTAGGATATAGAGAATCCCCTTTAACAAATCCTTCCCTAAGGGATATCTCTGTCCAAACTGTGTGTTCTCCACACGTCAGCTTTCCCCAGCCCTTAGTTTAAAAACTCCTCTGTGACCTTTTTAATTTTACATGCCAGCAATCTGGTTCTGTTTTGGTTTAGGAGGGGCTCATCCTTCCTGTATAGGCTCTTCCTTTCCCCAAAGGTTCCACAGTTCCTAATAATAAACCTAAATCCCTCCTCCAAACACCATCTCATCCACTCATTGAGATCCTGCAGTTCTGCCTGTCTAACTGGCCTTGTATGTGGAACTGGAAGCACTTCAGAGAATGCTTCCATGGAGGTCCTGGACTCCAATCTCTTACATACCTGCCTAAATTTGGCCTCCATGACCTTTTTCATACCTTTTCCTGTGTCACTGATACCCACATGTACCACAGCCACCAGCTCCTTCCCAGCACTACACATGAGTCTGTCTCAATGTCTCAAGAGGTCTGTAGCCATCACACCCAGCAGACAATTCACCATGCAGTTCTCCTGCTCATCACAAACCCAGCTATTAATAAGATTAATAAGACTGGGACTTTTCAGCTTGGAAAAGAAATGACTAAGGAGGGATATGATAGAGGTCAATAAAATCATGACTGGTGTGGAGAAAGTAAATAAGGTAATCTTATTTACTCAGGCTCTAACTTTTGTCTTCTTTGGTTTCCCCTGCTCCATTCCTCAGTTGAACAGTTCCCTGATGTCTGAGTCTTGCCAGTTTAGCAGAGCTCACTTTCAGAGCTTGCTCCACCCCAGTGACTTCTCCATACCTCTCCTTTCCTCTTGCCAGAGTTCTGTACTCAGGACAGGCTCCCAGGGCCAACTCTCCCCATAGGCTTCTTCCTTGACTCTGCAGAGCTCTCTATAGCCAAGATAGGGACAACAGAGTTCTTTCTCTCTCTCCCTACAGCCCTCCTTGTATTCTAGGCTACCTCTCCTTATAGTAACCACCCAGCTAGGACTTATCTTTAACTGGGCCTGGCTCACCCTCTCTCTGTAACCAGATGCTCTAATTGAGCTTTCTAGGTCCAGTTAATGCCTTCAGTGAGGGGTCTACACCCAATCACAATCACATTTATCTACGTACAGCCACCTCCAAATATATACATATTCATTATGATTTAAATATATATGTATACATGTCAATACATTTTTCTGTGTATATGATACTTATCAGATAACTTTCTCTCCTTTATAAAATATTGAAAACATCTTCAGACCAGTACATAACTGAACTTTGTTTTACTTTGATCTATTTAGCTTGTAGGCTTTTAAGGGAAGGGATGGGGTTTTATTTTTATTTGTTCAGTGTTTGCACAGCGCCTAGCACAATGTGGGCCCTGATCCATGGCTGGGGCTTCTAAGCCCTATTGCGATATTGTTAACTATTACTACTATTATACTGCAATATTATTAATTACTATTATTCGATATCATAAAAGTAGCTACACTGAATCAAAGAAGATGAATGGGTGACCCTTAGTGCTGCCTCGGACATACTAAGTTGGCAAATGCTTGCATGATGACCAGACCCCGTTTGATGGGATAAAGTTAATAGTAACAACTTTTTGGCTATTATATCATTTCAATAACATGCTGCCATATGATGGTATATATAATTAATAATGAGTGGAAAGTAAGCCAGTTTCCCAAGGACACAGTAAGTCAGTGACAGCCAAGATTAAAACCCAAGACTCTGTCAACCACTACCAACACTCCTTTTCTGGTATTAATGAAATGGTGATCATTTAAATAAACAGATTACTTGCAAAAATTCTTATCCGTTTTCCTTATATTGTTAATAGACCCATAACGTTTCCAGAATCCATTGCACTATTCTTTTCTGTGCTGTCTATTTAGAGAGCCTTGAATAACGGCGTTGTCAAATATGTAAGACCCAATATGTCTCAAGCTCGACAGCCATATGACTTAGCCTTGTGTTTTAGCCAGACGGATGAGGAAGGCAACTGTGATTACTTCTCATGAAAGGGGGAAATGAGACAAGATTGCTAATGTCAGCCTGGTTTGTCAAGTGTAACCAAGACTGCAGAATCGCTGAGCTGCGTACCCAAGGGTACATCAAGCCTGGATAACTTCCATAAAATAGGACATTTTATCACGTGGCATTTTGAACCATCCGAAGAATGTGTGTGGCTACAACAGATGTGCCATGTTAAAGATAGTACCCAGAAATGGTCAGGTGCCAGCATAACAAGTGTGAGAGCAGATCCTCCCAGCAGGAACCAATTTCAGTGAAACAAACTGGCAAAGCTGTCTACTTGTCATGTATCTGAGTGCCAGACCTGGCGTCTGCAGGCTTGTGGCACAGAGGAGGGAAAATCCAGATTTCAACCACACATTGATGCCACGGCTTCCAAGAAGAGACCTCTCAGATGTTAGTCTCTGGGAAGTGGTGATGTGATCTGATAAATCCCTTAGAAAAGTCAGCCTGTCCATCGTGCTGTGAGACGCTCTATGTAGCCGTTCAAAACCGTGTCCGCTCCCAGGATCCATGGCTGTTCTGAAGCTGCGCTCTTATGGTTGCATCTTGGCACGTGAGTGCGGACATACAGACAGCCCAAACAATGCTGGCAAGTGCATGGCTGTTAAAATGTATGTGTGCATACTGGGCTGGAATCTTCACTCGTCACGGCCATGCAATCTAAAGGGAGTTTTGCCTGAGAACACATTGCAGTTTATTGTGCCCAAAAGCCACAGGTTTACCCAGAGGTCATCACTTGTTGCAGTTCTTCCACCGGAATCCAAATAAAGGCTTTTGCTTTGGCAATTGGCCAGAAGAGAGTTGTAGCAAGGGATAAGAGGCAAATTCGTGTTGGGGACTTGCTAATCAAGGGTGTGAAGGTCTTCCCTGGGAAGGAAAAGCATAGCTTGGAGTGTTTGGGGACCCATAGGGTTATTTGTGCGGCAGGGAACTTGCATTGATTTGGGCAGGAAATGGGATGTTGTTAGAGTCTAGTTGCAAATTTGCAGTTGGTGTGAGTTGCAGCAGCAGATTAAATTCAGACACTGCTACAATGGGTGGGTAAGAACAGACAGGGTAGAACTGGAGGCCCAGAGGCCGGGGAGACAGAAAAAGAAGTTCTTTCCTTTGCTAGGTTGACTGAATTGTTAGCTAATCAGACTAGTTTGAGCTATAGCTGAAGAATTGGACAGGGAGGAACTGTGACAATGAAGTCACAAGGAATCCAAAATAAACAGACTGAGGCCGACAGCCAGAGGTTAGAAAAACTGGGGCTGGGGAAAATTGTTTCTTAAAAGAAAAGGCAACCAGAGTTTGGAACTTAGAAGCACAGTTGCCAACTTTCACGTGGTAAATAAGTACCCCGATTTTCACAATAATCCAAAAATCAAGCTAATCCCATTTCAAAACAAGGCCAAAACAAGCCAATCCCTAAGAACCCCAACACTCTATGTGCCTAGATCCCCCTGGCTTGCAGTCTATGGTGGGCCCGCTGTGCAGCCCGACTCTCTTCTGCCCCCCTCTTCCCCCCCCCGTCCCTGCTTGCCAGGAGCTGATAAAAAAAAGAAGTAATAAGCTACAAGCCAAATAAGCAACAAGCAACTCACAAGCCAATAACAAGCCCAATGTCTGCATTTTTTTCACGTGTTTGGCATATCTGCTTAGAAGCCTTTTTCTTTTCATTTCTCTTAGTGAAACATTTCTTCTGAGGGATACCCAGAGGGGCTGAGATTCTGGGGAGTCAAATTAGAGCCACAACACACTAAACTAACTACTTTGGATTCTTTGGGGCATTTCTATTTTTGCCTGATGTTTGCAGGGGCTCAGATGCTGCATTGACTGAGGCCACCCTGGTAGATATTCAAATAGATTTTAGACCTGATTCACCACTATATTATTTCAGTAGTACAACTGTTCAACTCTATTGATAATGAAGCAGTGATGGTGTGGAAAGGGAGTAATGCACTGGAGAATGAAGCCCTTTGTATATTTTGCATTGGAAGGATACCAGAAATGTTTAGATCTGTATTTATAGCTCTGATGTGTTAGTTTTTCTGTTTTCCAACCATAAGTGTTACTAACGCATTTGGAAAGGATAGTGCTTTATCACTAATTACCTTGACATGCTATTGTGAAAATAATATTGCAAGAATTTTTCCAATGATAGGTGTAAACTGTTAGAAGATTCCCGTTTTAAAGCCTTACAGATAAAAATGGTTGGTATTTACTGTTTCTGTTTATTTGAATCGCACAGGGGTACAGCTTTCTCACTCAGTAACCCAGACCTGCAGTGTTAAGGGTAATATTTTCAAAAGTGCCTAAGGCATTTAGGATGTGTCTTCACTGCACAGTTAACACTGGCTCTTAACTACGTTTTAGCCAAACCCCTCCTATCATCCACACAGAAAAAACTCTGACCCAGGTTTGGAGGTGCCAGACTAGCTGACCTAACTCCTAATGGGATCTAAATACCTTTGAGGATCTGAGCTTGAATGTTTACAGATTTAGGATGGGATTTTGAAAAGAGCTTAAAGGACTGATGCTCCCAGCTCTCACTGAACTTCAATGTGTCTTGGAAACCTAACTCCCTCTGCTTCTTTTGAAAAACCCAGTGTTAGGTTATGGTCCCATCCTGCAAAGGGATCCACATGGGCAGATTCTTATGCTCACGAGGGTCTCTCACCAGGAGTGGAGCCTTGCTGTGTAGTCCTTGATTGTAAATTATTTCTCTTTTGTTTACATAAATTGTCTGTGTGTGTGTGTTATTTTTTAAATAGGTACTTACTGATTTTCAGAGTTTATAAACTGAGTCTGCAAAAAATTGATGTTTCAGGAGTAGTCGTGACTAAGTGGCAGTTCAGAATTCAAACCTCTGACTCAAGGCTCTATGATGTCAGGGGGGAGATTAACCTCTCACATCCTGGTGAGCAATTTAATGTTTGTCAGAAAATTCCTTAGTCACTAAAAAAATCTGACTGGCACCTGAAGGGAAAGCTAAAGTAAATTGTATTGGTTAATCCAATTTCTTGTAAAATCCCAAGGTTTGTAGGGCTGCTACAAAATATACTTTTTTTTTCTTCCAGTGAGCATATGCTCACATGAGCTGCATTCTGGTCCTTTTTCCCCACAGAAAATGAGAGGAACCAAGCAAATCTCTGCAGTTTAAGTTTGCAGAGGTCCATGCCAACAATTTTTGTGGGTTTGGGCCATCAGGATT
This sequence comes from Chelonia mydas, assembly GCF_015237465.2. Taxonomy (NCBI): domain Eukaryota; kingdom Metazoa; phylum Chordata; order Testudines; family Cheloniidae; genus Chelonia; species Chelonia mydas. The sequence goes on from NC_057851.1 coordinate 11,649,449, forward strand.
CTCATCCCCACATGGTTTTTCTTTGAGTTTTGGAGTTTGAAATCTCAAAACACAAGAAACCATCCCATTTCACCTGCATAAAAATTATGAGATACAACCAATTTTCCATGATCAGAGTTGCCAATTCTTGTGATTTTTATTGAGAGTCTTAGGATATTTGGTGGGAGAAGATTGCAACCCCATCTCCTGAGTCATGTGATTACATGAGACTCTCAGCTCTGATTAGGAAAAAAAGGAAGTTTCTAGCCCTCAAGGTTGCAGAGAAAAGTTTGACCTGAGTGCACTCTAAAGAGATGCAAAAAACAAAAGGCTGATAATAAAAATACCTAGCTCTTATATAGGACTTTTCATCAGTAGATTTCAAAGCACCTAACAATCTTTACTGTATTTATCCTCACAATAGTCCTGTGAAGCAGGGAAGTGCTGTTACACTAATATCAACTAAGAGATGGAAAGTGAGGGTATCTAGTCACAGGATGGCCAAGTGAGATGTAGGTATATTTTTTGTAGATCAGTTTCCCTCTCATATTTCCTTTTTAAAAACAAGTGCTACATACAGAATTTTTTGTTCATGATTATTAATAGCACATGTGTATATAAAGCCCAACATGTTGCACTGAAAATTATTTGCATAATTCCAAAATCAATAACACTTATAAGTCGACAAATATCCCAAAAGATTGATATATATGAATTCAAGTTGTTAAATAAATTCACATTAGTCATGTTCATATTATATCCTCCATTACCTCTGGAAAGCAAATGTGAACATTCACACCAGAAATATGATTATAGGAGTTTTATTCAGCTAGTTAGAGAACAGAAACCGTGCCATGTGATTTATGTGTCTACTCTATTGTGTGTAGGTTCTTATCTCACACACATCACTGTGTATCTGAACATCTAACTCAGCTAGAGCAATACAGCTCAAAGTTTGAATTTTCATAGAATCATAGAATATCAGGGTTGGAAGGGACCTCAGGAGGTCATCTAGTCCAACCCCCTGCTCAAAACAGGACCAATCCCCAACTAAATCATCCCAGCCAGGGCTTTGTCAAGCCTGACCTTAAAAACTTCAAAGGAAGGAGATTCCACCACCTCCCTAGGTAACACATTCCAGTGCTTCACCACCCTCCTAGTGAAAAAGTTTTTCCTAATATCCAACCTAAACCTCCCCCACTGCATCTTGAGACCATTGCTCCTTGTTCTGTCATTTGGTACCACTGAGAACAGTCTAGATCCATCCTCTTTGAAACCCCCTTTCAGGTAGTTGAAAGCAGCTATCAAATCCCCCCTCATTCTTCTCTTCTGCAGACTAAACAATCCCAGTATCCCGTGGCTTGATATTTTAAAATATCAAGTCATGGGATTTAGAAAATTTGCACCAAAAAAAAAAAAAATCACAAGATACTTTTGATTCATGTTTAATTTTGTTAAAAATTGATTTCTTAGCAAGTGTTCTGTGAACATGAAAGACAGGCAAAAGTCATTGAATCAATTATTCTGATCGCTCCAACAAATGCCCTCTATTCTCTAGGCTCATTCTTCTACTTATAATAGTAATTAGTATTTATATGGCCCCCATCAAAGTAGTTTCTGAGCACCTCACAATCAATGTATCTAGCATTTATTTAATGCCTCACCTCCCGTGGTGTAACAAAACAAGCCTGTGCTCTCCATGTGTTTTTACCTCAGATTAACATAATCTGTGTTTGTGCAAAGTTCCAGGCACAAGATGGACACTAAATACTATAAGAATGGCCATACTTGGTCAGACCAATGATCCATCCAGCCCTGTGTACTATCTTTGGACAGTGCCAAGTGCTTCAGAGAGCATGAACAGAACAGGGCAATTTACTGAATGATTCATCCCCTGTTATCCAGTCCCAACTTCTGCTTGCTAGGGCAACTTTACTCAGATGTAGCAATCCAATTTTTTAAATAATAATGAGGAGGAGACCTACCTCCTATATAGCACTTTTCATCAGTAGACCCCAAAGTGCTTTTCAAAAGAGGTAACTATCATTTTACAGATGGGGAAATTGAGGCACAGAGGAAGTAACTTCCCCAACAGGCCAGTGACACTACTGGGAATAGAATGAAGGTCTCAAGTCCCATTCCAGTGGACTATCTGCTAGGCAACACTGCCTTCCTAGGAAGAACACTATTTTTCTAAGGCACTAAAAAGAAGGAAACTCTGATTTGAGAGTAAGGGAGTGCAAAGGCAGAAATTGGCCCCTGAGCTGAGAGCCAACACAAGGCCTTATCTGGGGGGCTTAAGTGGTGCTGAGGCCTTTTTGCTGGCTCTCTGCACAGATTGAATTTCACTTATAAATATCTTGCCAGCATGAGGACTCCATTTTTCCAAGCGTTTGGCTTATAAAATGGTGATATGTAGCCATAAGTCGGCTGGAAAATATATCCCTTGGATATTTGGTCTCCTGTGATATGATCCATAAAATCACACTGAATGTTCTTCCATTTAGGCAGCGCTCTCTGTTTTTGTTCAGTCTTCATTTTGGTTAGCTGGGGAATGAACTTTTAAGAAGCCACTAGCCATGTAAACGTTTTGACCTGTGATAAAAACTGAATGATTGCAACGAGTTAACAGGGAAGCAGAAGAAAAAGGAGCAAAGCTGAAAGGCTGTTTCTTGGGTGGAAATTTGCCACTGCAAATGAGAGAATGTGAGTATTAAAGAGTCACTGCTCCCTCATGAAAAATTTTGGGACCTATTCTATTGGAAAACAATTCTGCTTTATGCATTGGCTAAATTGTCGGGCTCAACGGGTAGTGATCAATGGCTCCATGTCTAGTTGGCAGCCGGTGTCAAGTGGAGTGCCCCAGGGGTCGGTCCTGGGGCCGGTTTTGTTCAATATCTTCATAAATGATCTGGAGGATGGTGTGGATTGCATTCTCAGCAAATTTGCGGATGATACTAAACTGGGAGGAGTGGTAGATACGCTGGAGGGCAGGGATAGGATACAGAGGGACCTAGACAAATTGGAGGATTGGGCCAAAAGAAATCTGATGAGGTTCAATAAGGATAAGTGCAGGGTCCTGCACTTAGGACGGAAGAATCCAATGCACCGCTACAGACTAGGGACCGAATGGCTAGGCAGCAGTTCTGCGGAAAAGGACCTAGGGGTGACAGTGGACGAGAAGCTGGATATGAGTCAGCAGTGTGCCCTTGTTGCCAAGAAGGCCAATGGCATTTTGGGATGTATAAGTAGGGGCATAGCGAGCAGATCGAGGGACGTGATTGTTCCCCTCTATTCGACACTGGTGAGGCCTCATCTGGAGTACTGTGTCTAGTTTTGGGCCCCACACTACAAGAAGGATGTGGATAAATTGGAGAGAGTCCAGCGAAGGGCAACAAAAATGATTAGGGGTCTGGAACACATGACTTATGAGGAGAGGCTGAGGGAACTGGGATTGTTTAGTCTGCAGAAGAGAAGAATGAGGGGGGATTTGATAGCTGCTTTCAACTACCTGAGAGGTGGTTCCAGAGAGGATGGTTCTAGACTATTCTCAGTGGTAGAAGAGGACAGGACAAGGAGTAATGGTCTCAAGTTGCAGTGGGGGAGGTTTAGGTTGTATATAAGGAAAAACTTTTTCACTAGGAGGGTGGTGAAACACTGGAATGCGTTACCTAGGGAGGTGGTAGAATCTCCTTCCTTAGAAGTTTTTAAGGTCAGGCTTGACAAAGCCCTGGCTGGGATGGTTTGTTTGGGGATTGGTCCTGCTTTGAGCAGGGGGTTGGACTAGATGACCTCCTGAGGTCCCTTCCAACCCTGATATTCTATGATTCTATGATTTCATTTGTCCTTAAGCCTGTAAGCAAATGTAAAGAGCATGAAAGTGAAGGTTTCACCACATGGCCATACTGAAGACAGGTATAATTCAGAGATCTAATATTCCCTACTCTACCTCACAAGAGAGTTATGAGCATTTTTGTAAAGTGCTTTGAGGTCCTCAAATAAATATGCTTGATCTTGAATAGACTGGCTGGGAAACAGTTTTCCCGTTTGTAATAAGGTTCCCACTCACCACTACTGCATCTCCCAGTGTCTAGATCTGGGAAAGTGGTTCTCACTGCATCAGGCGTCCCTTCTGCCTTTGATCAATGTGCAGTAGTCTCCCTTCTGGTAACTTGGCCTTCTGGGCCAGCTCACCATTTAATGCACCCCTTTCAGGGTTACGAAGTCCAAGAGGACAACTGTCCAGATGCCTTTTCCAGATGGCATTCAGCCCCAGCTTGGGGCACAGTGTCACTATACCAGTGGTTGTCAGGGGAATCTGGACCCACTCGCTACTCTGGGTTCTGGTCCAGGAACCCTATAACCAGCCATGCAGGTCTGCACAGTCCCTGACCCTGTTGCTGTTTCCCTGGGCTCCTTCCCATCCAGTCTCTCTCTCTTCCCTTGCCCATTTCTCGATTTACCCTGGGATCCTACTCTACTCCCTTCTTCCTCACCCCCTCCTAGCCTCTTCCTAGAATCCTTACTCCGGGCAGCATTTCAGGACTTACTCTCCCCCAGATTTTGTCCTTGTCCCTGGTGACCCTTATCCTAGGAAGTTACTCCTTCCCCAGCATCCTCCTTTCAGCTTCCTGGCTTTTTAGTACTGCCCAGCCCTTCCCCACCTGGGCTTTACTCTGTTAACCCTGGCCCACAGTCTTGCAGGTGATGTCAGGTAATTGGCCTCTCAGGTCCTTATTAACCCTATCAGGGCTGGTGTGGGGTGCACAACCCATCACACCATCCCATGAGAGTTTCTGAAATTAAAAAAAAAATCCATCCCAAATCAAGATGGATAGTTAAAGTAGCTAAAATTTTCACAAACCAATATTCCATATCAGAGCAATTGAAATGTTTCATTGTCGTGTCAACCTTTTTTAAAAAAAAAAAAACCACACACACACACACACACACACACCAATTCAAAAACTTTTTTAGTGTAAATTACCTAAAATTCTGAATGGAAAAATCTTTACAAGCTAAAAAATGAAAATGTCAAAATGGGACATTTCTATCATTTTGAAACTTTTTTTACATTTTTTTTTTCCCAAATCAGAAGATTCTTCGAAACAGACCCTTTCCTACAGTTTTGGATTCAACAAATCAGCATTTTCCAGGGAAAAAATGTTTCACTGGAAAATTTCCTACCATCTCTAATCCTGAACTCAGTAGTCGGAATATCTTGATGCTAGCATGTTTCAGAGTAGCAGCCGTGTTAGTCTGTATTAGCAAAAAGAAAAGGAGTACTGGTGGCACCTTAGAGACTAACCAATTTATTTGAGAATAAGCTTTCGTGAGCTACAGCTCACTTCATTGGATGCATTCAGTGGAAAATACAGTGAGGAGATTTATATACACACAGAACATGAAAAAATGGGTGTTATCATACACACTGTAAGGAGAGTGATCACTTAAGATGAGCTATTACCAGCAGGAGAGCGGGGGTGGGGGGTGGGAGAAAACCTTTTGTAGTGATAATCAAGGTGGGCCTTTCCAGCAGTTAACAGGAACGTCTGAGGAGCAGTGGGGGATGAGGGGGGGAAATAAACATGAAGAAATAGTTTTACTTTGTGTAATGACACATCCACTCCCAGTCTCTATTCAAGCCGAAGTTAATTGTATCCAGTTTGCTAGCAGTTTGTCAGTGCTCCATTTTCTGCACTGGCTACCTGAAACTGAAGGTTTAACCCATACTACCCTAAATAGCTGAGGGCTATCTACTCAAGCGATTACTCACCCCACTTCAGTCCACTGCAGCTGAGATCTGAGGGCTGGAGCTGAAGCCCCATTGGTTCATATGAGAAGGGTCTGCTGGCTGGGAGTTCTCTGTGAAGCTTTGGAATTCACTCCCTGCTTTGGTCCAAACTGGTTCAAATCTGGTGGCCTTCAGGGTATGTTGCAAAGCTCATCTTTTTTTTCTCAGTCATTTGAAAATGGGAGGGAATTATAAGTATAGGAAATTATTGGATTTAAGTTTTTTAAGTTGCCTGACTCACTGTCAGTGGGTTGAATTGTACTGTTGAATTTCTTAGAGTATAGTTTTACTGTATTATTAAATTAACGTACCCACGTTAACACAGTGTGGCTCTTTGTCCCCACCTACTGGATGGACCATGTATAGAGGTCTAGGAATTTACTTCCGCTCCAAGCTAACGCATCTGGCCTTTTATCTTTAGAAGCTGCTGCTTTAAGATCCAGGGTTCAGTCCCCACAAGCAACCTGCCTAGAGTCATTGTTACATTGTGTTGAAAGTATTATTATAAATTACTTCTATTATTCTAATAAACATATTTCTCCCACCTTTCTCAAGCTTTGCCAGTGGTCTCATTAACTGCTTGACCTATAAAATCCATGGCGTTTGTGTTTTAAATCGGCCTCTTTTGAGCAGTGATGGTCTAATCCAGTGCTTACTGAGGTTAACAGATAGACTCCTACAAGGTTCAATGGGCTTTGGTTAAGGCCCTAACTGCCAAGCATTTCATATTGTTTTATAAGGAGAAGGTGAAAATGAAATCGTCTGACTCAGGTCCATTTGTGATCTAATGCAGGATTTTAATGTGGGTCTTGCTGGGTAAAATCCCAAAGCAAAAACTCATGGTGCTCCATATCCCCTGAGGAATAGATACAACTTTTGTTTTTAAAAGAAACAATTCTCTCTGTGCAACATTATCTGAAATTCCCTAGACTTCATGCAAGTGTTGTAAATATAGACTTGTGGCCTGCAAGAGTTCATCTGTGACTGATGTTATTCCTCACACATGGCCAAATTCAGCCATAGGCAGCACATTTCCCTTGGATTTTAAAAGCACAACACATTGGCCAGGACCATGACAAAAACACAAATTTGTGGTCAGCCTCTTTTCCACCTGGCACAAATATGCATAAAGTACATCGAAAGACACCCTCTAAAATCCTTATCCATTGGAAATGGCAAGCCCATCTTTGTTTTTTCATCTGGACTGGAACATTGATTTTTATAATTTAGAGTGTTAGCATGCATTGAATGTGCTAAGTTTGAAAAATTCAGCCCAAATTGTCTTCAACTTCCTTACCTTCAAAGATGCTGTAAAATCCCAACCAAAGATGAACTTGTTTTAAAATTGTCTATGATGTAAAGGAATCATTTCACCTATTCTTTAAATGCAGTCACTTCTGGGATGGAACATATTGACTAATCTACAATGAGCTGCAGTGGTATGCAGCAATTCAGGGCAGGAACTGAAGAAGAAAACTGTATCCAGTTTGAAATCACAAGGGGAATTTAGGCTGATGGATTAGTGAGGCATTTCTCATCAATTTTTATGAGGAGAGGAAAAGGAGAAACTAAACAGAATGAGTTAAAAACCTCTTGAAATAACACTAAACAATGACTTTTCATTGCTAAAGAAGAAATGGTTGAGGTTTCATTCGAAATGGCTGCTTTCCCCATCACTCAATACAGACCCATAGCTAACTTAATTCAAAGGAAGGGGTTCGCAGGGGATTTCATTGACAATTGTTTCATGTCGAGATGTTAAGGGGGGGAAATGAGACTGTGTAATAAAAAGAATCCACATTTCCTTTTGTACACTTAATGAAAAAGCTTCTAATTCTAAGCTTGATCCAAAGGATGCTGCTCTGTGACCAGGCTGATTTAGTTGGGGATTGGTCCTTCTTTGAGCAGGGGGTTGGCTAGATGACCTCCTGAAGTCCCTTCCAACCCTGATATTCTATGATTCTGTGATTAATTGCCTTCTATTAAAGGCAAGATATGTGCCAGCACTAGGAAGAGAACACATTTCAAAACGAGGAGATGGAGCCAAGAGGAGTGTGTGACAGCTTGTAGTGGACCTTGTTTGACTTCAAGGGAATTTGTAACGGGATAGCAAGTGGTTCACTTTTAGGTCACTGGTTTAAATCTGATCCAGGTCATTGTGACACAGCATTCTTATCAGCTGATGCTTATTTGATGACCTACACTACATTCCTCAGTTCCTAGTGGATAAGTAGACGTCACAAAAACCAGCCAGAACAATTGGCACTCTCTGGCATCACTAAGTGGCAGGGGCAGTAGACGGCATGGATGGTGAATGGGCACTGTGTTGATCTTCCCACAGTAGAGGTGGTCCCTCCAGGTGAGGATTGGTGGAGTGGTGTGGAAGCTCACACAGTGAGGAACAGTTTCTCCCAGGCTCCCAAACAGCTGAGCAGTAGATAGGGAGCAGTTAAGGAGAATTCTCCTGCTCTTGCATGACTCGTGCGTCAGGCAAAAGTCCCTGCATCCTGAAGAGCACAGGGACTTCTCCCTCCCTCTCTATCTCTCTGTGGGCAAATGTCTCCCAAAACGTGGGGATCAGGTTGGGCCATGGGCTCACTCCCCCTAAAGCTGCTCTGTTATGCCGGAAGTAGCTAGTGGATTTTGGGGCTGTGCAGACAAGGGATAATGGAGAATAGAATAAGAGCCAGAGACTTGTGTACAGTTTCACACTGCAGGCATTTGTGCAAGCATATTCTTCTCTTTCCATCCCTATGAACTTTACTCTGAGTGTCAAGATTGTAATGCACTCAAAAATTCCTAGCAAAACTCAAAAGAAATTGAACTCCACCTGCCTTTGTGCTGACACCATATACGTTCAATGCTTGCAATGTGAAACTTCATAGCAATAATCTCTTGGAAGAGCTGTGAACCTTTGCAAACTGTTCAGTGACTCTGGCCTGAGGATCAAGCTTGTAACAAAACCCCAAACTAGCCAATTTTCATGAGGTTTCGTGTTTCTCTGCAGACGTTTTATGCAGCTCTCGCTAAAAGCAAAACTGAAGGGCCAAATTACTTGCTGATGTAAGTGGATGCAACTATATTGGAATCAATACTATCATCATCCATCTGTATTACAGTAGAACTTAGAGGCCCTAAAGAAGATCAGGGCTCCACTCTGCACATACATATCATGAAACATTCCCGAGTTTATGGTCTAAACAGAGGATGAGAAAAAGGTCAAGGTCAGCTCCCAGACTGCTGCACTGGGCAGCACAGTATGGGGAGGAGGTGAGCAGCCCTCAGTGGTGAAAGAACAGGTTAAGGATGATTTAGAAAAGCTGGACACAAACAAGTCCATGGGGCCGGATGCAATGCATCCAAGGGTGCTGAGGGAGTTGGCTGATGTGACTGTAGAGCCATTGGCCATTATCTTGAAAACTCGTGGCAGTTGGGGGACGTCAGGGACGATTGCAAATAGGCAAATGTAGTGCCCATCTTTAAAAAAGGGAAGAAGGAGGATCCAGGGAACTACAGACCAGTCAGCCCCACCTCAGTCCCTGGAAAATTCCTCAAGGAATCCATTTTGAAGCACTTGGAGGAGAGGAAGGTGATCAGGAACAGTCAAAATGGTTTCACCAAGGGCAAGTCACGTCTGACCAACCTGATAACTGGCTTTCTGGATATGGGGAAAGCAGTGGATGTGATATACCTTGACTTTAGCAAAGCTTTTGATATGGTCTCCCACAGTATTCTTGCCAGCAAGTTAAAGAAGTATGGATTGGATGAATGGACTAGAAGGTGGATAGAAATATGTCTAGATCATTGGGCTTAAAGGGTAGTGATCAATGGCTTGATGTCTAGTTGGCAGCCAGTATCAAGCGGAGTGCCCCAGGGGTAGGTCCTGGGGACGGTTTTGTTCAACATCTTAATTAATGATCTGGAGGATGGGATGGATTGCACCCTCAGCAATTTCGTGGATGACACTAAACTAGGGGGAGAGGTATATATGCTGGAGGGTAGGGATAGGGTCCAGAGTGACCTAGACAAATTGGAGGATTGGTCTAAAAGAAATCTGATGAGGTTCAACAAGGACAAGAATCCCTTGCACCACTACATCCTGGGGACCGATTGGCTAAGTGGCAGTTCTGCAGAAAAGGACCTGAGGATTACAGTGGATGAGAAGCTGGATATAAGTCAACAGTGTGCCCTTGTTGCCGAGAAGGCTAACAACATATTGGGCTGCATTAGTAGAAGCATTGCCAGCAGATCGAGGGAAGTGATTATTCCCCTCTGCTTGGCACTGGTGAGGCCACATCTGGAGTATTGCGTCCATTTTTGGGCCCCCCACTACAGAAAGGATGTGGACAAATTAGAGAGAGTCCAGTGGAGGGCAACGAAAATGACTAGGGAGCTGGGGCACATGAGTTACGAGGAGAGGCTGAGGGAACTGAGCTTGTTTAATCTTCAGAAGACAAGAATAAGGGGGGATTTGATAGCAGCATTCAACTACCTGAACGAGGGGTTCCAAAGAGGATGGAGCTAGGCTGTTCTCAGTGCTGGCAGATGACAGAACAAGGAGCAATGGTCTCAAGTTTCAGTGGGGGGGGGTCTAGGTTGGATATTAGGAAAAACTATTTCACTAGGAGGGTGGGGAAGCCCTGGAGTGGGTTATCTAGGTAAGTAGTGAAATCTCCATCCTTAGAGGTTTTTAAGGTCAGGCTTGACAAAGCCCTGGCTGGGGATTATTTAGTTAAGGTTGGTCCTGCTTTGAGCAGAGGGTTGGACTAGATGACCTCTTGAGGTCTCTTCCAACCCTAATCTTATATGATTCTATGAAATATCATTATCCCCATTTTACAGATGGGGAATTGAGTCACAGAGAGATTAACTGACAGTCCCCAGTTCACACACGGAGTCTATGACACAGCCAGGAATTGAATCCATGTCTCCTGAATCTCAATCCAGTGCCTTAAACACAAATTCATCCTTCCATCATCTTCCTCTCTTGACTTGAACCTGGCTATCTTAAAGAGTGAATTTGGCCTTAAATCTCTATCTGATTGGAAAATGGGGGCATGATATGAGAGCCCCGTAAGGGGGACACAAGTTCAGAGACATGCAAATTTGACTGCTCATCCAACTTAATGCACCATCAACCTTACCCTGATGAATTGCAGAGGAAGAAGGAAAGAGGCTGTTAATTAAAACTCATCCAAGTTCTGATGGCTAAATTGCTTCCAATGAGTTAAAAATAATTTAAACTGACCACCCACCACCTGAGTGTAATGGAATTCTAGAGTGTGTCAGAAGAATTGTAATCAGTGCTCTCTAAAGGAATGAAAAAAGTTTGATGTTAATTTTATGAAGGCTGTTGGGTCTGCCTCCACCATTTGTGTACCAAATTGAAAAATTAAAAACCTACGTTTGAACACATTAATTTGCATCTCCTTCAGACGTATGGCTCCACTCTATTTGTTAATGTTTAAGAGTGCAAAAAAAAAAAGACTGCAGGTCCTCTGATCCCATTTCTCTGCTTCTTTCTTTATTTCTTTTGCTGCTAATTCACACCTAGTCCCCTGCTCTAAGCTCATTTCATTTGGAATCCTGCGGTGATAAACTAGCATGGCCCATCCCGTCAGATATCTGCTCTGCAAAGTGGGATAAAATGCTGTCATGAGCATCCCTGCAGATGTTCAGATTAGGCTGGATTCAGGGATTCCTGGAGACAGGATAGTGTTGCTGCCTTGTGGCCTCTCTAGATCTTTGTGTTTCCTCTTTGGGGCTATACTAACCAACCAGATAGGTAGGATCAGTAGTGACTTGTGTGTGTGGTGTGGCGTACAATGGAAAAGGCACACTCAGCTATGTCAAGAACAAAGTGCAAGGAACCAGAGAGTCACTAGGAACTCAGTTTAATCGTAACAACTTCCAAGGCCTAAAATTGGGGGAGGAAAAATGAACTCAGCACTGCCATGGCTAGTTTACAGGTCCACAGTCTGCCAAGTTGCTATAGGATGTTAACTGTCTGACTATAAAAAGAAAAGGAGGACTTGTGGCACCTTAGAGACTAACCAATTTATTTGAGCATAAGCTTTCGTGAGCTACTGCCCACTTCATCGGGTGCATTCAGTGGAAAATACAGTGAGGAGATTTATATACACACAGAACATGAAAAAATGGGTGTTATCCTAACCCTAACCCTCACGAAAGCTTATGCTCAAATAAATTGGTTCGTCTCTAAGGTGCCACAAGTACTCCTTTTCTTTTTGCGAATACCGATTAACACGGCTGCTACTCTGAAACCTGTCTAACTATACTCCCTTTGCTGCCTGGTGTGACACGATGATGTTCATAACCTGCAGCAGGCAGCAGCACCAGTACAAAGTCTGAAATGCCGTCTACCTGAGACCACTTCAAACTTTGCAGCTTCGAGTGCCTCCTTGGGATGCTGGACAACTCAGGGATGCTCGCTTGTGTTTGCACTGATGCTCTCTTACAGCTGCAACATTGCAGGTTGGGAATTCCAAAGGAGACTAAGGGAGATGGGTGCCTACATCCTAACAATATCTAATCAATGGGTTGCTGTCCATTTAGTAGGTTATCTACAAGAACCAGCTAAATCTACCTCAGCTACTGGCTTATGACAAAGCAATGCAAACCTAAAGAGCACCGCACCCAGCTTGTTATACCAGAAATGTTAACATCGCAACTCCAGTGTACGGCCTCAATAATTCAGACCAATCCAATGGACAGACAAGTTAGTTGCTCCTGTTTCCTGACCAGCAAAGCTTACCAGATGGTGAGAACCAGCTGCAAGGGCAACCCATAACATGGATGGACAGTAATGTTTAATAATTAATTACAAGTATTTATATGTAAAGGCCTCATTTGTAATGTCACTAGTCCACATTTTTGTTTTACTTCTTATATACATAGCACTGTGGGACACACTATAATAATGCCTATTCCCGTTTTTAAAAATGGATTTAAAACTACACCCGTCAATCAAAGTCCCAGACATAACATTCCCAGGCCCACAATATGGGACTAAGAACAATTGGAAAAAGGCAACTGTCCACAGGTTGTACGAGGGAATGTGCAGACCACTGGACATGTGCGGCATGAATGTATGGATGGGTAAAGCAAAATGGTCAAGAAACAATGTTTAGCCCACTGGCCATCTTCAGTCCACGCTTTATGCTTTTCCGGAACAATGAGTAAATATCTCCCCATAAAAAGACAAAAAGCGGAAGAATATAATAGGAAGAGAGCCTGAGACATAAGCCCTTTATCAGAGGGCTGGTATCAGGCAGGACCTGCTCACAGAATCTGGCAAGAACAGGGATGATATTGCAGAAATACACATTCCTAAGAAGTGCTAAGCACAGAGTACTCACAAAAATACATCCCAATATCAAGTGGTACCAGAACATCCCAATATCAAGGATGGTACAAAAACATTCCCCAAGGATAACAGGAACACACTGACCCCTCCTAAAAGGTAAGGTCAGGATGACAGTACGTAATAGAGATGTTCTGATCAAACCAACATGTACAAAGTAATAACTAACTTGTTTGTTTCAGGATATAAAGATGTATCTCAGAGGGAGTATCTTGGTCCAGCTGAGGGAGAAATGGAAAGTCCTGCCCTTTACTGAGTTGTGTCCATTGTCATGGCCATACGTATCTTAGTATCCTCGTAGAGTCTGCCAGGTGCTATTACCGTGCTTCGTTGACAATAAACCTGGCTGGGTGCCTTCGTACCTTAACGGATCTTGTGGTCATTGGGTGGTTCGCTCGAGGTCTGCTGTGCCAACTGTCTGCGCAGAACTGGGGCAGCACACAGGGAGAACACACACCACGCAGCTGAACATCTACCATCACCACTGAAATGATACCTTGACGTGTGTTGTGTCTTTCACTAGACACTCTTAAAGTGCATCACAAATATTCATAATCCATCCTCGCAGTCCTCCACCTGGGAGGGAGATTGTTATTACTATTGCTATTTTACGCAGTAGAAAGGCAAAGCACAGCGAGATGAATGACTTCCCCAACGTCACCTGTGATAGAGCTGAGACCTGAACCCAGATCTCCTGTGTTCCAAGCCTGTGCCTTAATCACAAGAACATCCTTCCCCTTGTCTGTCAATGAACCAACTGATTCAGATCTGGCATGTTGCAACAGAGAGAGGAAAAGATGATTAAAGCAGACTTCGACTCCCTCAGGGAACAGATGGCCAGGATCCCCTGGGGGACTAACATGAAGGGGAAGGGAGTCCAGGAGAGCTGGCTGTATTTCAAGGAATCCCTGTTGAGGTTACAGGGACAAACCATCCCGATGAGTCGAAAGAATAGTAAATATGGCAGGCGACCAGCTTGGCTTAATGGTGAAATCCTAGCGGATCTTAAACATAAAAAAGAAGCTTACAAGAAGTGGAAGGTTGGACATATGACCAGGGAAGAGTATAAAAATATTGCTCGGGCATGTAGGAAAGATATCAGGAGGGCCAAATCGCACCTGGAGCTGCAGCTAGCAAGAGATGTCAAGAGTAACAAGAAGGGTTTCTTCAGGTATGTTGGCAACAAGAAGAAAGCCAAGGAAAGTGTGGGCCCCTTACTGAATGAGGGAGGCAACCTAGTGACAGAGGATGTGGAAAAAGCTAATGTACTCAATGCTTTTTTTGCCTCTGTTTTCAATAACAAGGTCAGCTCCCAGACTGCTGCACTGGGCATCACAAAATGGGGAAGAGATGGCCAGCCCTCTGTGGAGATAGAGGTGGTTAGGGACTATTTAGAAAAGCTGGACGTGCACAAGTCCATGGGGCCGGACGAGTTGCATCCGAGAGTGCTGAAGGAGTGGCGGCTGTGATTGCAGAGCCCTTGGCCATTATCTTTGAAAACTCGTGGCGAACGGGGGAAGTCCCGGATGACTGGAAAAAGGCTAATGTAGTGCCAATCTTTAAAAAAGGGAAGAAGGAGGATCCTGGGAACTACAGGCGAGTCAGCCTCACCTCAGTCCCTGGAAAAATCATGGAGCAGGTCCTCAAAGAATCAATCCTGAAGCACTTACATGAGAGGAAAGTGATCAGGAACAGTCAGCATGGATTCACTAAGGGAAGGTCATGCCTGACTAATCTAATCGCCTTTTATGATGAGATTACTGGTTCTGTGGATGAAGGCAAAGCAGTGGATGTATTGTTTCTTGACTTTAGCAAAGCTTTTGACACGATCTCCCACAGTATTCTTGTCAGCAAGTTAAGGAAGTATAGGCTGGATGAATGCACTATAAGGTGGGTAGAAAGCTGGCTAGATTGTCGGGCTCAACGGGTAGTGATCAATGGCTCCATGTCTAGTTGGCAGCCAGTGTCAAGTGGAGTGCCCCAGGGGTCGGTCCTGGGGCTGGTTTTGTTCAATATCTTCATAAATGATCTGGAGGATGGTGTGGATTGCACTCTCAGCAAATTTGCGGATGATACTAAACTGGGAGGAGTGGTAGATACGCTGGAGGGGAGGGATAGGATACAGAAGGACCTAGACAAATTGGAGGATTGGGCCAAAAGAAATCTGATGAGGTTCAATAAGGATAAGTGCAGGGTCCTGCACTTAGGATGGAAGAATCCAATGCACCGCTACGGACTAGGGACCAAATGGCTAGGCAGCAGTTCTGCGGAAAAGGACCTAGGGGTGACAGTGGACGAGAAACTGAATATGAGTCAGCAGTGTGCCCTTGTTGCCAAGAAGGCCAATGGCATTTTGGGATGTATAAGTAGGGGCATAGCGAGCAGATCGAGGGACGTGATCGTTCCCCTCTATTCGACACTGGTGAGGCCTCATCTGGAGTACTGTGTCCAGTTTTGGGCCCCACACTACAAGAAGGATGTGGATAAATTGGAGAGAGTCCAGCGAAGGGCAACAAAAATGATTAGGGGTCTAGAGCACATGACTTATGAGGAGAGGCTGAGGGAGCTGGGATTGTTTAGTCTGCAGAAGAGAAGAATGAGGGGGGATTTGATAGCTGCTTTCAACTACCTGAAAGGGGGTTCCAAAGAGGATGGCTCTAGACTGTTCTCAATGGTAGCGGATGACAGAACGAGGAGTAATGGTCTCAAGTTGCAATGGGGGAGGTTTAGATTGGATATTAGGAAAAACTTTTTCACTAAGAGGGTGGTGAAACACTGGAATGCGTTACCTAGGGAGGTGGTAGAATCTCCTTCCTTAGAGGTTTTTAAGGTCAGGCTTGACAAAGCCCTGGCTGGGATGATTTAACTGGGAATTGGTCCTGCTTCGAGCAGGGGGTTGGACTAGATGACCTTCTGGGGTCCCTTCCAACCCTGATATTCTATGATTCTATGATTCTATGATTAGCATGGCGGTGAGGGGGGTCTTTTTTTTAACAACCTGAGATTTTTAAAGTAAGGAGATCTGAGATAGGCAGAATTGAATGATATCTAATTAACAAATGAAATATGCCCTGATTCTTCGGACAGAACACAACACTGCAAGGCAATGTGAGACTCTGATAAGCTGTATTCTAGTATATAATGGACATCTACACATCCTGTGTGCAATGTTTTAGTCTTTGCTGCTAAATTCCCCCTTCTTTCCCTCTTCCCAAACGGCTTTTCCCTTCTACACAGATTACTAAAAAAGAATACACAATTGTCGTAGGCCTGCACTATGCAAGCCAGTCTAAACTTTTTTTTTTTCTTCTTACATTGCATCTCTGGAGGGGGTGGGGGTGGGGGGAGGAAGGTAGGGATTTGCAATGAGGGGAAGGGGGGAGAGAAAATATTTCCTTTGGCAATTCTGTTTCAGTTTCGAAAGGGGACTACTTTCTTCATTCTTTATCCCAACTGACAAGTACAAGCACTTTGGGCCCTAACTGGATGTGAACATTGTCAAAAGACATTTGGGCTAAAGAAAGGCATCTGCAGTTCTGTTCCTATTGCGCTCGGTGCTGGAGCCACTTTTGCCAACGTGGCAGGGTGGCTGGTGGGCAGACACCAGTCCAGATGGGAACTTCACATACTGTACGCATCATGACCAACTATAAAAACAGTCACAACGAATCAGTTGTTACATAGCACGTCTCCTTGGAACCTTCACATTCAATTTCAATCGAGCTGACATCCATAGCTTACAGTGAGCTTTTGTGTTTAAGCATCAGTACAGTATTAATGCAGGAGCAAGGGGACTCTGGCTTGCCATGGCATAAAATTAACCACTGATCTCAGCCAGTGGTTTGAAGGGTAGAGTGGTTCAAGGGGGATTGTGTAACCGGACTTTATGGAAATAGAAAAGGTGAGAAGGGCGGGGGACATCAAGATCAGGGGACTGTTTTCTGGTGTGACGGGCCTACAGAGAGTTGGGGATTTCAGAAAAAAGAAATACGCATCGTAAACAGTAATTTAGTGCTCAAGATAATCCCGTAGTGTCAGCTACTCCCCACTAAAGAACTGAGGATAAATATTACTTCGAAAAAATTAGAGGGATGGCAACTTGAACAGCTTAACCTTTCTTCAAAGGGGAGGTGATGGAAGGCAGCACTGAGGTAAATTGACAACCTGGAATTAACTGGTTGCTGGTGCGGCTCAGGTAAAGGTTTGACGGTAACCCGAGCTTTCAAAAGTGTTTCCAAACTGAAGTATTATGAAGAGGTATATTATGTTTTGTATTTGTGACTGAAAGCATTTTATTTTAAAGCCAGCACTGCCGATCCTGTCAAGGTGGAGATCCTAGCTTTATGTACAGTGCCTCTAGCCCTGCATCATGAGTGAGGCAACATGACAGCTTGTAATAAGTAATTTTTATACAGTTGCATTTATCACTCAAGTAGGCTTGGCAATATTAAACACAGACCTTAAAATGCTGCAGAAGAGGAAGGACAGGGGCTGGAGGCCATATATACTCTGTGTGTGTGCGTGCGTGTGTGTAACTTTTTTTTTTTTCTTCAAGCAGGTTCCTGTTAATGTAGCACTTTTTAAGATATGCACTGAAATGCCTCCAAATTGTTAATACATCACTAAAAGTTTACAAATGAAACAACCCCCATTTAGCCCAAAGGATGTTATTTTAGGCTTTAATGAATTAGACATTGCTACCATTTTCAGGCAAAAATCAATTGCCTCAATTAACAAATGTGTCCCAGTCCAAATATTTATAGAAGGCAGGCCCAGGATCGTCTGTCTCGGTTTCTCTCGCTCTCCTTCCTCGTTAACATCTTGGTTTCCATGAAAGCACAGAGCAGTAGCTCTGTCTGGTAGTGCAGGATCTCAAGTGCGGGTGACTTTGGTTTTCTTTTCGGCGCCCCCTCTTTTCTATTCAAGCGGAGGTGGGGGTTTTTTCTTTATCATGAATAATCCAATGCAATTTTTTTTCAAAAAGAAAATTAAATAACGCGTGAAGCTAATTCCTCTATATGGAATCAATAAAAAAAGTTACCTTGTGGACGGAGGGGGAAAAAAGGGAGACATCTGATAATGCACCGTAGTGATTGGGAGCAGAACTCTACGGTCCCTCCATAAGACGTATGTACACGCCAGCCTGTGTTTGACTTAAGAGGGGCTGAAAGTTTCGTAGCCCAATGGCTGACTCTTTCCAAACTCTCCCATGCACAACACTCACGTGACCTGATTCTTCTCTCTGTTATAGCAGTGTGCTGTAACTCAGGACGCATACCACAGAACTCAACGAAGTTACAGTGATGTAAAACTGGGGTAAGCAAGAGGAGAACCGGGCCCCACCTTTATTACTATTTATCTGACAATAAAATCTACAGGCCCCAATCAAGTTCAGAGGCCCATTGGGCTAGGTGCTGTACAAATGCATAGTCAGAGAGAGCCCCTGCCTAGAAGAACTTAGAATCTAAATGCAAAAGACAGACAAAGGGTTGGTGGGGATCAGAGGTGAAGGGACTTGCCCAAGGGCAGACATCAAGTTAGTGACAGAGCCAGAAATAGAAGCCAGCTCTCCTCAATTCCCAGGCCCGTGCCCGATCCCCTAGACCACCCTGCCTCTCACATTATCTCCAGTTCTATGTAATATATCTGCCCAGTCCTCTCCTGCACAATGTTGTGCTGGAGGGAGCATTTTGGGAGCTCCGTGTTAGGATTCTGCCCCCATAATTCAAGGAGGGTTGAGCTGAAGATATTGGCAGTACCCCTCTGTACCCATCTATTCTGAAACCTTTCAAGACCATCAACTGAAGATTGCCTATAGCATGGGATATGTAAACCACAGTAAGTGTTAAATATTCATTTCATTGCTACTGCTGCAATGGGATCAAATCACAAGTGGCAGGAGGGGTCGTTTTGTTGTCCAGGTTCATGCCCAGGAGCTGGGAGTGTTGTTTTCTAATCTTAGTATTAACCCTGATTCTTGTTGTGATTTTGGATTTAGGATCTGATTCAGCAAAGTACATAAGAACATACATAACTTTAAGCAACTGGGTTATCCCACTGAAATCATTGGAACTACTCATGGGTTTAAGTATCTTTCTCAGATCCATAACCCCTCTGTGCCTCAGTTTCCCCATCTGTAAAGTGGAGAGCATAACCTTAATTAAGCCTCCTAATGCCCCAGAGATGAATAAAAGTGACCCTGTCAATCTAAAGATCACACTTCTCTTTGATTGTTTTAACGTACTGTTGTTACCGTAATTACCTAAATTTAGCATAATTACAAGAAATAGAAAAAATAGCTTTTCTTCTATTTACTTGCTTGTTTACTTTGTGTAATTTAACAGCGGTTTGCATGCCAGTTTCACGGTTTCCCCTACTTCATCAGCTGGAAATTATTAATAAAAAATTTTTATTGTCATTATTTATTCTCTTGCTGTTTATTGGTATTGAAGTAGTATGAATGGTCCTAATAGGAATTGAGGACTGTTGTGTCAGGTACTGTCAAAATAAAAATATATAAACAAATAAACAAAAACAAAAACCAAACATACATGTCCAGTCAATTTCCCCTGTTGTCTGTATGGGTCTTTCACCCACCAACACAAGAGAGAAAAACATTTAAAGTTATAGGAAAAGAGAATTAGAAAACTCTCAGAAAAACTGACAGAGGAATTCAGGCATGATACTTGAAACTATTTTATACATATATGTATACACACACACACACACGATTTCAAGTCACAGTCGGGGGTGAAAGTAACTTAAAGGACTTACTGGTACGCCGGAGTCCTGAGCAGGGGCGTGGCCTCAATCGGAAGAGGCTGGGCCTTTAAATCTTGATTTAAAGGCCCCGTGGCTGTGGCTGGGAGCCACAGGGCGTTTAAATCACACCCGGAGCTACCAGCTGCAGAGGCGGCTGGGAGCCCCGGCGCTCAGGGGCGATTTAAAGGGCCCGGGGCTCCGGCCGCCGCAACTGCAACAGCACTCTGGGCCCTTTAAATCGCCGAGGGAGCCCTGCTGCCACTACCCCAGGGCTCTGGCAGCGGGGCTCGGGCGGGGGGCAATTTAAAAGGCCCGGGGCTCCGGCTGCTGCAGGGAGCCCTGGGCCCTTTAAATCAGCAGCCTGGGGAAGCCGGTCCGATCTGGCACAGCGTACCAGACCATACCGGCTTACTTTCGCCTCTGGTCACAGCGTTCCTTTAACATCTGCAAAGTTGATTGAGATCCTTAAGAGAAAGATGCTGTATTTGTGCCAATTTTTATTAATGGAGATATTTTTACTGTATGCTAAGAGCCAGATCAGAGCGATGCCAATTTACACCAGCTGAAGATCTGGTCCTTTTTTCTCTGTATAGTATCTATAGTATCTATTTGTAAATAGATATTTGTAAACTCTGTCCACATATTTATTCAAGTGACACAATCATAGGACCTAATCACGCCATCAGGGGCTCATTCACCTGCACATCTACCAGTGTGATATATGCCATCATGTGCCAGCAATGCCCCTCTGCCATGTACATTGGTCAAACTGGACAGTCTCTATGCAAAAGAATAAATGGACACAAATCTGACATCAGGAATCATAACATTCAAAAACCAGTAGGAAAACAGTTCAACCTCTCTGGCCACTCAGTAAAAGACTTAAGGATGGCAATTTTGCAACAGAAAAGCTTCAAAAACAGACTCCCAGGAGAAACTGCTGAGCTTGAATTAATATGCAAACTAGATACCATTAACCTGGGTTTGAATAGAGACTGGGAGTGGCTGGGTCATTACACATATTGAATCTATTTCCCCATGTTAAGTATCCTCACACCTTCCTGTCAACTGTCTAAATGGGCCATCTTGATCATCACTACAAAAGTTTTTTTCTCCTGCTGATCATAGCTCATCTTAACTAATTAGCCTTTCACAGTTTGTATGGTAACTTCCAACTTATCTGTATGTATATATATATATATATATATATATATATGTATGTTCCATTCCATGCATCCGATGAAGTGAGCTGTAGCTCACGAAAGCTTATGCTCTAATAAATTTGTTAGTCTCTAAGGTGCCACAAGTCCTCCTTTTCTTTTTGTAAATAAATGTTTCTTTATAGATGCTGCAGCTTCTATATAAACTCGCTGAAGGAAGGTGAGTCTGTTGACTTAAATAAGCTTTGAATCAGGCTTAAAATGGTGAGAGCAAAGTATTAGGTGGATGAAGATTGTTTTTATTTATGGGATGCCCATGCCATATTTCTCTATCCGCCTTCTTGCCCCTGGTTTCTCCTTTCCACTGGATGTCGCTTTCTCAGTGCTACAAGCTACTGTTTGGGAAAAGGCAATTGAGGATATCAGCCCACAACAGGACACGTCTTTCCCTCTAGAGCGCTTAGCTGTAGCTAGTGCTTACCAGCCTTCAACTTCAACCTCACAGATCAGAAAAGTATTTGTTTTTTAAATTTGTTGTCAGTCTACATTACATTATAAAAGAGGCGTTGAGATACACTATAACCACACAATACACTTTACATTTCTATTGCACCTTCTACCTTGGAGCCAGAATTCTATTTTAACCTCACCATCCATCTGTTCGGTAGATTGTCTACATTTTACACACAGAGGTTAACAGCCATATTTTCAAAAGCTCCCATTGATTCTGAGTGCTTCAGATTTTGAGTGCCCAGCTTCAAACATTAGGGTATGTCTACACTCTTTAAAAAAAAAAATGCGGCAGCACATCTCAGAGCTCAGCTCTACAGACTCGGGCTCCCGAGGCTCACACTATGGTACTCAAAATGGCCATGTGGATGTTCCACTCAGGCTGGAACTTAGGCTCTGAAGCCTGGTGAGGGGCTGGGTCTCAGAGCCCAGGTGGGAATGTCTACAATGCCAGTTTTAGTGCCATAGTGTGAACCCTGCAAGCCCAAGTCTGTAGACCTGGATTATGAGACTCATTGCCCCAAGTCTGTTTTGCCAACGTAGACACAATGATTATATCCAGCTCAGCACTCCTGAACATCAGGCCGTAGGACCCAGATCCCCAAAGCTATTTAGGCACCGAATGCCTGTTGATTTCATTGGGAATTAGGCAACTTTGAGGAGCTGGGCCCAAGTATCTCAATTTGGACACTCAAAAAATAAAGCACCCAAAATAATTGATTGCTTTTGAAAATTTTGGCCTAAGTGATTCACTTAAGTAATCGGCAAAGCCAGCAACACAATGAAGTTTCCTATCTCCCAGAACTCTGCCCATCATTTCTTTCTGATTCTATAGTATTCTATCATGTTGCAACATGATAGGTTACATAGGCCCAACCCTCCAAACACTTGCATATATGCTTAATGTCACCTGTTCCAGCAGTCCCAGTGAAAACAATGGGATTTCATAAAGGGGTGAAGTTAGGCATGGGCATAATGGAGGGTGGAAACCATAGAGAATAAAGTAATGAAAGAGGAGAACAGGATTTCATGGCACCTTTTATATTCAAGTTGTCCCAAAGCACTTTACAATAATGTGTTAGATGCTGCAGTGACTGTGCGATGCAACGCAATAGACACTGCCATATTTGTGTGCACAGAACTTTGAACATTAGAACCTGCTTCATAAGGAAAAGGATCAAAGGGCTGGACACCAGATTGTCTGCTGCTTTGGACAAGTTTCATGGGATCTTTAAATTCCACCAGGATAGGTACCAGTAACAGGCAGAAGGATTAAGCATCTCCATCTAAAGGAGGACACAGCTTATAGACCCTGAAGCACCCCATCTCTCCCCTACCCTGGTACAGCATTACAGCCCCAGCACTCTGTGTGTCCCCAAGAGCTATGTCTCACATGCACCACGGGATTAGCAATGCAATGCACAGAGGCAAACAAAGACTAAGCACAATCAAAGTTTTTTTTAACTTGGGTATTTTAACTGATTGTTGGGTAGTTTAATAACCGGGGAAAGTCACACTTGTGCCAGCCAGCACAAGACTATTCATCACTTAAGTTCTACATAAGCCACATTTTGAGGTCCTCAACAATCCATCGGTAGTGCACAGATCCTTGGGTACAGCCCGGGCACAGAACTCTACCCTACTGTGAAATGGGACCTGGCTGTCTGTGAGGGTACATCTGCACAGGCTCTTGAGACCCTAGAATTTAGGGTTTTTTTGTGAAGCAGGGATGCAGAATCTTGTGAACCTCTTAGTTGTAGTGTTTGGAAGTGCTCAGACGGAGAACAGGAAATAATATCTAATTAGGAGTACCCTTGCAGGATACCGGTGTTTGAGACAATTTCCTGTGCCCTCATTTGATGGGCATAGTAATTAGTTAGCACATTCCAGATGAGCAGGATACTGAAGTTTCACATGCCACGCATGCAGTCATGAGGAAGGCAATTATATGCAATTTGTACAGTGTTCTACAGTTCAAATATAATCCAATGAAATTGTGACAGTAATGCATACAGCATGTTTACCTTAACTGGCATCCGGCTACAGAGATTCTAATGGGCTCTGACAGTTGGCAGGATTTATCTATTCATGCTGCGATTTTGATCCTCACCACAATAGGGGTTTTGGGGGGAGAGCAGAAATTTACTCCAAGGAATCTAGTGTCTCTGTTTCTGTCTGATGAACAGTGAGAAGTAAAGAACTTAGAATAAATGTCTGATAGCTCTGATTTGGTAGCTTCAGTGCCTGTTAATCTTGGGTTAACTTCTCTGTATTAGGTCATCAATCAATTCAATGTCACCAAAAGTTTGAACATGCATCTGTTCATCTGAACTTCAGGCTCCATGGGTTCTGGCCCCAATGGCTCAATGGGAATACTGTGTGCCTTAGTGGAGCTTTATTATAATTTTTCAGCACAAATCTTGGCTGCATTAGCTCCATGGAACATAAAACTCTGGCTTCAACCTCTTTTTTCTCCGTCTTCCTCATATACCCACACGGAGGATCAAGCTACACCTTTTGAGATCATTTTATAATGAAGATCACAGATATTGAGTGGACTCCTGCCAATAAATGGACAGAGAACATATTGATGTCCATTTTAGAAGGAAGGGCTCTTTATAACAGAGTAAGAGTTAAGAGAGAATGGGATATGTAATCTGTGTAAAGACGAACATTCAGGTAAGCTTAATACAGGGTCCGCGACCTCAGTTAGAGCCAGGATTCCTCTTGGTTTACCTGGTGAAGCTACTGTGTATGAAGCAGGAAGGACCTGATTTGAGTCTCCTACAATAGTATACATAGTGAATCCAGTCAGCCAGTGGAGGACTAATCTGTTAATTTCCTTCTAGCACTGAGTGATTAGTTGGCAACCACAACAAAAGTCAGGTGAGACCAGTATGTTCATCCTGGCTTTCTGATGTTATCGGAAATTGACAGATAATTGTGTCTGTTTCATCATTTTTAGGGGAACAAATCCATTTCATGCATAGGGCAAAACAAAGCTAAAATAGGTATATAAATGGCCAGATTCAAATGGGATGACCATTTCACCCGTTAGCCATTCCTATCTTAACATTAGTAATATTATCTCATATTTATTATCAGAGCAGTGCCCAGAGGCCCCAGTCAGGATTAGGGTCCCGTTGTGTTAGGTACTGTACAAACCCAGAACCTTTTCCTGTAAGATGTAGGTGTTCTTAACTTTAAACACATGAGCAGCCCCACTGAAGCCAATGGGACTAATTGTGAGTGTAAAATTAATCACATTCGTAAGCAGTTGCAGGATTGAAGGCATAAAAGTAGTTGCTACAGTCCCTTCCCCAAAGAAGTTACAAAGGCCTTGATAACTCCACTGAGACTTCTCACATACACAGTAAAGGTGGGTGCAGGTCTTTTGCAGAAGTAGGGCCTAAGAAATAAATAGTCTCCTCTTCCTTATCTGTTTTATTTTCTAACGTTAAATAACATTTAATTTCTAAAGTGGCTCTGTTCAAAAGTATCCTAGGTGCTTTACAACAAAACATAGGCCAAGATGTTAAAAAAATGACCAATGATTTTGGGAGCCCAACTTGGGACATCCTAAACAGGCCTGATTTCAGAAAGTGTTGAGCACCTGCCCTCTCTATGGAAAATGGGCCCCTTTAAGATGTCTCAGCTTGGGCAGCTGAGAAGTGAGGAATCCAGTATCACTAGCTACCTTTTGAAACTGGTTTCCCTAAGAAGTGCATTTCCAGAGGCAGTTGTGCATATCCTATATGAAGAGGAAGGGTCCAGTGATTAGGGCTCAAGCCTACGAGTTAGGAGCCTCAGGTTCCATTTCCTGTACATCCCAAACTCCCTGTGTGACCTCAGGCAAGTCACTTAACCTCTCTGTGCCTTAGTTCCTCAACTGTAAAACGGGGGAAATGGTAATTTCTTACCTCAGAGCTGTGTTATGAGCTAAATACATTAAGGTTGTGGAGGTGCTCAGATACAGCGATGGGGGGCCAGACACCTCAGTTAACTAGATACTTGTCAAAACTTGCATGTGTGCAGTGAAACAGCTATTAGCATGGGGTACCTGATCATGTAAATGAGTTATACAGTGAGCAGGTGTGCATGTCAGGAAGTTGCTTGCATGCATGTATATGTGTTTCTGTAAGTGCAAGAGAATGTGCATGCATTTCTGCAGTGAAGCCCTTGTAACTGCCACTGAAATTCTGGCTTTCCAAGAACACCACATTTGAGAGTTAAACAATAATTACAAAGCCCCAAATGAAATAAGTGCTGTGGCCAAAATTGTTCTGAAGTATAAAGGTTTTCCTAGCTAGGTCAATGTTTTACAGTAGCACAGATTAAAATCCAAACTATTTTCCTGCAGCCTTTTAAAAATTCCACTTTTGGAGCCACTGGGAATCTGTGGGGCTGGATATCCGGATGAACAGAGATTCCATTAATCAGACGGCAGGAGGTAGCAGCTAGTTGCTCAGAATGTGGTTCCTTTTCTTTTAAAGACGTGAACATATACAAAGGAAAATGAGAGAGAGCAGACAACAAACTGCAGTCGAGAGCTGAGCAGGCCTCTTAAAGCTTTCCAATAATCAGTGAAGCTAAAAAAAAAAAAGCTTTAGGCCTTTTTTCCCCTTCATCCTCCAAGATGTGACATCATTGTGTATGACACAACACCTTGGAAGGAACCAAATGGAGAAAAGTAGACATGTTGCTAACTAAATGTGAGCTCTTTTGCAATGAGAAAAAGCTCATTCACAGCTAAAGCCTGAATGGTCTTAATACAGGAATAGCTCAGGCAGCAGAGTTGACATTTTCCACTTCAAGGACGTTTTTCATTTCTAATGCTGATTTGTGTGTGGCGTCTAGAGATGGGGTGGGGGGGAAGGAATGAAGAATTTTTTCCTTCGGCTCAGGCTGAAAAGTTCAACTTGAGATGCTGATCCAAATCTGAACAGCAACAAAATCCGTGGGATGTTCTGATCCAGGTTCTTATTTGGCCTTTTATGGGCCTGATCTAAAATTCCAAAGCCTGTTAAAGTTGATGGGAGTTTTTCTACTGATTTAAGGGAGTCACAGGCTTTGGATCTATCGAATCTTCAAACTGCCAAGCACCTACCGTAATCCAGGTTTGGACCCAGATACTCGGTTCTCCCATCATGCAAGGGTGCTTAGATCTGGGGCCTTGCTTTATCTCATTTATGGTGCAACGCGATTACATTTTGCATAGTGGCTGTCATTCAAACTGTTTCCCAAAATGCTTTACTGTGATAAATCATCATGAGAAAGACATGGCCTGATTCAGCCTGCAAGTAGTCGTTGACTGCACACACAAGTTAGATTTTGCAGGATCAAATTCTTAGCTATTTAGCTCAGGGGGACAGGTCACCAAGTATTGGCAAGAAAAAGAAAAAAAATGAGGCAGATTCTAGGCCCTGCTGCCTAATTAACCAGAGAAAATCTCAATACTCTGATATTTTGCTTTCACCCCCTTCTGCTCTACTGTTGAATGAATTGTTAGAAGATTCCGATCTGCTTTAGATAAAACAAGTAAGTAAAATCTATCCTGTACTAGCTATCCATACTGGCATTGAGGAGAAATGTGCCAAAGACAATATACCCTAGCCCTGCAGCTACATCCGCCCAATACACCTCTGCTCCCACGTGCAGCCCTCATCGAGTCCAGGGTTTGCCCACATGGGTCCAGGAGTGGGACCAAGTATTGGTTTAAAAAAAATTAATTTGCAAAATGCAAAAACTTGAGGGATTATAAAATTTTAGGAAATTTGTATGAATTTCATGAAGGGAATAAAATTACAGGAACTTTGCACAGGACTCAATGTTCTCAATGTTTGCAAACATCATGGGTTTATTTAAAAAAAAATCATGAAGGAAATTGAGAATTTCCGAATTCCAGTACCAGATGTTACCTGCCTCCTCAGGCCCCAATCCGACAAAGAACTTAGGGCCTGATTCAGCAAAAATGTAAGCATGTGAATAACTTTACACAGATAAGTAGTCCCAGCGACATCAATAGGACTATTAGGACAAGGACTAGTAGGGGACAATTTCCTGGTGGAAGTGCTGGAGGAACCAACTAGGGGCAGAGCTCTTCTTGACCTGCTGCTCACAAACCAGGAAGAATTAGTAGGGGAAGCAAAAGTGGATGGGAACCTGGGAGGCAGTGACCATGAGATGGTCAAGTTCAGGATCCTGACACAAGGAAGAAAGGAGAGCAGCAGAATACGGACCCTGGACTTCAGAAAAGCAGACTTTGACAACCTCAGGGAACTGATGGGCAGGATCCCCTGGGAGAATAACATGAGGGGGAAAGGAGTCCAGGAGAGCTGGCTGTATTTCAAAGAATCCTTATTGAGGTTACAGGAACAAACCATCCTGATGTGTAGAAAGAATAGTAAATATGGCAGGCGACCAGCTTGGCTTAACAGTGAAATCCTTGCTGATCTTAAACACAAAAAAGAAGCTTACAAGAAGTGGAAGATTGGACAAATGACCAGAGAGGAGTATAAAAAGATTGCTCAGGCATGCAGGAGTGAAATCAGGAAGGCCAAATCACACTTGGAGTTGCAGCTAGCAAGGGATGTTAAGCGTAACAAGAAGGGTTTCTTCAGGTATGTTAGCAACAAGAAGAAAGCCAAGGAAAGTGTGGGCCCCTTACTGAATGAGGGAGGCAATCTAGTGACAGGATGTGGAAAAAGCTAATGTACTCAATGCTTTTTTAGCCTCTGTCTTTACAAACAGGGTCAGCTCCCAGACTACTGCACTGGGCAGCACAGCATGGGGAGGAGGTGACCAGCCCTCTGTGGAGAAAGAAGTGGTTCGGGACTATTTAGAAAAGCTGGACGAGGATAATTCCATGGGGCCAGATGTGCTGCATCCGAGGGTACTAAAGAAGTTGGTGGATGTGATTGCAGAGCCATTGACCATTATTTTTGAAAACTCCTGGCGATCGGGGGAGGTCCCAGACAACTGGAAAAAGGCTAATGTAGTGCCCATCTTTAAAAAAGGGAAGGAGGAGGATCTGGGAATTACAGGCAAGTCAGCCTCACCTCAGTCCCTGGAAAAATCAAGGTCCTCAAGGAATCAATTCTGAAGCCTGACTAATCTAATTGCCTTCTATGATGAGATAACTGGCTCTGAGGATGAGGGGAAAGCAGTGGACATGTTATTCCTTGACTTTAGCAAAGCTTTTGATACGGTCTCCCACAGTATTCTTGCCAGCAAGTTAAAGAAGTATGGGTGGGATGAATGGACTATAAGGTGGATAGAAAGCTGGCTAGATCGTCAGGCTCAAAGGATAGTGATCAATGGCTCCATGTCTAGTCGGCAGCCGGTATCAAGCGGAATGCCCCAAGGGTCGGTCCTGGGGCCAGTTTTGTTCAATATCTTCATAAATGATCTGGAGGATGGCGTGGATTGCACCCTCAGCAAGTTTGCAGATGACACTAAACTGGGAGGAGTGGTGGGTATGCTGGAGGGTAGGGACAGGATACAGAGGGCCCTAGACAAATTAGAGGATTGGGCCAAAAGAAATCTGATGAGGTTCAACAAAGACAAGTGCAGAGTCCTTCACTTAGGATGGAAGACTACCACGCATTGCTACAGACTAGGGACCGAATGGCTCGCCAGCAGTTCTGCAGAAAAGGACCTAGGGATTACAGTAGATGAGAAGCTGGATATGAGTCAACAGTGTGCCCTTGTTGCCAAGAAGGCTAACAGCATTTTGGGCTGTATAAGTAGGGGCATTACCAGCAGATGGAGGGGCATGATTGTTCCCCTCTATTCGACATTGGTGAGGCCTCATCTGGAGTACTGTGTCCAGTTTTGGGCCCCACACTACAAGAATGATGTGGAAAAATTGGAAAGCGTCCTGCAGAGGGCAACAAAAATGATTAGGGGACTGGAACACATGACTTATGAGGAAGGGCTGAGGGGACTGGGTTTGTTTAGTGTGCAGAAAAGAAGAATGAGGGGGATTTGATAGCTGCTTTCAACTACCTGAAAGGGGGTTCCAAAGAGGATGGATCTAGACTGTTCACAGTGGTAGCAGACAGAACAAGGAGTAATGGTCTCAGGTTGCAGTGGGGGAGGTTTAGGTTGGATATTAGGAAATACTATTTCACTTGGAGGGTGGTGAAGCACTGGAATGCGTTACCCAGGGAGGTGATGGAATCTCCTTCCTTAGAGGTTTTTAAGGCCTGGCTTGACAAAGCCCTGGCTGGGATGATTTAGTTGGGGATTGGTCCTGTTTTGAGCAAGGGCTTGGACTAGATGACCTCCTGAGGTCCCTTCCAACCCTGATATTCTATGATTCTATGATTATCCATATGCATAAAGGTATGAACCTGCTGAAGTTTTTTGCAGGATTGGGGCCTGAAGGACATATTTAATTTTAATGGGTCTGCTTGTGATACTAACTCTGGAAAGCACTTAAACACATCCGTCATTTTAATTGAAGCATGTGCTTATGAGCATTCCTGAGTGAGGATGCTGCCCTGAGTTGGATGCATGTGCGTAGAGTTAAGCAAATGCTGAAGGGCTTTGCAGGATTGGGGTCTTGAAGATGAAAAGTACTAGGCATTGTTACGCCTGCACTTCTACCTCCACTCTGATCCTGAACCAGGAAGTGCCTTGACATGCAGTCACCCACCACTGAGAACTAATAATAATGATTCTAAGTGAACCCAAGTTATTTAAACCTGTGTACTGGTGTGGGGTCTTTAAGAGTCTGAGGTGAAGGTTCGAGTTGATTCGTGTTTCTTTGGAAAAGTTAATTTGGCCCAGATCCTCAAAAGGTAAATAGGTACTTAAATCCCACTGATTTCAAGGGTAGTTAGGTGTCTAAATACCTTTGAGGATCTGGCCTTCATCTCTACTTATTTGGCCTTTCCCATAGAACTGGTGGTACTATAGCCATTCAGATACCCATTGTGTTCTACCACTTGGCATTTCAGTTTGATGTGTTCAGAGTAATATAGGTTCATTTAAATTTTGAAAGTCTTCAGTTTCTCAAATTAATATTGTGTCTGAATAGATTTATCCTCAGGATAACAGCCCTGAGAAGCAGGGAAGTAGTATCTCCATTTTACAGATTAAGTGACTTGCCCAAAGCCAAACTGGAAGCCTCTGGCTGAGCTAAGAATATAAGCCAGGTCTTCTGAAACTCCAGTGGCATTACTACTAAACCATCCCTTCTTCTCTGGCTGTAGTCCACCACTTGCATTTCTGTTTCAAAGACAATTGATATAGGAAAATAGGAATTGCCTTATTGTGTCAGAGCTGGCGTCCATCTAGCCTAGTATGCTTTCTCCAACTGTAGCTTACATCAGATGCTTCAGAGAAAGATGTAAGAACCCCACATTAGGAAGACATGAGAGAATCTTCCCCCCTCACTAGGTCTCATCCTAATCTCTAATAGAAATTGACTTAAACTCCACAGTATGAGGTTTAATATTCCTTCAAAAAATGTTATAATTGATTTTAATTCTCGATATCTTACTAAATTCCTCACATCAATGATTTTCTGTGGCAAAGAGTTCCACAGTTCTGTTACATGTGTGGAAAAACATTTCCTTTTATCAGTTTCTACTTTGCCACCCTTTAACATCATTGAATGGTCCCTTATTCTTGAGTAATGAGATCATAATAACAGAAGTTCCTCATTGACCTTCTCTAGACCGTTATTTTATACTTTTAATGCATTCCCTCTTAGTCATAGAATATCAGGATCGGAAGTGACCTCAGGAGATCATCTAGTCTAATCCCCTGCTCAAAGCAGGACCAATCCCCAATTTTTGCCCCAGATCCCTAAATGGCCCCCTCAAGGATTGAGCTCATAACCCTGGCTTTAGCAGGCCAATGCTCAAACCACTGAGCTATCCCTCCCCCCAGAGTCTGCTCCTGTCTAAAACAAACCATTCCCAATCATTTCAATCTCTTGTCACATGACAGTTTTTCCAGGCCCTTGATCATTTTCATCACTCTTCTCTGAACCTCCTTTAATTCTGCAGTATCCTTTTTTGAAATGCAGTGATCAGTACTACACACAGTCTTCTAGACGAGTCCACAGCACTGGTTTTTATAAGGGCTTTGTAATAATCTCCACAATATTCTCCACCCCATTACATGTGTCCTAACATCTTGTTTGTTTGATCACAACTGCACACTGAGCAAAGGTGTTCATGGAACTGTCTCCAATGACATCCAGCCAAAGAGACTTTTGGTTGACTAAAGACTTAAGGCCAGTTTTAAAGATCTTTAGGTGCCTGAAGATGCTGCCTTTTCCAATCCTTGCTCATCTTTTTGGCCTGTCAGTTCGGCACCTAAATACTTTTGAAAACCTAGGCCTAGCCACACCCCTTTCTACTCCTGGATAGTTTAGGTGGGTCCCCACTCAGCTTCCCACCTTATGAGGATTTCATTCTTAGGTGCTTATTTCAGGGCTGAGGATTCCACTGGGCAGCAGGGGGCATAGGGGTTGGGCACTGCAATGCCTAAGTACCCTTTTGGATCTGACCTCTAGGTGCTTTTGAAAATCCCAGCACGTATCTGTCTGCAGGTGCCTAAATACCTTCACAAATCTGGCCCTGACAGCCTAACAACTGCACATAGTTACATACGGGAAACCAAAAACTTGACTCATGTCAACAGCCCTGTCAAGGTTCCTTCCCCACTCTGAACTCTAGGGTACAGATGTGGGGACCTGCATGAAAGACCCCCTAAACTTATTCTTAACAGCTTAGGTTAAAAACTTCCCCAAGCTACAAACTTTGCCTTGTCCTTGAACAGTATGCTGACACCTCCAAGCATTTTAAGCAAAGAACAGGGAAAGAGATCACTTGGAGACGTCTTTCCCCCAAAATGTCCCCCCAACTCCTATACCCTCTTTCCTAGGGAAGGCTTGATAAAAATCCTCACCAATTTGCATAGGTGAACACAGACCCAAACCCTTGGATCTTAAGAACAATGAAAAATCAATCAGGTTCTTAAAAGAAGAATTTTAATTAAAGAAAAGGTAAAAGAATCACTTCTGTAAAATCAGGATGGTAAATACCTTACAGGGTAATCAGATTCAAAACATAGAGAATCCCTCTAGGCAAAACCTTAAGTTACAAAAAGGCACAAAAACAGGAATATACATTCCCTCCAGCACAGCTTATTTTACAAGCCATTAAACAAAAGAAAATCTAAAACATTTTCTAGCTAGATTACTTACTAACTTTACAGAAGTTGTAAGGCTGCATTCCTGGTCTGTTCCTGGGAAAAGCATCACACAGACAGACAAAACCCTTTGTCCCCACCCCCGCTCCAGATTTGAAAGAATCTTGTCCCCTCATTGGCCATTTTGGGTCTGGTGCCAGCGGGGTACCTTAGCTTCTTAACCCTTTACTGGTGAAAGGATTTTGCTTCTGGCCAGGAGGGATTTTATAGCACTGTAGACAGAATTGTGGTTACCTTTCCTTTTATATTTATGACAAGCCCCATTTAGAGATGGTCAGATTTTCCCAAACTGTGAGTTTCTGTTGAAATTTCAATTCTCTCTTTAGCTGGGCAACTCGCCTCCCCCACCAGAAAAAAAAAATACAATTATCAAGGATGGGAAGGGAGAGTTTTAAAGAAAATTCAGTTTTCATCCATAAAACACAAATCACTACCAAAAATTGAGTTTTTTAACCAGTTCAAATTTGTCAGCAATTTGTTGAAATTTCATTGAAATTTCAACATTTTTTTAAATGGTGGGGGCAGGGAGAGGAAAAAATTGGGAAAGAGGTGGGGGATTTTTTGGTTTTGAACTAGTTCTACGGAAGTCACATGAAGAAGTGTTTTCAGGAGCAGGCCCTGAGAAAAAACTGCAGAATTTAGACAAATAATACTTAACACTTCTATATCATTTTACATTTTGAAAATATCATGCAAATATTAATCTAAATAAATCTGACCCAAGATAGCAGAAATCTCATCAGATCAGCTCTTTGAGAGATTTTTATCATCTTGATTTGAAATCCGGAGGACAACTTTTCTGCAAGATTCTGGCCCCATATGCAGTATAGCCAAACTCAAGTTTTCAAAAATAATTAGTCAGGCCCCTCAAAAGTTACAAGATTAGCTTAGAAATATTGAGACTTTTAAAAAGAACAAATACATCTCCTTTTTTTAATGTTACTTTCTGGTTTTTGAGTCTTTGATTCACATTTTTAAGATTTTCTCTGTAGCTCAAGGGCTAAAGACTTACTTTTTTGTTTCTGTTCTTTAAATGAAACCTGAAATTCTCACATATTCATCTGATTCCAGGACCTGGGGCTTTAAGAAAATACCCAATATTAAATTGTGAGAGTTGGCAACATTCCTATGCCTTGTAACTGTACATGGAACACAGTCCCACTTTAGAGCTGATCTGGAACCAAATGCACAGGGGCAGTTTCAGATCTCAGCATCAAAACAATAGCATAATCAGAGTATAATGAGTAATGATGTGAAGTTTCAGAGTAACAGCCGTGTTAGTCTGTATTCGTAAAAAGAAAAGGAGTACTTGTGGCACCTTAGAGACTAACCAGTTTATTTGAGCATGAGCTTTCGTGAGCTCATGCTCAAATAAACTGGTTAGTCTCTAAGGTGCCACAAGTACTCCTTTTTTTTTTTAATGATGTGAAGGTTCCTCCCAGCTGCTGTCCTGCTCAAATGGAGGGACAGGGAGGCCATCAGGCTTGGTGCCTCACACAGACCCCTTTGGGCCCCCTAGGAGAATGCGGAAGAGTGTGGGAAGGCTCTCATTTATCCCCTGTACCCTGTTTGTAGCAAGCTCTGGTTGCTTTATGGAAGGATCCCCCAGGACCTAGAGATTCCCATAGTCTGTCCCCTGCAAACTTCTCCTGGCTGTCTTGCCCAGGGGACAGGGAAGGGCATCTCTGAGCCAGGTGCTTTGGGCAGGTCCCTTTGGGTGTAGTGGTGGAAAAGATGTGAGGCTAGAAGGCCTTGATTTATCAGTTGATGCTCTCTCGTCAGGTTAAAAGGACCCTCTCACAACAAACCCTGTCATACGCTGCTCTCTCTTGTGTAACCCCATTGAGATCAGCCCCTCAAACGTCAGGTGCAGAATCGTGGAGCTACTCACATGAGTAAGGTTAGTATTCCCTATTAGGGTTCAAGAGGAAGTCCTAGAGGTATGCAGAAAAGCCAGTCATTGTTTCAGAGAATTTCAAGTCAATATTTTTATTGCTTTATTAAAGGGTTGGGTTTTCTTGGTCTGCCAGAAACGTGTTGTTTGCTTGGAGAGGTGGTGGTGGTGGGGGGGGTTGATTTGCAATCTACCAACTGGCCATTCTGAAACTTCACAAGCTTCTAATCTGAGTTTATCTTCACTTGCCAAAAAAATTGATATTCTTTGAAATTCTTCAGTTTTGCAAATTTGCCATATTTCAACTAAAGAGTCATTTAGAGAGAAGTAAAATGTGATTCGCCTACTTTTCTCATGTGAGCCATTTTGAAAAACGTTTGAAATAAAGTTCAGAAAAGCTTTACTGTGTTAATCGTTCATAATAATGTCTACAGGTTCCAATAGAAATTAGAGGCCCATTGGACTTAGCACTGTACGAACACATAAGAGACAGGTGCTGCCCAACAGAGCTCACCATCTAAATAGGTGAAACAGAAGAAAAGCATTGGAGAGGTGAAGTGCTTTACCCAACATTGCACAGCTGGTCAGTGACACAGCCAGAAGGAGAACCCAAATCCCCTGAGTCCTAGACTATTACCTTTTCTTTAGATCCACTAAGCAAGAGTTGTTCACACATCAAGCATGTAAACCCCTGTCAACTGCTCTTGGGCCAGTCTCCTTAGAAGGTCCAGCTTTCTCCTAACTGATTCTCCCATATTCATCTCCAACTAGCCCAGTCCATCAACTTAATTCATCTCCAACTAGCCCAGTCCATCAACTTAATTCAGAATAAGTCAATCAGGCCTTTGCCCCTCCCCAGGGCCTCCAGTCCCCCTTTGTCTCACTGTCAGATTCATAGCAGCATCCTGGCATGGGGCTGTTTCATTTACTCTTACTCCCACTCCCACTCCCACTCCCACTCCCACTCCCACTCCCACTCCCTCCAGGCCTTTCTACCTCCCAGTTGCTCACTGTTCTCCTTCCTTTATATCTGGGCTTATTTTTCCCATTGGTCCCAGCTGTGAGCGCATGCCTCCATGATTGGCAATTCTGGCAGCTGTGCTGAGGTGTGGTCAGCCTGGTTGCCTGTAAATGGGGAAGATTCTCTTCTCCCTTCTCTCTGTGCTCAGCATGGGGTTTGTAAACCCCATTACACCTCCATACTGTGAAACAATACTGGAGACGTGTCTGTGAAGGATGTAGTGGAAAGATATGGCACATTGTATTGCCAGGGAAGATTTTTCACTTGTAGATGTTTAAAGTTGGGAGCCTATGTCTATATTAGGACCCCATTAAAATGGCTGGGTTTTCAAAAGTACTAAGCAGCCAGCTGCTCACATCAAAGTCAAAAGGAATTGCTGAGTATTTAGCACTTTTGAAAAACAGGGCACTTATTTAGATATGTGAACTATGAAGCCTCAGGGTAAAATTGTCAAATGTGCCTAAGTGACTTGGGGGCTTAAGCTCCTTGAGGCTGGGACCATTTTTTGTTCTATGTTTGTACAGCACCTAGCATAGTGGGGACCTAGTCCATGTCTAGGGCTCCCAGGCACTATGGCAGTGGTTCTCAACCAGGGGTACACAGAGTTCTTCCAGGGGGTACATCAACTCATCTAAATATTTGCCTAGTTTTACAACGGGCTACATAAAAAGCACTAACATTTCATACAGACAATGACTTGTTTATACTGCTCTATATACTTTACACTGAAAAGTGAGTGCAATATTTATATTCCAATTGATTTATAATTATATGGTAAAAATGAGAACGCAAGCAATTTGTCAGTAATAGTGTGCTGTGACACTTTTGTATTTTTATGTCTGATTTTGTAAGCAAGTAGTTTTTAAGTGAGGTGAAACTTGGGGGTGTGCAAGACAAATCAGACTCCTGAAAGGGGTACAGTAGTCTGGAAAGGTTGAGAGCCACTGCACTATGGTAATAATAATTAATAATATAATAATGAGTCTCGGTTTCAAAAGTGACTTGGCAATTACACCATTTAGGTGAAGTGGAAAATGTTACCCCATGTGTAGGCACCCACATTTGAAAATCTGAACCTCGGTATTCTTGCCATTTAATTTTTTTTCCCAATTGCATGTATTTATTCCTTTCAGTGCAGGCACGCTCAGCACATTGGGATGTGCAGGCAAAACAACCCAACTGCCTTCACTGACAGCGTTTAATGTTACTTCCTTTTTCTTCCTTGCTTATACCCGTGCTGCCTAAAAAGAACACCCAGGTTCAATGAGTGACAAATCATTACAGACCGTACAGTGTAATTAAAAAAGCAAAGCCATTGATCAGCTGTGAGCTAAACCTGAGACAAAAAAAGTGAGAGACCCAGAATAGCTGGCAAAACTTCTCATTGAATCTGTCTGAAATGGAAGATGTTCTCCCTGCAGGCATGGAGCGCGGCCCATTGTGCATTTCCATTAGAGATACATACTGACTTAGAGCATGCCATTGATGTTGGCCTATTTATGAAAGGCTGTTGAAAGAGGTTCCAGAGTTAATTGAAAAGAGCTGTTTCTGAAGTAAAGTAACTTCAAACAACACCGCTCTGAAATGTGTTTTAATGGACTGGAAATCGGTGAATTTTCCATATTGTGCATGAAATAAAAATGGATGACACGAAATGAAAGCTGCATTGCCATTTGGTGAGAGTTTTCTCTCTCTCTTTCTCTCTGTCTGTCTGTGTCTCTCTCTCTCTCTCTCTGTCTCTATATATAAGTATATAGTTACGCAATGGGCAGGTGACAGAATAGCTAAACTCAGGACTGATTACAGCAGCATCCACAAGGGTCTGTCAGCATTTTCATTATGTCTCTGTTTTCACAGATGTACAATACAAGCTGCCTACAGAAATGCTGTCACACTTGATACTCAGTAAATACACAGCACAAGGTCTTAAAGGGATACTTGTCAAATGGCTTTAGGTTGCAAGGCCCTGATTGAAGCAAAGCATCATAAAACATGTAACTCTGACTCTATTATGGAACTTAAGTATATATTTAAATTTAAGCATCTGCTTAACTTTTTTCCTAAATCATAGCCATAAGCACATGCTTAACTTTGAGCATGTTCTGAAGTACATGCCTGTTAAGCAAAGTGTGTGCTTAAATCTCATGAAATTTTAAGCATGTATTTAAAATTAAGCCTGTACTTAAATACTTTGCTGAATCATGGGTCAAATGCTATTCTGCTCAAAAAAAGGGGAAAAAAAGTTTTGCTAATCTAAATGCAAATAGAAATCGTAACACTGAATTTCATCTCTCTTCCAGGAGCTTAAAGGGAGGAGAGAAGGAATGTAATCATTACCCTGCAGTAATATGAATTTAGACAACACTGTATTTGTGCAGAAAGTAAAAAGACCAGAATCTGTTACCCTTACCCTCACACTGTCTAATACTTTGTGTCTTGAAAAATCCAACTGATCTCAGTGGATCTCTTTGGGAAGTAAAATGCTCATCACTGTAACTCGACCTAGTCAGAAAATGGAATTTCTATCTTGTGGGAAATTCTGACATTTCAAAATTTGTTTTTATCCAAAATCAAGATGAAAATTCAAAATGTCAAAACTTTTTTTCATGCAGTGTTGTAGCTGTGTTAGTCCCAGGATATTAGAGAGACAAGGTGGGTGAGGTAATGTCTTTTATTGGACCAACTTCTGTTGGTGAGAGAGACAAGCTTTTGAGCTTACACAGAGCTCTTCTTCAGCTGTGTGTAAACTCCAAAAGCTTGTCTCTCTCACCAACAGAAGTCAGTCCAATAAAAGACATTACCTCACCCACCTTGTCTCTTTAAAACTTTCTGAAGAATGAAAAATCTAAAAATGTTGATCTGGAAAAATACCAAGTGTGTGAAAAATCGGGATGGGGTTGAGAGTAATAGGTGCCTATATAAGAAAAAGCCCTAAATATCGGGACTGTCCTTATAAAATCGGGATGTTTGGTCACCCTAGTAATATACAAGATGTTATCAAACAGTATTGATAGTGGAATAAGTTTAAGATTCTTTCCGTTTTAATAATTGGAATAATTATTAATTTTGTCATCACTATGGTGAATAGTTAGCACTTACATAGTGTTTTACGTTTGTAAAGCGCTTCATAAACACTGGGCCAAATTCACTGTGTTACATGGTACCTGTAGGGCCCCCATCACCATAATAATAGAACTCCTGACCAACATGAATTAATCTACCCTTACAACACCCATGTCACACAGGGAATTATTATTATCCCCACTTATAGAAATGGGGCATGAGACAGAGAGACTAAGGGCCTGATAAAATCCCTATTGAAATCAATGAAAAGGTCCACATCCAGCAAAGCACTAATTACGGTACTGCCAATATCAAGCTGCTTGGAGTGGTTCATGAACGTGGGTGCCATCTCAGGGCAGACTGCCACAAACTAGGGCACAAACCCCAAATTGTGTGCTTTATAAGTAGATTTCACCAACCAAGTATCAAGTGTGAACTCTTAAAGCATTATAACAGCCTTCACATGGAGCCACAGACCTTGGGCACTCTTGTCTATCTTGCCACCCAGCCAAGCCCACCTTTGTGCTGGACTCTTACACCAAAAATCACAACACTGTTCAGGGGACTCCCAGTCCCAAAGGACCAATCACATACCCCAGGTCAATTGTACCTGAGCTCTCAAACCAAAGACAAAGCTTGTACCCAATCCTATAATACTAGCTAAAGATGTATTAACTAAGAAAGAGAAACAAAGGAGTTATTTACAAGGTTAAAGCAGGTAAACATTCACACACAAATGAGATACAGTCTTAGGTTCCAAAAGCTATTATAATATGCAAGCTCTGCATGTCCTTTAAGGCTAACCCAAGTCAAGCAGCATGGGAATCCTTGCTTATTCTTCAAAATATTTCCCTCTCTGAATTGCAAGCAGCATGGTGAAATACAGTTCCTTCTCGTCAGGCATTTTTATTCCCTTCCCACAGAGTTCAAGCTGATGAGATGAGTTTGTGTGGACGTGCCCTCTTCATGGGTGGGTGTGGTGGAGTGGGGAGAGCAACCAACAAAGTCTTTGTCCTTTGATGTTTTACAACAGTACATTTGGTTTCCATGCGCCTTCTTGTGTGCAGGACCAGCACTTTACGCTAATTAATGTACTGTTCCTGTTTGATTGCAGGGGTTTACATTGCACTCAATATAAGTTTATACCATGGGCTACAGATGTTACAAGTGAGATCAATGCATGAAGCATTCTCCAAGCATTTCATCAAGTCTAAACACTAAACACATCTTATTAAATTAACATCTATTTTAACAATGCTAACACACAGGGCAGCCAGACTGCTTTCTATGTATGTATTTGTCAGTGTTCAGAGAGGCCTAGGAGCCTTGGTGTGAGCTGGCACCTGCTCTGACAGCTTCACAGCCAACTCTCATGATTTTATTGTGTGTCTTGCCATATTTGGCATTTTTGTTAAAGCCCCAGCTCCTGGAGTCAGGTGATCATGTGAGAATCATTTTTCAAAGTCAGTTTCCACCCCTCATGGTTTCAAGGTAGAGTCTGAAAAGAAGTCCCCAGCATACCCTAAAGGCTCTGAAACCAGAAACAAACAAACAAAAAAGAGAGAGAACCAACATTTATTATTTTTTAAATCTCATGCTTTCAGGCCTAGTTCATGATGTTTCAGGATCTGGCTCATGATTTTTGAACTCTTGTAGCTGACAATACTGCTTTAGCGCATGCTTAACTTTAAACCTGAACCCAATGGAAGCTGCAGGTGCTCAACACCTCTGAGAAATCAGGCCATTTTCTTAGATGCCTAAATCTGGATTTAGGTGCCGAACTTTAGGCAGCTAAGTTTGAAACCGTTGGTCTGTAAAATTAATCTTCCAAATACCTCTGTGGTGTAGGCAAGCAAGTATTATAATATCCAATCACAGATAGGGAAACCAAGGCATGGCGGTTAAGGGTGGGATTTTCCAAAGCGCCCCACGTTGGCCTCACTCTGCTTCAATAGGCGTGGAGTTAGGCTGAATCTGAACCTTTTGTAGATTTGCCTAAGACCATGGTGTAAAATGGTGTCAGAACCAGAACTCAGCACCTTCAATCCTGTGCTCCAACCACTACCTCAGACATCT
Organism: Chelonia mydas; assembly: GCF_015237465.2. NCBI lineage: Eukaryota > Metazoa > Chordata > Testudines > Cheloniidae > Chelonia > Chelonia mydas. The sequence continues at coordinate 11,690,321 of NC_057851.1, forward strand.
CCAGAAAGACTAGGTACAGCCTGAACAGAAAAAGGAAACCTCATACATTTCATAAGAGGGGTTGGACTAGATGACCTCCTGAGGTCCCTTCCAACACTGATATTCTATGATTCTATGATAAGAGACTTTCAGCTTAGTAGTTCATTTAAAAGTTGGGTAAACATCAAGGGACAAATGGTTCCTGGGTGTGGTTCCACTGGCTACAGTAGATCTACACCAGGGATGAATTTGGTTCCTAAAATTCTGGTTATTTGATGAAAACGAAATCTCTGGAGATTCATCAGTCATGCATCACACCCTCTAAGATGGAAAAGATAAAACATCACCTGGAGTCAGTACTAAGACCTGAACGTTTATTTTTGTAATATCCTTGGCTGTAAAATTCTGTATAAGTTTTAACTCGTAAGCTGTCCGGGAAGCCTGAGAACAATGAATTACAGTCATCCAGCCAAGATGCAATAAAGATATGAATTAAAGCCTCAGCATCCTTTGGAGACAACAGTGGCCATAATCTGGCTAGGTCTGGGGTTGATAGGATGAGATCTTGGTGATGTAACCACATGGGCTATCATCTTGGGACAATGACAATCCCAAGGTTAGAAGCCTTGGGAGCAAGCTGTCCAATGTTCCCATCAAAGAGAACTGCAGCGTTGTTCAGGAAGGAGGTAGTAGCAAACCAAAATGAGCTATGTTTTCTCAGAGTTTAACTTCAGGAAAAATTTCAGACTGAATGTCACCTAGTCATTTAATTGAATCAGAAATTAGTTCCCTAGGGTCAGCTGAGATCGAAACATAAACCTGCGTATATTCAGCATACCAATGTTAGCTGAAATTATGCCTCTGAATGACAGCACCTCATAGAAGTGTAGGGCAAAGTTTCCCTAAAGAGATATTAGAAAAGCGTGCTGCCTATTCCATAGGCTTTGATAGTGGGCGAGATGCTGTTTGCATATTTCAAAGTGAACTGTAAGACCAGATGATTTTCGCACACTCGCCAGTCTCTGACCTTCAGATTCCATTACCCTTCTTCAGTAAACCAGAAACATTGACAGAACAGAGTCATTATAAACAGGTGAAGATGGGACCAAACTCCTCTCTTGTTTATGAGGGTAGAAATGTACAACTCTACTCCCATGTTCAAAGATGAAGACAGTGGACTCATCAAAAGCTGACTTCAGGGTGAGCTTTCACATCATGGTATAATATTCGCACAATAATGTAATTTTTTTTGCACTTTCCTCTGAAACCTCTATCGTCAGCCATGGTCAGAGACTGAATGTAAGACTAGACATCATATTGGTCTGCTGAGCTCTTATATGGTAATTCCTATGTTGCTAGATGTGAACTAGAAATATGATTAGGCAGTTTGGCGGGGTCTAGTAGACGGCAAGATCAGCAGAAAATATAACAGAGTATGATAGTCCTGGAGAAGATGTGTGTACATGTAATAAGTGTGTGATCTATAATATTTTTAATTGATTACTGGATTTGTCCTGGTCAGGAATTAAAACCTAGAGAGATCACAAAGTCTAAAACGTGTTCCTTACTGTTGGTGCTGAATATATTGGGAAGAAAAAGAAAAAGGAAAGCCTCCAGCACAGACATAAATTTTCATGTGAGGGAATCTAATGGGGATATCCAAGTGAATATTAAAATCACCCAGGACAACCTTACAAACCAAATCTGACATCGGCTCTGAAAACTCGGTGGTAAATTCATGGCTGCATGTAAGTGAATGGTACACTGTTCATATTGTGGGCAAGTCAGATTTTCAAAGGTTTTAAAGAGGAAACTTAGTTCTTCATTATTGGGATTGGTTGTCTGTCACAGCAAAAAGTAGAAGTCATCTTTATTTGTTTAAAGGAACAAACCTTTTTTCAATTAATATTAAGTTTTCTTACAGAAAATTATTAGAAGGGCAAAGGGAAAATGAAAAATGATTACTTCTACCCTTTGGGTTATTATTAGTCAGCTGAAAGAGGGGGACTATCCCTGGACATGGATATAAAAGCAGAAGAGCGAAAGAAAGATCTAGAAAGTTAGAAGCACAGAACAAGATTTATTTTCCCAAGATTTTTAACTATCGTGGGGAAAGAGATGGTTTTTTCCCCACCCTCTCCTCCTTGTGCATCCATGGGTCTTTCTCGAGCTCTAGGGGTTGATGCACACAAGAGGATAAGCGTCTACTACAGCATCCATTGAATGGAATTATTCCTTTAGTCAAGTGTTATAATCTTATGATTGTTACAGCTGAAGTCTTGAGTTCAATTTGTGCTGATGACTCGTGTAGGGGTTCACTGCATACCCATATGAGGGCTGGGTGCAATTTGTTCTTACCTATGCAAAAGTTCTTATGTCTGCATAACCAAACTGTGTAAAAATCCAGTGGTGGAGCATCTCTAAAACATTTGGAATATGGATACCTAGCTGACCTATGGAAGACCTCACCAAGCTATGTAACCCTCTGCCCTCACACAGCATTAACAGCTGTAAGAACCAATGGTGAATTTGATGTTTTGTATGAAGATGCTTTTATTCCCATCCCAGCGGATGGCCAGATGTGTGGAAGAATGAGGGAGGGAAGTGAGAGCTTTGAAGTGGCACCTAATAGACTGCAAGGCATTCTATTAAAGTCATTTTATTTTGCTTTTATTAAGGGAATTTTCTCCAGCTTTGCAAAATATTTCTTTCAAAAATTCCACGACCAAACTTTCATACAATTTTGCACAATCAGTGAAAAAGCCCCATTTCACTGTGAAACTCCTGTGAAAGAAAAGAGCAGTGTTTAGCTTACTTTTGATTAAAACTGTAAGCTTTTTGGAGCAGGGACTGTATCTTTCTCTCTCTATGTGCAGTGCCTACCACATTGGGGCTCTTCTCTCAGTTGTGGCCTCTAGATGTAATACATACAAATCTGGGTACTGAAGGTCAATGCAGAAACTAGAGTTGCAACCATGGTTCATATAAACTGCCTTATTTGTATTTATTCATTTATTTTTTATCAAAAAGGTTAGACTATATATAGACAAGAGTGTTAAAAACAAGCCATTATTTTTAGGACATACACTCACAGTTTTAGTATGATTGCACTAAACAGCTAACCTGTTAACTTTAAGCAGAAATTTTGCTTAAATGAAATATGTATAAGGCCATCATCCACAACAATGAAGACACATCCCCTACTCTTAATACTTGGGCATTATTCTCAATGGGTGAAATTCATTCCTGTGCAGAAGGCCGACAGGAGGCCTGGGCAGCACTTATGGCTTCGGAATAGGTCATTAAGTGGTGCATAGAACTTGGACTGATGAATTTCACCCATTGACATCCCTTGACGCCGTATGAATGGATTAAGGGCAATATATACAGCCCTGTGCTATTATTGATGTAATCAACCCCAAGAAATGGGACAATGTTTAACTCCCCATCCCTGCATTTCTCCTGTCTTGTCTGTTGGAGGCTGCAATCAATAATAATAGAATATTTCTACATTATCCTCATTATCTATATTCCCCAACTTCCCCCTTTGCTGTTTCCCTTCTTGTTCATGGCTTGCAGACTCCCTGAAAGGTATATAATGTTGTTAACAGCTGATTAGCTATTCTTATGAACACTGATCTCTAAACATCAGAGGAAAATTCACAAAGCTTTTTTGGTCCTCAGCAATCCTGTGTACTCTGAGCTGAACTTCTTTCAGCTTGCCTGACATGCCGGAAGTATGGAAATATCAAAAGAAACAGGAATCAACGGGATTAAGGGATTTAGGTTCTTTTTGTTTACTCATACATGGCTTAGTAAAGCAGCATTTCTCTGGGGAAAGGAAACGTGTCTGTTACAAGAGTTATCTTAAAAAGTTCACTATGACTCTGCATAGGCAGACCCCAGTGATTCAGCAGAGCCCCATTGAGTCAATTTCTGGAGTAGGGCGATATAGACTCCTCCCTCCATTTGAGAACCCTGGGTTGTCAGGTTCCTCTGTGGCACGTCTTTCATGAGGGCAAAATCAGGACAGCCAGTCCTACAGGCCCCATTTCAGGAAAAAATACTTATTCAGCACAATTCTTAGGCATACACTTATATTTAGATATGTGCTTATGTCCCAAGTAAGCTGAGTCAAATGTATTCCCACTAAATGATCTCTTGCAGCCACTTTATAGTGCATGAGGGTGCATTTTGTTCTCCAGAAGGTAAAAACCAAAACCAAAACAGAATGAGTTAGGTGAAAGGAGGAGGGGGCGAGGGAGAGATAACAGTCTTTTGAATTTTTAAACGAAGACTAAGATTACACCCATTTTGTGTTTGCTTTCCATGAATATTCTGTTGAGTGAATTTACCAGGGGAAACCTAAAGTAGATATTAGAAAATATTTGTGCATTGTCACAATCATTCACATCAGCAACCTGATTCTAAGAGACACACTCGCCCAATTAGGGACCAGAAATATATCAAGTAACATAAGTGTCCAGTTGGAAGAAAGCATATTTCAGATGTATGCACCAAGTTACTTAAGAATTAGCCCAAAAACGAGGAATGATTCACAAACATTCTAGGTTGTTCATTTTGAGCAAATATTTTTTTTTCAAATGCAATATTTTCACAGACAATTTGCAAACAGAAAAGTAGGTAAAAAGTTAAATAAATGAAAATAAATGCCAACAAAAGATTCTGGACTTTGGATGAAGAGACTTTATTACCAACAAGGAGAGCCAAGAAATTACCAACTAGCAGCTTGTCTCCACTCGGTGTGGAAGGAAGCATTGGACCCATTTGTGGCATGCACTCCATATGCTAACATACAGACTCTCACATGAAGCTGTTAAATGTGAAGCAACTCACGTGAGGAAACGAGGGTGCCCAAGAGAAACCTTACGAAGAACCCTTAGCAGGGATGGCAGAACAGTAGATCACAGAGCAGAATGAAGCAGCAGCTAATGACAGAAAGGGATGGAACAGAGTGGTTTCCATCCTGTGTGAAAAGGATGTAAGAAATAAGTAACACTAATCTATAATGATTGCATGTTACTTATCCTTTCTCTACGTAGCATGTGTGTGTATACCAATCCACCTGAATTGCCCATGACCTACACGCACTAATATGTGTGTGTGTGTTTCCAATTAACTATAATTCTCCTTCAGTTGCTGATTTTGTGTGAAATTATCTGTTTCTTCTACCTCTAGCCTGAAGGGTTAATCACATGACTCCTTTCAGAACCATTGCCAAGTTTATCTGCGCTACCGTTTCATAGCAGTAGGTGAGTAATATATTGTTTCCCTCCTCCGCCCACCAAGAGAGCTTGTTTTGAAGTTAGAGGTAGGAAGTATGCTAAATTAAAATCAGGGCAATGTGCTAAAGGTAGCTCTCCTCCCTATAATCTGACTTTAAGAGACATACCCTAAACACTATGTTCTTTTATCAGTGACATAAAGATTAAAACACGACCATTTTTCCAGCTGCCTTGGAAGGGAACTCGGGTACAATGAAGTGCAGATAGGTCATATTTTTAAACTTAAGATTGTCAAGAGTCTTTACAGAAAGCTTCTGTATACAACTAGAGGTAGGTGAACAGTTGGAGATAGGAGCCAAATCCTCAGCTGGTGTGAACTGGCATAGGTCCATTGATCCTACCCAACATCTCTTCTCTGCCCTATGCAGTTATCCATATCTAGAACGGATGTCATACCAAAGTTAATTAAGATTCCTATATGTTCAGACATGGGTTTTTTCACTTTCAGTTCAAGGCCAGGCCTATTACCAGAAATAAAACCACCAAAATATCATGCAAAATAGGGGCTGTATTTTCAGATAAATCCAGAAGAAGGTCTGCAAGAAATCCTAGGGGATAGGTGGGAGGCCACTTTGCACCAAATTTCCTTGCCGAGTTTTGCATGGGAAGAACTGTGGCCTCTAACACTGAATAGTAGAATTTCCAAGTGGAAGATAATTTGCAGATGCAAATGAAGGAGAAAGGAGGTTCCTGTGTTCAAATCTTCTCCGTTTTATGGGTCAAACCATAATGTGCAAACATTGGGTGCACGCTGATTTTGCCCATGCTCAAATGAAGACCAAATTGAGGTCACTTTGAAAATTTAACCCAAGCAGGTCACATAGTCTGGTTAAATGTCAGATATATTTCCACCCAGATAAGAATGACTTTTTGGTTAAACACTGCACTGGGACTAAGGAGACTTGGGTTTAATTTCTGACTCTGCCACAAGCAACCTGTCTAACCATGGGCAAGTCAAATAATCTCTCTGTGTTTCAATTCCCCAAAGGCAATACTAATCCTTCCTTTCTCCTTTTGTATATTTTGTCTATTTAGACTGCAGCTCTTAAGGGCAAAGACTGTCTCTTACGGTGTGTGTGTGTACTGTGCTTAATATAACCAAACTCTGATATTGGTTGAGTCCTTGGTGCTATCATAATGACAATAGCAAATAATTAATCCTAACTGCCCTATTTGTTCCCTCATGTGTACTATCATGAACACGAATAACATTCTATCTCACTTCTACAATCTGTGGCTCAAGGTGTGATGCAAAACCTTTTGGTTCATTGTACGATGCGAATTTATAAAAGACTGAAAAAAGTGGATTTAAAAAAAAGAGAGATGTGATTCAACTGAATGCTCTGACAGCAAGAATGCAGGTGAACATGGGATGGACTGCAGTCTCTCTGAGGCCACCTCTGGAAGCTGGTTCAGGCATGTGGATTTTGTTTGAAATGAGTTTGACAATCTTGAACAACACTTTTGAGCAAGAACATAAAGACCTTCGTCATACACTAAAAATGCTACTGGGGTGGGGTACATTTTCTGGAAGAAAAAAACTGACAACTTTGTTATATTACATGACAACTTGACCCTAAGCTGAAAAGGATTTGACTGAATGTGTTGCCAAAGTTATTGGAAAAAAATGTACATCTGGTTCAGAATAATAACTAACTTGTATATAGTGTTTTTCATAGATAGATCTCAAAGGGAAGGTCAGTACCATTATTCCCATTTTACAGATGGGGAAACTGAGGTAAGAGTGAAGTAACTTGTCCAAGGTCACCTAGCATGTCAATGGTAGAGTCAAGAATAAAACCCGGACCTCTTAAGTCCCAGCGCAGTGTTCTATTCACGAAAGAGGAGGACTCTACTGGCTACAACACCTCATAGAATAGATGACACTTTGGTAGCATTAGAAAACCTACCTCGATTGCTCTTACCTGGAATATGTCAGACAGTCATTATATGGGACTGACCAAGCTTGAAACTGATGAGTCCAGTTGTGAAATTCAGCTCCGAATCAATCCAGCACTAGTAACGGATGGAGACCTACTTGTTACAAACAGAATTCATTCCACCATTTTTACTTAAATAAGCACTTAACCATCGTGCTTTCTACTTTAAAAAAAAAAATCTAAGGCAGTTCCAAGACACAAATCTTTGGCAATATTATAAAGCCATAATAAAGAATCCACAATCTGGGGTCTGATCAAAGCCCTCTGAAGTCAATGGAAAGACTTATTGACTTCAGTGGGTTTAGGACCAAGTCCATAGGGACCATTTCTATAAGATGCTTACTTAACACCTCATAAGAGGCTCTCAGGACCTTCCTGAATTGAGGCTCATAGGCCCTAATTCTAGAGATTTACACGCATACTTAAATGTGTACATATTAGTAGTCCTGTTGATTTCAGTGGGTCTACTTGCATGAATAAAATTAAGCCTCCTCTTGCTTTGAATTAGTTCAGTTGAACTGCTCACATGTGTAAAGCTAAACACGTGTAAGTCTTGACAGAATCAAGGTGTAAACCATCAATTTCTGTTACCATCCTGAAAATAAGCCACATTTTGTCCTTATACCTGTCTTTTTAACCAGAGGAGAATCTGGGGGATAAATTTCAGATTAATTGGACAGACCACTTTTGAGATATCTGCCTTTGAAAAATTGTATATTCTTTTTTTTTTTTTAGTTTCCCAACATTTCTTGTTAAGCATATATCTCAAAAACTGCTTTCTCTAAACTTATTAGCAGATTATATAATACACAGAATTTATATAGAACTTTATATCATATAAGTGCTAACCAAACACCAATTAATTACTCTTTATAATTCTCCTGTGAGATAGGTAAATATTGTTATCCCCACTTTACACATGGTGAAATTTCCAGATGCCTAAATGAGAGTTGCATCAGTTTTAATTTAAGGTGTGATTTTAAACGGATTTAGTTAAACTGGTGTAAACCTGTGTACAGACACTCTTAGTGTGGTTTAAACCAGATTTATTACAGTTTAGTTCAACTTGATTAGGAAGAGGTTTAAGTTAAGTCAAAATAAGACACTCTTAAACCAAAATATGAGTATCCACACATGGGTTTGCACAGGTTTAACTAAACTGGTTTAATTAAACCAGTGCAAGTAGGTGTGTAAATGAGGTCTGCTATGCTAAGGGGTTAAGGCTCAAATTTTTAGTGTGTCCACTTAGACACATGCAACAGTACATGACCATTTCATGATTTCCTGTTTTGCTTATTGTAGCTAATATTAGCCTATTCTGTGCTGTTTATTCTAGCAATAGTCACATTTTGTCATTTTATATAAAGTGCAAATGCCACAGGCCCTTCAGACATTGTCTGCTCTGCACACATGGTGAACCCACCTTTAAAAATGTTCCTCATAAATCTTTCCCATCACCTTAGTTTTGCAATCATTAAATTGGGGTCGGGAAGGGGGAGAGGAGAAAGGAATCATCTTACAGTCTATTCCAGGCTCACTTTTATAACAATTCTCAATTTCTCCTTTTTTACTGTTTTTTTTTTCTCTTTTACTCTAAGTCATCTTTTTACATTGCAAACCCAAGTTATTATTTCCTGGAGGTTTACACAGGAAACCTCAGATTGTCAGTTCGTTTAATGTCACTTCACTTTATGCTTCATGCCAGTTTTAAAGCTCAGCAAGAATTGACAATGCGAGCCTTTCACGGCATCAGCTGACTGTGCTCTCTTTGACAGCAAGATTTCAAATCAAGGATTTAATAAACTAGTAGCTATTCCAGTTAGCAGGGAAATGTTCTTTCAATTCCACCACTTAAGGAACATCAAACAAACCTCAGCTGTACAGTTAAGATTATAGCTAACTCTGAAATACAGCTTATTTGCATGCACACTGTCACCAGGTTTGACTGCAAGAGGAAAGGGTATGAAAACATAATTTACCTTCTTGAAATAAAGGTGTGCATGTGTGTGTGTGTTTAAATAAGTAAAAGAGTAGAGGTGATATATAAGATGGTGTAAGTTACCCACTAGTAAAAGTCTCTAGGTAGGTGTAAAGGAAGGTGAGTCTAAACTGCTGTAACTTACATGTTGAGTGGGCTGGAAAAACAGTGTTAGACTCACTCAGATAAGTCTAAACTAGAGTAATTTCCAGTGCCTTCAGAGTTTAGTTTACAGTAAATTAAACTCCGTTCCATTCCCTTACACCCTTTACTACATCTACTTACTGACCTATATCTTGCCCCAGCTCACACATCACCTCTGAATTTGGCCCAGGGCTCAAAGACCCTAGAGGTCAGTTTGTTGGAGGGAAGAAAAGAAGCACTTGTGAAGCATTGACAGGCAAAGGGAAGAAGCCCAGTGAAAGTCCCCATCTATAGAAGTCAATGAAAAGGCTCCTTAGTGTGTGTCTCTTTGTGCTGTGTCACATGGTCACCGCTCCTCCAATCAGAATGGAGCATGATGCATTATTGGAACAAGCGCAAACTCTTACAGTTAATCTGCAGACCTTGTTCTGTGGTACTGATGCAATGGGAAAATTGCAAGTACAATGGGCCTCAAACTCAGATTTCCACCTGTTCTCTCATGGTCAAATTGAACTGGTGTCCAGAGCTGTGATATAAAATATGCAGGAGTTTTCTTGGTTTGGTTGCATGTGTTTCATTGTTTCTGTAATTATACTTTAGCTAGTGCATTTTTTATGAGATTTACAAGGGTCTCCGAGGTAGTTGTTTGGGGGAGGACAATAACCTCTGTATGAGGTATTTCCTATAGGTCACTGTTGGACAGGGTACTAGACTCTATGGGCATTGCTCCCTTCTGGCTTGGCAATCCTATGAGCCTTCGTCACTATAATAAATGCATTTAAACTGTGTATAAAATATTCCCTGTTTTAAAATTACATGTTGATGGGTCAGCAGGAAATAAAACATTTCTTTTTTTTCTTCTTTAGGGTTAGATTGTGACTTCAGGCACAGCCTTGAGTTGGGGTCATGCATTAGACCAGCGGTTCTCAAACTGAGGGTCATGACCCCAAAGTGGGTCGTAACCCATTGTAATGGGGTCACCGGGGCTGGCGTTAGACTTGTTGGGGCCCAGGGCAGAAGCCCAAGCCCCACAGCCCAGGGCCAAAGCTCGAGCCCACTACCTGGTGCTGAAACCCAAGGGCTTCAACCCTGGGTGACGGGGCTGGGGTTTTGGCTTTGGCGCCTCTGCCCGGGGAGGTGGGGCTCGGACAGGCTCAGGCTTTGGTCCCCCTCCTGGGATGATGTAGTCATTTTTGTTGTCACAAGGGAGTCACAGTGCAATGAAGTTTGAGAACCCCTACATTAGATGCATTGCCCCAAGAGGAGCCCTGGGAGGCATTGTGCCTCTAGACACCCCTCTGAGTCACAAGTTCATCCTGTTTCCCCCTACACCTTGCTCTAGGGAAGGAACAAGGCACTTTGCATCTTTTAGTGGTGCAGTGTATGCCTCCCTTTGCAGCCGGTTAGCTGTTCTGGCTGGCAAGTAATGAGGGAGGTAGGGGCGGGCTCCAAAGCACCTCTCACTCACTACCGTTCTTTGCAGCTCTGACTCGCCCTGCTCTCAGCTCCTTGGTCTTTTAGTGTCCCCCAGCTGTGTTCACCTGCCACACCTGATGGCAACCCTGGCTCATGGGATGTGGACACCTCTGTCCCACTCCCTAGACTGACTCCGGTCAGAATCGCTTCACCCTTCGGCAGCTCTCCTTGAAGCTACAGAGGTTCTCTTCTCCCTGGGGATGTCTGTGTAAAATTACCCACTCGGGTCTGCCTCCTTTGCTGTCTAGGTAGCAGCTCCCCTTGCTGGGTCCAGGTCTTTCTCCATCAGCCCCCCGGATCTGGGCCAGCTTGCCTGTTCAGAAATGCCTCTCCTGCTCTAGGCAGCTACCGCTGCTTTTTAAGGCAGTTTTCTCCAGTTCATCTCTACACCCAATAGGGGTTGGTAAAACAATTTCCTTCTCCACCCTCCAAGGGATTGTCTATTAAAGAAAAGGAGACCCTTAGTAATTAATGGCTGCCTTTCAAAGGCTTCATGACCTAGCTTAGATACCTCCTTTCACATAGCAGATTGTCTGGCTGTATCTAGTTTTGGTCAGGCCCCTTGTTAAACCCTCAAAGACATTTTCTTTTACCAAGAAATATTAATTATGGGCAGGTCTACTGCAGCCTCCGCCCCCTCACATCCTTACAGGAGGTAGCACTGGGCAAGCAGCCCCTACTCTCCCTACCATGTCTGGAGTCACAAACTCAGCAGGGATTGTGTACAAGAATAAGGGCAGTCAGTGGTGCAGGAATGAGCGGTGCTGTAGGTGCTGCCGTACCCTCAGCTTCAAGGAGTAATGGAGGGATAGCTCAGTGGTTTGAGCATTGGCCTGCTAAACCTAGGGTTGTGAGTTCAATCCTTGAGGGGGCCATTTAGGGATCAGGGCAAAAATTGGGGATTGGTCCTGCTTTGAGCAGGGGGTTGGACTAGATGACCTCCTGAGGTCCCTTCCAACCCTGATATTCTATGATTCTAAAACAAACACCAAATATAGGGTTTATATCAACACCCCCACTATAAAAATTGTGCCAGCACCGCTGAGAACAGTGACAATCTGATGCTGAAGTGCCCAGCAACTCGTCCTAGAAGATTAGTTGAGAGGATCCTGTTCCTTCCCATAACTATCCTCCCATGATACGTTTTTGAAAATTTCAGATTTAACCTTTTCCAGGAACCCTAAACAGAGCAATTTTTTTTTCAGGGACTCCAGTATGTTGTCCCCACTCTTCCACCAAAATACCTAATACCAGTTTTTGTTGGATACTAGAATTTCTGCCTCGGCACACAGTAACTTATTAGTTAGTCAATTAGGTGGGCTAATTGAATGAGTTTGTATGAGAGGGGGCTCAGACATGCCTGGAGAATGTGGGTAGTGCTGTTTTCCCACTCAAGGGAGTAGAAACCAACATGACTGGAAAGTAGTCATGGGTGACGGTACATCCTAACCTTGTAACCAGAACCACCATTGTTCTTAAAATGCACAGAACGTGGTTGCCTGCTGGAGAGGTTGTCCCAGCTTCCCTCTTGGATGAACAGTTCTATGTAAACCCCAATGAGCAGAGATGCTAATGATGATGACACATTGCCAAGAATCTTCAGAGGCAAATTTAAACCACTGCAGGCCAGGTTCTCTCGTCGGGCTAAGCTGTGCTTGGTGCAAGACTAGAGAGGATGGGGCAATGATGGCTTTCAGCATCTTTGTGCTGTATCTGAGCCACGTAAGGTCTGGGCTGGTTCCTACTATGCGTTTAAGTAGCCTTGAGGGATGCTGTATCTTGCACCAGCTACTTATGGCCCCAAGGGGCTGTTCCAACAGCCAGGAATCAACTGGGTATAGCAGCATTCCCTCCTCTTTCCCTTTCTTCTCGCTATTCCTCCTCCACCAGGAGCAACACAAAGCTCCTGCAGTGAGGGACGGAAGCTGCTCCTGTGTATTTTATAACATGACAGCTGAGAGCAGTGAGAATATCACACAAATAATTTATTCCAAAACATATGCTCACATTAAATAGCACCTTACCTTACAAGTCTTACCACTGAACTCAGCAGAACAAGTTGTGGAGTAAGGTGCAACCCGACGTCAGTGAGCGTATCACAAACCGATGTTCAGTGGCTAATTCTTGATCTGCACAGTCACCCCGTGCTGGTGCCGCTGGTCAGCCACCGCAAAGAATTAAAGGAGTAAAAAGCTCTTTTACTTCTGATACTACACTGCACAGCGTACACCATTCACAACCCTCAACAACTACATGTTTTATTGGTCCTACAAAACCCAGGAACCATTTTACATATCCTTGGGAACCATCTACTGGCAGCTTGTATAGTAGCAAACTATTGGTACATATACAGACATAGAGCATTCTTGTAACTGTATTATTTCTGTTTCCCAACTGGATGTCTTATGCACAACACAAATTGCAAACATTGCCACTGAAGGTACCATTCGAACACCGTGCTCTCTTGAGTGCAACATTGTTTCTGTGTGCCAGCTGAATAATTTACATAACTAGGCAACATGTTGTAAAGTGAGAATTTTAGAATAAAATATACCATTTGAAATTTGCCCATAGTGAGTATTAGAACATTCAAGCTTGAAATTAACTTTTTGTCTGTGTCCTAGTGAAAGGACACGCATGCAAATGTTTGTAGAAAGCAAACACAAAAAGGTTGAGAATATGCTCACACTGAAAATGGCTTTGGGACCCAGATAACATTTATGGAGAAAAAAATCATTTACCTCTAGCCAGGGCACACAGGTTTCGGAATTGATGATGAAAAAACGCAGCTGTTCACAAGCACAATTCTTCTGCCAGTTACGTCCATGGCAAACTCCTACTGATGTCAATGGGAGCAGGACTGAGCCCCTGCATTTCACATAGACCAGAAGACATAAACATACGATCCATATTCCCTGTCAATGTGGAATTGTTTCTCTTTTTACTATTAATGCTTAGTTCTGCTGTGAATCCGTCCTGGGTGACCCTGGGTAAGTCACTTAGATTCTCTGTGCTTCGGTTCCTCATCAGTAAAATGTGGATAAGAGCTCTTCCCCACCTACTAGGGATGTGGTGAGGATAAATGCACTAAAAATTGTGAGATGTTCAGATACCATGGTGATGGGAGACAGAAAGTACCTAAGATAGATAAATATTCTTCATTGTTATGGCTTGCCCGGTTTTAAATTACTCAAGTGATACTTCTCAGCATCCACTATAATACTGAAGATCTCACTGTTAAGAAATGCAAATAGGTATGTGCATGTTTAGTAGTTCCTATGAGAAGTATATTCAGTCGGACAGATCCTCAGCTGGTGTAAAGCAGTGTCACTTCTTGCTGAAGTCAATGGAGATGTGCCAATGTACACCATCTGAAGATCTGGCCTAATATATATTTCTCTGCCCATGGCTGGGATTTTCAATGGAGCGCAAGGGAGTTAGGCACCCAACTCCTTTGAAAATCACAGCTATAGAAGATATTTCTTTTTACATGTGTTTTAAACAGTCAGTGCACCCTGCACATTGAGATAGTATAGCCCTTTTCTTGTGAAATACTTACACTTTAAGTTGATGTTTCACTGCAACCAGAATTGTAAGTTGCACGTTGTTATGCATTGAAATAGCAGCTGCCACCTGGCTTTAGTATAAATGGAGTTTCATTGCACCTGAATGCACCAAAGGCCAGATCTAAAGCCGATTCAACTCTATTGACTTCAGTGGAATGTGGGCCAGGCCCTATAAGCAGTTTCTCATATAATTCTTTGCAAGGATTTTGAATTCAGGTATTGAGACCCTGTCCACTTTCGAAAGGATTTGTCAGTAGGACTATACTGGCAAAGTCTCCTCTTTTCGACACTAGAAAGACAAACCCTCCCGTATGGAGATGAAGCTTATACCGGCAGAAGAGTTCTTTTGCTCACGCAGCTGACGCCATTTCCCTGAACAAAGTAAGTTAAACCAGCAAAAAGAGTTTTTTGCCCGTATAACTAAAGAACATAGGAACGGCCCTCCTGGGTCAGACCAAAGGTCCATCTAGCCCAGTATCCTGTCTTCCGACAGTGGCCAATGCCAGGTGCCCCAGAGGGAATGAGCAGAACAGGTCGTCATCCAGTGATCCATCCCCTGTTGCCCATTCCCAGCTGCTATGTCTACGTTAGGGTTCTTGCTGACACAGCTATGTCGGTCAGGGCTGTGATTTTTTCCACATTCCTAACTGACATAGCTATGCTGGCAAAGCTTTTAAGTGTAGACCAGGAGTTTTCAGTTTTCCTGTCAACCCCATTCCAGTGATTTTTTCCCCTCCAACTCAGGCTCTTTTGGGAATGCCTTGCTGTGTTATGCCCTGAAACACAAAGCATTAACAGGCTTTTAGAGAGTGCCAACACATGGTGGAGGTGGCTACTGACTCTGTTTTCCATAAAACTGGTGTTAATAGGCTCTGGAGGGGTCTCTCAGTAAAGAACTAGGGACTTCAAGCATTTATTAGCTGGCTTGATTCTCCTAGAACTATCCAAAGTGGGAAACCCTAAATCTGGAGAAAAGCCATGTTTGTAAACACAAATGAGAAGCTACTAATGAAGTATTTTTACAGTTCAAGTTAGACGTGTGACCTTATAAAAGTTGATGAACTGCTATTGTGTTTTCATCTAAGCTGTTTGTTAATTTGTTTGTTAAGTGGCTCAGCAGAGTAACTGCTGAATGCCTGTGGAATCACGCTGCTGCAAGAGTTAAAACTATAGGCCTGCACTTGGGGGGTTTATGCTGTAGATCCTGCTGCTTTTTGGGGGGGGGGTGGAGGGTGGGAATAGGTGAAATAATAAAATAATGAAACGAGAAAAGCAGCTTGCATTATTTTGCTCTTACAATAACATTTTTTAGGCCATTTTACTTGTTATTATTGAGACTTAGTTTTGGAGATTATTCTGATGACAACAGTAATAAAAGAATTTATTTAATTTATTTATGTATTGGTCTGGCAACCTCATTTCAGGGCTTTGGGTAAGAGAGGTTATTTCTGGACTTGATTAACAATTAACTCGAAATAGCTGACCTATCATATTAGAACAGCAATGATGTAATTGAGCTGGCCCCTGAAAATGGCAGGTTGGAAAATTGCATGCCACATTTTTCAGAGGCAGTGATTGTAACTCTGTGGTAGGGATGGGGAAAATGCTGTGGAACATATATGATTGCTTGCTGTTTCCACTCTGTCCCCTCCAGAACCTTCACCCATTCCTGCATCTGAACTCAAATCTAGTCACTTTAAGATTCTAAAAAGCTCTGACTGACACAGGAAGTTGAAGTGTCAAAGCCTCATTTGCAGGCTAATGCCTCAGTCCTGCAAAAAGACCTACCTGTGTGGACAATTAAGTCCACACAGAATCATGTTGACTTCAAGCCAATGAGAGTGTTCACGGTGAGTAAAAAAAAACTGAATAAGTATCTCAGGATTTGGTCCTAGGTGTTTATTGTTTCACAAATATTGATGCATTACCTTTTAGCATTCAGTTATCTTGAACAGTACACTGTTGCAATTTATACCCATCCCTTTCAAAGGGAATGTGTTAAACCTAAAAAGTAGAGCTGGTGAAAAAAAATTCCATCAAAACTGAGTTTTTGACTAAATACTTTTTCTTTTTTTGCAAAGGGGGTCTGCTTTCTGTGGGGAAAAAATCATTTTTGTACCCAAAAAATGCCTGAAAACCAAAATATTTTGTCCACAACCAAAATATTTTGGATGAAAACCAAACTATTTTGATTCAAATATTCTCCCATGGTGCCTCATAGAAGTTGTCTTTGAATTTCTCATTTCTTCTGTGTGCTGGTCTCTCCAGCCAGATGACATCTCCCATGATGCAACCACCTTGCTTCACCCTGAGGGTAGGCCATGGTGCATCATGGGAAAGGTAGTCTGACCAGGCATCCCAGACTACAGTGGAGAATGGGAGCATGAGGCACCTAAACTAACATTCTCATGATGAGCCACGGCAACATTTCTTAAGCAAAATATGTCAGTTTTCATCTGAAAAATTTCAGTTTTTGATTTTTCTCTGAAAAGTACAAATTTCTAATGAAGAAAGTCCATTTTCTAATCTTCTCTGCTAAAATGGTGTGACCTTATGTTCCCATGGTTGGACAGATAAGGGTGGCTGTAAGAAACTCTCCCAGGTTGGCTCCCTTTTATGAATGCAGTATAGAAAAAGTGGATGCAACCTTCCAAAAAGGAGGTACGATCAAAGTCAGATCCTTAGAGTTCAACATGTTATCTTCAAACCACCATGTAGGAAAAGGATCAAAAAGGAGATTTCAGTTGTCTACTCCATACATAGAAGTGCAGCAGAGTTGGGTCATTGCTCTTTGGGAAACCTATAGAATGGGAGATGGCATCCTGGAAAGCAGTGACTCTGAAAAGGTTTTAGGTTTCATAGGGAACAAGCAACTCCACATAAGCTCCCTATGCAATGCTGTGGCATAAAGATCGAATGCGGTCCTTGGATGTATAAACAAGGAAGTAGTGAATGGGGGTAGGAAGGTGATTGGCATTGTTGGGACCTGTACTGGAATGCTTCATCCAGGTTTGGCGTCCAGATTTTAGAAAGGATGTAGTAAAATTGGAGAGGGTGCAGAACAGAGTCACAAAAATAATTTGAGGGCTGAAGAAATGCCTTACAGTGGGGGACTTAAAGAACTCAATGTGTTCAGTTTATCAAAAAGAAGACTGAGACATGACTTGATTATGGTGTTTAAGCACCTTCATGGAGAGAAAATACCAGGCACTAAAGGGCTCTTTAATCTAGCAGAGAAAAGCGTATAAGAACCAATGGCTGGATGCTGAAGCCAGACAACTTCAAATGGAAAATTAGACAAAATTATTTAATGGTGAAGGTGATTAACCACTGGGACAAACTAACAAGGGAAAAGGTGGATTGTCCATCTCTTGATGTCTTCAAATCAAGACTGGATGCCTTTCTGGAGGATCTGCTTTAGCCAAACACAAGTTATGCTTTAGTCAAACACATATTATTGGGTTCAGTTCAGGAGGTAATTGGGTGAAATTCAGCAGCCTGTGATACACGGGGGGTCAGACTAGATGTCCTCAATGGTCTTGTCTAGCCTTAAACTCTATGAACCTATTAATCGTCTCTGGGATAGATTTGACTCTGAAATAGGGCAAAATTACAATCCTAGTTCATTTTATTATGTAGCTGGTTTTTATGACTGAATATAACCACAACAGTGTTTCCAGAAACATGGGCGTCGAGTCATTTACCATTCCAAGAATGCACTGGTACAGCAGCAGTGATAATATATGGATTGCGCTATTAGAAACGGTAAAATGTAAGAGGAGAGAGATAGATAGATAGATCTTCTTGCACTTTACCATGTCTGTTATTATTTCATATATACTACACTCACATTTTTGAAAGTATGTTAAGGATGAAATGGTAAGCACTCAAAAGTTAGGAAATGCTAGATTATGGTGGTCGGTGGTCCTTCATTTGGCCCCCTTGTACCTATGCATTATGATACAGTCTTTAATTACATGATCAAATACTATTTTTTCCTATTTCATTCACTGCACAGGATGGATGGTGCTCACCATATGGACTCTTCAATATTTCTTTTTTGATCCTCATTGTTTAGTGTGCAGCCCTGTGCATTATTTACTGCATCCAGACTCTGCACTGAAATACAGAATTATTAATGTATATGTGTTTTTTTTCTACGGTGGTCTTTCACAACACTCCAGAGAGGTGAGGCGGTGTTGTTATCCCCATTATACACCTGGGGAAATGAGGCATAGACATTAAAGCCAAAGGTGACACCTAATTTTGGGTACCCATATTGAGAAGCCTAGCGCCTGGTTTTTTAGAGCACTTTATGTACAAGGCCCAGATCTCATTGACCTCAGTTACAATTGTGGATGCTCCACACCTTCTGCAAATCAGACCCCCAGTGTTTCAAACTGAGTACCCAGAAAATTAGGAACACGCAATTAGTGGCTACGAGTGAAAAGTCTGGTTTACGTGACTTGCCCAGCATGACAGAGGAACTCTGTGGCAGAGGCAGGGAAAGACTCTTTCTCCAAGGCAGCTTTCAACTGCCTTAACCATGAGGCCATCCTCAGGGATAGCTCAGTGGTTTGAGCATTGGCCTGCTTAAACCCAGGGTTGTGAGTTCAATCCTTGAGGGGGCCATTTGGGATCTGGGGCAAAAATTGGGGATTGGTCCTGCTTTGAGCAGGGGTTTTGGACTAGATGACCTCCTGAGGTCCCTTCCAATCCTGATATTCTGATTCTTCCTGCATTTCCCTGCCTCATTCATTACATACCTTTCAACTTCAGCAACAAATGAGGCAGGGCTCCTACAGGCAACATCCTCCTTCACTACACAACCCTTATGCATTGCCAGAGCAGTCTATTCTGCACACTGAATGGGGCAGAGGTCTTGTGGAAAATGTAGTATCTGCCACATGAGAACTGACTCTGGGTCGCCTCACTTCCAGTCCCAAGTACTATCCGTTGAACAACACTGCAGCTTGTTATCTAAATGCTATGTGTCGAGGAGATTTGTCACATCTGACACAATTTCTGCATGCTGGGTCAAAAGGAGCAGCAAATAAGGGCTCTTTAACAAGACCTAGCTCTTATCAAGAGCTTTTCATCAGTAGAGCTCAAAGTGCTTTGCAACAGAGGCCAGTATCATTATCGTCATTTTACAGATGGGCAAACTGAGGCATGGGCAGAGGAAAGTGACTTGCCCAAGGTCACCCCGCAGGCCAATGGTGGAGCTGGATATAGAACTCACATCTCTTGAGATCCAGTCCAGTGTGCTATCCACTGGGCAATGCAGACACCCTTAGGTAAGATGATCTCTTCTTTACGTGGTACATGGGCTTTCACTCAAACCACATTCACATGACTTTCTGTTCACATTGTAAATGTCACAGCTTCACAGATGTTTAGGGCCAGAAGGGACCATTCTGATCATCTACTCTGACCTCCTATATAATCCCAACATTTCCACAGATTTGACAGGCTGCAGTTTACCCTTTCCTGCTTTGGAATCCTTTTTTTGTCCCTTGGTACTATTTTATCCTGTGGGAGACAATCAGGGCCTATAATCATTGTCATCCACACATGTAACATGTTGCATCTGTTGCTTATAAGCTGCGTTGTAAATATAACGCAGTGTGTGTGTACAATTTTAAATGATTCATTTTTTGGTAGTGATTAATTTAAAAAAAAAAAAACCATTCCTGAGATGTGAACTGCTATCCTTTGACACCAGACAATTGAGAGAGAGAGCTGGCTCCACGTGGGGACTTTTTGCTTACAGCTATGAGACAGTGCTGCACTTTCTCCTAATAACCTTGACCTGTTTTTCCTGGCTCAGCAGTAGCATCTGTGTCACATCGGCTTAGCATCTGTTTATCAATCTAACAGCACAAACCTGATTCCTGCTTCTATTCTCTTTAGTGCCCGGGATATTAAAATGACTGAATTAAACCAGCAGAGTTCAGAAAACACAAGAGTAGGAGACTGGAGCAGATCTGTGGAAAAGGTGGGGGGGCGGGAGGGGGACCAGTTTTAAGGATGACATTTATTTATGCTCAACAGACCTTTAATAAAGATTCATACTGGAGTAGCACCAAACTCTTGGCAGAATGGAGGGGCTCATTGTTTGAACCAGAAAAGTTTGGAATCTCCTGTGTCATTTCCTTCTATGCTTATATCTTTAAAAATACAAGGTGGCCTAATAATACAATAGATTACAGGTGATCTCTTTAATCCTCTTTCACTATATGTCTCCTATGATCTTCTGCCTCAATTGAATGAGCGATAGAATAGTGCACAATATTTTAGATTAGATCTTTATTCATGAGTTGTGGCAAGGAAAGGTGGAAGATCTGAAAGCAGCTTCCACTTTACCATGCCTAATAATGCAACCTATACATTATCAATTCTTCTCTAGCAGTGCATTCATAGATGCCCACATTGCTAGAAACACTGTATGGTTACATTGCATCATCAAAATCAGCTACATGATAAAATGCTATTTAACTTCTCCCTCCGACCACCACAGCGCCGCTTCCTAATTTCCAAACTGTATGTTACTCAGTGTGTGGGAATACTCCTTGGTCTGAGGCATTACTTCATTCTGAATGCTGGCCTGGGGAAAGAGAAGGGTTTGAGTGGGAATAACAGACTACTCCCACCTGGCCTAAGCCTTTTGGAATGCCTAGTGTGCAGGCCATTTTTATCAGTTTCAAAACAGCAGTTCATGCCACATGGCACTCAGAGCAAGACAGCTCTTGGATAACACAAGATATAGGGGATCCCATTCTGACCATTGTGTGGAGCTGTCCTTGTTGGAGAAAGCAGGAGTTATCAGCCCTGGGAATTGCATTCCTCTTCTCCCTCCCCCCGCCCCCAACAAAGCAGGACTGAACCACCAAAACTCAATGTTGTTGTTATTTATTTATATTATAGTGATGCCTTGCAGACCCACCTAAGACCCCCACATTGTGATAGGTGGTATACAAATATAGCACAAGATACGGATTCTACCCCCAAAGAACTTACTGTCTAGATCGATACGACAGACAACCAAAGGGAGAAAAGAAGTATTGAGATGGGGAACTCAGGCACAGAGAAATTAAATGACTTGCCAAACGTCACACAGGGAGACTGTGGTACGGCTGGGAATTGACTGCAGATCTCCTGAATCCCACTCTGGTGTCTTAACCACAAGGCCATCCCCTAAATGGAAGCAGCATTGTGAAAATACAGCTGATGGGGGTGTGGGTGTACAGTTCCAAGGTGTTATGCCTCTGAGAGACAGAGAAGGCCAGAATATCTGATAACACACAGGACCTTTCAGCATTATAATATTCCTTAATGGCATGCTGGAGAATGTGCTGAGTACAGACTTAGGGAGGAATTCCACACACAGAAACACCGACACCCACTTACAGGAACTTTGTAAGTTACTCCTTGGAGGTCTCTCGTCCCTCTACACTGGGGAGGCTTCATCTGGAGTACTGTGTCTGCTTTTGGACACTGTACTTTAAGAGAGGCATGGACCAACTGGAGAGAGTCCAGAGGAAAGAAACAAAAATGATAAGCGGTTTAGAAAACATGACCTATGAGGAAAGGTTGAAAAAATTTGTTATGTTTCGTCCAGAGAAGAGAAGACTGACGGAATACACAAAACCTGTCTTCAAATATGTAAGAAGTTGTTCTGAAGAGAACAGTGATCATTTGTTCTCCAAGTCTACTAGAGGTAGGGCAAGAAATAATTGGCTTGGTTTGCAGCAAGGGAGATTTAGGTTGGATATTAGGAAAAACTTTCTAACGGTAAGGTTAGTTAAGGACTGGAACAGGTTACCTAGGGTAGATTGTGGAAACCCCATCACTGGGTGCAGGTTAGATAAACAGCTCTCAGGGATGTCTAGGAATACTTAATCCTTCCAAAGCGTGGGGAATGAACTAGATAATCTCTTGAGGCCCCCTTTTCCATGCTTTTATCAATCTATCCCTGCTTAGCTTGTGAGATGTGATAAGCTCAAATGCCGTAGTGGTATGACTGCATGCCACTGATTTATAAGTATGTAAATCATTATATATGATTTCTTGAATATGCATTAAGGAATATTTAGGACCAGGTCCCCAATAAATGCAAGTTGGCCATATTTTCAACAGCCATGATTTGCTGATTGTAAAAGAGTGGGGGTGGGGGGAAAGGGGAGGAAATAAGTGGAAAGAAGAGACTCATCATGCTTGTGCAAAGCACCAGCTCCCAAGACCCTCTGACCAGGTCTCCGTGGGAGGTGTCTAGATGATTTACAGGTTAATGCATTTCTCAGGCCACCTCCAGTGACCTTAGCTTACTGATGAGATGAGTTAGAAAGAGGAAACTTGTGTAAACAATTGCTGAAACCTCCAAAGGAGTTTTTTTCTTAAAGGGAACTAAAGGATATAGTGGTTCGAAAAAGCATTTGTCTAAAGCTCTGCGGAGAAGCAGGAGGTTCCAATTTGAGTTTGATCCAAGTTATTGTTCTTGCAGAACTCTGCAAAATAGGATGGTGCACAGGAGTTGGTCATAAGACGAATTAGAAAGCTGAACCATTTCTTGGTATTTTTTTAATGCCTTTACACCGCCTATGTTTTGTTTCAAATTTTGCCTTAGAACAATCCCCAAAACACAAAACTCATCCAAAGTAATTTAATTTTATCTGGATAGGGGTCAAAATCACTGGATGTCACCTGGTTTCTATTCAAAACCATAAATACGACCAGACTCACTCAAAATCCGCGCTCCCCCCACCCACCGATTCACTGGGAAATTGGATCCAGGTTCACTTGGAAAAGTCTGGACACTTCCAAACTGGGCTGGAAATACAGGGCCTCTTCTAAAGTCCCTTGAAGTCAATGGAAAAATTTCTATTGGCTTGAACAGACTTTGGATCAGATCACTAGTGGGAGATTTCCAGTACTTTCTCTTTTAGTTATCAGCAATTAATAGGGGAGCAAGTTTTCCTGGATAATTTAGCTATATTCATTCCAGTTTTGTTCATCTTTATTTAACCTGAACTGATTTAGCCATTCCTGTTGGCTATTCCATCTACGCACCAGGGCTCTTCGGTTGTGTTTGGTAAGAAGTCATTGCTGAATGCAGTTGAAATACACATTGTTTAATAGATACATAGGTTTTAAAGCCAGAAGAGACCACTATGATCTTCAAGTCTGATCTACATAATACAGGTCACATGGTTTCACTCATTCTTGCACCTTACTAGAGGAGAATACAAAGTACTGCAACTCTTAGAAAATTCTAACATAACGTGGACATTGAACGTTCTTGAAACATGTTGGGTACATTCAGAATTCAGAGGGCTAGACCTTCTAGTCTGGCTGAGCTATGTTTTGTACAGGACCAGAGGGGTATAGCAGAGATGGCTTTAAGCCATGTTTATCCTCCCTCAATCCTGAGGTCCGCCAGGGATCAAACCTGTTCCCAGAATTAATTAGAGTAGCCCCAGGGATACTCTAACTTATGCCATTGTGCATGTGGCCCCAAGGGACTGTTCTGGTAAGAAACAGGTGGGAGCAGGTGTACCCTGGCTAGGATTCTCCTACTCATGCTCCCCATACCTGGACCCGGGTGGAACCATTACACCAGATCTTTGTCACCTGAATTATCCATGCAGAAGAAATCCACAAGGGGCCTCTAAAACTGGTTCTTTTCCAGCTGCAAACCAGCCAGAGCAGAGGACAGTATCCTGCTGGGGTCCTATCCTCATTGCACTTGGTGAATGGGCCCTGTTTTTATTATCTTCAGGAGAATAAGCAAAGTGAAGAAAATGTTTCCCCTTTGGCTTTAGTAACGTTGAGGGAATCAGGTAGCTCCAGGAGGGTCAGCATCGGTCAGTACTCTGCACACAGTTGCATACTTCCACCTTTGCGCTGGTGTTTTCTCTAATGGGATTTTTATTCCTCCTAGACTGTGGCCAGCTAGAAGAATATTTATGTGGTAGTAAAAAAACTTTAACAGAAAGCTGTTTGAATCTAATAGTCTCAGGTATTTCAACACATCTCCACTTGCCATGTGTCATGTTGAATTATGTCGTGTCCCACATGTGACAGTAGCCCATAATGTGACCTGTGTAACACAGTTTGAAATGGAATGCAATGGGAGGAGAATTTAAAAAAAATGTTCCTCTTTTGTGCAGGATAATGGCTTTGGATCCATAAAGAAAACCACCCCCCAAATACTAAGGAATTAATAAAGGGGAGAAGGTTAAGTGGCAAATCAGCAGTTGGCCTACAAGGAAAACAGAATTCACCTAAATAAATAAATAACAACAATAATAATAATAATAAATATGTTTCAGATATGCAGTAAATATCACATTTTGTACAAGAGCCTCTAATAACTGTACAAACATTAATTAAAAAATCTGACCTTGTGAACTAATTAAACCCCCACACAGAGCAGCAAGAGAGGCGCAGAGAGGACAAATGATCTGTAGGAAGTCCGGGACAGAGCCAGGACCCCAAAGGTCCTGATTTTCAGTCCTGTGCTTTAACCTCTAGGCAACACTGCCTCTCCAAGTGGTCCACTTACTTGGGTCCACTCTGCTTCTGGCTACAGCAAGTATTTGCTACTCTACAGGATGGTGTAGGGGGAAACAATTCCATCTGCGGCAAAGCCTTGAAAAGTCCTGCTCTCCCTATGCAGGGTGTGATCCTCTAGGGACATTATGCTATTTGTCTGGTAGAGAAAAAGCTGTTTTTCACTGGCAGAAACGGTGAAATTTCACCCTTCAGCAATTTGGTGAAAACTGATGGTTCTGGACATTTCCAAGCCTGGGCAGCAGAGGAAAAGGCCGCACCTTGCTAGCTGGTAGATGCCAAGAGATAATAAATAGCATTTTGAGGCTGTGCACCAGACTGTCCAGTTTAGTTTATTTGCTTTGCAATCCGAGTGCTGACACAGGGCTATATCCTCAGCTAGTGTAAACAGGAATTGCTCCTTTGGCTAATTTACAGCAGCTGAGGATTGTGCTTATAATACACAGCAAGAATTACACCAGGTTCAGTATGCCCCGTTTCCTCCATGGGTGTGGAAGGCCCTTCCTGCAGTGGAATCACCGTGTAGGAGGCAGAATTTTGGGAGACTGGGACTTTTCAGCTTGGAAAAGAGACGATTAAGTGGTGATATGATAGAGGGCTATAAAATCATGACTGTTGACAAAGTATATAAGGACGTGTTAGTTATTCCTTCTCAGAACACAAGAACTATGGGTCACCAAATGAAATTAATAGGCAGCAGGTTTAAAACAAACAAAAGGAAAACACATTGCTCAGTCAACCTGTGGAACTCCTTGCCAGAGGATGTTGTGAAGGCCAAGACTATAGCAGGGTTCAAAAAAGAACTAGATAAATTCATGGAGGATAGGTCCATCAATGGCTATTAACCAGGATGGACAGGAATGGTGTCCCTCGCCTCTGTTTGCCAGAAGCTGGGAATGGGCAACAGGGGGTGGATCACTTGATGATTATCTGTTCTGTTCATTCCCTTTGAAGCACTTGACATTGGCTGCTGTTGGAAGACATTCTCACCAGTGGGTGGAAGGTGCTACCATCCTGATTTGCACTGGCATAAATCATTATATCGAGGTGCAGGGCAATGAAGAATCAGCCCACTTACTGAAGAGAGCTGGTTGAAAAAATTTGGACAGAACAATTAGTCCATCAACTAACACAATTTCATTGAAATTCAAATGTCTCATGGGAATGTGAGAGGGACCAGGTGCGTGAGGCATGTATCAGTTCAGATGGAAAACATCAAAACATTTCATTTCACTTCATTTGGACTTTCATTAAAATATTCATTTGATTAATATAAAATATATTGTATTTATGTACTTTAATATTGTATAAGAGTCTAAACACAGTTGTAATGGGGTGCTCCCCACACCCCCTGGGTTCAGCCTCCTGGCCCTGCTCCCCAGTGAGTCAGGACCACTGCAAGCTGGTGTAACACCCGTGCTCTTTATTCCTGTGTCCGGTCCGCATCATCAAGCTCCAACTATTTACAGATTATTTACAGGGTTGGCCTAGCACAGGCCTCAGTGGCAACAGGGTAGCAGGCTCCTTCTGAGCCTACTCTCCCCTCCTGGTCTTCACCCCATCAGGCTCACTTCCTCCCAAGCTTTTAGCCCCAGTTAACGAGGCTGGCAGGTGTAACCAGTTTCCAGGCCAGTCCTAGCTAATGGCCCAGCCCCAACTCATTTCTCCTGACTGGGTCTGGGGGGACAGGAGGTGATTTCAGGGCAGCCTACTGCCCTCAGCTGGGAGGTCCCCTGGATCCTCCTCACAGGGTTTGTTGGTTCCCCACTCACAAAAGCCACCGTGTGTGGGGGGTGGACCACCCCATAGCTCTACTCCCACCCAGACGTCTGCATACCAAAAAGCAATCGGGTGGTTGCCCTCCCAGCTGCTGCCCCTTCTTGCCTGGCAGTGGAGCTGGGTGGGCCTGACCCCTGCACCGACAATCCTGGGCTTCTGTTGCAGGTACCGAGCCCAAGGGGGCCTGGCCCTCGCTGCCTGTAGGATCCCCATGCAGACATTCCCTGGGGCCTTCCCCCTTTGAACCTTGGACTTCCTCTCTGGGGGTTACCACAGCAGGGCACTCCTTCGGTCACTCGCTCTCCCCTTCTTTCCTATCTTCCCTCTGACTTTGTTATCTAGTACCTGCTTCTGTCTTCTGGGAACCTGGATTCTCCTCCTCACAGCGACGGAGGGTCATAGGGGTTCCCCACCCCTTTCCTGGGAGCTCCCTCCTCCTCCCACCTGAGGGACTCCTCTCACAGCCATTTTTCCTCCGTTGGACAGGGCCCCCAAACTGTTCCCAGCATGACAGGGTATGGCAGCCGGTCTACTACTCTCGCCCGTTGCCAGGCAAATTTGCCCCCAACCTCCAGGGGCACCTGCGCCATGGGACAGGGCCTCCAATCCCCGCGGATGCCTTCTAGCATCATTCGTCTCCCGGAGATAAACCAGTGCAGTTTCACCAGCCCATGCTGAATGAGGGAGCGGGCCGAGGCCATATCGATGAAACCCCTCTGGGGCTTCCTGCCCACCTGTACAGGGATGGTGGTCAGCTCTTGCCCCCGCTTCTTCCCACTCGTCCAACCACAAAATTCGGCAAGCCCACACTCCATCACTGGGCAGTCCTGGGATTTGTGTCCCTGCTGCCCACCATGCCAGGAGACCAGTTGACCTGGGTGCCTAGGGGCCCCCTTAGCCTTTTCTCTCTTTTTCTCCAGGCATCTCCTGGGGGTAGGTTCTCAGGGCTTCTTCCCCCAGTCCAGGTCACGGCCTGTCTGTGGCTCCCTTCAGGGAAAGTCCACCTCGGCATTTTGACGGCAGCCTTCAAGGTCATCGGCTGGTGCCTCCGGACCCAGACCTGCATGTTCTCCAGGAGGCCCTGCACAAATTGCTAGAGAATCATCTGGTCCATTATTTCTCCCACAGTCTGGGTGTTGGGCCATAGCCACCATGTAGCCCAGTCAATCAATTTCTGGGCTAAAGCTCAGGGCCGCAAACCCCCAGTCCACCCCAAACTTTTTCCTGTACTTCTCATCCGACAGCCCCATCCAGTCCAGGACAGCCGCCTTCTCTGCTTCATAATCTTTGGCCTGGTTGTTGCTTAAGGCCATATAGGCAGCCTGAGCCTCGCCAGCCAGATAAGGAGCCAGTCTTAGGGCCCAGGTTGCCTTATCCCAGCCAGCACCCATGGCTACCTGTTCGAAAGTACATAGGAAGGTGTCAGGGTCATCGGCGGGGCCCATTTTACACAGCCCCAGCCCTGTCGCGTTGTTTCCATCACTGCTCGGGGGACTCATCACCTGGTGCAGGAGCTGCTGCTGTATATTGGCCTGCTCCCGGATGAAGGCCTGGAGGGTTTTTTGTTGTTCAGCCTGCCACACGAGTAAGGCCTGCCTCTCAGCCTGGTGGGACTGTTGGAAAGCCTGCAGGGTCTTCTGCAGCTCTTCCTGCTGCTTAGCCAGCCACTGCACTGTGCTCTCCATTCTCTCGGGTGGCCACTCCTTGGCGGTGGCTTTCGACATCCCAGACAAGCCCCCACATGTAGCAGGGTTCTCACTGCGCCCCGCTGGGTTCAGCCTCCTGGCCCCACTCCCCAATGAATCAGGACCCCTGCAAGCTGGGTCAACACCCATGCTCTTTATTCCTGTGTCTGGTCCCCACCACCAACAATTCCTACTATTTACAGAGTATTTACACGTTTGGCCTAGCACAGGCCTCAGTGGTAGCAGGCTCCTTCTGAGCCTTCTCTGCCCTCCTCTCGGGCTCACTTCCTCCCAAGCTTTTAGCTGTTAACGAGGCTGGCAGGTGTGGCCAGTTTCCAGGCCAGGCCTAGCTAGTGGCCCAGCCCCAACCCATTTCCCGTGATTGGGGCTGGGATGGCAGGAGCTGGTTAGGGCTTCCCCTGCAGCACCCTGCCACAACAATGAATCAAATCACTAACACAGAAATGAAACATTTCAATGGTTTCAAATTGAAATGTGTTTGAATTTTCCTTTGCAGGGCATTTCAGTTCAGAACAAAAAGAAATTTAGAAATGTGGGAATTTCCTGCGGAATGGATATTCCAGTTCTCACACAGCTCTATTATTTAACAATATCCAAAGGCCAGAGTTCCAACAGAGCATAGGACAGTGGTGCAGTGTTACAATGGAGACATGGATATGGACACCATGTGCATTCACTGTTTAATGCATTTAATGTGTGACCTACTGGAGACTGCCACTCTATAATGTACGCTACAGAGGTTCGCCAGCGAGCTGCAAAGTACAAGCAAAATCAATAGGAATGTAGGGGTTAGTGCACTGTAGCAAAGCAACTGGGAACATTGAGTTGGATGCATATTTGGATTTGCATTTGGAAGGTCAATATTACTGCCAAGTCCCATCATTTAAAAGGAGATTTTTGTCCGTAAACATGTAGCTCCAACAGCATACACTTGCGTAAAATTTTATATTTAGTAGTTTATAATAGCATTGGTTTCCCCTTGCAATCTTCTGAATGCACAAACTGCTTTCTGCAGCAACCATCTATCTGTTGGTCTGTCTATCTTAAGGATTTATCCTGTTGTTCCCCTTATGTTAATATCTGAGCGCCTTCCATGTAACATCAGTAGCAATAGTGAAGTCCCTACTGTACTTCACAGAGTCTCTGGTGCTTCTCCTATGGGGAGTCAAAGCCCTGCTTGGGGGAGGGTTCATTTAATTTTTTTAAAATATTTTATTCATTTCCTCTCTCTGTTTTGGTTGGTAAGTGGTTAAGGGGAGAAGGGGCTGTCAGTTTTGTGAGTGTCATTCTCAGGGTGGACAGTTTTGGTGGGTGTGGGATGGAGACAGGGACTATAGCCAGGGGAGCTCATCAGCTGAGCAGTGGAGTTCTTGCTGCTCCCCCTTTTAGAGAGTGCCAGCAGGTTCACTCCCTCTGTGCACTAGGGAAGCATTGTGCTTTGCTGGCCAACAACAATGCCAACCAGAGCTCCGCCCCTCCACTCCACCCCTACTCCAGGGTGGGACTTCAAAGCTTTTGCTGTTGAATAAAGGAGTCACTTTAAGGGTGTGTCTACAATGCAATAAAAAATCTAGGGCAGTGAGTCTCAGAGCCTGGGTCAATTGACTCAGGCTTGCAGTGTAGACATATGGGCTCAGGCTGAAGCCTGGGCTCTGAGACTCAGCAAGAGCAGCTGGTTTCACAGCCCAGGCTCCATCCTGAGCCCAAACATCTACACTGCAGTTTTTAGCCCCACAGCCTGAGCCCCACGAGCCCGAGTAGCTGACCCAGGCCAGCCATGGCTGTGTTGTGGGTCTTTTATTACAGTGTAGACGTTCTCTATGACTCCATCTAGCCCAATGCCTGCACCCATCACAGTGTTTCAAGAGCCACACAATAGCCAAGTAATATAAATAAAAATAATAACTCCAACATGCTATGCATGATTCCTCTGCAGTGCAATCTATAAGGGCAATCTTTTCTCTCTTTTAATAAAGCCTTTATTGGAGAAATTTAACAGAATTATGCCCTAATTATAGGAGGGGTTTTTTTGTTTTGTTTTTTTATTTGCTACTGGCATGAAACACACCAGATGAAGCTGTCTGGGTTCATGGTTTGTATGGCATATTAAATGCTTCCAACTGCTGTCTTTTGTGGTTGTTAACAAGTCAGGGCCAGACATGCATGCATTTTCTGAGCGCTTTCTGAAGATGGCGTGGGTTACACTAAGGTCTAGTCATTCCCCTTCTGTAATTTTATTAGGGCTGATCAACTTATTTGCTGAGAAATAATATCCAACCATGTTTTTGGAACTGCAGTCTATTAACTAAGTAAAAAGAAGCATGTAGCCCTCAATTCATGTACATTACTCCCCTAGGACTTGATCCAAAGCTCCTGAAGTCAATGGAAAGACTTCCATTGACTTCAGTGAGGTTTGGATCAGACCCCCAATCAACCACAAGTTCATACTATCTTCCTTGCCTTTGTCGTCTTCCTTCTTGACAAACCCTTGTGTTGTTTCCTCAGTGGCGCTCCACATGGCTAACCCACATGGATCAGATTGCAACATCTGGCCCTTAGATTGTGAACTGGGGACTTTGGCCAAGTTTTTCAAAAGTGACCAGTGATTCTGGGTGCCTCAGTTCTAGTGTGTCCAACTTGAGACACTTTAAAGGGGCCTGATGTTCATAAAATGCTGAACATCCACTCGCACGCATTGAAATTCAGGCCCTTTTGAGGTGTATCCAGGTTGAACATCCAAAAACTGAGATGACCCAAAACACTGACTATTTTTGAATATATTCCTGAAAAGCACCATGCACTAGCTTGCTATAGGAGGATAATAAAGCATCTGATTCTCTTCTCACTTACATTGACATGAATCAGAAGTAACTTGAATGAAGCCAATAACTAGGTTATGGAATATTGTCAAGTCCTATAGATATGCCATAGAAAATAGTCAAGTTAAGCATCTTTTTTGCATGTAAGAGTTGAGAGGAAAATTCTCATCATCTCAGAAAGAACCTTTAAATTGAATTTATAAATTAGAATAGTCAAATGATTAACTTTAGATCCCATACTTCAGCTGGGCAAACAAGTCCCAATTAATAATTTATTTAGCCCCTTGTCTTTTAATGAACTGACCATCAACTATACTCAGCAGCAACAGGCCTGAAAATCATTTTCAACAAACATTTGTGGGAGCAAAATTTCACCTGCACAACTATTCCAGCAAAACCTTGAAGGATTGTAGTGAAAATCCATTTAGGTTTTGTCAAGTGTTTGTTCATATCATTTCTCACAACTCTCCCCCGAGGTTCTTTCTATTCCAAACCAGACAACCATAGAGACTAGAGCTGGAAAAGACACCCTTAATCCTAGGTCATGTTGTCAGTCCCTCCTGCCCAGTGGTAGATTGTCCTCTGCGGTACATTCACCCGGGCTTTATCTTAATTCATCAGATAAAAAGGATGGTCTTGTAGTGAAGGCATTGAACTCGGTCTCTAGAGAGCGGGCTTCAATTCTCATTTTTGCTATAAACTTCCTGTATGGCTTAGGCAAGCTATTTAATTTGTCTGTGATTAGTTCCTTTATATATATGATGGAGTAATAATAGTTCCTTTCCTCACAGAGGTATTGTGTGGTTATATCCATTATTGTTTGCTCGGGGCCCAAGTGCTGAGTTGATGGGGGACATATGATTACTTAGACAGGCACTAATAAATGACTCAACCAATGGCGCTTCCACTGTTTCCTTTGGGAGACTGTTTCACAAATTGTCTAACAGCCACTTAAAAAGTTTGTCCTGATCTCCAACCTCAATTTCCCTTTGCTCAGTTTCATCTCACTGCTCCTCGTGATGGCTCCTTGAACCACCATAAACAATTCCTCTCCCTCCTTGCTGTTCACATCTTTCAAATACTGGCAGAACTGTGAACAATTTTGCACAACACAGCAGGGGGGAAGGAGCACCTCCTTCCCCTCCCCTCCCCCCCCCGCCCCGGAGCATTTAGGAAGATGTAGTGCCGCCTTCAGAGATGCCCATGTGGCTTGTCAATATTGGAGCACTGAGCACCTGAGGAGAAAATCCACCTGGTGAGTGAGCTTGCTTTCATTTAAAAAAAAAAATCTTCAGATTGTGTTTGCTTTACAATCTGAGTTCAAGCACTTAATTAAAGCCAACAGAGGATTTGAAAGTAAAGAGAAAAATTAGAGCAACAACTTTTTAAATTATGCTGTAGGCGGTCTCTCTCTCTCAAAATCAAACATCCCATCCCCTAAATGCACATTTAAAACATGGTGACAGAGGGATCTGATGGGCTGGATTCTGCTTAGCCCTTCTGCAGGGGAGCAGTACAGGTGATAGGGGGCTTCTGACAAATTGCATGGCCTGAATAACAGCTGCATTCCTGAATAAGGGAATGGCATTCCCTGCATTCATAGAAGCATAAGGATTGCACCCTAATTACACCCTATGGTGGGTGAGAGAGCAGGAAATAGATGGAGCTGTTGTTCCTTCCCCTCACCTCCCCTGACTGCACCAGCCAGTAGAATTTGCTGGTTATGCAAGGGTTCATTTGCTGCACCGCTTTTGGGGGTGTCGCAGGTTGTGTGATTTGCAGACATTGGAAGAGGCAGAAAGCCTTTTGCGGGCCCCTGATGTGATGTATCTCCTCATTGCACCCAATGAAGGGTTGAGCCAAAAAGGCACATTCTAGTCCTATAGTGTTATTAGATTCATTCCTAATACACCCAGCATTACAGTTCCTAGGCACTCCTACATCACTGTCTAGTACATGGACTATCCCCAGTGTTCTCCCTGCTTCCTGCTCCTGCATAGCCTCTAAGACAAGTGGACTGGGGGGACCCACCCGTCTATTAGGGAAGTTCCTGCATAGGAAGATTATGCAATGAGGTCATGATTCTGCGCTGAACATGCATGCAGGCTGACTCTTGCATTGATGTCACTGGGGCTCTGCCACATGGGTTCAGGGGTCTTCCTGTGTGCAGCTCAGTAAAGGATCAGAGCCTTATGGAGGTGAGTCTCATACCACGGGTAGAAGATGGTAAGATTTGAGCTCAGCATGAGTCTCTACAAAATTTGGATTCAAATTCCAAACAACCCTGCTCCCCATCCTGACCCCACCTCACCATAGTTGGAGGTATTAGAGGAAGGGAATTGTTGATTTGCACCCATCTCTAGTCACTACTTTTTGAACTACGTTACTTTGGGGGGGTTTTGGACCGACAAAGCACTGAAAAGGGGAGGATGAGGAAGATGGACAGGGGGTTGAAGAGCAGTAGATGGCAGGATTTCTAAACTTGTCACTGTAAGCTCTGCCAGGAAAGAACCATTCTGGTTTTGTTCCATACACACATTGTTCTTATCAAGTGGTCTGCAGTAGCAAATGGATGGCTCTGAGATGTAAACAGATTGGTGGGGAGCAGTGGGGTGGAGCATAGGCAGGGTAGCAGGGCTGGATCTAATTCTGTAGTGGCCATTCATTTGTAAGAAACTACCCTGTGTGAAAAAAAGAACAGATGTCTCATGTCTCAGGCTTGGTAGGACACTGGGCTGAGGTTATTTCTTGGCTTCACTTCCCATTTGTTTATTTGTTCTGAATGGCTGTGATAGTGTGTCTACTTCACTTAGTCTCCGCACACAAAGCATCCCAATTGTGTCTCTCAAGGAGCAGCTCCCATCACTTGTTCTCATGGCAGCTAGAAGAGTGAGCCCCTCTCTTGTTGGGCTCAAATGACACATTTCATAACCATCCGTCATTGAATGGGACACAATGAAGTTCATTTGAAAGCCCAAGATCCAGTCACTGTTTGCTTCCCTCCATACCCAGATGCTTCAAGTGATATAAAGAAGCCTCCTCTCCAGACAAATCAGGTTCTATTTCCTTGATTTATTTCCTTGATCTAAATAAAACTTTCTTGGTCCCACCCTTTATTTGTCTTGTCTCTTTATATAGTAAGTTCTTCTGGGTCTGTCTCTCACTGTGTACAGTGCCTAGCACAATGGGGCCTTGATTTGGGTTGAGGTTTCTTGATACTGTACTACTACCGATAGCTAGCAGTAATGGGACAGAAATGAAAAAAGAGGAAATGCAGATTGAACGCCAGGAAAAATCTCCTAATATTGAAATCCATTAGACTCCTAAAGCCTCATCACTTTTAAAACATTTAAAACTAAATTTGTCAAAGTACTGAAGAGAATATATTGCAGGAAAACCCTGTATTTTGAGAGAGGTGGAATAGGGGATCTTAAAGGATTTTTTTCAGTGCTGACATCTGTTATATGGTTGCATGCTTCTGCAGACTGGGGGACCATCACATCTCCCAGTCACTTCAATGCTAAAATACTTCTGCATTCCTAGGTCATATTAGCACCTGAAAGGTACAGATACTCATACTTCAGCCTTTCTGAAAATACCTCCTTTATATTATTTTACTGTGTCTTTGACGGAAGCAACATTAGAGGAGAATCAGGAGTGATTATGGATCAAGTTCTGCTCTGAAAGATACATGTGCACTCAATGGGGCTGCCATGTAGATCTAATGCCACAACTTTAATCTTGTCTAGTGACTATGGGCTCTTTTCGTGTCATCTTCTGTTCTCAGACTCTCCAAAAGAATGTGAAGTGTGTATCCTTGAGAATTCTCTCTCGCTCTCTTTTTTTTAATTGATCTTTGTCATAAGAATAGAAAACGATTGCGCAGCTATCTCAATTATGTAACAACTTGGGTTTTTAACATGAGAAATTTGACAAGAGTAGCAGATAGTACATATAATAGCAAATCCGATACATTAAAAATAATCAAACTCCTCCAGAGCAGTTTGAAAATAGCTTTTTAAATTGCAAGGTTGGGTACATTTCACAAGATTGAGACCCATCTCCGGAGGGGACATGTAAGGTAGGGACAAGTTGGAGACTGTGGGTGGGATTTCCAAAAATACTCAGTAGTGGCTTAACTGCTTTCTATCATGTCCAGGGTAAAGCTCCCACAGACTTCAACGGTAGCATGGGAGAAGTAGATCAACGCTCTGTACTTTTGAAAATACCAACTCACACTTCCTTTTATGGCCCCCATTATTGTAATACCTGAGCATATCAGAACCTTTCAGGCATTCATCCTCACAAGATCTTTGTGAAGTAGGGAAGTGCTGTTATCCCCATTTTGGAGTTGGGGAAGTGAGGCAAAGGTATACTAAGTGACTTGCCCAAAGTCACACAAGAAGTCTGCAGTAGAGCAAGAAATGGAATCCAGGTCTCTACTGGCTAGCACCCTAAGCACTGGAGCTCAGCTTGCAGTACTCCGCCACCCTCATGTCTCTCAATGGTAAATTACACCAGGTTAGTTCTTGTCTACCCATGTTGCATCAGTTTAACTTCTTTCATATGTGTCACAAGTTGGTATCTAGATTGTTCAGCCACCTAAGAGCTGTATCATCCAGGGAAGCAAGGCGTTGCCGTCTACCCTCTAACCTTCGAATCATGCACTTCTCCACCACAATTGACCATCTGCATCACTGCTCCACAGTCAGACTGTGAAGATTAAACTAAGCCAAAAGTTCTGCAGTTTAGCAGCCACTCTGGCCGTCCCAGTCATCAGTCTGGTAAGTCTAGTCCAGGATCTGTGTCCCGGGTTGCAGTGGATGTAACTGAGGCCTTCTGAAATTTGTCAGCACCCCTGTCTCTCTAGCCCCGAGTTGCTGTCACTCTGTGAGGACATAGCTGTCATCCCTGATATGTCATTGTTCGTCTGAGACTGGCACTGGGCCAGCAGCACTGGACATGAGTGCATGGATGGCTGCCGCAAAAGGATGTCACAAAGTCAGCAGTGGAAAGTCAGCAGGAATTGCAGGTGTAGGTGTTTTTTTTTCTGAAGGCAGGCAGATCTTCTTGTAGGAAGTGTGCATTGCTTACTTGCACCTATTGGAACCATTGTCAGCTCAGAGCACAGCAAGTTGTTTTCAGCCATCATTCTGCTCTCCGCGAAGTTTAAAGGGAGCTGGCATCTCATCAAAGATTTGGGGAGCTATATGAGCCAAAACATATAAATTAGATGTTAATGTGTGGCTAAGGCAACCTCTAATGATGCAAGTGACTGTGTTGACCTCTGAATCAATAAAATACTTATGCCAGCTTCTGGCCCAAACTGCTGGGATATGTCCTTTGCTTTCTCAGGGCATCCCTTGTAAGATGAAACAAAAATAGACAAAATGCAGAAAAAAAGGGTTGGATTTAGTCTGAGGCAAAAGGCCATGTGGAGGTGAGGACAATTATTTATTTTACCATGCCCAGTCTACCTTACCTATTTATTATTCAAAGTGTCTTAGGACTATCCAAAGGATAGGCCTCTTAAGTATTAATATTCATTTGCCTGTATGTTTGTTGGGTGCATTTCTACTGGCATATAACACTGATTTTACACTGGAGTGTCTCCTTGATTTCAGTGGACTTACCCCTGCTTTGCACCATTATAAATGAGAGCAGACACACTAACTTTTTCGATATGCCATGTAAGTTTGCTATGGTCTGACAGTGGGAGTGAATATTTGCCTTCTGGTTGCACACAGGTGCTATACACAAACGTTTATTGCTGAAGAAAACAGTACAAAATTAACCACGTCTAAAAAGTTTATGGACATCATAGGGATTTGAATCTGATATTTCCAGAGCATCTACAGCTTAAGCTAAACGAGCAACCCCACTAACTAGTAAAAGACTCTTTCCTCTTACGTGGGCTAGCCACAAAAAAGAGGAGAAAGACCCACATTGTCCTGGTGAAAGGAGCCAAACCCAGAGCCCTGAAGACCGATGTCCTTATTTAACCACAGAACAAGTAGATCATGGGTAACAGCAGTAGTCATTTTCTCTGTGTTGTCCCACATATTTTACTTTTATTCTGGCCATAAGAATGAAAGGGTAGTTCAATCTTCATTACTTTATATCCTCATTCAGTCTTTGGCATTTCAGATAAGATGGCCAGCAAGGTTGCCAATTATTGACAATGGTAAGGATCATTTTTGTGATGCTGACCTTTGTCCACTAGAAACTGGACTGAGAAGTCTTATTTATTCTATATAGGAAAATTAACCCCTTTTGATATGATATTCAAATGGTCTTCAGAAAAGATGGGGACAAATTGGGGAGAGTCCAGAGGACAGCAAACAAAAATGATAAAAGGTTTTGAAATCCTACACTATGAGGAAAGGTTGAAAAAACTGGGCATGTTAGTCTTGAGAAAAGGGGAGACCTGATAACAGTCTTCAGATGTGTTAAGGGCTGTTAATAAGGAGGATGGTGATCAATTGTTCTCCGTGTCCACTGAAGGTAGTGCAAGAAGTAATGGACTTCTTTGGCAGCAAAGGAAATTTAAGTTAGATATTAGGAAAAAATTTCTAACGATAAGGGTAGTTAAGCTCTGGAACAGGCTTCCAAGGGAGGTTGTGGAATCCCCATCACTGGAGGTTTTTAAGAACAGGTCAGACAAACACCTGTCAGGGATGGTCTGGGTTCACTTGGTCCTGCCTCCACACAGAAGGCTGGACTTGATGACTTCTCTAGGTTCCTTTCAGCCCTCCATGTCTATGATTATAGGATTCAGTGACTGTTTTATGGAGAGCTTTGCAATAAGATTCACTTGGAAATAGCTCTTAAAAGAGTACATATCTTTTCCTGCTACTCCTTATCTAGTGGTGATCATATTTGTCTGAGAAGTGAAAAGGTAGGATTATCAATGCTGAGAAGTAAGAAAGTGCCTGTCGCACTAATCTGTAAGTATTTGAATTATTATGTGGATTACCTCTGTAAAGTTGTGTACACTGTGCAGGAAACAGTATAGTGTATTTATACCTGAGGCAAATGAATAAAATCACAGGCACAAGTAAGCATGCATGCTGCTGTAGGAGGCAGAGGATGAACTGGTTCAGTAAAAGTCAGATATGTACCTCTGAACAATGGCAAAGCAGGCTCTTAGCTGCCTAATAACCCTAAACTCACAACACTGGCACATATCCTGACTGGAAACTGGAGACAATGAGCCCAATTCTCATCTCACTTATTCTGGTGTTATTCATGAGTAACGTTACTGAGGCCAAGATGCTACAAATCTCACAGAACAGCTGAACTCCCAAGATTTCCACCTTCTGGGCTGAAAGCTTGTGAGAACACCATGCAGCATTTAAGCACCTGAACCAGAAATTAAGCTTTGATTGGGGCTTGAACTGTAACCTTCACCAAATGAGGATCTGGATGCAGATACTATCATGTTTAATATGGATAAATTATGACTACCTTCAGGATTCACTTCGGAAGCACACGAAGTTTCTCCTGAAAATCCGAACCAAAGCTGGTTTCCAAAACCAAACTAAGGTTTCGCATGGCTTAGCCATACAGAAAATTGTCTTCTCCCAACAGAGATGTTTTGAACAGTCTTCAGGTCTCAGACAGTTTTTCTCCATCCTCCTTTACCCTGTTCTTGACATTCCCTAGCTCCATCTCCCACTTTTTTTATAGATTCCCTTTCCTAGAAAAAAACTCTCTACTAGCTTTCCAGTCCTCACCTGACACTACTGCTGGGGTGAACTTTCCACCTGATAACCACTGTCTCGTAAAGAAAAACAAATGACCACCTAGATTGCCACACCCATAACTTGCTTCTTTTACAGTTTCCTTTCCCAGGGACAAGGGTCTACATTGGTTTCTTTGCTCGGTCTCTAGACCTCTTGATTATCCCTTTGCAGAGAAGTTCCCCACCACCATCTTTGTTCATCCTCTCCTACCTTTCTCTCTGATGCGACCCAGATTCAAACATTCCTCCACAATCTTACCTGGAGGGATGGGGGCGGGAAATCCCCTTTGGGTTTCTTTTTCGTCCCAAGACCTGACTCCCTGATGTTTACATGTTCAGAAATGACAATGAATAAGACAGACAAATCAGGCATTGATCAGTTAGAACATACTAACTAGCTGACACTGTGTCCTCCATTGACTTACATCCTTGGCAACCCCATTGGCTCCAAGTCAAGGGAGACTTTGACTCTATATTTTCAAGGCCCCTTGTGCCACAACAAAAGCAAATGGCGGTCAAGCTTCATTGTGACCTTATTAGGCTAGACCTGGGATAAAGTCTGAGGTTTTTTCAGCCTGATTGTAATATGGTTTGATCCCTTCCACAACACTTGTATGCTTTGATTGTGGGTCAAAATGGCAGCAGCACATAGAGAGGTTTGCTTAATGACCTACATTTTATACAAACTGCAACTGGAGAAGCTCAGTTTTCCATGTCATTCCCAAGGCTGCAGTGTAGGAAACACTCCAGGGCCAGATCCTTGATCTCAGACCCAGCAAACACAGCCTTCCAGACATGTTTTGACTCCTATCTCTTTGCTAAATTTCAGCTATGGCATGTAGGGCTTTTTTTTTTCTTAGCGTAGTTTTGAATTTTAGCCAAGACCTCAAAGACATAGCCTGCCTGCAAGAAACATTTGCCTAAAATTACAGTGAAAAGCAAAAAAAGGGCTAGCTGCTGCCATGCTCCCCTGAAATCCATGTTCTGCTATTAAACAAGTGAGTCTCAGTTCGACAAAGACAGTGAGACTTGCTTTCTTCTTTCAATTAACTTGGTTCTGGTGAAGGGTCTGGCTTAATAAATGCAGAGGCTGGAGTCCTCAGTCTCTCTGCAGAACGAGAATGGCATGGTCACTCCGAGCTGCCTTACCAATGTTCCTTAGTCTTAACCTGAGCAATAATGACATTTTTACCTTTGATTCTTTGTATCATCTATATTACTCCTCTCCAGCCTATCCAAAATGCAGCAGGCAAAATTGTCTTCTTTGTCTACTGTTCAGGCCATATCACTCTTCTATCGGAAAGACTCTGCTGCCGCTATCTACTGTACTGAGTTTAAAATTCTCGTTCTCACTACATTACTCCACCCCGGGCCACATCTCAGATATCCTGTCTTCTTGCATCCCTCTTCTGTCCTTCACAGCACTTTGTTTCCTTCTTCTACTCTCCTCTTTGCACCATCTTCTGTGCTATAAACTGGGCAAGGAATGACTTCCCAAACCCACCACATCCACCAATATTCTCTCATTCAAATCTACATTCAAATCCACACCCACCAATATTCTCACATTCAAATCCCTCTGTTCATTTCCTCTGGGGCACCTGGCATTGGCCACTGTCGGAAGACAGGATACTGGGCTCGATGGACCTTTGGTCTGACCCTATATGGCCGCTCTTATATTCTTATGTTCTTATACGGAACAAGTAGCCTGCCCGGGGCAAGGATTGCCTTGATATTTGTGTCTTGTACAGTGCAGAGCACATCATTGTGATGATTACTATTTATTGAAAAGTTGATTTGGTATCCAAGTAACAAAACCTAATATCCAGAGTTG
Organism: Chelonia mydas; assembly: GCF_015237465.2. NCBI lineage: Eukaryota > Metazoa > Chordata > Testudines > Cheloniidae > Chelonia > Chelonia mydas. Next base: position 11,731,164 of record NC_057851.1, read on the forward strand.
AAAATGTGTCTGGCAAAATAAATTAGCAGAATTTTTATGGAGAAAACTGATCTTGACTTAACAAGCGAAACTAACAATCTCCACTGGGGAGATCACCCCTAGAGATCACATCTGGATTAAAAAAAGTATGTCCTTAAAAATTAAATCCTTCAACAAGACTGTGTTTAAACTAACTTCTTTGTACCTTGTCTTGGAGGGAAGGGCATATAGTATAAGTGATTTGAATTGTGATTAAGTATTTAAGGGTCTGATCCTGATTCAGTTGAAGTCACTGGTAAAGCTCAAATGTATTGCATGGCATTACAGGAGAAAATGGTGCACAGAGAGTGTAAAGTGCCTTCTGCCTTCTTTGTGTTAAGATCACCATTCTATGACCAGTGAGGGGATCAGTTTCACAACTGATGAGTTGACAGGAACACACTCCTTGACTTCAGTAGGACATTGCCTAGGAAGGAAACTGCTGTAATACAATGCAGAAAGATATAGCTGTTGCCTTTATTTGACAACATTGCTGGGCCCTAAGCACTCATCCACCAGCCTTATAGAAGGAAATGTAGTTACTGAGATCAAGATTCAACACTGGCTTCAGCCAGGGCAATTCCACTGAAGTCAACAGAATTGTATCCATTTACTTTCATGGGGAATTTGGCCCTAAGACGTTTTTAAAGGAATAAAAGGCTAGTTGTCCTCAGGGGTGAAAGTAACATTGAACACTTGCCAGTATGGGGGCCAGCCCCAGCGCCCAGAAGGGCGGGGCCTCAGGTGGAAGGGGCGGGGCTGGGGGGGTCAGCATCCCCCAGCCAGCCCATATGCTCTGCCTGGCCTGCGCTGCCCGGGGCTCCAGTGTCAATTTAAAGGGCCCGGGGCTCCAGCTGCTGCTGCAGTAGCGGCCGGAGTCTTGGGCCCTTTTAAATCACTGGCCCCGGGGCATCTGCTCCTTTTGCCCCCAGGTAAATGAGTCGTGAATGCATATGGGGAATAAATACTGTAAGGTGAAGATGCATAAATACCCCCAACTCCCAGTGAAGTCTTCAGGCTTCAGGGGTATAAATGAGGGTCTAAACTGGCCCATAGAAGCCAAGCAAGTTAGGATTTCCATTCCACCTTAAGTCACTCCATCGTGCTATGGCTAGGCACTGTGCAAACACAGAATAGAAAAAATAATGTTGGAGACTAACAAATTTATTTGGGCATAAGCTTCCATGGGTTAGAACCCACTTCATCAGATGCATGGAGTGAAAATACAGGAGCAGGTATAAATACATGAAAGGATGGGGGTTGCTTTACCAAGTGTGATGTCAGTCTAATGAGATAAATCAATTAACAGCAGGATACCAAGGGAGGAAAAATAACTTTTGAAGTGGTAAGAGAGTGGCCCATTACAGAGAGTTGACAAGAAAGTGTGAGTAACAGTAGGGAGAAATTAGAATTGGCGAAACTAAGTTTAGGTTTTGTAATGACCCAACCAGTCCCAGTCTCTATTCAGGCCTAACCTGATGGTATCCAGTTTGCAAATTAATTCCAGTTCTGCAGCTTCACACTGGAGTCTGTTTTTGAAATTTTTTTGTTGAATAATTGCCACTTTTAGGTCTATTATTGAGTGACCAGAAAGATTGAAGTGTTCTCCGACTGGTTTTTGAACGTTAGGATTCCTGATGTCAGATTTGTGTCCATTTATTCTTTTGCTTAGAGACTGTCCGGTTTGGCCAATGTACATGGCAGAGGGGCATTGCTGGCACATGATGGCATATATCACATTGGTAGATGTGTGGCTGAACGAGCCCTTGATGTGTGGCTGATATGGTTAGGTCCTATGATGGTGTCCCTTGAACCCATGAAAGCTTATGCCCAAATAAATTTGTTAGTCTCTAAGGTGCCACAAGGACTCCTCGTTACTTTTGCTGATACAGACTAACACGGCTACCACTCTGAAACCTGTCAACAGAATAGAAACACAATCCCTGCGCCATAGGGCTGTTGAATTTTTTTAAAAGGTAGCTTGACCTAGAAACTCCATGTGTGTTTTAATTTCTTGGTCTTGTTGAGTCCTAACGCCTTTTGCTAGTTTGGGAGGATGTGCAGGAAGAATTATTTAATCATTAAAGGTGATTTCCACCTACATAGCGATTTCCCTGACAGGAGGGTTTGTAAGCCCCAGTTAGCCCAGTTGCAGACAGCCATGGTGTGGGGAAATGCAAGCAGGAGAACACATGGAGGAGATATGGAAGGGCCCTGTCTGGGGCAAGACAACCACTAATGGGGAGCGGTGTGGATAAAGCTAAAGGGGGCACAGAGTGGAGGGAGTCCCAACACAAGAAGTGGGGGGGCATTTAGCAAACAAGGGAGGCTTCTCCAAATAAATTTCCAAACTCCAGTACCCCGTGGTCACCTCTTTCCCACACAAGTAATAATACCCACCTCTAAACATACACATGCTGCTTGTGCATTTTTCATTAGTAGAGCTCAGCATGCCTTACAAAAATCAGTGTCATTATCACCATTTTATAGATGGGGAAACTGAGGCAATGAGAGGTGAAATGACTTGCTCAAGCTCACCGAACAAGCCAATAGCAAAGCAGGGATGAGAACCCAGGTTTTCTGTGGGGGGTAATCCTGTGTGCAACTCACTAGGCCTTACTGTCTTTCCTTGTTCAGCTGGCTGTGTCAGTTAACTGCGTCAATACTTCTGACATGAGTTAGTGCTGGATTAGGTGCTTACTTTTTTTTTTTTTTTGCACTGTTAAATATGTTTATCCCAAAGAGGAACAAATTTCAATAGAGGATGAAGTGATCCATAGGTACCATCCCTCAGAATTAAGGTGGTTAGACAGAGGTAAGATGTCATTCTATTTTTAAATTCTTTCTGAAGACACCCAAGTGCTCTGTGTAAGAATGACATTTTGAAAATCATCATCATCATAAGAAAAGTGCATTAAATGTGTAACACAGTGCTCAATCCTGCAAATATTTGGTCAATAGCAAATTATATCAGGTCGATTAAAATGTTTTGTTTGTCCTGAACAAAATAATCCGTTTCATTTTAAAGCTTTTTAAAACTCTTTCTTAAGAAAACTTCAGTAAATTTCAGAACGGAAAATGTCATTTTGAATTGAAAAATCAAAATGTTTTGTCTCCAATTTTTTTTGAAATTTTGTTTTAGGTTGTTTTTTTTCCTCCCTATTAAAACAATTCAGTGAAATTGATCCAAATCTGCAGTTTTCAGTTAAATATTTTTGGATACAATTTTTGCCCAGCTCTTGTCAATAGAACTATTCAAGTGAGTAAGGATTATACACGTGAGGTTGCTGTCCACTCTCTTGTGTTTCCTTAACAGGTGAGAGCTTGTGTGTATTTGAGGATTTCTTTTTTGTTGTGGGTTTGTTTGTTTTTGTTTTTTTCAAACCAGCTCAGCCTGCATCTTTCTCTACCCACAAAGGGGTTAATTCCCTCACTGATAATTTTGCTGTCTAAGTCAGAGCCTTCATTACAAATAGCATCCTTACAAGAAGATGTTTCATTTTTTTAACTGGAGCATATCTAATGATCCAGGGGAAAGCCCTGTCTGATAACATTTGACCCAGCCTCAGATAAGAACAGTAAGGTGGCACCAGCCTCTTCCTATTTAGTCATAAGCCGAGGAACTGCACCAGTATACAAGTGACATGCATATCCCATGTATCAAAGTAGCAGCTCAATCTGTACTGCAATAACATTCTTTCACGTCTCAGCATGGGTGCTAGCCCTAAGCTGCAGTTCCAGTAATTGACATAGTTGCCCAATGCTAGAAAACAAACTCGGAAACTATTCTCATTAGACGTCTCCCTGGTTTGCTACTCTGTTATTGTAAAACCCAAACGCTGAGCTTCTTACCAGCGTGGTTCTGTTTTTAATTAGTTCTGATGGCACTGGGCTATGCGCCAAGGGAAAAAATGAACTTCCTGTGATTGAGGCTTGTTGCTCAGTATGTTGCTTCCTCTGTGTAGAGATTGTTTTTGCAACATTTTTCGGAAAAGGGGCTACTGACAGAAATAATATACGTTTTTACTGCTTTTGATTTTTTTTTCTCCCTTTCACGCTTATAAAAGGCAGCTCCAAGTCAGGGATCCTAATGTTACAATGCCATTATTTTGCTTTTGTGTGACTCTGCTGATTAAAGACATCCTGGAAGAGTAATTTTTTTAATAGAATAAACACAGGCTCCTGTTAAAAAAATTAATACCGTTGACTTTGTAGTGTTTTAAGTACATTAATTTGGATTTTTCTTTTTAAAGTGTAAGTTGCCTCAGCATGGTTAGGGGTTGTAGTGAAAAGGGGCATGAACACGTTCCCACCATGGAGAGTTCAAAGCTGCATGGGTGATCTGGGGATAAGGGACTCGATGTCTTAGTACAATCCTTTTTTCTTCATTGGGATTTTTTTTTAAGTAGACACATACAATGGAAATACAACAAACACTGCATATTCACTGTTGTGGTACCAGATCCAAAGCTTGAAAAGTCTAGAAATGACCAGTCCTCTCTCGTCAAATGTAATGGTGATGTGCTTGTTCAATATTGTTTCAACGGAGTCCTGGACCTTCTCAAAGTAAATAAAGACTCTTATTATGACCAGAAGATGGATCTCTGCTCTGTCAAAAAATAGAGAGACAAGCTGGGTGAGGTAATATCTTTTATTGGACCAACCTCTGTTGGTGAGAGAGACAAGCTTTCGAGACACACAGAGCTCTTCTTCAAGTCTGGGAAAGGAAGCCCCAGCATCACAGCAAAATGCAAGATGGAACAGATTGTTTAGCACAAGTAGTTAGCACATATTGTAAGGGACCATTCAAGGTAGAGTAGCCTGTTAACACCTTGTCTTTTATCATTTCCTGTATAAATTCATTCAAGAGGGTAGTGATTATCTGGTTTCACTCACATAATTGTTATTGGGGCATTTATTGCACTGGATGAGGTATACCACAGGTTGGGATAGGCATGTGTAGGATTCTACAGTTGGTATGGGTACTTCCACCTTTTCGTGTTCTCTGTATGTATAAATATCTTCTTACTATATGTTCCATTCTATGCATCCAATGAAGTGGGCTGTAGCCCACGGAAGCTTATGCTCAAATAAATTTGTTAGTCTCTAAGGTGCCACAAGTACTCCGGATCTTGAAAGGTGTGTTGTGGGAGGTGTTAATCATTGTAGCAGGAGATGTGTCTGCAGGTTTTGTATGTGTTGTTCTGTTAGAGCCTGGTGCAGCTTTGATGATGTGTCCTGCTCTGCTTTGGATGATGAGGTTGGGGGGTTATTTAAAAGCCAGAAATGGGGATTCAGGAAAGATTTCTTTCAGCATGGGGTCCATATAGAATATGGGTTGCAGTTTTTTGAAGATGCCCCATATGGGTTCCAGTGTGGGGTTGTAGGTGACAACTAGGAGTGTGTGGTTGGAGCGGGGTTTATTTCTGTATTGAAGCAGGTTCACTCCAGGTATTTGGGTGACCCATTCCATGACGTGATCTACTTCCCTTGATTATGAAGGTGGTTTTAAGTGTTAGGTATTAAGGCGTATGTTCTGGAGTTTCTCCTTGGAGCATATTCTATGGTATCTGAGTGCCTAGCTGTAGATAACAGATGGCTTGGTGTGTTTGGGGTGGCTACTGTACCTATGAAAGTCGTTGTGGGTTTCTTGTATATGGTTGTTTGTAGGGTTCCATTGTTGAAGCTGATTGTGGTGTCCAGAAAGTTGATGTTAGTGTGGGAGTGTTCCAGAGAGAGTTTAATGGCCAAGTCAAAAAATAGTCATTCAACCACAGTTTTGCTATTATTACTCATAGGAGCCTATATAAGGAACTAAACTGCTGTAGACCTCTGAAGATCAGAATGAGCTTCCGTGGCTAGCTTGGAGTATGTAACATGCTAGACAAGAACCTCTTTCTCCTTCTGTAGTGGCAGGACCATATAAAGAGGTTTATGAGCAGCTATTGCTTATAGCTACTGAAGTTGGTCCTTTAATTCAAGCAATTGAGGTGTGTGGCTTTTGCTTCAGAAACCAGGGCTTCCGTCCCTGCAGATGTCCCATCCCAGGGGCATTGTTGAATTATTGCCGTCCTATAGGCCAGTGACCTACTCGGAGGGAGTAGGCTACATCTGATTTCAAATGAGTTCACCTTCCAAGATACTAGCCAGAATAACAGTTGGTTCCCTAGCACCTCATTTTGGGGAGATGAACTGGCCAGTGCCTAGAAATTTCTCTGAATAAATGTATAGGCACTGAAGTCTTTATTTCCCATAGAAATTTCATCACATAATCTTCATCCTCTGAAGACTCTACAGGGAGAAAGAAAGAAAGAAAGAATTGATTAAAGGAACCAAATACATATAGTAATTGCAAAGTTCTTGGCTCAGGCTTGTAGCAGTGATGGAATAAACTGCTGGCTTAATAAGTCTCTGGTTGCTTCCAAATCATTGGAAGGACCTAAGTCCCTTGGTTAGAATGGTCCCAGAATTAGTATAAATTCATAGTCATTGGTCCCAGACAAGTGGAAAAAGGCAAATATAGTGCCCATCTTTTAAAAAGGGAAGAAGGAGAATCTGGGGAACTACAGCCTCACTTCAGTCCCTGGAAAAATCATGGAGCAGGTCTTCAAGGAATCCGCTTTTGAAGCACTTGGAGGAGAGGAAGGTCATCAGGAACAGTCAACATGGATTCACCAAGGGCAAGTCATGCCTGACTAATCTAATTGCCGTCTATGATGAGATAACTGGCTCTGTGGATATGGGGAAAGAGGTGGATGTGATATACCTTGACTTTAGCAAAGCTTTTGATATGGTCTCCCACAGTATTCTTGCCAGCAAGTTAAAGAAGTATGGATTGGATGAATGAACTATAAGGTGGATAGAAAGCTGGCTAGGTCGGTGGGCTCAATGGGTAGGCATAAAGGGCGGGCATTAACGGGCATCAACGGCTCAATTTCTAGTTGGCAGCTGGTATCAAGCGGAGTGCCCCAGGTGTCGGTCCTGGGGCTGGTTTTGTTCAAAAACTTAATTAATGATCTGGAGGATGGGATGGATTGCACCCTCAGCAACTTCGTGGATGACACTAAACTAGGGGGAGAGGTATATATGCTGGAGGGTAGGGATAGGGTCCAGAGTGACCTAGACAAATTGGAGGATTGGTCTAAAAGAAATCTGATGAGGTTCAACAAGGACAAGAATCCCATGCACCACTACATCCTGGGGACCGACTAGCTAAGCGGCAGTTCTGCAGAAAAGGACCAGAGGATTACAGTGGATGAGAAGCTGGATATAAGTCAATAGTGTGCCCTTGTTGCCAAGAAGGGAAATGGCATATTGGGATGCATTAGTAGGAGCATTGCCAGCAGATCGAGGGAAGCGATTATTCCCCTCTATTCGGCACTGGTGAGGCCACATTTGGAGTATTGCGTCTAGTTTTGGGCCCCCCACTACAGAAAGGATGTGGACAAATTGGAGAGAGTCCAGCGGAGGGCAATGAAAATGATTAGGGAGCTGGAGCACATGACTTATGAGGAGAGTCTGAGGGAACTGGGCTTATTTAGTCTGCAGAAGAGAAGAGTGAGGCGGGATTTGATAGCAGCCTTGAACTACCTGAAGGGGGATTCCAAAGAGGATGGAGCGAGGCTGTTCTCAATGGTGGCAGATGACAGAACAAGGAGCAATGGTCTCAAGTTGCAGTGTGGGAGGTCTAGTTTGGATATTAGGAAACACTATTTCACGGGGCAGGTGGTGAAGCACTGGAATGGGTTACCTAGGGAGGTGATGAAATCTCCATCCTTAGAGGTTTTTAAGGCCTGGCTGGGATGATTTAGTTGGGGTTGGGGTTGGTCCTGTTTTGAGCAGTGGGTTGGACTAGATGACCTTCTGAGGTCTCTTCCAACCCTAATTGTCTATGATTCCAGAGGTTTGAGCAATAGAGAGGCAAATGGAGGTGTTTCCAGGGCCTTTTATAGTTTCTGCCATGTGGAGGGAATCCCATTGTTCTTACTGTAGAAAATTACAGCAACAGCAAGATGGAGTTTGGAGTCACGTGGGCAAGTCACATGTCCATGCATTTTGCCTGGTCACCCCAGGAAATTCCATTAAGTGTAGATGGACATCTCCCATGGTCCGTTGTAAGTTAAATGTTCATTTGATGGGCCACTCAATTTGAATAGTCCCTCCAAGATGTGCTAGCTAGCTACCTTGTGGGTGTTATCCCAGGAGCAAACATTTGAAATCCAAGTATAGAGACAATACTTATAACTTCAAATACAAAAATGATACATGCATGGAGCTGGCATAATTATAACCAGCAAATCATAATCTTTTCATAGGCACCTCACTTGACAACCTTTGGACAAGATTTGCTGCAAATATATAACAGCGGTTGCAGCAACGATCTATATGTTCCTATTTTAATCAGATGATGTCACAGGGTGCTTCCTTTGTTTGTACATATTGCTCAAAGATAAATACACCAGAGTCTTCGGTATCATTTTCCCTTTGGGACAATATTTCATTGAGTGTGTATATATAACATATGCAAAAGAATATTATATTTATATATATATATATATATTTGTCAGGAAATCATATTAAAAACTGAGGCTCTCCATTTCTCCACAGTACAGACATAAGGTGTGCACGCTTCTCCTTGCAACTCCTCCACTGTCCTGTCTATGGACCTCAAAACTGAGCTTCAGGGTCCACATCTAGGAAACAGAGCGTAATTCAGACTCTCTGAATCCTCGGCCTGTCTGCTGAGAATACCCACAAGGGTGGCAATTAGTACAGGTTGGGATAATGGGGTTTTGTGGCTTGGAAATTATTTATATGTCTACACAGCAAAGAAAAAACCATGGTTGGCTTGTGCCAGCCAACTCGGGCTCGCGGGGCTGCAGGGCTCTTTCATTGCTGTGTAGACTTCCGGACTTGGGTTCAAGCCCAGGCTCTAGGACCCTGCAGGTCCTCCATCCCAAGCCTGGAAGTCTACACAGCAATGAAACAGCCCCACAGCCCAAGCCCCATGAGCCTGAGTCAGCTGGCATGGGACAGCTGGAAGTTTTTCTTTGCTGTGTAGACATACCTTATAAGACTGGGAGGTCCAATTCATTTAACATAGGCCACTAAACAGATGTTTAAATGTTGATAACTCGTGATAGGAGATAATGTGTTAGTACTGGATCAATCTTGAGGGTAATAACGCTACCACAGGCACCTTTTGATTTTTTATGTGATATAAAATTGAGATCCTGACTATCTGAGGCCATTAAAGATCTGGCAATTGCTTTGGTAACAGTAGAAGTGTTAACTCTGTTTTCCTGGCCAGTTTCCGGTCTGGATAATTATGTTCTGACCCTCTAAAGACCCATGACGTTTTGATTAGAAACAATATTTTCCTTAACTGTTGGTCTGTGAGGTGCTAAGCCTTTTAATTTCCCAATGATTTTAAAGTCAATGGGAGTGGGAGGTGTTCAGTGTGTTTCCGGGATGGGCCCTCCACCTACTTTGTAGCATTGCTTTGTGCTGTTGATGAGCTGCTGGGTTCCAAAACAAGTGTGGCTCCATTTTAGATTATGATGATTGATGATGATGATGATTTTCTTCACCTTATTTCTTTTTTCAAGGAGAATAGGAAGTTTTCAAAATAACTGAACAATTTTGACTATTTACATATTCAAAACCTGTATCCTTCTTCCATTTTCCCCTCACTGGCCCAGTCTTCCACCCTCCCTTCTCTCAAATCCCTCCTCACCATGGCCTTCTTTCAAAAGGCCTATATGCCCACATTTTCAGAACCATGCAAAAAGATCTCCATGTCTTGGAATAACTGTTTATGTTGGGATTTGAGGCACCTAACTCCCATGGGCATCTAACTCCCTTAGGTTCATTTGAAAACCCCCGCTTTAAAAAGCACATAAATACATAGTGCCAAATTTCTGTAACCTTACTTGTATCAAATAAGACTCTACTCCGCAAGCAGTTCCATAACCTCAACAGGACTGTTTTGATCAGCAACGTGCTTCCTGACTTGAACAAGGGTATAAAAATCTGGCCCTAAGAAAAATGTCTATTCATATTTAGTTAGTATATATATTTTAGGACACAGTGGGCCACATTCTTCAGTGTTGTGACCCCACTAAAGCCAATGGAGTTACACCAGGGATTAATTTGGCCCGATATTTTTATGTACAGCATGTGTATCAATCCCTGAACATAATTACAGTTGATGTCAATCTTTTAAGTTAATTACTAGTTAGGCCCCTTACAAAGACAGCCTTTGCCTAGGCCACTTTTAGGAGGCTGTTATCCATCCAGTGTGGAGAGATTTATGCTCTTACCATCCATTAGCATTAATAGGAGTGGTCCATATAAATCACTCAGCACCAATAAGGGAAGATAAAGCCCCTCTATGTTTAGAGTAAGAACAGCTTTGGAAAATCAATTTTTGGACCAAAAAAAAAAGGGGGGGGGAGGCAGGGAATGAACGTGATTAAATCTGTTATAACTCTGTGGTATGTAATAACACAGTCCGTATCATGACTGCTTCAATGTGTGGTAAACTTTTTTTTTTACAAAATTTATTATTACTTTTATAATAAACATGGCAGTAAAGCATTAAGATGGATAAGTAAATGAAATGCGAAGGGAAAATACTTTAAAACAGTATACACTAATGTTAAGTATGGTTACAGAATCAAGTATAGTAGAAAAGCAGAGGCCAAATTCTCCTTCCATTTATGCAGGTGTAAATCTGGAGTATTCCAGAGAAGTTACGAATGGAGTTACACTGGATTTACTCTGGTGTAAAATAACAAAATTTGATCCACAATGTTTCATTTATATGATAAACATTTGATCCACTTGTATCTACCGGAAAATTTCTCTTGCCTTTTTATAGACTGTCTGTGTGTGTGTTGGTCTATATAGCCATTCATGATTATCGGTATATGAGGGTCTTTAATACAGTTATATAAACCTAGACATACCACAGGCAGATGGCTACACTTTAGTTACTCAGAACAAAACTGCACTTCCACAGCTACCTAAAAAGTACACAAATTACCTAATGAAAAGCATTAGTTAGAGCTCACTATGTTAGGTGATGTGCCATTAAAATAATCACCTATCAGGGTGAACTTGTTATAATCATATAATCTTAAAAATGTAGGGCTGGAAGGGACCTCTAGAAGTCATCTAGTTCAGCCCCTTGTGCTGAGGTGGGACGAAGAATAACTAAAATAGACCATCCTTGACAGCTGTTTGTCTAACTGATTCTTAAAAACCTCCTGTGACAGTGATTCCATAAACTCCCCTGGAAGTCTGTTTCAGTTCTTAACAATCCTGATATAAAGGTCTTCCTAATATCTAACTTAACTCTCCTGGGCTTAAGATCAAGCTGATTTCCCCTTAATAATGTCCCTTAATATATTTGAAGACTGTTACTCCTAGGTCTTCTTTTCTCAAGACCAAACATACCCAGTTTTGTTTTGTTTTTTACCTTTCCCCATAGGTCAGGTTTTCTAAACCTTTTATCATTTTTGTTGCTCTCTCCAGTTTGTACACATCTTTCTTAAAGTGTGGCATCCAGAAATGGGCATAGTACTCCAGCTGCAGACTCACTAGTGCCAAGTAGTTACATCCTGTGTCTTTTATATGGCACTCCTGTTAAGGCACCCCAGAAAGGTATTATCTGTATGTGCAGCTACATCACATTATTGACTTACATTCAACCTATAACCCCCAGATCCTTTTCAGCAGTATTACTGTCTACCCCAGTGGTCCCCAAATTTTTCACATTGCGCCCCTCCCTTATCCCTGTCCATGCCCCCCACCAGAGCCGGGGCCAGTAGTGGAGCCAGGGTTGGGGGTGGGGCGCAGTCAGGAGTAAGGGGGGAACGAGTCTGGGGCCTCAGCTGGGAGCAGGTCTGGGGCTGGGGCCAGGGGCTGAGGCTGGAGACAGGACTGGGGGCAGAGTGGGGATGGTGGCACTCCCTCCCCGCCCCCCTGGGGGCTGGTCCGTGCCCTGCTGCGCCCCCCTGAACATTCCTCCACACACCCCTGCCCCACAGTTTGGGAACCATTGGTCAACACAGTTATTTCCCTTTTTCTGATGTGTATTTGATTTGGTCTTCCTACGTGTAGTACTTTGCACTTGTCTTTCTTGAATTTCATCTTGTTGATTTCTGACCAATTCTCCAATTTGTCATGGTCACTTTGAATTCTAATCTGTTCCTCCAAAGTGCTAACAACCTCTGCCAGATTGGTGTCAATGGCAAATTTTATAAGCACACTCTCCACTCCATTATCCAAGTCATTAATGAAAATGTTGACTAGTACCAGACCCAGGACACAACCCTGAAGGACCCCGCTAGATATGTCCTCCCAATTTGACAGCAAACCATTGATAACTATTATTTGACTACGGTCTTTCAACCAGTCTTGCACATACCTTATAATAATCTCATCTATAATGTTACATGGTGCAACAAACATACATTTTATAATTAATAACTGATCATTTGGATAATAATAATTACTACATTCATAAAGAGAGCTGGTCAAAAATTCTACACAGAACAGTTTTCCAATGGAAAATGGAGATTTTCCAAAAATTTAAACATTTCGTGAGAACAAGCCCATTTCAAAACAATTTCAACAGGAAAGTATCAAAAAGAATCATTTTCACTTTCTTGGTTCATTTATTTTGCTTTGACTTTATATTATATTATTATTGTTAACCTTATAGCGTATTTATATTGATTATTTTTAATTTTGTAAATATAATAGTCCATGTTATATTATCAAATATGTTATACTGTCATGTTTCAACAAAATAGACAAGTAATATTTGAAACACTTTGATGTTTCTAAATTGATTTTATTTTTAATTTCCATTCCAGGAGAAAATTCAAAATTTTGACTTTTTGTTCTGATTCAGAATGGAAACAAATTTCAAATTGTTGGAATATCCCAAGGGAAGGAAATTCCATTTTCTTACCAGCTCTATTCATATATTGTAAAGCCAGAAGGGACCATTTTGATCATCTAGTCTGAGATCCTGAATAAGGCAGACCATAGAATTCCTCTATATCCACCTAGTAATTCCTGCATTGATCCCAATAACCTGTACGTTAGAGCACCTCTTTCAGAACAACATTTAGTCTTGATTTTAAAGTAATGGAGAATCCACCACCCTTGGTAAGATGTTCCAAGGGTTATTTATGCTCTGTTAAAAATTTGCAATTTTTTCCCAGTGTGATTTTTTTTTTTTTAACTTCAGCTTCCAGCCACTGGATCTTGCTATACCTTTGTGGGCAATATTAAAGAGCCTTCCAGTATCAGATTTCTTCTCCCTGGGTAGCCAGCTCCTTATCGAGTCTGGATATACATTTGCTAATATAATACATTCACCAACTTGTTTTGGTTGAAACCCCCTCAAAAAATATTCCCCTCAAAAACTGAAACATTTTGTTTTGACATTTTCAAAATGAAACATTTCAATTTTTTTATTTGGAACCCACCCACCCCCCCCCCCCCAAAAAAAAATGAAAGAAAATGTTTCTTTCATCCAGAAACTATTTTTAAAAATCTTTTCTGTTCACAAAAAAATTCAAAATATTTCCATTTTGGGTCAGCATGAAACAATACCCACACACACAACTTTTCAGTTCATCCAGCAAACGAAAAAATCAGTTATTCACACCACTCTGCTTTTGAACTCTGTACTTTTAACAAACTGCTTATTTGTTGTTCATTTTTTAGGCTCCTCTGCCTTGTCTTTTTGACTGTGAGGTCTTCAGGACAGGGATTGCCAGCACGGTGGAGAACTTATTCTAATTGGGTGCCACTGTAATAGTAGCAATTGTAGATAGATAGATAGATAAGCAGGGAGGCTAAGGACCTGATTCTGACCTAACTTACATTGATTTTACCCCTGAATAACTTAGTCAACGGACCTGCCTTTACATCATTTTGACAATGTAAAGGGGCCTTAAAGTGCATATAAATGGGGTTTGCCCTGCCAGAGAAGTGAAAGGGCCCTTAGTGTAAATGAAAAGAATCTGGCAATGCAATTAGGCCTGACTTACACATTACACAAGTATAAGTGAAAGGAGAGTCAGACTCCAATTTTTAAAGTATGAAGCTGTTAAACTAAGGTATTGTTTTTCATGTTCCCCTTTAAATATAACACTGTATCTTCTGTCTCGTCCATCCCTTTTATGGCAGACGCACATTGATGTGAAGCTCACACAGACATCTACTGCAGCTAAAGATTAAAAAAATGCACATTACACCAAAAAAAAAAAAAAAAGAATATGAGGGTAACAATAAAAAACAAAACAAAATTTCATTGTTCTAAAAATCGGCTATTTACTAACAAAAAAGTCTGTACAAAAGAAATGTATGTTATTCTGTTTTACAGCTTCAAGCACTTCAGACAATTAACATTGATCCCCCCCACCATAAAAGCAAGCAAAAAAGAAACCCAGACACAACAGTGAGGGGGGAACTGATAGCTAGAGATGATGAAGGAAGAAAATCCAAAATTGAACAGAAACGGCTGATTCTCTCTTTGTGATATATTTTCTCTCTCAGCCTTGCATATTTGCATTAAAGTGATTGTGAATAATGTACATTTGACCAGTGCTGTCTGTGGAACTAATGCCTATTAAAGTGATGGGAAGTAGCATATGTTGTGCCTAGGGCAGAGAAAGTCCAATCACCCCCACTGTGTGAGTCTCCAACTAAAATGCAGGACAGCCTGGGTTTTATCCTAAATGAACCCAGCAGGAAGAAACAGGGCATAGTCCCTCGTTCTACATTTAAGCTTCTAAACTAAGGTTATAAGAGTTAGTTTCAGAAAAGGGAACTGTAACATCCATCATTTAATTTATACTTGGTGCTAACTTTGCCTTTATCTTATACCTGCTCCATAAATACAAGGGAAACCATTAATGCAGAGAAAGGGGACACATGTATTCAGTTGTTTCAAGAATCAAGATGCATTCACTTTATTGCCACCAAAGCAAAACCCCTCCTCTGCTCCAGTTATTCCTTCATATTTTCTGCCAGTGCACAATTTTGTCAGTAATTGCAAAACGATTTGGGTTTGTGGTTTCACTTTTATGTTCCTGCATTGTACTAGAAATGTTCTGCTATTTGAACAGTTTGGAAAGCTTTTTGAATTCTCTTACATAATCTCTCTAACAACCTCCAGCATCAAGTTCAGATCCAAAACAGCCTTTCTTCTACCTGTGTGAACTTGATAGCTGGGAAAAAAAAGGCAATTATAAAAATGTATGAGAATAACAAATTCAGCTGAACTAAGGAAATAAAAGTTGCCGAATTGTCATGTTTAGATCTGTAGCGATGCCTTTTGCCTCATTAACTGCAGCATTACAAAGGGGGGAAAGTGCTGGGACTAGTTTTTTAAAGACAGCATCCATCCCATACTTTATTTCTATTGCCAGTGAAATAAAACCTTAAATAGAAGCACATCAGTTTGTGATGTAGAAAAACATACTCTCCCAGTAGGTCAGGAGTAACTACATTGAAGTCAATGGGCCAGAATCTGATCACACTTTAAAGGTGTAAATCGAGAGACCCTCCACTGACTTTAAATCAGTGCATTGAGCGGAAGACTAGAAACCTTTATTAGGTATATGGTAGAAATGGGCTAAACTGAAAATTTAGGATCTTGAATCCAAGACATCAAATGCCCCATATTTTGGGGTGGGAATTTCATATCCGAGATTTTCAATTATCCCCCTACAGAGCCTGATCCAAGGACAGCTGAAGTAAGTGAGAGTTGGCCCATATAAAGGCTAGTAGCAAAATTCAGATACAGGGTTGGAATCTGAAACATAACCCTACTCCCAGTTCTGAAATGTTTAAATCTGGAATGATCATTTGGGCTCATTTTTAGCGCACTGACCATACTTAGGCAATGTAAATTTTTTTTTCCTGGTTATTGCTGATATTATTTCACATTTAAAAGATAATGGGTAGATAGTAAAAAAAAAAAAAAAAAAAAAAAAAAACCTACAAAATAATTGCTACAAGAACCTAGTCCTATCAGCAGAACTCAGAAATCTGATTATATTTCTATTATTGTTCTTATTGTTGCATAAAAAATATTGGATAGCTTTAAAGGGATTGTTTTATATTTTACTTCTCTTCTTTCTTTCTTTCTTTCTTTCTTTCTTTCTGTCAATAATAACACAGGAATGGGAGAAACTTATTATTATTATTACCACTAGGTTTAAAGACTGCAACTGAGATTGGGGTCCCATTGTATTGGGCACTCTTCAAACACATATTAACAGATAGTCCCTTCCCCAAAGAGTTTACAGCCTAAGTAGACAAGAAAAATACCTATCCCCATTTTACAGATAGGTAATTGAGACACAGAGAGATTAATTGACTTGCCCAAGGTCACACAGGAAATGTGTGGCAGAGCAGAGAATGGAAACCGGAACTCTTGAGTCTCAGTCCAATGCCTTAACTACAAGACCATAAGCAGGAGGACAAGGGCTCTATACATAAAATGATGTCTATTCTCACTTTTACTTGCTTGCACACCACTTCTCACATACCCACACAGAGACTCACACCGACACATATATTCACACTTTTGCCTGTTGTAGTCTTAATGGCTAATGATGGTATTACACAAGATTCAGATATGGAATGGTGGGTCATAACTAAAGCTGTGTGAAACCAAAATAGTACTTGAAATCAGCTTTGGTTCATGATCAAAATGCATCCATCCACCAGCTAGTAGAGGTTGCTCAATTTTCCCCCCGGCCTTCGAAGAGTCAACAGAAGCTTCTTAACACATGGCAAACCAGAAACTGTATCAAACGTGTGTTGTCAAGGTATTTTGAGTTTGAGCCTGATACACTAGGATAGGTCAAATCATATATATCATATGGTTTATTTCCTACCTCCCTGATTGGCTCAATCTATACTATTCAATCAGAAGGATCAACCTTGTTCAACAAAAGCCAGAAGAGAATGCATTTCAGTGGAGCTCCTTGGTGCAATGAAAAGTCAATCATACAAAAACCGAACAAACCACATTTCCTTCTAGCCCCTATGTGATTCCCCAGATTATTGGTAATTGGGTCCTTACTCATTTGTATTTTGCCTAACATAAACATGTTAATTTTAGATTTTATGTTTTAGATATTCCCCTAAGATCAGAATTCTCTTGTTAATTCAGAAATGAAACCTAGACTCCATGTATCCTTGTTAGGGGTGGAGGACAGTCCTATAATTCTTCCCAGTTATTGGGAATTCTCTCCTTGCTATTTTCATTTTGCTCCCATGATATTTACTTCATATCCTTGTTTCACAATGGAAAATTTGTTTCCCTGGTTTAAGAGACTTTTTTTTTTTTTGCCTAGATTCATAGAATTTAGGGTCTGATGGGACTGTTCTGCTAATGTAGTCTGACAGGCTACATAATACAGGCCATAGATTTTCATCTACTGATTCCTGCACCTAAGACTACAATCTATGCTGTACCTTGTCCGAAGCTCCGTTAAACCAAGGTACTGGTGCACCCATATGAACAGCTATGGTCCACACCTTGCTCACAGATTTAAAAACCAAATTCAGCTATGGGGAAAACAAGTTCCTTCAAAGCCCAAACTTTATTCTTCAGGACATGCAAGTCTATGCACTGATAGACAAAATATCATGAACCACGCTGTGTCACACCACACTTGGAAGGGGTGTCACTGTAACTAAAATATTGTTCAAGCATGAGATCTGGCCCTATTGAAGTCAATGGGGCTTTTGCCATTGACTTCAATAAGTGCCAGGATTTTATCCCATGTGTTTTAGTACCTAAGGAAAGGTACAGACTTTGGGCCAGATCCTCAGTCAATGGAGGTACATTGATTTACACCATTCTGATCTGGCCCATGGCCTCTATTTTGCCCCAGGAAATACCATGCCATGCCATTGAAAGGCGGTATACCAGAATATATGGTGACATTGCCAACAGATTTACGAGAGTACTATGTCAGTCTCAAAATCAGCATCTTCTGCAAAGATGCCAAATCTGGGTACGACAATGATTGTGCCTGGTTACTTTTTTTGTGTTGGTATTTTCAATATGTGTCCATTAAGACTTTTGAGTGGATATGTGCCCTGAGTCACCAAAGACATTACAAGCAGCTACCACAGAGCACAGCTGTTCATTGTGATCGTTGATAGCCACACATATAACCAGTCCAAAGCTGGATCACTCCTCTAAGGGAACCGCACATTTAGCTATCATTCAAAATCTTCATCCTGATCACTGATAGCTCTGTAACTCCCTATTTTGCCAATAGGGCCGGTAGAACTTTTTTTTGTGATGGAAGCATTTGCCATTATTCATCACACCAGTTCACTCTCCCCTCCAGTTCTTTTTATTGTGGCACAATATCCAAAACCCATGAATCTTGCCGTCCTAGTAGCCACGTCTGTAACATTTTGACGATACAAAATCAGAGCTAATAATAATTCAAGCAAGCAAAAACAGTGAAATGGAAAGGGGCATTCTGATTAGAAGCAAATATAAATTGCTTCAAAGGAGACCTTTTGTTAAGTGAAATGAATACCGGGAAAACCAAGGCATTAGTGGTGATCCAGTAATCACCCTTGTCAAATCAGAAAACATCAATCTATTGATTACATTGTTACAATTGAATTTATTAATTACATATATCTCTTCTTATATATTTAACCAGTTTAGCCTATAGTTGATATCAGCTTTGTGAACAAATGGACATAAATGACCTAGAAGTGAACAACCTTGCACCCCACTAAAAATTCCTAAAGCATCCAACCTCCTAGGCAAATATATATTTATTTTAACCATAGGTGCTGGAACTAGGGGTATGGTGTGGAGGTGAAGGTAGGGGGGCTGCAGCACATCCTGGCTTGAAGGGGTTTCTGTTATATACAGGGTTTACAGTTTGGGTCAATGTCTCTCGGCACTCCACTATAAAAATTGTTCAAGCCCCCCTGATTTCAACTATTATCTATTTACCTATTTTAGCGTTTTATATGGCCACCATCATCATTGTATCTGAGCACCTTCTATGTAAAATTGAGAGCAATAGAGAAGTCCCTAGTGAACTTTGTGGAGTCTCTAGAACTTGTCTTTTTTCAGGGTAAAAGGTTGGCTTGGTGCAATATTTTTGGTTTTGACTTTTTAAATTAATAAATTAATTAGTTTTTGTTGTTGTTAATAACACCTAGCTCTTGTATAGTGTTTTTCCCCATATATCTCAAAATGCTTTACAAAGGAGGTAAATATCATTCTCCTTATTTTACAAATGGGGAAATTGAGGCACAGGAAAGTGAAGTGATTTTTCTAAAGTCCATCACTAAACCAATGGCATGGAAAGCAGAAGAACCCAGGTCTATTGAGTTCCAGGCCAATGCTTTATTCCCTTGGCAATATTGCCTTGCAGAGTTGTGGTAACATACGTCAAGAATTAACCATCTTGTTCTTTGTTAACTCCAGAATATTCAATCTTGTTATTGTTTCACGTCCTTGTCACTTAATCTGAACTAACCATAATTATAGATTGTGCATTGGTCATTGTGATATCTGCTGGGAAGTTGGAAGCCACCTGGGGAACAAAATGAATATTTGCAATATTCTAATATTACAACATATAGCTCTTTTATACTTAGTGTAATTATATCTATTTTTATGCAAGGGACATGTGCTTACTGGGTTTTTTTTCAGACGATGTTTTTACTAAAAATGCCCCTGATTTCAATATTTGATATCAGATCTGCTATGATCTGCTATGCATAGATCTGCTATGCAACATGAAATCATCAAGAGGACATACTCATTTTTAACTCTTGGTTAAACATATCTGAGCAGATTTTGAAGTGTGATTTGCTCCCTGCAAACTGTTTTGATTAGCCATGCATATCACGTTGCCTTGTGGTTCCTTTCCAGCAAAAGACAGACACATTAGGAAACTGACTCCTGTCACTACCGAATTTCAACCCCCTCATCTGGGATTCATTTTCAGTCTTTTCACCTGATCTATGTTTACGCCCTTTGGAAGCTGAATCCAGATAGGTTGTAACACTGGAAGCTTGTGCTGACCAGATATTATACTCATCCTCCCCTCTTTGCAGTAAGGTAGTGTGACGGGTTGGACCCCATGCCCTCCTCCACATTGAGGGAAGAGGTGAATTTCATCATATATCTTTGGGTCTGTACTCCAAGGGAGGTGGACATCTGAGTGCTGGAGCAAGTCCGTTAAGCTGAATCTTCAAAGAGCTGATCTGCAACTGGGTGTGGCCCTGCCTGTGTGTGTGTTAGAGGAGGTTTTAAGAGCCTGGCTCAGCAAGACAAGTTAAAGGGGGCCCATGCTGGCAGAACAGATAGATTCGGTGGTATTTCAGCACATCAGGTGGCTTCCCAAGGGGTCCAACCCGTCACAGGTAGAACAGGATGGACGAGGTACATATTGAAACACAATTCTCATTCCCCAATGTAAGTTTAGGCCAATCCTGCTCACTGACTCAGGAAAAAAAAATATTATTCTTTGAAGAATGCAGCTTAAGAAGTTAATGTAATAGCCATGAATACCAGAGGGTGGAAATATTTATGCATACCTCACTGTTTCTAGTTCCACAACCTCACAGGGGCATATATTTGTACTTCCACATGACCACATCCTGATTGCTATCTCTTAAAAAGAGCACATACAAAATGTTTCAGCATTAAAGCAAGAAACACAGTACGCCATGGTCCTAGTCCGAACACTGTGTGTAGCTTGAGCTAAATGAAGAGACCTACTGACAATACTGCACACTCATCTAGGGGTTTGCTAGAGAGGTATGATCTAGTCGAAGAAGCATGGGACCACGAACCATGCACTTCTGAATTCCAGTCTTGACACTGACTTCCTTGGTGGCTTTGGGCAATTAACTCAGCACCTCACCCTCAATTTTCCAGCTGTAAACCTTACATACTAAAACCATGTTATGGAACATTGTGAGGCTTACTCAGAGATTACCGGCAGTGTTATGCATGTGTGGATCTCAACTGGAATTTTCTGTGCTCAGGACTACTGACGAGCAAGTCCATAATGAGCAATAAGTGATATGAATCAGTAGATGCACAGGAATCATGAAGCAGGAATAAACCATTCCCTCATTAATCATAGACTCATAGATGATACCCCTGGGAGCAGAGCCTCCTAGTTTTTCTAGCCAGTCCTCTTACCCTAGTCCTCTACACAAACCCCATAAAAGTATTACCTAATCTACTCTTGAATATCTTTATTGGAAAGGGCTGGCCAACAATGCATATACAACAGAAAGCAGATGAACCTTTGTCTGTTTTTACACCTAAACTCAAACCAGAGCTTTATCAGGATTTTGAAATGGTCTTTTACTTCTGGTTGTGAGCTGGGACAGGAACTGAAAATGCTAAAGTATCACAAATAGGATGAAGCTTGTGTCTTTCACCAACAGAAGTTGGTCCAATAAAAGATCTTACCTCACCCACCTTATCTTTCTCATTTCCTGAGACCAACATGGCTACAACAACATTGCAAACCAAGTTTCCCAAGGCAGGCAGCTCCCCTGGCAGGATGAGAACCAGATGTGCCAGAAATCTCAGGAAAGAGGCTCTTCTCTCAGGAATTCCAGCCCATTTTTGTGGACTCCAGGGATGAGATTTCAAAAACGTAACTTGAGTAACCCAGAATTATTAAATCACTGTTGAAAATGTAGGCCTAAATCCATATTTAAGTACCTACGCTGGAATTTTCAAAGAGACATAAAGGAGTGAGGTGCTCAACTCTCTTAGAAAGTTTATGGGCCGACAGACCCATTTGAAAATCCCTGCCCTACATAAGTGGCCTGATTTTCAAAAGTGCTGAGCACCCAGCTGCTCCCACTGACATCAGTGTGAATTTAGTGGTGCTCAGTAGCTTTGAAAATCAAGCCATCATTCAAGGGAGGGTGGTCCAGTGATTAGAGTGCTACCCAGGGAAGTAGAAGACCAGCATTCAGTTGCCTTCTCTGTTGTGGCTTTGGGCAAGTTCCTCTCATTTTACAAATGGGTAGGAATTGTTCCTTCCAATCCCATTTGCAGTCATAAATGAAACAATCTTCCCTCGTTCCTCTAATGGACATTACTTTGTGTAATAGAAGAGAACATAAGATGGTGCAACACAGCATAGACTCTACCAAGAACTGAACTACAGTAATATTGGGTTCTCCTACAGGTCTGTGGAGTTTATGATACTGAAACTGATCATCTGCACAATACGGGTTCATGGATTCAGAGATCACTGTAATGGTATGATGCTGGGAGGTACTTGGTACTCACAAACTCCATTAAAGCCATGTGCTCGTGTGCCTAAATTTACTCATATGATAAGTACTCTGCTGAATCAATACCTTACAGCCTGGTTTAATGGCTGTTGAAGTTAATCGGAGTATCTTGTTCCTTCAATAAGTGTAGGAGAAGAATTGTCTAATGGTTAGAAACTAGTTTAGAACTTGGGTTCAATTCCCTACTCTGCCACAGATCTCTTGTGTTACGTTGGGTAACTTATTTCTCTGTGGAAATGGAGATGACAGCACATCTCTACCTCACAGGGGTGTTAAGAGACTAAATACATTCAAGATTTGTGAGGTGCTTAGATACAAGTGATGGGAACCATGAAAGCACATTAGATAGATTGGATCAGTCCCTTTATTGTCAGTTCTACCATGTCAGATGCGTTTCAAACATAAATAATCATCTTGATTAACAACAGAAAAATACTAATGTGAGAATTACTAACATAAACTCTCATTCTGGACGCCAATAAATCCCAGCTTTTTAATGCCATTTGGATTAAATCAAACACCAAACTAACCTGTGAACTAGCACTGGGAAATTTCCATTCCAAAGAGAGCTTTAGTAATGCATGCCAGCAACCTACACTTTGTCCCCAGTTGGAAAGATGTTGGCAGCGATTCAAAACCATATGTTAATAAGGATTTTATATATATATATATAATCCTTATTAACATATGTTTTTAATATATATATAAAGCATCCTTATTAACATATGGTTTTGCGTGTATATCTATCTATCTATCTATATGTGTGTGTATGTGTATAATATATATATATATATATATACACACACACTGTAAACCTTATGGGCATCAACACACTTGTTCAAACAGCTTTTCAAATCTGAGTCCCAATCTTCATGAATGCATAAAAAGTTCCAGATGTTAAAATGTCCCAGGACATGCATTTTAACCAACTCTGTTCTGCATTTGTAGCTTGACATGCAAAGGAGGCATATTGATTAGAATTATTGGCATGCTTATTATTTTAGTTTTACCACTTCCGACCGAGTGGCATTTGCTCTGAAATGACTAGTCTTTTTGTTATTTATTCCCAGCATGGTACTTTCAGTACTTGGTTGCTTTGGGAATTCCCCTTATCTCAGTATCCTGGACTTTTTAGAATGGATTACTGTTTTGCAGGTGCAAGTACAGAGAATGAGAGAGGGGACGGTGAGTGAATGGGAGAAGGTGAGAAGGGAGAGTGGGCTAGGGAATGTATGAATGAATGCAAAACATCTGTGAGTTGCAAGACAATAAGGGCTAAAAATGTGCCTTTCCCTGCATGGGAGCACAAGCCGAGAGTAGGCAAAAGGAGACCACCTTTCTATTTACTTCTCTACATACAGCTCAGGCAATACCCCGGTCTTTGTGCTCCTGGGGTAAAGGGATTCCATAGGTCTATTTACCATTGCCATGCAGCTAGTGCAGTCATTTGCATGGGTGTAAACTCACTCTTCTCTGGTTGATAAATTTGAGTCTCAGTGTCCCCAGTAGTCATTTGCTTTCCTTAAGAATGGATATGTGTGCACTGCCAGAAAATCCAAAACCTAAGAGAAAGAGATTACAGAATAATTGCAGCTGAAAAGGGAGCCCGTTAGAACCAATGTAAACTGGATGATCTGCCTGGGGAGTGTAACAGAAGCCTAATAGAGTTTGAAGACTGAGATTTTGAGTCTGATCCTGATCTCACATATACTAACTTTACACCAGTATTACTTCATTGACTTCAGTGCAGTTGTAACGCAGACAGACCCTGGTCATCAGCAGTCGGGATCAAACCGGGGACCTCTGGAGCTTAGTGCATGAGCCTCTACGGCATGAGCTAAAAGCCAACTGCCTGTTAGCTAGCGCTGTGCAGCGGACTAATTTAACTCTCTCTAAGTGGTCTTGGCGCCACTAGATGGGACAGAACACCACACCCAGAAGGTGTGTGGGTTACACAGTTACTTCTCATGTACACCAGAATAAATAAGATCAGATTTAGGGTACAATTTTCAAAAGTACCTAAATGACTTAGAAGTTTATGTCCCAATAATTTTCAATGAGACTCAAGTTATGTCTATGCAGCAAAAGCCGTGCATGGTCTAGCTTCCCTGAGCCAGCCTGAATCCAGCTAGCATGGGTAACCATAGCAATTAAGACAGTGCAGTGTAGGCTTCAGAGCAGCCTAGCAAGCCGCATACATACCCGGAGTATATGCCAGGCTTATACTACCTGCACAGAAGACTGCTCTGACTTCACTACTATTGTTACCCACGTTAGCTAGATTCAAGCTAGCTTGGGTAGGCTTGGGTAGTTTTTCTTGAGTAGACATACTCTTAGGTCCAGCTTTTTTAAAGTTATTTAGGTGCCTAAAGATGTACATAGACATCTAATGGGATTTTCCAAAGCACCCTAGCAGGTTAGGGGCCTAAATCTCATTGTAATCAATGGGAGCTCTTGTAACTTTCTTAGATGCTTTTGAAAATCCCATTACATGCCTATCCGCATCTTTAGGTACCTAAATATCTCTGATAATCTGGACCTAAGTGTTTATGTCACTTTTGAAAATGGGACTTAGGCACTTCCGAAAACATTATCCATAATCCTTTAGTGTCTATATATACATCAGATATTTACAAGGTCATTGCTTTATGAGTTTGAATAGAGTGGTCAAGCAGTAATAATGACCAAAAGAGATGTTGAACCAATCTTCCTCACACAGCCAAGGGACTGCAATCAGTAGGGAACTCAACCAAGCCCCAAAAGTACTGTACAATAGTTGAGTTGCATAGGTCCACCTCCAGGCTGCCACTGTCATTTCAAGTCTGCCAGATTCCCCTTATGTTGGCCATCAACCTAATGTACTAAATGGAACGTCTCTCTGTATCCAGGAAAGCTACCACTGAATTTTAAGAATTAATCTAGGAAAATGCTGGATAATTTGAACGAAAGCATCAGGCTAACTATTTCAGGTCAAAGTTATTGCGCATATTGGCCCTTCACAAACACTTCAAATGAAGACAAGGTACCTAGCTGCTTGAAATGTGTTCAACCCCCTTAAAAGCATTATACAAATTAGTTCCCTGTGTAAAGCCAGTTTGGGATATTCTTGCTCACACCGAGAGATGCATTAGAGTCAATAGGTTAACTCATCCTACTCTATAACAAAAAAGGAATCAAACTGTCCCTCAGAACATCTTCAGCCCATTGCTGAATACAGCATTGTTATGTTTGCTACACTAAACAAAACATAACATTTTCTTGCAATCATAAAACTCTTCATAATTAAAACTGTTTTCTTACTTGTATCAAAGTAACCCTTCTGCCAGGTGTTAGCAGCAGCAAAAAGGGCCAGGTTCAATTTTCTATGGGTTTCTTCTGAAGACATATTACGCCCACCTGAGCTCATGCCCAGAAACCTGGGAAACTATATGTACCACCTTGGGGGCAACCTTGATGAGCAATAGTTCCCCACTCCCAAGCACTGAGGCCAAAGACAACTTTATTTAGTGGGGTGGGATACATCGAAATAAACTTGGAGAAACCAATAATTTAATGAATTAAGAATGTGAGGCAATAATCCCACCCCTTAGGGTGTCTTAACAATCATCCCAACCTCATCCTCCTCCGGCAATTGTGAGTGGCTAAGACATTCTAGCTCCCACCCTCCTCCCCAGCTCCCTATTCTCAGTTTGTAATCTTGGGTTGGTGGAGTCCAAAGAATCTGGCAGGTCAGTGCTGCCTGGGCCTCTCTGGAGGCCCCTCCACCTGACTTAGCTGAAGTGATTTCAGTTTTAATTGATGGTAGGGAGGCCCGCACCAGAGTACTTTAGGAAAACTGGTGCTTTGTTAGTGGTTTCAGCCCAAGACTCCTCAGCTCTGCACCATCCATCGCCTCAAAGCCTCCTCAGCTCTGTGCTGTCCGTCACCTCGAAGTCACCTCAGGTCTGGGCCATCCATAGATTTGAAGCCACCTCAGCTCTGCAGTGTCTGCTGCCTTGAAGCTGCCCCAGCACTGCAGCATTCATCACCTTGAAGCCACCTAAGCTCTGCACCATCCATCATCTCAAAGCTGCCTCTGCTCTGTGCTGTCTGCTGCTTTGAAGCTGCCTCAGTGCTTCATTGTCTGTCTTTTCAAAGCTGCCTCAGCTCTGCTCTCTAAAGAGCAATCAGTGATATCTAGGACCCCCTTACAGACCCCTTAGCACCAGGGAAATACTTCCAGCAGAAGGTAGGAGTTTCTTTCCCCTGTCTCTCCCTTTTTAGCCCTGTCCTGATACCTTACCAGCTGTGCCTGAATATGTTCTCTGTCAGGGACCCCGGGCATATTTGGTGTAGATCTCATGTTCCTTTATTTACTAGCAGGGTCAATAGCATTATATTGCCCCCAAATGCAGAACTTAACCGTATTTTAACCAGACACCCTTAACCAACCACATAACTGAAATGAAAATGAGGCCCAGCGCATTCAGTGAGTTTCTGTGGCTCACCAACAGATGCTGGCAGAGAGCTCCCTCCCTTATGGAGTTCTCAAGTGACTCTGGGCCACTCCTCTCCCGTTTCACCAACACATGGCAATAGTTATCTCCCGACTCTGTAGGGCTTCAGGCCACAGGGCTTACACCAATGTGATGGAAAGATTTATTCTGCTGAGATCTCTGGGCTTTTAACTGTGAATTGTATTTCAGCAAAAATATCAATCATCGTATTTAAAAATTATTGTTCTTATTATTCATTCGTTATTTTGTAGCACCCAAAAGTGTGAAAGGTGCAGTAGAGGACACATTGAAAAACATTGTCTCTTATGCAAAAAACTTACAATCTTGTCTATAGATGTATGTTACACAATTAATAAGAATAACAATGAGAAAGAGAGGATGAAGTGAAGATGAATATAATAGCAATATTATCAATGATTATTCACTTTGAGTTTGGTTGTTCAATTCATTTAGCTTATTGTTCGATAGATAGATAATTCAAATTAAACTCTTTGCTATTTTGTCTTATAAATGTCCAGGTCTACAGTCACTGTTCATTACCTTTTGTCAGTGGACTGTTGTTCTGGGCCAAGGTGTTCGAAGCACCGCAGGCCGGCAGAGGTACTCTGGAAAACGAGACCCACACGCAGCTAAGCGGCGAGTTATTGGCTTTATTGAAGGTTAGTGACACACCTGCAACGGGGACTCCAAGCGTTGGTGTCACGGAGGCAGAGAACCCAGCACACAGGAGCTTTGCCTGGGACGGAGTCCAACGAAGGGGTAAACAGCGAGCCATAATAAGCAGTACACAGAAACAGCTCATGAATATATAATTAGGTACTTTCCTAAAGGGGCTTTCCGCTACCTGGCAAAGGGCCATGCAGGGCAGACAGAACCGGCCTAAAACCGGTTAGAGTTGGTTCCCCATGTCCTACAGTAACCGGGCGGCCTCGAGAAAGCGGAAGCTCCCTAGCTAGGCTGTAACAAAGTCTTCCGCAGTCCCTTACAACTGTCATCTGTATGGTTGGAATAAACAGCTTTGTTCAGCATTTGATACCAATGACAAAACTCCAAACAAACAAAAATGTATGGCCATAGTAATATAGGATGGAGTTATTTGAAGTGAAATATATTACCAGATAAATATACAGCTCGGATACCAGACGGATTAGCCTTTCATGCCATTTAAAGAAAGAAACCTATTTTGTAATATGAAAATTATGTTTATATCTCTGATCTCACCTGGTGCATTTTCCCTCCTATTCTGCTGATAATTTCAACACATTTTTCATGACGAGCAATTCCAGACTCCATTATTGTTCCGAGTTCTGATATTCTCATAGGAAATGAAGAACTGCCAAACCTTCCTTCCTGTCATAAAGACCTGGAAGAGGTGGATAAGACCAAAGAATCTTCTGACTTAGGGAACATTTTATTTATTTATTTATTTACTTACTTATTTAGATAAATCCTCTTGGCAGGAAGGAGAAAACAAACATTTCAAACTCAGTTCCAAATATCTCATTTGGAATGTTTGCCTCATAATTACAGAGCTGCTGCCAAATAGCGCACTGAGAGATACGTAGAATAATTTGGTATTAAAAGACGTGGAGGGAGGGACAGTGGTGACTTCTGATTTTTAAAAATGCAAAAGTATTATATATAGCATCTTTATTGGCAGTCACAGCAGAGAGACCAATGATTTATTAGGATTCTGGAGGCATATAGATCTAAAACCCTTTCCACCATAGACGCGCTGCCACCTCTGGGGTGGAAAATCACAGCTGTTCAATGGGACACAACAACAATATATAACATTTTAGGAGACAAAGTGTTGAATAAATTCCTTAGCCAATTGACACTGAGAATGTAGCTAATATGGAACAATCCTAGTTAGAATTTGGCCAGGACACAGGGGTTAACATCTATATTTGTACGCAAAGGGTCATGGAATTCTGATGGCTACGAAGAGCAACAGTCTCTCTTTTATACCTCATCTGACAATCAGCCCCTCCAGCAACAGTGACCCCTAACACCATGTCAGTGCGTTGGTCCAGTACAGAATTAGAGGGGAGAGAGCATCATCTACTGAGTCACCAGCAACACTTCCCAGTAAACCACTGTCAGACACCTCCACTCTTCAGGGAAGTCCACATCCAGAGCAGAACTTTGTGGTTTAAGCTATTTTTACTGCCTACTGTTATCTGGGTTTCTGAAAGTCCCATCCAGTTATTGACCTGGTCCAACACTACTCAGGTTCATAGAGATGATAAGATCACAGCCCTAGATAACATGAGACTTCCAGGGAGGGAAACACCTCAGGGGGCGAAAATAGACATGTGGGGCTCAGGGAAAATCTGCAGTACTCATCCATTTTTTATATAAGTTTGCTTGCACTATCAACTGTCTTGTGGATCAGCTGTTCTATGACCCTCTAGGTGAAGAATTTCTACAGGATGAAATGGTTGATGACCCTTGCTCATTTTAATGTCAATCCCGTCCCTAGGAATGTGGGTGAGGCTCCAACTGAATAAGAGGTTCTTGGCCTCCCATGTAGTCGGAAGCTGAAACACATATTTCACCTTATGTAAACTCACCATCACTTCTTTCGTCCCAGGAATAGGAAGAGCAAATTGCAAAGACCTAAACCCTCTAAGGGTGCTCAAGATCCCAACTGCAGCAAATATACATTATCCTTTCTTGGAAGCCAGGCCACTTAGGGCCCAGTCCAAGGCCCTTTGAAGTTAATTGGTCAAACACCAGAAAGAAGCGAGACTCCATAGATCTGGATACGCCCTAGTTCTCTGGGTGCTACAGTGCACACCTCCAGGGTGGTGCTCTGTGTGGGACAGTGACAAGAATCTTTGTTGATGGGACAGCAGAGTGGAGGAATATGGCACAGTGCATAGCCAATAGTTCCAAAGCTTGCATAGCAGGAAGTGCAGAGGACTGTGCTTACTAATCCTCTTATACCCAAAATCAGTAACTTTAGCCTAGCTGTGTCCTTTTCTTACACAAGGAAAGAGATTCAATCCCTCTCAACAGTGATGTAATTTGTACTTGCAAAGCCCTTGTTATACACTGGCCTTGTGTGGAGAACGAGGATTTGGTCCAGTTATTTCCAAGCAACTCCTATTCATTTGTGCACAAAGAAAATGACACACCAGTCATGGCACTAAAGCCACATTGCTATGACAAGCTATGAAGGAGCTGCACTGGATCTGAACCATTCTAATCTGGCTTAATGCATGCGTCCACATGGAAAATAATAGGAGCCAGCTCTGGGACAATATAACACAATAATGTGAATCAATGATTTCACAATGATAGTACCAAAGGAATTAAGGCCAAATACTGCTCCCATTGAAATCAATTAGAGTTTTGCTATTGATTGCAAGGAGAGCTGTAACAACTTTGATTATTTTAGCAACCAAGAGTGTGTTTCTAAATGACTTATGCTTTTAACAACATCCTTTCTCTTTCATTTACGTTCCAGATACACAAAAATTGCTGTGCTGATGTTTACAGGGGGAAAATAACTGATCTTAACAGTTTATTTCAGTATCAGGAAAGTCAGGATTCGTCTCTGGCCTCATATTGGTTAAGGATAAATTGGGTAAAGTAATTCTTTTTGTGCTGGCCATAAAACAGACCACGCATGCTTTCAGTTGCAGGAACGGTTAAGCAGCACTTTAAAATGTTTAAAACTTTAAAAAGTTTGCCTGGTTCCTGAGAGCTGTAGAGCTTTAGGATGTAGCTAGTGAGGGGCGCACAGGGTCTCCTCCCATTCAGTTCAGGCTAAAAGGGAATGGCTTTGGGACAGACAAAGGTATGCAGACCAGGCAGTGCCAACGGTTGGCCTGATCCTGGAAGGTGCTGATTTTTTTTCCAACCTCGTCAAAGTCAGTATGAGCAGAGGGTGTTCAGCACCTTTCAGGAGGCACTCACAGCACCTCGCAGGCTCAGGCCCCACCTATATAGGCCTAGATTGTGCCATTTAGGAATAGCCATGGGTAAGGGAGTCCTGATGCGCCTGAGCTATTTGGTGTGCAGATTGCACCAACCTTTGCAAACTGCTTCTTCAGAGTGTACCTCCACCTCCTCCTCTGCACCCCTCTTGAAATAATGTGGGACCCCAGGGATTAGGGTGACCATATTTCCCTATGCTGAATACGGGACACCTGGTTCTCCGCACAGCCCTGGGTGTCAGAGGTGACCCACCGGGGGGGATATGGAGGAGCAGAGGGGTGGGGCGGGGGGTGAATGGGAAAAGCAGGGAGAAGATAGAGAGAGGGGGAGCATATAAAGGGTTGGTGGGTGGGCAGCAGAGGCGACACGGAATCGGCCACTGCCTGGTGCCTGCCCACACTCACCAGCCACCGCAGCTTGCGGTGCAAAGCCAGTGCTGGACGGAAATGGGGTGGAAGGTGAGGTCCTGCTGGCCAAGAACCAGCACGCAGCAGGGGCTGCACTGACAGACCAGCAGGGGGAGCAGCCAGCCCCGCACGCTGCATCTTTGCCCTGCCACCAGCCTTGCACATCCGTGTCCATCGTCGGCCACTGGACTCACCACTGGTGGGCAGGCAGTTGGTAAGCATTGATCTGGCCAGCAGCAGGACTCGCCCGTACTGATGGGGAGCAGTCAGAAAATATGGGACAATTTGCCCATTTTTCAGAAAAAGTCAGGACACCTGCAGGAGGGCTTAAATACGGCACTGTCCCTTTAAAAACGGGATGTCTGGTCACCCTACCAGGGATGCACTGATGGAGAAAGCTCTGCAGATCCCATGAGCAGGGGCTGTAGTTGTAACCAGCTTTGGTGGAGGGTGCACAAGTGGGAGAAGGCAATGTTGTAACAGACCATTGTCTCTATGACATATGATATAATATCTACATATGATAATTTGTCTAAGTGAAATTTAACATAGGATGTAAACAATACAGTTTGATCCCTTCATAGAAGAGGGCACACATTTTATTATCTAATTACAACAGGGTTAGCAGGTATTGGCATTGCAGACCAAGATCATTTCCCATCCTCACATATAGGCAGGTACTGACCTTCCTGCAATTCCCTGAGCTGCTGTCACTCTCCTACTATGTCCTCTTGAGTTTCCAACTTAGATTCCCAAATAAATAAGTCACAACAGCCACAGGCCAGCAATAAATTTCTTTTTAATTATTATTTTTTTCTTCAACTGGTAAAGACCTAAGATACCTGCTACGATACCTTAAATATTTAGGATTGATTGTCATGGCAGATAAGTCACTCAATGGAAAACCACAGAGAATACCAACAGGTGATATCTTCCCTGCCACTAAAAGGAATAGTTTTTTCTATCATTTTTTTCTATCTATCTATCTATCTATCTGTTGCATCCATTCAATAAAATGCCATTAAAAACTCCATGGGATTATTCATTTTCTTAAAGTTAGGTATGTACCTTGCTGAATTAGGGTCTGTGCAGATATTTTCATTGCACCATTACCAAAGCATGGGAATGCTTAGAACTAAAATATTCAGGTAGACTACCTTGAAGTGTCTCTTGGAGACTGATAACTACAACGGCAAATGCTGGGGAGGCCTTCTGACTCCTGTCCAATGTGTGCTGGATATTACATCAATGTATGGTGCAGCAAAATAAGTGTCACAGTGGTGGAGTCAGTTACTGATTTCTAAAGAGAACCTGGTTGTGATGGGGTCCTCGGGATGCAACCTGGTCTGTGGGACCACTGAGTCCTCAAAACCCACCAACCCAGGCTGCCTCTCACATTGGGCTTCTGCTGTCAAGCTACAATCCTTTGGCAGGCTCTGCACTCGCACAGACATCCACAGGCAGGGACACACCCAACTGAGTTATATGAATGATCTCCCAGCCACATATGAACCATCAACAGGGAGGCTCCAGCCAATTCCCCACAGCTCCCCAATCTTGCACCCGAGAACTGTACTATTTTGCACTAATCAGAAGCCTGGCCAGTGTAAGTTCATTATCTAGTTCGCCACTTTGTCAAAGGAAGGGGGACATGCACCAGCCTTTGTAACCTGAGATTTCTTAAGTTCTTTAGACAAACTCACTGGTAAGGCTGAAACATTTAACATATGTTTATTAACTACAGAAAGATAGATTTAAAGTGATTATAAGTGGGAGGCATAAAGGTCAGAGACAGTTACCTTAAGAAAATGAAAAGTAAACACGCATTCTAAGTCCTAAGCTTTTACACTAAGCAAAAGCTGAACCAAACACCTTTTCTCACCCGAACAAATGGTACAAGCAGCTTACAGTTCTTCAGTTTCTTCAACAAGAAGAAAGCCAAGGAAAGTGTGGGCCCCTTACTGAATGAGGGAGGCAACCTAGTGACAGAGGATGTGGAAAAAGCTAATGTACTCAATGCTTTTTTTGCCTCTGTTTTCACTAACAAGGTCAGCTCCCAGACTGCTGCACTGGGCATCACAAAATGGGGAAGAGATGGCCAGCCCTCTGTGGAGATAGAGGTGGTTAGGGACTATTTAGAAAAGCTGGACGTGCACAAGTCCATGGGGCCGGACGAGTTGCATCCGAGAGTGCTGAAGGAGTGGCGGCTGTGATTGCAGAGCCCTTGGCCATTATCTTTGAAAACTCGTGGCGAACGGGGGAAGTCCCGGATGACTGGAAAAAGGCTAATGTAGTGCCAATCTTTAAAAAAGGGAAGAAGGAGGATCCTGGGAACTACAGGCCAGTCAGCCTCACCTCAGTCCCTGGAAAAATCATGGAGCAGGTCCTCAAAGAATCAATCCTGAAGCACTTACATGAGAGGAAAGTGATCAGGAACAGTCAGCATGGATTCACCAAGGGAAGGTCATGCCTGACTAATCTAATCGCCTTTTATGATGAGATTACTGGTTCTGTGGATGAAGGGAAAGCAGTGGATGTATTGTTTCTTGACTTTAGCAAAGCTTTTGACACGGTCTCCCACAGTATTCTTGTCAGCAAGTTAAGGAAGTATGGGCTGGATGAATGCACTATAAGGTGGGTAGAAAGCTGGCTAGATTGTCGGGCTCAACGGGATCAATGGCTCCATGTCTAGTTGGCAGCCGGTGTCAAGTGGAGTGCCCCAGGGGTCGGTCCTGGGGCCGGTTTTGTTCAATATCTTCATAAATGATCTGGAGGATGGTGTGGATTGCACTCTCAGCAAATTTGCGGATGATACTAAACTGGGAGGAGTGGTAGATACGCTGGAGGGGAGGGATAGGATACAGAAGGACCTAGACAAATTGGAGGATTGGGCCAAAAGAAATCTGATGAGGTTCAATAAGGATAAGTGCAGGGTCCTGCACTTAGAATGGAAGAATCCAATGCACGGCTACAGACTAGGGACCGAATGGCTAGGCAGCAGTTCTGCGGAAAAGGACCTAGGGGTGACAGTGGACGAGAAGCTGGATATGAGTCAGCAGTGTGCCCTTGTTGCCAAGAAGGCCAATGGCATTTTGGGATGTATAAGTAGGGGCATAGCGAGCAGATCGAGGGACGTGATCGTTCCCCTCTATTCGACACTGGTGAGGCCTCATCTGGAGTACTGTGTCCAGTTTTGGGCCCCACACTACAGGAAGGATGTGGATAAATTGGAGAGAGTCCAGCGAAGGGCAACAAAAATGATTAGGGGTCTAGAGCACATGACTTATGAGGAGAGGCTGAGGGAGCTGGGATTGTTTAGTCTGCAGAAGAGAAGAATGAGGGGGGATTTGATAGCTGCTTTCAACTACCTGAAAGGGGGTTCCAAAGAGGATGGCTCTAGACTGTTCTCAATGGTAGCAGATGACAGAACGAGGAGTAATGGTCTCAAGTTGCAATGGGGGAGGTTTAGATTGGATATTAGGAAAAACTTTTTCACTAAGAGGGTGGTGAAACACTGGAATGCGTTACCTAGGGAGGTGGTAGAATCTCCTTCCTTAGAGGTTTTTAAGGTCAGGCTTGACAAAGCCCTGGCTGGGATGATTTAACTGGGAATTGGTCCTGCTTTGAGCAGGGGGTTGGACTAGATGACCTTCTGGGGTCCCTTCCAACCCTGATATTCTATGATTCTATGATTCTATGAGTACACAGACTGGACCCTTTTCCAGCCTGGGACCAAACTCCCTCAGTTTAAAGTCTTTTTCTTCCAGAACTCCTTCCGGGCGTTGAGTTAGGAGGGAAGAGAGGCCGTGTGATGATGTCACTCTCCCTCTTTTATACTTTCTTCCAGCTGCTAGAAAGATTCTCACTGTGACATGGGTTATGCTACATCTACACTAGCACTTTTGGTGGTATCACTTATGTCGCTCAAGAGTGTGAAAAAAACTCCCCCCTAAATGACATAAGTGACACTGACAGATGCATAGGTGTGGACAGCACTAAGTCAACGGGAAATGCTCTCTATCGTTGGGGGTGATTTAACTATGTCAATGGGAGAGCTCTCTACCGTCAGCATAGAGCAGCTACACAGGAGATCTTACAGCAGAGCAGCTGCGTCGGTATAGCCCTGTGGCTGTAAGGTATCGAGTGTAGATCTAGCCTAAATCCACTACCATGGTGTATGTGCCTTCTCCGAGAAATCTCTGGAATAGTGGACTGTGTGTTGATAAGCCGTTAATGATTGTCTGCCTATTGATGGCTGTTCCTTTGTTGTAGCTGAAAGGCTGGTTGTGGGTGTTCCCAACCTCCCAACATATTGCAGTGACACATACAGCAATACTTCATAGATGCACGTGTAATGGTAGCACATACAGTCCAACAGGATATTAATATTCAACAGATTGACTTTTAAAATGATACCTCACAAGGTGTACTTTGTACAAAACACATCATAATGATAGGACGGTGGTGAATGTGGGAGTTCCAGGGAGCTACTTTGAGATACAGAGTGTCACAATGGTACAAAATCTTCAGTTGATTCCATTAATGAAGAGGATGCCAGAATGCAAAAGATGGTTCGTCTTGACCTTTCAGGCTGATTCATCCCATGAAGGTGCTGTAGCTCCTGCTAAAAACTGAGCTACATGCACTGTGCATTTAATACTGAACTTGTCTCAGCAATGTTCACAATGGGAACCCCTTATAACATGGTTATAAGTTGTCCCGGTCCTGATTCATAAACACTACTCATATCTACACTTGGCCTACCTGTGTCCATTGTTCTTGCACTTGTGTCATCCTCAAAGATTTCAGCAAGTCAAAACAGGTAAGCAACTGCTTTCTGACCAGTAGAGGTGCTGGAGACTTCTTTGTACTGTCACAATGACAGGCTATGTTTCAATAAAATTATAAGAAATGGTCCAGGTGTCTGTGATTAAGTTATATGCCTTATTAACTATGCAAGCCTTGCTTTATTGTTTAAATAAATCTTTGTGCTAGACCGTTAGTAGCTGACTGGTACCACACTGCACTGATATGATACACACCATTCATCTTCACAAAAGTTCTGATGGACTTATTGGAAAGAAGCTGAGGTCTATTGTCTTTTGTTGTCAGTTCTGATAAGTTATGATGGCTAAACTTCTCAAGTAGTTTCTGGATAACACATCACACAGATCTGTCAACTCGTCTGAGTACATGTCAATGACCATCAAGATCCTTTGAAAAGGCTAGCAAAATCCATTCTGAAGGCACTGCTTGGGATTCTCAGGCTCTCACCACCAATGCAGTAGTGCCAATTAAATAATATTCCTTACACCGAGACAGAGTAACAAAAACTTTGTCTTCTCTTCACTATCTTTGGCTAATGCCACCCATAGGGGTATCTCACTGCAGTGTCCAGCACGAGGATGTTCCAGAATCTGTTTTTTTAAATGTGGTGGAATAATAACTTGGAGATTCCCATAATAGACACCCTTATGTCTGAAATAATACAATGTAGCTGGACTTTTGAGTTTCCTAGTGTTTCTCCATGTCCAAAAATTGTCATCAGATTGGATATACCCTTGAATATTTTCTTACTTGTGAAGCTTTCACATTGTCTTTTCTCCAAACAGGATGACAGCTAGCTACATCTTCAGGGCTTTGAATGGCAAAGCTGATGTCAATGCCATCGTGTAGAAATCAGCCTCACAACCTCTGTTAAGCTTAGAACGTAAATGGACTAAAATTCACACCAGTGGCAGGATAGCAACAAGCCCCCTTTTTTAATAAGTTGTTTACCTGCCAAGCATGGAAACTTAGGGTGACATCCTGGCCCCACAGAAGACAATTGTAAAACTTCCATTGTCATCACTGAGGACAGGACTTCATCTTTAACTGCTGCCTTCTCATAATTGTTATGGTAGACTATGAAGGTGGAGTAAAACGTAACTGAAGGGTTACACTTAAGTAGAAGAAAGAAAGAAAGAAAGAAAGAAAGAATATGAAAAGGGGAATGAGAGGAGAGGAAAAGTGAAGGGGAAAATGGACAAAGAGAAGAAAGGAAGAGAAGATCAAAATGTTACTAAGCATGATTTAATTTATTCATTTTTCTACATTTCATTGCAAATTACTGATGGAAGAAGTGGGAGGATCTTTGAAGGGCAAGATATTTTTTTCCAGTCAACTACAGACCCGGTTATCTCTCCTTTTCCCTAGATTGAGCCTGCACCCAAATGTTTATTTTTTAGACAATATTTGTGTGGTATGCAGAATACGATATTGCTCTTCAAAAATCCTAGGTAATAGCCATTAGTTCATTGGATGCATTCAGCTGTAGCTCACGAAAGCTTATGCTCAAATAAATTTGTTAGTCTCTAAGGTGCCACAAGTACTCCTTTTCTTTTTGCGGCTGCTACTCTGAAACCTGTAGTTAGTTAACGTTTGTGAAGTTCTTTGAATATGCCAAGTTCCATATAAATGCTAAGTATTATTGTTATTCTCATGCGAAAGTTGCTGCTCCATGGATCTTCTAACTTAAATGGGAAGCATGTTATGGCTCGGATTACGTACATGCATACTTTTGGGCACCGGAGTAGTCCAACTGAAGTCAAATGTGCTGAATGTTGTGCATATGTGTAAGTGCTTTGAAAAACTGGGGCCCATAATGACAATGTACAGATATGAATCAGATGTTGTGCCCTATTCTGCAAAAAACATGCTCACACTTTGGTCTTCAGGAAAGCAGAGAACTTTTTCTGGATTCTGCGGCTGCTTCTGCTGCTTGCTGCCACCCCCTGAGAG
The DNA here is from genome assembly GCF_015237465.2 of Chelonia mydas. Classification (NCBI taxonomy): domain Eukaryota; kingdom Metazoa; phylum Chordata; order Testudines; family Cheloniidae; genus Chelonia; species Chelonia mydas. The sequence goes on from NC_057851.1 coordinate 11,769,172, forward strand.
TCTTGTCTGATATTATTGCTGTTGGTACAAGGAATGCGTGACCTGAGAAGGACATTGTCAATCCTTCCTTTCATCCCATAATAAGAAAGATCAGAAGAAAGCTTAGTTTTGACCTTTTGAGTACAGTAATCTGACTATAGTCTCACCAGAAATTTTAAGTAACTAGCTGGCTAACCCCAGTAATATCCCTCCTCCTGTTCACTTTATGGAAAGATCCTGTTGTCAGGAAATATAAAGCTCTCAACACCTTTACCACAACTAGGATTATAGCCCCCCCAGGATGATGCGTTTCCAACTGTATTTCTTATGGGTGGTGCAAACCTCAGTCAACCTCATCAACAAGGCTGCAGCAGAGTTAACTGCAGGCTTGCCAGGGAGAACATCAGTGATTCTATTCATGAGGTTGGTCTGGCACTGAAACTACTTTCCCCAAGCATGTTATGTTTAATCAGGTCATTTCCCTTTGAAACCTTTATAGAAACCCGCAGTGATTCATTCTTCGAGACTGATGTATGAAGGACCCAATCGTACACCACTGATGTCAACGGGAACTGTGCCACTGGCTTGAATTGGTGCAGGATCAGAGAATCAGTGGTTTTATACCCACAGCTCTAGCTAAAATCAATGGCAGTTGTAGGCACTCAAGCCCAGACACTAATAACTGGGTCTACTGAAACAGAGACACTATGTGTCCAACATATGTAAAATGCTCTCCAGCTTTTTCTGCCAGATTCAGAGGCCACTGAGGATTTTCACTGCTGCTGCTGCTACTCTTCATAGCATTGTGTTTCCAAACTGAGAGCAAACATCCCTATTTTAGGCAGTGGCCCCTCTTTAAACCATAGCACTCGTCACAGTGCCTTTTTCTGGTTACTTCACATTTCTTTATGCCTGTGCTCAGCTCTGCAGATGACTCAAAGCCAAAAAGGCATCTAGTGAGATATAAATAGCAGAGCGCGATGCAAGTACAATAGGAGAGCACACACACACATCCTTATCTATTAGGATAACTATTATCCTACAGAGAAATGAGCTCCTCTCGGCATCAGGCCCAAAGTATGCACCTAATACTTAGGTGCCAAAACCTCTCTGAACTCAGGGTTACATAGATAAATCCTATGACATTTGGACACCCCCAGATTTGTGCAGTCTGAGGTGGGGGTGATGCCAAACTCTGGATCCAGATCGGTATTTTTCAGCTTGGGCCTCTACTTAGTATCGTATTAGGTGTCATAAATGAAATTCTCATATGCGTCTTACATCAAAGCAGAATAGGATACTTCAGAGACAGTGTAAAAGTCTTGAATACTTATAAATCTGCTTGTAAAGCTATAATAATATTTAGCTTTTGTATAGTATTTTTTGTCTGTAGACTGCAAAGTGATTCACAAAGGATGGTATGTATTATTATACCCATTTATGGAAGAACTGAGGGATGAAGGGCTTCTGCAGGCTAGTAGTAGGTGTGGGAATAGAAGCCATAATTCCTGACTCCTGCCCTGGGCCCCTACGCTACCTTTCTAAGGGCTTGTCTACATTTGAAAATTTACCAAAATAGCTATTCCAGAATCATTATTCCAGATATGGAGTACTTACTTCAACATAAAGCCCCATTAAGATACTCTTATTTTGGAATGGGAAGGACTTTTTTTCTGATTTCTGATTCAGGCACTCTAATTCCAGAATAAGAGTGTCCACATGGGTGGTCATACCAAAATAACTCTTCTGCAGTAGCTATTTTGGTATATTTCCAAGTGTAGATAAGCCTTAAGGTATATGAAAAGAAATGCGTGTACGTCTCTGTGTGAGGCAGTACTAAGAACTCTAAAAAATAAGGAACTTCAGTGTATTGGCAATAACAATGGGATCATTGCTCAATATGCAGGCACACAAACCACTAGAGCTGAGCAAATAATTTGTAGCAAAAAAGAATTATTTGATTAATTTACCTTCTTTTTATGGTCATGCATGGTCTTCAAGTCTTACAGATTATTCATTATTTGAAATCATTTGACAAATAATTTCTATGAATAAATCTTCGTCTGGAGATAATCCAGGAGCAGTTCATTGTATCTGATATTTGAAATTCGAGCTGTGCTGGTTAGTTCTGATTGGAGACAGAGTGTATTTGTTGTTATTTCTATTCCCTGATTGGATGATTGTAACTTTTAGGGTATGTCTACAATGCAAGTGAAAGTGTGGTTGTCGTACATGCAGGTGCGAGCTTTAATCTAGCTAATTTGGGTAATTATATTGCTGTTGACATGGTACCATGGGCTTCTGCAAGGGCTAGCAACCAAAGTGTCTACCCAGGTTGCTAGTAGGCTTGTACTCTGGATGCTAGTGCATGGTGAAGACCACACCACCATATCTACATTACCATTGTTATGTGTGCTAGCTAGATTGAAGCTACCACATGCTACAATCACACCTTCACTTGCAGTGTAGACGTACCCTTACTAACAAGTTTCAGGTGCAAGTACTCATTTTTAAGGGTTGAAAATGCACTTGCCACAAATGTCCTGTAACAATCACTTTAAATTCTGTTTCCACAGACATTCCTGTAGAAAATGTGTTGTCTATGCTGATGGGAAACTTACACAATGGGAGTATGAACATAGCAAAGGTATAGTAAGTGGTTTATTTGTGCAAACAGGCACTATTTGGGGAATAGCCCAACCCTACTCACAACTGGTTTCACTAATATATGTTCAATTTGGGCCTGATTTTGCAACTTTTTCTCAAGGTGCTAAGCACTTACTGATACATCTACCCCCATTAAAGTCAATGAGACTATGTCTTACTATGCTCACCAACATCAGGGTTGTACAATCTAACATTTCATTGCAGAAAACCACAGTTGAACTTTGGTTATGTTTATACACACACATATCACACACATCAGCTACAGAGACATCATTTGACAGTCACTCTGTCACCGTCATATCGCTGTACCCACATTCATAACAATCATTCCACCACATGTCTATTCAGTCACATACACATTCAGCCTCACTCTTAATACTACTTTCACCTTCAATGACAATCATCCCCTCTTACCGCTATTAACATATACTCACTCAGACGCTTTCACATTCAGTTACATACCCACTCCCCAACATTCCCATTCAGTTATACTCACAAAGCTACACCCACACCTAATTAAAATCACACCCTCACACTCCCATTCAGTTATACCACCAAGACTACACCCACACTTAATTACAATCACATTCAATTAAACCAGCAATTCTGCACCTACAGTGTAATCCTTCCCTCACATTCACATCCACTTACAGTCAATAGCCCTCATTGGAATGCACATGCCTGCTTGTCATATTCAGGAACACACAGGAAAAGCCAGACCTTCCTCTGTCATTTTGACCACATAGAAAATAAAGCAAACATAATTGGTTACCAGTAATCATGGAAGGTGACTGTCCCCAGGCAATGCCTCCCTCACAGCAAAATACCCCCTGGGGTGTGTTACCTTCCTATCCTGCTAGATTCTACTATCAGCACTTAGATACTGCTAGTAATATTAATTATAATAAAATAATAATTTCAGTATGATGGCAACTAACCAAGATCAGGGGTCCAGTATGCTAGGTGCTATACAAACACAGTAAGACAGGCCCCTCCCTGAAGAACTAACAAACTAAATAGACAAGACAGACAAAGGTTAGGGGAAAGGGCCCCTTATCACCACACAGTGCATGAGCCCCTCACAACCATTAATGAGTTCTTGAGCACAATATGCCTTTGGGGAAAAGAAGTATTGTTTTTCCCATTTCATAGATGAGGAACCTGGACACAGAGAGAGCATGATTTGCCCCAAATCACACAGGAGGTTTGTGGTGGAGGGGGGAATTGAATCCTGATCTTCTTAGTCCCAGTCCAGCACCTTGATCATAACCATAAGACTATCCAAGAGACTATCTCTTCCCTTTGTTGAGCGCACAATTTTGCTGTTGGAAGGACTTGGGCCCAGATAGCTTCTGTTAATTTCAATGGCAATTTGTCCTGGTCCTACAAAACTTATTCTGGCAAAATTCAACACCAGCAGGCTGACCTCTGGGACATTAGACCTGATTACGGTCTAGGCCAAAAGTCAGAGGAAGGGATATCTGCACTGATGACATTGAAATCCATGAACTTGCACAGTGATATAGAATATTATGAATAAAATGAACCAAATCAAAAAAATAGGAGCTATGCACAAACACACCATTGAATTTTCACCCCTGCTTAGAATTAAGTTTGATCTGAACCATTTATTTATTTGTTTATTTATTTATATTCTTTTTGCAGTTCTTTAAGCTCCTTCCACCCCCAGTTTTCCTGTTCCTTTGCTCTTCCAGCTTCCACACTGGAAGTAGAAGCCCCTGAAATCTGGCAAGACTTCCTGCTCTTGAGAGATTTCTACACAAATTTTGATTCAGAGAGATAAGCAAAGCTCTGGATAAATAGCCAAACTTCCAGTTGCTTATTCAAATGGACCCTCTGATCTCTGTCAAGTAGCATCGGGAAAAAAATAAAATGCTACTTTTACCCAAACAACTTTTGCTGAAGTGATATTTATTATTTTATATTTCTAAATTTAGAATATTTCTACAACTTGTTCCTTGCAGTGGGCTGGATCCATCAGTCCTTATTCAAATAGAAATCCTATTGAAATTCATAGTAGTTCTGCTTGAGAATAGACTGTAGGATTTGGCCCAGTCTATTACTATATGCCTGTTGCCACAATAGGAGACACATGGCCTATTCAGAGATGCCTTTACTGGATGCCAGGCCACAAATAAAGAGAGACATGTGGTGCAGGGTAAAATTAGCCACTGTTTTATTAAATAGCCAATTGAGCCAAATCAACCAAACCTAAATCAGTTAGGATGTCTTTGTTGATCCTGACCAGGACTAATATGTGATGATAACATACACTGGTTCCTGCAATTACCACTCCACAGCCAATCATCCTACCTCCTGAATCCCCGCTCTATGCATGGAGGAGGGGCAAGAGGAGTAGAGAAAGACCCTCTCCTCCTACATCCCAGCCAGGACCCTCAACCAGTGCCGGAGCCAAAAGTGATATCACAAGGGGGAAGGGCCAAGAGTGGTGTGCCTAGCAAAGTCAACAGCCGGGGTCAGCAGAAAGAGAGCCAGATTCACCCTGCTGTTACTTTGTTGATTTCAGTGGAATTATACCAGTGTAGAAAGACCAAAGAGAGTCATTATTGTAGAATGACCAAAGGGAATATTTGAGTATCCTCATCACAAAACTTGATATTCTTCTATTTTAAACGGCTTTGGGGTGGTTTGTGTCGGTGACTTGTTTTTGTTGTGGTTATTCCAGGCTTACTCTTGTGAATATTTCAGTTGCAAGTATTAAATCACCCAGTCCAGCATTCTGGCTTCAGACAAAACTCATCTGATAAAGTGAGCCGTAGCTCACGAAAGCTTATGCTCAAATAAATTTGTTAGTCTCTAAGGTGCCGCAAGTCCTCCTTTTCTCTTTGACCTTGTAACCCTTTCTTATGCAAGAAACCCTTTCCATCTAAATTTTCAAAAGTGACTAGTGATGTTTAGTGCCTCCATGTTGGGGAATCCCATGTATCAGACATCTGAAAGGAGCCTGGTTTTGGTTTTTTTTTTTTTTTTTCAGAAGTGCAAAGTGCCCAACCATTCAAAGTCAGGCCCCCCATCAGCTATCAGGAGTTGGCCACCCCCAAAATGGAAGCACCCCCATTCTCTAGCAACTTTTGAAAACCTGGGCTTAGCCTAATCCTTTGAAACTGCTGGGGTCTGCTGGTGTATATGTGGTTGCAGGATCACGACCCAAAATCAAAGTCCTAGGTGTGCCAGCGATGCAAAATTGGAATCAGAAGGGAACACACTAGTGAGATCACGATAATGTATGTTATTGTTGGTAATAATCATTTATTATTGTTGCTGTTCTTATTGTATTTTATTATAAAACAATGTAGGCTCTAAATGTCTGGGTCCACAGCCAGAATAAAAAAAACCAAAGCCTGGGCCACCTCGCCTTTAATTTTCTAACTGCTGTTTTGTAAGGCTGTGTCATGCTTCTCAGTTCAAACACGCTTTGGCTCTTTATTATTCATGGGCCTTTTTCTCAGCCAGTGGTGTTGAATAATAAAACAGCCCAGGATCAAATGGGCCAATTCTCCACGCCTGACACCAACTGCTACTGTTCACTGGGCTCCGCCAAGCGTTGCCTCTGATAATGAGTGGGATTTGGTTAAACAGTAAATTAATGAATAATGAAATATCCAGGTTGATCAGTTAGAGAGCACGCTTGCTTGGCCCCTGGCGAAACGCTCGGGGCAGAAATTACTCTCAAACGGCACTTGCCTGTCTGCTGGTCTGGGTAACTATTTTACAGCCTATTGCTTGACAGAATGCTGGGGGGGGGGGGGGTTATGGAAAAGGAAAGGGGGAGGGAAGCGGGCAGGACAACCTAGTTATCACCTTGCTAAATAATGTATATAAGGAGCGATTTGCAAATATGATTCTGAACGTCAAACAGTGGGAGAGTTTAAAAAGACGGCTAAGGGTAGCCAAGAGTCGGAGCGAGATGACGCTGATTTAGTTGGGGATTGGTCCTGAGGTAGCTGGGGACTGGTCCTGCTTTGAGCAGGGGGTTGGACGAGCTGACCTCCTTCCAACCCTGACATTCTGTGACTCTAGACAGCTAGATACAGAGGGAGGGCGGAAATTAGAGCCCTCCTCAGAGCAAACCCATTTGTTTCAAACAGCAACTTTGCTAGAAGCAGAGCTGCCCTGTCCCCCGCAATGGCCCTGTGTGCAGATCCCTCGGGGCTTTCACTCTAAAAGGTGATTCCCGGCATCCAAACAGGGCCATCACTGGAGCCAGAGGCAGCTTTGGCATTCACTGCACTGGGTGTAGGATCGGGCCCAATGGACACGTGTCACTGATTGGCTACACGTTTTCTATAGCACGCGCAACACCTACCCCACCCCATGGCCACAGAATACTTTGTCCCTCCCCTCCAGATTGAAGTTGCTGGATACAAAATCCCAAACCTTAACTGCAATACTGAAGGGATGTACTGTACAGTGACACAGATGTGAGTTTGCATTAGACAAGAACTCTCTTATTGAATAGCACTGTTATAGCCTACCCCCCCCCCCACACACACACACACACTCAGCTTCCAGCTGAGTGGGAGAGCACCTGGTTCAAAGATTGTACCGCAGATTATGGCATCCCATAGATGTTCAAGGACCGCGGGCACATGAAAGAAACTAAGAATGACTCGAGCAAAACGCATGGAAGGTGGCCACCTATTTGGTATAAACAGAAAGAAAGAGACTAACCCAGAAGTGAGAAAATAACTCTCTAGACTTCATTTTCTGCTCTGGAAAAGACAAGTAGCAGTAAAATACTCCGCACAGGTCAATAATACACGTAGATACACAGACCCACGGAACCACTACTTATCTCTCGCTACAGAAAAAGCATCCCCTTATCACACATAAATGGCGTTAGAATTACGCCCTAGCAGAGATCGGGACTGTTACTTCCCCGAAATCATTAGAACATATTTCAAACAGAAGGGGAGATCGAGCAACCCGACCCTAGCCTTTTTTATTCTTCTAATCTCCAAACTTTGGAAGCAAATCCTGATTTCCACACGCTACGGGCGGCTGCGGGGTGGGGCTGGGGGAGAGACGGGCGGTGCTTACAACAGACAGCCTAGAGGTCGGTGCTTGTTTCGTTTAGGGTGTCTGATGTCGCTGGGAGGGTATCCCGGAAAGTTAAGGGCTAAACAAACTTTCGAAACTTAAAAGAGAGGGCGGCACATTCCATCTGCCCACAAACATCAGTGAAGGGATAGAACCTGCAGACTTCACTTGAATACTTGGGTTCTGTATAACCAAAGGGGTGTGAATTAATTTGACTGGACCAATCTGAGTTTCCCTCCATGTATATGTTTCAGTATATACGTTCGTATATAAATATACATGCACATTAGCTAGCTAGCTAATGTCACAAGCAATTTAAAATCTGTTTATTATGACTACGCACATCATGCACCAAAAATGGTCTGAAAAACTGCATCGTCAAAAGTCAATGTTTATAATACATAAATAATCATTTTAGAGCATTTCTCTTTTTTCCTCTTACTTATATGGTTCCAATTATAAATAGTAAACTGATGTTAAACCAGCCTATTTACATGAAGGACGTGGGCCGGGCACCCTTTGCTAAAAGTTAGTTTTGTTTTATCAGGCAATTTGTCTCCCCCCACCCCCACTTCCATTATAATTAGCCGTTGTATCATTATTCTACCATCTTTAATACACAGCTGGCCATGCTCCTTTCCGGCCACCTAAACAGAACGAACTCTGGAATCAAACAGAAACATCCGAGTCAAAGCGAGATCAATAACGATTCTCATCCTCATTGTTGCTCTCTGCTTTTAGCCTATTTTGAGCCCGGAACGACAGTCCTTGCTCCTGTAAAACTCGCACTGCTGTCACTAGGAGAATGCATTTAAGTCCATGAAAGGTCTGCGGGCACAAGGATTGCAGCTCAGGGCTCTTTATAACCGGGCTAAGAACAACTGAGAGCTGCCCACGTGGATGAGCCCATTAAGCAAATATATAGCAACTGATTTTTTTAAAAATGTATTTTGTAGATATTCAGATTTCCCCCTCCCCCCGACACACGCACACACACGCACACACACATACACACACACACACACACTGTACTCATGCTATAATTTTAACCGAGGCAGTACTTCCAAATAAAACTGCGAAAGTAACTGATGCTCTTTGTCAGTCTGAATCCCTGACTTTGATGTACACTCATATGGAAATATCAAAACACTCAGACACTAGATTAAGTGTCCCCTTATACTGGGCATTTGTCTGCTCCTGTATCTGAAAATATATCAGTAATAAAGAATAATAGCAATAAATTATGATATTATAATATAGTTCAGAATTGATTCCCAATCATGCACTCGACATATTGCTATCTTTGAAAGGCAACAAAGGTAAACCTGCATACATCACTCAATAGCACAGATAAGACGTTGTTTAGTTTACTTTTCGTGGTTGCTTTTTCAAGTCTTGTAAAGAATGTATTTCCCCTCTTTAAATTAATGGATATAGTTGACAGTGTCTATTTGATCTCTCTTGGTGGGAATATAAACGCATCAGTGCAAGCGTGAAATACTTCATTCTGAGAATTTGGGGGAGCAAAAATAATGACATCCAATGCCATTTTATAGAGAAATTGAGTGGCAACTACAAAGTCCATTCTGTAATGAGTGCCTTCTACTGTGTTTTTAGCCCGTATCGTATTAAGAAATGGTCACTCTTAGTTGATGATCAACAGAAGGATTTTATATGTGACACTCAAGAGATGACATTGACAAATAGAGGGACCATCCTGCTCCCATCGAAATCAAAGGGAACTTTGCCATTGGTTCAAATGGGAGCTGGAACAGGCTCATAATCGTGTGTGTGTGTGTGTTTCATATGAAATGTGAAGACATGAAAGGGCGTCAGAAGTGTTATCATTTACTTACTGCAGCATTACATTTAGCAGCTCCCGCCTCGGGTACCTATGTAAATAAAGGAAACTCTACTGCACGTGGCAGAGCAATATTTGCAGTCACTTTCCCTTTTAACAATGAAGTCTGAAGCTAAGAGTTTCAAAAGGAAGGGCAAAATAAACTGCTTCTCCACTTCTTCACAACGCTTGTTAGTTTCTGATGGGGTCATTTTGCATGTGTCTAATGCAGAATTTGGAGGAGGAACAACAAAGAAAGTGTATTTATTTGAAACAATGTGGTCTGAAATGTCCTGAATTCTACACATATGTATCCATCTCTCTCTCTCTCTCTATTAATGAGAGAGAGACAGAGAGAGAGAGAGTTCAATGAATAGATTTGTAGGCTGGAAAGACATTTGACTACTTTCATCACAGGGACAGAGGAGATGGTATTTATGAGATCTGGTATAAATGTGGGGCACTCTGTTTAGGGGGGGCAAAAAGGAGTTCACCCCAAAGGTATGAAAGACAAAACTGATGTTTACGACTCTATAAATCAATGTGAAGTTGGGTAATAGAAAATCGAACTAGCAAGAGTTTAGAACAGAGAGTGAGGCTAGACAGAAAAAGGAAAAGGGCCTCCCCGGCCATGACTGAGAGAGCAGATTATAAAAGAACAGCGTGGTAGGAAGTTTTACAGCTACGATTTAATGGTGGTGATGTGTATTTTTAATCTTAGGTGATAGGGATGGATAGGTAGATAGATAGATATCCGGGGCCTGATCCGGATGGATTGAAGCCCCTGGAAGAAGCGCGATGAGAGCAGGACTGATCCCTAGGATTGTTTTGCTTCGCGCTATTGCATTTCCAGAACACGTCCCGAATTTACTTAACTAACTAATCCATTAATTAATCATGATAAATCTTAATGAAACTGCGATTACAGCAACGTCACAGAGCCCGATCCTGTCGTTTCAGTGCAAACGCCCCACTGCCATTGATATCCTGGGAAACTTCCCAGCCCTCTGTTAGGGTGTTTTAACGGCAGGTGGAATCAGGCCAAAGGGATGGTGAGTTATCCTGGTTCGTTACCAAAGACTTGTTACGTCCTTGTTGCAGGGTAACAGAGAAACTTCCTGGTCCTCCCCCTCGCATCCCCCCACCTTTCAGTAGGAGTCCGTGGGCCTGCTAGCGCTGTTTTGAATATTTCATGCAAAACACATGGGCAATAGAAAACGCTTTGGAAATAAGCGTAAGTGTCTAACTTTATCTGAGCAATTCCACGGAAAATCATTAATCCTCTTCCTGTCCAGGGCTGGAGAAAACCCTCTAGATGGTTTTTAATAGATTTTGTGGTTGTTTTTATTAACCATTGCAAGCAGTAGATGGGTCCCGGCCCGCCTACAGTGGCGTTAATTGCCAGGATTAAGACTCTCAGAGTCGCTATTCTCCTTGTGTTTTCTTTCCTGCTTTAGTTTGGGGCTATATTGCTTCACCCACTGTACATGGATCTTTAAAATACTTGCTATGTGCGCATTTTTATAATACGGGTGAGCCTTTCCCAGAGAGACGAAAGTAGGTCACAATTGACTCCAGCCCTTGTCTGGCTGCTGCAAACGGCGCCTAGAATTCTTCTTCATAAAACAGACTTGGGTTTTTTTTTTCTTATCTTGTGTAATAAATTATTTCTATTCGTGGAGTCAAATCGGTGGGAATTTGTGTGGGTTGTGTTGCTCTATAGAAATGTAAAGCAAAAAACTTCCAACCAATCCCCTGACATCCCCCTGCCTTTCACTAACAGGAAAATAAAAGCAGCTAGGATGTGCATTCAGTCTAAGCTGGGACAGATAGGCCACTAATTATCCAGATTTCTTGGACCCTCAATGTTCCCTATTTGTCTAAACACATGCCTATATTAGTTCTAAGAGGGGAGGGTCCGGACAAAGGCTGATGGCAGTGGCAGGGGCTAAACTGGTAGTTTTCCCGTTTCTAATTTGCATTGAACAGTGTTCTGATCTCATTTAAAACATTTACCCTCAGTTTAAATCCGGAGTCATTCCAGTGTCACTCCAGATTTATATTGGTGCAAATGAAATCAGGATCTGTCCCTATGTTCCTTACAAGTGTCACTTCCAACACAAAAAAAGGGCTGCTTGGGATTTCTTTTTGCTATGATCTCATTCCTGGTGCTGCAGTTATACAAAAGAAGGGTGTAGCTAATCCTGCCTTGTAAATATCAACACCAACCTTGATCCATTGAACATATAAATAGAGCAGAAATATCTATCCATCGATCCCCACACATACAGCAGGGACGGGTACAGCGATACAGCAGTGGGGATCTTGGACAAAATGTTTCCTGTTATAATAATACAGAGGACTTTGTTTTACTAGCTCCTTCTTGGATCTGAGAAGACGTATCACTAATCTAACTAGTACAGGCAAAATTAAACAAAAGATCACGTTCACATGGCATGAGGTTTATTATGTCTGTTTGGAAAGAGGAGGAAAGGATGGCAAAATTATAGACACCTCTGAATCAGACAGAAATAAAATGCCAACATTTCTGAGAAGCAATATTTATTGTAATTTTTTTTAATGTAGAGACATATCCTAATTTTCCCAAAGCCCAGATTGGGAAAATAAAGACTTCTTGGCGTTATAAGTAAATCCGTCTGCAGAACTGAAGCAGCACCAACATTCAAAAAAACTGAAGAGGAAAATACAACAAAACACAACAATTTTTATTCTTCTTATTATTTATGTAAATCAGGTCATCACTGGACAAGAAACCAATTTCTACCCATTACCATAACAGCTTGTCTATAAAGAACAGAAAAAAAAAATTCAGATAGGATACTATCTAGTGTCAAGCGGTTTTTTCTTTCTTTTTTTTTTCTCTTTTTTCTTTTTTTCTTTTTTTGTTTTTAAATCCCCCCACCCATTCACAGAGGTATAGATTCACAGATAAATAACTCAAAACTACTTGCTCGCCATATTTACACATTCCCGTTAAATTAAGCATAAATAAATATGTACAAACTTAACATTGAATGCCTCTCCGCATTTCTTTTTAGGAAGAGTCGCTCAGCTGATATTTCTCACTATTCAAGGTGATCCAAAAAGGCATCAATTTTGGCATAGAAAGGAGGGTGGTATCAGTTCCCACTTTTTTATGTTCATTTTTATAGCTATTTTTGTTTGTGGGGTTTTTTATTATTATAATTATAACACGTAGACATACTTTGGCACACAAGGGGTTGTGAGAGATAGGCTCTTTTGTACCGTCAGATATTTCTAAAATGTATTTTTTAAAATATTTTCTTTTAGATTGGTATAAGGAAATAGAAAAAAAATAGTTTCCTTTAAGTCAAAAGGGGTAATTTGTTGGGTAACAGAAAACTACTTTTCCAGTAGCTCTGGCGATCTTCAGGACCTGAAAGGCGCATTACTGGATCGAAGTAAGCTAGTTGTTTTTTCCCCAATTAACAAAAGATTAAAATGGTGCAAAATAAGAATCTAAGAAAAGCTTTTCAGAAAACATTAGCAGGGTAACTTTTAATCTTAACAGCTCTGTCGTTTTCAAATTCGTGGGCATATTTCAGGGCTTCAGAACTAAAAAAAAAAAACAAGCTCAAGGTATTTTGTTATAGAACTTGTTCAAGCTACAAGACGGTAATTATATAGATACACAGGTACATTTAATTGCCTGACTAATCTCTGGTCATGGACCCTATTGCGCTATCAGCTTTGGGTTCAATAGAGACTTTTGGTGACATGATATGGCCCAATATTAGTTAAATACCCAGGTTTTCTCCCCATCCTTGGGGGGTCCCTAGACATGACCTATGTGACATAAACTAGACTCTGGATTCTTTTCTATCTCGTGTTAATAACAAAGTGTCTTATCAGAAAAGCTGCAGACAGCACAGGAGCTGAGTTGCTCAACATGGGATACACATGTATATATATTAAACAAATTGTTTAAGGGTGAAATTAAATTTACAGTAACCCACCTGTTTGGTTTGAAAACAAACTTTTCAAGGTCTCTCCTTAAACGTTGCCCTTGAGTTAAAAGCAAAGCTGCCATGTTACTCCTCCTGTTTATTGATTTATGATCCCGAGGAAACCAAATCTTTTAATAACTCAATTATCAGATAAACGTCAAAGGTGCCTAGTCTGGGGAAGTGCAAAAAGACTGGGTAATGCCTTGCAATTAAGTTATACTTTCGTGATATTTTGAGAGCAGGAGGCTGAATTATGTGTTTAGAGGGATAGATTGTTCAACAAAGTTATAATAATCAGTAATGGACGCCTGCTACCAGTTGCCAAATATTAGATTATGGGGAAATCAATTAGGTTTTAAACCCATGCCATGTTTTTGCAATTTAGAAATGTCCACGAGCTTTCTCTCATTACTGGGATGAGGGGGCGGGGAAATATTCCACTGAAATCAATGGGTTGTTTGCCCGAGAAAAGAGAGAGCAGGTTGTTGCTGGCTCTTTCTACCTCATCGAGATGTTTAAATCTGTTGAATTAAACTCCTGTCGCCTTCACTGGGTTTGGATCAAATCTTACGGGACTGATCCTGCTCCCACCAAACTCAAAGGGAGTTTTACCATTGATTTCAGCAAGAGAGAGACCGGGCTCTCATAGTGTGTTTATAATGTATCTGCTCCGAGATTAATTGCAAATGGCATACACTTTTCAGATATGCTACAAGATAGAGAAGCTGAACTGTAGACTCCTTGGGGCAGGAACTTTATATCTATTTGTGCAGATTGGAACCTGGTGGTGTTTGGGGCTTCTGGGAGCCATTTCATAAATATTAAGCAATAATAGCCATTTGTGTTCAGTACAACAACGCCTTTTGTGTTCAATAAGCCCACTTCTGCTGCTGCGCGTTGGAGAGTTTTTAGCTATGCCTGTCTGGCACATTGCAAATGCTCTTTACGTGGACCAGCTTCTGCTGCATGCAATAGTTGGTGACTGGTTTCCAGAAACACACTTGTCTCTAACTGACAGAAAAGAGAGACATGCCTTGAAAGAAATGTTATTGGGATTAATTTGCACTCAAGTGTTTCCCCCCACATCACAGAAGTGGTGAGTAGGCTGTCTTGTAAGGAGGCTGAATTATGATGTCCATAGGCTAAAGCCCGCTGACTTCTCTTACAGGTGAAATCAAGGGAACTACTGGGAAGGATTTGGCCCCAGCTGTTCAGATGCTGTGTAAACAATCAGAACCAAAGATCGCAGTGACCTGCCTCTGCCTCTCAGCCATAGCTGGAAACGCCTAGATTCTAATCCTGTCTCTGATTTGCTGAGAGCCTTTGGACAAGACACTTACCCCTTCTGAGCCTCCGTTTACCCCTTCTGTAGAATGGGGATAATAATGTTTGTCGCCTGAGATTTAAATTAGGATTGATTTAGGGCTAAATTTTACAGGGTTAATATTCCCATTGGCTGGAATGGGGATATCCTGTAAATTAAGGTCAGTGGGATTTGTTTTATGCATGCTCAAGTCGCTGGTTTGAAACGCAAGGTAAATTTCTCCTCTTGAAGATAATCCTCTATATTAACAGTAGCAAGGGTAGGAAAGCCAAAGGGGATCTCAAATGTAAGTATTTCCGAAGTCTGGTATTCGTAGCCAAGCAAATGAGGATGGGTCTGGGAAGCGAAAGGCGTGTTCGTTGATTTGTTTTAAGAAATAATTGTTGGGGAAATGGAGAAAGGGGCAATAGTTTTACACGAAATTCATTTCCCCCCTTGCAGTTATTTAGAAAACAAAGACCACGTCCAGAGGGTTGACTTTCGTCTCTTTGGGATTTCAGACCTGCCTGAGACTCAATGAATTCAGCATCTGATCTCAAGTTGAAACAGAGGGTGAAATCCTGGCCCCATTGAAGTCAATGGGAGCTTTGCCACTAATTTGAACGGAGCCAGGATTTCACCCAGTGAAAGGATTCCTTAATGCATGAATCTCTCTACCCCACCGAATAAATACAATTCTCCAAGACTGAACAATCCAAGCTGAAATTCATCTCCTTAAGCATAAGTATTATTTTCCATATATGCCATAGAAGGGCATGTTTTTAAAATGTATATTAGTCATAAAACATCACCTAATGCACCCAATTATTGCAAAACAAAACAAACAAAAATCCCACAACACCGGTGTTATTTTTTCCTCCTGCTGAATTTGTTCTAAAACAAGAGTCACAGAAACATCATAAAGAAAAGGAGGACTTGTGGCACCTTAGAGACTAACAAATTTATTTGAGCATCAGCTTTCATGAGCTACAGCTCACTTCATAGGATGCATGTAGCTCAGGAAAGCTGATGCTCAAATACATTTGTTAGTCTCTAAGGTGCCACAAGTACTCCTTTTCTTTTTGCAGATACAGACTAACACGGCTGCTACTCTGAAAAAAGAAACATCTTAATAACTTTCTAGAGAGAAATAGATTTCCTCAGAGTGAGATAGTCATTTAGGGCTTTCGCCTGAAATCCCACCCCTCCCCTAGCAGGCACCCACACCATTGCATTTAGCAACTCCTTTCACTCTGTGTATCAAACACTAATGCCCAAGCAAGTGTTTGCAACAACCCTTCGACAAAACGGTATCCTTCTTCTCAATATTACATCTCGATTTCAGTTATTTTTAATCTGGTTTCAATTATTCCCTTTGAGCTTCTTTAAAGAAGGACACCTGCAGAATTCTGAAACCACTGGCTTTGATTTAAGAAGACAAAAAGTATTAGAATTGTGGATTATTTTTCTCTGTACCTGATATATTGTGTAGGGAGCTCTAGTCCTCTTTGAAGAAGCTCATAAGCCAAGCGGGCAAAGCTTTGGGAAACAGAAGAAAATAAAATAGTGCATACTCCTGAGAAGGAATTACATACTCAATTTTTGTTACTAGCACTTCTTTTTTTAAATTTTTTTTTTTTTTGCTAGATCTCTCTCAATACACCCACGCTATTAGAACAAATTAAATATAGAGACATTAGCATTGTTGGGAATATAAACCCTTTAGAGGAAATTAGGATACCTTAAATATAAGATTAGGAGTTTTAAACAGCATTAACCTCTTACTGGACCTTATTTTCAAATTTTGCACCCTAAGAGCCAATGCAGTTTTGTCATCAATGCTAAATACCAAATTATACATATCTAGCTGTAAATGCTGGTAATCTAAACAGAGAGAGTCTGTCTAGACCAGGAAAAGAGGGTGCCTTTTAAAAATTGAGTTAGTTAACTGGATTGAGCTAACATGACTTGAAACACCCAATGTACTGTAATTAATGTAGACACTGTAATTAATGTAGAAACAGTTTAATACATTTACAATTCTATTAGCAAGTCATATTGTAGCCTTTGCTACCCAAACCAGCCCCTTTTCTAGTCTAGATAGATCCGGAGCAAGATAAAATGAGGGCAGGGTTGGGAGTGAGGGGTGGTGATGCTAGGAGTGGAAATGTCCCAGATAATATTATTGGAAGATTTTTTTTTGTTTGTTTTCCCAAGTGTAGACACAGGACATTGTTTGATTTAAAAAATAAGATAGACTGTACATCTGAGCCCAAACAAGAACCAAAGCACTGACACCAAAGTGTTTCTCTGATTTCTTCCAATAAGTTATTCATTTCTTCCTTTTATTATTATTATTTTATTTCCCCCCCCCCCCTTCAAAAAATCATTTTAAAAAAAGGTGAGAACAGAAGTGGAAAAATCCTGGTGGTTGTCTTCAAATGTTCCGTGTAAGAGACATTGAGCCACTGTTCTTGCTCCATTGTGCGCCTCTGATCTTAAGTTATTGTCTTTCTTTTTATTATTATTTTTTGTCCTACCTAATATAATTCTTCCAAATCCCAATCCAATATTTTTAAAGCTAAAATTAAAACTGTTTTGTTTGTTTTAAAAGATTCTCTCTCTTTTTTTATTTATTTATTTTTCTCCTTTTTTCATTTTCTGTGTTTCTCTTCCTTGTCTCCAGTTTTACTACCTGGTCCTTCCCCAGATGTGTGCCTGTTAGCAGTGTTGTTGTTCAAGAACATCTTGTCCATGCCTTTGAGAGCTTCAGTCAGGTAGTTTTGGAGGGCTGTGAGGGCAGCACAGATAGCTGGGGCCCCAAAGCCATGGGTGATGAGGCTGAAGTGAGTCAAGCAGCTCTGAATGCCTGGTTCCAAAATAGGGCTGGGCCTGCTGTTGCCAATGGGCGTCCTGTCCTGGGCCAAGAGATCTGTGAATTCTTTACAAAGTTGCCTGCAAGGGTAGCGAAGAGAAGGAAAGAGAGAGAGAGCCCAGAGTAGTCAGAGTCACTTCACTTCACTTTGATTAACACTTTGTACACAGCCTGAGACTTCCAAGGTGTCTGACATGCATTAAGACAGGCAGCTGCCCCTCTCATCCCACCTTCCCCCAACCACACACGTGCTAGGAAAATGTACTATAGTCATTTTACACATAAATGAACTAGAGTGCAAGGAGGCTGAGGGCCTGGCCCAAAGCCTACTGAAGTCAATGAAAGACTCAGACAAAGGCACCACAGACAATCGGTAGTGAAGTTGGATACAGAACTCAAACCTGATAGATAGATAGATAGATACCAGTTTTCTATCTATCTAGAGCTTGATCCTGGTATTTATTATTATTATTTTCTCAGAAATGAATACTACCTGGCCTTCATGTGAATGCAAGACCACCAATAGCCTGTAAATGACTCATTGGGATGACTGCTAAGCAGGATTGCTGAATGCCAAATGTAGTCAGGTCTTTCTCTTCCCATGAATCCTGAATGAACTCTTCCCATGGGCGGGGGGAGTGTTCAATGATGTAAGCCAAGAGTTGCAAAAGTGACAAGAGAGTTTGCGTGCCTCTGTTTTCTGAGAGTCCCGAACACTCACCTTCTGGACACCAGGCCCCTTTAGGGTGTCTCAAGTCGATCACCCCCAACCTGAGACCCCCCCCCCCAATCACTTTTGAAAATCTTGGCCTGTCACGTCCACACATTCTGTCATAGTCTCTAGTCTAGATGCTTCCAGGCCGTCTTGCACAGGGGCAGCATTGTACAGATTCTGTGCCGGGTAGGGGTATTTCATATAATACCGGGGGGGGGGGGGGGAGGAGGGAGAGGAGAATCCCCATGATCATCTGACTCCGATTCGTTCCTTTTAAAATCAGGTCTCACTACATCCGCTGCCACTCCTGGAATCTGCCTCGCTATTTTCAGAGCGCCCGCGTGGCGTTTGTTTGTACAAGCTGCGGAGCCCCCGCCCCGCGCGCTCCACGCGCAAAAAGGGAGAGCGAGCCCCCAGGTACAGTTTTGCTGGGGCAGCAAAAGGTAGGCGAAGACCTAAGCGACAGCCTTTGCCCAGGGTGATAAATAGATACCGGTGACTGGTTGCTGCTCTGCACTTGCCCGGCCGAATAGAACAAAAAACACCTTTTTGGGGGGCAGCGCTTCAAAAACGGGGGTGTTTGACGTTTGGTGCTTGTTTATCTTCATAACAGCTCGTTTGCCACCTCGGAGGATGAAAATTGAATCCTTCCCTTTTCATTGGGTGGCTTCCTATGGCTAAACCTCCCTTCGCCCCACCCACGAGGCCCCCAATTAAACAGGTGCATCATCCCAGGCGAAATAGAAACCCAGAGGGGAAATGATAATCGCGCCCCCCCCCCCCCCAAATAATAGCAACACTGAGGTAGGAGAGAAGAGTTCGTCTGTGATCCTCTGAAATTCCCGATGGATTAAAGAGTTCAGAGAGTGGGGAAAGATAAAAGCCTTATCCACTAGGAAAGTGCAAAAGAGGAAACTTTGAGTTTGCAGAGCAAACGGTAATGAGGCAAACCCTTTAAAGCTTCAAAGAGCAAGGCAGGGTCTGCGAGCAGTTAAAGTTCTGGGACAGTAATATCTTTTGACCCTGCGGAAAAGGGCAATCAAATTCCAATCACGTCTAAAAAAAACATCTGGACAAATTTGAGTAAACGATTTTCCACCCCTCCATATATTTCTTTAAATTGCGCTGTCAACGGAGCAAGCGACGTCCCAGAGCACTAAATAGTTTGGGTCTCGCCTGCGAGAGAGTTAACACAGGGGCCACACCCAGAGCTCACCACCGAAAAACCTGAGCTGGCCTTGAAACACCAAACCATCTAGCGCGAGAGCCAGCGACAGGAATAAATCAAGGGAACTAGAAAAGCTCCTGCAAAAGATCCAGAGCCCTAGATCTAGTGGCAGATTTACAAGGTTCCCCCCCTGCAGCTGCACATTTCTCAAGTCTACAGGTGATGAACGGTGCACATTTTGGGGAGGGGAGATCGCAAATTATTTGGTCGGGGTATTTGATGGATAAGGCTGCTCGCTCTTGAAGTCAAGGTGAGTTTTTCCTTGGACTTCAGTGGGAGCGGAGGCAAGGCCCAGCCACTCCTACACAGAGAGAGAGGCATGAAATACACAAAGAGAGAAAGAGAGGAACGCACACCCAAAAACAAACAAGAGGAAAGAGAGGGAGCTGCAAACTCATACACAAGGAAAGAAAGAAACACGGAGGCTCCATACAGGTGGAGGAGGAGCAAGAGGGGAGGGGGAGAGAAAGATACACAAACCTGGGGACACGTGCACGCTCACACCGACAGAAAGAGTCAAGCCACCGTGTGTGTTTCCTACGCACACAGCTCCAAAGCCGCGGGCACAGCACCAGCGATAGGCGCAGACAGACACGTAGCGTTACAGGTCCCTACAATCAGGCCCAGGGCCAGGAACACCCACAGAGCACAGCCTCTTCCCCCCCACACACCTACCACACAATGACCGAGGACAGCGAGGGAGAAGAGCTCGAGAGGGGGCGATCAGAGCAAAGCCTGTCCGAGGAAGCTCCGCAGGGGTCCCCCGCAGAGCTCCAGCGAGCAGGGGGCAGCGCGGAGGAGAGTGAATGTCAACGCCCTGAAAGCAAAGCGGGCTGGGGGGGGGGCCGCTCCTACTCACTTGGTAGCCAGCAGCATGTTCTTCCTGGAGTGGAGGTCGCTGGGGTCCGTGTGCTGTCTGTTCAGGTACTCGGAAACGGCTTTGGCTGGAAACTCCGTTTCACAGATGTATCCAAAATCCCGGGCTAAGTGAACTGCTTCCCCTGCAGAGAGATGGACCGCCTTTGATCATCCCAGGCCAGCAGGGAGGGTGAGTGAGGAGGCTGACCAGGAAGTGGTCCAACGGAGCCCGCTGGAATAACCTGAAACACGTTATTGCTGGAGGTGCTGGGCACACTTTGAAAAGATCAGCTCAATTTGGCATTGGAGAGGCGCAACCCCAACTGAATTCAATGACCAAGGCCGTCCCACGGGCCCATTATTCTTGTGTCAGCCTCTTTCAGCAGAGCACATCCCTAGTTTTTGGTTGAAGGAGTCTTCGCATGGCATATATTGTCTTAGCTCTATTGACTTCAGTTGAGTTTGGCGATTTACACTGGTGGCGGTTCTACTCCCACGCGCAGAGAAAAAGCGTGTTATCCATACATAGATCAACTCGACTTTCAAGGGTGTGAAAACAAAAGAGACGCCCTGATAGGTAAATGGACCCGGACTTTAAATGTGCAGAATAGGTTTGTATTTTCATATACCAGAAAAGTGGCCCAAAAGCTCTACCACAGAATATCGGGTGTGTGTGTGTGTGTGTGTTGCACACCTAGACATTATTATAGCCACATCTGGAAAACAAAGCAGCCAAGTGCATTGTATCCAATGGAAAGTGCAGTTTTGCATAGATCTGATCACAATGCAACAGAAGCTACCCATTCTACCCGCACCCTACCCAAAAAAAAAAAAAAAAAAAAAAAATCCCAATGAACGGGGACCTTTCATATGAAAAATAATAATTATTCTAAGTATAATTCTAATTGGCATTTCCTCTGCCTGCCTGGTTTCAGGTTTCTACCCTCCAGAGGTTCATGTCATCAAACTCCTACTGATGTACTTTCTACCACAAGAAGAAGACACAGTAGCTGAAGGGGGGGGGGGGGGGGGGGAGAACAGACTCTAGGGGGATCCCATCAGATTACAGCTCAACCCCTCTAGAATAAAGCATTAAAACTCTTTAAAGCACCGCCTGCAGGACCACGAGGAAGATTTCTAACACGCAAACCAGCTATGTCTAATAATTCTAGTACCACATTATTTTTAACGATCAGGACTTACTTTAAAACGTCATGTAAAAAAACAAAACAAAAACACAACCCTTCTCAATAAACACCAAAAAGATCAACCACACTGCCCACCAAATGCAAGAATTTCAACTGACGGTTATTTCTCCCCGCCCGCGCGCGCACACACACACACACACACACTAAATTATGTGCAGAGACACTATCCTCACTGCTTTTTGTTAATCCTGGCCGGAGGTGAGTGAAACATTTATGCTATAGGCAACATAATTTAACAAGAAAAAAAATCCTATTGTCAGAAAACAAGATAAATCTAGAGCAGGTGCAACCTCCTATATGAGAAGGGAAATCTTTTAAGGTAAATTGTTGATTTTTAAGTAAATCAGAGGTCAGTAACCTAATATATAATGATATAAACATTGTATAGTTTTATATTATATTTATAATGTATGTGGAGTTCTATATAGAGAGAGAGAACTCCACATACCTTTGTGCTATTTGTCAACTTTTAAGATGTTCTGATTTTGCTATTCATGTGAATGTATAGTTTTACACACACACTGCATAGATATAGGTATGGGGTGTGCTTGGGTGTGTGTTTGAAACTACCCATTAATTAATACATATGAATATGCATATCAGACTATGAATGTATTTTCTTACACTGTAAATGTTTATATATAGTGTCTAACTATGCATTCATAGTTTGATAGACATTTTCATGTAATGTACTATGATTTATTAATATATATATCACACACTATATCGTCAAAATGGAAATAATACTTATAACTAGAACGAATAATGTCTTGATTTTGATTTCAGGTATGAGTGTGTAATTATGTATTGCATTTATAATTAAATCAGAAGATTGTAAGTTAATATATAGTACAAGTCTATCTGCACATGCATATGAGATACGGCATAGTGTGTTATTGTACACATTGAATGTTAATCGCCTCTTTGTGTACGTATATTATAAATATATATAATTCATAGTTATATCCACATAATTGTTAGTTATAATTTCTGAAGAACCAATTTGCCCCAGAATAAATATAGTATTTCCTAAAAAACAAACGAGAGTCTGTGGATTCCACATTTCACGTCAAGTACGGGATAGCGTTTGTTCATTTAAGAGGAGGTATAACTTAAGTATTTCTCCCCCCCCCCCTTTTGTTTCTTTCTTTTACCCCCCCCCCCCTTCCCTTCTTCTTAAAGAAAGGGCTCGTTTGTTTCTTTGTTAAACTTTCACCCTCAGGTAAACTGTACTTATAACTGTTAATTTGTAATAACTTCTTTCCTTTGCTGAAATAAAAAAAAAAGTTCTTTATTATTTTCATTCAATGGCCGTATTGTAATGTGCATCTGTCATAATTAAGGTTGGAAGTAATGAATTAGCTGAAGTCCTGGATCCAGCACAGACTAGACCATTATTCAGGGTAGGGAATGGGAATACTTGGATAACGGCAGAGAAAGTTCGATTCTGCAGATCTCACTGAGGCAAACCTGAATTCAAGACACCCATTGGAGTTAATGGGAGTTTGATCAGTGACTTCAGCGTGACTTAAATGGGGTCCTTAAAGTCTTAATTTCACCCAGTATTATGCATGCTAAACAGATCTTAATGCCACCGCTGCAACGATTTCCACTTAATCCATGAAACTTTGCAAAATGTCAAACTCCCAAACCGAAAAGAGTTCGGAGCAACCAATAGCGTAAAGAGAGCGTGCAATTCACCGCTTACCTTCCACCAGGGAGGTGAGTAAAGTGACATTTGCGGCCTTACGCCTGCCGGCTGGTAAATTCAAACCGATTTTTTCTAGCCTCTCTCTCAACGATCTCCCCCCATTTTTCGATTTGGCTCTGGAATTGCAAAGAAATTAACATTCTGATTAACCTCGGAATGTCCCTGAAACAAACTTTTAGACTGTGCAATCTAAAGACCACTGGAGCTTGAAGGGGTTTTAACTTGAGGTTAGCATATTATGTGCGTGCTTGCTGGTACAGTTTGCTGAGGTTTGCTTAATTTGACTAGGTTCCCCCTCCCGCTTTAGCTTATAGAAAACAAATTAACAGAATGAAATAAATTCTGTATAAGCTGCTGTTACGGAAGAAACCAAATTTGTTCCTACAGTATAAGACGAAGGCGTATTAGGATAAGATTGTATATCTAGGTGGAAAGACAGGAGTATTGGATGAACTGATAGGGCGTACCTAGAGGAAGCATGGAAGACATACGGGAAATCGATAAAAACACTTAAGGAAGAATTCCATAGATATTATACAGGAAATGTTGAACTATTATATATGGAACATGAATAATTAGTGATAAGAGTACCTAATGGGATATATATATATATATATATATATATATATATATATATATATATATATATATATATATAGCAGATTATTGATAGGAACATTAAAAGGAAGGCTGTAATATACATGGGAAATGCAGAGTTATTGTTAGGGCCAGGTATAGTTTTGTACAGATGGTTTTAAATCCGGGGGTGAAATACTGGCTCCATTGAAGTCAATGGCAGTTTTCCCATTGACCTCAGCACGCCAGGATTTCACTCCAGATCTTTTATCGCTAACAGCTTTTTTAACTGTATACAAGGAATATGAAAGGAAGTCAAATCCTGTTGAGAATGTCTCTCTACCTAGATTCTGGTATCTCAGTAGTTTGTGCCAAAGTAGATAGGAACCAACGGCAAGGTTGCAAGAGAGCAGCCATCTACATTTCACATGGTCTGAAATATAGATATTTAACCAAAAGCTTCTTTAAATGTAGACTCAAGATACAAAGTGAAGTCAGCATAGACCACTGTTTGGGTCCTGGGTCTTCTCCAGAAATCAATGAGGCTCAATAATGGTGTATGTGTTTAACCTTGCTAGTTATATTTTCTATTTGAAATCTCTCTTGCAGATGTTCTCTTTGCTCCACTTTTTATTACAATGCACAGGCAGATTCTCATCTGTAAGTAAAAAAAATCTGGCGTCTTCTTTCCTAACAGTATGTCCACATAGGACACTCTGGGAGAAGGACTTGGGCAGAAAATTACTACAGAGGAATGGGATTTGCTATGGGAAGGAGGACCAGCAACCTCAGTATCTATTACAATAAAAGAAATGTTCTTTAAGGTATTGTTTCAGTGCTACCTCACACCAGTCAGGTAAATTTTAATACACATGTGTGTGTGTGTATTAACATTAATCTGACTGGTGTGAGGTAGCACTGAAAGAGTACCTTAAAGAACATATCTATCTGTATCTATCTATCTAGTGTATATATGTATGTAAAATGGGGATAAATATTGGAGAAATTGTGGTTAAAGTGGAGATTTTATGCATATATGGTGGACATGTCCAGTCATCAGAAAGTATCGGGATAAAACCTGTAACTAAATATCACAAATTGTTGGATATTTATCACCAAATAATCCTTTGGTAGTCCTTCAAGGGCTGCCCAGTGGAAATAGTCACACACAAAAGTAAATGAAGAATTAATAATCTCTCATCTGCTGGTAGATGCTGGACTATTGGTAGCTTCTCTTTAGTAAAAGAAAAATAGTCCAACCTTAGAGGAATGGTTCAAAAACTATGGGAGGCTGTTGTTATGGAAAAATTAACACACCAATTATGTACCAGCAAATTAGATAGAGAACAAAGAGATACTTAGATATTTGGTGGCCTTTTGGTCAATATCAGACAAAGTACATTCACCTGAAAAAAAACCCCATCACACATGGGTCCATTTTTTAAAATATTAGCATTTAATAGACATGACTGGTCCCTTAAGTATGTGGATACAAAGATGTCACTAAATCAATAAACTCACAAAAAAGGACATATTGTAGGTGTAATGATGGCTCACTCTGTAATATAGTAACATCCTTTTAAATAGGAATATCTGATGACTATATTCTTGCATAACGTCTCTTTAAACAAAAGCTAGCTTTTGTAATGAACGCTTTGTTTCTGATATGTAACTGGCAAGGATTTGTAAACTTCTTAAAACTTCCTAACTTAAATAAATAATAAATAAATAAATAATAAAATAGTGTTTCTTTGTTTTAAATCTCTGCTTCTTTTACAGGCAAAAATCATAATAGCTGAGCTTTCTTATCTATACTCCTATATTCATAGGGAAGACCTTTTATTTAAATAGAAGCCTTCCTCTAAAATGTATGTTTGGGTAGATGAATATATGTATTTGAGAGAGAGAGAGAGTTGGGAAGAAAGTGTATGTGAGAGAGAGAGAGATCCCTTATTGACCTTACTATGAGCTGCCTTCTCACAGTCTTGTTACACTAACATAACTTTATGCATTAATTTCCATGTTTTTATGTTGCTGCTTATTTTTGCCTTGCCTTGAGTTCTACACACACAACTACAAAATAAGAACAACACATATTTGCAAATGCCTTTACCTTAGTATAGACCTTAGACAAAATCCTTAGTCTATGTATGTGTCTACGTAAATACCCACACTTGCTGCAAGCCCTTACCTTCTAAGTACCCCTCCTAGGAGAGATGCATTCAGACACTCTGGGGGCGAGAGGCGTCTTTGAACTTCTCCCACAGTTACTTTATACTTTGAAGTGGAACTGAGCAAGGACAAGCGGCCAGGTACTGAGCAAAACACCTCTCCCGTATTGACTGACATTCCACCCAGGAAGCCATCTTTATTCATCATCAGAGAAGTAACAGATTTTGGAGGAACTGGAACTGGGGAGAGAAAGAAGGGGTGAGTGGAGGTATACAACATGACCACACATTAGAGTACAAACTGACCAGACTGGCTAGTCTGACATCCATAGCATAGCTGAAGAAAAGTGAATTCATAGGCCCAGAATTTCCTAGTAGCTACACCAATAAGAGTCACCGTTGCCTTGAGTCTACAGGAAATTGAGCTGGATGGGTGATATGGATAGGTAGAGGTGCAGTGGAGTACAGCTGATGTATATTGGTTTGACAATTAAAAAAAAAAACTATGTATATTATAAATGTATTTTAAGTGTATTTCTCCCTAAATTATTTGTTTGTAAGCCCTGTGATGCCGGGGTTATATCTTCTTGTGTAATGGACAGCTCCTGGCACATTGCTGGATTACAAGAATATTAATACTCCTCTTCCTGACACTTCTACTAGTAACAATGATAACAAGTAGGAATACATCTAATGAAGTCAAAGGAGTTACTGGTTTAAGTGAGAATCGGGACTACAGAATGTAGCAAGGAAAGGGTTACTTTATTATTGTTTCGGGCTTTTATTAAGACAGGCTTTTGCAACATAATTAGCACAACTATTTTTCCCCTAAAAAGGTGCATTAGAAAATAGTCTGATATCGGATTGTTTAGCATGTTATGTAACAAACAGAAAAAATGGGACGATTCAGTTTCTAAATAAAACTGGTCTGATTACAGCAACATAAATACATCAGGGGATTTTTTTAAAAAAAAGTTTGCCCCCTAACTAGTACCAGAAAAAGTAGTTAATTTCTTTGAGAAACAAATAAGATGGCTTTAGGGAAAACCGAAGGACTTATTCTAATTCTTATAACAAACACTTATTTTGCTAAACTAAAAATGAAAGCAGTCCCCTCCTGATACGAATTTTGTTTACCAAGCAACTTCAAGAGCTTGTTCATAATTGTGTGCAACTGTTATGATTTACAGCAGGTGCTCTACTCAATCAACCAATCGCTTTAATTTATAGACAGCGTCGCTGCATTTGCCCCGTTGTTTCATTTCTG
Source organism: Chelonia mydas (assembly GCF_015237465.2). NCBI lineage: Eukaryota > Metazoa > Chordata > Testudines > Cheloniidae > Chelonia > Chelonia mydas. Next base: position 11,796,641 of record NC_057851.1, read on the forward strand.
CAAGTAATTGATAACAAACCGTACTTAAGGTATGTTTTATGCAGGAGTTAATAAGAGCTGACAGCTGCTACTGCTGCTTCCTTTTGGAATCACTGCAGCCTCATTTCCGCATAGAACGTGTGTCCCTAAACTCTAGCTTTGCTGGTGGTAGTCTAGGGGGCATATTTTACAGAGAAGACTAATTGATTACACACCCCTGTACAGCAGATTCTCCTTTGCAATATCGCATTGCCAGGCAATCAATTGCAAAACCAATTTTGCAAGTAATAGGTTCTCCTACACAAATACGCCAGCTATTTAGGTACTTCTAATACGTGTCAGTTAAATCATAAAACCCTATTTATTTGCAACATGTCTGGAGAATCAACCCATTGGAGTTGGGGGGATATTTAAGTCGTCTGGGGCTGCTGAACAATAAGATAGGAGATCCTAATACCTTAACAAGTGCTAACACCTGGGCAACTACCAATTGTATGACCTCAATGTATGCAAGAGACAAAACAGGGTTTCGCTGTTTCTATTATAAATTATTTCCTACCGCCAGGCCAGGCTCCCACAATAAAAGCTCTATAACAGCGAAAACCCCAAACGCATGTAGATTTCATATATACATATTGCCTCAAATAGAGACTGTATATGGTCTCGGATGTAAACAAGTTATTTTGAGTGGCTTTACTGGGGGGTGGGGGGGAGATCAGAAACTGAGACGGATTCCCGTTTCGTATTATTCTGAGTAAGACAATGTATACATCTTCGAAAGGACGTTTCCAGCTCCTCAACTCTAGCCCGTCACATAACTTGAAATTGGCACAAAAACAGTTGTAAAGGAAGGACAGAAGCCCGATGCGGTTTTTCCATTGCTATTAATAGGAATGTTGTCATTGACTCCACAGACCAGTCAGATCCTTTGGTTTTAGGATGCTTTAGGGGTATATGTTTTAAAAACAAAAAACCCGCTCCGCTCCCCTCCCCTGTGCGCTCCATTTTTCAGTAAGATGTTTTTGCAGAGTCACTCAAGTGCCCCCATCAAGACAAAATCGAGTTCTTTTGAAAATAAATGAACATACACATGCTTTGAAATAACTAATCCTTTAAAGGACCACTAACAACTGAAATCATTTCACTTTACAATTTTCTCCACGCCAACAAACACACACAAAGGTTTTGCTACACCTTTCCAGTACCTATATTTAGTGACTAGTTTATCAGGTCACTGTCCAGTGAACTGAGAAATTAAACAAGAGACAACAGTCCTAAGAAAATTTGATCTTCGTCTAAACTCACAACAGAGACAGCTGAACACATGATATGTTTAAATATATCTCGCCCAATTTGCTTTGCCCTTTTTGGAGCATTTATTACATTAGTTAACCTTTGCAATATGGTTTTAACATGTTCCCTATATTTTTTTTCGTGCAAATTTATTTTGATAAGCAAGTTAGTCCTCTTTCCTGCTATGCTTTGCAAACTTCTGCTACTGTTCTTTACAATAACTGTACAAAAGGGACTAGGTATACATCAAGATCACTTGAATATAATAATTCTAAACACATTTAGGGGTCTTACAAGCCTGTGAGAGCATATCTATTGCAATTTCATAGCTTCAGAGATATGTAGTCTAATCTATACTCTATCTTTTTAAAATTACCTACCACTCCAAAAAAGTGAGTTTACCATGGAATGGATTAATTATCTATCTCTATCCTTACAACTATATTAGAACTATTACCAGAGATAATATAAGGTTGAGATTTTAGAGGCTATGCATTTATTTAAACAATTATCCACTTTATCCCCTGGCGTATTTTTACCTACGTCTATGTGTTTTCCAAATCTGCTTTTATGCGTCATAATAATTGTCCAGAGAAGGACACAACACATGCACACACAAGTTTCTGCCTACTTCTTGCATGTTTTGCTTTGTCCAATTGATGCTGATCTTCTTGTCACTTTCACAAAATAGTTTTCTCCCAAACTCTTTTGCGTGTGTCTCCTTTCCCATTGTCCCTCAAAACCTCCCCTGGCCTCCTCCATCTTTGAAAAAAAAAAAAAAAAGTGATTCTCCTGATCCTTTAGGCCCCATTGTCATTTCCCCTTCCATTTCTCTTCAGCTTATCAATAAACCGAGAGAGCAACAGTAGCCGCTTGATTTGTTAGTAATTATGAGCATACTGTTCCTGCAAACGGAATCGCTAGATGAGTGAGAACGCTTTAAAACGACAGCAGGAAATGGTAAGGAAATGGAGCATGGCAAAACTCAGCGTGAAGCTTTCAGTTCTTTACATGTTTACTATTTTCTGTGCATACATTAAGGCTTAGTCTTTTTACATTTCTCTGTTGGGTTGCTCTACACAACTTGCGTGGCAATGCGAAAGCAGCATTTCACCCACACACCCACACACACGGATTAAATTAATAAATGGGGTTTAAGTATTCAACATTGTTCCAGCACCGTCATTTATATTGCAAGACAAAAACATGGTTTAAAGAAATATTGGTCTTTAATCATCTACACTGGGCAACAAATACTAGCATAATATTAGGTTTCGGAGTAATTAACATTTTGTCTACAGATCTCTAAGTATTAACTGGATTGGGAACTAGCCTTCGTTAGAAAGGTTTATGTCCATCATAACAGTCAATGGTTCGGTAGCGGGTGATTTGGTTTGGCGTTGTGGGTAAACTTAGAAACCCGATAATATATATACTACCCCCTTACACTGAGACTCGATCCTTGTTTTATAAACCAAGCAATCTATCTATCGTGTATTCACGAGCCGATTGCAAGAGTTCGACTCCACCACCGCTCCTTGCATCTGAAGCTAGGAGTTAATTTCACAGTGAAATCTATTACCCCGAAACTGTTTCCCATTAAAGTAAACGCGATAATAAAAGACAGTTGGTGTTCCAGGAAAAGAACCAAAAATAAATAAATAAACCTAGGCAAATTCTGTACGTTACATTTCCACAGATTCAACAACTCGATCACCTAAAAAGCTGTAACCAGATATCCTGGTTTTTAGTTAATCATTTATTGCTGGCCACTTCAGGAAGCGGGGGGGATCTTATCCTGTTTGAAGTGAGCTGTAGCTCACCAAAGCTTATGCTCAAATAAATTGGTTAGTCTCTAAGGTGCCACAAGTCCTCCTTTTCTTTTTATTGAGGGAGTCACTTTTTTAAAGGGTTAAAAGGCTCCTTTTGTGTGATTCTTGGGGGGGGGGGGTGCTTAGAGCGTCTTTGCACTATGTTAACATATTCAGTTTAAAATAGCGTTTGGTGCTTGTGTGTGTGTGTGTACACGCAGAACATTTATAGAAATAGTTTAAAGTAAACACATCAGGATACTTTTAAGGTCACCGACTATGCCCCCAAAGTCACAAACATTGAACTTTGGACTCAGGCCACGCGAGATTTTGAAAGAGGGCAACTTATTTTGTCATAGATTGTGCCAAACAAATTACAACTGAGCTGCTGACAAGGGGACTTGCCACGGCCTTCTTTACACACCGAAAACCTCCCCTTGATTTCAGCAGGAACCTGGGTGACAGGGAAAGTGAGGATAAACCCAAATAATACGTAGCGGATCACTCCTTAAAACTGAGATGAATCTAATATTAATACTCTTGATGATCATCACCATAGTCATTTATCTAGGCTTCCTCCCTTTCCTTTCCGCCACGCCAATCTTAATGGAACTAAGAGTTAAGAATGATTTTTTAATGTCTCGTTGGATTTTTAGACTGTTAATGTACCGCGTCCTTCTCATTATTACTTTATTGATTGCTCATTGACCAGACCCCTTCAAATCGTATTAGCCACCCTCTGCCAGTTTAGATTAGGAGAGTTTAAAAAGCACCTTTCATTATTTCGCCACCGCTACCATCACCCCCACAGTAGAGTAGGGCTTGGCAGCTTAATGCGCTCTCTAATGGGGCAGCTAAGAGACGAGGGGCCACGGTCCCTGCCTATTGCATTAATAGCTCAAAGGGGGCTAATACAGAAAATTAGCCTTAAACGAGCTCTGGAGATCTCCAAATGAAAGAGCCATTTATCACGCTGGCTACCTTCACTCCACTCGTTTGCTCTCTCTACTGGGAACAACTCATTTCCTCTTAACTAAATTACTTCAGAAATGTCAAGTAAGCCCAGATAGCAAACATAACAGGAGTGTGTGTGTGCGTATGTGTGTGTGTGTAATCTATTGTGTGGGATCAACACGGATGATAAATTGAACAGTTCAAGACGATGATGATTATATTATTTTTACAAGGCTTTCTTCAAATTTTAGGCAAGCTTTCTGAAGCTGTAGGTAGATAGATAGATGACCATCGTTACCTCCATGACACTCAAAGATCATAAAAATGTAGGCACTTATATCCGAGAGGATGGATGAGATATTTGTGTTAATAATTTAGTTCTATATCCTATCTGTGACACTTAATTTTTATGAGAACGTTTTAAACAGTAAAGTAACCTCTTTGGATACAGGCAAATCCTTCAACCTTCCTCCTGTCCAGATTCCATTTGTCATCAAGTGTACTTTACTGGTAATAGTCAAGAACAAAATCTATCTATCTATCTATCACCTGCCAGCAAGAATGATCTGCGGGTCTTTGATAACTTATTCTTATTTCAAAGTACATTCTTATGGCTGCAAAGTGTTGGACCACAGCAAAACTCACACCAAACCCTTTCCATTTTGCACCTTCTATCAGTCTGATCCAATATCGTCAGCCACAGATATGGCCCCATGTGTGCCTCTTCCCCTCTACCAGTGTTCAAAGAAAAACTTAACTCCCAAAATTACACTAAAAGTTCAATAAAGCACAGCATTAATTCTAAGGGGGAAAAAATAACACCCCTATGCCTTCTCTCCGAGAAAATGTCGGTATCTTTTTACTGATATGATTTTAAAAGTGTGTATTTATACTTTTAAATAGAGATGTTATCACTCTAAGTGTCTTCTAATATAGACTAAGGTTAAGCATACACCTGTGGGTTCAGATGTGTGCACACGTTCACATACACACTAGAATTATCAGCATCTTCTGATCTCTGTCACTCTCTCTATATATATAATTGTAAGTATCATTAGACGTGCTTAACTGCTTGACACTGACTGCCTTTACAGCTACAATCACTGTGTATTGACACCAAATGTTCCTGCTACCCTTTCCATTTGAAAAAAAAAAACCAAAAACCTGTTTTGAGGAAGGGGTCACATACAATACATGACAGTGTTCTGCACAGAACAAAATACAAAATGTGCTTATGAGGCAACGAAAATACGAAGGCAGATCAACGTTGAAAAGAAGGCTCTCAGCCACAAATCAACCACCAATTAATCGAGAAGACCCAAGAGAAAACATTGCGTATGAGCGAGCGAGAGAGAAAGAGACAGATAGATATAGCGAGCGCATACATTCGCAAACCGATACGTTACACACCTAAACCCACAGGCTGATAATCCATGTGAACTGAAAAGCTCAGAGCAGTTCTTTTTCTCAGAGCAAGACAATTCACTGTTTCCCACAAAACCCTACGTTCTTCCACCACCAGTCATAAATTATGTTGTCAAAAGAGCTTCAGGTTTTCATCCACCCGTCTCCAAAGTTATGATTGCTCGAATTTACATAATTACATTTTTAAAGGAAACAAACGATTGAAATACCCTCACCCTGCCTTGAATTCGTATTCCATCAACACTCTTACGTTCTTTTCTTAATATTCTAGAAACTCATCCCTATTAAAGTATCGGTTTCATGTGTATTAGATGCAGAATAAACCACTGAAGATAAGTGCTGTTGCTAGTAAACATAAGGGCCAGCATTGCTAAGCGTCAGCTCTAGTATTTAAAACTGAATCTAGAAATAGAAATTCCTTGGATAATTAAAGATAGCTCTCCCTAAATGTGCAGTGTGAGAGCTGTTTAATGTCTATCAGCATAACCCATACTAATAGCCCTGCATCTTCAAGTGACTGTCAGAGAAATGTAAAAAAATTAAGCAGCTGCAACACGCCCAAAATGAGTTATTGTAATTACATTTAATTAGTTTAATTAGTTAATTATTTTGCTTACAGCTGTACGAGAGACTACAAACATTTGTTAATATCACATTCCCTTTACCAGTATGGGGTGATTCTGCAGTTACACTAAATCATGTATGCATATGCAGAATGATTTTTCAAATGGGCATGTTGGAGGGGAAGGTTGTATTTCCATAAGCATGTGTTTCTTCCCTCCTCCCCCCCCCCCCCCAACACATTTGGCACGATTGGAAAACGCATAAAAGCCACACATGGAATCAGACAATTCTTAAGAGTCACACAGTGCAGATCAAGAACTACTAGAGGTGAAAAGTTAAGGTATATCTGTGAAAACTATTTTATAATATGGGGTGCCATGTTTACACCAATATCAAAATAGGAATTGTTGGCAAATTCAAAACTTGTTGGCTGGTTACTTATTTTACATCAGTTGGCAACAATTAAAAGAAATATTTAAGATAAAATGTAATTAACTCCTAGACAAGAAAATACTCGTTCCTTTTAGCTCCTCTATCTATCTCCCATGCGTGTTTGTTTTCCGGGTAAACTAATTGCCTCAAAGTAAAATCATATCAGGAAGACATTGCTACACAGTATAAGTTTGTCAAGCTTGTTGGAATAATCCATACCTTTTTTAATGACAGACTGGTCCAATAAGTTCATACCGCTGTTATTGGCATCTTCAACTGACTGTGAATATAAAAACATCACTATTCAAATTGACTGGATATTAAAGAATGGCGTACATAAATCATGTCATTCCAAACTGGAGTTTCGGTCATTTCCATTTATATTAATTCACTGGGGGAAGAAAGGTTTATTAGTATTATTGTTATTATTCCCCCAAATTGACATGGAAATGAAATTGTTCCAAATTATATGGTCTTATAATAAAAAAGAGGTGTGAAGCATATGGGGTGCAATAGTGTTTTTGTTATCTTATAAAACATAGATATTACATAGTCTTTTTTGCATTCAGTAAAGCTTTATATTTCTTTCTTTGAAAATTTGGTAACATCTCCAAGATCTAGTATCTAAATGAACACGATTAAGGACAACTTCTTTTTTTTATTATTATTATGATTATGTTTTGACCCTGCTGCATCTTGATAACTCAAGGGCCATTTACTTTTTATATAGGAAGGTTTACATTATAGACTTGTAATTAAAGTTTGAGCAATTCAGAGTGGAGTGCAACACCCACATAGTATAGGGAACAAACACAGATTAACAGCTCGCACGGTTTGGTTACAAGTTAGAAGTGTGTGTGTGTGTGTGTGGGCGAGAGAGAGAGAGAGAGCTGGGGGGAAGGGAATTACACAGAGACAAAATATAAGAGCTATTAAATCGATTGCCTAGAAAAGTCACTCAATCTCTCTCCTCAACCTGTCTACCTTCACCCTGGTTAGAAGCACACCTGTTATTATGGCATTAACTTCTTTAGCAGGAAAACAAACAAAGATGGTTACACTGTAGCAGGGGCAAATGTTAGGTATTATTTCTGAATATAAATGGTCTGATACAGAATCCCTCCTCAATAAGCAACAACAACCATGGGAGAGAACAGAGGTGACTAAAGAACCATTTTTAATAGATTTCAATAAGTGGTTCAGTTTTGTGGTCAGTTCTAAACTGCGGGTGTAGATAGATACATAGATAGATAGATGATGGGTGTATAGACAGACAGACAGACAGACAGATAGATGGCTTTGGGTTTGGTTTGTTTTTTTTTCCCCAAAGACACATTAAACACCTTTAAGTCACGGAATTCTCCTCTTATTCTAACTTTATCTTTCCAAGTAGTGTCTTAGTTTATCATAATCAAGAGCTTATGTAAATGTCTTTCTATTCTCAGGAGACCCCATCTAAGGTGGGATATGAGTTAGGAGAAAATTATATTTTCAACAGCACATCCAAAGTGTGATGGAACAATAAACAATATTTCCTTGGATTCCTTTCCCTCTTGACTCCAGCCTCCCAATTACCCCCCCCCCCCCCCCACCCGGTTCCTTTTGTCTTTTTTTTTTTTTTTTTTTACTCCCCCTTAATCGATAGGCCACGTACCCACAGGGTATCACAGAAAATAATCGGGGAAAATATCAAATACAATTAGAAGGTCCTTCCTTTTTTCTCTTTCTCCTTTAGCAGCTTCTACTGTCTTCAACGAGACAGAGGAAGATGGACAAATTGTGCAGCTTGATGGAGAGCATCATTTTGCAACACGATGCTATAAAAATGGAGGCAAATATTAAGCGCCATCTTTCTTTCCTTTTTTAACCTCACCTTACCTCGATATTGCCTGGCTATGTCATACCTATATGTATGTGTATGCACGCCACTCGCTTCATCAGCAACGTGGGTTAGTTGTTGCAGTTAATGAGAAGACTCTTGTCTGATTTTCTATCTAATTACGCCCCCCTGCTGGGTTTTTGTACAGGATATTCGCGCAGCATGCTGGCAGTTAATAGTCACAGAGAGGATCGTAAAGATTTAATTAGGACTGCATGCGGAAACGTGGAAAAACAACTCAGACTTTTAATTACTAGACTTCTTTAGTTAAAAGTGATACCAGGGGTTACTTTATAAGAGACTCGGGTGTTTTGGTGCAACTTAACTTTCAGTCTCCCTAGCTTGCATACACAGGCGGGGATTGGGGCTGGGGGGTGGGGGGGAGTGGAGGAAGGGAAGGAGTAGAGGTTGTAATGGGGGAGGTGATGAGTTTCCAGCATAAATTTAGCAAATCTGGAGATGTATTTTTGCAAATAAACTTGATAGCACTGACCCGTTCTAAACATCATCTCCTTACCCAGCAGCTATAAAATAACTGAAATACAACCCACAGAGTTTGTCATTCATTTTGCAAACTCTGGATGTATATGCGTGTGTGTCTGTCTGTGTCTGTGTGTGTGTGTGTGGGGGGGGGGGGGGTAGTTGCATTTCTTTCCTGTAGCTTTGGCTATAATAATGAATGAGTTCCCATCAGGTACAAAAGGTGCAGATCCCCTAATCAGTGAGGAATAAGGATGAAACTGCAATGGCTATTTTAATTTATTTTTTCTACTACGGGAGGCATATTTGGTTTCAATGTGAAGATACTTTCTTTCTCTGTGCATATTTGTCGGTTGTAAATTGCAGATTGTAAACCTAATTCGTCGCAAAGGACAGCAGTGTGCTTACAATAACAGAACCCTATGTTACAACCACTTAATTATGTTCCTGGACAACGGATTGCACATGGCCTGGACTTGGGTTTATATCATATCCTCATTTTTTCTCTCTCTCTTCCCCTCTCTCTCTCTCTCTCTCCCTGCCAACCAAACACAAATTTATGAAATCTATTTAATCAGATGGTGTAAGGAAAAAAAAAACTTTACTCAAAAAGTAAAACTTTATGAGTAAACCCCCCTGAATAATACTTTTTTTCCCTCATAAGGCATAGAAAGTAGGTGTATTTATCGGCTAAACAGGATTTTTTTTTTACCTGTCCTAGAAAAAAAGTCCATATTAAGAATCACATATTAAGAAACCCGCCCACTTAACCTGGCTCGCAAACACAGATGGAAAATAATAAAAAATGCCTGTCAATAAATACAATCCCATCACCCCCTCTGTGCCTATTTATACTAACTTGCCGATGAGCACTTTCATCTTCATAAATTATCTCTTGGAATATTTTTGTTTTCAGTTTGAGGTCCGACCTTTAAAAATAAGTACCTGCCTCATTCTTCCAGTGCTCTCTCCTGCATAAACATTATGCACAGAATTCCAGAGATAGACTCCTGCACGGAAAGACCCTGCCTGCAACGCCCCTTCAGCTATTTGGCTGAGTAATTCAGCTACAACACAAGCTAAACTAGCTCCTCCATACCGTAGGCTATGGATATATTATGTTGTTTAGAAAATGACCATGCGACCTGCCCCTTATTTTTATTCAGTACTTTGCGCCTTATTGAATCAGCAGGGAAGTTTAATAGAAGGGTTCGTTTTGCTTTAAAAAAATGCTTGAATAGGAATAACTGTATCCATTCTCTACCTATCTATAACAGAAGCACAACGAGTGTACCAGCTAATTATGTCGTTTTCTTTTGGCGTTGTAAATGACAATGCACTCCTATTTTCTACATCTTTTTGGTACTAGATATAGAGAGATAAGGGATCCTGTTCTGTTGTCCTTACTCAGGCAACACCCCCATTGCCAGCTTTGCCTGAATAAGGAATGTAGGATGAGCCCCATAAAGCCTGTCCATATAGCTCAGGGAGTCCGCGTAGGTCTTACAAATACAGTTTTAAATCCCTGCAATCCGATGCTCCGACTGCCATCGAGTTCAGAGGGAGCAGTAAACAAATACCAAGGAAAGCCTTTTCCATGATCATCGCAAACCCTACCGCACAAGGGTACAGGGGCGTGCGCGTCTTTAAAGTGACACCCGAGCAAATCACATTTGCAATTCTCCCTTTCCGCGGACTGTATTTTCAGCAGTCTTGCATTTTTAAAGCTGGGCAATAATAGGTCCTCTGTCTAATAAACCAATTACTCCTCATGCTTGTTTGATACTTTTATGTTGAACTGGGTGGAAGCCCATTTATTTTAGTGAGGCATTTCATTTTAGTGAGTTCTTTATTCTCCTTTTTGCAGATCCCTCCCTTGCTATTTTTAAAAATCCGATCAAGACTTTTAAATATCCGCAACGGCAACAAAAAAGCAGGAAAAACAACAATACCAGCAACCATCAACCCTCGTGTAAAATGTGGGCCGAAAATCATGCATCCACCTACTGTGGGAGCTTTGCGCTAATAAGATCTGAACCGAGCCATTTTGAGTGAAATTGTTATGGGGCTTTTGTTTTAAGGAAATAGCCCGTGATGACTTTGGCTGGGGAGTGAGAGAGCTAGGAAATATTGTACCTCAAGGCCCATGAAACTCCATTGTTTCCTAAAGGATGGAACAGAACAATGATATATGATGTTGATATAGATAGATAGAAAGAGAATACACACACACACACTATTTAAAAACAGTGCCCGGTGCAATCCTTTTATATATCCTTGATCCTATACACGGGGGGGGCGGGACGGGGGTTGGTTTTGTTTTTTCCTAACTGGTAGTAATTTTTTAAATTTGTTATTCTGAAAGATCTCACTGAAATCCCCAAACTGCAAAGAGCTGGTTGGGAGACCCATATTTCACATGGCTTAATATCTGAAATAAGAAAAGCTTCCATAAACTTTATCCCTTTTCAAAATGTCTAGATTATTCAGAAGCGCCTTTCTTTCTTTCTTTCTTTCTTTCTTTCTTTCTTTCTTTCTTTCTTTCTTTCTTTCTTTCTTTCTTTCTTTCTTTCTTTCTTAGTTCATTATTGTAGCTTTCATCTTGTTACAGTAAATTGTGAGGTGTGAGAAAGAAAGAAAGAAAGATTATTTTTAAGAAAAATATAAGTAGGGAACGACACAGAAGAGGCAGGGGGGAGGTCCTTCCGTTGTCTAATTGCTATGATTCATAATTGATCATTGTTGACTATGTGTCTCCCAGCTGCTAAGACTTCTTCAGGCTCCCTGGCAGTAGGAAGGAGCAGGAACGCCTTACCTGAACGTCCTCCATTCCTGGGTGTCCGATGCCATGCAGAGAAAGGCTGTCTCCCATGCCGGAATCCAGGCCATGGTGTGCCGAGTGAAGGAGAACATCTGGCCGCCTCACTGAGTGGTAGTCCCGCCTGGGGTCCAGTCCCGAGAGCTGAGGCAAGGCGGCCCGAGGCTGGGGCAGCAGAGAGCCGGCTTCTGATCCCACCTCTTGCCTCTGCCTTTGTCCCCAAGGGTGCTGCTGGGGTTGATGCAAGGGGTTTAGGGAGTAAGGGTCATTGACATGGGAGTACGGGTCCTGGCTTTGGTGATAAGGAAGAGGCTGGTAGGGGGGTGGGAAGTAAGGCGGCTGGAAATCCGAGGACGGGGTGTGAGACAACGGCGGGGCGCTGGAATAGGGTCCCTGGGAGACAGAGCCCAGCTGGGACAATCTGGAGCTGTGGCTGGGGACTCCATCATGCCGGTCCTAAAAACAAAAATGGGAAAGGAATATAAAAAAAAAAAAAGGAAAGAAAAAAAAAGAGGAAATGAAAAACAAATCACTCACCGCAAGATAAAATAAAATATGCATTTAAATTGACCCCTTAAATCGAAATAGTCCAGCATTTCCCTGTCCTGATCATGTAAGTTTCCAAGAACAAGCGAGAAGGGGGAGGTGGGAGAGACATATACTAAAATGTCATAATTTAAAATGCCGGAGTGGCGCTCTCTGTGTATGTGCAGTTTGTGGGGCTTTGATCCACTCTCTGGCTGCCTAGCACCCCTCCAAACTACAGCGTGTAAAGTTTTCAAACATCTATTCACTCCCTTTCACCACTAAACGCTGGTTAAAAAAAAAAAATCACCCACTCATTCTGCCTGGGAAGGTCAGAAGAAATGTTGTCATACTCGGAGGACAAGGAGAGGGTGAAAATAAATTTAAAATGTGTCTTTATGTAAAGTCAGCCCTCTGGGATTTTTTTTAAAATAAATACATAAATAAAAAACATTAAACATCCGTCCTGAACAAATCCAGCCACTGTGATTTCTGCAGCAACTTCGAATGTATTTTATCCCTTTCAAATAGTATTATACTCCAAAGGGTGGGGGGCGATGGGGACATTAAAATAGTAATTAAAAGTCTTGCTGTGTGTATTGGGGGGGGGGGGGAATGTGAAAGTCTTCAGAGAAAGTGTGGGAGAGGAGTTTTGTCCAACTCCATCCTAGCTGAGGCTGCAAGGCTAAAGTAAACAAGAAAACATCTAGTCCACAAAGTGGTGTCCAAATCCCCACCAGCGATGGCAAAAAAAAAAAAAAAAAAAAAAAAAAAAAGTTTTCCTCTTCCCCCCAGCTCAAACCAAGAACACACAATGCAAAAAGGAGAAGCAGCTGCAAGCCTCCTCCAATTATTGTGCTAAATTACCAAGCCAAAGGCGTTCAAGAGAGAGAGAGAGAGGGGGAGAGGGAGCGAGAGCGAGAGAGAGAGAGAGAGAGAAAGAGAGAGAGAACATGCAATTCTGGTACAACATGGATCCAAACTCACCATGGCGGAATAGGTGTGGACTAACATCTGGAAATAAAAAAAAGTCTTGTAACAGCTACAAATAAAAGAGTGGTGCTGATAATAATAATTGTAATAATAGGAGAAAAATATCAAGGAGCTCGGCAAAGGGACGTGTTGGACACAGGAGAACAGCTTGAGGTATTTCCAAGTCTAGCCATCAAAAATCATCATAAAAAAATTAGCCAGTGAGCCCCCCCCCGCCGAAAAAAAAAAAAAAAAAAAAAAAGAGAGAGAGAGATTGGAAACCTATGTAGACATCTATGATCCCCCCCTCCCCCTCTGGTTTTATTTATTTATTTTTTCATTTTTTTTTTATTTCCCTTTGAGCTTCCAGATGCAATCCTCTTCAACCCAAGGCTAGGCTGAGACTGCTCCGATGCCCCTTCCTCCCTGTCCTCCCCTACGCCGCCTCATAATAATTGATATTCATGACTATTAATATTACACGACTACTTTAAAGGGAGAATGCAGGACCAAATGGAGCGTGAAGCTTGCAGCCAGCTCGAGAGCTCCCCTACCATTGTAAATGACGTTCATTCAGTGGAGAATTACTAGATGTAATCAGACGAGGGGGGCTGGCAGAAGCCGAGTTGGGGGAGAGAGGGAGAAGGTCCGGGTGGGGGGGAAGTTTAGCAAGGAAAAGACATAACTTCAATTAACTCAGGCGGAGGAAGAAGTGTAAACTAGACACTGCTGGTTTGGAGCAAGGAAGTGCTATGGAGCAATGCTAGAGGCTAAGGAAAAAAATCATATTTCCTTCTTTTACATTTAATTATGCATCCAGATAGGAGAATCGGATTGCCTTGGGTGCTTTTGTTCATATTATATATATTTGTAAACTTATAACGGGGGAGGGGGGAGCTTTCCTGATCCTCTCTTCAAAAATAAATATAGAAACTATTCAGCCACTATAATGTGTTTGTTTAGAGCGGCAATTAAGGACTTTGACTGAATGTTGTAGATCGCATTTATTTATAAAAGCAAAATATCTCAAATGTACAAATAAATCAGTGTTAAGTCGGGTTCCATTTAATTCTCCATGCTAATTTGCCCCCTAACTATGCCAAAAATGCGCCCAGTTTTCACCCAGATGTAAAATTTATGCAATGAATTTTAAAGGATACTAAATTTATAGTTTCTAGGCAAAGCCAGGGGCGATATAAAAACCCTTTTGATGTTTCAGGAACCCGTTCGACTGGCCCGCCTGCCATTTCTGTTAAAGTTCAACTTACGTTCCCTCCTAAAGAGACCCACACTTCCCAGAGCGAGTTCCTCTCCCACTTTTGTTTTAAGAACACATCAATTTAAGTAGATAGGGTTTTTTAGACCATACTATTAACTATAAATCTGAGAGACAGAGAGACAGAGAGAGAGAGACAGAGAGAGATTTTTTAAAAAACCCTGGAAAGTTTCTATCTATCTATCTATCTATCTATCTATCTATCTACTACACGATTCCTAGGGAAAGTAGTAGGATGGATATTTTTTGTTAACTCTAGGCATTACAGAATCACTTCCCAAGCATCACAAACTCAGAGTATATCATGTTTCAAGACAAAACACAAACAAAATGCACCCCACTGCTAAATCCCCTGCATCCGAGATAAAATAAACCTACAAGTATAAATAAAATTTAAAGCAGGCAAAGAGCCTTAAAAGTGTCCTCTGGCAGAAAAGAAAAAAGAGTCCAGAGACATATCTACCTCTGGATGGCTGTTATTGTGAAGGGCAGATCATGGCTTTCCACTTGATCAGTATTTGCTTAAGGAAAAGGGGGATGGGGGGGCTGTTCGAAGGGGACAGAGCCGTGCCCGCGCCGATACTAATTCTGCATATGCTGGATTTTGCGAGCGTTCAGTTGATAATTAGCCTGACGGGAGCTTTTGAGAGTTGAGACATTCCTTCTAACGGGAAGACAGCTCCCCGCCAGGATCATAGGACTGCTTAGAGAGCGCACACGGAATCGTATTCACTACTGTTTTACTCTCAGGCATGAGGCACTGTGATAACCTTTGTACATTTTATCTCGATCACTTCATTTTAGGAAACACTTCCTACAGATTAACACGTCCCTGCAACTGATCTTTCTTTCTTTCTTTCTTTCTTTCTTTCTTTCTTTCTTTCTTTCTTTCTTTCTTTCTTTCTTTCTTTCTTTCTTTCTTTCTCCTTCAGATCTCTGGATTAAATATTAACTCACTTCCAGAATTAAGTCCTTAAAGGCTCTGACTTTTGACCAGCCGGCCCGTGACATGGTATCCACTCCGTAGACTGCAGGGAACAGGGTTCCTTCTTTTGGACAAACACACTCCACACAGACTTTACTGCTAAAACAATCAATCGGCACCATATCCTGCCGTTTGCAACGAGTTCTGTTATCGCAACAAACTCCACTGTACTGAAATTGAAGGGGGACCCTTCTTAACATCTCCTTAGCAAAAGTGCTGCTCACATTTGCAAAGTAACCCCCCTCCCAAAATAGAAAATAATAATTAAAAAAAGCGAGGGGGACAATACAGACGGCTTTTCCCTACACGTCTTTTTCCTTTCTGCGAAAATGTAGTCCCTGTTTAACTTAAAAGAACCAAATGGACTGAGCATACTTAAAAAAAAAAAAAAATCCAGGTCACGAAGCAGTAGAAAATTAGCAAATGTTTTACATTTTTGCTTTTGAGCCTCAAAAATCAAAGCCTTCTGAATAATCCATATAACTTTCACTGTTCTCTGACTGTATCTATGTAGCTACCTCTGACTATATATGTGTCTATGTGTGTATAGACACTGATGTATGTATATATTTCAGTGTATTTATAAAAAAAAACACACAGATGCATCTTATAAGGAAGGCACAACAAGAAAAACAACAACCTCAGGTTGCTCTAAGATTGGGGCTGAAAATAGGGGGAAAAAAACCAAACCAAAACCCACAAATGTACCAAAGCATAGGGTTACAAGATTGTGTTTCCTTTCTTAAGCTTTTTTTCTTGACATTTGTCCGCGTTTAATGGAATTATGTTTAATTGAAGATCTAAAAATCAAACTTTTGCCTTTAAGTTGCCTTATCCCAACCCCAGATCGTTTCGCTGATGTTTTAAATCTCATCCAACAGCTTTAAAAAAAAGAAGCTGAATAGGAAAAAAAGCAAATAAAGAAGCATATGAACATTTATTCTGGGTTTCCTGAATGTGCATGTGTGTTATCTATATAGCTCTCCATATGTATGTACCTATCTATAGATGTATCGTATAAACGTACATATAAACACGTAGATGTATATTTATATACTGCAAACATATCTCTCACACACATGCATATTATATACTCACCTCATAGATATCTTCATACTTGACATTTTCAACCAGTTTCCAGAGCATGATGGCAGGCTGTTCTCTAGGAGGTGAGTGCATTCATGTGAAGAGCAGATGTCTGGATTCTCAGTACTTCTCTGTCTGTAATGATCCATCTATAATTGGAAATGGGGGACAGACAGCAAATCCGACGTTCCTCTTCCATCGCAACTTATATCTGTTGTCTGAAACAATAGGCTGCAGAAGTAAACCTCAATCGGATAGTAAAAACATTATTGGTTATATATATGCACACACAGACATCACATATGTATATTTATATATATATATAGAATCTCACAAGTATACATATACAGACATATATACATCTAGATATAGTCGGATATGTACACATAAGCATACAAATAGATATATATGCATTCATATGTATAGATCACATCGTGTGTGTGTGTATATATATATATATATATATATATATATATATATATATATATATATACTTACATGAACACACATATCATATACTGTGATACTCCACGATACACACAAGTTTATCGTTGTGTGTATCATAATATATGAATATGAGTGTGTTACTCAAGAACACACACACATATATACCCACTTATTAATAATATCCACTATTCTCTCCACTGTGTGTGTTTATACACAGCAGACAGAAGAGTGGATATTTGTATATCCTTATTTATACTAAAATACAGACTATTTTGCCTCTCTGAGAAACGATGCATCATTTGCAATGAGATATTATGTTTCCCTCCACATACTCTGTTTTTATGTACATGTCCAGAAATTCTCCCTCGTATGCAGTAAAACACAGAAGCAGAGACTTGGACATTAAAGCGGAAGGAGCAAATCTCAAGTAAGAGCTTTTCATCTGGAATCCCTGTACTCATGGCTTAAGCCAGATAGTTCATAACTTGGGACATTTTCTCGGCACAGCGTAGATCTTAGCAATATCCCGAACACCTTTCTAAGAGCTAGTCGCTACTTTCAAAAGACACTAACACCATGAAGTTATATTTGTGCTTTTACATTTCTCCGTTGATCTGGGGCGTTGGAACACAGCTATCCTTGATGTGCCCGGGCAAACATTCGTTCGCATTGTCCATTTTTAGTATTGCCAAGACACGAGCAGTTATTAAGGGCAAGGAGAGACCATCTCTTGCTTTGAAAGAAAACAACTGCGCTTTCCAGTGAACTAATGGGTAAGGCAAGGGGGTGTTTCTAACGTCAGGGTCCTATCTGTGGAACTGCAGGGCGTCCGTAATGTCCCTAAAAAGAAAAGGAGTACTTGTGGCATCTAAGAGACTACCCCCATGAGGAATATATATATATAGTCCTTGGGACTTTTTAATCTCCTAGAAATCGGGATCGATTTAAATCTAGGAGTGAGGAGACTTAATAAGCAGAGGCTCCGATTTTTCATCCCCGCAAATTAAACTAGAAAGTGTAAATTCGTCTTTCTTCTCTCTCCCTTCCCAATTCCCTCCCCCACCCTCCATACACCCCATTTCCAAGCATGCATTTCCACTGGAAGCTCAACCCACAAAGGGGAAGAAACAAATAGCAGATAGTTATTATAAGAGGAGCAGGGCAATTTTTGTGGTGGGAAGTTATTAAAGCAGAGAAGAGGGATTCTCAGCAAAGATTGTCTTGTTACCCCATTGCTGCGTGGGGCTGTCAAACAGGACTTCGGTTGGTTCGAGAGAGACGCCCGTCCCAAGCAGTAGTATAAATAGGATATTGAAAAGGGAAATTTATATGTGTTGTTCGCATGTAGGCTTATACGTTATGTTACACTCACGCACACACAGGCGATACGGTTCTGCCTGTAGTGAGCAATAATTCCGATGAAAACAAATCTCAGCTAAAGGGACACTTTGCCACCCTTTTGCTGAAGTCTCCGGATCACGCTCGAAAGGGCTGGTTCCGCAGAGTGACTCTGGTTTATGACCTATTTGTGCGTTATTACGAGTTACAACTGAATAGCACGGGAGATTATGTAAGTGCCACGTATCCGAAAACAAAGTAATCACACACAAAAAAGATAAAATCGAGATATCGACCAATGCTGCTCCACCAGCAAAATGTTTTAGACTGTGCACTCGGATTCACAAGTCACAGATTTATTAGGACTCTCATGAACAAAACGCAATCGAGCCATGTGTCCGATGAACATTTTGAAAACGATGTGATTGATCAAGGATCTGTTTTTCCCCCTAAGGAGTTTATTTCTGCTTGGTGTGGTCATTCAAAATAGAATTATATTATTTTATATTGTATTATTATATTATTTTATCTAAGATGTATAATAAGCTTCATATTAAAGACGTTAGAGGTATAATAATAATAATCAATCAACATAAATATGCAGGTTACATTTTAAAATGTTTAGCGTTGGTGTTAAAACCATTTTAATATACATTTTGAAATTAATGCAAACAAATAGTTTCACGTCAAACTACTCAGAATTGTTGGAACTGATCAAATGATGTAATTTCAATGTAATATTTGTTATGTCTTATTCTTCAGGACCATATTTGAAAGAGGAAATACATATTTAAAAAGTAGGTTATCAATATGGGATAAAAATGTCCATAGCTAAATCTCACCGTTATTACGATTAAAATCTAAGCAAATTGTTTCAAACTGACCACATCTGAAAAATCCTGCATATTTTAATACGGAGCTTTAAAATCCCTTTGAAATCCATCATTGAACGGGGTAGCAGCGCCCTCTGTTGGGATTTTGGTTAACACACTAACTCTTGACTATAGAGTTTAAAAGCTTGTTAGTTCTTGTGATTCTTGCCGTCTACAACTTCAACTACAACTGTGATTCTTACTGTCTACCGTCCACAACTAAGAGTAACAAATAGCTAACGCTTTTCACGTCTAGAAATTAGTACAGACATCTCTTCTTCTATTGAACGCTTTTACAAAATAATAAATGAAACAAGCCAAAATGCACGGTCCATAGTTTTATCCTTTCACAGTCAAGTAACAATGGTTCTTTTATACTATCTTTTAAATGTAGTGTGTATAAAAATACAAAATAAGTAATACTGTCTATTTACCCAAGTTAATAACTCTTCCCCCAATCAACATAATCTATTGTTACTTTGTCAAGTATGTATTATTGGCTACAGTTTAAAACTAAATCAATTTAGTGCAAGGCCCTCTGCTGGTAGCTGGAGGCTCTTATCCAAAGTGAATTTTATGACAACCATTTCTAACTGAAAATGCCTTTTATTCAGTAGGTCTCGGCACTATAAGTAGTTCTCTCTCTTTTTTCACACACAGACACAATTTCAGAATCCAGTCCTTCTTTTGCTCTCTTTAAACTTTACTCCTTTGGAAAAATGTGGAGTTTTTACCCATGGTTAAGATTCAGATGACACAATTTATCTGCTTTTTTCACCTGAAATATCTTTTGTTCTGATGCTAAGCCCTGTACCATTCAGCTCTCCCATCTATGAATAACACAATATACACATATTTTTAAATAGAAATTAAATCCAGTTTCTGATTTTATTCCTTTTAAATCCGTATTCTTCATTTATACTTCTCCAGTGGGTAGTCTGCATAAATCATCAATGCTCCTTTCCTATGAAAAATAATCTTGAAGCTGCACCTGCTGTTAAGTGGCAGGAATGGTTTGGATCAAGCCCATAAACCCAAGTGACTACACAAAAGCATCAAATTTCCATTGAATCTTACAATTTGTTAATGTTATTTGACTATCTTAAACGGAGGATCTTTCCTGACGGGACTGATCCTAATGTGGATATAGGAATCTTCCATTGTTATTGATTGCAGTTTCCATTTCCAGTAACCTCCCCCATAAACCCTCTGAGAATATCTGTTTAAAATCAGAGTGGAATCATTACAAGTTATTAAAATATACTAAGAAAATAATATAAATTCAAGTTCTCTTCATTTGGAGGCTGCATAACAGATTCACTGCCCTGAATGTTAGACTGGCTAGAATTTGAAAGAGCAGTATATAGTGATTAAGTCAGTTCTCAATATGATCCTAGTCAGGTCACCAGATTCATTAAAAAGGCTGTGAAGGAAAAATGTACCAAAGACGACAGATTGTTAAGAAGTAGATATGGTCAACTTGGTAACCAACAGTACCTGTTTTTACCCCATCAAGGGAGAAGTGTCAGAGACTCCAGAAGTCCACTGGGAACTTCACTACTGTTAATGATTTTACAAGGAAGGTGCTCAGATTTTACAGTGATTGCAGTATAAAACCCTATGACAAACAAATAGAAAAAAATGAAACTGTCACTTAAATAGTCACAAAACATAAATACACCTCTCTCTCTCTCTCTCTCTCTCTCTCTGTCTGAGTGTGCATGATTTATAAGTGTCTGGCAAAATAAGCTAATACTTTGTGGCCTTGTTCACAATTTAGACAAGAATCCTATTAATAAATCATATGCAATGTGTTCTAAGGCACTTAGACATTTCTACAAACACTCTTTGTTTGGTGTCTTTTGCTGAAGATTTTCTTTATCCTTTTCTGCATCTGTGTGTGCTGGGGGCAGGGAAGTGGTACAGGGGGTGGTAGAAGGAAATAGCTCAGGAAAATCTAATGCAATCTCATGCAGACTCCAACCCCTACCGCTAGGAGGTGCTGGAGGTCTCCTGGGTAAATATTTCCAACTGAGGTGGACGTCCATAGTCTATTTCATTGTAGGAAACAAACAATACAACATCTTCTAATGTGTAATAATGGAAAATATCAGAGAGGGAGGACGCAAAAGGTGATGAGAAAGAGAGCAGATAGACAGATAGATAGATAGATAGATAGATAGATAGATAGATAGATAGATGAGTGTATGGAGATAGATAGATAGATATCTGAATAATTAGTATGTTTTTTTAAAAAAAATGATGCCCGTGATCTAAGATTAAGAATAGAAAGTAAATAAACTCTAAATAAAATAACTGATCATCTGGTTTGGAGAGATTTGTATTAACTATCCATCCACAACCAATTAACCCCAAACAAATATAGCAGAAGTTAAAGAATGCAGACCAGAAATGGAATCTTAACTATATGAGTATCCAGATTTTCTTTTTACTGAAGGATGTAGTGTTTAAAATTAAAATATGGTCTAAACTGGGGAGAGAAAATTATCTGAGCTGAAGCTAATATTAATTCACTCATATATACTATCTATCTAAGATACTTCTATAGTCCTCATCATAATAGTAGCTGGATGCCTCACTGTTTTTATTTGTATTTATCCTCCTGCCCTCCTGTGAGGTGGAGAAGTGCTACTATCTTCCTTTTACAGATTGAGAATTGAGGCCCAGAGAGACTAAAGACTTGCCCAAAGTTAGACAGGAATTCTGTAGGGAGCAGGTAACTGAATCCTGAGGTTCTCAAGATGTAGACTCATGCCCTAACCACTGACTAATCCTTCCTCTCCATCCTTCCATTTTCCCAGCCTTAAGAACATAGGTGGTGGAACTAGAGGTGCAGGGAGTGCTGCTATACCCCCTGGCTTGAAGTGGTTTCTATTATATACAGGGTTTACAGTTTGGTTCAATGGCTCTCAACACCCCCACTATAAAAATTGTTCCAGCAGCCCTGCTTAAGAATATGATAGAATAATCCTTGGTTTAACAGACCCCAATGGTTTTTAACTGGATTCAGACTGGAAGCCAAGACAAAAAAGTGTTGGTCAGTGTGCCTGCATATAGGTTTTGAAATAAAAATAAGATCTCATTCAATTCCCCCACTACTTTGGATTGGATATTGAAACCAAAACTGATCACTGGAATATTAATCAGATTAAAGCTAACCTTTCTTATTTCTTTAAACTCCTGCTATGTTCCCATTGAAATAACCTATCACTTGATGTACATTTGTAGTCAGAAATTAATTTTAGTGGAGATATATTCATACTATGAACATTGAAGGAAGTTTTCAGTCTGTTCAAAGATTGAGATGTAAAGTCAGAAGATCTGATTTTATTTGTTTTACCTCAATTCTGCTGTATACATTTTGATACAGTATTTGTGTAAGCAATTTGCTTCATGGTGCTTTGAAATACAGATTTGCTTTCCATGTATACAAAAACATCTATATTATAGGATGCTCCCTGCCCAGCCTGTTCAGTGAATAATCTATGGCCATGATACAGTACTTAAATTTCATAGCACAGGGGAGTCAACAGACTTTAAGGAGTGAGAGGAAAAGGTAATAAACTAACCTACTGTCTGACTGGAGAAAACCTTTCTCTTTTTTTTTCAGGGGCTTCTTTTTCCCCTTCTCTTGACTCCTCTCTGTAAATCAGTGAGATGGTGGCTTCCCTAATTAGATATTTAGATACTATGATCATTGGCATCATTATAAGAATCTGCTTAGATGAATGGATGGAATGCTTCCCAGTATAGCTGCAGTATAAGAACTAAAGTTGAATGATACTGGGAATTTCTGTCCCACAGGAAATTCTGACTTTTCAACATCTGTTTTTGTCCCAAAATGGGAGAAAAAGATGATTTTTTTTGGTGGAAATTCTGACCCATTTTGAATCAGAAATGTCAACGTGTTTCATTTCAGCGTTGTTGCCTGAAACAGAGCACACTGATGTTCCTGAAACCTAAATGTTTTGCTTTGTTGAGATGACTCCGAACACTTCCTTTTCAGTCAGATCAGTATCAAAATGCACTTCTCTTGCCTTCTGGGAGTTGTCCTTCAGGTCCCCATGGCATTCTATGGGCCAGGCTCCCTGGAGGACTATATATCCCACAGTGCAATGTGGTCCAGCCCACTGAGCTGCTTGGTGAATCAGGGGAGCCACCTGACTCTGGGGACATCACAGTGTAGTCCTGACAGGGAGCCTGGCCCATAGGGGACAAAAGAGGCATCTTGCTGGGTTATGTATCCCATCATGCACCAGCACAGCCCATCACTAACACACCCAGGGTTGCCAACTCTCGCGATATGTTGTGAGCGAGGTGATTTTGACCTGATTCATTTTTTTTTCAGGCATTTTTAACAAAAAGCAAAGGAGGACTAGATTCCCAAAATGGCGGGAGGAGCATGAGGTAGCAGAGCTGGTATCCTCCTTATAACTTTTATCCCAGTGGTCCAGACAGTTATGTGGCAGACCCAAGTTCAAATTGCTTTCTCCACATCAGGCAGAAGAGCACCTAGGTCTCCCACATACCAGGTGAGTGCCCTAACCACTGGGCTAAAAGTTATAAAAAGGTCACTGCCATCACCACTACCTTTTCCTCCTCTGGCCATTTTGTGACTCCAGCCTGAAAAATAGAAATGTTTTGGAAACAAATCATTCCATTTTGACATTAATGAAACACTTTGGTTTTTCAGTTCTGTCAAATGTCAAAGTACTGGAATAAGACAATAAGGGAAGTTATGGAATCACCATCATTGGAGGTTTGTAAGAACAGGTTAGAGTCAGACAAACACCTGTCAGGGATCATCTAGGTTTACTTTGTCCTGCTTCAGCATGGAGGCTGGACTAGATGACCTCTTGAGGTCCCATCCAGCCCTACCACATTTATATGTTTCTATGTCTACAGTAGCCACGGATATTTTTGTTAGATAGAATAGATAGATCCACTGCCACATGCTGTATTGGTAGCATTTTCAAGAAGAGGTGACAATGTGAACCTGGGGGAGTAGGAGGAGCTGATGTTCAATTAATGCAAAAAATGACCATGCTCAGTTTCAACAATATTTTAGATGGGGCATGAACGGATATGAAGGAAACACAGTGCTTGAAAAGGGAACCATTGTGGCTGGATCTTATTTCACACAGCTGTAGCCCTTATAACCTGACACTCAAATATCCTGGATTTTTACATCAGACACATAGAAAGGTTGCTTTGGAAGACAAGGAGCTGGCTATTCAACGTATACGTGTGTAAAGACCGGATTTATTATTATTTTATTAAAGGGATATTGTTAAATAGTAGAGCTGGTTGGAAAAAAGAATTTCCATTCCACAGGAAATTCTGGCAGTTCAGAACAAAAAACTATTTCACATTGCAATGAGAAGTCAAAATTTCCCGTGACATGGAAATTCTGAAAAAAATATGATACAGAAACATTGAAATACTTCATTTTGATAAAGTCAAAACATTATCATGTACTTTATTATGACATAGAGTCTTCATTGTAATATATAACATAGAAATGTAATATAGTTAAAATTCTAATATAAATGTCAAAACCAAATGCAATAGAGTGAAAAAGTCAAACTGATACATTTCAACATTATCAAAATGAAACCTTTTGATGATTCTGAATCAAAATGAGAAAGTCAGAACAGTTTCGAAATTTTCCATAGAAAATTCTGTCAAAATCAATACGTTCCTGCGAAATATTTCATTTTCAATAAAACAACATTTTCCAATGCAAAACTGCTCCACTGAAAAAATTTCAAACAGCTCTATTAAATAGTTTAAGGCCCAGAGTGGTTAGTGAATCAGGGAACTCAATTTTTGAGTGCTTGAAAGGGGCCTGATTTCCAGAAAGTGCTGAGTATCTGCTCTTTGAAAAACAGGTCCCTTTACCTTGGTTTCTTAGTCCAGTACTTAACTAACCTTATATTTAGAACATTTGTCTAATATCTAACCTAAGTCTCCCCTGCTATAGATTAAGTTGATTAATCCTTGTCCTATCTTCAGTGACCATGGCAAATAATTGAACACTGTCCGGTTTATAATGGCCTTTAATGTATTTGAAGACTGTTATCAGGGACTCCTGCCAGTCTTCATTTCTCAAGACTAGACATATCTAGATTTTTTAATTTTTCCTCATAGGTCAGGTTTTCTAAACCTCTGTTCATTTTTGCTGATCTCCCTTGGCCTCTCTCCATTTTGTCCACTTCTTAAACTGTGGTGACCAAAACTGGACACAATACTCCAGTTGAGGCTTCACCAGTGCTGAATAGAATGGAACAATTACCTCCTAAGTCTTACATACCACACTCCTGTTTGTACAACCCAGAATGAGATCAGCCTTTTTTGCAATTGCAGCACACTGTTGGCTCATATACAATTTGTGATCCACAGTAATCTCCAGATTCTTTTCTGCAGTACTACTGCCTAGCCAGTTATCCCCCATTTTGTATTTGTGCATTTGATTTTTCCTTCTTAGGTGTAGTACTATGCACTCGTCTTTATTGAATTTCATTATCTTGTTGACTAAAGACCAATTCTCTAATTTGTCAAGATAATTTTGAATTCTAATCCTGACTTCCGAAGTGCTTGCAACCCTTTCCATCTTGGTGTCATCTGCAAATTTTATAAGCAGACTCATAAAACTAATTAATGAAAATATGGAAAAGTACCAGACCCACAAGAGATATCTACAGGACCCCACTAGATTCGTCCTCCCAGTTTGAAAGTGAATAATTGATAACTATTCTTTTAGTCTCGTTTTTCAACCAGTTGTGTACCCACTTTATAGTAATTTCATCTAGACCACATTTCCGTAGTTTGCAGATGAGAATGTCATGTGGGACTGTCTCAAAAGCTTCCCATCTCTGCCCCGCCTCCACCCCGCCCCACTCTGTATGAAAGTCCTGTCCTCACCATTATTTACCCTTCCACCAATCTTTATGTCATCTGAAAATTTTATCAGAACTGATTTTATATTTACTTCCAGATCATTGCGAAGTTTGATCCTACACTCCCATTGAATTCACAATTTCAATTTGAGTTTGAGTGAACATTGCTACCATTGTTTTGCAATTGAACGGAAAGGTTTTGTGGTTAAGCCACTGGGCTGGGGAGTCAAGGGTTCAGTTCCTAGCTCTGCTACAAATTTACTGTGTAATCTCAGGCAGGGCACTTAATTTCTCTGTTTCTCTGTTCCTCATCTATAAATTGAGAAAAATAAGATGGGTTCATACAGTCCTGCTTAGCATGTGGTATTATTAGTTAATTGACATTTTCATAGTGGCTTGAAGATGAAAAGAACCACCTAAGTGTTGAGTATTTATTATTGCTTTCTTATACAGGTGAGCTGGTGTGACATATATACTTCAGTAGAGGGTAGTAGTAGACATACTGTTCCTCTTAAAGGGCATATACTTGCTATAGCCAATTATATCATGTGGGCATGTGCATTAGTAAAACATTTTTATGGTGCTATAGGAAAATACAACATAGTGGGCCAGAACTTCAGCTGGTGTAAATCAGCACAACTCCAATGAGGCCGTCTCTCTGATGATTTACATCAGCTGATGATCTAGCTCCGAGGCAGAAACTATAGCTAATTAAAATAGATATTAAGGCATCTTGCTTTCTGATCGGTCTATAGAACCAGGAATGTGGGAGGGATTGGATGGACTGTAGTGTTTTTAAAGAAATATGGATCACTTTTCATCACGTGTCACCAATTCAAATGTGGCCCAAGTCGATAATGCCTAAAAGTCATTCCCATTTGATGCTCACTTGGAGACCAATGGAAAATGAATCAGTGGTCCCAGTTCATATCACAAAAACCACCATCACAACTGGCACTAACTGGCCACATTGGTTGCCTTACTCAGTGGGCAAGGACCCAGTCACTACTTCTGTCACTCTTCAAACTGGTTCTTCCAGAACACGATTGAGGCCATATAAGAGAGCTGTCACTGACAGTACTCATAATATACTTTCTCGTTGTATACTTCACAAGCAAAAGTTCTTTCCTACAACTTTTGAATTTCAATTCATTTTGTATTCAAAGTTTTCCACCTGACCCCTTTTGCAAGTATTTCATTCCCTTTCAAAGGGATATTAAAATCAATTTGTTTCATCAAAACTTTTTGATGAAAAATTCGTTTCCACAGAACGATATGAAAATGTAAATGAAAGCAAAATTGTGTCATTAGATAGTTTCAGATTTTCCAACAGAATGATCTGAAACAACAAAGAAGTTTGGAAACAATTGGAACACGTTTTTTTGCTTCAAATTGTGTAACTGAAAAATCAGTACATTCCACACCCAAACCATTCCGGTGACACAACCATTTTTTATGACACTGGAACTTTCTCATGGGACAAATTTTTGTTTTTCGACCAGACCGCAATTTAAAAAATGGGTTGGTAATAGTGTGACACATGGTTGAAAGTGCCTGTGTTTACTGAGTAATCTCACAAACAGTCTATCTGTTATCTCCTGCCCCTCCATTTACGCTATGGCTGCTGACCATTCCTAATTCCTCATGCAGTTTTATTACCCACTTCACAGTATATGGTAATTGGCAAACTTTTTATATCTTGATGACTCCTTCATTCCAGTGGTCATAATGACATTGCCTAGGGTGGTTCATTAATATTTTTATTAAATACATATTAATAAAAACATATGGAGACTAGATGGCTCACGGGTGAGAACAGTAATGGCCTATGGAGTATTTCATCTAGGTCACTATTGCAAATCCAGTCCAGATCAGTCATAAACAAAAGTCATTACCTACTCATGGCTGTATAGCGATTTCTGTAAAATGAGTTTTGTGATCGCTGTTACAGGTATCTAGGTCATACATACACTTCTTTCGATAGTTTCAGGAGAGGCTAAAGGTTTTATGGACACAAAGACTGAATTATCTTGTCCTTCCTGGAAGCCACGGATTCAGGAATGGACGCCGGCTCAGAGAACGTGCCTTGCTATCATTCTTGCTCATCCCGCTCTGGCAGGACGCTATGTTTTTATTGTTGCCAAACAAACTGCTTTGACATTCACGAAATCCCCTTAAAACAGTCTGAAACAATATGGGTCAGATGGCTAGGGTGACCGGATGTCCCGTTTTTAAAGGAACAGTGCTGTATTTAAGCCCTCCTGCAGATGTCCTGTCTTTTTCTGAAAAATGGGCAAATTGTCCCATATTTTCTGCCTGTCGCCCATCAGTACAGGCAGGTCTTGCTGCTGGCCATATCCCTGCTCACCAGCCGCCCGCCCACCAGCAGTGAGTGGGGGAGCCCAGTGGCCGGCGATGGGGGTGGGTGTGCAACGCTGGTGGCAGGGCAAAGATGCAGTGCGCGGGGCTGGCTGCTCCCCCTGCTGGTCCGTCAGTGCAGCCCCTGCTGCATGCCGGATCTCGGCCAGCAGGTCCCCACCTCCCATCCCATTTCCGTCCGGCACGGCCTGAAAGCCGCAAGCTGCGGTGGCTGGTGAGTGTGGGCAGGCACCAGGCAGCAGCCAGTTACATGCCACCTTTGCTGCCCACCCAGCTACCCTTTATATGCTCCCCCTCTTGCTGTCTTCTCCCTGCTTTGCCCCTTCATCCCCTCCCCCTGCTGCTCCTCCATATCCCTCCCCTCCCCCACGATGGGGCACATCTGACTCCCAGCACTGTGTGGAGAACCAGGTATCCTGTATTCAGAACTGGGAAATATGGTCACCCTACAGATGGCCAATGACCCTGTAGACCCTAGCGAGGAGGCATGAGCACCAGGCCGTATAGCTGAGCAGGCATGGGAGAGGAGCACTGTAAAGGGATGGCAGAACATGGGAATGCTGCTATGGGATGCCATCAGTAAAGAATTAAAGGATGGTAGCATAATTAATAACAATCAACCTGCTTTTGTGGAAAATAGGTCTTGCCAGATAAACTTGACGTTGGGTAATGTTTTCCAAAGCACTGAGATTCCCAGACTCTAAGGCCAGAAGGGATCACTGTGATCATCTAATCTGACATCCGGCATAACTCAGGTGCAGAACTTCCCTGAACTAATTCCTGATTCAAATCCTGTTGCTGTGGTTGAATTAGACCAGTGGTGCTCAACCTTTCCAGACTACTGTACCCCTTTCAGGAGTCAGATTTGTCTTGTGTTACCCCCAAGTTTCACCTCACTTAAAAACGACTTGCTTACAAAATCAGACATAAAAATACAAGTGTCACAGCACACTATTACTGAAAAATTGCGTACTTTCTCATTTTGTCTGTATGATATTGAAGTTTGCATTAACTTTGCTAGTGCTTTTTATGTAGCCTGTTGCAAAACCTGGCAAATATTTAGATGAGTTGACGTGCCACCTGGACGACCACCAAGTACTCCCAGGGGTATGCGTACTCATGAGAACCACTGAATTAGATTATATCTTTTAAACAAACATCCAGTCTTGATTTTAAAACTTCCAGTGATGGAGAATCCACCACAACACTTGGTAAGTTGTTCCAACAGTTAGTTATCCTTACTGTTAAAAATGTGTACCTTATTTTTTGTCTGAATTTGTCTAGCTTTAACTTCCAGCCATTGGATCTTGTTTTACCTTTGTCTGCTAGATTGAAGAGATCTTTATTATCATATTTCTGTTCCCCATGTAGGTACTTATAGAATGGGATCAAGCCACCTCTTAGCTTTCTCTTTCTTTGGTAAAATCAACTGAACTCCTTGAGTCTATCACTAAGAGGCATGTTTTCTAATCCTTTAATCATTCTCATGACTCTTCTATTAATCCTCTCTAATTTTTCAACATCCTTCTTGAACTGAACACAGTAATCCGGCAGTGATTGCACCGTTGACAAATATAAAGGTAATGTAACCTCTTTACCCCTGTGCAACATTCCCGTTTGTACATCCAAGGATCACATTAGGCCTTCTGGCCACAGCATTACACTGAGTGTTAGCTACGTAGGTGCTTTTGAAAATCCCATTGCATATCTCTTTGCATCTTTACATGCCTAAGTATCTTTAAAAATCTGAATCCTAAAATACATAGGTGGTTTTGATCATTTTACTCAATTTTTTAAAGAGACTACAAGTTTCGCCGATAAAGATAACTGTGTTGACATAATAGACTTCAGTAAGGCATTTTTACCTAGTACTGTACAACATTCTGATTTAAAAATTAGCACTATACAAAATCCATGCATCATATTCTTAGATGGATTACAAAATATCTAACTCATGAATCTTGAAAAAGTAATTGTAAATGGGGCATCATTGTCCTACCGGGGCATTTCTAGTGGGGTCCCTGAGGGATAAGTTCTTAACCCAATGCTTTTAAATATCATTATCTGGAAGAAAAAAAATATAGCCTGCAAAGTTTGCAAATTACACAAAAGTTGGTGGAATGGTAAGTAATCAGAACAGGTCAGTCCTACAGAATGATTTGGATCTCGTGTTAAGATGGGGTCACTACATGTATTTTCATACAGCTAAATACAAGGTCATACACCTAGAAACCAAGAATGTAGGTCACACACATTCAATATGGGGGGACCGTATTTTGGAAAGGAGTGACTCAGAAAAGGTCTTAGGATTCATGGTGAACAACCCACTGAACAGTAACTCCCTGGTTTATGAGGAGTCTAAGAAAGCAAATGCTATTCTTGTTGTATAAGCAGGGGAATATCAAATAGAACTAAGGAGAGGTTATTACCACTTTATACAGCATTAGTGAGGCCACTTCTGGAATACTTTGTCTAGTTCTGGCGTTCACACTTTAAAAAGGATGCAGACCAATTGGAAAGGGTGAAGAAAACAGCTACAAGAGTGATTCAAGGTCTGGGCAACCTGCCTTCCAGTGAGAGACTAAAGAGGCTCAATCTATTTAGCTCAATAAAGGGAAGGTTAAGAGGTGACTTGGTCATGGAACGTAAGCAGCTACACAGGGAAGAGATTTCTGACAGTAGAGAGCTCTTGAATCTAATAGACAAAGCCACAGAAAGATCCAAAGGCTAGAAGCTGAAGCTGGACAAATTCATACTAGAAATGATGTGCAAATATTTTACAGTGAGGGTAATTAACCATTGGAAAAAATGTACCTAGGGTTGTGATGGATTCTCCAAAACTTGAAGTCTTTAAATCAAGATTGGATACCTTTCGAAAAAATATGTTCTAGCTCAACCAAAAATGATGGGCTTGAAGCAGGAACCACTTGGTGAAATTTGTGGCTCGTGTTTTGCAGTAAGTCAGACGAGATGATCATAATGGTCTCGTTTGGCCTTAAAATCTAGGAGCACCCATCTTGTGTGCACTTCCTGACAGCCCCGTCAAGGAATTCTGGCTGAGTCAGTCACAATGCTGCCTGGGGGTTCTCACTGAGGCACGCCCTTTCTAATTATTCCCAATGTGGCCTTTTGTTTAACAGCCCTATTACAGCTTCAAATAAATACTTTATTTTAAAAAAAATTACCCAATCTTCTGCTATCTGCTCTGCCCGTTCCTCCAATTGACTTGCTCTAATAGAATAGTTTGAAGAGAGGTTTAGTGTCTTCATTTTTCAGGGAAAGTCATTCTGGCCTATTTCAAAAAGTCTTGTCCTGCTACATCCAAATTCCCTGCTGCCCCCTTGTGCACAGGATGACTTTTATGTTTTAATTCATAATAGAAGTAGTATTGAAAATTGGGGGGGGGGAGGGGATTCATTTTAACGCTAGCTGCTAGAGTCAGCGAATATTGATGCCAATCACATGACACAGGTATTAAACTATATCCCAGCCCCTGGCATTTGAGCTGGGTCAGAGTTATTGCCCCACCTGTCTGTCTCGCCATGATTCTGCTCCCCCTTCAGTTACGTCAGTGTTAGAAAATAAACAAGAGTATGTGTGATTTGAGCCATTGAATCCAGTGTTGCTGATATTCATACTCTGGGAGCAGGGCCATCGTTTCAGAAAAATTCTCAGGGGGGTGTGGGAGCTGTCAGCATAGGGGACGTTATATGTGACTATATTATATCATGCAACGCTGAGGGAGCCGGGGAAATAGAAGACATAATGGAGCACACAGACCTCTGAAAAGTCGGTGGGGAAGGGGACATAAACTAAGGTCGGGAGTGGAAGGGAGGTAACTGCCCCCTTTCTCCATAGCAAATGATGCCCCTGCCTGGGAGTGCTCCATGAAATGGAAAAATAGTCTGCTTTAAAAAGAGGAGGACCCTCCATTGGAACACACAATGCCAGTCATAATTTAGTTTATGCTGAACAGGAAAGCAAAGTTAAGCTCTTTCTTTCATGCAGGGGCCACCACGTAGGCCTGCTGTTGGGCAAGTGGATCATAGAATATCAGGGTCGGAAGGGACTTCAGGAGGTCGTCTGGTCCAGTAGTCTCTAAACTGGGGTGGGGTGCGCAAGATGATCCCAGGGGGTGCGCGGCAGCAGGAGCACTGCCGGATGGCACGCCGCCGTTTTTTTTTTCCTTCGGCGGCAGCTCTGCACGTCCACGGCTGGTGTTCCCCTCCAGCAGTGCGCCTTGGCAGGTCTTCCGGTCCTGTTCCGTCTGCAGCGCGCCTGCGGCAGGTCTTCCGGTCTTCACCCTGGGGGTGCGTGAGCCAAAAAGTCTGGAGACCACTGATCTAGTCCAACCCCCTGCTCAAAGCAGGACCAATCCCCAATTTTTGGCCCAGAGTCCTAAACGGCCCCATCAACCCTGAGTTTAGCAGCCCAACGCTCAAACCACTGAGCTACCCCTCCCCCAATGCTGTCTGGGACATGAAAACTGTACATTGAAACATTAAATAGAAAAGAGGAGCTACTTCAGTGATGAGATTGTTTTATTCCCAGTTAATGGACGGGCCTTAAATGAAAGCCTGGGACTCAGTAGTGATAGGCTGTAATGATATTTAATGTTAATGTACTTAACTAAGAGATTCATTGATCATGTCTGCACAGGCTGTGCATTGACACACAGCTCGCTGAGCTGCCAAAGTATTGTCCCATCATACCCTGGGCAGAGGGTGTAATCTGGGATGGATGATCTTGGGCCAGTCTTTTCTTTGGTTCTTTCAAAGGAGTGTTCAGGAATCCGGAGGGGATGTTTCCACTCGTGGTATATCACCAATTCAAAGACGGGTACATCACAAAACCATAGGCCTCGAGCCTAGCTAGGTTCCCGAACTGCGTTGATATCTCTGTACACTGTGGGTGAAATATTGGCCCCACTGAAGGCAATGGGAGTTTTGCCATTGATTTCCATGGGGGCAGGATTTTACCTTATATCTGCTGGGCTCAATCCTGATAACGTCTGGCCATCCTGAATGCCCATTAGATTGGGAGTTGAGGGTGCTCACCATTTCATAGGATCAGGTTCCCTGTTGTGTTTTATTATTTATCTGGTTTAAGGCCTCATATGTGCTCTGCACTTTGATGCTGCTGCTGGTCCATGACAAAACATTTTCATGTGTTATTCTGGTGGCTTCCATCATGTCATATCAAAGACTCCCTTTAGCTTCACTGGGCTTTGGATCAGGCCCCCAGAAACCAGCTGCTAGAATTTCGAACAGTGCATGCACAAAGCAGAATGCACATATTTGCATGCCCCTTGTTTGCTCAGAGGCCAATTATGACGCAGATGGATGACCCCTCCCCTTCTACTTTGCACGCGCACAAACAGGCACATGCGTACAAATCAGAGGTTATTTCTGTACATTGGCATTTAATGCATGTAAAAGTGAACATGCGCTTTGCAAATCTGCCTGCAAATCTCTCTTGTTGTTCTTGTTTTCCTGTAGATAGGGAGGATGACTTACACCCCAATGTGAAATGAATGAGCTGAGCTCATCCCTGGTGTAACTGCATTGAACTCACACCAGCAATGAATTTCCCACTGATCTCCTTCTGACTCTCTGGTACGTACCAAAGGGCAGGGACTCACAGAACTGATCATGGAGAAAAGCAGTTAGACTACAGAAGTGGTATTTCCCAGTGAATCATGATATTCATCATTCATTAGCAAGGCTATGATTTTGGCACAGAAGTCATGGTGTTCATGGTAATTGTGAATTTTAATAAAGTCTGTGACGTGCACAACAGTGTCTCCTGTGAGCCTGGCTTTCCGCTCCAGTCATTGCCCACAAGGTCACTGCCCCCCAGGCTTGGCATGTCTGCCCCTCCACAGAAGGAGATAGAGGGATAGAGGGGCCAAATTTGATTGTCGTTGTGACCTAGTTTCTGGAGTCACACTGTCACTCATGTTTGGTGTGTCCACCCTTCTATAGATGGAGCAAATGCTCCAATCCTGAGTGGCGTTGCAACCTAGCGCACAGAATTGCAATGCTTGGAGTGGGAAGCTCGGCCTAGCCCCTTGGAACAGAAGCTACAGCTGCTGGGCGAGGACGGGGTGGACTTGCTCTCCAGCTGCACCACCCCTGGGGCCTCTCCTTCCCTGCTACACAAAACTGTGGGAGCTGAGGAGGCCTGAAAGCCTGCTTCCCTCTCCCTTACGCAAGGAAGGGGGCCCAAACACTTGAGGGCTGCAGAAGTATTTCCTTTTTGTTTGGACTGCTTTATATCCCTGGAGTGAGGTGGACTTGCTAAGAGACACAGCTGGAGAGCTGTACCCCATATCCCAGAATCAGACCACAGGATTGCTGTCACCCAGAGAATGACATATGAGGTAAGTGAGGCACCTGCAAGACATGACCTCAAGACATAACTTTTGACAATTCTGAAACTTGAAATTTCCTTATTGTCTTTCATTTTTATGCACCTCCACATGGCCACTGCTGGAAGTACTGAAACACTGCAGAAAAGATAGTTCATACCATGTTCCCAACCAGGCTAGAAACACTATGTCCAGGCAATGGAAAGCCTTTCCTTGTGAGATATCCAGCAAAACTTTGCAGACCGAAGTGCTCTGAATAATTAAGATAAACATCTGAGCTAGAGTTAAGCTTAACTAAAACGTCCAAGAAGTTGGGATTTAAATCTAGAAACAAACTTTTGTGGCTACTCCTTATTTCTATAATGGGAAGAATGCCAATGCTGGATCTGAATGCTTCTCAGAACCCTGGACCTGAATCCGAACTGGAGTTTTGCAGTTTGTGCCCATTACTAATCCTTCCTTTTGATTACCACCCAAAACAGAATTTGAATTTCAGACCTTCTGAGATTCTGCCATAGACAAAGGATAGTCATGGCCCTAAGGCACTGGCTTGGGACTCACGATATCTAAGTTCAGCTCTTGGTATTATTGCAGACTTCTTACATAACCATGAGCAAATTGCTTAATCTCTCTGGCCCTCAGTTTTCCATCTGTAAAATGGGCATATGATACTTCCATTCTCTCACCTGCACTTTGTCTGCTTCATCTATCTAGATTGTCAGCTTTTCAAGGCAAGTATTGTCTTTTACTGCATGTATGTACAGTGTCTAGCACAATGGGGTCTCATTATTAGCTGGGGCACCCTCTCGGTACTACTACAATATAAGTGCATAATATAATAATGCTGGTTGCTGTCACATGGTCCTACTGTTAAATCTTTAATCTTTCTTCATAGACAGAAATTATTTTCCAGCGCCAGACATCAGGTTAAATCAACATAGATTTTATTGCCGTGATATGTTCTGTTGAATGTGGTTGTTATCTAAAGAGACTCATGTAAAACGGATAGGTCATATAGGAAATAGAAATATAAAAGATTATGTTCTTTACCACTGAATTATAAATAAAATAAAATTAAATTGAAGGAGAAAACTAAAACCTAATCCCCTAACAATAAATAGGACATTGCTTGTTTGTGACCAAGTGCACAGTCACATTTAATACAATCACAACAGCTGCTGTACAGAATGAAGTTCATCATACAAATTAAATAAAATTTTAAAAAATAACAGCAATAAAAAAGGTCGGTTCTTTCAATGTGACCTTCACTTGGCAAAGAAAACTGAAATAATATTCTTCTCCCTCCCAATCAACTATATTTTGAGTCTTGTAGAATCTGTAATGGGGGCAGAAGAGAGGATATGATTATAATTACAGTCCCGTATAATTATTGTCATTGATTTTCCTTTGTGTTGCAAGGTTGGATCGTCTATTAATACTGTTTTTTTCTCTTCCTTTAAAGTAAATAATTAGAGCAGCCGAGTTGCCTCTCTGAAGGATAAAAGAAAGTCAGATTCTCAGGGAATTAATCATCAGCCCTTTTGGATTGATGATTTGTAAGACCAAAAAAAGTCTAACGTGATTAGAAAAAGCATTCAGAGACAACGAACTATCAGGAAATAAAAATGCCATTTCCTTGGTCAAGTGTCAGCTGTGCCAGTGAGTCAATTTCAAAAGGAAGAGACAAGCAGGGACAATATTTACACAAAAGCCTATGATTTGGGAGGACTATACATTGTCTGGTTGCCATATCTTTTAGCAAAAAATGGACTAGAATCTTCAAAGAACGGATGCCTTGTCGGGTTTGGAGAGCTGACTGTCTTTTCCTAATGGATATTTGGAGAAGGGGGGAAAGCTAGGGGCCAAATTCATTCTTGGTGTCACTCCATCAAAACAATGGAGTGACACCTGCAAGGAGGTAGGTACTAAAGCTGCAGCAATCTGCTTGCTAGCATTCCAACATCAAGAACAAGTTTCTCTGCATCTTTGAACTTTAACTGGTAGAGTCATGACCATTCATCTGCTGGGCTCACTCACTGCAACAAGTGTGTAGGAATTCCACTAATTCTCTCTCTACCTGCTGTGTAAAGGGCATACGTTACTCTCTCCTTAATGTGCATTTGTAGCTCTTAATAACATTATGGGGTGCTACATGAGAACACTCAGGTCTAGTGTTTAGAGCAAGGGCTGAAAGTGTGGACTACAGGGTTTTATTCTCAGTTCTGCCACTGATTTACTGGCTGACCTTGGGCAAGTGATTTAGGGCCAGGTTTGGATCCCCTTGCTCCCAATGAATAATACCCTAATTCCGTCAGTAAGGTCATCACTATTAGTCAGTGGGACTACTCATAGATTAAGCTGCTACTGAACCAAAGTAAGAGTAGCAATATCTGGCCCTTAATCTCTGTGTCAAAAGGAGAATTATACTCATTTACTTACCACTTCTTGGGGTTTCTGAGGCTTACTTAATAAAGCTTTATAGAGCACCTTGGATGGAAGATGCCGTATAAGTGCAAAGCATTCTTAATAGTGTTGTCAGTGAGAGCAGGTGCTAACTGAGCTGCAGAAATGTCAAAGGCTGGGTGGCCTGGTTCAATTAAATAAGACCTGATCCAAACATTCACACAAAACTTGAGCCACAGCTCTATCCTGGGGGGTTAAAAAAAAACTGTGGTTCATTTTTTTTGCCTTGGATTTCAGCCATGGGAAAGATGTTTCTAACCTGAGTAGAGTGAGGAATTCGTGGATATGTCATCAGAGAGCTTGTTCCAGGCCTAATTTCTAGATCAGAAATGTACACATATATTTGCATATACTTTGGATAAATACCCACCATTCTGGATACTTCTTTGAATCTAACTTCAAGCCATTGCCCATCATTCAGGCTGATCTAATTCATTAATTGGGATTGGCATGCTTTCCATTGATAGCAAGCTTGAAATCTAAGTGGTAACCCTCAAAAAGCTAAACTGACATAAGCAAGTTTTAAAACCATTTCAGTGCATCTATATTAGGGGTTTGCACTGGTGTAACTAGCCTGATTTTAAATCAGTTCAATTACATTGGTGCAACTTTTCTGTATAGATAAGGCCTGAGAAAGGAAAAGGAGGGGACATGTTTGTGTGCATGTGTAGGTAGGGTGGATAAGAATTTAGCCTGGGATTTTCAAGGATCCTAAGGGAGTTAGTTGCTCAAATCCCATTGAATTCCAAAGGTATTTTGGCATCTAATTCTCTCAATGTCTTTGAAAATTCCAGCCATTTAAACAGAACTTACAAATATTTTCCCCTCCAAAGAAAGTAAATAAATCCATTGAAAAGACTGAGAACAAACAAGCAAACACAGAGAATACATGAGCTTCAATTAGGTTCCCAAACAGCCTTTTGAAGTGTTTTGCATTCAAAGGGTTTCAGGGGAGCAAAGAAGAGAAATAGGAGTATGAGCTGAGCTATAAGAAAGACCACAAATGAAAAGAATCTCATTGACTTGAAACCATTTTGGATCAGGCCTTAAGTGATTCCTTTCTAAGAACTTCTAGTGGACAATAGGGCATAAGTGTGGGATGCCGGGGCTTAAACAGCACACAATTTCTATTAATGTTAAGTGGGTAGAACAGTAACCCAAGATACAAATAATGTCCTCCATAGCTCCAACAGAAAATGTAAGTATTTTAAGAGTAAAGATTGTAGAGACATTAGAATTTATATTGAACACCATGTTTCTTGAAATAGGGTCATGTAAGCATTATTTCTTGGCTCAGATATTTGATCAATTTTATAATTGAGTGCAATGTCTGGGCAGAATTCATGACCACAGATACTTTGGTGCCTTTGTAGAAAGTATTTCAAAATTTGTAATGTCATTGGAAAATAATGGGGAAAAAATTGAGAATGTATTTGTAGTCTCTCTCCCACACACACACCATTTTATAGAACAAGCTGTACAGCTTGTCAAAAATGGTCATAATTCAAAACTTTGATGAAAAAAATTGCAAAAATGTTATTTTTTCCCCTTGTTTCCCACCCCTACCCCCAGGAGTTCTAATATTGATTTATTCAAGTTTTTTTGGAGCTAGGGAATGTGCCTCTTTTTATTTGTCAGCTGAATTTCATTATACTTTCATAATGTGGTAAATCTGAAGATATTTTTAAAAAGGAAATTGACATTAGGGGGATACTGTTATCTTAAAAAAAATCCGGGGCCAAATCCCGAGAAATACTGAGCACCTGTAACTCCCAATAGTTTGGGGGAGTTGGGTTGGGCACAAGTCACTTAACACCTCTTAAGGTTTTGCTTTTTGTTTATTTTTGCTTATTTATTTCATTATTTTTTGTATTTCTCTCAGCTTGGGAATGAAAATCAATGAATGAGTTTCTGTTTTGCTTATAGTCAGTGGCTAGTGAATTTCATTTTCAAGCTTCTCATGTTCTAACGCAATCCTGCCATGTCTGAGCTGCAAACATTGCATGAAAATGTTTTTCTTTCACAACTGTTTCCACAGGAATTTTTAAAAAAAATATCTCAGGGAAACTTTTGCACAGGTCTTAGATTTTATATAAAAAATCCTTGTTTCTGCAAAGGGCTAAATTTGACTCAGTAGTGACTCCTTAACAGTTGGTAGGTTTCCTGAAGCTCAATCAGCTCTCAATAAATTTATGAATCCTGCTCCCAATGAAATTAATGGCATAACTCCCACTGGCTTCAGTGGGAATAGGACTGGGCCACAATTGACTCACTTCCTTCAACACTTCAACTCTTCCTGAAGGCCAGTTTTTGTAATCCCAGCTTGGTTGTCCTATCTACTTACAGCCAAGGCACTCTTGCAAGCGCAACAGTATTTTTTCTTCCCCAATAAAGAGATATGATGGAAAAAAGAAGTGATAAGCTAATGAAATAAAACTCCTCTGGCATGAATTGGCTGGATGGAACTAACCCAAGACAAGGCAAAGTAGAATCAGACCGGAGACACTTTTGGCTTGAAGTGAGTTGAGCCTGGAGGATGCTATGGCTGGCTTCATTTTAGATGATGAGTGTGGCAGGTGGTAAAGTGAGGCTTTAGAAATACGTAAGCAAGGCCTTTAAAT
The DNA here is from genome assembly GCF_015237465.2 of Chelonia mydas. NCBI lineage: Eukaryota > Metazoa > Chordata > Testudines > Cheloniidae > Chelonia > Chelonia mydas. The sequence goes on from NC_057851.1 coordinate 11,836,530, forward strand.
CTCTGGCTGCCGTGGACAAGACCAATCTATCCCTAGACATCATTTATTTGAATTGGGATTTAAAAGAACAAAACAACACCCCCCCCCCCCGCCCGCCTCTGATCTGTGAGTGGGTGTTTTTGGAACCTCCTGAGTCCCAGATGTATTGCTAAAGACAATCAAGCTGCAGAAACAAGCCACTGAAGAAAAGAAAATCATCGTAAAATCAAAGCAAAACAAAAGACCTCTCCAACCACCTGCATCAATCGATTTGAATACAGATCCAGATATAGTTGACTGCAGTTTTGGAATTCAACTGCCAATACTAGGGGCCGATAAGGAATAAGGGACAGAAGCCTATCATTTAATCTGACCTCCAATGATTACAGTTACTAGGGCTTTTGCTGAAATTATCAAGGCTCTTTCATTTTAGACTGTGATGTCCTTCACATGAGAGGCATCAGGGCTGCTTCTTGAACAATCAGGACAGTTCTCTGGCATGCTTTGGCATAATTCCAATGCAGATTTACCATAAATTCCCACACTGGGCTGTGAACCCCAACTATTGAGTGGTCCACTCTTCCCAGGACATAAAGGTTCTTCTCTTTCCCCTTTCCAAGTTTCCATACTGTCTTCTGATGGTCAGCTGATTGGGCCAGCTTGGTGGGGCAAAGGAGGCACTCTTTCCATTTTATCCGTCACATGGGCGAAGTTATAATGCCAGCTCTGTGTTATCCCACGACTCTGGTGCTTGCCCCATCCCTAACTCTGCTGCCGGATAAGGAAGTGCTTCGAGTGAGCCCCAGGCAAATCACGCGTGCCACCTCATCTGAGTCTGGAAGTGCTTATAAAAAACAGTGTTCGTGTATCATTGGGAACGATCAAACACTACGTGCACAAAATAATAATTTAGAGCAACATAAATAAAAAAATGACAATTTCATCACACAATTTACTGTACACTGCTTTTCTCAGAGGTTTTTTTTTTTATCTTTTTCTTTTTTCCCCTCCCTTTTTTTTTTTGTTTTTTTTGTTTGTTTTGTTTTGTTTTTTGGTCCACTGGAGATCAATCACCCGCAATGATATATATATTTAAAAAAGAAAAATATCAGCAGCAAGACTCTCTGGAAATAGATTCTGTTTGATGTAGCTAGTCCGTCTTTTCTGTTTTGCCCTCTTTCACAGCAGCCTCTGAAGTTTTCCTCAGGGGGGTTTTCTCCAAGTTGGCGTGTCCTTGGCCAGATTCTGCTGCTCCTCCGTTTTTGTGCGATGTGTGTTTTTCCAAGTAGTTCAGCATTTCACTGAGAACAGTTTGGAAAGTGCTTAGGGCAGCACATATTGCAGGAGTTCCAAAGCCGTGAGTGATCAAACTATACATGGGAGAGAGACAGGGAGACAGAAAGAAAAGAAATATTGAAGAGTTTACTGGGCACTGATTGTCTTGTAATGAAATTCAAGACTTTTCCCCTCAAATATTTATTGCCTTTGGAGGAAAAAAATAAAAGAAAACCAGACTTGATGCAACTTCAAAGGGGGTGTTTTTGCAGTAGGAGGATCAGGTTTGAACCACCTAGAGCCAGCTTCTCAGAGGATGTACCACCATTGACTTCAATGGGGCTATGCCAATTCACGCTAGCTGAGAATCTGTCCCCTACGCTCACTGGAATTGCTGGGTTTTAATCACAGTAGGGTTAACAACATCTTTCTGTGGTAGATTAAATAAATTCTGTATAGTTTGCTGAGTGTTCCAGATGAGACCATTAAAATCCAAGGGCCTGATTGCTATGCACATGCATTACAGATCCTAAGGTAGTTTTAGTTAAGATAAAGGTTTGTCCTAGTGTTATTGTAATGCTGACAGACCCCGGTAATTGGGATCAAACCTGGGACATCTGAAGCTTATTGTATGAGTCTCTACTGCAGGGATTGGCAACTTTTGTCACACAGCCTGTCAGGGAAATCTGCTGGCAGGCCAGGACGGTTTGTTTACCTGCAGCGTCTGCAGGTTTGGCTGATGGCAGCTTCCACTGGCCGCGGTTTGCCATTCCAGGCCAATGGGAGCTGTGGGAAGTGGCAGCCAGCACGTCCCTTGGCCCATGCTGCTTCCCGCAGCCCCCATTGGCCTGGAATGGCAAACCGCGGCCAGTGGGAGCTGCCATCAGCCAAACCTGCGGACGCTGCAGGTAAACAAACCGTCCTGGCCCGCCAGCGGATTTCCCTGACAGGCTGCCTGCCAAAAGTTGCCAATCCCTGCCCTACTGCATGAGCTAAAAGCCACATGCCTCTTAGCTAAGGCTGTAGCAGACACATTAATCTCTAGATAGTCTATGTGCTACTAGAGGGGGACAGTGCACCCCACCAAGCCTGGGTTACATCATAACACAGTCTTTTACCTGCTGCTCCTCCTGCTCTGCACCCCAAGAGTGGCTACATTTTAGTGGTGCTGCACAGATATAGTTGATAAAGTGCTTTGAGATTAACGGTGCAGCACTCTTCTATGGTTTATTTTATATCTTTTGTTATATAACAATAGGCAAAATCCTGCTGCTGGGGAAATACTGAAGAGGCAGTGTATGGGATAGCTGCTGTTTTGGACAATAAAGAGGATTCAACCAGTAACCTCACAAGCAAAAGGCGTAAGTGCTTATAGCTTGAGCTAAAGACCCACACTTGGTAAGCATGGCTGTAACAGACTCAGATCCTCTGTGGATCAGGGATGGGGTGGACACACACGCACACTGATCAGTGAATTTCACTTGCAGGAAGTGAATGCTCCCTGCTGCTCAATGGTGACTCCTCTGGCTGGCTGAGGAATGGCACTGACAAGCACCAGAGATCCATTAACCCCTTCCGTTAAAAAACAATGGGCTATCATGGGGGATTCCCTCTGTGGTGGAGATTGGAGAGAGTGGTTTAATGCACTAAAACACCTGCAGTTCTGTCAGGAAGCACCTCCTGTATTCTGCAGAGCAAGGACAAGTCTCAGCATTTTGGCTCCCCAGCCTGACCACACATTTTAGAAATAAGTGAGAGCTTGTTGACAAGAAGTTGGAGGAAGCTGAGTGGGGATTAGGGTTGCCGGGTGTTCAGTTTTGGACTGGAAAGCCCAGTCTAAAAGGGACCCTCCCAGTTCTGGTCAGCGCTGCTGACCAGGCTGTTAAAAGTGCGGTCGGCTCCCTACCCAGCTCCCTACACAGCTCCTGGGAAGCTGCTGGCATTTATCTCTGGCTCCTAGGCGGCGGGATGGTCCCCAGCACCAGCTCAACGGCTCCCTGTGGCTAGGAACCATGACCAATGGGACCTGAGGGGGTGGTGCATGAAGGCACGGGCAGCATGCAGAGTCACTGGGTCGTGCCTCTGCTTAGGAGCCAGAGAGATGCTGGCAGCTTCCTGGGAGCCATCTGAGGTAAACGCCAGCTGAAGCCCGCATCCTGCACTCCCCCTTGCACCTGAAGCCCCTGCCCCAGCCCAGATCCCCCTCCTGCACCCTGAACCCCTCATTTCTGGCCCCACCCCAGAGCCCACACCCCCTAGCCCAGAGACCATACCCCATTCTGCACCCCAAGCCCCTGTCCTAGCCCGTACCCCCTCCAGCATCCCAAACCCCTCATCTCTGGCCTCATCCCAGAGCCTGCACCCCCAGCCGGAGCCCTCACCCGCTCCTGTACCCCAACCCCATGCCCCAGGTTGGAGCTCTCTCCTGTACCCCAAACCCCTCATCTCTGACCCCACCCTAGAGCCCACACCTCAGAGCCCATATCCCCTCTGATACCCTAACTCCCTGCCTCAGCCCCTAGCCCCCTCCCACACTCCAATCCTCTGTCCCAGCCCAGTGCGAGTGAACAAGGGTGGGGGAGAGTGAGCAACAGAGGGAGGGGGATGGAGTGAGTGGGGGCGTGGCCTTGGGAAAGGGGCGGGGCAAGGATGTTCGGTTTTCTGCAAACAGAAAGTTGGCAACCCTTGTGGGGATCAGCGGAAAAGTTCCAAACACAGGGCACTTGCGCTTCAGACAGGCTTGACTTTCTGCCTCTCCTAGAAGCAGGAAGTACCACAAATCTTAGGGAGAGTCATGGTCTTTTGAGATATCTGACTGAAGTGTGGAGAGTTCAGTAAGTCAGACACCTTGGAGAAGTCCCTAGACATTGGAATCTGAATTTCCCCATCTTCCGAGGGTTCCCATCAATACTAGAGTAATAACTAGTGCCTATGTAGCATTTTTCAACCATACGTCCCAAAGCACTTTTCAAAGGTAGTAAGCATCATTACCCCCATTTTACAGATGGGAAAAAACATTAACAATGACTACTTAACAATTACTGAATAATAATATCTGGAGGCCCCATTGGGCTTCATTTTAGTTATAGTAAATGAGGCAAATCTAATTATTTTCATACTGTAGAGTCTTTTCCTCTCAGGACAGGGACAGTGCCTTTTTTATGTTTTGAAAGTGCCTGGCACACTGGACAAAAGATTAATATTTACACCAATATTGCCATCTTATGCGACATTTGCTGTTTTCCTTAAAGTCCATGCTTCTGGAGTCATGTGATTACAGAGGATCTCAATTTACATTCTGATAGTGTAAGTTTCAATCCCTCATGACTGCGGAGAAAAGCTCTAAAATACAAACCCTAAAGGCTGCAATACCAGCAGGCAAATAAAAGGAACCCCAAATGTCAGGAATTAAGCTCATTATTTTTAAGCCACTTTCCTGATCTTTCAGGGCCTGGTTTATGATTTTGGAATGGCCAGGGTTGTGTACACTGCAATACACAAGAAATATTTGTTAGCTTATATTCAGGCGAAAGACGTGAAGTTCCTCTGATAGTTGCCAGTAAGCACTGTCATTTTGTTTGTTTTCCACATGATTATAGGAAAGCCAAAGGCCCATGAATATGTAAGAATATGCATTTGTGCAAAGGATTGTGCAAAAGTGATTTATTAAAGCCCAGCCCCCCTCCTCCCCCCTCTGTTTTTAAACATTCCGGTCATCCAGTCAGAGAATAGAAACAATACCATGTGACTAAGATGGCCTGTCACATCATGAAGAGCAAAGAGGGAATACTATATCGAACACGCCCAGGGCACAGCTCACCAGCAGCCCATCAGTGTATACAAGTGGGCAGATCTCAAATAATGAACAGAACTGTAAAAACCACCACCTGTCTGCAAACCCTGGACAGGCTGGAAAAAGAGCTGTCTACCTGGTGTCAAAACAAGTCAGCATCATAACTAGAGCTGACTGGAAAATGGTTTCTTTTTCTGTGGAAAAAATCATGTTCTGAGTGAAAAACAAAAACCGAAATATTTTGATTCTGAAATGCCACCTCAGGAGTTGTAGATCAAGCGCCTCATGTTCCCATTCTTCTCTATCGGTTGGGCTCCCTCACAGGATCACATCTCCCATCATGCACCCCGGTCACACGACCGCCCTAATACCCAGTCTCCCTTCCTCCAAAAGAAACAGGTTTGAAGACAATTTTTTGACCAGCCCCACTGTGTATAATTTACTGTCCCCGTTCTACTGATGAGGTACAGTGAGGCTGAGTGAAGACGTCCTTTACTCTTTATCACAGTAATTCACCTGGCCCCACCATTTTTTTTAACCCTTTGAAAATGCTGGGAAGCTTGGATAATTTCCCTTTACCAGCAGCACTAAGTTGATTCCAGTCAGAGGAGAAAGGATGGACCTATGTTGAAAGCACAGGGCTGGGAGACGGAAGACTCAGGGCAAAGTATTTAACTGCAGGTCCATAGCATCCACATTTAGGTACCGAAATAAAAGTGGTCCTGGTTCTCAGAGTGCTGGGCATCAAAACAATCTGGCGAGGGGGCTCAACATCTCTGAATCAAGTCACTTTTATTAAGGTACCTAAATATGGGTTGAGGAGCCTAAAATCAAGCAGTTGAGTTTGGAAATCTTGGTCTGAGGTATTCACAAGTCTGCTGCCCTCCTCCTTGTGTGACCTCTAATTAAGTCACTTCACCTTTCCAAAATAGGGGTAATAATATATCACAGGAATATTGCAAGGCTAAATTAACTGGGTTTTGTACCATGCATTGAGATCTTCACATGGAAGAAGTTATTTAGGGTCAATGTGTTATAACCATTACCCAGCATATATTCCTGCCTACAGGCATGCCTAGTGTTATGATGCAATTATGGCAGCTCATGTTTTAACGATGTCCTTACTTAAAATTAAAACATCACAGTGTGCCTGAAGGCTTGGACTCTAGTTTGGCAGCTACCTCAAGCATTCCTGCTCACCCCAGGCGGGTGGCGTACCGTTGCATCGCAAAAGAAACATGCTCACTCTTCATGGGTGGTGCCATCTGCACCAATTTTTAATACCCTAATTAAAAAAGCAAAAACAGAAACAGGACCCACTTCCCAAGCTTCTGGGAACATGAACATCCCCAAAAAACATAAGTGACTATCCAAATTTCACAACACGCTGCATCTGACTGGCAGCAACCACACACAGCTCCCAGAGGAGATCCCAGCAACTGAAGAGAGAACTAAAACAGAGCCTGATTTCCTGACTCATGCCAAGTGGCACCTTACTCCACAAGTGCTCCCATTGACCTCAAGAGTCCTTTTGTATTTCATTTGCAGGTTGCCTGTAGGATCTAAGGGCTTGATTCGGATACTTTCCCTCAGGTTAAGTGGCATAAGGAAGCCCCCTGGAACACGTGTGGAGTCTGAGTAAAGGTGTCAGATACTACAGGGATAGAGAACTCTATAAAACTATACAGCTAGCCTGCAGGCTCAAAGACACTACCCCAGTCAGCTCCCTTCATAGCCAAACACGTGATAGGAAAATGCCATCATAAAGGGATGGGCTTTTCCATACCATGGAGAGCAAAGATGGGTTCTGATGGGACAGAAAAAAGGGTTCTAGAATCTAGGGACCTCCACCAAAAACATCCTGCTCCACAGAGCTCAAATCTTGTGGCTGATTTCACCTATCAGGAGAGTCCATATGGAAAGAGACTGTCTCCAAGGCAGCCAAGCCCCAGACCATAAAATGTTTTGTCACAAGACTGACAACACTCAGAATTTCACTAGAGAGCAAATATAAAGCTAGTGCCCTCTATACACCATAGTACAGCATGCATGGCTTGGCACATGAGCTGTTATGTTCTGCACTAGCTGAAGTTCCTGGGTGTTTGTCAAGGATAGTCTCAAGAAGCGCACATGATATGGTAGCAGGTCAGGCTAGAGAGTGTAAGCGTCTGGATATCCAGGTGGCGGTCTGGATCTGAAAAAAAAAAAAGTCACAACCTTCTGGCTGTGGGTGAAAAGCATTGTCCTTGACACCTGTTGCTGCTAGAGAATCCAGGTGCAAATAGAGGCCCCAAAGAACTCGTAGGTTGAAGACCGCTTTGAAAGAGGTAGGGCTCAGACAAACCAAATGCCTTCCCAGTTCTCTTTCCACCTATGCATCAACATCACCTCCGGCTTGTGTGGCAGACAAAACAGAGGTGATAAACTGAATGAGCTTTAGGCAATTCACAACCATCCACACCCCTCCCTTGGGCAGAGGAACTGCGCTGTCGGGGTCTGATGAAAAAAGAGAGTTCAAACTGAGTGCCAGCAGCATATCGCCAGCCCCAAGCGTTCAGAAGTCACGAGTCAGGCCCCCAGAATCACAAGATTTAATTTAAAATAGTCAGCTTTTAAAAAATAATAATTTTTAGGTTCTTTTGATTTGCCTTTTGGGTTTTGAACCTTAGGGGTCACATTGCTCAGCTTTTCTCCACAAACACAAGGGCTAGAAGCTTACTCTCTTAAATCAATGAGAGAATCACCTGACTCCTGGAATTAGGGCTTTAAGGAAAGCATCAAATATCACAAGACTCACAGTAAAATCATGAGAGCTGGCAACACTGGCAATGCAGCCCCCGCAAAACCTTTGACAAAATGATAGCTGCACAAAGCTACATGAACGAGACTTTGGGCAAGCCGATGAGAAAAAACCCGAGCCAAAGGAACTCTATTGTTCATTGCTGCCTAGGCCAGTAGTACAGTCTACGCTTTGTGACCGATGGTGTCAAAGACAGTTAATAAGAAAAAAAGAAAGGATCGGTATGGACAGTGTCACCAGATCACTCACCAAGGAAAGCAATGCAATTTCAGGCCTAAAAACCAGGCCTAAAGCCAGACTAAAAGAGGTCAAGGAAGGTGGAAAGCTCTAGATGGCGCCAGAGCTATGTGACCACAAACTTCTTAATGCACCTGGCTTCTTCCAGTTCATGCATCTACACTGAAGGCAGCTTTCAATAAGCAAGAGGAATGGAATCAAGACAGCAGCTGCTGCACGTTCCGGTGGTGACGTGACAAAGGGAGAGTGGTATAAATGCAGTATAAATGGGTGTGTAATGATAACATCGGTAAGGCTCTGGAGTTTGGGTGTAATACTGGAGTTTTTAAAAAAAAGTGTTGAATTTCAAAACCTATTTGCACTGATTTTTTTTTTAACTTTGAAAAAGAAGGAAGTTACAGCAGTCCTGCTCCTGATTTCTGAGCCTCTAGTTTCTAGGGTGACCAGATGTCCTGATTTTATAGGCACTGTCCCGATTTTTGGGTCTTTTTCTTATATAGGCTCCTATTACCCCCCACCCCCGTCCCGATTTTTCACATTTGCTGTCTGGTCACCCTACTGGTTTCTAGCATGCCACTTTCCTTGTCATCATGTCAATATCATGCCAAACAGCCACCGGAAACTGACAGCCTCAATCACAGCGATTATCAAGCCATAAAAACGCCTGCTGAAAAAATGTCTGTTGAAAGTTGCTTTGTGTCATCCAGAGTGTTAGGCAGAAAACAATTTCATTCACAATTATGCTGATTATTTTTACTGTATGTTTTCAAGCTGTTATTTTATTTCTCCGTTGACTTAAGATTTCCAAAGGTTTTCTTCTTGCTTCTTTTGCCAGTTCCTCCCACTGGCACAAGTGTCACTTGCACGAAAATAATATTTCTAATGCCACCATGCCAATTTTCACATCACCTGGCTCCAGAAGCTGGAACTTGGATTAAAATGCCAAATATTGTGGGCCCAGGAATAAAACTGTGAGGGTTGGCAACACTGAGATGTCATTTTTATGGTACTATTTTTCAGAGTAATAATACAAGTTAAGAATGGAATTTTAAAAGTACCTAAGTAATTTAGGAGCACAGGTCGCATTGATGGGATCTCTGCTTAGGCCTTGTCTACAAACAAAAGTTGTCCCTCTTTAACAATATCAGTTTAATTAAAGTGGTAGAATACTCATACTGTGGATTCAGTTATACCGGTTTAAACACACTGTAACTATGAGCACGTCTTCACTGGCAACGTTAAAGTGCTTTAAAGTGGCTTGTGTGGTCATGGCGCAGCTCCCAGTGCTCTAAAAAACCCACCTCCAGGAGGGGCATCGCTCCCAGCGCTGGTGCATTGTCTATACTGGCACGTTACAGTGGTGAAACTAAACCAAGATTTGCAAAAGTGACTAGTGATTTGGGAGACCTCAGGGTTCAGGTGCTTCACTTGGGATACCTTGAAAGGGCTTAATATTAAAGAAATACTGAGCACACACCCTCTGAATATCAGGCCTCTCTAAAGTATCTCAAACTGGGCACCCAAAACCTGAGGTACCCTAAGTCATTAGTCACTTTGAAAATCTTGGCCTAAATTGTTATTAGTAAAAGCCATTTAAAAAATGTACTGTACAATACTTTTCCTGGCAATGTCTTTCTTTCTTTCTTTCTTTCTTTCTTTCTTTCTTTCTTTCTTTCTTTTTCACATGCCAACATTATTTTGAAAGCAGCTACCATTATGATATCTAGGGCCTAAATTTAAAATCCGAAGCATGTAAAGTTTGTAATGCTGATGTTAGCCTAGACGTTCCTTAAATCCCCTAATAAAACATTTCATTTTACTTTGCTTCCATGACTTACTAGTGCTTTGGGAATAGCCAGAATGCGAAAGGCGGTGTGGGATGATGGACACTGCCCTTTCAGGCTGCAGAAGCCCTTTGGGTACTTTCTTTGCAAATATAATTTTGTGCTTGGAGAGATTTTTCTTTTCTATTTAAAATTCATAGAGTCGTGTTTGTCCACTAGAGAGCACCTATGGCAGGTTTGATGACAAAACCCTGTGCAAGGGTAATTAGGACCTCATAACTGTGTTTTCACTACTGCAGGTCTTGAACTTGGGCCATCTGGATCATGATGCATGAGCCCCCACTACTTGAACTAAAAAACAAAGGTAGTAGCAGACTCATATACTTCTGTATGTAGGGTGACCAGATGGCCCGATAAAATCGGGACTGTCGGTATTTTTAATTCTTTGTCCCGCGTCCCGACTGATGCATGGTCGGGACGCCATTTGTCCCAATATTGCGGCTTTGGCCGTTCGGGCTGCTTTTTTTTTTTTTTTTTTTTGCTTCAGCAACTCCACTTCGGCCGCCTTTTTTTTTTCGTCTGGTCACCCTATCTGTATGTGGGCTGGTCACTAGAAGCAAACAAAAAGCCACTGAGAGGCAGGCATCAATGTGGTTTCACAAATGCTCCCAGCCTTTGGATGGCATTGAGTTTTCCCAGGATTCGCATACTCGCTTCCTGAACTAAGTGATGAATTTTGCCTCGAGCTGTGCAAAAGCTCTCCCATAAGTCCTGTCTGTAGTAAAGTCTTTCATCATGTTTGTAGCCAGGTTATGGAATGATTAACACCAAACCTAGTTCATATCTGTACACGACACGGAAACACATTTCCTAACCCATGGCTCTGCAACATGTACCAGCGTTTGCTGCCTGTTAGGTAACTCATGTTATTGGCATCCTTTAACTCAGATCTAGCATGATTCTTTTGTAGTATAGATCGGAAAACCTAACTATGCTTTTTTAACCAAGTTTAGCACTTTCCTGTTTCCCAGTTCTCCCTGCAGGAAGCCATCTCAGAAGGCATTGACAAGGGAATTTTGAAAAACACCCCAAATCCTTTGTCCAGACTCAAGCAGTATAGGATAATTGTTCAGATTTTCCCAGAATGCACTGATATAAACATGGCTGCATGGTAACAGTGGATGGTCGAACATAGTTAACACACTGTACACCTGCAGTGTAGAGCTGCTGAAACTGTGTTTTCTGTATTCAGGTCAGATAGGCATGTCAGAAGCTAGCTGCACAAACGTGGTGGTATCAGTAGTGTAGATGAGCCTATGGTTTATGCCTGTCTACTAGAGCTGTGTGAAACTCAGCAGTTTGCAGGCTCACAGGGTGGTTCTTTGAAGCTTTTCCTTGCTTTCAGCTTGCATGAGCTTTGAGTTTTGCATTTGAGCAAACCTAGAAACTCTTATTCCTTCAATGGGACTATTCCTGTCCTTAAACACAGGCTTGAGTATCTTGATTAATGGGGGTCTCAACACGAGACGCCACGGCCTGATCTGAGGTTGAAGAATTAAAACACTGGAACACAGGAATTACCACACTGTGTCAGACCCGTGCTCCATCTGTCCAGTATCTGTCACTGATGCTGGCTAGTACCAGATGCAAGAAACTCTGCAGTTGGCAGTTATGGGATAAGCTTTTTCCTAGAGAAAAATTCCTCATCGTACCCAATAAATAAAGGCTAGATTCTTCTCTATGCATGAGAGTTTATATCCCTTCCAATGCTCTTGTTTATGTCCTAAAATTTACTATTCTAGCTCTGGACATTTATGTTGTCCATGTAAATGTGCAGTCTTTTTTTCAATCCTGTTAGACTTTTTTCTCACAATGCTTTTCTTCTTATCAGTTTTGAATTTGCTGCCTTCCAATTTCATTCCACATTCGCTTGTTCTTGCCGTATGAGAGAGTGTAAACAGAAGTTTCCAGTCCACTATGGCTATACTAAACTTGAGTGAAACTACATCCGTTTTATATGTTTTCCACCTAAAGTCATTATCAGCTTAGATTAGAGTGAGAGAGAGAGATTCCAGGCAAAAGCCTGATAGTCTTGCAGTGTTTGCCAAAATGTTTGTGGGCTTTCAGAGCAACTAGTGCAAGTCTGAAGTTTGTAACCCCCAATAAGTATCTAGTGGTTTTGTCACAGGATAGAAAGCTATGCAACATTATAAACTTCTTCATAGTACAGAAGGTAAAATGTATTCCGAGAAAGATTATTATATTGGAATATAGATGGGACAGCAGGTTTGGACTCTTGTTAAAAAATGTCACGGAATATTTGATGGCCGCCAGTGGTCATTACCTCAGTTTTATTGTCTCATCTGGGAAATATTATGTTTGGTGAGCACTGGGCACCCGATTGGCACTCAGGTTACAAATAATGCCACTAATGATTATCTTTGCAATCAAAAAGGGCTACCAATTTATTTAAAAAAAACAATTTTGCAATGTTGATGTATATAATAAGAATGAATAATGAATACATTTCATGAGCATCAAAGCCCTGGACATTATGACAGTGTATAGGCCAATTTAATCCCTGCCCTAAATGATTGCAATATCTTTGACTTTACTCAAGTCGTACCTACTTACATCAGTGGAGAACTTGCCTGAATGAATAGGGCGATCACTTCATCAAGCAGTTTGTGAACTGCACAAAAGCTCACAGCCTGAGTTTGTGTCATTGTACACCACATAATGGAGGAGTGATTAATAGTGTCAAAGGTAAGAAGGATATATTCTTTTTTAACAATATGTTGAACAAATAGGACCAGATTTTCAAAAGATCTCATCATCCAACATGCTCTTTTGTAAATCTGGCCTATAGAGTCTATAATTAGGGAGTGAGTCTCCCACAGGGATAGATGGTTTCTTCTCTTATCAGCGTAGAGGATGCTGACCAGCTGACGTATCTGTGTTGGGAGTCAAGCACACACAGGCCTTTCTGCTTATCGTGATCAAGTCCCTTCCTATCGCGAGGATAGTGATGAACAGCTACTTCTCTGTGTGACCACTAGAGGGCACAACAGCACCCTGGAATGTTAGCAACCATGTCTCAGGCTAAGATTTTGTTGCAGATATTTTTAATAAAAGTCACGGACAGGTCATGGGCAATAAATAAAAATTCACAGAAGCCGAGACCTGTCCCTGACTTCCACTAAAAATATCCCTGACAAAATGGGGAGGCGGGTTCAGCTCAGCACACACTGGTGCTGGAGCTCCAGGGTCCCTCGCTGCTGTAGTGAGTGGGAGCTCCAGGGTCCCCCACAGGTAGCAGCTGAGCAGCTTTGGGGGGGGTTCCCGCCACCTACAGTGAGTGAGAGCTCCAGGGAGTCCCCCCGCCATGGCTGGGAGCTCCAGGGTGTCCCCCCGCCATGGCTGGGTAGCTGCAGGGTTCGCCTGCCACAGCTGGGAGATGCAGGGGGCTGGGAGCTGGGGGGAGCGGGGGGGAACGGCTGGGAGCTCCAGCCGCAGCGCAGAAAATGTCATGGAGGTCAATGGAAGTCACAGATTCTGTGACCTCCATGACATAATCGTAGCCTTAACCATGTCTGAAATGTCTGGGATCAAAGTCTGGACAACATTTCATTTAAAGATGGGTCCAAGCCCATCCCAACGTTTCAGGGTGTTGGGATCCAGAAATTGGTTTGTCCCGTTATAGAGTTAGGGGACAGATCTGAAATTCTGACTCAGGTTCAGATTACAACTGCCACTTCTCTAAACTGGGGAATGTCTGGCTGAAGCCTGTTTCTTATTTTATTGTCCTAGATTTTTTACCCTCTTGACCTCGCTTATTGACTGATGTAAACCCCATCGGGGCCAAAGCCAATCAAGTGACCGGTGAAGGAAGTTCTGCCTTTAGGCTCCAATTCAGCAAGGTACTCAACTTTGTGCCCAAATTTAAGCACTGAATAGTCCCATTGAAGATAAAGCTAAGCATCCTAAGGGTATTCTGGCAGTTGGGATTGAAGTCCCAGTGTAGCAGGGCAGCAAAGGGGAGGATGGGAATCTTGACTTCAGTATTAGGTCCATTCCCTCTGTGTCCCTTTTAAATCCCATTTAATGTACTGTGCAAACCATACAGTGATTAGCTGCACTGTGTCATATTTGCTTTGTGTGCATATAATGTGGCTTATCCGTTCCCTCAACAGGATGGTCCCATTTACATCAGCTTATGATTGATGGGAGCTGTATGTGGACACTGTGGGTGCAAAGTGAAAGGCTCCTACTTCACATTAAAGTAGCCCTGTTTGAAGGGGACTATGTTAATGCAAACTAGGAGCTTTTTAATTCACCCCTGCAGCATCCACGTGGAGGAGTTACAGCTCATCTCCCTGCTGTTCACACCCTTGTAGTCCGAACTGTGGGGAGATAAGAGAACAGGTGCCACCGTATTTGAATGCAGTCTTTATGAGATCCAGCTTTGGAATTTTGTCCTTCAGAGCAGAAACACAATATCTATCAGTTCCTGTAGACCAGGGGTGGCCAACCTGAGCCTGAGAAGGAGCCAGAATTTACCAATGAACATTGCCAAAGAGCCACAGTAATACGTCAGCAGCCCCACATCAGCTCCCCCCTCCCGCCTCCAGTGCCTCCCGCCCACCGGCAGCCCCACTGATCAGTGCCTCCCCCTCCCTCACCGTGCCTCCTGCCTACCATAATGTTTCACAGTGTGCAGGAGGTTCTGGGGAGGAAGAGGGAGGAGCGAGGGCACGGCAGGCTTGGGGAAAGGGGCAGGAGCCATGGGGGAAGGGGTGGAGTGGGGTCAGGACCTGGGGCAGAGCCAGGAGTTGAGCAGTGAGCACCCCTGGCACACTGAAAAGTTGGCACCTGTAGCTCCAGTCCCAGAGTCAGCACCTATGCAAGGAGCCGCATATTAACTTCTGAAGAGCCGCATGTGGCTCCGGAGCCACAGGTTGGCCACCCCTGCTGTGGAAGAAATCCAGTTTAAAAGACTTCCCATCCACCTCTCCAAGATCTCTCCTAATCAGTTAACCTCAGCCTTTGTCTTTCTGTGGGAAGTTGCACCACAAAACGACTTCAAAGGTCATACCTGAAGTGTGTTAAATGTCTCTGGATGTCGAGGTCTAATATTGGAGTTGGTCTTGAGGATCCGAGGGGCGATCTGTCTTGACTCAGTAGGTCCTGGAATTCTTTACATATTTGTCTAAAAGAAAAGGGGAATCATTTAAAAGGGATCCATGCAATCTCCATTGTGAGGCTGATACCCACACCAGACATCATGACAATTCAACTTTATTGGGTGTAGCATCTTTCAGACCAGGCCTAGCACAAAAATGGTTTAGAGTGCAATGATATATGACAGAAAAAAATGACCAAAAGCATCAGTAGACAGACATTGTGGGGGAGGGATAGCTCAGTGGTTTGAGCATTGGCCTGCTAAGGCCAGGGTTGCGAGCTCAATCCTTGAGGAGGCCATTTAGGGATCTGGGGCAAAAATTGGGGATTGGTTCTGCTTTGAGCAGGGGGTTGGACTAGATGACCTCCTGAGGTCCCTTCCAACCCTGAGATTCTATTGTCAGCAGATTCTTCACAGGCCTCTCTGTAGGACCCTGTGTAGACTAAAGAAATAGGTTGTGTTGGAAAACAGGTTTCCTGACCTGTTTTTACACATGATTTTTGCACCTCGAATGGAACAGTTTTAACACCTTTAAAGATGTGTTAGCTGGGCCAGCTACCACACTTTTAAAGGGTTAAATTTTGTCTACATTACTGGCAGGGTATGTCTGAAAGCCTGTTAACATGCTAGGCATACCCTAAACTTCTCTGCAAAATTTGTACAGACACTGTATAGGCAGGCAAGAGGATATCTGCACGTGCAAACTGGCTAACTGCACATAAAGTGCTTCGCCTAGCCCCCTGTCCTGGGTCCTGTCCTGGGTCCTCTTAACCCTGGGTCTTGTCCTGGGTCCTGCTAACCTCAGCTCTGCAGCCAAATGCGGCAGTGGGAACGGTGGAGCAAAATGTTCCCAGAGCTATTTGCCCCCGCTGCTGTTCATTATGTCCATGTTACGACTACCTGTGGGTCATCTACTGGGTCTGAACCGAGGACCTATTACAACCCATCACAGCCCTCTCTCTATGGCTGACAGGAGGACAGTAATTCCATTTTGCAGCAACTTTTGAAATCTGGTTTTGTTCCACATCAAAAACTTTTGAATGTTTTCACTGAAATGGAAGTGTGTCGAAATGTTCCCTTCAGGCTGAAATCTGAGCTCTGTGTCCATCCACGGTAATTAGGCCTCATTCAGAGGAGAGTCTTTCACCCAACATCACTCTGACTTAGGCAGAGCAGTATTTGAAGCAGCGTCTCCCATATCCCACCCAAAGGCCCGCACCATTAGGCTATAAAGTATAAGAAAGTTGCCCCTTTCTTTCTCTGTTGCCTCCCATGCCTGATAAAAACTTATTCAAAACCAATAGGTCTCCACAAACATTGAGACAAAAATGTTCAAACCAGCTCTAACACCTCTATTCTTGGGCTAAAGGAGTAACTCCGTTAGTTGGCAGCAATAGTGGGCTGCTATCCTCTTGCAGAACAGCCACTGGAGGGAAGCGTGCAAATGTACAATAAAATCATCTCATCCTACGAATCTGAGGCCTACTGAAGTTTGAGTCCTTTTAGATGCCATTTTTGTAAAGTGAGTCCCTTAGGAGTCATCAAGTGGGTTTGAACTTGGGATCTTCAATACCACAACCCCCTTACACTAAAGGTGGAACCCCATAAACTATAACAGACTAGTGACCTCTGTGCTAGTCTGGGTTTACTCAGCCTGCCTCTTGTAAATGGGGGCAGTGAATATGGCTCTGCGAGCTGACTTGTTGAAAGGTTTGCATCAGTGCAGACCTTTATGTAAAGAGAGGTATTCAGCACTTTTTCTGGTAAAATTACAGAGAAGTGTCTGCATCTGGAATATACAGTTTTAATGAATCAGTCCCTTAGAGGGGGAAAAAAGACTCTTTTAACAACAGAAATCAGTCAAGTGCTTTGGCTTATACATGATCTAACACACGTAGGATGCCTGTCAGTTCTACCTCCAGGTTCTACCTGTTGGAAACGTTCAGCTTAAAAGTTGTTAGGATTTGACTACGGCAAGTGTCAGAACTGAGCCAAGTGCTCAGTTCCTCTCTCTTCCCTCCTGACATGTCAGAAGTCATTAAATAGGACTGCGGATTGAAGGGGGAGAAAAGCAGCTTTACATTATACATGAAAACTGACAGAGAGCAGTAACCTACTTTAAAGTGGCTTCCCAGTCAAAGAAGTCGACTCGGTGGGGCTCCATAGTGACTCGCTCTGGGACAGCCTGTGATTCTGCAGGCAGCCCTGACTAAGGGTTGGCACATGGGCACGCTGTCCCAGGAGCAGACCAGAGAGTGAACTGTGACTCCAAGAGGCACAGTACTTCTCATTCTCTAGGGGAAAGCAAGTTACTACTCCTTTCCATGAGCAGCGTACACCTCGCTCTGCATCCAGTCATCTACTCAGGCCAGGGAGCGAGTGGGTGGGGTCAGGGTCCTCCCACGGCTTGCCCCTTTGCCACCCACTGGGCTATATTCCTAGCCGATACTCTACCCACTGCCTCCCCTCTCCTTCTTCTCTTGCTTGCCACCAGCTGTATCAGGCAAGTTGCCCCAGATCTCCTCATCATGGCCACAGTCACAGTCTGAGCAGCACCAAGCAGGGATGTGAGGGATGCTTTACTCCAATCATGGCCAAATGAGGACTGTTAACAACTTGGTGGGGGAGGTACATATCCAGAAGGTTTCCGAATAGCAGCCGTGTTAGCCTATATCCACAAAAAGAACAGGAGTACTTGTGGCACCTTAGAGACTAACAAATTTATTAGAGCATAAGCTTTCGTGGGCTACAGCCCACTTCATCAGATGCATAGAATGGAATATATAGTAATATATATATATATATATATATATATATATATATACACACATACAGATAAGTTGGAAGTTACCATACAAACTGTGAAAGGCTAATTAGTTAAGATGAGCTATTGTCAGCAGGAGAAAAAAACCTTTTGTAGTGATGATCAAGATGGCCCATTTAGACAGTTGCCAAGAAGGTATGAGGATACTTAACTTAAGGAAATGGATTCAATATGTGTAATGACCCAGCCACCCCCAGTCTCTATTCAAACCCAGGTTAATGGTATCTAGTTTGCAAATTAATTCAAGCTCAGCAGTTTCTCCTTGGAGTCTGTTTTTGAAGCTTTTCTGTTGCAAAATTGCCACCCTTAAATCTTACTGAGTGGCCAGAGAGGATGAAGTGTTCTCCTACCGGTTTTTGAATGTTATGATTCCTGATGTCTGATTTGTGTCCATTTATTCTTTTGCATAGAGACTGTCCGGTTTGGCCAATGTACACGGCAGAGGGGCATTGCTGGCACATGATGGCATATATCACATTGGTAGACGTGCAGGTGAATGAGTCCCTGATGGCGTGGCTAATGTGATTAGGTCCTATGATGGTGTCACTTGAATAAATATGTGGACAGAGTTGGCATTGGGCTTTGTTGCAAGGATAGGTTCCTGGGTTAGTGTTTTTGTTGTGTGGTTGCTGGTGAGTATTTGCTTAAGGTTGGGGGGCTGTCTGGAAGCGAGGACTGGCCTGTCTCCCAAGATCTGTGAGAGTGAGGGATCATTTTTCAGGATAGGTTGTAAATCTTTGATGATGCACTGAAGAGGTTTTAGCTGGACTTAATATACAAACTAGATACCATTAACTTGGGTTTGAATAGAGACTGGGAGTGGCTGGGTCATTGCACATATTAAATCTATTTCCCCATGTTAAGTATCCTCACACCTTTTTGTCAACTGTCTAAATGGGCCATCTTGATTATCACTACAAAAGTTTTTTTCTCCTGCTGATAATAGCTCATCTTAACTAATTTGCCTTTCACAGTTTGTATGGTAACTTCCAACTTATCTGTATGTGTATATATATATATATATATATATATATATATATATATATTTTACTATATGTTCCATTCTATGCATCCGTTGAAGTGGGCTGTAACCTACGAAAGCTTATGCTCTAATAAATTTGTTAGTCTCTAAGGTGCCACAAGTACTCATATCCAGAAGGGTTATTTCCTGTGCTGGGCACAAGTTGCAGCCACAAAATTTGCTCCTTTTTTTCCATTGCACCCACAAAACACACATCCACCCTTTTATACCTGCGACTGAATTTTGGGTGAAAATCAGATGGGGCAAGTGGTCAGATGTCCAACCCGCTATTCAAAGTTTGCAAACGCAATGAACGTCTGCGAATGGGAGACTGGGTGTCTACCCAGCTGAATGTACACTCCTCAGTGGCTCTACCACAGATCTGCTCAAGTCACACATGAAACATTACTTCCTTGGCTGCCAAGGATGGGCAAACCAGTCTGTGTGATATTAGAACCAACCAGAACTCACACCCAAATTTCAGACCTGACTGACCTGAATGACAACCTAAAGTTTGACTCACTTTGTGTGTACGTTAATGTAAATTAGAGCTCAGTCAAGAATTCACAGGAAACCATTTCATTCGATGAATGTAGCCTCTTTTGCTACACCTGGAATATCTGCAACTGTGAGCAGATCACTGTTTTCTCAATTTTTCTCTCAATACAGGACCTAAATTCAGGTGATGAACAATGCCCCTCTGCCATGTACATTGGTCAAACTGGACAGTCTCTACGTAAAAGAATAAATGGACACAAATCAGACGTCAAGAATTATAACATTCAAAATCCAGTTGGAGAACACTTCAATCTCTCTGGTCACTCGATTACAGACCTAAAAGTGGCAATTCTTCAACAAAAAACTTCAAAAACAGACTCCAACGAGAGACTGCTGAATTGGAATTAATTTGAAAACTGGATACAATTAACTTAGGCTTGAATAGAGACTGGGAGTGGATGGGTCATTACCCAAAGTAAAACTATTTCCCCATGTTTATCCCCCCTCCTCACCCCGTTCCTCAAACGTTCTTGTCAACTGCTGGAAACGGCCCACCTTGATTATCACTACAAAAGGTCCCCCCCCCGCCCCCTGCTGGTAATAGCTCACCTTTAGTGATCACTCTGGTTACAGTCTGTATGGTAACACCCATTGTTTCATGTTTTCTATGTATATAATTCTCCCCACTGTATTTTCCACTGAATGCATCTGATGAAGTGAGCTGTAGCTCACGAAAGCTTATGCTCAAATAAATTTGTTAGTCTCTAAGGTGCCACAAGTACTCCTTTTCTTTTTGCGAATACAGACTAACACGGCTGCTACTCTGAAATATACCCTTAGTAATCTCTCATTACTTTCTCTGATGCTTAAACAAATACTGGAGAAAGCAAGCAAGCAACCATTGCTGGCTTAGAATAACTCACTCAAATGTTAACTACCTATTGATCGATCTGTGTGTCAATGAAAGTGACGCTAATGTATGGATTGCCATAGTACCTTAGTTCCATAGCTGTATTTTGTGTCCTTAGCTGAATGATGGTGATGCAATGGAGTGGAAGTTATAGAGCTGATGGCATAGCAGGACATCACCTCTTTTGTGCCAGAGGTTTGTTAGGTTTTTTACAGGTAGATATTCCTGCAGTGCATCTGGCTTGTCTGAGGGCTCGATTGCTCTTTTGAGAAAGAGGCGCTTTGAAACAGTGCATGCATGTGACGTGGCTCTGTGCTAGACTCGTGTACATAATTGAAGTTGCCATGTGGACTTTGTGGCTCTGACAGAGTAATTGTTTTTTATGGCTCCTTGGGGAATTGAAAGAGTTTATCAAGGGCTATCTGCCTCTGGTGTATTTATGGATTTTCAACATTTGATTATATCTACAGTGAATGACAATCAAAGTGGTATCCTGTTTCTCTCCACTTTAAGTCAGTGGTATGAGTTTTGGACTATTGCATGCAGGTGTTCTACAGCCTTTGATCCTGTAACACATCTGTGGTCACCTGCAACTTCATGATTGTCCCTATACAGTGCATCACAGCTTATTAGATTATAAACTCCTTGGTTCACAGACTTTTTTTGTTCTGTGTGTGCAGTGCCTAGTACAATTTAGTTCTGATGTTCCCTCTAATTTTTGACAGGCCGTGTGCACAAAAAATTTCTTCTGTGCAAATTTTTGAAGCAGAGTTCAAATTTGTGCGTCATGAGGCAAATGCGCACACTCGAGTAAAATGCTTATACATTATACCTTATCCCTTTCCCCCCGTTGCCAGCTAATAGAATCTGGCTGTGTTGTTAGATGGTGGGCGAACAATGTCAAAAGTTGCCCGTAAACGATATTTCGGCCTGGCGCCGATGTAGTATTTCATTGTTTGTGCGCCCGGTGTTTCACCATATGCACGCGGTTTAGGATCTGTGTGCACGCGCACACATGCACAGCTGAGGGGGAACAGTGGTTCTGGTCCATAATTGATCATCCTGGGCATTACTGGAATATAAATAATAAATATTTGAAACTTCACAGAGTCAGTAAGGCTAGAACTCAAACCTTACTGCTCTGTAATCAAAGTCCCCTACTCCTTGAGCTGAAGCATAATATTCAGCAGAATGTTAATAATTCTAGAGGTGGTAAAATAAACAATCAAACAAGGAGAAAAAAACATTTTTGCTGATTTTTCAAAATTTCAAAAAATGTTGACATTTCCATGACATTTTTCAGTGGTTAAGAAATTTCCACAGGCTGACTGAAAAACCAGAACATTTTCATTGGGGAACTTTTGTCAACATTTTTTATATTTTATCAAGCACTCGAAATTCAGAAAATCTCATCAGCTCGATCAATAATACACAGTTAAGCAGTTCTGATTGTATCCAGTAGAGGGCAGTGCCCGGCAACCGACCCACCTATTCATTTACTTCCTTAGTTAAACAACTACATATTTAATGGGAAGATAAAATAACAGCGCGAGAGTAAGGTAGCTGACAGCGCAGGGTTTGTTAGACAATATAATCAAAGAAAGAAGGCTTAGGTGGCTGAGACATGTCCAATCCACTGTATGGAAGATGGGAGAAATGCTGTGTGAGCATTGAATGGGGTACACCCCAGGAGAAAATGAGGAAGGCCAAGGACGAGCTGGCAGAAGACAGAGATAGAGGATATTGAATGCCCTGGGCATCATGTAGGAAGATGTACCACAACTAGCCAGCAACTGTAATCAGTGGAGGACAGTGGAATTGTCAGTGGCACAGAACGGATTAAGGTAAGATTAGACACAGCATATCCTTGAGTGTCTATGGTGCCCAGGAATTTCAGTTTAATTTCAGAGAGCGTAACTATGAAGAGCTTCATAGTTGTCACTATGGTGTACACCACGGCAGCTATGAACTTCTTGTCCACTGCTAAGCTAAAGCTCAGATCCTCCTACGCCATAAGTAGCAGCTCTGAAACTTGAGCTAATGGAGAATGTTCATTAGAAGCATAATTATGGATGTATTATTTATTATAGACATTTGTATGATGCCCTTTTTTCTAGTATCTGGGATCACAATATCTTAGGGCCTATGATTCTGTGTGGTATAGTTCAAATTCCATCCAGTAGAGGGCATTTGTTACATACACACCAGCCAGTCCGTTACACTACGTCACCCTACATAAGGTATGATAAATGATATCTTTAAAGGTATGGTTAACTGACCAAATAGCAAGTACTTTTAGCTGGTGGAAGGGAAATATGGCATTTCTATGACTCTGAAAATATGATAGAGTCATGGCGGCAATGGTTGCATTAAGGATCAGGGAGCACTTCCCGTTCAAACTGCCGTTTACTTCCCTCTTTATTTATTTTGTCCATATCAATGTACCGTGTATACAGAATGGGGGGTAGGTTATGATGTGGACTACGTATCTGTGCTGGGGTGTGCGGTGGATCAGATAACCTCTTTATGAAGCCTCCGGGTGGACTGGCTGGATTGTGGGTCCAGATATGCAGAGGTAAATGGACTCTGTGTGCACACTACTCCTCACCCTCTCTGCGAGCAGGTGGCTGGTAAATGGAGAAAGTGGCAGGGGAATGGGCTGACGTGTCCCCCGATGGGCCAGCCAGTAGAGCTGAACCAGCCTGGGGAGGATGGTAATTTGTTGGTGGTATAAGCCTGAGGCAATTTACTATCTCCCGAGGGGAAGGAGAGAGAATAGAAGAATTTGTGCCTCGGAGGGGTGTTGCTGACTCAGCATGCGTCCTGGAGTAGTTCTGGGGGGGTGCAGCTTACATATACCACCCCTTTGCTCAGGGCTATGCCTGGAGGCACAATCAAGCCCTAAACACTCAACAGAAGCATAGCTACGCAACTCCCAATGAGCCAAGTGGTGGTTTAGCAACTTCTGGGTTATTTACTTATTCCTACATTTGTGAAATGCATCAGACAGCTGATGTATTTGGGGGCAGCACATAAGTATAATAATAACAATACTTTGCACTCCCATCTTTCATTGTACCCAAGGTTGTCAAAGGGCTGCAGTGCCATGAATGAATAAATCTTGACATCAAGCCAGGGGTGCACATGCATATCCTGAGTCACACATTGGTCTCAGTCTGGGCATGGAACTCTCATTTGCCTCAGTAGGAAGTCCACATGCAGAGCACTAGATTTCCTAGCCCTTGGTGTGCTTTGCCACTTAGAACTCAACGAAGTCTTGGCTCTGATTCACGTAGAGCGTTGGACATATAAACGATGCAATGACAGCAAAAGTCCGCTCTGAATAGCCAAGATACTTGTGGTCCAACAGTACATGAAAAACTGTAACCGTTCGTGTGTATTGACCATAAGGTCCAACGGGTCTGCATACCTTCTTCCCAGCAAATTATCTTTATTTCATGAGTTATATTCTGGCATGGTTTGTTCCCATTTATTTTAGCCACTAAAGAGGCAGGGTGATCTTGTGAATTGGGAATTTAGGAGGGCTGGCTTCAGTTCCTGGTTCTGCTACAGACTTCCAGTGTGATATTGGGCAAGTCACCAAGGCCCCAATCTTTATAGGCATGGCTGTGCTCGGCATCACAAGGCCTAATGTATTTTGGAGCCTAAATCTCATTTCCAAAAGGGATTTAGGAACTTAGGAGTGTAAATCCCATCAACAGTCGAGATCTAGACTCCTCAGCACCTAAATCCCTTTTGAAAATCAGTTAGGCTCCCAGCTCAGTTAGGCATTGCGATGCTGAGCACAGCAAGGCCTAAATTGTTTTAAAAATCTGGGCCTTAATCTCTCTGGTGGAGATCCTCAGTTGGTGTAAATTGTCATAGCTCCATGGACTTTAGTGGAGCTGCAACAGTTGCACCAGCTGAGGATCTGCCCCCCCGCCCCCCGTGCCTTAATTCCCCCTCTGTACATTGGGAATAATTATGAGTTATTAGTTGTATTGTGGTAGCAGATTGGAGCCCTAGCCATGGAGCAGGATTGTGCTGGACACTGTACAAACACAGGACACAGAGGTGGCCTCTGCCCCAAAGAGCCTGCATTTAAATAATGCTCCCTCCCTATTTATGCTCCAATCCTGCAAAGACTTACGCACATGCTTAACTTCCTGCACTGAGAGCAGTCCCATGGTAAACTCTTTGGTTAAACGCTGTCTCTTCCTGTGTTTTGACAGTACTTAGAACAAAGGGGCCTTGATCTTGCTTGCTGCCTCTGGGGGCTGTTGTAATACAAATAATAATAAACCTCCCATGATCCAAATGAAAAGCGTCTGGACACATTTCTTGTGTTGAATGATTTTTCTTGCTTACTTTGTCGCTAGGATCATCTTTTTCCTCGCTGTCTGTTCTTTCTGTTCCATATGCTGCCTGGCAAGATGTTCTCCTACTGCCTTGGCTGGGAACTCTGTTTCGCAAGTGTAGCCAAAATCCCTGGCCAAATGTAAGGCTTCCCCTGGAGGCAGACAAAATGGGTCAATCAGTTTATACGAAACTTTTTTTTAAATAATTTTTTCAGCTATATATTTAAAAAACAAAGTAAGAACAACAGGTTACTGCAGTGTGAATACATCCTTGATCTCAGTTACTCCAGCATAACTGAGATCAGATTCTGGCCTCTTGGCCCTGCTATTATTTATAGCCCAGATATGGGGCACTGTGTAGGGGATGGAGGGTCACGGTGGCCACTCTTCCAGCCTTTCAGTTGGAATAGCAGCTCTGAAAAGGCTGCAGTGAAGTCCTGCTGGTGAGAAGATGGATTCCATCCATCTCACCACAGCTGCTGGGTCCTTCCCCCATTCCCTGGAGTCTGATTACTGAGGCTTTGTGCGGGTGGGTAGTGGATTTCACTGCAGCTGCATATCTTTGAATTTTCCTTTGTATGTTTATTGAATGGGTGGGTTTCCCCAGTTTAATTTCCAGTGAAACCCCTCTTAAGTGAGCAGCCCGGGGATCAGCAAATACCAAGAGGTGGGGCCAGATTCCCTGAACCTGCCGGAGGGAGGTGTCAATTACACTAATACCACTTTCCATTCAGAGGGTGATGCTGTTGTCATCTCCCTCAAGTTTTTTTCTGCCACAGGAACAGCTTCAATTTCCACATGCAAACCCCCCACTGTCTGCCTAAATCAGATTGTCATACACCTAACGGCATGTCTGAACCAATTAAATGCATGCACTGATCACGTGACACTCATTATGTGACATAAGTCGACATCGACTTTTGCAAGCACAATCTGTTTATGGATGCTCAAAACCAGTGGTCCTCAGCCTTTCCAGACTACTGTACCCCTTTTGGGAGTCTGATTTATCTTGGGTACCTCACTTACAAAATCAGACATAAAAATACAAAAGTGTCGCAGCACACTAGTACTGAAAAATCACGTATTTTTTCAGTTTGTCTGTATGAAATTTTAGTTTGTACTGACTTCGCTAGTGCTTTTTATGTAGCCTGCTGTAAAACTAAGCCAATATCTAGATGAGTTGATGCACCCCATGGAAGAACTCTGCATACCCCTAGGGGTACGCGTATCCCTGGTTGAGAACCACTGCTCAAAAACATATTTTGCCTCGTATGTTAAAAGCATTTATTCTGGATCCAGAATGCAAGGGTATACTCCTGAACTGAACAAAGGAAATGCTCCAGCAAGCTAAACATACTGCTGAGTTGGAAAAAGGAAACTGTTTCTACTCTTTATACAGCACCTAGCATAACAGAACCCTGATCTTGCCCCTTTAAAGCTGAAGGGCTGATTACATAATGAGCCACATCTGGGAGAGATCAGGGTGACTGCCCTATAAAGAGCAGCAGGAGGCTGCAGTGAAGGGGGGAATGCTCAGGGATTAAAGACTTCTAGGGATGATCTGGCTGTAGCAGAGAGTCCTGGGAGTTCGGACTGTTGGTAGGTCTACACTGCAATGTAAGCCCAAGTTTGAGCCGGGGTTCAAGGCTAATACTCCCTTGCATCTACATGTACAATTGCACTAACCCAGGGCTTGGACTCAGTGTCCTGAGTCCAAACCCAAGTCAAGCCAGGACCCAGGGTCTGAGCCCTATTGCTTTGCAGTGTAGCTGCAGCACTGCTTGACTCAGGCCCTGGGAGTCATCCAGAAGTATCCCACAATTCCATGGCACAACTTCCTTAGTCCTCTCTGTGACACTCTGACACCCCAACATTCACCACTGTCATGTAATTAGGATATGCCTTATACAAAGTGTGCCTTGTGAGGTGTCATTCTAAAAGTCTTGATCTGCTAGACGGTAATATCTCGTTGGATTGTATGTGCTATCATCATATGCGAAGTTATGAAGTTTGGTAATGTCTGTGTAGCTGAAGCATGTCCTGAGGTTGAAAACACCCACAAGCAGCCTTTCAGGTACGACAGTAAAAAGGCCAAACGATGTTAATGGCTTACTAAGGAAATGCACACAAGCACAAGGATTACCCCAGGAACCGTGTACAGTAGAAACCTCTCAGAGAAAGCACTATACAATGGGAACTGTTTGACCCAGGTCACAGCAAAAGAGCTTTCCAGCAAGTGGAGAGAAGATATAAAAGGGGGAAAATGACATTATGGGGGGTCCTCACTCTCCCTACAACAACACACCTGGAAACGTCTAAGGAACAAAGACTGAACTGTGAGAAGGGGAAGTGATGATCCCTGGCTAGAAGGGTCTTTAGCCTGTGTATGAAAACATGGGAAAGCCAAGACAACTTGTGCCTTAAGAATCTGCCAGACTGTTTATCACTCAGGGTGAGAATTTGCTAATTTATATCCTACCTATCTAGTGTGTTAAGCTCAATTTGTGGGGCGGGGGCGTTATTTACTAAGGTAATCTGCTTTATTCTGTTTGCTATTCCTTATCATCACATAAAATCTACCTTTTGTAGTTAATAAACCTGCTCTTTGTTTATTCCAAAGCCCAGATTGTGTAATTCATAACTGGGGTGGGGGGCAAAAACCTGTTCATCTCTCTCTCCACACTGAGGGAGAGGGCGAATTTCAATTAGCTTACGCTGTACTGTTCTCTGTGCAGCGCAAGACAATACAATTCTGGGTTTACTCTTCAGAGGGGGTGTGCATTTGAGTGCTGGGCAATGCCTTAGCTGAGCTCTCCCATGCAGAGTTGATCTCAGCATCTATGTGACTATAGCTGCAGCTGGGTGTGTCTCTACCTGTGAGTGTGCTGGAAAGGGACTTGAGAGCCAGTCACAGCAGTACAGAGTAAGGGGAACCCAGGCTGGTGGGACAGGCTGGCTTAGTGGTATCCCAGTTCCAAGTGGCACCCCAGGGGGAACGGATCACACTCTCTATCCCAACAATCTGCAGTCCACTCTATTGAAAACAGAAGCTCCCCTGCCCCCACACTTGGCAAATGGCAGTAGCTCAGGTCAGCATTAACCCATTCAGTTCTGATCACCGATTTTCAAACACACTATCAGTCAGAGAGCCTCCTGGGTTTGCAATGGAGAGCGAACCGATCAAACCTTTTGCAAAGTGAGCTGTTTCCTGGTAATGTGCAGAATGGGCAGTAAAGTTTTTCCACAATGCACCACAGTCCTAGGACTAGAGCAGCTGTATTTTAGGGTGGCCACTGAAGGGACTCTGGGATAGGTTACTTTGACTCATGTCTGCACACTGAACTGAGGACGCCAGAACCCTAGGTTCGAGCCTGGCTCAGAAAATTTTTAACCTAGGGGTAAAATACAATGTAGATGCTCAAGCCCAGGGTTCCCTAGAATGGATCAACTGACTCGAGTCCCATTAACCCTCGGCTTACATTGCAGTGTAGACATACTCTGAGACTCCAGCCAGGAAAGTCCTGGGAGTGGCCTCCCAAAGCAAGAAAGGCTCCAGGCAGCAAGGCCTGGGAGAAGGAAGAGAAACCTTTGTTTGTGTGGAGTACCTGCCACATATGGAGGGTACATGGGAAGCGGCCAGCCGTGTTACAGGGCCCAGAATAATAATATTAGCATTTGGATAACATTTTCAAATACATGCAGGCGAATGGAAAGCAAATGTGATTACAATTGCAAATACTGTTCACCAGCTGATTGTATGCATATTGGACCACGGCTGAGTACATAGCTGTGTTGACACTTATGCCAAGGTGATATAGTTTTGAATTTTATATCTTGAGTTGGGACTCCGGCTCTGTTTGGGTGCTACTTCAGTACCAATTAGGTGTAATGACATCTATCTATCTATCTATCAAAAGGTATGTGTATATATGTCTGCATGTGTTGTGTCCATATATATTCATACATACACATAACTTTAAAATTATGTATTTGCTGGAAAGAGAAAACTGATGTCGATTTTATATAGTGCTTTACTGAGACATGGCATGTGAAAAGAGCTTTCTATGTTAAAATTTCAGGTTCTAAATATTGTCACCTATAGGATATGATTCTTCATACACCCTCATTGTTGAGCAAACCTGAGGCTTTGTCCCTATACCAGCATGCTGTTTATTTAGATGCAGCTTTTATTATGTTTTTATATACATACCAGTGTTGCACATTATTTTGATTAGTGCTTGAGGGAGTTCTTAACTGTACAGAGCATCGAAAAATAAGAAACACACTGCATGAAATTTCACTTAAAATGTTTCCCTTTTTCCCCATCAAAATTCTCACAAAAAATATGGATTGGAAAATAAATGGAAGTTGAGCTGTATCAGGTCTCTTTTTACATCTGCTTATGATCTTGGTGATGTCACCTTGGTTTCTTCCTTTCCTGGCTTGCTATTGCTTATTTCAATGGAGTACTAGTCACTCCAGATGGATGATAGCTTCCCATTAAAAACCCTGCATTTTCCAATCAATTGCCCTGTTTAAACACAAAAAATGACTTCATTGCTAATAGCCAGAGCATTTTCCTGAGTCGGAGACAAAAGACGGCATCAGAGACCGTTCGTTATTTCCCTTTAAATCTGGGCCACTGCCTTGTTTACAGCTATAGCCGGCACTGAACGGCAACACGTTCCTATAGCGCTTGACAATTGACCGGGAAGATTTGCATGATTGAAAGGGACAGTTGCTGAGGTTGAGCTGACACAAACAACTCTGGAAAGCCCCACTGGAGGGACCAGGCTGTGTACCTTGACAGGCTTCTGACGGCAGGTGCAAGGAGCAGCGTGAAGCTCTCCTGGGCCTAGCCAAGACTGAGGGATGCTCCTATCCAGCGTGAAGGAAGAGGCAGTGTCCCAGGAGGGGAAAGCTCTGGATCTGAGTCTCCTCTCCTCCTTAGCTTTACCTCCATCTGATGCTACTATCCAACAGAACTCCTATGCAAGGAATAGAGGTGGGGGTGGATGTTGTCTTTCCACTCACCAGATGGGAAGGGAGGAGGGAGAGATGTGAAAACAAAGGCTAAAGAAAGGGATAAGAAAGAATATGATGTTTTATATCAGTGCAGACAAAAGAGCCGTTTTCCCTGCTGACCTATTTACCAGGAAGTGCAGCGCTTGGAAAGGGATACTGAAGAGCTGATCATTGAAAAGATATGTGTACGGTACAATAAAACTGGTGTCTTCGTGGGGTTTGGCAGAAAAAATCCTGGGTGGTCTTTTTTTAAGCCTTGGATTTTAAAGTCATATTTTGCTTTGTTTAAAGTTCCAATTGTTTGATAGTCACTCTTGGATTTTTCACCTTGTGAATCATAGAATCTCAGGGTTGGAAGGGACCTCAGGAGGTCATCTAGTCCAACCCCCTGCTCAAAGCAGGACCAATCCCCAATTTTTGCCCCAGATCCCTAAATGGCCCCCCTCAAGGATTGAACTCTCAACTCTGGGTTTAGCAGGCCAATGCTCAAACCACTGAGCTATCCCTCCCTCAAATCACACTATGGGTGGCTTTTTCCCTTCTGTGGGGGAGCCCCTCCAAGAAAATGTGATCTCTGCACTCCTGCATGCTTCCTTCAGCCCACTCCAGGGCTCGACCCCAGGAACGTTGGCTGTAAGAGGATAACCTGCTACTCTGTGAGCTAAAGGACTAGCTCGGTACTGTTGCAGACTCATAAACCACTTGTCTAAACCAGGCCCTGGAAGGGATAAAGAGCTGCATTCTGATGCGGGCTGCACTATAATGATGTCCTAAGTCGGTGGGAGATTGTGCCTTTGCTGTGGTAGACCTAGGTGTGGATTTTACTCTCTCCTGAAATCCATTACATTCAACCAACTTGGTTTATTTGTTTCAATTTCAGCAAGGCCACATGAAAAGAACTCCTAGCCCTGGCGCTAAGTGCCCTTGACATAGAAGCAGAAATACAATCCGATGAAAATGCAACCAGCTGGAGCAAACCAGCCACCCGCCTCTGCACAAAAGAGGCCACAAAAAACAACATTTCCCTGCTTCAGCTTCCACAAAAACCACATCCTCGCTTGTGAAATGCACAGAACTTCTGCAATTAGATGAGCTGTGTGAGGGGCCCCAAAGATCAACATATTCTGTCAAGTTCACACCCAGGGAAGGGGAATAGTGAATTTCTAAGGACTTCATGGACAATTCCTGGCTGGTGGCTCCTCTGTTATGTACCCAGAGCGCTCTTCCTCAAGCAACTCTTCTCTCCTCTTGTAGCCTTGGTTTGACATGAGTAACTTGCCTCATTTTTTAGTGGGCATAATTGGGAAGGTGAAAGAAGGTTACATTATAAATAGGGGCTTGACAAACAGTATGCTGGAGTCTGAGTGTCTGTGCTAGCTAGCTCAGATAATCAGCAACACCCTGATGTCAGGGACTACGGACAAGATAAACATGGAATGTAAAGATCAGGTTCCACGTAAACAGCACACGGACAGAGCATGCTGTACAGAGATTGATTCCTGCAGAGTAACCAAGCCACTCCAAAAATGTGTGATTTAATGTACAGCAAATGTAATATGATGTGTAAATGTATATAAAGGGAGAGATTGTTTGTGTAACTTTGGATACGTGGTACACCCTGTACCCACCTTCTTCAATTGAGTCTGATCAACTCAGTGTCATTTTGCTCTATTCCAAAGAAAGGTACCCAAGTGATGAAATCCGGAGTTGAACTGAGTGCTTTGGATCCCAGAGAACTGGATGAAGTGGTCTCCCAGAACTGGGCAAGATGTTCTGCATAAGCCGAATGGAAAAGGTTTTGGAGGGAATCCCAACTCCTCTATAGCAGCATGAGAAAGGCAGCCTCTCAAGTAGGCTGATCTCAAGATATTTAGGGCTTTATAGGTCACAGTCAGCATCTTAAACTCCACCTGGAAACTAACAGGCAGCCAATGCAGATCCTGGAGCACTGGTGTAGAACATTCATTGTGTGATGCATGGCTTACCAACCAGGCTGCTGCCTTCTGCACCAGTTTCCAAGTTGATTTAAGTTGTGGCCCCATATAATGCACATTGTAATAACTTAATACTAAAGAAAGGAAGGATGGCCCAGGGGTAAGGGGGTAGCTGGAGATCCAGGTTTAATTCCTTGCTTTGCTACAGATTTCCTGTGTGACCTCGGGCAAGTCTCTATGGTTTTGTTCCTCATCTGTAAATTAGGGGAAATAGCACTTCCCTACCTCTCAGAGGTGTCGGGAAGGCAAATGCATCAAAGCTTCTGAGATGCTACAGAAATGGGTGCCGGATAAGTATGATAGATGTGACAAGGGCATGGGTGATGGCTGTGTAATCTATATGATCATGTGGGAGTTTAACAAGGCACCCAGATTTGTAACTTGTCTGTCAAATGTGGCCAGTATAATCCTTCCCAGTTCCTGGTGTAAGCATGTTCTGTTTCCCTGGAGGTCTTGGGGACAGCTTCACCAGTAGCATAAACAGGTTTAACTTTGGTTGTAAAAGGCAAAGAAGTGCAATTGGTGCTAATGTGGCATTCAGGGGGCATGCAAGGTGAATGTAACTTATGTGCCACCAGAGCCAGGCGAATACCTCAACATATTTGCCAGGAACATTTGTTCAGACAGAAACTTGGATTCACTTTGGCTTTGTTCCCACCCCTTTGATGTTCACTTTCTATCCGTATCCCAGAAAACCAGTTGAATAGCAGGAATGCTCAGGCAAACAGCTAATTTTAAGCAGGCATTGGCCAACAGTGAAATTTGCATCACAAACATGAGTGCTAATTCTGGAAACCTGATTCTTAGAGGCTCACACTCTTCCAGCAGTCAGAGAACAGAACCAACACCCCGGGTTTGATAGTGGCTTTGTCCCTAGCCCTGAGTAAGGGGCAATGGGAAGCTCACACTGACTCTTGCAAGTTGCAACCCCTTCCCTGTTTTCCCCCTTACTGCAGGAGGGAAGTAATTTGCTACTGACTTAGCCCAGAAATAAATTACTGCTTCCCACCATCGCATGACCAGCTGTGCTGGCAAGCAAATTGGGGTAGGAGTAGGATGTAACCAAGGCTCTGCCAACACCCTTTACCTCTTTGCCCAGCCCCTGCCCACCTACCGAGTAAGTGGTCACGTAGCTCTGCCTTACTTCTGTGTGCCAGTACCTATGGTCTGGGTAGCTCATAAAGGAGTGTAAGAGGTGGGATGGTTCTTACCCCCCATGTGCAGGTTTATATTCTAAGGCATTGTCTATAGTAGGGGTTTATCCTGACTACAACCAGCTGTGATCTGGGCAAATCTGCAATGCAGACAAGGCCTAAACCGCAATCTAGTCATATGTGCTTAGTGGGCTTGATCACACGAGGAGCTAGGTCCCTCCTGCCAGGTGCTGCGTGTTCTCCACTCCCACACTCGTGCTGACCATTCCATTGTCCCCTTTTCAAACCCGAGCTGCCCTGTTTACTTCTGAAGGGACGTGTAGGGTATTATCCTGCCAGGTGCTGAGCTCCCAGTACGTCAATGGGAGCTGAGAGCTCTCTGCACCTAGGAGGAGGTGTTCCTCGCCTCTCCGGGGCACAGAGCTGCTCACTACCAAGCTACAGGCCAGCGATTATCAGCAGGGAATGCTTGTTGAATGCCTTTCAAACTGCAGATAAATCCTGGAAATCTTAAGCAGCTCATGGGCAATTCTAGGTTTGAAAAAGGAATTTTTCTCACAAAAATTCTTAGTTGAAAAATGTGTCCCCTTTGGGGGGGGGGAGAATTTACATTATTTTGAACTAGCTCTAGGAAATTCATGAAGAGACACACAAAAAAAGGACACATTTACCAGAGAAGTAGTCCCATCTGTAGAATGGGTATAGAATCCTCATCTACCTCTGTCATAAATATAAAGGGAAGAGTAAACCCCTTTAAAATCCCTCCTGGCCAGAGGAAAAATCTTCTCACCTGTAAAGGGTTAAGAAGCTAAAGGTAACCTCACTGGCACCTGACCAAAATGACCAATGAGGAGACAAGATACTTTCAAAAGCTGGGAGGAGGGAGAAAAACAAAGGGTCTGTGTCTGTCTGGATGATGCTTTTGCCGGAGACAGAACAGGAATGGAGTCTTAGAACTTAGTAAGTAATCTAGCTAGGTATGTGTTAGATTATGATTTCTTTAAATGGCTGAGAAAATAGCTGTGCTGAATAGAATTAATATTCCTGTCTGTGTGTCTTTTTTGTAACTTAAGGTTTTGCCTAGAGGGATTCTCTATGTTTGAATCTAATTACCCTGTAAGGTATCTACCATCCTGATTTTACAGAGGTGATTTCTTTTTACTTCTATTAAAAGTCTTCTTGTAAGAAAACTGAATGCTTTTTCATTGTTCTAAGATTCAAGGGTTTGGGTCTGTGGTCACCTATGCAAATTGGTGAGGATTTTTACCAAACCTTCCCCAGGAAGTGGGGTGCAAGGGTTGGGAGGATTTTGGGGGGAAAGACGTGTCCAACTACGTTTTTTCAGGAACCCAGATAAAGTTTGGTGGTGGCAGTGGAAGTCCAAGGGTAAAATTAATTTGTACCTTGGGGAAGTTTTAACCTAAGCTGGTAAAAGTAAGCTTAGGAGGTTTTCATGCAGGTCCCCACATCTGTACCCTAGAGTTCAGAGAGGGGAAGGAACCTTGACAACCTCACAACAGCACGGTGACATTTCTTTGGTTAATGGGTGAGATTCCCTGGTCAGAAAGTATCCTATAAATGTGAAGGGAAGCATGGTCTAATGAATAAGCTATTAGACCGGGAGATGGGAGGCCTGAGTTTTAACTCCTGTCTCTGCCAGTGATTCCCTCATGAACTTAGGCAAGTCACAGTGCCTCTTTGTACAAAATGGGATGAAGATATTTAAATCTAGGGATGCAAATCTAGGGATGCATATTGATGCAAATTATTACATAGACAAAGATGGGCGAGGTAATATATTTTGTTGGACCAACTTCTGTTGGTGAAAGGGACAAGATTTCAAGCTTACTCAGAGTTCAGAACTTGTCTTTCACCAACAGAAGCTGGTCTAATAAAAGATATTACCTCACCCACCTTGTCTCCTTAATATTCTGAGGCCAACATGGCTACAACACGGCAAACACATTATTACATGACAGTATTATTATATTACAATATTACAAAGCCTACCTTCAACCAACGAAGTCAGAAGGGTGACATTTGCTGCTTTCCTTCTTCCTGCAGGCAAATTCAGTCCCAGTCTGTCCAATTTTTCTCGCAAACAGCGCCCCCCATTCTTGGATTTTGCTCTGTCATGAGAGAATGGGATTAAAAAAATCCCACCCTGATTTTATTCACAGATTCAGAGACTACAATGCCAAAAAATCCCATTGTGATCATCCATTCTAACCTCCTGTATAACACAGGCCATGCAACTTCTCCAAAATAGTTCCTGAAGAATATCTGTGTATTCATTTTACTTGTTTGTTTATTACATGCCAATCTAAAATTTCCATTCACCCTTTTTGCTAATCTAGGGTCTATCCCACCACTGCTGATGTCAATGAAAAATCTGTCAGGGCCAGATCCTTATTCCCTTACTCACACCGAGTAGTGACTTACTCTACAAGTGGTCTCATTGAAGTACCACTTGGGTAAGGTGATATTCAGCATGGGTACGGTGATCAGAATCTATCTTTAAATTACTTAGTTTCAGCACAGTCCTGAACAAAGGGTTTCATATAAACTGTGCCACCCTAAAAGTAGCCTTGTGAACAGAGCTGGACAAAATTTGTCAGTTGAAAGTTCTTCCGGTGCAAAATGCAGATTGGGTGACACTGAAATGTTTTGTGAATTCATGTTGATTCCAACAAATTGTTCTTTTTGAAATATCCTCACCTCCAAAAGAAATCCAGGCAAATAGACACAGTGTTTTTTGATGTTTTCTACATGACATGTTTCAATTTTTTTGTCCGAAATCACATTTTTGTTTTAAAATGTTATTGAATGCTATTTTGAAACATTTCAAAAATATTTTAAAATGGTCAACATTGAAACAAAACATTCAATTTTTGTCAAAATGAAACATTTTGTTTGGCCTGAAACTAACATTCTTTTTGCCTTTTTGCTTCTCTCAAAATTTTTAAAAAAATGGTTTTGGTCTAACCTAAAATGATATATATTTTTTTTTACTTTTTAAAATCTCCAACAAATCCAAAAACCTGTTAGTCACCCAGCTCTGCTCAAGAGACGTTGAGTATGTCTACACTGCATCGTACACCTGGATCTGTGGGACCCAGGACTCAGTGTTCCATGTCTGCACTTGAGCATCCACACTGCATTGTAAACCTGGGCTTACACCTGCTGGACCCACAGCTGTAGTAACATGTCCATGCTTCAGTACACAAACTTTCTTGCTTGGGTCTGTGGCTTGACCTGTGTCCACACTGCAAAAGGACAGGGCTTGGACTTACCCCCCACAGCAGAGACCTAGAAGCCAGGTGCTAAATCAGACAGATTTGTGTGTGGGCAGAAGGGTGGTTGGTCTCAAACCTGAGTCACCCCCCAGGCTCACTATGGAGTATTGACATTACACACGCCCCTTTGAGTCACAATCCACTCTCATTTCCCCCTGGTTGTGTGAGATGTAATAAGTTACTTCACTCTTTTTAGTAGATCAGCTTACTGCTTGTTGCAAACCTAGGCAGCTCTTCTGCCTGGTGAGTGGGGCAGAGGGGAGACAAGACCCTGCCCACTGCTCTCTTCTCTCTGCCCCTTTGTCCCAGAGTGGGGAGAACTGAACATGTAGGGCCTGCTCACTCCATCCTGGCTGGAGTCA
Source organism: Chelonia mydas (assembly GCF_015237465.2). Classification (NCBI taxonomy): domain Eukaryota; kingdom Metazoa; phylum Chordata; order Testudines; family Cheloniidae; genus Chelonia; species Chelonia mydas. The sequence goes on from NC_057851.1 coordinate 11,873,022, forward strand.
AAATCTGACTCCCTTGTATTCCCTCATGCAGCTAAGTAAGGGCTGTGACTAGGGCTTGCTGAAAATTTCCCATCAAAATTCTTTTTCAACAGGAAATTAGTTTTTAGACTAAATAATTTTTTCCACACAAAGGGTCTGCTTTCCATGGAACATTTGGTCTTGCCAGTGAAAAGCTGATTTTTATTTTTTTTTTTAATGAAAAGTCCATCTTTTTCTGCAGAAAATGTTGATGAAAAGAATATTTTTCTTTGTTTTCACTGAAAGTTTCCTCAGAACCTGCTACCCGCCCCCCCATTTTCTGATCTACTCTACCTATGATGATCTAGACAAAAGTCTGTAAGGAAAAGAATGACAGTGCTACCTTGACTCTTCTACACCTGAGCTCAACTTACCTTCTCAAAATGCCTCCCAAGAGCGAAGCATTGAGGCATTCAGGTGGAGAGAGGCGCCTCTTTACCTCCGCAATGGTCACTTTGTATTTAGAAGTGGAGCTGAGTAGAGACAAGCGCCCAGGTACAGAGCAAAAAAGATCTGTGGGGTTAACAACACAGGTACCACCTACAAAACAAAAGACACATGCCTTAGGTTAGAAGGCGGAATCAAAGTATGGTCTCTGAGATGGTTTTCTTTGCTTTGACAAATACAGGCACAATTGTGCACTTTTCTTTCTTTCTTTCTTTCTTTCTTTCTTTCTTTCTTTCTTTCTTTCTTTCTTTCTTCTCACTCTACAGTTTTAAGAAGACTTACTAGATTGAAATCTAATAGGCAGGGGAAATGAACCAATTTTTTAAAAAAATCATAAACTTTAAAGCCAGAAGACCCCATTATGATTATCCAGTCTGATCTGCACAAGACTGGCCGTGTAATGTCAGCAAGGGGTGCTGGAACAATTTTTGTAGTGGGGGTGCTGAGAGCCATTGAAACAAACTGTAAACCCTGATTATGATGGAAACCACTTCAAGTCAGGGGGTGCTACAGCACCCCCCACACTCCTAGTTCCAGCATCTATGATGTCAGCCAGTGATTCCTGCATGTAGCATGACAACAACTTATGGCTGAACTAAAGCATCTGCTTTAGGCAGCTAGTCATGATTTAGGAACTCCTCAAGTGATAGAGAATTTACCCTTGGTGATCTATTCCGATGGTAAATTACCCTCACTGATAAAAAACTGCATCTTAACATTTACAACAGAGTGAACAGGAACATTGGTATCCTATTTAGTCTAGGAGAAATGGTCATGTTACAATTATGGTTTTTTTATCTGAATGGTTCCAGATGTCTCAGAACCCTCAAACACTCTGCCTTCCATTAGGCACGCTCTTCAGCTGTGTGTCACCACAGATTGACTGGAGACAAGGAAGCTACACTGATTTATCCCCAGATGAGTTCTGGACCTATTTATTCCTTGCAATTAACATCTGTTTGGCCCGGGCCCAGGTTATCTACAAGACCACCGAAAGCTTGGAGATGAAGAATGTGGTCAACAATTCTGTTTCTCAGGCACAATGGAACTTTCCACCGTAAGGATAAAGCTCGTCTGTGTATATTTTACAAATAATGAGACTGTACTGAAATTAATGAAATGTTAATATTTCTCTCTCTCTTAAATTAAACCCATATGTGCACAAGCAGTTTACACTGAATAAATCATTATTCATTTAATATGAATATATTTTGGTCCCACTTTTGTTTTCCTTCCCTAACCTGAGCTTATTGAAAACTTTGTCATTAATCTGTAGTTGTAAATACCTTACAACTTAACTGTTTAAAAACACAGTTATCGTGCAAAGCAATCCCATTAATAACAATACAGACGGGGAACATGTATGGGAAAAAGAAAAAGTCTTCCTTTCTTCAAAACAAAAATCAAAAAAGCTAAATTCATTAAAAAAAATGCTGAAAACCAGATGCAAATTAGAACATCGTAAAATCTGTTGCATATAATTATTGCACTATATTAATTATTCATTAATACTGCACCACGGAGGAGAGAGGAGTTTTACTGACAAAGATTGTTCCAAAAATAGGCCTGAAGGAGCAGGCAATCTTCTTTGAAGTCCTTACTCACATGAATACTCCCATTGGGGACTAATGGGAATGAGGACTGTGGGACTGGACCCTACACCCAACGGAAGAGACCAAGGAGTGGCAGTAAACAAAGGGAGAGGAGGAAGGAATAGGAAGGGAAGGACAAGTACAAACAACAGTGAAAGATCATAGGTTGTGCTTCCTGCTGCATGCATATATTTTTAGCTTCCAATTCTTTTTTAGTTAATATATTAAAATGAAGAGATAAAGTTGAGAAGTTGAATGAAAGGCCTGTTTGTGCATTATTTCCTATGAAATAGCAATGACAGCAACTAAGGCCAATCATTACTCACCTTTAGAAACATAGTTATTGGTACAGAACAGCAAAGGAATTGTCCTAGCTGATAGCCAACTGCAGGCAGTGGGCAACAGCTGAAATAATAGAGGACAGGGCAAAAAATTCTAAACTTCTCATGAGTTTTAGGTCTGATCCTGAAAACCCTGGCTCGCATGAGTAGTTATCACTCCCTTCAGTAGTTGTTAGGGACCAGATGCTGCCACTAGTACTCATGCTTACCCATAAAAAGTCAGTACTCAACATGAGTAAAGTGGCAGATTGTGAGCCACTTACACACACTGGTGAGCAATTATTCACATGAGCAGTCCCAGTGAGGTCTACTAGGATACTTACAGAGTAAAGGTTTCAGAACATAGTCCTTTGTGAGTGGTGCCATTGAAAAGGGTGCCAACAGAACTACCCCTGCTAGCAAGGTACTGACAAATAAGTTTTTGTAGGACTGGGCCCATTCGCTATATAACTCATCCTGCAAACCATTCCTTACTTATGCAAAGAGACCTTTTGACTGCAATGGGGCCACTCTCAGGACAAAGCATTACCGAGATGGGGAAGCGTTTGTAGGATCATATATGGCGCATAAGCTACGACTGTGGAACGCATCGATAAATGTGATTATTAAGTTACCATATTTCTTTATCACATGACTTTGTCTTCTTATTTGTCATCGTCATTACTATTTCAACAAGTATAACTGTACAGAGGAAACGGGAAAAAAAGATATCTATAATTTGAGGAACAAAAGACCCAACTGAAGAACAGAAGATTCTGGGCCCAATCTTTCAAGGTATAGAGTGCCTAAGCTACCATGAACTTCACTGGGAGATGAGGGTGCTGTTGAGAAGCTCCTAGAAGGATTGGGTGCTTTAATAGGGAAAGGGTTTTTTAAATTTTTGCTGTGATATTTTGAGGCCCAATCCTATTCCCACTGAAGGTAAAGAGGAAAAATCTCCTTCCCATAGACATAAATAGGAGCAAAACTGGCTCCTTTGTGCTGGACTCTGCTTTGACTTTGTTCCCTCACCCCGATCTGACCATCGCCTCTTGAAATAGAACTATCAAGAGTTGTGCTAAATAGCCAACAAATTAGCATTACAAGGAAGTAAGTGCCAGCTTTGGGAGAGTATTTGTACTTTCTGCTCCTCTTTGCACCAAATGAACTATTTCAGTGCAAAACACTGGCCACCAATAATGATAAATGCATCAAATAATAATAGTGGGAACAGCAGTGGACTCCACTAACTTACTAGAAACATGTCAGTCCTGTCAACACAATGAAAATGTCAGTAAATTAAGGTGCAAAGACAGGTTTGTGGATTTTGGTTTTAATTTTTTCCCTTTCATATTAATAGAAGATGTACATGATAATGTAGTGTGGTGGAAAATCATTTAGATCCTGATTCATTTAAACACATGCTTATCTTTAAATTTCACTGGCATACTTAAAGTTAGGCACGTGATTATGTGCTTTGTTGAATAGGGCACGTGTGTCCATTTATCAATAGTTCTGTGTTCTGAGATGCCTTCCTCCCCCTCTCCCCCCATTAGTTAAAATGTTCTGAATTAATTATTTGTGTTTTAATAGAAAATAATGCTATTGCTTTGTCAGAAAGGTGAGACATATATTTCTACTGCTGTCACTGCATTGTGGTTTCATATTTTTCTGGCCTGTAGCAAATAGCATGTGTAAATAAAGGGCTTGTCTATAAGAATCAACATAATCCACGAGAGTCATCATTGAAGAAATGGGTTTTTAAGGAGATATATCTGGGATTTATCTTATATAAACAATTAACATTAGGTTCTGCTCTTTTATTATTCTATTATTTATGTCTACAGATGCCTTTAAAATGAATGTCTGGGTTACAATTCATGACACCTTTCAGGATGTTTTTTTTTTACCATGCTCTGAAAATCTGGCAAATTTGCAATTTATTACAAAATGGAGAAATGGAAATCCTTATGTTTTGTTAAGTAATAGAAGAGCTGTCAAAATAGCTACTAATGAGTGATTTATTTACCACATTTCACCTCTTTTTCTGTTTATGAGTCATTGTGGGCAATTCAGAATTTTCTCAGAATTATTCATCAAATTATTCAGCAATTAATCTCTGTGAAGAACTGCTGCTCTGTAGTTTATTTGTGAGAAGTTCATTGTAAATGTTCCAAATTCCAGCTGTGTTGGTTATTTGTGACTGGACAGATTGAATGCATATAACCTTTGTAATCAGGTTTCTTACATATATGAGTTCAAACTGTGTGACTATCTCTCATAGTCACTTAACATGTACTGTTTCCATGTACATTTGTGCAATAAACTAATTTACAGAATATTCATGTTATCTAAACACAAAAGGGGCATGAATGCAACAGAAGTGATTTTATTTTATATATATACTGGTAAATAATCAGGGGATTTCTTTTTTGAGGTTTTCGCCCAGCTTTAGGTCCTCACCCAGGAAAGAATTTAAGCACCTGTGTAACTGTAAAATCACAAGTAATATGGCTGAATTCAGTGGGAGCTGCTGAGTTGTCAATACTTTTGAAATAGGTCATTAAGAACCTAACTTTGGACACCCATGTTCGAAAATCTTGAGCTAAGAAGTTAATTCAGATGAAGTAGGAATACCCCTATAATGGATGGAAAACAAAATAAACAAAGGGACAGGTGTGCTTTTGTTAGTTTTGTTGTTGTTTGTCCCCCCCTCACTGGCTTCCAGGAACACAACTGTAAAGATTTCTACAGACATGCACAAAGGGAAGACACTCAATGGAAGGAGGATGAGCGCTTGATCAATCATAATGCCAACATCATGCAATTATACTGAAGGGATTTGTGCTTTATAATGAGAACATAAATCTCATTTTAATGGTATGGGCTCAAATGCAAAATGTTCAGAGATAAAAGAAATAAATCAGTCTATTTCTCTTTCACATAAATAACGCCTAAGCATTGTTAGAGTTTGATTTGGTAATTTCACCTGTCTCCCTAACTGTCAAATGTGTCATAAAGGAGCAGAGCTGCCTAAAAGAACTCCTAAGACATTAAGTTTTTTTAAAAGCAGAAATTCCCAGTTAACAGTCTTTTAGCAGATGTTCCAACTCTTCATCCTGCCAGAGATTTGGGGAAATGTAGGCAGGGTTTTTTGGTGTTTTTTTGGTTTTTTAATTTGGCTTGCTGTGTTTTGTGTATGTGCTGAATAATGCGATTTTAGCACGATATATTGTGTTTTGTGTTGTGCTGTGTGTGCTCTCCCGGTGTGTATGTGTGTTGTGTGTCTGGTAATCAGACTTCGGTACGCGCTGTGTGGTGTGTTTTGTGTTCTAATGTTGCGCTGATGAGACTTTGGCACGCTGTGTGGTGTGTTTTGTGTTCCCTGTGTTGTACTATGTACTTTTGTCTTGCCTTGTGTTGTCTTCTGCACGCTGTGCGTCTCGTTTAGACTGAGCGCTGCTGGGCGTTGTGCTAGTCGGTGTGCTCTCTCTGTTGGTGTGTGTGTGTGTGTGCGTGCGGGTGGGAGGCGTTGTATTTGACAGATTGTATGTGTGTGTGCTGTTCTCGCTGTGTGTGTGTGTGTGCATGGCGCGGGATGTGCGACCCTCTTCTGCTGAGGTTGTGGGGGGGGCTGCTTGCTTTGTGTGCTGCTGGTGTGTTGCACCGATGTGTGCGTTCTGCCCTTGTGCGCAGACCTGCTTGTGGTGTCGCTCGGGTGCGTGTGGTGTTCTGTGCGCTGGGCGACGTGTGCATTGTGGTTTGCGCCCTGTCCCAGGCTACGCTGTGGGAGTTCAGTTTGTGTTGCTTGCATTGTGCGCCGGTGTGTGCATGAGTATGTGTGTGTGTGTGCTATGGGAGTTCTCTTTGTGTTACTTGCATTGTGCGCCGGTGTGTGCGTGAGTATGTGTGTGTGCTATGGGAGTTCTGTTTGTGTTACTTGCATTGTGCGCCGGTGTGTGCGTGAGTATGTGTGTGTGTGTGTGCTATGGAAGTTCTGTTTGTGTTACTTGCATTGTGCGCCGGTGTGTGCATGAGTATGTGTGTGTGTGTGCTATGGGAGTTCTGTTTGTGTTACTTGCATTGTGCGCCGGTGTGTGTGTGTGTGTGTGTGTGTGTGTGAAGCGACCGCGTGTTTCAGCCATCCACAGACAGGCCGGGCTGGAGCTGTTGCCTCGCGTTACGAAGCACAAAAGCCCCCAGCCTTGACATGGAGCAGAAGGTGGAGAAAACAGCAGAAGGTCAGCACAGAGCGCCCCCCCCCCCCCCCCCCCCCCCCCCCCCCGCCCACCAATAACTCCTGCGCTGCCCCCATCGAAACTCGGCAGCTGAGCAGGGACACGGCCGAAAAGAAGCCACATTTCCATGCAGCTCTGATGGAAACGGGGCCTTGGTTTCCTTCCCCAAGTTTCGCAGGGCGCCTGATCTTGCAAACTTTAGCGGCCAGGGGTGGCACTTGCTTGAGGCCAGGGGGGACGATTTTGCAGGCAAACAAAATCGACCCCCTCCCAACCTCACCAGGCGCTCGCCGTTCCCGTGTGGAGAGCAGCGAGCTGCAGGAATGGGGGGGTTTACTGGACCCCTAATAAACACCAACGCCTAACGCAGCGCGGAGTCCAGACCCTGCCTTCTAGCCTAACTCCTCGCCCCGGTTTTGTTGTTGTCGGTTTGAGATTATCTGGGCTGGAACCGCGAAACCGATTAATTAGACAAGTTATTAGGGTTTAATGCCATTCAAACTGGCCCTTGAAAAGAGACAGCCGTGTTAATTACAGTGCATTAGGACTCGGGACACAATTATAGGTATTACCGGATTATCAAGACTATTGTAAGGTTCTTCAACAGCTAGGAGCTGGTGGGGGAAAGGAGGTGGGGCCTGAGAACAACAAAAGGAGGAAAATGCAATTAATTGAAAGATTAAATTGCCGTTATGTGCTATATTAGCCTACAGTGCAGGCTACGCTTATAGAGCCATATCTTATCCTTTGTCCTTAATTACCTGGGGAAAATAAGTTTCCTTTTAGTGTAAAGTTTCACAATATCGTTGTAGAACGCTGCATTTATCCTTTGTTATGTCAAACTGAATTCTGCTTTTTCGGTTTCCTCCATATATATTTTATTTTGGATACAGAATAGTACTTCTTAGTAATGGAGAAATATAGGAATAGGTATGTCCAATGGGGGGGGGGGGGGAGAATAGGATAATCTATTCTGACATAGAGAATATTTAGCAAGCAAGCAAAATAAATTCCCTGTTAACTTTCCTGCCAAACAGGTGTTTACAATTTAAATGAAATAAAAGCAATAAAAGAGATTACCACTCCTGTATCTCCCCAATTTTCAGTACCACTATTGCGTAGATTACAGAAATCACAGAATCATAGAAGATGAGGGTTGGAAGAGACCTCAGGAGGTCATCTAGTCCAACCCCCTGCTCAAAGCAGGACCAACCCCAGCTAAATCATCCCAGCCCAGATAGTATCTGGAAAACACCTTTTACACCAAGATCCAGTCTAGCTCCCCTTCCATGTATTACCCGAGGTATCATAAAGGGAAACGTATTGGGGCGCTTTATTTTGTTGTTTGTTCTGTGTTAACATTGCCTCTAAGAGTCCCCGGCTTAAACTCTCGCCCTTAACGAGTGCGACAGAAGGCTGCAGTTTCTCCCTTAAGCGTCTCAAATTAAAATTGAAGATCAGAGAAAACGATCAAGCCACATCGAATCCCTTTCACACTGCAGGCAGCGCCATAAGTAAATACATAAAAGGCAGAAGAGAGAAGGGGAAGCGTCTTTCCCGTGATTTTATTGGCAGACTTTTGGGTGACTGATGCTTGAGCTTTTAAGAATTTGTGTTTTTAATCAAATAAGATCTGACAGTGTTCCTGGCTCGGCATTAATGCCTGAGCATTCGCATGTCAGTCACCTCTAAGCGATCTGACAAACTCCAGATCTCTGAAAACGTGCAGAGTTCAGATCATATTAATTCCCCAAAAATGTTTTGATTCAAAGTAGTTTGTATTTTATGTTGCCAAGGGCAATCGAAAAAGAGCTATTGCCGATAGCCTGGCCCCTCTCTCGTCATGGCCCAGAGGCGATAGCGGTATTTAAGCTTCTTGAAATTAGCCTGGGGCAGGAACGATGGATGATCACAAAGCGAAACGAGAGGGTTTTTTTTTTTTTTTTTTGGAGTTTGCCATCTCGATTTCATAAAACGACTGAGGCCGAAAGTCACCGTGTTGTCTTTTTAAATCCAAATTTTCGGAGGTGAGGACACCCAAGCGGTGTATGCTTCTTATGCAAGGGGGGCTCGGGGAATGGGGTGGTTAGCAAACAAGCCACTCCCCCCCTCCCCCAATCAAACGGCTCTTGGCTTTAAAATTGCAACCTAAAAGGGAAGGAGTTGATCATAATAAAAGCCTGAGACATTTACTGGGAAAGTGTCGGGGGGGGAGGGGGTGTTTTGTTTTGTTTTAATGATCCAAAACCACAGACGACTCCTGTAAATAGAAGCTTCGTTTCTTCAAGTGATTTCTTTTGAAACAGGGGATCTGAATATTCAACTTTAAGGCAAATCTCCACTCTGTATGTACAACATTAATATGATCTCTGCAGAATTTGGTACTCCGAAATATTAACATATCAAAGCAGCTGCCTGAGGCTAGAGAAGCTATCGATACACGAGCAGTAGGGAAAGTAAAGATTATTGGTTCTGATGGTCGGAGTAGTGGAGCTCCGGGCTATATCCTGCACACCAGTAAATGAAAGTGATAGCATGGGGATCTCTGCCTCGGAATCGGTGGCAAATATTTTATCTAGCTGGTAATTATCTCGCCACCACCTAAGTCCTGCAAAAAGTCTTTTACTTTCCGAGCCTCATTACAGGAAAACTCAAAATCATGGCACTAAACCATGTCGCAGCCAGCCAGAATGTGTAATGTCAGACCTGTGTGCGGAGACTGAGACGGGTTTGTGGATGCGGTTTTTTGAGTTATTTGTATTTATTATAATTATTATTCGGGTTGATAAAGAAGACCACATGGCCTTTAAGACACTCCCCCCCCCCTCCCCAGAACAAAAGAATGACTTCTATTCAAGGGGAAATTACATGAGGAGTTATATTTTAAAATCTTTTCTTTCTTTCTTTCTTTCTTTCAGTCAAAAAACCCCCAGCCAACCTCCTTTTAAAAAAAATATATGTATGTATTAACGAGAAAAAAAAATCTGACGCGAGATGTTTAAAATATTAGAGAAGCCCAGAATTAATATATTCGTACTGATGTATCGCTAGAAAAGAAGTCTGATTTATTTATATGGGATACTGGACCGCGTTTCGGCGTAGGATGTTTTGATTGTTACTAACACCTATCGTTTTTTTTTTTAAGTCGGACAAAATATTTATTATGTATTTTTAATATACATCTGAAACCGATAGAGTCGTCTTTGATATCTCCACCGACTTCTCCAAGAGACAGCTCTTGTTCAGCTGCACTTCGGCATTAGATCAGTGGAGGAAAAAACCTTACATTTCCATGCTGGATTTCCTTTACTATCAATCTTTAAATCCTTGAGCAACTTGATCGCTTTAAAAAAAAAAAAAAAAAGACCCTTGACTACAATCAGCCACACAGGTACAGTAATTGGAAGCTCCTTAGCACAGCTGGAGAAATTGAATAAACTGGATGCGAGCAGGATATCCAGATCCTCTTTCACAAGGAAGATTAGAATCCAGTCAAGTAGTGCAGACATAAACCCCAATTTATGAGAATTCATTCACTCCCCTTCTCTCTTTGACGAGGATTCAGCTTCCTAGAGATCATATTTTGGTTCAGACACGAAAACACTTTCTAAGATATAATTAATATCAACTGAATTCCAAGGAGAAAGAATCAAGGGGAAACACACAGGCGCGGTTACACCCTTTTAATGGACAGATTGCAACAGATAGGAACTGCTAACACACATCCATGTACAAACAATCCCCGCAACGCCCTGAAATTTCAACCCACCGTCATTCTCCGGTACCACTGCAGATAGAAATGTCGGAGGAATGTTACCCACAACTTCCCTGTTCCCCCCCACTTTGTGTCTGGGGTGTTGTTTTTCTGCTTTGGTTCATTCCTTTGTGAAATAAGAATTCCACCTAACTTTGTCTCCGAGCCTTTTAGCGGGGACTACATTTTAAAAGAGGGGAAATGTACAATGTCATACAGGACAGACTCCAAAGACCACCCCGGGTTGGAAGAAGAGGTAGCCCTCACGAGGGCCGGGAAAGCTTGTAATTAGTGGAGCTGTTCTTTCAGCACCAGATGTAGCGGCCCCGGCCTTCTTCATGACCACCCTACCTTCCATCTACCGTCCAGATTGCTTTGAATAATGGCCTCTCACCTGGCTTTTTGTTCTTTCAGCTACCACGTTGCCACTAACAGGCCCCGGCGTGTTTGTGTTGTCGGGTTTCGTTGCTGAACTTTATACTAGTGCAAAAATATGTTTTTTAAGCAAATCACTTGCTTAAAATATAAGTTGTTATCCACCCCACCCATAAAAAGAAATTAACCTGTTAAATAAAAGAATTAGCCTTTTATTTTAGGCTAATTCTCCCGTCCCACGACCACTCGGTCAAGATTTACAATGCCCTTGCCACAGAACTGGGGATTTCAATCGGTACATCGGATTTTAAAACCAGTCGAAAAAATTCGGAATGGCTCACCATTTGCGTCGGGATCGCAATCTATGCTTAATACTACAGATTTTTTTTTTCAATGCAATTTCAATGGCAATTCGTTCCCGGTGTATTTTATTTTTTTATTTAAACCTACAGTTTGTCCCGGGATCTGAATAATAAAATCGGGTTTATTCTACTTAAATAACACTGCACCCCATAGTATAATGAATAAGCCCGGACTTTATTAAACGGGAAAGTGAATAATGAAGGGAAATATTATTTTCCAAGACGTAGAATGGATCTTTGACAAATCCCTTATATTCGTTTTATTCTGAATACATATATTTATGATAAGCATTATTTTGGGATACAGTATGTCTCTATATTGGCGTTGAATATATGGGCCTCTAGACAAAACGGCCTACTTTGGCATCTCTTAGTCAAAACAGATTTTTTTCTCTCACAAATAGTCATGAGCAAGGTATTCCGGACGGAGAACAGAATCTTCCTGCTAAGTTTAGACTTCAGATCTTTTCAGGAGCAGATGGAATCCAGGGCGGCTTTACCCAGACAGTTAACTACTTTGTCAATCACCGGTTTATCTACCAGTCTGTAACAGTGAGTTATTTAGTACCCTCATATTGCCAAACCTCTCGCCCTTTGCATAAGAGATCAGACTGCAAATGTAACAGACAAGGGCTATTGAGCACCAATATTTTTAAATCAAAACGAGAAATCTCCCCGAGAAAGGGTGAAATAATGAAACAAACAGAAACCTCGATTCACCTTTCATTTCGTCTAGCTGCCACGAAGTGGGGTATTTGTAAGTTACTGAGCCATCAAGACACTACATTAGTTTTAATGTGCTTCTCTTTCCATTGAAATTATCAATAGTTTTTTCGATATATCTGTAATATGCTACACAACAACAGATAGAGAGAGAGACAGGTGTGTGTTTTTTTAAAGAAGTAAAATATAGGAAAATATTTTTTAACCTGCTTACCTCTCCTTATCACCCCACCTTGGCTGTTCAGTACTAGCCCACATTGGGCCTCCACCGACCCCTTAAATTGTGAAAAATAAACAAAATCAGTCAGATACCAAAACTCTTTAAATCAAGCAGCTTTTGTTTTAATACAGAGCTCGGTCAATAACGACAGTAAAGACAATATTTCAGCAACACACTTCTAAAAGGGGATTCAAATTACCTGACAACTCCATACAATATCTCAGTCTAATTACTTAAGCTTCCACTATCCTAGGAAATGTATTTTTCACAGAATAAGCGTCGGGTTCATTTCTATTTAGATATCATTTTTGCCTAGATAGATAGATTAGATTTGAGAAGTTTATGTATATGTATACAAATACTCTTTCTCTGTGTGTACATGCATACAATGTGTGTGTGTATAGACAGTGTATACACAAAGAAATTCTCCCAAATATCTGTTGATCTAAACAAATAAAATCTAAGTAACAATGCAGCTGTCAATAATTCTACGAGATATCTATCTATCTATCTATCTATCTATCTATCTATCTATCTATCTATCTATCTATGTGTGTGTATGTTTGTGTGTGTGAGTGAGTGTACACACATATACACACCGTGTATATATAACATAGCGACTCATGCACTATGCTCAAGAGAATATATGTTTGTGTGTGTATGTGTGTCTTGGCATATATACGAAGAGGTTTGTATTTCTACACATCTCTTACTTATACTTTAACTCTTACTCTTTTGTTTTTAGATCCAATTCTTCTTTTATACATATTTTTGATAGGGATCATGAAAGGTTTAACCGGTTTTTTTTTTTATATACTGGGGGGTGGGGGGGAACATAGTGGAAATGTGGTAAGGACGCATTTTCCTTTACAAACAAAACGAGATATTTGACATGAAAGAGTCCTTTAAGGGTGTTAACCTACTCAACAGCCCGTGAACAGTCAAGTAAATGCGGAGGGAGAGTCGGTGCATAATAAAAACCCTACTTTACAAAACAACCTTCACAGTCCTGGCGCTCTCCCCCAGTTTCACCATATTGGCGCCGGCCTGTAAGACCCTCCTTTTCAAGGCTCTTTCTTATTTTAAGTGTTCTGCTTTAAAGTGATTATGAAATCAATATGAAAAAAAACTTGGCGACTGAGCATAAATTAAAGCGGTGACGGGAAAAGGTGTGACAGGTTCCTTTGTTGTCCATGGAAAATCTTTTTAGGGGACTGAAAGATGCCACTCCAGCCCCAAGACTGTTTGCATCTGTTCGGCTGACTTAAACCGCCCTCTAAACGATTGGACTTTCACTTAACATTCTGTGCAGGGGAAAGTATATTTACATTTGTTGCATTGGAAATGAGGTCTATGCTGATGAACGTCTCGAAAAGAAAGACGGAGGAGAAGGGGAGAGTGGTGAGACCACAGTTCGGGTCTATAGTTCGCCTGCCCGCTCCATTTCAGTTTACCACCAAAACACCCCCCACTGAACGCAAGGTGAAATTAACAAGCCTGAAAGTGTGTTTTGAAGCAACTAAATACATACATTCAATTTCTCCACGATGAGTCTTTTCTAGACCTTCATATATTTCCTTGTTCTGTCTGGACAGAGAGGGGGTGAAAAATAAGTGAAAGGGAGAGTGCCAAGATGCAAGGGGGGGGGGGGGGGATCAGGTTATTTTTTTAATGAATTTTGATCAAATGATGAACCTGTCCCCCTATTTTTTCAAAGCTATTTAATTCTATTTTTTTTTTAACAAAAATGAACCTGGATCTGACAGCTTAACCAACGTTTATTGTTTCTATATTATTATGATATGCAAGGGAAACGTGTTGTTTGGTCGGATGACATTGCATAAATGACCCGTTGAATGGCACTAAGTCGAAAATTGGATAAACTATGGTGCTCTTTTGCACAGGATTTAGGCATTGTCCGCTGCCTTGCAAACGTTCTTAATCCCCTCTTTTGAAAGATACCAGGCTTTGTGCCTGGCAAAGGGAAAAAATTTGTACAGATACAAAAAGATCAGCAGCAGACGTGGTTATAAAAAGGAGTAAATAGGTTTTAGTTGGGCTAAGAAGTGAATGGCAGATTTGGGTGGGTGTGGGGGGGGGGGTGGACATAAGGGGTGCCTTATGGAAAATATAAAAAAAAATGCCTAGAGAATATACAATTATTTAGTGAATTTAAATGTCGAAAAATCAAGATTTATAGAATTTCTCCTCCAAAGGGATCGAACAGATAATATTCTTTGGTTGGTGCTATTCCCTCCCTAAATAATTCCTTGCTCCGGGGTAAGTAGGGAGAAAAATCTTTCTAATGGGGCTCTTTTTAGTTCTCTAAACTTCTGGGTTTTTTAGAGCAGCTGACCTCTATGTATGGGGGAAAGGACAACATAGAGAGCTTTGTGGGAATAGAAGCAAGGACTGAGGGGAAGTAAGTACAGTAAATACGGTTAAATCCGTCTCAGCCTGGCTACCTCTGGAGTGAACCCGGCTCCTTAGCTTGTTGTAAGGGAAAGTATTTGTATTTGACTTTTAAAAAAATGTGTATTGTTATAAATGACAGTTTTAAAAATACATTTTAACTTGGGACAGAGAGACTACTGGATATGAATTCTCAGTTGGTGGTAACGGATTCATAATTGAATATAAACTAGGTTATCTACATAGGTAGAGATATATGGTGAGTTGACAAACAGGAGATTAGATAGATAGATAGATAGATAGATAGATAGATAGATAGATAGATAGATCTGCATCCATATCTATATATCTCAAGACCTTCATTATTTTACTGTCAAACATTTCTTTTATCATTTACTTTTGCTTTAACATTTCATCTATCGCAGCTAAACTAAGGGATATCTGCAGGGCATGAGAATTTTTTTTTTTAAAAAGTATTTTATAGCAGAGATATTTTTTCCTGACGTTTCTCCTTCCTCCTCCCTGGCTCTATCTGGATTTTTATATGTGTCCGCGTGTTATTTAAATATACAGATTTGCCACACAAGTGAGGAAAGGGAGAAAAGCGGATTTAGATGGATTATTTTGTAGCCATTTCGAGTGCCTTTGGTTTGGAGGGGATACACACACACACATACACAGATCTCCTGATTAACTGACCTGTTTCAAGTCATCCACCACCTAAAATGTTAATCCAGGTGCGAGGTTATTTTGTCCGGCAAGGGGACTACATGCTTTTAGTTTTGGACCCTGGTAATGATTCTTATGACTCCACCCTATGTATGGGATCGGTGTGAGAGCGATGCTGAAGAGAAGAAGCTATGAGGATGTATCATCGAAAGTATACTGCATGCTATTTACCTGCAAATCGTCTGTCCCCGAGGCTGCAAGCCCGAGGCTTGGTCCTGGCAGGAGTCTTTGATCGGGATGCATCCCATATTGGGACCCATGGCTCATAAGAGACAGGTCGTGGCGCCGGTAAGCATCTAAACACCCCAGCTCTCTCCTCTGCTCGTCCAAGCAAGAGGATTTGAGAGCCCGGGCGTTGTGCAGGTTAATAAAATCGGTGGGTTCCCCATGGTGGATCTGCTGGTAATATTGCTGCGAGTGGTGGAGGGAATTCAAGGAGTAAGCGTCAGGGTTGACTGCCGGGTGGCCGTGCTGGAACTCGTAGTGGAAGGACTGGTGATGAAGTGGTGTGTACTGGTGATTAGTGGAGAAATACGGGGAAGCAAACTCAGTGCCGGTGGTGGAGTAAGTTAGAGGCGAAGAGGACGAATAGGCGACAGTTGAGTTGGCCACAGACTCCAGACATCCAAGCTGCATCAAACGATAGCTGTTTGATCCGTCATGACGTATCTGAAAGGAAGAAGGGAAAAGGAGACCCCAAAACGGGAGGTTTGTCATTTAAAACTCCGTGGGCCACTCTGCCAAGCACCCTACCCTGCATCGCTTCCCCCCATTCAAGGTGCCCAGCTCCAGGCCGCCCCAAGGTCGCTTCCCCAACCCCTTGGGCGGGTGTCATGCAGGTCTGTTCAAAATAATAAACAAACACCCAAACCTGCCTGAGTACAGCCGAGCAAAACGAATCCACCCCACAGAAATACAACAACAACAAACAAAAAAAAAAAAAAAAGAAGAGAAAAAGAAAAGGAACCACAACCAAAAATACTGATCACGGTCTCTGCTATCTGGGAGTGAAACAAAAAGTCATCACACCGAAGCGCTTTAACTCCACGGGAACACCCAGAAGCGGGGGGGAAAAGCTCGCCATTGTGTTATACAGCATTACATATCTCGATAGATAGCTGCCTCCTTCTTGTGTTTGGGACCCTGGTTTCTAAGGAATCCCTTCACATTGTCCCCCTCAAATGTTCCTAGAGGAAGGCGATGTTCCAGCCTTGCCACATCTTCCCGTTTCTCTCGATTTGATTATTTCCCCCCCAGCTTCATTATATTATTAGGGGTCTTGTTCTGTTTTCGTGCTGGGACTGTTTTAACGTGGTAATGAGTTGCTCTGGCTGGTGACAGATGTCATAACGAATTTTCTCCCTATACTTCTTTAAATTATCTCTGAAGCCGGATTATCATTAAATGTAACGGTCCAATACGGATTAAAAAAAAATGGAAACAACCACAGAGGCACACACGCTCACACCCATGCACACACACGCACGCACACACACACACACACAATACCTCTGCTTCGTGGACTAGTCCTGGAAACGTAGTTGACATTTTGGGTTCTCCGAAAAAAGGCTCAGGATAAAATTCCCTCTCAAAAAAATCAAATCAAAACAAAATAAATTTAAAACATCCAAACTCCTTGTATCCCCACCCGGTTTTTTAAAAAATCTGTATCTACGAGAGAATTTGCAATGTATCTGCATAGATCAGATCGCTTTCCTTTTCCATGCACCACCTTAAAAACCTGTAGGAACAAAATTTTCCCTCTGCACAAAAGCAGCTCCCTGGATCAGATTTTGTACTTGCTGGGTATTTCTTTGGCTGATGTCGTAGGTCCCTTGGTAATATAGAAGTTTTGAAAATTAAGCATCAGCACTGAGAACTGGGAGGACAATAGATAGAAGAGCTTCATCCCAGGAGACAAGGAATAAATATTGTATCTTCGCCTAATAAGGAACTGTAGGTTCTTTCAACATTTTTATACAGTTTTTCCTCCACTCTTTAGAATGCTTTTTTCTCACACAGGCTAATATGGGAGCTAATCTGATCGAAGGGGGCATTTTGAACACATTTTATCGGGAGGCTATAGATCTAATAGATATAGTAATCTATATTAATTAAATCGTCATTTTAAATAGGTAAGTGTGATCCTTCCTGCTGGTTCTACTGCTTTTAAATATAGACCCAAAGAAAAGATTGCACATTTGTGGTGTGTGTCTTTAGCTGTATTTTTCTAAATTAAAACAACGTTGCTGGGCTTGATTTTTTTTCCCTTACGTTTACATCGAATTCAAGTCCACCCCACATCCCAATCTTTCTTTTCTTTTCTTTTCTTTTCTTTTCTTTTCTTTTCTTTTCTTTTCTTTTCTTTTAATAAAGGCTACCTAGCAGACAATCTTAGGGTTTTTTTTTACTAGCTTTTCAAATAAATAGCTAGCCTGAGACCATAAAGTATAATTGCAGTGAATTATATATATGAAATATATGGGAAAATATGGGACTGTGTGAGAGGAAGGTGGACTTTTTTCCATTTAAATTAATTTTAATTTTTTAAAGAAGTGCTGACACATTTTATTCTTGGAAAATTAATTGAGGTTGGATAGCACCGTATTGCACATATGAAGGTTTTACAGATGTATTTATATATTTATTTATTGACAGTAGTGGGAGGTTGGGTCTTAAACACACTTGGAGAAAGAAAGAAAGAAAGAAAGAAACGTTCTATTTAGAACGGGAAGTATCAAAATATAAATGGTTTATATTTTGCAAAATGTAAACGAACGTTCTAAATCGAGCACAATACTGGGAAGTAAATGTTCCGAGAAAGGTTCTTAGCCAAATGGCATTTCCTGCCGATGTGTGTCTGCTGATGGCTAGTTTCCACAAATTAGAAGCCTGGAGTTAAAAGAGGGTATAACTCGCTTTTAATTGCCATTTAATTTGGTTTGCTTTTAAGTGTTTTAGCTGCAAAGGTGTCTTAATAATAAGCCGCAGGCAAATAGGCATGTGGCTTTTTTTTTTTTAAGGTCTAGTTTTGGGGAGGGTTTACTGGTATCTGTTCATGCAGGCTAACAGGACCTGTCATTCAGCCCTCTTTTCTTTATACAAATGGACAAAGGCACACGACTAGAATTGAAATGCATTGTCTGAGATGGAAAAGTGCGATTATCCAGGCGTGCACAGGGGTCAGCAGCAAACACTTTTTAGCACTCCTACATATTATGAGAGGGTTCATCTTGGCAGAGTTGCCCCCCCCCCTTCCTCCCCCATTCTCCTTAATGGAGAAGGAGGAGGATAAGAGGAAGGAAGGACATTTTATTTACTTTTTTTCTTTTTAATAGGAAATTTCGACACTGATTATTCTAACGTAATTACTGAGATATCAAAGATCCCCTTTCTTTCCCCATGTTTGATATTCCAGGAACGATTCCAAATGCTAGCAAGAGCTGGACTTCTCAAGAGTCTGGTAGAAAAGATGGTGAAATAATGTGGAGTAAATAAACAAGCTAGACTCCTTTAAATTATTGGCCCACTCCCAATGAATGAAATATGTGTGTGTGTACAGTAAACACACAAACAATAGGGCATATACCTAAAAAAGTTAAGACCCCGTGAATAAATACTTCTGACATATGCATGACTTTGCGTCTTCTTCTTCTTCTTCTTCTTCTTCTATAGCAGTCAGCTAGAAAACAATCTCTCAACACCCTTTAAAGATAAAGATTGTTCTGAAAACGATGGTTTATCTCATCAGTAATGCCTAAGGATGTTATTTTTTTGTCGCATACGTTTGTTTTGATTATTGTTTCTCCTTCGTCGTCATTCATATGAAAAGGGCTGAACGACAAACAACTACAACAAATTAAAAACAAGGCATAACTGAAAGCGCGATAGACTAGGCTGTGCGTGGGGACAATGAGTTACGAAAAGCGTGGATGTGAGTTAATTTTCTGATAGGATTATACAGTATTTTCCCTCCTATTATCATCTGTGAGTAAATCCATTCCTCAGATCATAGTTTTTCATGAGCTATTTCTCCACAGAACACATTAGCCTTCTATTTATTTATTTGGAAAACTTCCATGTGGGAAGGGGGAGTTATTTTAGTTTGACTTTTGCTAATCTCATTGGCTGCAATTACTTTCTGCACCCAAACAGGAGGCAACTCTTACATTTTAGGCGCACATCATAATGAGTTAAGTGGGACGCAAGTTTACTGAACAAGGACTGATTCCTTCAGTACCCACGTAACAAAGAGAGTAACTGCTCCCTTCCCCCACCACGCACAAAGATGCAACAGTCGCAAATAAACCGAAAGACGAACCTAACTGGGGAGTTTTGATCAGTTAACCAAACAACAACAAAATGTTCCTGTCTGGAGGAAAAGATTAAGAAATCAACGGGCCATATGCACGTACTGGTCAATTCCATCTGTTATGTTTCATCATGTCCCCTATGCTGTTCTAAGGCACGTCACACGGTTTGTTTTTAACCTCCCCCCAAACCCAATTAAGAGGCTGAGGCGAGCGGCAGATCACTTATTAATTACTCCAAAAGGACTTCTTTCAGGAAAGTTAATTGGTATCTTTCTGTTTTCCTATCATCGCCATAAGCTAATGACTACAACAGACTTTAACGTGAGGCTTAATTGAATTAACTGGGTAAATGATTTAATAGAGCGTGCTCTCCCATTGACGGGCTTGCAAGGGTTTCTTCTCTGAGGAGAAGCTCGCCTGCCATGAGGGGTGGTGAATTTCGACAGGAACTCTGGGCAAGACAGACTGGACTTCTGGAAAATCGCTCCTTGCGGGTGCTCACCTGAATTCACCTGGTAGCTCCCTGAACTGGAGAAAGCTGCAGCTGCTGGAGTGACAGAAAACTTGGCCCGGATGTCTGGCGGTTGTGCCATATCGACTGCCCGGAACTGTCAAGCCGAGTGACATGGTGTTTGACCTAAACATGCTCTCACGTAGTTAGAGACTAGCTGGGAGTTACATTTCCCTTTGCCTTTCCCTTCCCTCCCCCGTGGTCCTGTCTAGAGTCCCTGGTTCCGAGGCAGGCTACCTGCACAAACGAGTGTTGCTTTTGATTACTAATCACGAGCCTGCTCTTAAGAGTCTTTACTGGCGCAAACCTCCCAGGGACTTGAATGGGAGTCTTGCCAAAGTCCTAGGACCAACTCTCTTTTCAAAGGGAGCTTGAATGAACAATGTGATGAAAGGCTCGACAGCAGGGATTCACTTTAAGGCCTTTTGTGAGCGTTGTAGCCACGCGCTTCCAGAAGAATTGTCTCTCTCCTTCATTGGCCGGCAAAGGCTGTTTACGAAAG
This sequence comes from Chelonia mydas, assembly GCF_015237465.2. Lineage (NCBI taxonomy): Eukaryota > Metazoa > Chordata > Testudines > Cheloniidae > Chelonia > Chelonia mydas. The sequence continues at coordinate 11,893,538 of NC_057851.1, forward strand.
TGTATGTTTGCCTTTCCCTGTGGCTTTTTGTGCTTTTCTAAAGTTGGAAGGGTGTGAGCTTCGCGGAACCTCTGGGGGAGGGATAGCTCAGTGGTTTGAGCATTGGCCTGCTAAACCCGGAGTTGTGAGTTCAATCCTTGAGGAGACCATTGTGGGATCTGGGGCAAAAACTGGAGATTGGTCCTGCTTTGAGCAGGGGGTTGGACTAGATGATCTCCTGAGGTCCCTTCCAACCCGAATATTCTATGATTCTATGAACCTCCTCTTCCCTTAAAAGAAAAGGCATCCCTTCGAATAAGACATTTTTGTCCACCCTTCTTTCAACCTCGTAACCCCCTGCTTTCGGGAGTCCGATTGCTTGTGATGCTTTCTCTTATCGGCCGCAAGGCTCTTGCCAATAATTTTGACTCCTTACAGAGTGAAAACTGGACGCAGAAGGGTAAATCCAGACTATGAGCTCCACTCTGCAGGCCGTACCCCGGCAAAACTTCCATTGACTAGACTTCTTGAAGAAGAGACTTCAGGGTTGGTCCCTGCATGCATATGGTTTATCAAAAGACATCCAGGTGGTCAATATCAGAAGGTTAGATGCTGCTGTATTCCATTCCATGTCTTTTGGGATAAATTCAGAACACCCTACCTTAGGTAAAACGCTGCAGGGTAGATCTATCTATCCACACAACAAGACGATAGAGAGGTAGATAAACCTTGTAAATATGCTGAAAATGGTATTTCACTTTGTTACTTTTGAATATTCGATTTTTTCCTATTAAAGATCATTATTTTAAGACCCTAATTCATACGACATCCTTGTTTCTTATTATTATTCTCTCTCTGTGTGTGGGAATAAACCGTAACCCCTCGATTTCACCTAACATTGCTGAAGGAAACAAGGTAAATATCCTTTTGCGGAGTTTTGGGTTGCTGTGGCCAAGTCAGCATTTCTGGAAGAATTTTCCGCTCTAGTAGATTGAAATTTGTCATGGATACCCTCCACCTCTTTCCTTTTTAACACTAACTAATAACTTTTCCCGCCACAACACTCCTTCACCTGTGCACATCTGTATTCTGCTTCAACACAGCCGCCGAGAGGCAACATAAGGGGGCAGAGAAAAATGCATCTGCAAGCAATTAAAACTCTGTGAATATATTAGTCTGAAATTAAAGGGTATAACTAATGTCTCCAAGTAGTTTCTTTGATAACAGCGAAAATTCTTCTCGCTGAGATTTCGACTCAGACTCAAGGGCAGCTCTTCAAAGACGGGTGTCTGCCATCATTAAACATCTAGCAGAGCACGGTTTAAATGTGGACTTGATCAATGCTTTCGTGCAAAAAGAAGGATGGGACTGAATGCAGCCTGCACCATCCAGTGCATCATTTTAGAGTGGACTCCTCAGCTTGGCGGCTCGACCTGCTATCCAGTCATCAAGGTTTTCAAACATTCCTTGCATACACCCCGCTCTTAAACTGTCCAGGATAGGTGGCAAATTACTCCCCTGGGTTTGAAATCAAGACCCTTCCCACAGAACAGATTCTGTTTGAAAGCACAAAGAATAGAACCTCTCTCTTTCATTATGCCCGGCGTCACCCACTGGACGACCTCTTTGTTCCAGCCTTCTCTTTCTGTTCTTTATTTACTATGGCGACCTTAATGTTTGCACAGACTCTGGTGTTGTCCTCCTTCCCCCTGGCTGTCATTCCTTTGACTTGTGTCATTAGCTAATTTTCTCTTCGTAACTGATGTCGCTTATTCCACATCATGCACTAGACCAGGCTGGCCCTAATTTGGTTCTTCTGGGCGCCTTGCTGTTCGCTCCCCACGATCTTTGTCTCTCCAAACCAGCTTCCTATTCTTGCAAACATTTTGCTGTCTTCAGTACTTAACTTCCGTGTGTCAAATCCCTTCTGTCCTTGCTCAAGTGAACTTCCCAATGTCTTCAATGGGAGCTTTGCCTGAGGGCTGAGGAGAGACTGCAGAACCTAGTGTGAAGGTTTCAGAGTAACAGCCGTGTTAGTCTGTATTCGCAAAAAGAAAAGGAGTACTTGTGGCACCTTAGAGACTAACCAGTTTATTTGAGCATGAGCTTTCCTGAGCTACAGCTCACTTCATCGGATGCATAGCACATCGTGGAAACTGCAGAAGACATTATATACACACAGAGACCATGAAATATGAAACATGGTCTCTGTGTGTATATAATGTCTTCTGCAGTTTCCACGATATGCTATGCATCCGATGAAGTGAGCTGTAGCTCAGGAAAGCTCATGCTCAAATAAACTGGTTAGTCTCTAAGGTGCCACAAGTACTCCTTTTTTAGTGTGAAGGGTGGCATAGGAATCTTTCTTAAAGGATGATCAAGAATAACGATGACCCCATTGCCTCATCAACACCATATTGCTACTTCCTCGGTGCCACAAATCTGTAATTTCCTGAGTATTTTATATATTCCTTTTTAGGGGTGTAACTGCACTTCTCTCAAATCTATGTATTGGTTCTACCTTTCCGAAGACATTTTAAATAGTTATACTAGCTCTTTCTCTATTCTTTAGCTAGCTCCATCCATCAGGCGGACTCTACTATCCTCCTTGGGACATTTGTAGTTCCACCCTTTTCTTTTGTTGAGCGATCTTAATTTCCTTCAGTATTTCTACTGCATCCCCTAGAAGGAACATGGTCACTTGTGGTGGCATCTGGCCTCCATCCACCTGTGTGAAGGATTCTCCCTATTTAAACAGCCAGAGCTACCTCTTCTGTCCGTTACGTTTGCGATCTCTTAGAGGCCGTTTTTATTTTCCATGGATCACTACAAAAAGTAATTCTCCCTCTGCTAATACTCACACCTTCTTGTCAACTGTTGGAAATGGGTGATGTCCACCTTGATTTCACTGGCTTCCTTAGCACTACAAAAGTAATTTGCCTCTCTTGATATTCACCCCTTCTTGACAACTCTTGAGAATAGGCCCCTTCCACTTTAACTGAGTTGGCCTCGTTAGCACTGACCCCCCTCCCCACTTGGTAAGGCAACTCCCATCTTTTCATGTGCTGTTTGTGTGTGTGTGTGTGTGTGTGTGTATATATATATATACACACACACTGCTTACTGTATTTTTCATTCCATGAATCTGATGAAGTGGGTTGTAGCCCAGGAAAGCTTATGCCCAAATAAATTTGTTAGTCTCTAAGGTGCCACAAGGACTCCTCGTTGTTTTTTTTCTGTAACTGAAGAAAGTCTTATTACTTTATTTATCCTAATCTCCTGTGCAATCCTCCTTTCATTCCTCATCTTGGTGGTTCTCACATTTCTTACACTCTCTTCCCTTCATTAGGTAATCTTCCCAGACCTCTTCTTTCTTTACCTGGTCTCTTTCCTTCACTTATTTCACCTTTCTTACCCTTGAATACTTTTGGAAATTTTGTCCATCCAAATCAACTTTCCTTTATTCACAGTCTATTTGCTGCTGAGTGTAACAGAGGGCTCATAGGACCACGCTAATTTATTTTGGATCTTTTCAACCCTACTCCTGTTTAGCTATTGCTTTGTCACCTTAAATGTCACCCCCAGTTGCCGGCTATCTAATTTGTTCTGCTGGGAAGTAAAGTTATGTTCCAATTACAAACCCAACTAGGTTATAATTGTGCGTGTGTGCGGGATCAGTGTCTATCTTCATATCACTAGATCTCCAGTCATATCTTTTTTTGCTAATTAACCATTGATGTCTTTCAAGTTCTTTTATGTTTGAGGAAGGGAGGTGGTCACAGATATCTCATGTTTATGTCCAATTAGCAAACTAAGCTTTCTCCAGGTGTGTCCTTTGTATTTGTACAAATGATGTTTGCATTTATCCTCATCCCCACACCCTATTGCTCCTTCTGTATATAATTTCTACTGCCAGTCCACTCCCCTGTAATTAATAAGGGAGTACATTAGTAGTAGGAATTAGGACTGGGTGGAGAACAACAATTTTGCTTCTGAAAAAAATTGAGGTTTCCAGGTTTATTTTCATTCTGATGTGGCACAAACAAATGAGAGCTTTCCAATGGGCTTGTGGGATAAACACACCCACACACCATGAAAACGAGTCCCCAGATTTACCAGTGGTTAGCACCCTCAGCTGGTATAGGGAGACCGGGGTTCAAATCCTTGTTCTGCATCGTTCAGTAGCAGCCTTGTACCTTGGACTTCCAAATTCCAGGTGAGTGCTCTAACTAACCAGTTATTCTCTCTTATTCCATCCTGAACCGAAGTCTTCACACTGAAACTGATACATTTCTCTAACATTATGGTGGTGGTGGTGGTTTTTTTTAAATAGCATTTCTTCAATAGAAATAAAGTCATCAACATTTTTCTCACTAGCTCTAGCACGAATATCCCAAAGTCCACCTCTGCAACAAATGCAATAAAAGCAAGAATAATTCTGGATGTTGATCCAAAGCCCATTAAAGTCAATAGAAAGATTCCCATTAGCATCAAGGAACTTTGGATCAGGCGCTTGGAGTTCACCATTTCTCAGTGGGTACATAAACCATGATACCTGTGGTATCTAGAAGCAAGCAGTGATGATAAAGCACAAAGCTTAAAAATTAACCATTGAACCCAATTAAAACAACCCTCAAGCCAGTCCCGGTTTCAGGACAGTTTTGAACCATGCACTCTGTATAGTTCACCCCATCAAGTCAAAGAGGCCCTTGGAAATGCCCCTAATCAGAGAAACTGACGAGCTAATTTAAACCAAGATGACACTATCCACATTATTTTCAGGATGCATTTCAATATTTGAAGCAGAATCTTATCATTAAACTTCTCTCTGGTAGTGGAGAATGAAAACATCTGTAGACTGTGATGTATTAAAGATGTACCTTATATTAGAATCATCCATAATTAATGTAGACATTCCAATAAATAATACAGTGCCAGGTTCTTTGGATTATTGAGCATAATCTACTGTACTCATATATTTATGCGCTGGCAGTAATAGCGAGCACGTTTCCTTACCTAATTAAACACAGAGCACTATAGTATGTTTAAATAACCTTAAGGTTGTGACACAAACTTAAAAGAGTAAATTCAAAGGTAAGGCTGACATCCCTGTCCTTGCTCATGAGGCATGGCTTGATGGCTTTTCTCCGTGTGTATGTGTGTGTAATGCATCGATTTATGGATATTCATTTTAAATCTGCCCCCCCCCCCCGCATCTTCATTTATAGCCCTAACACTCTTTACACTTAGGTATAATATTATTAATATTTTTAAGACATTCTTTCCTCAGGAGCCCGGGATTTCTCTGAATAGCTTGTATAAATCAGTATTTAGGTTAAGTTATTTATTTATATAACACATATTTATTCATGTATTTGAAAATGGGATTTTATTGACCCAAGAATCCAGGATAGTTGCAGGGGAACCATTCTACATTTTTCTTCAGGTTGATTCCATATTCAGGCATTTGCTATTAAAATGCACATGCTGGGTCCCCAAAACTGAAGCCTGCTACTTCAGAGACAGTTGAGTCCATCGGGGAATATATATTTATGTCTTTAAAACATATTTTAATTTCCCGATTGATCATAATGGCTCATGCATAAATTCCATTTTTTTTCCATTTCTCTTACTTAAAAATTGGCCATTAACATTTATTTGGCAAAAGGAAAAAAATTGTTTCCAGCAATGGCATCTTGCCTGAAAAGTTGGAAATTTCTGGAGTGATCTTTTCGGTTGGAGGAGGAGCTATTCATAACCTCCTGACAATAGCTAGATTTCATAATGAACGTGTTGACAGTGCTAACTATGAGATCCATTCTGCAACTTCTACTCATGCTGGTAATCCATACTTAAGACAGTTGTCTTGCTGACCTCCATGGGACTGATGATTTTAGTTCAGGGGAAAGGGTGAGGCCCTAAGTTGTCTTGAATAAAGGGCCTTGCTCCAATGGCCATTTTAAGGCAATGGGCTTCTTTCCAGTGATGTTAATGGCTTTGGATCAGATCTTGAACAAGTCTTTGAGTTTCTACTGTGCTTAAAATACAAAAATGAAGGAGACAGTAGGAAAGTAATATTCTTACAATGGAAAATACTTTTTAAACAAAATCTATGTCTTTTAGAAATGTTGGTTTCATAGACTGAAAGCTGAAAGTCACTAAATATTAAGAAAATTGAAAAATATTATTTTCTTTTCATAGCAACCATGGAGAACATAATCAACACATTTGTAGCCCCACTTAAGATTTTTAGTGGTAACCTTTATCCATTCCTAGAAACTGAACATTTCAAGCTGAATATTCCGGGCCAGGAAAGTGAAATATTGACCGTCAACAATTCTACATTACAAAATTAAATGATGGAAATTGACATAGAATGTCTTCACCTGTTTAATGGCAGTGGGCTTGAACATACAAGTTGCTCAGACTAGAATTTAAGCACGTGCTTAACATTTATTTTGTTACATAGAACAAAAAGTGCAAGTCCATGGTTTTAATACCATACAGCAACATACAGAGTGAAATCTAGGTCTAGTTAGCAGAGTATTAAAGACAATTATGTAATTTTACAGCGTGTTTATATGTGATGGCTATAGTTATAACATTTATAATATAGTGTATTTATGTACACAAATTATAGTGTTATAGTGTGTTATAGATATATGTGTGCCACACATACACTATACACAGAAAGATCATTAGGTGTTGGGTGAAATGGAGTTAGGATTGTGTTAGGTGTGCAGTTAATTTTTATGGAGTATAATTTCTGAAGTCAATTTACACCTGCTGAGTACCTGGTCCCATATTTTGAATATAGAGAAATAGATCTTAATTTGCACTTGTAATTCCCAATAACGCCAATGGGATCTGCATGTATGTCGTGATGTATATCAACTCTCTGAATTTGTGCAGGTGTGTAATGTATACATTATATCTATGCATGGTGTGTGTACAGTGCAGTGCCTGTTGATATCACCGTGCAACACAAGTGCACACAAAGAAGATATATTTCTCTATATTGGACATATCAACATTAGCTGGACATTAGTGGGCTGGGATGATTTAGTTGGGGATTGGTCCTGCTTTGAGCAGGGGGTTGGACTAGATGACCTCCTGAGGTCTCTTCTAACTAGGGTGACCAGACAGCAAATGTGAAAAATCAGGATGGGGGTGGGGGCTAATAGCAGCCCATGTAAGAAAAAGACCCCAAAATCCGGACTGTCCCTGTAAAATCAGGACATCTGGTCACCCTACTTCCAACCCTAATATTCTATGATATGACCCTAACCTGGAATTTGACCCTAAATTTGGAACCAAACCTGATCCTTAAAGATTAAATAGGAACATTGAATTTCATCCATTGCAAGCCGTAAGCCTTGCTATTAAAAGAGGGGGAAATATATTCCTCGAAGTTAGAAAGATGGTAACGTAAAAAGAAACCAGATTGGGTAGGTTTTTTTTTTTTTATCATCAGCCTGATACCTGCTGTCCTGCAGGATGGGTTCCTAAAACGAAAAGTTTCTCTTCTTTTACTGTCTAGAAAGAGCCTCGCAACTAGGTTGTTTGTTTGTAGTAACCCAAGGGAGGAAGAACGCTTGTCTGGCATCCCTCTCCTTTCTTGCAGGCTGCTATTGGGACGGGTCTCCCCCACCCTTTCCCCCTCCTGAAGGATCAGCAGGTTGGTTTCTCGAGCAGCAGAGCTGGATGCTGGCTTGTAGTAGGCAAGTAGAGCCTCTTGTCGAAAGGAGCTGTCCATTCAGAACCAGTCGGCCACGTGGTGTCTGCCCGCCAAAAAAACAAAAGAGGGGAAATATTAATTAATTTAAAAAAGAAAAGGAAAAGCCAATCTGCTCAATCCTCCGCCTGCAGGCAGGCTCTAACGGAAACCACATCTGCTTTCCCTCTCCCCCCCAAGAAATCTTCATTTGGGCATTAGAATACTTAAAAGGATTAGTCATTAAATACTTGTACATTTGGTTTAATTCGCTAGAAACTCTATGTCACAGGGTTACATCAGAAAGCTAAGAGTTTTAATCTCATCTGCAGTATTTACCTAGATGTTTTATTTCCTCTGCTGCTTGTTCCAGGGCTCATATTAATATCCCACGTGCCCAGAGGGAGGAGGTTAAAAAAAACTGAGCTGGTTGCTGTCTGATGGTATAAAAAATATATCAAAGGGCCTTTTAAGGTAAAACAAAAAAAGAAGCATGAATGGGAGTCTGGTGTTCCCTTTTGCAGCCTGGTGCTTATTGATGCTTCTGATGATGATGTTGTAAGTAGCTCATTTCCCAGGAAGGCAGTGTGGCTCTGTGGATTAGGCACTGAATTGGGGGAGCTGGGTTCTGTTCCCATCTCTGCAATGTGATCGGAGGCAAGTAACTTTTCTCTCTGACTCAGTTTCCCCATATAACACATCTGCATCTCCTTTGTGAAACACTTAGCAATGCATAGAAGAAAAGCACCATATAGGCTTGATCTGGCAAGGCACTGAGGCCCATGTACTCAGAAGTAGTTAGGTTCATAACTCTCATTGATTTCCATAGGAGTCAGGCTCCTAAATATCTTTGAGAGACCCTGGTTCAACAAGGTATGTAAGGAGTCCCTTCAAATTCAATGGGACTATTTGCACTCTAGAAGCAAGGTGTACTTTGCTGAGTTGGCTGAAATGAAGGGCAATTGGGAGGGGTCAGTGTGTATTATATGTACCGATCCATGGAGGATGTGAGTCTGTCATATTACACAGCTCAAGAGCCTGTCTTTTAACTCAAGATGTTGAGACATGCTTTTAGCTCTGGACATCCCTTTTTGAATACCTAGTGCGTGGGCCAAGAGGACAGATGTCATGATTACCTCACAGGACTGGACCCTAAAAGAGCTATATATGACTATATGTCCCAAGTTAAAATGTATATATGCAATATATGGAGTCACATGGGCAAGTCACATGTCCATGCATGATTTTGCTTAGTCATAGCAAGAAAGTCCATTAACTGTAGATAGGCATCTTCTGTGGTCCATAATGAGTTAAGTGTTTCTTGATGAGCCACTTAATTTGAATATTTCCTTCACAATGTGGAGGCTAAATACCTTGTTGGTGTTTCCTAGTAGCAAACACATTAGAAATATAGATATAGAGCCAATTCTCATAACTTCAAATACAAAAACGATACATGCATACAAATAGCATAATCAGATTCAGCAAATCATATCCTTTCCATAGATACCTTACTTGACATAATTTCTACAAGATTTGCTGCAATTATATAACAGTGGTAACAACAATGATTTACATGGTCATATTTTATCAGAGAACGTCACACCCAAGTCAAGCAGGCTAACCACTGGGCCATGCTTTCTCTACAGATCTGCTGCTGCTCCTATTGATTTCTATGGGGAAGAACTGAGACTATTATTATCCTCTTTGAGAAACTGAGGCATAGAGAGATTCATTGACTTGCCCAGAGTTAAACAGCAAATTCTTGATGATAGGAGGCAGACTTTCCTGGTTCCTGATTGCATGCTTAAGCCATTCAAGAACTCTGGATTTATAACTCCTAGAGCCAAATACATATAAGTGACTTCAGATAAATGAAATGACTTGTCCAATGACGCACAAGAAGTCTGGCAGAGCTGGGAATGGCTTACAGACATCCTGAGACCCTAGACAATGCTGTAAACATTAGAATTGCTTCCTCTGGACTGGAACTCAGGAGATCGTGGTTCTGTGCACATCTCTGCCACAGGCCAGCTGGCTGACCTTGGGCAAGTCATTTCCCCTGTCCTGCTCTCAGTTTGCCTATCTGTAACATGGGGATAATGATACTGACCTCTTTTGAGATCTACTGAGGAAAAGCACTGTGTAAGAGCTAGGTATTATTCTTCTTCCACAAGGAGAAAATATATGAAGAAAAATGTATTCTAGAATATCAGTCCCATCTAATCTGGGACTACAGATACTAAAATGCCCTAATCATATTGTATGGGATCATTACAAAAAAGAGTTAAAGTTGTCTCCATATCTTAACTGTGTGATTCCATATGTTCATATGTATCTGTAAAAAATTTACACCCTATTTCTAGTCTGAATTTATTTAGCTTCAGCTTCTAGTCACTGGATCTTTCTGGATATTTGTCTGCTAAATTAAAGATGCCATTACCAAATATTTGTTCCCCATGTAGGTACTTGTAGACTGTGATCAAGTCACCCTTAACCATCTCTTTGTTAAACTACATAGACTAAGCTCCTTGAGTCTATCGCTATAAGGTGTGTTCGCCAATCCTTTAATTGTTCTCATGGATGTCCTCGGAACCCTCTCCAATTTATTAACATGAAAAGAGAAGGGCTATGGCACAGCTTCACTTCACCTGTCCTCCATTGGTGCTGGGTTCATTAGGGGACTGTGCTAGCTCTTAACATCAAGGAGCCATGCATGAGTGGCTCAGCGAAGCTCCTCCCACTGCTGATTGACAAACAGAATCTGCCCCAGGAATGCTATCTACAGATACAGAAGCTGAAATAAGGAAGCAGAGGAATTACACACAGTGCAGTAGTGCCCAAGGGGGCTTTCTGTACTGAAAGGGCTATTTAAACATGTAGAGCCTAGTTCTTCATCACCCTGCGCCTAGTGTAGTCATCATCCCCTGTGCAAAGCAGGTGTAAAAATGCTGCTGCTCTGATTAGGTGGTGCTTTACATTCACTTTGCACTGATATAAATGACTCTATAAGGTACAGGGAGGCCTATGGAGTCCAGGTCCTGGGGGTGCGATTGGCAGGGAAGAGACTCCATAGGTGGCTCTAAGGGGGCGTCTACCCAATGACTGGCAGCCCCCAGCAGCAAGCCTCAGAGCCTGCGTCTACAAAGTAAGGCTTGTGCTACTGTGCTAAAAATAGCTGTGTAGATGTTTGGGGTCCGGCTCTGAAGTCCATCCCCTCCTTAGGCTTGAGAGCCCAAGCTCCATCCCATCCCACAATATCTACACAGCCCCCAATGTCTGTAGACCCAGGCTCCGAGACTCACAGCCGGAGGATGACGTTCACTGTGTAGACGCGTCCTTAGTTGTTCCAGCTAGAACAGTTCTTTAGGGACTACTCTACTGGCCAAGGGCCACTGCAGTGCAGTGTGCTGTGACTCTGTCCTCCAACCTCTAGCAAGGCTCCTGCTGGAGCCATCCAGAAGGGAGGGCAGATGTTGTACATCTGGCTGGTTATACCCCTTGCATCAGGGAATCCCCTGCTGCCTGGCTAGGTCAATTCTCTGTCCTGCTGGACCACAAAGGGGTTGGATGGTTCTGGGGCCCATGACATGGCCAGGACTGTCATAAGCATAGGCTCCTATTGTTTTAGACACTGCATTGATTGCCAGCTTATACAAGACAATACACTAAACAACAGTGACCAATAAATAATATTTGTTACAGCCCTGATAACATTTGGGCTTGTTTCTTACAAGTTCCACACAGGTTCTGTTGCTTTCCCTCAGGCTGGCACTACTAGATAGCTATTACTTTCTATGCCCATGCTCCTTGGCCAAATATATAAACAACTCTCTGAAGAACACACTGACTTCCTGTCTGCTTTCAGGGGCAAATCCAGGTCTTGACACGGATCTATACACACATTTGGCCCAATCATAGATTCACAGAAATGCAGGGCTGGAAGGGACATGGATAGGTCATCAAGTCCAGCCCCATGTGCTGAGGCAAGGCCAAGTAAACCTAGGTCATCCCTGGCGGGTGTTTGTCATCCTGTCTTTCAGTAAAACCAGGGGAGGAGGCTAATGGGGAAGGTCTGCTCCTCTGGATCAGTTAGCTTCATTTCTCCCCAGCTGTTTCACTGGGGATGGGGATCCCCCAGTAAATGAGTCACAGGACCTCCCCAAAAACTTGCTGATCCCCTGGAACATGCATGACACCAAGGCCGTTTTCACTAAGGGTCTGTACCTCTGCATTGGCTCTGGAGCCCTGCTCTCGCTCCCTGCTCCTGGCAGTGCAGTTCCATGGATTTAAATAGTTCTATCTCAGGGCTTTTGTGAGTGTCAGGCATGGGGGACAGGTGAACATAACACTCCTCCATTGGCCTGCTTGGAGTATGGTGTGATCTGCCCCAGTCCGAGCCTCAGCCCTGGCACTCGCTTGTCCCCAAACCTCACTCATCCACAAAAGCGTTCCCCTATTTGATCCAGATCCCCACTGTCATACAAAGCCCCAAATAGCCATGTTTGTAGCAGAACTGGACCTGTTTCCAGACTCTGCCCCAGAACTGCATTGGAGATATTGCATCCTGGCTGATCTCCAGGCCTCACTCTGGCATTCCTACTCTGCTGTATGGGGACATGGGGAGAGTTCCCTGAGAAGTTTGTCTCTGTGGCACACCAAGACCTCCACCCATTTTGTATGCTTCACAAATTCTGCCTGCCCCACACATGCCAACTGATACACATTCCACGCAATGGAACAGCACCAGTTTTGCTGTACCTGAGACTCTCTATGGCTGCAAAACAGAGGGCAACATTTTTCTGTGATGTAGAGCATAGAATCATAAAATTATAGGACTGGAAGGGACCACAAGAGGTCATCTAGTCCAGTGCCCTGCACTCATGGCAGGACTAAGTATTATCTAGACCATCCCAGACAGGTGTTTATCTAACCTGCTCTTAAAATTCTCCAATGATGGAGATTCCACAACTTCCCCAGGCAATTTATTCCAGTGCTTAACTAGCCTGACAATTAGGAAGTTTTTCCTAATGTTCAACCAGTGTGGTTCTACTGTAACTAATTTTCTAAGTAGCTACCCCTTCATTAACTTATTCACGAAGTGTTGATTATTGAATGTAGTTCTTATGCAGGATACAAGATACCATCAGTACCACTGCAAGCACAAGGCTGGAGTATTTCATACTGTGACACGGTTGGGCCAGATGACTACAGGAGAGTAATAGAAGGCAGATATATTAGCCCCAGGTTAAGTAGGTCCCTTTTCTCTGGGTAAGGTAACAGGGAAGGTTTTTTTTTTTTTTTTTTTTGAAACAGAAAAGAAGTTTATTTGTAACGGTTACAGAGATTACAAAAAGATAAAGAAAACTTAGCAACAAAACAACGCAATCAGAAGGTATAACACAACAGCTTTCAGGAGGGAGAGGTGTTCAGGCTAGCCCAGGCCCAGAGCGGGGGGGCTTCCTCGACACTCGTGGTCTTCCACCCTCCTGAGTTACCTGGTGGCCTAGAGCGGGGGGGCTTCCTCGACACTCGTGGTCTTCCACCCCCTCGAGTTACCTAGTGCCGCGCCCAGGGTCACCGACCCTCCCTCTCCTGAGAGTGCCCGACAAGATGGGCACGGCTGTGGGGTGGGTGGTTGGGAGGGAGGGGGGTACACCCATGTATTATAAGACCCCTCCTAGATAACAATAATGATGGTATTCACAGCAGCTAACGGCTGTGGCTGGCGTCCCTCGCTCCATCCCTCAATCAGAGGGTCAGGCGGAGGGAACCGGACGGGGTCACCGAGCAGAGAACCCCGGACAGCGCCCACCGCTCCTCGAAGGTGTCAAGGGAGTCGGTGGACGCCGCCCAGAGGAACTCCGCCCGGATGCGTGAATGTACTGAGGATCGGAAAACGGCCCTACAATCGCAGGACGCCTCATGAGCCAACCTCCGCTCTCTGGTCTTATAAATGGCTGTTTTAGCCAAAGCTAGGAGGAGGTTAACCAGGAGATCCCGCGACTTGGTGGGGCCACGGATGGGGAGTGTGTAGATGAAGAGGTGGGGAGAAAAATGAAGCCAGAAGCGCAATAGAAGATTTGTGAGGAGCCGAAAAAGGGGCTGCAATCTGGCACACTCTAAATAGACATGCGCCAGGGTTTCCCTCACATTACAAAAAGGACAAGTATCCGGGATGGAAGTAAACCGTGTCAAAAACACGCCCGTGCTCACAGCCCCGTGAAGGAGCCGCCAACTGATGTCCCCGACGGGCCTCGGGACCAAGGTGGAGTACAGGCTGGCCCACCGAGGTTGCTCACCCTCCAAAGGTGGTAGGAGATCTCGCCACTTTGTATCGGGGCGGGACACCAGGGTGCGGGCGTGAAGGGTATGAAGCGTGAGTGTATATAAATATTGCCGTGGTGCAAACTGAAAACCGACCGGCTGCAGTTCATGCAGCCGGCTTGCAGTGAAAGGATGAGGGGTGTGTTGGGATCGGCAGGGTAGGGGCCCGATGGAAAGGTCCGGCGGGCCTGGGGTAGAGGATGGGCGGGGTGCGCCCTCGCGCAAGGCTCGGCTAACATAAGCCCGAGCGGCGGGGGTCAAAGCGGCCTCCACCTCCTGAAGCACGCGCCGGGGGGTGCGAAGGCTGGAGAGCCCCATGCGTCGAGCGAGCGTCGGGGGATCCAGCCAGTCTCCCCGGTCGTAGTCCAGGAGGTCCCCGACCCTCGTAACTCCCGCCAGGACCAACCTCTGGCGCACCGTGCGGGACTCCGCCGCCTGCACACGAAGTTGGGGGTTGTGTAGCAGGGGCTCCGTGAGGAGATCTGCCCCCACGATGGCCGCCACGGACCTGGTCGTTGAAAACAGTTTCCAGGTCCGGAGGAGGTCCTGGTAGAAATCCGGCAGCCCGGAGAGGTCTCGCGGAAAACCTCTCGGACAAAGATAAAAGAGCTGCCGGTCATATCGGAGCCCATGGAAGCGGCGTAGGAAGGCATGCGCCAATATGCTCCACGTCGAACTACCTGCACTATAAAGGAGCCTCTGCAGGGCCTGGAGGCGGAAAACACGGACCTGAGTGTACAGACACTTCAGGCCCTGCCCTCCTTCCTTCAGGGGCAAATGAAGAACTCCAACAGGGGCCCAGTGCAATCCTGACCAAAAGAACTCCAGAATCAATCTCCGGAGGTGGGACAGGAAACCCGGGGCCGGGGCTAGGGTGTTGAGCCGGTACCAGAGCGTGGACAGGACTAGTTGGTTAAGCACCAGTGCTCTCCCTCGAAGGGAGAGACATCGGAGTAGCCTCGTCCATTTCCTGATCCGTTCAATCACGCCGCCTTCCAAATTTTGCCAGTTCTCCGGCGGAGAAGGGTGCGTGGCAGAAAGGTAAACGCCGAGATAGAGCAGAGGGCCGGCACTCCACCGGATGGTCTGAAGCGCGGGTGGGAGGGAGCTTACCTGCCGCCAGCCCCCCACCGCCAAGCCAGAGCTCTTGACCCAGTTGACTCGGGCGGAGGAGGCTGCTGAATAGATGGCTTGGCATGCCTCCACTCGCGCCAAGTCGCCCGGGTCCTGGACCACGAGGAGGACGTCATCGGCGTACGCCGACAGGACCAGCCGCAGCTCCGGCTCCCGCAGCACCAACCCCGTCAACCTCCTGCGGAGGAGACAGAGGAAAGGCTCGATCGCCAGAGCGTACAGCTGGCCTGAGAGGGGGCACCCCTGCCGCACCCCTCGCCCGAAGCTGACCGGTTCGGTCAGGGTCCAGTTGAGCCTAACCAAACACTCCGCGGAGGCGTACAGCACCCGGAGAAAACTCACAAACTGAGGTCCGAATCCAAACGCTCGCAGGGTGCTCAGGAGGTACCCATGATCTACTCTATCGAAAGCCTTCTCCTGATCGAGAGACAGGAGGGCGAACGACAGACCGTCTCTCCGCCCGAGTTCCAAAAGGTCTCGGACTAGAAAGAGGTTGTCAAAAATGCTGCGACCCGGGACAGTATAGGTCTGGTCTGGGTGAATCACGTCCGCCATCACGGACCCTAGCCGCAGCGAGATTGCTTTCGCTACGATTTTGTAATCCGTGCTAAGGAGTGAGAGGGGACGCCAGTTTCGTAAGTCGCGGAGGTCCCCCTTCTTCGGCAGCAAGGCGAGCACCGCTCGTCTGCACGAGAGAGGGAGGACCCCGCTCTGCAGGGACTCAGCCCAGACAGTGACTAGGTCTGGGCCAAGGATGTCCCAGAACGCACGGTAAAACTCCACGGTCAGCCCGTCCATGCCCGGAGATTTATTGGTGGGCATGCGACGGAGGGCTTCCGAGAACTCGGCCAGGGTGAGAGGCAGCTCTAGCCGGTCTCGGTCGCCCACGCTGACCGTGGGGAGTTCCTCCCAGAGCACCCCGCAAGCGCCAGGATCGGTCGGATCCGGGGAGAAAAGGTTTGCGTAGAAGTCACGGGCCCTCCCACACATCTCCTCCGGATCCGTGAGGGGGGTGCCGTCTTCCGCTAGAAGGCAGGTGACGTGTTTTTTGGCCCCCCTCGTTTTCTCCAGGGCGTAGAAGAAGCGGGAGCCGCGATCCATCTCCCGAAGGAGGCGGATGCGGGACCGGACAAAGGCACCCCGGGCCCGGTGGTCCTCGAGGGCTCGAAGTTCCTCCCGCTTCTCCCGGCACGCTCCGCAGAGGGACGGGTCCCCGGGGCTGGCGGCCAGGCGCCTCTCCAGCTCTAAGACCTCCCGTTCCAACTGCTCTATCGCCGCATTTCTCCGTCGGCTGGTGCCCCGAGTGTAGTTGCGGCAGAAGAGCTTGGCGCGGACCTTCCCTAAATCCCACCAGCGCCGCACCGAGGGAAAGGCACGCCACTGCTCCCGCCAGGCCAGCCAAAACTCCCGGAAGGACATCACAAAGCTCTCGTCCTCCAACAGGCTGTTGTTAAAATGCCAGTAAGCCGGCCCCGGTCCCTCTGCACGGAGGGAGACCGTGACGGTAACCAAATGATGGTCGGAAAAAGGGGCCGGCCGAATGGTGGAGGAGTGGGCCTGTGAAAGATGGAGACGGGATAGGTAAATACGGTCTAACCGAGAGCGGTGTGACCGATGGGCCTCCACCCGAACAAAGGTAAACGTGGAAGTATCATCTGGGTGATGGTCACGCCAGACGTCCACTAGGGAGTGATAGTCGACTATGTCTCGGAGAATGGTCGCGGCGGCCGGGCTCGGCTCGGCCCCCGAGCGGTCCCGTTCCTCGAGGGTGGTGTTAAAGTCCCCTCCCAGGATCAGGCACTCGTGTGAATCTAGGGTGTCGAGAAATTCGGACACCTGCTGGTAGAATTGTGGCTGCTGTGAACTCACTTGCGGGGCATAGATATTAACAAGATTGACCACGAGCCCCTCCAGACGAACTCGGAGGTGCAACAAGTGGCCCGGCACGGCCTCAGTGACCCCTAGCACCTCGGGCCGCAGGGTGGGGGAGAACAGGGTCGCCACTCCAGCTTGCCAAGTCGTGCAGTGGCTGAAGTATACCCCGTCCCCCCACTCCAGCCGCCACCTATCCTCGGCGGTTGGGTCCGTGTGGGTCTCCTGCAGGAAAACCACAGAGTACCCCCCCTCCCGAAGGTAGGAGAGCACCTGGGACCTGCGGAGAGCCATCCTACAGCCCCTGGTGTTCAGGGTTACAATAAGGAGAGGTGTCATGCGGAGGGCTGGGGGGGTGGGGAGTTCTCATTGGTGGGGGTGCTCAAGGCCCCCGGCGGGTCGCGTAGCAACCCGTGTCCCATCCCGTGAGTAAGTAAATCTCTCCGGAAGCTGCGGGCCCGTTCGTAGGCCGCGGCACCGCTCTTCCCTTGCCCTCTGCCCTCCCTCATAAGGGCTCTCGCGGCCCGAAGGAGTTGATCAAAGTCCCCCCATTGCTGGAGAGCCAGCTGTGCCCTACCGCGGGCACCACGGCATCGTTCTAAGAACTCCCGTAGTGCATGCTGCAGCTCATGGGGGGGTGGGGTTACAATTCCCAGAGCAGTCCCTGGTGGGGCTCTTGATACAGCCTCGTGGTCCGCTAAGGCGGGTAGGCAGGGTGCGGACCGCCGACGGGGTGTCTGACAGGCTGGGGTTATTAACTCCATCTCATGCCTTGGGGTGGACGGGGATGGCAGGGGGAAAGGTGCAACTCCTGAGGAGTCGCAACTAGAAAACGTAAAGACTGCTCCCTGGGGGGAAACTGCAAAGGGCGGAAAAGAAATAACCCCAGGGGCGGCGGTAGCCTTGCAGGAGGAGGGAAACTGAACCGGAATAGGGGTGGGGGCAGGGGCAGAGGTAAGGCCCTGGGCTTCAGGAGGCGAGCAGCGGAAAGAAGGTGCCTCCCGAGCAGGGTCGGGGGTTAAGGGGCAAGGGAGGGGGCTCCGAGGAATGCTGGGTACTGGCTCCGGGGTGGTCGTGGCAGCCATGGCATCAGGTGGTAAACCACTTTCCGTGGGGTGCTCACCCGGAAAGGCAGTCAGGGGGAAAGAACATGGGGAAAGGGGGCCTGGGGTGAGATTGCCCAAATCGAGGCCGGCCGGCAGTAAATCATCCCCTCCCTGGGTGACCGGGGTCAAATCTAGGGCTTCAATCTCTGCATACACAGAGGAGAGGCCAACTCCCACCACCCCAGGGGCCTCTCCGCTAGGGCCCGCCTCAACGGTCACGTCGGGGTTCGTAGGGAGTTCAGGTGGTATCCGGTTAGAAGGGGCTTCCTCCGGGGCTTCGGAGGGGAGGGTCCCCCGCGGAGGGGGGATTCCACCCTCCAATGCTGGTCTATCTTCACCTCCCGACACCAGCGAATGGATCTCACTCGTGGCCGAGGCGGGAGGCTCAAGGTCGGTACCTCCCTTCCTGGTCTTCCGGGGGGCTTCCGCGTCAGATGAATGCAGCGGAGCTCGAGCCCTCCGCTTGCCTCGCTTCCCCTGGACTACAGTCCAGCCCTCCATGGCGTCGTCCGGGGGTTGAGTAGCAGGGGACTGAGCGGGGCGCGGAGGCAGAGGTTCAGGGGTTCGGGGGGGTAGCGGTGAGGCAGCATTAGGGGCGGGGGGTTCTCCCTGGGGCGAGCCCTCTCCTGCACCCGGCAAAAGCTTTGCCACACCCCCCTCCAGAGGCTCTGCCGAGGTGGTTACAGCAAGAGTGCGACTCCCGTGGTCGCCCGGGCGTTGTTGGAGAGGTGCCTCTTGGGCCCGGACGGGGGCAGCGGTGGATCGGGTGGGAGGAGGGGTGGTTTCAGGTGCCGGGTGGCCAGGGGTGTCGGCAACAACGGGGCCGATATCCCGCCGGGTCTCGGGGGTCTCCGGTGCCCCTCCCCCCCGGGCCAAAGGGCAGTCCCTGCGGACATGCCCCGCCGAGCGGCAGAGGTAGCACCGGGCCTCTCCGGTGGAATAAAAGACCCTATAGCGGGCTCCCTGGTAGGGAACTAGGAAGGACCCCTCGAGCGCCTCTCCGTCACGCACCCCCGCCGGCAGTGAAATCTGCACTTGCCGGCGGAACGAAAGGACGTGACGGAGGGCGGGGTCCTTGCAGCCTAACGGGAGAGGGCTGATAGCAGAAACAAGCTTCCCCAGGGCAGAGAGAGCAGGTAACAGGGCAACGTTAGGTAAAAAGGGAGGAACGGAGGTGAGGACGAAGCGAACGCCCAGATCTTCTAGCGGTTCTAGGGGGAGAAACACCCCCCCCACCACTAGGCCCTTCTCCACCGCCTCCTGGGCGGCAGTCTCCGAAGCCAGAAAGAAAACGACCTTCCCATACATCTTGGAGGCCGCCACAATGGCCATGGGTCCTACCACTTTCGCCAACGCCTGCACGTATGCCTCCACGTGGGGCGAGGCGGGCACTAGGAGGCAACGGACACCGTGCTTCCTAGTCAGGGCGGGAAGAGGGCCCCGGTTGCTAGTGGTGGCAGCGGAGGCAGTGGGTGGGCGAGATGAGGAGGCGGCAGGTGAGGGGGGGCCTGTCGCCACCCGGGCATACGTCCTGGGGGCCGGGGGAGGGACGGTCGCAGAGCTGGTGGAGGGAACAGCTGGGAGGGGTGCCGCGATCGATGACGAGGCCACAGTAGTGGGGGCGGCCTCTGCCACGGAAGGTCCAGCGGCATTAGCGGGGCCCTTCCCTTTTGGCCCGCTTCGATTTTTCCGTCTAACTGGGGGGGGGTTCCTAAAATCTAATGGGGCAAGAACCAAAGCAGCAGTAGTAATTGCCCCGGTGCCTCCCACTGCCGATGCCCCAGCGGGGGCGGTGGCAGGGGTTCTAACAATGGAGGCGGTGGGGAGATCTTGAGGGGTGGGCAGGGGGGTAGATGGGGGAGGGACAACCAATTTCGTTGGAGGGGCCTTGCGTCCCTCCTTCTCTGCCATTGTAAGCAGGGAGAGACAGGGAGACACTGGAAGGAGGGGGGGGGGCAAAAATCGGGGTCCGGTAGGGGGGATAGGCTATGGGATAAACAATCCGGGGGGGGGGGTGGAGGGAGGACGACCCACCACAATTGTCCAAAGAGTCTCGTTTGGTTTGTTGTTATGCCCGGTCCGAAAGGCAAAGTCCAAAGCAAACAGCTGGATCCGAAGGCAGATGGCAGATTGCCAGCAGGGACGAAGCAGCGGGGGCCGTGACAGTTGTAGTAGTGGTGGGGGGGTTGGGGGCACCGATGGATCTGGGGGTAGCTCCCTGCTACACCCCTGTGCCGCCACAGACGCAGCTGAGACGCAGTCAACTCCCCCCCCTCCGAGGGTATAATTCAAAAGAAATCCCTCAGTCTTACGGCTTCTCTCCACGATGATTCATAGCTGCCCGGGCGAGGTCTCCGGCCTCTGGCGTCTGCTGCAGCTGTTGGCTCTGTCCCAAGGCTCTCGGCAGCTAGGAATGTTGTAATGATAAGGAAAAAGTCCAGGCAAAAAACAAGACAGCTGGGTCTGGGGGCGTCCACTCCCCTCTCCGGACAGCGGGTCGGCAGTCCTCCCCCCCTCCTCTGGGGGTTTCAATTAAGCAAAAAGCAAAGTCCAGAAGCAGGCAGTGGGGGGGGTGCTGGCGGCCGGCCAGCCCACTGACGCAGCTCAGAAAAACGGGAAAAAACAAAACCAAAAAAACAAAGCGTCCGGCCCAAATGCGGGGGGGGGAACTAAGCGAAAGGAAAAGTGTGAAAAATCCGGGCCGGGGGGCTTTAGGAAAGAGAGGAAAGCAGATAGCTCAGGAGCGAGCGAAAAACGATTCCGTCTCCCGTAACAGGGAAGGTTTTTTTTTTGAAACAGAAAAGAAGTTTATTTGTATCAGTTACAGAAATTACAAAAAGATAAAGAAAAACTTAGCAACAAAACAACGCAATCAAAAGATATAACACAACAGCTTTCAGGAGGGAGAGGTGTTCAGGTTAGCCCAGGCCCAGAGCGGGAGGGCTTCCTCGACACTCGTGGTCTTCCACCCTCCTGAGTTACCTGGTGGCCTAGAGCGGGGGGGCTTCCTCGACACTCGTGGTCTTCCACCCCCTCGAGTTACCTAGTGCCGCGCCCAGGGTCACCGACCCTCCCTCTCCTGAGAGTGCCCGACAAGATGGGCACGGCTGTGGGGTGGGTGGTTGGGAGGGAGGGGGGTACACCCATGTATTATAAGACCCCTCCTAGATGACAATAATGATGGTATTCACAGCAGCTAACGGCTGTGGCTGGCGTCCCTCGCTCCATCCCTCAATCAGAGGGTCAGGCGGAGGGAACCGGACGGGGTCACCGAGCAGAGAACCCCGGACAGCGCCCACCGCTCCTCGAAGGTGTCAAGGGAGTCGGTGGACGCCGCCCAGAGGAACTCCGCCCGGATGCGTGAATGTACTGAGGATCGGAAAACGGCCCTACAATCGCAGGACGCCTCATGAGCCAACCTCCGCTCTCTGGTCTTATAAATGGCTGTTTTAGCCAAAGCTAGGAGGAGGTTAACCAGGAGATCCCGCGACTTGGTGGGGCCACGGATGGGGAGTGTGTAGATGAAGAGGTGGGGAGAAAAATGAAGCCAGAAGCGCAATAGAAGATTTGTGAGGAGCCGAAAAAGGGGCTGCAATCTGGCACACTCTAAATAGACATGCGCCAGGGTTTCCCTCACATTACAAAAAGGACAAGTATCCGGGATGGAAGTAAACCGTGTCAAAAACACGCCCGTGCTCACAGCCCCGTGGAGGAGCCGCCAACTGATGTCCCCGACGGGCCTCGGGACCAAGGTGGAGTACAGGCTGGCCCACCGAGGTTGCTCACCCTCCAAAGGTGGTAGGAGATCTCGCCACTTTGTATCGGGGCGGGACACCAGGGTGCGGGCGTGAAGGGTATGAAGCGTGAGTGTATATAAATATTGCCGTGGTGCAACTTGAAAACCGACCGGTTGCAGTTCATGCAGCCGGCTTGCAGTGAAAGGATGAGGGGTGTGTCGGGATCGGCAGGGTAGGGGCCCGATGGAAAGGTCCGGCGGGCCTGGGGTAGAGGATGGGCGGGGTGCGCCCTCGCGCAAGGCTCGGCTAACATAAGCCCGAGCGGCGGGGGTCAAAGCGGCCTCCACCTCCTGAAGCACGCGCCGGGGGGTGCGAAGGCTGGAGAGCCCCATGCGTCGAGCGAGCGTCGGGGGATCCAGCCAGTCTCCCCGGTCGTAGTCCAGGAGGTCCCCGACCCTCGTAACTCCCGCCAGGACCAACCTCTGGCGCACCGTGCGGGACTCCGCCGCCTGCACACGAAGTTGGGGGTTGTGTAGCAGGGGCTCCGTGAGGAGATCTGCCCCCACGATGGCCGCCACGGACCTGGTCGTTGAAAACAGTTTCCAGGTCCGGAGGAGGTCCTGGTAGAAATCCGGCAGCCCGGAGAGGTCTCGCGGAAAACCTCTCGGACAAAGATAAAAGAGCTGCCGGTCATATCGGAGCCCATGGAAGCGGCGTAGGAAGGCATGCGCCAATATGCTCCACGTCGAACTACCTGCACTATAAAGGAGCCTCTGCAGGGCCTGGAGGCGGAAAACACGGACCTGAGTGTACAGACACTTCAGGCCCTGCCCTCCTTCCTTCAGGGGCAAATGAAGAACTCCGACAGGGGCCCAGTGCAATCCTGACCAAAAGAACTCCAGAATCAATCTCCGGAGGTGGGACAGGAAACCCGGGGCCGGGGCTAGGGTGTTGAGCCGGTACCAGAGCGTGGACAGGACTAGTTGGTTAAGCACCAGTGCTCTCCCTCGAAGGGAGAGACATCGGAGTAGCCTCGTCCATTTCCTGATCCGCTCAATCACGCCGCCTTCCAAATTTTGCCAGTTCTCCGGCGGAGAAGGATGCGTGGCAGAAAGGTAAACGCCGAGATAGAGCAGAGGGCCGGCACTCCACCGGATGGTCTGAAGTGCGGGTGGGAGGGAGCTTACCTGCCGCCAGCCCCCCACCGCCAAGCCAGAGCTCTTGACCCAGTTGACTCGGGCGGAGGAGGCTGCTGAATAGATGGCTTGGCATGCCTCCACTCGCGCCAAGTCGCCCGGGTCCTGGACCACGAGGAGGACGTCATCGGCGTACGCCGACAGGACCAGCCGCAGCTCCGGCTCCCGCAGCACCAACCCCGTCAACCTCCTGCGGAGGAGACAGAGGAAAGGCTCGATCGCCAGAGCGTACAGCTGGCCTGAGAGGGGGCACCCCTGCCGCACCCCTCGCCCGAAGCTGACCGGTTCGGTCAGGGTCCAGTTGAGCCTAACCAAACACTCCGCGGAGGCGTACAGCACCCGGAGGAAACTCACAAACTGAGGTCCGAATCCAAACGCCCGCAGGGTGCTCAGGAGGTACCCATGATCTACTCTATCAAAAGCCTTCTCCTGATCGAGAGACAGGAGGGCGAACGACAGACCGTCTCTCCGCCCGAGTTCCAAAAGGTCTCGGACTAGAAAGAGGTTGTCAAAAATGCTGCGACCCGGGACAGTATAGGTCTGGTCTGGGTGAATCACGTCCGCCATCACGGACCCTAGCCGCAGCGAGATTGCTTTCGCTACAATTTTGTAATCCGTGCTAAGGAGTGAGAGGGGACGCCAGTTTCGTAAGTCGCGGAGGTCCCCCTTCTTCGGCAGCAAGGCGAGCACCGCTCGTCTGCACGAGAGAGGGAGGACCCCGCTCTGCAGGGACTCAGCCCAGACAGTAACTAGGTCTGGGCCAAGGATGTCCCAGAACGCACGATAAAACTCCACGGTCAGCCCGTCCATGCCCGGAGATTTATTGGTGGGCATGCGACGGAGGGCTTCCGAGAACTCGGCCAGGGTGAGAGGCAGCTCTAGCCGGTCTCGGTCGCCCACGCTGACCGTGGGGAGTTCCTCCCAGAGCACCCCGCAAGCGCCAGGATCGGTCGGATCCGGGGAGAAAAGGTTTGCGTAGAAGTCACGGGCCCTCCCACACATCTCCTCCGGATCCGTGAGGGGGGTGCCGTCTTCCGCTAGAAGGCAGGTGACGTGTTTTTTGGCCCCCCTCGTTTTCTCCAGGGCATAGAAGAAGCGGGAGCCGCGATCCATCTCCCGAAGGAGGCGGATGCGGGACCGGACAAAGGCACCCCGGGCCCGGTGGTCCTCGAGGGCTCGAAGTTCCTCCCGCTTCTCCCGGCACGCTCCGCAGAGGGACGGGTCCCCGGGGCTGGCGGCCAGGCGCCTCTCCAACTCTAAGACCTCCCGTTCCAACTGCTCTATCGCCGCATTTCTCCGTCGGCTGGTGCCCCGAGTGTAGTTGCGGCAGAAGAGCTTGGCGCGGACCTTCCCTAAATCCCACCAGCGCCGCACCGAGGGAAAGGCACGCCACTGCTCCCGCCAGGCCAGCCAAAACTCCCGGAAGGACATCACAAAGCTCTCATCCTCCAGCAGGCTGTTGTTAAAATGCCAGTAAGCCGGCCCCGGTCCCTCTGCACGGAGGGAGACCGTGACGGTAACTAAATGATGGTCGGAAAAAGGGGCCGGCCGAATGGTGGAGGAGTGGGCCTGTGAAAGATGGAGACGGGATAGGTAAATACGGTCTAACCGAGAGCGGTGTGACCGATGGGCCTCCACCCGGACGAAAGTAAACGTGGAAGTGTCATCTGGGTGATGGTCACGCCAGACGTCCACTAGGGAGTGATAATCGACTATGTCTCGGAGAATGGTCGCGGCGGCCGGGCTCGGCTCGGCCCCCGAGCGGTCCCGTTCCTCGAGGGTGGTGTTAAAGTCCCCTCCCAGGATCAGGCACTCGTGCGAGTCTAGGGTGCCGAGAAAATCGGACACCTGCTGGTAGAATTGTGGCCGCTGTGAACTCACTTGCGGGGCATAGATATTAACAAGATTGACCACGAGCCCCTCCAGACGAACTCGGAGGTGCAACAAGTGGCCCGGCACGGCCTCAGTGACCCCTAGCACCTCGGGCCGCAGGGTGGGGGAGAACAGGGTCGCCACTCCAGCTTGCCAAGTCGTGCAGTGGCTGAAGTATACCCCGTCCCCCCACTCCAGCCGCCACCTATCCTCGGCGGTTGGGTCCGTGTGGGTCTCCTGCAGGAAAACCACAGAGTACCCCCCCTCCCGAAGGTAGGAGAGCACCTGGGACCTGCGGAGAGCCATCCTACAGCCCCTGGTGTTCAGGGTTACAATAAGGAGAGGTGTCATGCGGAGGGCTGGGGGGGTGGGGAGTTCTCATTGGTGGGGGTGCTCAAGGCCCCCGGCGGGTCGCGTAGCAACCCGTGTCCCATCCCGTGAGTAAGTAAATCTCTCCGGAAGCTGCGGGCCCGCTCGTAGGCCGCGGCACCGCCCTTCCCTTGCCCTCTGCCCTCCCTCATAAGGGCTCTCGCGGCCCGAAGGAGTCGATCAAAGTCCCCCCATTGCTGGAGAGCCAGCTGTGCCCTACCGCGGGCACCACGGCATCGTTCTAAGAACTCCCGTAGTGCATGCTGCAGCTCATGGGGGGGTGGGGTTACAGTTCCCAGAGCAGTCCCTGGTGGGGCTCTTGATACAGCCTCGTGGTCCGCTAAGGCGGGTAGGCAGGGTGCGGACCGCCGACGGGGTGTCTGACAGGCTGGGGTTATTAACTCCATCTCATACCTTGGGGTGGACGGGGATGGCAGGGGGAAAGGTGCAACTCCTGAGGAGTCGCAACTAGAAAACGTAAAGACTGCTCCCTGGGGGGAATCTGCAAAGGGCGGAAAAGAAATAACCCCAGGGGCGGCGGTAGCCTTGCGGGAGGAGGGAAACTGAACCGGAATAGGGGTGGGGCCAGGGGCAGAGGTAAGGCCCTGGGCTTCAGGAGGCGAGCAGCGGAAAGAAGGTGCCTCCCGAGCAGGGTCGGGGGTTAAGGGGCAAGGGAGGGGGCTCCGAGGAATGCTGGGTACTGGCTCCGGGGTGGTCGTGGCAGCCATGGCATCAGGTGGTAAACCACTTTCCGTGGGGTGCTCACCCGGAAAGGCAGTCAGGGGGAAAGAACATGGGGAAAGGGGGCCTGGGGTGAGATTGCCCAAATCGAGGCCGGCCGGCAGTAAATCATCCCCTCCCTGGGTGACCGGGGTCAAATCTAGGGCTTCAATCTCTGCATACACAGAGGAGAGGCCAACTCCCACCACCCCAGGGGCCTCTCCGCTAGGGCTCGCCTCAACGGTCACGTCGGGGTTCGTAGGGAGTTCAGGTGGTATCCGGTTAGAAGGGGCTTCCTCCGGGGCTTCGGAGGGGAGGGTCCCCCGCGGAGGGGGGGTTCCACCCTCCAGTGCTGGTCTATCTTCACCTCCCGACACCAGCGAATGGATCTCACTCGTGGCCGAGGCGGGAGGCTCAAGGCCGGTACCTCCCTTCCTGGTCTTCCGGGGGGCTTCCGCGTCAGATGAATGCAGCGGAGCTCGAGCCCTCCGCTTGCCTCGCTTCCCCTGGACTACAGTCCAGCCCTCCATGGCGTCGTCCGGGGGTTGAGTAGCAGGGGGCGGAGCGGGGCGCGGAGGCAGAGATTCAGGGGTTCGGGGGGGTAGCGGTGAGGCAGCATTAGGGGCGGGGGGTTCTCCTTGGGGCGAGCCCTCTCCTGCACCCAGCAAAAGCTTTGCCACACCCCCCTCCATAGGCTCTGCCGAGGTGGTTACAGCAAGAGTGGGACTCCCGTGGTCGCCCGGGCGTTGTTGGAGAGGTGCCTCTTGGGCCCGGACGGGGGCAGCGGTGGATCGGGTGGGAGGAGGGGTGGTTTCAGGTGCCGGGTGGCCAGGGGTGTCGGCAACAACGGGGCCGATATCCCGCCGGGTCTCGGGGGTCTCAGGTGCCCCTCCCCCCCGGGCCAAAGGGCAGTCCCTGCGGACATGCCCCGCCGAGCGGCAGAGGTAGCACCGGGCCTCTCCGGTGGAATAAAAGACCCTATAGCGGGCTCCCTGGTAGGGAACTAGGAAGGACCCCTCGAGCGCCTCTCCGTCACGCACCCCCGCCGGCAGTGAAATCTGCACTTGCCGGCGGAACGAAAGGACGTGACGGAGGGCGGGGTCCTTGCAGCCTAACGGGAGAGGGCTGATAGCAGAAACAAGCTTCCCCAGGGCAGAGAGAGCAGGTAACAGGGCAACGTTAGGTAAAAAGGGAGGAACGGAGGTGAGGACGAAGCGAACGCCCAGGTCTTCTAGCGGTTCTAGGGGGAGAAACACCCCCCCCACCACTAGGCCCTTCTCCACCGCCTCCTGGGCGGCAGTCTCCGAAGCCAAAAAAAAAACGACCTTCCCATACATCTTGGAGGCCGCCACAATGGCCATGGGTCCTACCACTTTCGCCAACGCCTGCACGTATGCCTCCACGTGGGGCGAGGCGGGCACTAGGAGGCAACGGACACCGTGCTTCCTGGTCAGGGCGGGAAGAGGGCCCCGGTTGCTAGTGGTGGCAGCGGAGGCAGTGGGTGGGCGAGATGAGGAGGCGGCAGGTGAGGGGGGGCCTGTCGCCACCCGGGCATACGTCCTGGGGGCCGGGGGAGGGACGGTCGCAGTGCTGGTGGAGGGAACAGCTGGGAGGGGTGCCACGACCGATGACGAGGCCACAGTGGTGGGGGCGGCCTCTGCCATGGAGGGCCCAGCGGCATTAGCGGGGCCCTTCCCTTTTGGCCCGCTTCGATTTTTCCGTCTAATTGGGGGGGGGTTCCTAGAATCTAATGGGGCAAGAACCAAAGCAGCAGTAGTAATTGCCCCGGTGCCTCCCACTGCCGATGCCCCAGCGGGGGCGGTGGCAGGGGTTCTAACAATGGAGGCGGTGGGGAGATCTTGAGGGGTGGGCAGGGGGGCAGATGGGGGAGGGACGACCAATTTCATTGGAGGGGTCTTGCGTTCCTCCTTCTCTGCCATTGTAAGCAGGGAAAGACAGGGAGACACTGGAAGGAGGAGGGGGGGCAAAAATCGGGGTCCGGTAGTAGGGGTAGGCTATGGGATAAACAATCCGGGGGGGAGGGGTGGAGGGAGGACGACCCACCACAATTGTCCAAAGAGTCTCGTTTGGTTTGTTGTTATGCCCGGTCCGAAAGGCAAAGTCCAAAGCAAACAGCTGGATCCGAAGGCAGATGGCAGATTGCCAGCAGGGACGAAGCAGCGGGGGCCGTGACAGTTGTAGTAGTGGTGGGGGGGTTGGGGGCACCGATGGATCTGGGGGTAGCTCCCTGCTACACCCCTGTGCCGCCACAGACGCAGCTGAGACGCAGTCAACTCCCCCCCCTCCGAGGGTATAATTCAAAAGAAATCCCTCAGTCTTACGGCTTCTCTCCACGATGATTCATAGCTGCCCGGGCGAGGTCTCCGGCCTCTGGCGTCTGCTGCAGCTGTTGGCTCTGTCCCAAGGCTCTCGGCAGCTAGGAATGTTGTAATGATAAGGAAAAAGTCCAGGCAAAAAACAAGACAGCTGGGTCTGGGGGCGTCCACTCCCCTCTCCGGACAGCGGGTCGGCAGTCCTCCCCCCCTCCTCTGGGGGTTTCAATTAAGCAAAAAGCAAAGTCCAGAAGCAGGCAGTGGGGGGGGTGCTGGCGGCCGGCCAGCCCACTGACGCAGCTCAGAAAAACGGGAAAAAACAAAACCAAAAAAACAAAGCGTCCGGCCCAAATGCGGGGGGGGGAACTAAGCGAAAGGAAAAGTGTGAAAAATCCGGGCCGGGGGGCTTTAGGAAAGAGAGGAAAGCAGATAGCTCAGGAGCGAGCGAAAAACGATTCCGTCTCCCGTAACAGGGAAGGTTCCAGAACAATCAGGAACCTTCTGGAGACAATTAAGATAGACAGGCTGATTAGAACACCTGTAGCCAATCAAGAAGCTGCTAGAATCAATTAAGGCAGGCTAATCAGGGCACCTGGGTTTAAAAAGGAGCTCACTTCAGTTTGTGGTGCACGTGTAAGGAATGGGAGCAAGAGGCGCTAGGAGCTGAGAGTGAGAACACATACTGTTGGAGGACTCACGAGTACAAGCATTATCAGACACCAGGAGGAAGGTCCTATGGTGAGGATAAAGAAGGTGTTGGGAGGAGGCCATGGGGAAATAGCCCAGGGAGTTGTAGCTGTCGCACAGCTGTTCCAGGAGGCACTCTAGACAGCTGCATTCCACAGGGCCCTAGGCTGGAACCTGGGTTAGAGGGCGGGCCCGGGTTCCCCCCGAACCTCCCAACTCCTGGTCAGACACTGGAGGAGTTGACCTGGACTGTGGATTCACAAAAACGGCCAAACTGAGGGCTGCCGTGAAGCTCCAAGGCGAGCAAATCCGCCAATAAGCGCAATACCCACCAAAGTAGAGGAGGAACTTTGTCACAATACATACAAGCACAAGGTAGAAATTGGACAAGCAAGACAGGGAGCATGTGGGAACTTGATTCTTAATCAGGGCCTGATCTAAAACCGACTGAAGTGAATGGAAAGACTCCAACTGGTGTCAGTGAGAGGTGGATCAGGTCTTATCAAGATCTCTTCTGCCTGACTCCAGAAAGGCTGTGGCTGAATCAAAGAAGCAGTTTTCAATTACACCAAAGACGTGGGGGCCACTGGAGAGTTTTAGGTGTCACCTGCAAAATACAGAGTTTTTTCCCTTCATTTTCTTTCACGCTTCTAAGAAAAAAAAATCCCCACAACTCTCTAGCATCCCACAAGACATTTGGTCTATTTAGTGAATCAGCCCTGGTAAATTTCATCCCATGATGGTAAGTATGAAATAGGGCCTTCATGCCTGAAAGCTGGACAGAGTTCCCTTGTTGTTTGAGTGTACTCACAGGGGAGCCTCTTCTTTTGTTTTTGCTGCATTTTGCTACCTTTGCAGTCAAACTTTTTAGGCTTATTTTTTGCAGAGAACATCTCATGCTAAGTGAGGAGAGGTCTCTTCCTTTTACATGGGCTAATTCCTTCATTTTTCTATGATCATGCAAGGATATCACCTTGTACCTCACAAGAAGCTTTTCAGTTGACATGCTGTGCTCTTTTCCCCCCTCTCAAAAGCAGGTAACTGTTTCTCATATTCAAAGCATAAACCCTGCTGCCCATGGGACTGCTTGGATGAGGATTAGATAAGAGAGTTACATTAGGGCAGAAATTCGGGTCACATCATATCAAACCCAAAGCATCCGGCCAAAGGCAGGCTTGTTTAATAGGATTTGCACATTATCATTTTAAATGATAAGCCTCTTCCTGGAGTTCGCAAAATGTAAAGCCATGTAGGTATTTTCTGTATCATTGTGCTACAACCTACCAAAATACAATATACTTGCATCTGATTTGTGTTATTTACAATTAGGCTACAAGAGTGGTAGCTAAACTAAATACAAGTCATATCACCGTACTATGTCAGCGACATTTAGAATATATTTGCAAGTGGCACAAATGAAATTTAAGAAGAGGTACGCTCAGTACAGTCACAATCAACATTACACAACTCAGTTCTATGTTGCTTAGTCACAAAGTCATACCAGATAGTGCCTATCCTTCAACATCAGATCTCAGTGTTGTGACCTTAATGAATCTTTAACAGTCACACTTTTTAATGTTTTCAAGGTGTTTAGAATCATTTTACAAACAAACCTGCTAAGGTTTATACTTGACAGGCTGAAGGGAATGCAGTGAGAATTTTTCAAGGCTCGGCAATATGTGATGAAATATGTAGCACTGTAATGCAATACAGGGCATACACTTTGAGGACTGTGCTCAGGAGAACTAAGGTCAGTTCCTGTCTCTGCCACTGACTTCCTGTGTGACTTTGGCCCAGTTGCTTACAGTCAATATGACTAAGTTCCCAATCTTCTATTTGGCTCATTTTCTTCCACTCTTTGTCCATCTTTTAAGAACATAAGAGTGGCTATACTGGATCAGACCAAAGGTCCATCTAGCCCAGGATCCTGGCTTCCAACAATGGCCAATGCCAGGTGCTTCAGAGGGAATGAACAGAACAGGTAATCATCAAGTTATCCATCCTCTGTTGCCCATTCCCAACTTCTGGCAAAAAGAGGCTAGGGACACCATTCCTGCCCATCCTGGCTAACAGCCATTGATGGACCTATCCTCCATGAACTTATCTAGTTCTTTTTTGAACCCTGTTACAGTCTATTGTCTATTTACATTTTAAGTTCTCTAAGTTCTTCAGAGCAGGGACTGTCTCTTACTGTGTATCTGTATATGCCCAGCAGCATGGGAGCTCTGAGCTCAGTTGGGGCCTCTATGGTATGTCTACACTGCCTAGTGAGCCCAGGTCTATGAGATCAGGGCTTTTGTGGACTTGCTGTTTCCAAGCCCCCGCTTGGGCATGTGCAGTGCATTATATACCTGGGTTTACTATTGCTGGACCCAGGTTTCACAGCCATGCTAACGCATCCAAACTGCACTGTGTAGACTTGGGTCTGTGGCTTGATATGCATCCACACTGCAAAAGATCAGAGCTTGGATCCAAGTCACAGCAGGAGTTGGTGTCTGACCAGCTCTCCCGGTGGAGCCTTAGGAGCTGGGTCCTGAGTTCTTGCTGATCTAAGTCAGATTGATTTGCATGTGGATAGAAAGGGGGCTTGGGCTCAAACCTGAATCATACCTGGGCCTCGTGTACAGTGTTGATATAACCATTTTACCAGTAAGTGCCATGCACTGTATTTTGCTACCTAAAGCAAGTGTCACAAGCTGATTAAGATCCTCATTCAGCTAAGCACATGATTAACTTTAAACATGTGCTTAAAGGTACTGCTGACAGGGCCTATGGATGTTATGGAAGCTCCACACACAGGATAAGAGCCTACTAGCTAACAGAGTGGCTCCTTTAGTTTGTGTAATAGAAGCTAGTGCTGAAGGTCTTAGATTTTATCCCCCTGAACATTAACTGAGGGGTTCATAGACAAGCAACAGAAAGATGATTACAGTACTAAATGTAGCATGACTTCCCTGCTTCAAATAGATGTGGTGTTTTAAAAAAAGGCCAGTTGCTTTAAGAAGGAGTAAAATTCATTATAGACACTGTGATGAATAGTGACTACAACAGAGGGGCTCAGAAAGGGGAGAACGAGGAGTCCTGAATAAATTCATTTTCTCAAATGACTCCCTCTCTTAAATCACCTGAACTACACCGCAGAAGATCAACTTGCTTCTCAGGATCCCACACAGACGACTTCCTCTTACCTGGATTGTTTCAAATCCAGATACAGCTTTGAATTTTGCAGCAAGGACTTGAGTATCAACAGGCAAAATTCTCTGCTGGTGTAAATGGGCAAAACTTTACTGAAGTCTGGAATGGTTTACAGCAGCAGAGACTTCGGCCCTCTGGATAAGTCTATACTGCAATAAAATACCAGTGGCATGGCCAGGTCATCTGACTTGGGCTTGCGGGGCTCAGGCTGTGGGGCTAAAAATTGCAGTGTAGATATTCAGGACCGGGCTGGAGCCCAGGTTCTGAAACCTGCAAGCAGGGTGGGTCTCAGCACTCAGGTTCCAGCCCGAACATTTACACTGCAATATTTAGCTGTGCAGTCCAGGCCCCACAAACCTGAGTCAATTGACTCAGGCTCTGAGACTCAGTGCCGTGGGTTTTTTTATTGCAATGTAGACATACCCCAAGTCAAATGACCTCTCTCTAATATCAAATGGAGCGATGTGGATTTACACAAGCTAAGCCTGTAATTTTTAGCACCCAGGATCCTTTGTTATTAATTTGTATTTGGGTCATTCCCAATGAAGAACTGAGGCCCACTCTGCAGCCATCCAACAAAAAGACAGTCCCTGTCCCAAAGAACTCTCAACATAAAATAGGAGACAGCAGGTGGGTAAAATAGACCGTGGAGAACAGATAACAGTGAGAGAATGCTTAGGTGTTCAATTGCACATAAGTACACGCCTTCCCTCATTTTGGAATATGTGATTGTCTGAACTCTTCCTGGATCTACTTTAATCTCCAAGTAAAGATGATGCTTTTATTTTCTTGAAGAAAAACTGGGCTGCAAATGCTACCAGTGAGCCTAGTTTTCATCTCATTGAAAATCAAGCTCAAGTTGAATGTCATAAAGCTAATCTAAAACTGGTGTAAGTAAGATCTGAATCATTACTAGTCTTCTTTAACATGTGTAACAAAGGATCGTTATAATTTTGATCACCCGGTCTTAAATTATTTCTATGGCTGTCCTGTGGAAGGAAAATGAATGAGAAAAGATATTCTAATGGGAAATTCATTTGCATCTTTTGTGCAGAAAGAACCTGTTGAATGCCATTTAAAAGAGGATTAAAGCTGATTTCTTACAAGTTGTAGAATAATCAGATTTCTAAGCTCAAGTGGAATTAAGGTCCTTCAATTCATCTGCAAAGCTGACTGAAGTTGAATCATTGTTCGGTAATTTACATGTCATTTACAGGGGCATTCATTGTGCTTTTACTACTGTAAATATGATCTGAACAGCTTTTGATCTTTTGCAGCATTTGCAGGAACACATTATTGTTTCAGAGGGGAAAAAAGGCAGAGTTTTATACAAAAAAATCTGGAAAGCTCTTTTACAATGTCAAAACAAATGTGTCAACCAAATGGTAATATCTGTACTAGTTTCATTTATCTGAGCTCAGTGGTTGAGAGGCTTAATGATTGTTTGTCAGGAAAATACATTTTAAGAGAAGCAAGCAGATTGCTGAGTAGTGAACATGTTTTATAGAATATGTAACATTGTAAATGTCTTTTTTGTTTCAATAGGATTTACACAGGATTGTAAGACTAAGTGAATTAATATAAAAACAAGAAGGAAGAAAACAAAGACTATATTTTACTGGCTAAATACTCTGCCATCCATTTGTTCTTGCAAGGAGGATTCAGTTGTTGCCATTAAAATTCATGCATTCATATTTTCCTTACTGGACTATTCTAGTTCTGAACTGACAGTCCTGCCAAAGCCCACTGAAAGTTCAGTGGGAAGACTCCCAGTGGCTTTGGATCAGTTTCCCACTTCATTAGCTTCAATGGAGCTATCCCAGTTTACACTAGCTGAGGATCTGGCCCTGTGTTTTCATACTGTGCTCATCACCACCCTGTCTGAGAACCTCCCCACTACCGCTCAGGTGGACAAACTCCAGAGGGAGCGTTAAACCAGAACCTTGAACGCGGGACAGGGCTGGGGATCGCAGGTTTTATTACATTTGTATGTTCTAGTGCAGGTCCAATTTTCACTTACGAAATTCGTTGACAAACATTGCCATATTTCTTTAAGTAAACAAATATTTTTCCAGTATTAGGATAAGTCTCTGCCTGGTCAAATATTAGAGTATGGATGAATTGATGAATAACGGCAATGTTCAGCCAATTAGTTATTGACAAATATTTTCCCCTGGCTTCAGACTACTTCTAATACCTATCTACCTCCATGAGGGTTGACTTTTGCCCATTAAATGCCTCCCTCTCCTGGTGAACAAATATCCAATAGCTCCAAGGTATTCATCTTCAGAGAGGGTTGTACACAATTCCCTTTGTCACCCACTCATGACAGCCCTTGATTGACAATTAGGTGTCGCAAATAACATTGACATTGGAATATAGGGCTTTATCTAATGCCCATGGAAGTCAATGGAAAGACTCCAGTTGACTTCAGTGGCCACTTGAACATGGCCACGTTACCTTCCACGGAGCTATATATTCTTCTGAATCACAGCTTCCATCAGCCAAAGCAGTGAGACGGTGATGACTGAGACTTAAATTTAGGTGCTCGGCTAAAACCGGAGATCACATCTCATTAGCAAAGGGCTCAAAATTCCACAACCAGAGTTGTCTTTATTTGTTGAAAAATACCGGCTCAGAATATGCCTGTTGTACAAAGAGACACCCTAAGGATGGGAGTTAGATGTCCAAATCCCATTGAAATTTCTTACTCCTATAAGCTTCTTTGGAAATGCCAACCTGAGTTTTTATCCAGCTTTAAAGTGCTCCTTCATGGTACAGCTGCTCAGCTGGTGTAAATCCATTGAAGTCCATGCCAATTTACACCACCTGAGGGTTTTGCCCTGAATTTTGAATCTGAAAATCGGAAGCCTTTTCTTAATTCTCTGGTCCTTGACTGACCCTTTTGATACTTACATGAAGGAGACAATTGGCAACTAGTTTTCACCAAACCAAGAAATCTGAACACAATCAATCTTTTTATTATTAGTCTTTAGACAAGCTATTTTAATATGCAACACCAAGCCATGCTCCTCGGGCTTGCTGCTTAGATTGGCTTACTTTGTGATCATTGTGTGTTTATGTTACTTTTGACTAGGCACCCACAGGATTTTGGAGATGTTTTCCTAAACTGATTACAATATATTGGTATTGCAATGGGTTATATCACTGGATACATTAAATATCTAGTAAGGCCTGATTCATCACTGCATTGCTCTGGGTTTACCGTTTTAATGTAGTTATGCTGGCACAAAACTGACTGACAGGAAGCATGGCCCAGCGGTTATGGTGCAGGCCTCGGACATAGGAGACCAGGGCCCAGTTCACTGCTTTGCAACAGACTTCCTGTAGGTGTGCAGAGATCATGCAGCCTATCATGCTGACCAATACTGTCTCATTGTTCACTTGCACTCCCTGTCTGTCTCTATCCATCTCTGGTCTTATACTTTGTTTATAAGCTCTTTGGAGCAGAGACCATGTCTTTGTTCTGTGTTTGTACAGTGCCTAGCACAATGGAGTCCTGGTCCATGATTAGGTATCCTTGGTGTTCTGGTAATATAAATTATAATACCACTTTATTCTTTCTATGTCTCAGTTCTCCATCTGTCAAAGGGTAACAGCACTATCATACCCTACAGGAGTGTTGTCAGGATAATAATACTTGGCTCTTAAATAATGCTTTTCATCAGTAGATCTCAAAGCATCTTACAAAGCAGGCCAGCATCATTACCATCCCCACATGGGGAAACTGAGGCTCAGAGATGTGCAGTGACTTGTCCAAAGTCACCCAACAGGCCTGGTAATAGAACTGAGCTGGTAATAGAACCTAGCTCTCCTGAGTGCAACCCCAGTGCTCCATCCATTAGGCTACACAGCATTAAAGATAGTAAGATGCTCAAATATTATGGTGAAAGGGGCCAAACACATAACGTGCATAAAGTAACTTAGTGGTGAATCAGGCTCAATTTGATATTTGCAATTTAAATATATATATATAATTCCCTTTCATAAAGGCTCCAAGTTTTGCAGCCACCCGATACCTGGAATTCCTATTGATTGAGTTCACTGGTGGTTCCACACATGTAGCTGCCAAACAGCAGGGTTAAAAAATCATAGGCAATGCAGGCTCACACCCTAGAGTTTTGTGGGAAGCTAAGATTTGCTGTATAGGAACAAGCTTGTTGCTTCATCAACTCCATTATCCTGCCTCTGGAAGGAACTAAAAATCATTTCATAAATGCACCTAGTCAGCTGTGCATTGCAGAATATGGATGAACATCTTTTTTCCTGAGTTTGTGTTGACCCATTTAGACCCTGAAGCATGAGGTTTGAAAATAGTTCTGGTTATTGTTACTGAGATTCTATCTTTATAAACACAGGGGGTGGGATTTCTGAACGCGCTCAGAATTGGCTTGATTTTGCTCCCACTGAAGTCAATGGGAGTTTTACCACTCAGGTCAATGACAGCAGATTAAGGCCAATCTCGTGAGCACTTCTGAAAATTTGACTCCTCTATGTCTCTTCTAAATAAGCTGCTATTTGTGCTTATTGTGCTGTGTGTCTGGCAGACACACAGCACAATAAGGGAGTGGTGTAGAGGCCTAAAGACAAGATGACAGTGATTTGTTTGAGTTCTAATCTCAGATTTAAAACAAACTCTTCCTGTGGCTTTGGGCATGCAGTTTTCCCATTGGTAAAATATCAATGATTTTAATACCTTGCTTTTGTATATCACTTTACAGAGGTAGATCTCAAATTGGGGTAAACATCATTATCCGCATATTACAGATGGGGAAGCTGAGACACATGGAGAGGCCATGACTTGCCTAAATTCACCCAGGTGGCCAATGGATGCAACAGGACTCCTAAATCTCTTCCATATAAAAGTATTGCAAAGTTTGGTATTAAAGATGTTGAAGATAAATTATTTTCGATTTGTACTGTAATAAAGTCTAAAGACCAGGATCATAACGGGGCCCAGTTGTGCAAGATATTGTGCTAAGTATATTAGCAGGAGTGTTGTAATCAAGACACAAGAAGTAACTTTTCTGCTCTACTCCGTGCTGCTTAGGCCTCAGCTGGAGCATTGTGTCCAGTTCTGTGCGCCACATTTCAGGAAAGATGTGGACAAATTGGAGAAAGTCCAGAGAAGAGCAACAAAAATGATTAAAGGTCTAGAAAACATGACCTATGAGGGAAGATTGAAAAAAATGGGTTTGTTCAGTCTGGAGAAGAAAAGACTGAGAGGGAACACGATAACAGTTTTGAAGTACATAAAAGGTCGTTACAAGGAGGAGGTAGAAAAACTGCTCTCTTTAACCTCTGAGGATAGGACAAGAAGCAATGGGTTTAAACTGCAGCAAAGTTGCTGTAGGTTGAACATTAGGAAAAATTTCCTAACTGTCAGAGTGGTTAAGCACTGGACTAAATTGCCCAGGGAGATTGTGGAATCTCCCTCATTGGAGATTTTTAAGAGCAGGTTAGACAAACACCTGTCAGGGATGGTCTAGATCAGTGGTTCTCAAAGCCGGTCCGCTGCTTGTGCAGGGAAAGCCCCTGGTGCGCCAGACCGGTTCGCCGCTCCAGGCCAATGGGGGCTGTGGGAAGGGCGGCCAGCACGTCCCTTGGCCCGCGCCGCTTCCCGCAGCCCCCATTGGCCTGGAGCGGTGAACTGCGGCCAGTGGGAGCCACGATCGGCCGAACCTGCGGATGTGGCAGGTAAACAAAATGGTCCGGTGCGCCAGGGGCTTTCCCTGAACAAGCGGCGGACCGGCTTTGAGAACGACTGATCTAGATAATACTTAGTCCTGCCTTGACTACAGGAGACTGGTCTAGAAGACCACTTGAGGTCCCTTCCAGTCCTATGAGTC
The DNA here is from genome assembly GCF_015237465.2 of Chelonia mydas. Classification (NCBI taxonomy): domain Eukaryota; kingdom Metazoa; phylum Chordata; order Testudines; family Cheloniidae; genus Chelonia; species Chelonia mydas. The sequence goes on from NC_057851.1 coordinate 11,931,649, forward strand.
AATAATTGTATGATTCTGCGAATATACAGTGATTATGTCAGTCCTTACCTCCAGGAATTTATGATCTAAAAAAGAAGACATGACTGGTGGATGACTCAAACAGGGGCAGGATGAGGTTGAACTTCCCCACTCACAAGCACTTTGAGACTGTATAAACAAGGAAACTTTCCTAGGGTAACGAGAACACAGATGTAAGCTCAGGGGAACACAGCAACACAATACATATGCAAATAAAGAATAAAATACTCCTCCCTTTCTGGTAATGCTGGCAGTAGTCCATTTAACTCCCTTCCCACTGGAGTAATCCCTGGACCTCACCAGCTCACCCATCCACCGTCCCCACTCTCTGTGGGGACAGCAGCATCCACGTGTCTCTTTGCAGGTCTGTCGCCTGTCCAAGGGAGCTAATTGCCTTGTCCCAGCAGAAAGCACCAACACCTATCCCTGATTAATCATTCAGTTTTATTAAAGTGCTGGTTAAGTGGTGTCTTACCAGAGTCCACTCAACTCTGCTGCTGTTCTCTGTGCTATCTCTTAATGCTGAGTTCTTGGTCTGTATTGTTTCTTGCAGTGGAGACCTCACGGGAAGGGAGTCAAGAGTACTTAAGATGCTCAAGTAGGGTCCTGGCTGCTTGGCAATAAGTACTTTCTCACAAGGTAAGAATTCCTTCCCCCTCAATGAGGCCGTCTGGAAGCCCACTAACTCCAAAGTCCAGGTCATGTATTGTTACGGTGACTCCCCCAGGGTCACTAGGGTAGGTAGCCTATGCAAATGAAGCTTTTGATGACAGCACTTTTCTCTTTTCACCAGTAGAGGGAGTAGAGAGCTTCCCCCCACTCCCCACTGGGACTTCTGGCCAGAGGGCTTACATCTACAAAGGTGCCATATTTACAGGAATATAGACATTTGTAAATATCACTACAACCAATTAATGATCTACTTTTGAATTTAATTTTCTATACAAGACATCTGAGACGCCTTTTTGAAGCTCCAAGGATCCCTCTGTTTTCCCCCTTTGCCTCCCCTCCCTTAACCAGGCATTGAGTCAAACAGCCTTCCAACAACTCCTGTGCTGTGCATGTGCATGGGGGGGGGGTCAGTCCAGAGTGATGCAAAATTAGTTACATACATGCATGCACACAGACACACTGCACAAGCTGAATATATTGCCTTTAACCGTTGCCAGTAGGGGAGCGAGAGATTGGTCTTATGTCCCAAGTTCTCTTCACCTATGAGACAGAATGTTGTGCCACCCATTACAGTGATGGCCAAATCCTTCTTTTGGACTCTGAAGTATAGAAGTGACATTTATTAGATGAATCCATCCCAATTCAGTGCAAAAAGCTTTCGTTACAAAACTCCCCCATTCACACGAGTGGAATTTACATTGCCAAAGCCCTGCACTGTAAACTTAAACTCTCATGGGCCAGATCCTTGGTTGGTGGAGCTCTACTGATTTCCATCAGTTGAGGATCTGGACCAATTTCGCTAAGTGACATGATTGTTCTCCATTATCATAGAATCATAGAATATCAGAGTTGGAAGGGACCTCAGGAGGTCATCTAGTCCAACCCCCTGCCCAGAGCAGGACCAATCCCCAACTAAATCATCCCAGCCAGGGCTTTGTCAAGCCTGACCTTAAAAACTTCTAAGGAAGGGGATTCCACCACCTCCCTTCATGTGAACCAGAGAGAACCAAAGAATTATATAAATGTAGGTTCATTCTCCTTTCTGTTTAAACTACTCAAGCCATGGGGTTTTCATCACTTCTGCTGAGAGGCTGTTCCCTCTCCAATTAATCTCAACACTAGAAAACGTTCTTGATATTCAGCTTTTGCTCAAGTTTTCCAGCATCCTTTCCTACTGTGACTGGGTGCGCTCACGCTCTGGCACCTCCTGCTGGTTGTCATGGGAATTAGCTGTGCATGGTAATGAGTCCTCTTTTGGTGGTGTCTCGCCGCCATTGCTTCTGCTCTAGGACCCACATCTCTCCAAGGACCGTGTCTTCAGTGACACAGCCCTCCAGCCGAGCCGCACACTGTGCTCCCCCCTTCCGGGGACCTCCTGCCTGCTATTCAGCCACTTCCCTTAGTGGCTACTGCAGCGAGTTGTCTGGCCCCTTCCTCGTGGACCCAGCATCCTCTTTGCCCTTGCCTCAGGCCTCAGCCTGCAAACCCCAGCAGCCAGCCAGGAGCTATCTCCTGTTCCCCCAGTTCCTGCTCGCAGCACTGCTCTGTGCAGGTTGCTGGCAGTTCTCTCAGCCCTCCAGAGAGTCCTTCCTCCCAGGAGAGAACTGCCTTCCTCTTCCCTGCAGCTCCCTTTTTAAATGGGCCTTCTTGGCCCTGATTGACTGCTCCCTTCAGCCCTTCTCTAATTGGCTGCCATCGGTGCAGCCTCTCTTGGGCTGCTTTTAACCCCTTTTCTGCCAGTGAGAGGCAGCCATCCCATCACACCTTCCTTCAGAACGTTGGGTTATGCCATATATCCTCTCTCCCCATTGAAGACTGGACTATTTTATTTGTTTCCACCTGTGTTTCACAAGTGTTGTAGCTAAAACATGATTGTGAAGTTTTGAGTTCCAAACCCAATTTGTCTTCTTGGTGCATCATGTGGCTTGAGTCAATAGAGTGCTGAAAATTAGATGCATAATTAAAGGTGTTGGGTCCCTGCCCTTTTCAAAGCTATTGACTATAACAGGAGCTCAACACCTCTGCAGAGCAGGCCATTGATTTAGATGCCTAAATTTAAGCATGTACATTTGAAAATTTTGGCTTTAACTTCTCAGGCTTTGTCTTGCTCTAGGTTTTTTATTCAGAATTTTTTTTCTCCATCGCTAACTCTGGTTAAATTTAATTTAATTAATCGCTAACTCTGGTGCAATTCTCCTTGTGGAGAAATGGTGCCTAGTGCAAACAGGACTCCAAGCATTCTCTGGCCTTTTAAGCACCATGCCATCTAAATTTGTCCACAGCAAACACAGAGGTAAAAAACAAAATGGTGGCCTCTGGCACCTTGTCTTCATTTGCTCTCCCATGAATCCTACCAGCGTCAGAGCTGCACCAGTATTAGCAATGGTGGGAAAAATTCTAGTGCTAAAAGAAGCATAATACTTACTTACCCTTTGGAAGTGTTATCGAGATTAAGGCCATGATTCACCAAAGCACTTACACATTTAAATCTTAAGTCCTATTGCCCGCCAAAGGTTTCTTATGTCTACAGGTGGATGGGAAATGGTTTTCCCATTCTATGAAAAATTTTGAGATTTCAGAAAATATTCCCATCCCAAACTGGGATGAAAAGTTGAAATTTGAATTTTTTGCAAACTAATAAATAAATAATAACAACAATGACGATAATCAATAACTAATTAATAACTAATTAATAATAACAACAAAAGCAATAGTAGTAGTAGTAATTCAGGTAAATTGAAACATTTTGTTTTGATAATTTCAAAACGTTTTGTTTTAATTTTGACCATTTTGTAAATTAAAATAATGTTTTGTGCCCAAATTTCAAAATAAAAAAATTATTTTGAACCAGAAAACCATATTTTTTCCTGTCCAAAGTGTCAGAGTAGGATATTTTAACTTTTTAAAAATGCTTTTTCAAATTATTTTCAGTCACGAAATTCATCAAACCAACCCCTTTTCCAGGCAAAGTTTCATTTTTGACAAATCAGCATTTTTCAAAGAAAAAAACATTTCATCAAAAAATTACCAACCAGTTCTATTTATGTCCCATTGATCTGGTCAGTCTAGTTGATCACAATGCTCCCTTTTGACCTTAAAATCTATTAATCTAAAATTAAGTAACTGTTTAAGTCCCACTGACCTCTAAAGTTAAACACATGCTTAAATACTTTAATGAAGCAGGACTTAACCAATTATGAAGCCAAAGTGGGGTTGTACTAGCGTTTCTAAGAGCAGAATTTTGCCTGATGTTGTGATGAAAGTGACGCAAGATGCTTGGATGCAATGTGCTTTTAATAGCAACAATCCAGCCGCCCTCCATCACTATTAGGTTGGCCTGAGTATATCTTTTTCCTTCATGAAAATAGAGGGATTTGAGCAAAAAAGTGATTTCCTGGCTACTGAGAGAACATCTGTCAAAGACATATGGTAAGCCAGTTGGGTCGCTTTGAGAAGCACAACATCAGCCAGCCGATCGCTTAAAAGAAACCAAAAATAAAAATACACAAAAGCAGGCAAACCTATGCAATGGTTCATTTGGCATAAAATTTCTTTCTCATCAAACTCAAACAATGCAATCTACTGCCAGGTGAATTTCACGAGCGGAGTTCTACTTCAAATGGGGTGTTGTGAGATTTAATTAATTGGTGTTTGTAATATGCTTTGAGATCCTCAGATGAAAGATATGGCTACATAAGTGCAAATAACAAACCAAAACAAAGAAACCCCCCACCACCAACAAACCCCCCTCCCAAACCAACAACAAACCTCAACATGAATATGCTGGAGTTAAGATGCCATTATTTCAGCTATGATTAAAGGCTGCCAGCTTTAAAAAACTAGAGCAATGAGCTTGACTGTGGCAGAATGCTACAGAACAGATTTATGACACACAATGGGGCCACTGAGTTGATTAGCAGTGGTGTCCCTTTTAAAAAAATACTTTCTATTCACATTCAGTTTAAATAATTAACATGGTATTTACAAATGCTCCTAAGATCTTTTGTTATCTCATTTGGCATGTGTTGTGCTTTTTTCCCCCCCTAGTAGGTCTAATAAGTAAATTGCAAACATAAATTATTCTTCACCACTCTCCACTCACTTTCCCCCCACTGGCAACCAATCCACTGCAATTCTCTTCCATTCCTATTAATTGGTCCTTAGAGAGTCTCACTCGCGTACCTTTGCAGTGACAGTCAGTGAACATTTCTTAGTAATACTGAGTCAGAAGCCCTGTGATAGCTCACAAGTCACATACTCAACTGGAGCTGTTACTACTCCCGTCCATTATATTTAATGCATGAGACTTCTTAACTGGCATGGCTAAGGTGATGGCTCAGACTTTACTTCCAGAGTTTCTCTGGTTATTTTAAAATATATTTATATTTTTTGAAGAATTATAACTGTATGGCAGATCATACTGGGCACAGCAGTATGGTAAGCTATATTTCCTCTTGCTAGTTGTAGTCGCAAAATGATAAAGTAAGGACAAATTAAACCTCTGCAGGAGAGAGAGAAAATAGCCAAGGTCTTCCTTGACACTGATTTTGTCCACAAAGCAAAAATTTGGGGCCTGGAAAATTTTAATATAGAACAAAATCCATGCTGATTTTCAGCAGTCCAGCATGTGTTCATGCAAGTCACATTATTGCTGTTCATATTACAGCAATGCTGAAAGGTCCCAACCTAGGTCAGTGCCACGCTGTGCTAAGGGCTGTACATGCAATTAGAGAGTGTCCCTGGTCTGAAGCACCTACAATAGATAAGACAGCATCAGGGTGGGAGAAAGCAAGTATTATTATCCCCACTTTACAGATGGGGACCAAAGGCACAGCGGTGAAGGTCTGGATGCACAAAAGGAATTAGGCACTTGGAAAATCACTGCAATTCACACAGCTCGTGTCAGGCGCCTAAGCACCTATACAATGAGTGAGGAGAGATAGGTGCCTTTGGATGCAATCCACGAAGCCAGCACACTAGGCAGAGAGTCACCGAAGCTAGCCAATGGGAGATGCCGATGAGAGGGCTGTCAGCCCCTTGCATTCACACAGAGGCTATGTCTACACTACTGCGGTAAGTCAACCTATGCTATGCAACTCCAGCTACGTGAATAACGTAGCCGGAATTGACATACCTTAGGTCAAATTACCGCGGGGTCTACACGGTGTCTCCCGTTGACTTACCTTACTCTTCTCGTCGGGGGTAGAGTACAGGGGTCGACTGGAGAGAGATCTGCGGTCGATTGGGTGGGTCTTTACTAGACCCGCTAAATTGACCACTGGTGGATTGATCTCAGAGTGTCAATCCCCGCAGCAGTGTAGACCTGCCCAGAGAGGCACTTAAGTCCAGGCTGTAGGAAGGCCCCTGTCTGTGCTTGCAGTTCACAGCCAGGATCCTCTATACCATTTTGTAGGAAAGCAGAAGAGGAGGAGTTAGGCACCTATGCCATTTTGTGAGGAAGAGGGGATGATCGTGGTGCCACCTTATAACTTTTAGCCCAGTGGCTAGAGAACGTATCCAGAATACACCCAGGCAACTTGCCCCCCTGCCCTTATCACTGGACTTCAGACGCACTCCTGCTTTCTCTTGTTGGCCCAATGACTATTTAAGTATTTTTCCACAGTGGAACAGTTACTGGGCCAGAGAGAGAGCCTGTGCGAGAGAATGACTCTGTGGCAAGGGCACCCCTCTAGGAGGTGGGAGATGCTGGGTCCAGTCCCCCTGCTCTAATCACGCTTTATTTATCCATCCTGGAACAGCTTCAACAGGAAAGATTGAAGGAGCCGCATCTTAGAATATCCAGTGATTGCACACATCTCCTGAGAAGCGGGAGACCCCCATCAGAATCCTTTCTCCCCCTCTGGTTGGAGGGTGGAAATTGAACCTCAGTCTCCCACATCCCAGGCAAGTGGTCTTGAAGTCTTGAAATCAGGGGTCTCAAACTCAATTTACCATAGAGCCAGTACCAGTCCTCAAATCCTCCCAGCGGGCCAATAATGTCACTGAAGATGGTGTTCAGAAAAGAAAACATTCATATTATATTTTTATTTTGAATTTATTAGCAATAAAACTGTCATACAACTTTATACAATTCTTCGCCTGCCAGAGTTTTTAGTGTTTGCTAGACACCTGGCAACGCTTCAGTTCTGTCAGTTTGACGTTTGGCCTCAGTGACTGAGCAGTTGAAACCTTCAGGATTGCAGCAAGGTGGGCATCAGATAGTTGTGTTCGGTATTTTGACTGGTTTATAGTTATTATGGAAAAAAGTGACACTGCTTCCATGGCTGACTCTGCCTGGCAACTAGTGATGGTATCTCTGTCCCTCTTCCCCAGCCAATGGGAGCTGCGGGGGGGGACGGGGACAGCAGAGCCTGCAGCAGACATTGCTGGCAGCGTGGCTGCGTGCATCTCTCCTCTGTGGGCCGCAGTGGGGAGGTTCTCGGGTCACAGATGGCTCGTGGGCCTGGACTTTGAGACCCCTGCTTTAAATCCTAACTCAGCCAGAGTTTAGGGGTTTCTTACAGCTGTGGGTGAGCGAGGTTCTGCGGCCTGCAATGTGCAGGAGGTCAGACCTGATGATCATGATGGTTCATTCTGATTGTAAAGTCCATGAGTCCATGAGCCTAATCACTGGCCTAAATATTATGAGGTGGGCACTACCACCTCCTCCTTTGATGGATACTGAATGGGATCTGATCCGGTAGTCAGCCTCTATACACACCTACTGGATCAGGCCCTGCATGTGACTTAGTTGACCAAACACCGATCTTCTCCTGGTTTGTGAATTGCTCTTGGGCTTATGTGTGAGACAGGCATCCAGGTGCCTTGAGGGAGGCAAAATGCAGCATGCCCAGAGGCAGGAACATAGGTGCCCTGGGAACTTTTACTCTGAAAACTTAGGTTCGATGAAATGCAGGTGCCTACAGAGGTTAGACAGGAGTTTTGTACATCACAGTGGAGCCAAAATTGTCTTTAGGCACCTAATGCCTTTTGTGCATCCAGGCTGAAGTGACTTGTGCAAAGTCACCCAGGAAGCTATGACAGCTGAGATTTGAAGGCAGATTTTCTGAGCATCAAACTAGCACCCTAAGCACAAGACCCTTCTTCCTCAACCCCACGACATATGTTGTCAAAACAAAGCACTGAGTTTTGGCTGAGGAAATGAGCACCTTGCTCCTTAGGCCAGGTCTACCCTAGAAAAGGTTTAGCGATACAGCAAATCCTCCTAGTGCATGCTCAGCGTATACTAGTAAGAAAGTGCATTTGCTGTAATAGCTTTTACCAGTTTGGAAAGCCAAAGGGTTTTTATGCCAGTGTAACTGCAGCTACACTAGGACTTTTGCTGGTATAAAACTGTAGCAAAATAAAATAAATAAATAAATACCCCCCCCCCCCCCCGATGTTATTATACTGGCAAAAGTCTCTAGAGTAGACCAGGCCTTGGACCTGCTCCCTGCCCCTTGCCAGAATTTAGGCAGATTATCCTCCTACTTAAACATTGATGCCAGTGGAGAATCATAGATGTAAATGAAAGGAGAATGTGTTTCATGGACTCTGTGTGATTTAAAAACAAACAAACAACAAAACGACACAGGACTAGGGTCAGGGCAGCTCATCTAATTTAGCAAAAACCCGGTCTGATCATATCCAAACCCAGCCAGATATGGTGGAACAATATTGCATCAAGCTGAGGTCTGATATTACAGCTAGAAATTTAGACCATAAGATTCTGGGGGCAAAGACCGATCACTTGCTATCACTAACCTTACTCCTGCATCCCCAGGAAGCTCACAAAATGTTAAGGCAACCCAAGTAACAGTGACAATTTAGCGCACTAAAGAAGAGTCAAGGTTTAAACAGAAAGTCAGTCTTAACATGGGCAAAGGCTGGTGCCTTGCCCTATGTTTGCATAGCAGCTAGTACAACGGAGTGCCGACCTGGCTGAGTCCTCTACGCACGACTGCATTATAAATGTTAACTAATAATAATAGAGCTAGGCAGTTGTAGTCCAACTGTGGAAAACACTCAGTAACAACATAACAAGTCTCTGCAGAAGTATCAGTGAGAATCACAGCAATTTAGATTAAATCTCAGGGAAAACTTCCCAACTGTAAGAACAGCAGGAGAATGGAACAGACTGCCTAGGGAGGTTGTGGATGCCTCTTCACAGGAAGTTTTCAAAAAGAGGCTTCACACCCATTTGTCTTAGAGGTTTTAGACACAACAAATTCTGCATCTTGGCAGGGGGTTAGACTAGATGACCCTTGTGGTCCCTTCGGACCCTATGGTTCTGTGATTCTGTGAATAAGGCCATTTATATGCCTCTCATATGCAAAATAAAAGCATGTTTATGTGCCCAACAAGGAACAAGTCTATAACTCCATGCAATCTCGGCACATTCAGAAGATGGACTGGATGATCTAATAGGTCTTGTCCATCTCTAACTTCTGTGATACATCCAGTATAAAGCACCAGGGAACAATTCGCTGGCATGCGTGCCACAGGCTTCCAAATGCATCAGGAAACTGTCATACAGTTGATAGCATTTGTCACTGTACAGAGTTCTCTTACAGATGGCGTTCAAGAATGGTTCAGTAATTCACAGATCACTGTCCCCATTTGGCTTCTCAAGGAGGTGCAAATATTTCAGTGTGGAGATGTACAGTCATTTTCATCTTTGTGTCTGGGTGTCTTCACGCTGAGAGATGTGTCTTTGAAAAAAAAATCTGAGTGTGAAGAAGAACCTGGGCAGAGTCTCTTGTATATTAACAAGACAGATACACGCATGGAATTACACCTCCACTCACCAACTCCCTTGTATGGGGTCTCAGAGTTTCTATAGTCATCGTGATATTCCTGATTGTTAGTGATTTCTCTGAGACCTTGACATGGGCCAACCTATCGTCGTCTGGTAACTTAGCTGTTTAGCATCTATGCGACTGTGAAGTAGGTTGAACAGCAGTTCAGCCACCTAAGGGTGCAGGGAATTTTTTCACAAGACATGGCCTCAGTTCTTCAGTACTTGAGAGAGTAGAATCTGTATTATTGGTAAGGTGGGATAAAAACACTCCTTTGGACAGATCACGCCCCATTGGCAGAGTGGCCCAGGTGGGGTCGGGGACATAAAAGGGGATGTTTGCCCAGAGCCCCTCATTTGAGAAGGCCCCCAAAACAAGTGGCACTGCAACTTGGTACAAACCCAAGCGGTGCTGCGAAGCCACATGCCAGGTCACAAAGCCTGGAACAGGGAGCCGGGCCTAGCCCCATGGGACAGGAGCCGCCGCTGCTGGGTGAATCAGGAGGGGGTTTGCTTTCTCCCCTCCCAGGACCTCCCTTGAGTAGTAACTTTTTTGGGAAGGGTGGCAGGGCCCTCAGTTTCCAATTTTGCCCCAGGCCCCCAAGAACCTCTGCGCGGCCCCGCCTGTTAGAGATCTGTTAGGGCCAGTGTGGGTCTGGGGGAGGAATCAGAGACACCCACCCCTCTCTGGAGTCTGAAGGGATCTGAAGATAAATAATTTCTGTACTGAAGCCAAGCTGGGTGAGTGTGTTCACTAGAGCTGAACAACACCAATTAGACATAATAGTCGCAATAGCGCCAGGAGTCCAGCAGGTCAGTGTCCCACTGTGCTAAAATAAGTGCTGTGCAAAACTATAGGACATGATGGTCCCTACCCCGCAGACCTTAGCGTCTAAGGGGCAGAATGTAATTTTGGGAGCAGTTGTGACTTTCAGGTCCAGAGTGTGGCTATGAAGCCACAGCCTGGGCTGAAGCGTGTGGTGCAACAGCACTGCGGCGGGAACCCCCAGCAGGCATGCCAGCTAACCGAGCTAGATTTCTTTCTGGCAGCTCCAGAGAGAACACATACCAACAGGACATCTGCCACCCTTACCGAATAGTCACTTCTGCAGCCAGCCAGCTATGGCACGGGCCCACCCTCAGACTTGTCTCTCCTCACCCATTTTTCTGTAGCAAGCATCTGCTGGGCTGCGAACAGGGATCAGTGTCTGTGCTCTTCACTACGATTATGTCTCGTCCCTGCAAAGAGCCACAGGGCAGGAGGGGCGCGTCCTGGCACAGCTCGGGGCCCAGCACATTTGAGCCCTAAATATAGAAACATCAGACAAAAAGGGCTGCAGTTCACTGAGAACCTCTTCCTGCCACTGTAGGAATTAATTTCCTGGGCAGCATCCACAAAACACTAAGAAATGACCCCTGCTCATGCTCTAGAGGAAAAGCACGCTCAAGATACCGGCCAGCCTGCAATGGGAGAAAAGAGTCCAAGGGCCAGATCCTGAGCCGGAATAAATCAGTATAGTCCATTGAAATCAATGTACAGTGTACGTACGATCAGACAACTGAGGATGTGGGGGCACAAACTGTGCTGATCAATTCAACCCTGTGCATGAGAGTAAGAATCTTCATATTGTTAAGTTTCAGAGTAGCAGCCGTGTTCGTCTGTATCCGCAAAAAGAACAGGAGGACTTGTGGCGCCTTAGAGACTAACACATTTATTTGAGCATAGGCTTTCATGAGCTACAGCTCACTTCATCGGACGCATGCAGTGGAAAATACAGTGAGGAGATTTATATACATAGAGAACATGAAACAATGGGTGTTACCGTACACACTGTAAGGAGAGTGATCACTTAAGATGAGCTATTACCAGCAGGAGAGCTGGGGGAGGAGGGGAACCTTTTGTAGTGATAATCAAGGTGGGCCATTCCCAGCAGTTGACAAGAATGTCTGAGGAACAGTTGGGGGCGGGGGGGAAATAAACATGGGGAAATAGTTTTACTTTATGTAATGACCCATCCACTCCCAGTCTCTATTCAAGCTTAAGTTAATTGTATCCAGTTTGCAAATTAATTCCAATTCAGCATATTCATATTGTTAAGTACTGTTATTTACCCAGGATTCCACTGTCCTAAAACAGCAAAACAAGTAATTCTTTCTTTCTTTCTTTCTTTCTTTCTTTCTTTCTTTCTTTCTTTCTTTCTTTCTTTCTTTCTTTCTTTCTTATCATGTCAAATACTGTAATTGTATAATTCCTAAAACTCTTTGGTTTCCACATTTATTAAAAGCATAGGATGTTTGCCCTTAAATCACTAAGCCAAACAGAAGAAGATCTGTTTTGCAGAGAAAGATGAATTCATAACAGTTAACAATTGAATACCATTATGCATCCAAAGCCCAGAGAGAGAGAGAGAGATTCCACTGAAAAAGGGCCAGTCCTCGCCATATGCTTTTCAAAAGGGCAAGACATGCTCCATCTGCCTAGATATTCAAAGCCAGATTTTCAAAAGTATTGCGACTGCAACACTCATGCCCACAGATCAGGCTGCCATATGTCCCCATTCTATCACTTGCCCCTGAAGTTGGCTGCTTTTGCAAAAATGTCATCCTATAACTGGCTGCTTCAAGGCACTTCTTAAAAGTTGGGCCCTTTATGCTGAAGAACACCACAAACACTGATGAGTCACAATGGCAAATGAGAATTAAGAGTCTCATTTCCTGGTATTGCCAATCTTGCGAGGATTCAGGCATCCTCTCTTGTCACTGTGTGCAGCCTTTTAGTTTTTGTTATTAATTATGAGTCATTGATGAACTACACAGAGCCTAAAAGTCTGCAGGTGCTTTACAGAGCTCATCCAAGCATATGGGCCCAGATTCTCAGAGGTATTTAGGTGCCTAATTTGCTTTGAAGTCAATGAGAGTTAAGCCCCCAAATATCTTTGAGTATCTGGGCCATAGTCCCTGCCTCAAAGAGCTGAGGTGTGATTTTAGATGGGACAAAATAAACAAGCATGGCAAACAATGGTGGGGAATGGGGTGAGGAGGGTCAGAGATGTAAGATCACATGGTCACTCAGGCCTTACCTGCACTGGGGAATTGCCCTAATACAACCATTTGTGGCTAATCAGCAGAGTTTATCTGCACCAGTGCCAGTCGCCAGGGTTTGATTCTCCTCTCAGACCTGTGTAAATCAGGAGTCTCTTCACTGAAGTCAGTGGAGCTAGAGAGTTTTGACACTGGTGTAACTGAGAGGAGAATGATGCCCCTAGTGTAGACAGGCAAAGCTTTAATTTGCATCAGTGGAGTTTACCCCTACTTGAGAATATTGCAAAATCTTGGCTTATAGCATTTTATCATGTCTACACTGGGGGTATGTCTACACTTCAATCTGGGGCGGGGGGTTCCCAGTTCGACGAGACATACCCATGCTAGCTCTGATTGAGCCAGCATGCTAAAAATTGAGTGTAGCCACAGTGGTGCAAGCGGCGGGAGGGGCTAGCTGCCCCAAGTATGTATCCAGCCAAGACACTAGGGATGAGGCTCATGCAGGCTGCTATGCTCTCTCTCCAGAAAATCAGGATGAAGCACTTAAAAGCTTAAACCATCTCCAGAGCCAGATGCAAATAGTCTCCTCATCTAAAAGGGAAAGGAAAATGTTTAAACCACACATCCTATCTTTTAAAGGCTCCATCAGTAACTGACCTAAACAGCACATGACAAACCACTGGCGACCTGTGTTTTATTCCTGGCTCTGCCACTGGCCTGCTTGGTGACCTTGGGCAAGTCACATCACCTCTCTTTGTGCCTCAGTTTTCCCATATGTAAAACGGGGGTGATTCCTAGATTACAGGGCAGAAAATACCATTGTGATCTTCTAGTTAGACCTCCTGTATGATACAGATCATAGGACTTCCCTGAATGAATTTCTGTTTGAACTAGAGCATCCATCAAAACCCTTGGTAAGTTGTTCCAGTGGTTAATTACCTTCACTATTAAAAATGTGCACCTCATTTCTCATCTGAATTTGCCCAGCTTCAACTTCCAGCCACTGGATCATTATAAACCTTTGTTTGCTAGACTGAAGAACCTGCTATTGTCATATTTCTGTTCCGCATATAGGTACTTATAGGGAACATCTACTCTGCAAAGAAAAACCTGCTATTTTTAGCCCTGGAGCCCTTTCATATAATCCCATTCATAAATTTACAAAGCTAATTAGGATATTTACCCCGCATTATTCCTATTGGGATTCTATTCCAGAACCTCACTCCTCTGATGGTTAGAAACCTTCTTCTAATTTCCACCCTAAATTTATTCACAGCCAGTTTATACCCATTTGTTCTTGTGCCAACATTGTCCTTTATCCTAAAGAGTTCTTTTCTCTCCATGATGCTTACCCCCACGTTCCCCTGATGTATTTATAGAAAACAATCATATCCTCTATCAGCCTTCATTTTGTTAGGCTAAATAAGCCAAGCTCTTGTAGACTCCTTTTGTAAGGTAGGCTCTCCATTACCACGATCATTGTAGTAGTTCTTCCCTGCACCTTTCGCAGTTTGAATTAATCGTTCTTGAACATGCTTGACTAGAACTGTACAAAATATTCCAGATGAGATTTTAGCAGTCATATATGACTCTTCCCTATCTCTACCGGAAATACCTCCCCTGATATATCCTAGTGTACAGTGTTAGCATATCAGAATGGCATTGACTTGCAACAAACCATGTTACACTCATTTTGCTGGGATGTGAATGACTGTACAAGGTCTAAAGCTGTGGAGAGTCAAGCCCATTCTGCACCACATTACTCGAATCCCACCGCTACTGCAATTAATTATGGCTACTGTGGCAAAACCCACCTGAAGTAAACGTAGCCATAAGAACATAAGAACGGCCATACTGGGTCAGACCAAAGGTCCATCTAGCCCAGTATCCTGTCTTCCGACAGTGGCCAATGCCAGGTGCCCCACAGGGAATGAACAGAACAGGTAATCAAGTGATCCATCCCCTGTCACTCATTCCCATCTTCTGGCAAACAGAGGCAAGGGACATCATCCCTGCCCATCCTCTCTAATAGCCATTGATGGACCTATCCTCCATGAACTTATCTAGCATTTTTTTGGACCTTGTTATAGTCTTGGCCTTCACAACATCCTCTGGCAAATACTTCCTTTGTTTGTTTGTTGCCAGCTACATGAATGCAAAAGGCAACTACTGTGTAATCTCAAAACAAGTCTCTTCTATGGGTTGAATCCTGCCCTCATGACAAACACATCCCTGGTTTGTTTGTTCAGAGCTTCTCCTGCTGGTGTGTGGTCCCGATTCAAAGCCCCCTGCGTTTGGTAGTGATGTGATCTGCACTCCATTAATTCTGCCTGAATTTCATGCTGATCAAGATGTGGTCCCCCAGGTTCATGGGAGTCAAATAATGGGGGGGGCCTTGATGAATTCTCTGTTGGCTCATATCCAAGCTCCCACATGGGTGAAGGGTGAAGAAGAAAGTGACTGTTCACCAGGTGGGAAGTTTTCCATGCTCAATTAGGTCTAAAAATAATGTCTCTATCTGGCTCTCTTCTAATTTCAATACAGTGCCTAGCCTTATAAATTCTTCAGGATGTGACATTCTATGTTTCATCTATTCTTCATATACAAAATGTTTTTTCCCCATATTTCACTTTTGAAACCGTACAAGCTGTTAAAATTTCCATCCCTTCTGCTCCATTTCCCCACTAAAATTCTAGCACATACCATATGAATTGTTAACCCAAACACCTGCTACGCAAATGGTCCTTAAAGTCGGGTAAAGCAATGGAAAGCTGAGGACTACAGAGCAAAACCAGGACTCTTTCACACACAGAGGGCCATGCGCTGCGTTGCCAGGGACACCTACAAGCTTCAACATACCTCAAGGAGGCATAGAGGCATAGACCAGTAGGAAGGGACCTAGGAGAGGGTGTTAGTTTGTCCGCAGGTAAGAAATGCTGACTGTATGGTACTCAAGAGCACAGTTCGGAACCCAGTGGCTTGGAACTCGATGGAGTGGGTGGGCCTGGGATCCCCTACCCATCCCTGCTCCTACTGCCATGGACTCTAACCACGAGGTGGGGCTACTGCTGCAGAATGTAGCCACTTAATAAGGACCAATAATACTTGTTGCAGTGCAATGCAAAAAAACAAATAAAAATGTTTTCTTTAGCGGCTCTTTACATCAGCTCTTATCTAGAGCAGAGTGACATTTTTCTACCAAACCCTTTTTTCAGTTAAAAATGGAGATGTATTGATACCAAAATGTTTCATGAATTCATGTCAGTTTAGCTGAATCGTTTATTTTAAAATCCCCCACCCCCCCCCAAAAAAAAATCAAAACATGTCATTTTGATATTTTCAAAATGAAATACTCTGAGTTTTTGGTTCGAACAACTTGTCATCTAAACATTTCCTTTAATTTTTGTGACAGGGTCAGGCTAGATGGCTACAAGAGAGTGGTCGAAGGTAGATACATTAGTTCCAGGTTAAGCAGGTCCCTTTTCCCTGGGTAGGATAACAGGGGCTATTCCAGAAAACTCAGGAACTTTCTAGAACTAATAAAGGCAGGCAGGCTAATTAGGACACCTGTAGCCAATTGGGAAGCTTCTAGAATTAATTAAGGCTAATCAGGACACCTGGTTTAAAAAGGCTGTCACTCCAGTTAGTGAGGTGTGCGCATAAGGAGCTGGGAGTGAAAGGATGTGCTGCTGGAGGACTGACGAGCACAAGCATTAAAAGACATCAGGAGGAAGGTCCTGTGGTGAGGACAAAGAAGGTGTTGGGAGGAGGCCATGGGGAAGTAGCCCAGGGAGTTGTAGCTGTTGCATAGCTGTTCCAGGAGGCACTCTAAACAGCTGTAGTCCACAGGGCCCTGGGCTGGAACCTGGGGTAGAGGGCGGGCCCAGGTTCCCCCAAACCTCCCAACTCCTGACCCAACACAGGAACTTCCACTAGAGGTGAAGGTCTCTGAGCTGGTCCCTGACCCACGTGGTGGATCAGCAGAAACTGCGGGGATTGTTCTTATTCTTTTTTCCCCATGCTGGCCAGTGATGAGGTTATCTGAGTGAACGGCAGATTTGAGCCATGAAAGTGGCCAAACTGACGGCTGCCGTGAATCTCTGAGGCGAGCAAAATCCGCCAATAAGCGCAGGACCCACCAAGGTAGAGGAGGAACTTTGTCACATTTTATTTTTAAAAAATCCAAAAACATAAAAAAGGACCAAAATCAAAATGCAACACCTTTTGGGGATCAAACAAGACATTTTGTTCAACCTGAAATTATTATCAATTATTATTATTATATGCTGAAAATTTTGAAAATTTTCATTTTTGGTCTGAATCAAAACAACCTCCCCCCCAACTTTTCAAAATTGCCAGTGCATCAAAAAATCCATTATTCATTGAACTCTGCTCTTCACAATACGAACGTGTAAGCAATGTTACACATCCTTATATGTGAGTAGGTGGTTCTGTACCTCAGTAAATATCTATCTCTATATGTACCCATAAATATTTTTCTAGAGAGTTTTTGTAACAACAGCATTCGTTTCTTTACTCCACCCTCAGTACTCAGCATACTGTTGCCCTCTCCAAAAGTTCTGTCAGTGACAACATGGAACATGGGGGTGTTGCCATTTTACACAGATTCTGTGGCATTTTTACTGTTCAATGAAGGATCTCCCAGACGCAAGTCGTCTGGACTGATTTAAACACAGATTGACACAGTAGAACTTGCAATGTGAGCATTCATTGGAATTTAAGAGTATATATGTTAACTTCAAATCCCTCCTTAAAATTCTTCTTTGCCATGAGGCGTCAAAAAACTTGAGAGGAGTTAGACGCCTATTGTGTTGACCAATATCGTCTCCTTGTTTCATTGCACTCCCCACCTCGGTCTGTCCTGCAAAAGTCACTGAAGGCTGTCATGTTTTCGTTCTGGTTTTCTTCAATCTTTTTGAAGTCTCTAGCTCTTGAAACTAGGCAGATATCATCTGCAGACTTGAATGGCCTTGAGACTGTTGGAGGTAGATAATTCATGAATATGTTGAAAAAAGTTGGAATGTGAAAATTTGGACCCCTGATGGTGTCCGGTCTTCTGGATCCTTCATGTGCTCAGTTTATTGCCTACTGTTGCTTGGAATTGTCTCTTTTAAAACATCATTTCCGTAGCTATACCAACCTGTCAAGGTAACATCTTTAACATCTTAACCAGCGGGCCATATCATATGCTGCTGTCAAATCATGAAATACAGGCCCGATTGGAAGAAGTGGAGACTTAAGCCCAATATGTCAAAGACAGCACTGAGGTAGCTCAGAAAACTAAGAGCAGAAATGGCCTCCTGAATAAGCTTGCGGGCTTAACTTGGGGTGCGCACATGTGCAAACATTATGCAACTTGCTCTAGCTGCCTGCTACTCAGTTGAGGAATGCTGTGCTCTTCTCTGGTTAAACTCTGACCACACAAGGCTAGTTGACATACAATTGAATCAAACAATGACAATAATAACAGGGGCTATGAGACCAATAAACACCTCTCTAATAGCCTGCCTCCTAATGTCATGCATTATATTGCAGAAAAGAATCTCGACAAAAGCTAGAAGATGCCATAACTACCACTTTTTAAAGATATATGGGAAGCACCTCACCACCGACTCATCAGCAGAGGACCAATCTGGATGATGTTGCTGCCACCTCTATGGCAGACACTTCCACATTGTGGGGAGCGGAATGGGAATGAGCTGCTCTTTCTGTGAGAAACTCTATCCTCATCGCTCAGCCTGATGAGAGACTGCCTGGCTTCGAGCTGCCATGCTACCTCTGGTGAAAGCTCAGTCATTTCAGATGTGGGTGGTGAGGTGTGTGGCAAATGACCACACCTGGGGACTGAGGAACAGCTACCTGTGTAACTGGGGATGCCACACACCTACTGAATGGCTGCTCATCTCATGCTGGTCTATTGGGAATACTTTCCAGACTCTGCACTGCTTACCGTGAGGCTATTGAATGGCTACAACTTGAGATATCTATTTAAGCCCTTTTGACATTTTCTTTTTGATTTCTACATCTCTGTTTTATCTACCTACTTTAGAGTTTGTATTTTGAACTTTTTTGCATCTTTATTATACCACTTGTGCATTTGTTAATAATAGTTGGTATGTCCGTATCCATTGAACTATGGCTCACACTAGTGCCATTTACCCCATTTGGAACTGACAAGGTATTACATCAGATAGCTCTGGAGTGCTGGACTGCTCTGTGGATCTGGGATAGCACATGGTGCTGGACCTCCATGTGGGACTGGGATACCACATGAGTCTGGGCTACCATGTGGATTTGGGCTGCCGTGTGGTTCCTGATGGTGGTTTTACTACCACTCCACACACACACACACACACACAAACACACACAAGGATGCAGACACACACGTCCTTCCTACCACATGAGCTACATGAGGGAATTTAAGATACTCATTTCTGTCCATTAGCTTTGGATCATGAGTTCATACTTATTTGTTTGTTAAGTGCAAACAGTTTATAGTCCAGATAACAGTGTCCTAATTGCACAAACACTTATGCACATGGTTCATTCTACAAATAGTTTCATTCTTGGGTATGTTTCCAATCAGAAATCTCCCTGAACTCAAAACAGCACGATGTGGGACCATGTAACTGATCTCTTCGTCTCTTCCTTCTCCCCAGAACCACTGAATCATAGAAAGGACATTTGCAAAGAAGCTATGGGGAATAATGCCATGAGGACCCACTGCTGTCACTGTCACTGCTGTCACTATAAGAGTTTTGGGGCTTTTCAGGTGCATTTTGCTATCCTCCACTATATATGATACAAGGTAGCATGTGGGTCCACGTGTATTGACTGGAAAGACTAGCCACAGATTATATTTTCTCCTTGTTGTTCTGCATTGGCCATCTGTGTCACTAGAGCAAGCTCCTGGAAGCTCATCCATGCCTTTACTTCCTGTAGTCTAGATTGCTATACATCCCTGTTTGCTGGCCCACTGAATAAAGTGATCCTATAACTTCAGCTTGTTCCATATTCCATTACCAGGCTGCCTAAGAATCATGCGATAAAACATGTCTTATGGCAATTTTTAGCACCCTGGCACTAGCTGATGGCCAAGCAAATGATTGATGTCATGATTATGTTGGTGATAATAATCATTCTTTGTGGATACAGTTCTGATCCGATCTGGGATCTGATCTCCATGTACACTCTGCCTCGCTTACTGGATGCAGATAGTCCCCTTCTGGGATAATAGCATGCTCTTGACCTCTCAATAGCTAAGTGTAGGGCAAAGATCCAAAATAAGAGACACAATATTTCTGCAGATTTAAAATAATGCAAGATCAATTTATTTGTAATATACAACATTGCTTACAATGTCCCAAAATGTATCAATTAAAAATAATGTCTAACCCATACATTGCATTCATTAGTGGATTAGTCCTGCAAGGCTGGCTTTGATCCAGCAAAATACCTGAGTAGAAAAATAGGTGTTAATAATAAATATAGATTATTTTTCTAACTGCCAGTCCTGCAAACTAAAACTGGGATCTGAAAATCAACCCATATTCTTTCTAGCTTGTGCATAGAATCATAGAATCATAGAATCATAGAATATCAGGGTTGGAAGGGACCCCAGAAGGTCATCTAGTCCAACCCCCTGCTCGAAGCAGGACCAAGTCCCAGTTAAATCATCCCAGCCAGGGCTGTGTCAAGCCTGACCTTAAAAACCTCTAAGGAAGGAGATTCTACCACCTCCCTAGGTAACGCATTCCAGTGTTTCACCACCCTCTTAGTGAAAAAGTTTTTCCTAATATCCAATCTAAACCTCCCCCATTGCAACTTGAGACCATTACTCCTCGTTCTGTCATCTGCTACCATTGAGAACAGTCTAGAGCCATCCTCTTTGGAACCCCCTTTCAGGTAGTTGAAAGCAGCTATCAAATCCCCCCTCATTCTTCTCTTCTGCAGACTAAACAATCCCAGCTCCCTCAGCCTCTCCTCATAAGTCATGTGCTCTAGACCCCTAATCATTTTTGTTGCCCTTCGCTGGACTCTCTCCAATTTATCCACATCCTTCTTGTAGTGTGGGGCCCAAAACTGGACACAGTACTCCAGATGAGGCCTCACCAGTGTCGAATAGAGGGGAACGATCACGTCCCTCGATCTGCTGGCAATGCCCCTACTTATACATCCCAAAATGCCATTGGCCTTCTTGGCAACAAGGGCACACTGCTGACTCATATCCAGCTTCTCGTCCACTGTCACCCCTAGGTCCTTTTCCGCAGAACTGCTGCCTAGCCATTCGGTCCCTAGTCTGTAGCGGTGCATTGGATTCTTCCATCCTAAGTGCAGGACCCTGCACTTATCCTTATTAAACCTCATCAGATTTCTTTTGGCCCAATCCTCCAATTTGTCTAGGTCCTTCTGTATCCTATCCCTCCCCTCCAGCGTATCTACCACTCCTCCCAGTTTAGTATCATCCGCAAATTTGCTGAGAGTGCAATCCACACCATCCTCCAGATCATTTATAAAGATATTGAACAAAACCGGCCCCAGGACCGACCCCTGGGGCACTCCACTTGACACCGGCTGCCAACTAGACATGGAGCCATTGATCACTACCCGTTGAGCCCGACAATCTAGCCAGCTTTCTACCCACCGTATAGTGCATTCATCCAGCCCATACTTCCTTAACTTGCTGACAAGAATACTGTGGGAGACCGTGTCAAAAGCTTTGCTAAAGTCAAGAAACAATACATCCACTGCTTTCCCTTCATCCACAGAACCAGTAATCTCATCATAAAAGGCGATTAGATTAGTCAGGCATGACCTTCCCTTGGTGAATCCATGCTGACTGTTCCTGATCACTTTCCTCTCATGTAAGTGCTTCAGGATTGATTCTTTCAGGACCTGCTCCATGATTTTTCCGGGGACTGAGGTGAGGCTGACTGGCCTGTAGTTCCCAGGATCCTCCTTCTTCCCTTTTTTAAAGATTGGCACTACATTAGCCTTTTTCCAGTCATCCGGGACTTCCCCCGTTCGCCACGAGTTTTCAAAGATAATGGCCAAGGGCTCTGCAATCACAGCCGCCAACTCCTTCAGCACTCTCGGATGCAACTCGTCCGGCCCCATGGACTTGTGCACGTCCAGCTTTTCTAAATAGTCCCTAAACACCTCTATCTCCACAGAGGGCTGGCCATCTCTTCCCCATTCTGTGATGCCCAGTGCAGCAGTCTGGGAGCTGACCTTGTTAGTGAAAACAGAGGCAAAAAAAGCATTGAGCACATTAGCTTTTTCCACATCCTCTGTCACTAGGTTGCCTCCCTCATTCAGTAAGGGGCCCACACTTTCCTTGGCTTTCTTCTTGTTGCCAACATACCTGAAGAAACCCTTCTTGTTACTCTTGACATCTCTTGCTAGCTGCAGCTCCAGGTGCGATTTGGCCCTCCTGATATCTTTCCTACATGCCCGAGCAATATTTTTATACTCTTCCCTGGTCATATGTCCAACCTTCCACTTCTTGTAAGCTTCTTTTTTATGTTTAAGATCCGCTAGGATTTCACCATTAAGCCAAGCTGGTCGCCTGCCATATTTACTATTCTTTCGACTCATTGGGATGGTTTGTCCCTGTAACCTCAACAGGGATTCCTTGAAATACAGCCAGCTCTCTTGGACTCCCTTCCCCTTCATGTTAGTCCCCCAGGGGATCCTGTCCATCTGTTCCCTGAGGGAGTCGAAGTCTGCTTTCCTGAAGTCCAGGGTCCATATCCTGCTGCTTACCTTTCTTCCCTGCGTCAGGATCCTGAACTCAACCAACTCGTGGTCACTGCCTCCCAGATTCCCATCCACTTTTGCTTCCCCCACTAATTCTACCCGTTTTGTGAGCAGCAGGTCAAGAAAAGCGCCCCCCCTAGTTGGCTCCCCTAGCACTTGCACCAGGAAATTGTCCCCTACGCTTTCCAAAAACTTCCTGGATTGTCTATGCACCGCTGTATTGCTCTCCCAGCAGATATCAGGAAAATTAAAGTCACCCATGAGAATCAGGGCATGCGATCTAGTAGCTTCCGTGAGTTGCCGGAAGAAAGCCTCATCCACCTCATCCCCCTGGTCCGGTGGTCTATAGCAGACTCCCACCACTACATCACTCTTGTCATGCATAATCATACATGACAAGGATTCTGCTACTGTAGTTTAGGGCTTGATCCTTTTGTGACTGAGGTCAGTGGGAAGCTTTCCATTAATTTCAACAGGAGTTGGATGAAGGCCTTAGTCAACAATTATGCTGATGACATGCATGCCAGAATAGAATCCAGATCACAATCTCAAAGGTATTTTGGTTCTGCAGGGCTAGCTGGAACCAAAACCAGTAGACTTTTAGGTGTTGGTCAGTAAAATAAGCAGATGCATTGAATGAGTAGTTGCCAGTCATAATGTAGTCCCTTTTCTAACCATGACTATGTTTAATGCAGAAGAGGATTAATTTTTTTTTCACAAAGGTGGGGGGCTATGTTCGATGCAAATAAGAACGTAAGAATGGTTACACTGGGTCAGATCAATGGTCTATCTAGCCCAGTACCCTGTCTTCTGACAGTGGCCAGTTCCAGATGCTTCAGAGGAAATGAACAGAACAGGGCAATTTACTGAGTGATCCATCCCCTGTTGTCCAGTGGCAGCTTCTGGCAGTCAGAGGCTCAGGGACACCAGAGCATGAGGTTGCATCCCTGACCGTCTAGGCTAATAGCCATTGCTAGACCTATCCCTCATGAACTGATCTAATTCTTTTTAGAACCCAGCGATACTTTTGGCCTTCACAACATCCCCTGGCAATGAGTTCCACAGGTTGACTGTGCACTGTGTGAATAAGTACTTCCTTTTGTTTGTTTTAAACCTGCTGCTTATTAATTTCATTAGGTGACCCCTGGTCTTGTGTTATGTGAAAGGGTAGATAACACTGCCTTATTCACTTTCTTCACACCATCCGTGAATATATAGACCTCTATCATATCCTCCCTTAGTCAACTCTTTTCTAAGATGAATAGTCCCAGTCTTTTTAATCTCTCCTCATGTGGAAGCTGTTCCATGCCCCTCATCATTTTTGTTGCCATTCTCTGTATTCTAATATATTTCAAATTTTGGGTCCTTTTACTGCTTTTTTTGTAATTTTGGATATACATATAGATTTAGCCTCTATTATGGTGCTTTTAAACTAGTTTCCATGCAGCTTGCAGGCATTTCACTCTTGTGACTGGTCCTTTTAATTGCCATTTAACTAGCTTCTTCATTTTTGTGTAGTTTCCCTTTTTGAAGTTAAATGCTCCTGTGGTGGGTTTTTTGCTTCCCGCACCCACAAGGATGTTAAATGTAATTACATTATGGTAATTGCTCTTACCAAGCTGTTTAGCTACATTCACGTCTTTGACCATATCCTATGCACCACTTAGGACTAAATCAAGAATTGCCTCTCCCTTCGTGGGTTCCAGGACTAGCTGCTCCAAGAAGCACTCATTAATGATGTCTAGAAACTTTATCTCTGCATCTCTTCCTGAGGTGACAAAAATGGGAAAAGTTACATGTGGTGTCTAACAGATCTGGGACCCTTTTAGAAACTAGCATGGTGTTCATTTTCTCTTTCTCAGTGGAGAATGTGAACTCATGTCTACCTTCATTACTGACTTCACTTCATTTCATGATAACTCTGCAAAGCACGGCAGGTTACCAAGCAACCAACAGCTGTCACCAAGGGTATCTGTGACAAATGCACTCCTGACACAGACATGTCATAACATCATGTGTTAAATTCTCAGGGTTGGTGCAGTTGCCATAGTCATTCCGAGTGATGGCTTTTGGCTGGCACACTAAAACTACCTGACACTTGAGGGAACTAAAGAAATGAGTCACTTTGCAGTTAAACCAGTTATAGATTCATATATGGACAAGGAACACATAGACTGACAATAGGGATAATATGTCAAGCAGGACACTGTGTACTGCATAACTCCAGGGACCCAGAATTTCCTGCAGAATCTGTCCCTTAGCTGGTTATTTTGCTCTGGAATCTCAGTTTTCAGTTTTTTTAAAAAATGAAGTTTTCATTCACTGTGACAAGCTGACCAATGTTTACCAAGTGCAAACTGGAGAAATCATGTTTGCTGGTGTCTTCAGGCATCCTGAAACAATAGCTCTGAGAGCTGTGAACTGCCCACATACATATACCTCTGTGGGGTACCTTTGAGGCCACTCTTGGAAGACAGGATACTGAGCTAGATGGACATTTGGTCTGACCCAGTATGGCCGTTCTTATATTCTAATGTTCTTATGAAACCCTTAAAATGACCACAAAATGTCAACACTGATAGCTATTTATTATTGGTGCTTTTTGCTGGAACATGCACTGATTGTGCTTAACCAAAAATCCCAAACTGCTTTGTATACTTTCTGAGGTACCAAAAACTTCAATCATTCCCCATCCAGCTACCCAAAATGCGAGCTCCCCCATGACAAATTCTGCAATGCAGGTATGTTTGTTCAGTACAAAATTCTGCCACACGAATAAAACAGGAAAATGAAGGGCAGAACAAGACATACTGAAATTAGTATCAGATTAAATTACACAAGGAATACTAGGCCAATTGCATTATTTATTGGTATATTTAATTAAATAAAAATCTTCATTTGTACAACTTGTTTGTATGGAAGCTTGCAAATGTTGAGAACAGAAACAAGGTTGTAGCAATATACCTGACACTTAGTGTTTAAGGACAGTATTAGCAAATAAATACATGGCTCACAATAAGTGACCTAATAAGATGTCGATTCAAGCTGCCATTGTATACTAAAGTTTCTTGAAGTATTACAACATTAACGTGTGCGCCTAACTTTTGTGCATTAAAACATTTAGTCAAGAAAATATTTTCACTTTTTAAAAACAGGTGTTTTCAGATTCTGTGTGGTATTTCTGATCGTTAAATCAACTTATATACTTTTGTTTCAAGGTGCTAATGTTCAAGTTATATGAGCCATAGAATCATAGAATCACAGGACTGAAACGGACCTCAAGAGGTCATCTAGTCCGGTCCCCTGAACTCAAGGCAGGACTAAATATTATCTAGAGCAGTGGTTCCCAAACTTGTTCCGTCGCTTGTACAGGGAAAGCCCCTGGCAGGCCAGGCTGGTTTGTTTACCTGCCACGTCCGCAGGTTCGGCCCATCGCGGCTCCCAGTAGCCGCGGTTCGCTGCTCCGGGCCAATGGGAGCTGCTGGAAGCGGCGCGGGCTGAGGGACGTGCTGGCCGCCGCTTCCAGCAGCTCCCATTGGCCTGGAACAGCGAACGGCGGCCACTGGGATCCGTGATCGGCTGAACCTGTGGATGCGGCAGGTAAACAACCCGGCTTGGCCCGCCAGAGGCTTTCCCTGCACAAGTGGCAGAACAAGTTTGGGAACCACTGATCTAAACCAGGTGTTTGTCTAACCTGCTCTTAAAAATCTCCAATGATGGAGATTCCACAACCTCCCTAGGCAATTTATTCCAGTGCTTAACCACCCTGACAGTTAGGAAGTTTTTCCTAATGTCCAACCTAAAACTCCCGTGCTGCAATTTAAGCTCATTGCTTCTTGTCCTATCCTCAGAGGTTAAGAAGAACCATGTTTCTCCCTCCTCCTTGTAACAACCTTTTATGTACTTGAAAACTGTTATAATGTTCCCTCTCAGTCTTCTCTTCTCCAGACTAAACAAACCCAGTTTTTTCAATCTTCCTTCATAGGTCATGTTTTCTAGACCTTTAATCATTTTTCAGAGTAGCAGCCATGTTAGTCTGTATTCACAAAAAGAAAAGGAGTACATTATCACTACAAAAGGATTTCCCCCCTCCCCGCTCTCCTGCTGGTAACAGCTCACCTTAAGTGGTCGCTCTCATTACAGTGTGTATGGTAACACCCATTGTTTCATGTTCTCTGTGTATATAAATCTCCCCACTGTATTTTCCACTGAATGCATCCGATGAAGTGAGCTGTAGCTCACGAAAGCTTATGCTCAAATAAATGTGTTAGTCTCTAAGGTGCCACAACTACTCCTTTTCTTTAATCATTTTTGTTGGTCTTCTCTGGACTCTTTTCAATTTGTCCACATCTTTCCTAAAATGTGGCACCCAGAACTAGACACAGTAGTGCAGTTGAGGCCTAATCAGCACGGAGTAGAGAGATTTGTTCTACAGCCCGTTGGCTTTTAGCTTATGCAGTAGAGGCTCATACATTTAGCTTCAGAGGTCCCAGGTTCTATGCCGACGACTGGGGACTGTTGGCATTACAAGTGGGGGCTCGTCCAGGATTTCAGCTGGGAAGTTTCTGAAGCTCGGGATGCGCTTCCTCAGCTAGGTGTGGTGTTCTGTCCCATCTAGTGGCATCGAGACCACTTAGAGAGAGAGAGGGAGAGAGAGATTAATGAGTCTGCTCAACATCCTTAACTAATAGTCAATTAACATTTAGCTAATGCAATAGAGACTCATGCACTAAGCTCCAGAGGTCCCAGGTTTGATTATCGCCACCTATGAGCGCCGTCTGTTGGTGTTATATCTTACTTACAAGACTCCTGCTAATACATCCCACAATGATGTTCACTTTTTTTGCAACAGTGTCACACTGTCGAAGCATATTTAGCTTATGGTCCTCTATAACCTTCAGATCCCTTTCTACAGTACTCCTTCCGAGGCAGTCATTTCCCATTTTGTATGCGTCCAACTGATTGTTCCTTCCTAAGTGGAGTATTTTGCATTTGTCATTATTGAATTTCATCCTATTTATTTCAGACCATTTCTCCAGTCTGTCCAGATTATTTTGAATTTTAATCCTATCCTCCAAAGCACTTGCAACACCTCCCAGCTTGGTATCGTTGGCAAACTTTATAAGGGTACTCTCTATACCAGTATCTAAATCATTGATGAAGATATTGAACAGAACAGGACCCAGAACCGATCCCTGCGGGACCCCACTTGTTATGCCCTTCCAGCATGACTGTGAACCACTGATAATTACTCTTTGGGAACAGTTTTCCAACCAGTTTAGCACCCACCTTATAGTAGCTCCATCTAGGTTGCATTTCCCCCATGTAAACATGCTCTTTCATGGCTGTATAACGTATTAAAATATTTCTAGTACCTCTTGCAAATAAGAAACTGAAATTCAGTAACTTTATAAAAAGGTTGTGCATATTATTTGATCACTTTTATTAAATCCTACATTAAGATCCACCTGAAGTGTGCTAATCCTAAATGAAAAGGAAATAAAGACTTATGTATCAGTGATTTCCATTACTTTCTTCTCTCTGTAGAGAACTTTATGCACAACATACAGCTTGATAATAACCATATTTGGATTCAGCACACCCTAAATATCTTAAAAAAGATTTGTTACCAACTTTTCATAGAAAATGTCTCCTAAAGTTAACTTTTCTGAAAAAGTCATTTGTGTTTACTCCTCTGTCTCAGCAACTCTTGTCAGGCCTGGCATACTCCCTACATCTCACAAACTGGTGTAATGATATTTATTTAAAGGGTGACATGTAATATATCATTTGAAATCTAGTAACACCCTGGTCATTAATGTCACTGTGAAATGTTTGTAACAGCTCTGTAGGTTATGGATACTTATGGATACTCGCTATTATTGTGTCCTGTATACTGTAAACACACAAAGCTGACAAGACAGGTTTCTTCTGTGTAAGGAGGAAAGAAAATGCCCTGTCCAGGAAAGAGGCCTCTGACCTGCTGCCTCTGGGTCAGCCAGTGGCTAAGCCTCCTGCAGCATTGTAAGGGGCGAGGGGTGACTGTAAGAGCAACCCAGTGTCAGAGGGCAAGGGGCTCACTGATATCAGGTAATGAGTGTCAGCTGGCCTGAGCAATTCAGTGTACCCCGTCTCACTATGGATATAATCTGCCCTAAAATATGTCATGTAATATGGCATTGAAAAACTAATAACTCACTGATCATTTATATTCTTGTGTGATATCTGCAGATGGTGTGGTATTGAGGGTTATGGATATAGGCTGGCATGACGGCTAAAAAGTGTTTAAGCCAGGCATGTCAGGGAATTGGTAAATAGGTCTGCTCTAGACAAAGGAATGTGTATTTGCTTCTCTGACCAGCCCAGTCACCAGGCAGAGACAATGAAGGTCAATTTACATATTAGGTAAACAAAGCTAACAAGCAGGGAAGGAGACAGCTTCCTGCAGGGAAGAGAAACTTTATCTGGGCTATAGAGATGCCATGTCTGAACCTCAAGTGATAAGCAATTGAACCAACTGATTGTATGTAATATTACTGTATTACAAAAGTTTATTGAGTGAGGTGCTTTTGGAAAGCTTCTGACATGCTGGTGGTCAATATAACTGTAAAATGTATGTATTAATACTATATATGGTATTATGGATATTCATTGGTATTAGGCTTTACAGTCTGTGTCCAAACAAAGGCAGAAACAGGTCTCTTCCAGGCAGGAGGGAACATCAAAACTATTTACTTGTCTGCTATGTAAACTAAACAAGGTGAAATAAAAAAAAAATGAAAGTGCCATTTACATTCAGCAGATGGGAAGCCAACAGGAAGGGGAAAAGAGTATGAGGTCATTCTGCCTCTTGAAGCAAAGTAATTGAACTTTGGAAGATATAAGCAAAGATAGAAGCCATCTTTGGCATCCACCCCTAGGCAGACACAAGCTTGCAAGCTGAGAAAAATGGGTCCTTCAGCCAAGAGTGTGGGAGTGGTAAGGTTGCTTAAAACTGAATATAGGTGAGAAATCTGCTTAGGCAAAGATCTTTCACCTCAGAAGACAAGGAAACCCAGGCCCTTGTGCTCCTGTGGAAGGTCCTGGCTGAGAGAAAGTCAGCCCTGGCTGGAAAGAAGAGAGATTGGTAAGAAATCTACCTTGAACCAAGGTTGTAGCTTGTTAAGTCTTAGTTCCTAAAAAGCATTGGTCTCTTTCATTCATTTGTAACCATCTCTACTTTTATTTCTTTTACTTACCATCACTTAACTTATGTACTATAGTTCATTAAAAATTATTTTTACTATAAAGCAATTCAGTGCTGTGTTTGAAGGGAAGAGTGTATTTACCCCAGTTAAGTTAATAAGCTGTAACAGGCTTTTGTCTCTTTGAAGGAGCAACAAATCTTACTATTTCTCTGAGCTGTCCAGGTGAGGGCTGGACATTTCAGGACGTACGGTTTAGGGGAAATTCAGGACTTGGAGTGTGTTGGGGTCACTTTGCTGGTTGTAACCAAGGCTGGTGGAAGCCAGAGTTGGGCTGTAGACAGGCTGCTGCCTTTGGAGCTGCTGACCCAGGGCTGTCTAGCACACAGACACCCAAAGTGTGACCTGCATGCTGGTAGGGTGGCTGTGAGCATCCAAGGCTGGACCTTAGAGGATCAAAGCATTGTAAGGCACCCAGGGTTGCAGATCAAGTGGCAACACAACCCTTTACTGATCTGCATTGCACCCCTAACGCTGTGACACCCTATTTGGATCCTATTGTTAAAAGGCTTTAATTACAGTGTCCAACACAATGGAGTTCTGAGCCCCTTGGGGGCTTCCGTAATATAAATGAGGTCACAATGATCTGCAGCAAGAATCAAGATGAAAAGTCCTCTGTGTGCTTTTCTGCTTCTGCTGCCATTCTGTATATTCTGAACATGTAATCAGATACAGATACCAGATGATAGCTGGAGGATCAATACACTTCTATTAGTGTGAATACCTATCTGCATCTAGATAAGTTGCACCGTGTAACAATCACTGTAAAATGTATGCCTTGCCAGCAAATTGAAATGTTTAAATCATGAAGTTTCTGGGTATAAATTCTTTTTTACAGAAAAGAAAAAGAAAAGACAAATAGTTATGTATATCCACCTCTTATTGAACTCTCTATTCAAAACAGGATATGGGTATGTGACACTCTTGAAACAAACATCACACATCTCAGAGCCAGCTCCAGCCCTTAGATGCTAAACTGACTGAATCATTTTCAATATAGACTTAAGCTGTGCCAAAGATTGCTTTAGATCTTCTTCACCCTTTTCTGGGACTTGCTTAACAAATGAATGATGCATAGAGGGTCCTCTGCAAAAGTGCCTTCACAAACTGATCAACTTAAAAGTCAACCACAAACTGGCTATAGCAAAAAATTCTGCTCACTAATATTAGTGTGCATTACGATAACTACACAGAAGTCAAACGACACACGCCGGATTTTTGCCAGTGTCACTGACAGCAGAGTCTGGCCCTATGTGTTTTAAATGACTGTCACTTTTAGTAGTGGAACAAAATAAGGAGATCCTTCTTCATTGTGCTCTTTGTTTATATTTTATAGTATCAGAAAGAAGAGTGGTAGGTTATACTTTAAAATATCTTCATTATTTATTATTATTGTTAGCTTGTACTTATACAGAGCCTTTCATTCCAAAAGATCCCAAGGTGCAAGCAGCTATGGACCAGATGATGTTACTCTTTCTCATCCTGAGACATATCGTACTCTGCAATTAGTTCAACTGACTTCAATGAGGCTCTGAAGTAAGTGCTCTGTAATGTGGGTAAAGAGTTCACACTTTATCCCTATGTAAATCCAGGCTTCACTTCCTCAGCTGTGCAGAACAACTGGTACACAGGACCCTAATAGTGGAGGAAGGTGGATTTGGTCACAACTGATCCTCCAGTCTGATCTCCTGCATAAACACAGACCAAACTATTCTACCCACTCCAATAAGACTGGAAGGATGAAGGTATGTCTGGATAGCCTTGGCAGTGCAGAGAAGAGTTTTAAATCTGAAGCAGTGAAGAAGCAGGATTTAAAGAGGAGTGTGAGGAAATCAGAAAGATGTCCTATGTAGATCATGTGACTGCTCTAATCGAAAAAAGGTCCAAACACACAGAACTGCATGGAACTAATTATTTGGAGTTGAATCAAACCTGTTGAGATTCATATGTGTGTTTGCAGGAAATCTCGGTACATCAAGCTTGAGATGAAAGCTCCCAAGGTACCTCCTCCAGCTTGGTGTAATTGCCTTTTACTGTACTTTGAAAGTTATTATTTCCCAACTAACTGTGTTTTGAGAGCATTGAAAGCAATTAGGATTCAGGAAACCTCACACAAATAATCAGTTCATGTTGATTGTTGGTACTGTGCAGTTTCTTATCATCACTCTCTGTTTCCAGTATCCATTTCCTTGATGAAAGGAAAGATACAAATTAAGGTAAAGCCTTGGCAATCTGCTGCCACAGTGACAAGTTAAGAGATGGAACGTAAATTATTTCATCTTTTGAAGGCAGAATATCTGTGCTGAGCTCTCAGTTCTGGATTGCAAGAGAAATACAATAGCATCAACATTTATTTTAAGTTTTATGCTACCACCCACCAACACAGTATCTTGAGTGCCTTCCACATAAAGCCTTAAGTGGACTTCATGGAGTAATAACAATATCTAGCACTTACATCTTCAAAGTGATATACAAAAATATATTACATCACACTTGTGAGGTGGTTAAGTATTATTGCCCTTGATTCCACAAAGCATGCAAGCATGTTTAACTTTAAGCAGGTGATTAGTCCTATAGAAGTCGGTGGGACTATTCCTCTGCTTAAAGTTATGCATGTACCTAAGTGATTTTCTGAACTGGGCCCATTCTCTCCATTTATTTCAACAGCAGAATCCCCATGGATTTCAGTGGGATTGGAATCTGGTCCACAAAGGAGAGTATTTCTTCACACAATGCACCCAGTCAACCTGTGGAACTCTTTGTCAGAGGATGAAGGGCAAGACTATAAAAGGGTTAAAAAAAAACTAGATCAATTCATGGAGGATAGGTCCATCAATGGCTATTAGCTAGGACTGGCAGGGATGGTGTCCCTACCCTCTGTTTGCCAGATGCTGGGAATGAGTGATTACCTGTTCTGTTAATTCCCTCTAGGACACGTGACATTGGCCACTGTTGGAAGACTGGATCCTGGGCTGGATGGACCTTTGGTCTGACCCAGTATGGCCAGTCTTATGTTCTTATGTAAGTTGCTCAAGACCACAAAGGAAATAATAAGTATCAGAGCTTGGACTTTGTTAGTGCCCAGGGCAAGCATTCGCAAAGCTATTCTGAAACATTGTGGAAACGGTATCATTGCCTTTCCATGAGCTCAAACCCACACACAAGATATTCCTCAATGAAACCTTGGCAAAGAGCTTCCAACATGGAGAACTATTCATGTGACTCCATGTGAGCCCAGCAGATCTCAGCAGATGGCATCCCAGCCCCAACTAAAGACAGAAGTCCATTTGCCTGGAGGAAGAGTCAGCCATGGTGGCAATATAAAGAAAGGTGTTTCTGAAGAAATTCAAGTAAAGGAAGTGAGGGTGGTAAATTATAGCTAACAGCAAAGTGGCAGAACAACACTGGAACAAACACCAATAACTGACAAATCAGAATAATGAGAAGCAAAGAGCAGCCAAACCCATATGCAAGCATCATGGATCAAGATATGTCTCCTTGCTAACAGGAACAACTACAGCCAACACAAGTGGTTGAAATCCTTCATACTTTGACATTTAAACAAGAATAATTGTTAACATTTTGAACTTTATGTACGTAATTGTCAATGTATCTGTAATTTCTCCCTGTTTCTCCACCAATTGCAAAGCTGGTTGAAGTTTCTTCAATTTCGATAGAATTTCAGATTTTGAATTTTTGAATTTCTGCAAAATAATAGGAGGGACAGGAAAATTAAAAAAAATAATAATACATTTGTTTTCTAATGAGCTCTAAAATTAAACAGGGCATTTAGCATGCAAGCAAGGCTCAGCATGTTCCAAGCCTGTTCAGTGTTGCCTCATATCACCACTGGGAGTTAAATGAGTATTACTGTGTGATGGGGCTCTTCACTCACTGCTGGGGCGCCTCCTTGTGCGGCTGTGTCTGGGTCCGATGCCCCCTTCTGTCCCTTATTTGTGCTGCGAACGCTCTCACAATCTAGGAGTTACAGTGGTTCCTCTTTGTGACTCAGGATGCTCCCTCTTCACATCTTGGCCCTCCAGCCAGGTCACTATAGTTTTCCCCTTCCAGGGTATCAAAGTCTCACTGGACTGACTGGGTATCATTCTTGGCGGTCCTCCAATTCCAGGCTATGCCACTTCCCCAGTGGTGGATAGGGGAACCCATTCCACCTCTATCCCGGGTTCCAGCTCAGGGACCCTACATTCAGCAGCCAAGGTCTGCTCTATCCTCAAAACACTGCTGCCATTTCCCTGGACAGCTGCCTTTTCCACCTCTATCAGGCTTCTTTCTCCACCACCCTTCTGGGTAAACCCTGCCTTCAGGGCCAGGATCCCAGGACTTTCCACCCTCCCTGGGTTTCCTCCCTTTCCCTCTCTAAGCCCAGAGGGTGACTGGTAGCATCCACACTGCATCTTCAATCATCTTCAATCAGTGCTTGCCTATCAAGCCTAACTTTCCCTCAGGTGTGGCCTGTCAGGTTACTTAACGCCTTTTAAGCCACTTTAACCCTTTCCAGGCTCATGTGTGGTGGACACCCCATCTGATATTGCTAGAGCTTGTAGAAGTGTGTTCTGGGTGATCTGCTGAAAAATTCAATATTTTTGTCAATAAAACAAAAATTGGGATGAAAAACAACAAATGTTCATCTGAAAACCCAGAAGTTTCCAGCCAAAAATTGCTGATTTTCCAATGAATAATCAAAGTAGACACTTTTTGCGAAAATTTTCAGTCAGTCAACAAAACAAAACAAAAACTCCAAAACATTTTCCATCAAAATATGTTTTGAAGGAAAATGTTGAGCATTATCCATGTTGTACAGAGGGGGAAACTAAACCGGAGTACAGAGGTCAAGTGACTTGGCCAAAATGACACAATCAGTGACAGAACTGAGATTATAGAGGAAGTCCGACTGCCTAGCCCTGTGCTTATTGATTGCTAACACACAGTTACCAACACATGCAGGATGTCTCTGGGTGGCTTCTGTCCTGGTTCTTCCTGACTGCCTTTCTGAATTCCTGACTGCAACATTTGCTCTGCATGATTTAAGGATACCCCTTGGCTAGCCATTCTATATTCTGTGTAACTGGTGTAACATACTCATCATCATTATTCTTAATAATAATTTCTATTGCAGTAGCACATAGAGATCCCAGCCAAAATCAGGGGCCTCCTTGTGCTAGGCATTTTACAAATACAATTAATAAGAGAAATCCCCAGTCCTGAAGAGTTTACAATCTGAACAGACAAAGGTGGTGGTGGGGGGGAACAGAAGCACAAAGAAATGTAGCAACTTGTCAAAGGTAACACTGCAGGCCAATGGCAAAACTGGGACTAGAACCCTGGTCTCTTGATCCTTTACGATAGTCTCTGTGTGGAATCGGAGTTAGATGTTCTTACAAGGAAGGGGGTTTGAGATTATGTGGTTGAATGATATGTTCTATTCTTGTTATGTCTCCCTCTGTCTCCTGTTTAGTTGGCCTACATGGAAACAGGGTTGCTTTATTTGCCCGGCCTAGACTTACTTCTTGACACCCTGTCCCATTGCGTGGTAAAGGTTTTTACCCTGAGCTGGCCTGTGATTGTGCTGTACAGGCCACTGGGGTAAATGAAGTCCAAACTCCCATGGAAGTCACCAAAGTTATCCTGAATTTACACTAGTGTAACAGAGAACAGAACTGAAGCCAATTTATAATTATAAGTTAGCAGTCTGAATGCTGTACTCCCATGGAGGACTCTGGACCAAATTAAGCAGTGATATAAACACTGGTGAGAATTACATGTGTGATAAAATTTGCTCATAAAGGGCCTAATTCTACAGCCCTTACTCATGTTAAGTAGTGATTACTCACACATATAAACCCTTGGCATGTTTCTCCAAATTCACATTAGTGTTGATGTGGAGGACACAATACAGAACAGTATTCTGAGGATGCCCTACATTTCTGTGATTCTATGATACAGTGAACATTCTGCTATCTCTATGTTAACTAGGCAAACCAAAAACCTTTATTGTACCATAGATATAACAAAAATGATCCATATTCATCTGTGGTGTAACTCCCTTGATTTTTGAGTTACACTAATAATGGATTTGGTCCATTCCTTTCAGTTATTATGGAAAAGAAAGAAAATAATGATCTGATGATAGCTAAGCACATGCCTAAATTTAAGCATAGGAGAAACTTCCTTGACTTCAAATGCCTAAGTACCTTGCTGAATCAAGACCTATATTATTATACAGCATGCACAGAAATATATTTGTTGCTCCTAAAGGCCAGATGGTAACCTTAATTACACTGGAGTAAATCCTGAGCAGTGCCATTGACTTCAGTGGAGTTAGTCCAGATTTACATTTACACAAAATTAGGATCTGGACCTATACAAATAAATAAGGATAATTTAGGGCGTAAAGTTTAAACTCTAGACCTGCAAACACTTATGTTTATGCCTAACTTTAAGCATGTGACTACACCCACTGATGTCAATAGTAATTAATCGTGTGCAAATCTTTGCCAGATCTGGGCCTAAATTATAATCTCTAATACATATTTAGCATTTAGGCTTGAGCTACAATTATATCTCAGAACAGATAAAAACAAAGCATTATTATGTTACAACTAAAATAATCCTACAAATGTATCCTGTGGAATGCTAATATTGATAAATACCAACTGCACACCATTGTTAATGTTTCACATTACATTGTATTCTGTACCATAGTTAAAAGTGTCCTCTAAACATAAAGGGCCAGATCCTTAGGTAGTATAAACCACAGAGCTCTGCTGACTTTAATGGAGCTACAACAATTTAAACCAGCTGTGGATCTGCCACTATAACTCAAAAGTAATAGCTGCTTGCCAAATAAACTTCATGCAGAAATTCCTAGACCATATATTTATTAAATAGAAATTACTGTCAAGATACTGTCCTTACAACCTGGTACGGACCTCATAATATAATCTTTGTGTTTAACAGATTGAGGCTGCTAATTACATTTTTTGTTTGTTTGTTTGTTTTGTTTGTTTTGGCAACATGCTAGTTTTCTGTACAATTTCAGTAGTGATTCAGATGAGCTCTACCACTTAATAAGCTTAGACGCTGGAGTGGAGACTTCTCTGTAAGTGTCTGTGCTATGATATCTGGTCAAAACACTGAGGAAAAGCAGGGCAAAAAAACCCCAGCAATGTTTTACTCATTTTATATTGATTGATTCAATGTTAAATATTGGATTTGTTATTGGTTTCGACCAGATTCGCTCCGACAATAAGAAAACTACCAGCCTTTTTCCCCCCATTACTCATAAACACAATTGCTACAACAAGTTTAGAGCTTTACCTTCAGGTTCCTGTATCTGAAAACTAGGAATTTTTAAGGATGATTATAAGCTTAATTTAATCATCAGCTGCAAGATGAACAGATCGAATCTAGTAAAATAAAGTCATTGTAAAGTAATTTGTAGTTTTCTGTTAGTGCTAGATAATATTACATACGATGTGCTCTGAACATTATTTCCTTTGGAAACACTGTTTTAGGAGAAAAGCAAAGTCAACAGTACGTCATAACTGAACATCTGCATGGAATCAGCAAATAAAATTTTCCTAGATTGGTGCATGACACTTTTTATTAATTGACTAATAAAAGAAATGATATAATTAGTGGAGACAAAGGATGTAATCAGGTACTTTATTATTTGTTCAGTACTGCTTCATTATTTTTATTATGTTAAATACTTTGTGTGTATGGTATTTGGAAAATGAAGATAAAAATCTAAATGTGTGTTTGGAACGGTGTTCATAAGTAATGGAGAAAAATTTGGGTAGTTTTCCATTCAAGCCTTAGATCAATATCTATCTTTGTGTGTGTGTGTATATGTATGTATATATACTATGGAAATGCACATACAAACATAAACACATAACATCTATTTGCCCTTATATTTACCATAATAAAATAATAATACTTAAAAGAAGCCAAAAATCTAAAGGTGTTTTACCTACCTGTCCCCAACAATGACTCTCCCACAGCAAATAAGTACGTTGAAATTTTCCAGTCTGTCATAGATAGACAGATGGATAGATACTCATGCACAAATTTTATAAAATCACATTATTGTGAACACAAAAAAGAAGACATAAAAAAATCACGTACCACAATTGTAAAATGCTCGGCATGATTTTATAGCACTTTATAATGTACCAGAATAAAGGTAAACTACACTCCATGAAATTCCAAATTGGATTTTCTCTTTTACTTTAAACAAGCTGTGAAAATATTTCAGGAAGGGAAATATTCAGTTCAGTTTATGCTCTATAAAAATTTAAATCGCTTTAAAATTACACCAGAAACTGTTGAATGGCCGGACTAAATTATTATTATTATTGGAACAATGACCCCAAAATGGAGTTCCTATACACTACGCACAAGCTTTTTGGTGACTGAGATTCTGAATGCAACATTATCAAACCATATTTAAGATTTCATGTTACTTTCTACAATTCAAGCCTTAATATTAAACAGTTTTCCCTGCCAAGTATTAGTTTCATATGTTAATATCATTTTTTATTAACATAATACAAATATCTCTTGCAGTAGTACATCTTTCATTGCTCACGGCTTTCATATCAAATGTCACAGCAAATTTTATTTTCACTAATAGATTAAGACTTGTACATTGTATTAGTGAAAGTGAACAGTATCACTAGATGACACTAAAATTATAGAACATATTGTACTACAGCACATAATGGTTTGCTAAATTACATAGAATTCCTGTCCCACCCACTCCACAAAATGGTACCAGAAGTTCTGTCAAATATTTTATTGCTTCTTTGGAGAAACCTTCACCTTTCAAGAACCTCGCTATATCCCTTGTCAAAATATCATATTATACAATTCACTGGAAGTGAACTTATTGCTAAATACCCATTAGGTTCCCAGGAGATTCCTTACATTAATTGTTTAGTGAAAGCACCCTGAGGCTATCACCAGGGAAGAACATTAAATGCATTAAAAGAGAAGTTGACAGAGATCCCTGTAGAACAAGATGCATCTCCTGGCTTAAAACTTCTCCATGAAGAATCCTGTGAACCATTGTTCAGACTGGTCATTTCCCCCCTCCCCTCCCTTCTGCTAGTACAAATACAATTAATCTGAAAAGAAAATCAATGCTGCATCAGTAGAGAAGCTTTAAAAAAGTGGATAAAAAAAGACAAGCTGGGAATGATAAACAGGGCAAAGAAGAGATACTTTGAACCTGAGGTGTCTGTTTGCCTTGCAGAGGAAAACAACAACAAATTGTGAGAGCAGAGAAATTGTAGAACTAATTCTGCATATGAAGAAAATAAGAAAAAAAGAAAGATCGTCAGGAGAGGAGAGGAGAAATGCAAGCTTAATAGAGAAGATAGGAAGGTTATTAAAAGAAGGATGTCTCCAGAAAAGTTCTAACCAAAACATCAATTAGTTTTTCCAGAGTAAAAAGTCCAGGTCAGAAATAAAGGGTACCAAATTTAACAATTAGGCACACAATATTTGCAGGACTGACATGGTAACACATCCCTTATATTGTCGCGCTCTTTAAAATGACAATCTCTTGTTTATATACTGGATCCTATTTGTGTATTTCACTGCACCTTTCGGTTCAAAATGCTTTGGAAAAGAAATTGTAGTAAGTGAAGTAGTTTGCTTGTCAACATGAGCTGCAGCGAGCATTTTTTGGGTTCAGCATTGCTGTCAAAACGCCACTAGAGGGGGCACTAGTTAAACAAGAGGCAAGAATGTAACTTTTACCTTTTTTCCCCCCTTACCACCTATGAAAACAGAACAGATCTGTTTTCTCTCTGAATTGGAAGATCATGTTATTATCGTGAGGGGAGTTATTGTTATTGGGCTAATTGAAGTATAACTCTTAGTGAAGATGCAAGAGGAAAAGTACTCAAAAGCCTGGGCTTTACTAAATACAATTACTGTTCCTCTTTCAGAAATACTTTACCTGGGAAGAAAAAGAAAATCTTTCATATTCCGTTGCTAGTCTTTAGGTCTAGTTATAATCAACATTAGAAACCACTGGGTGTTGCGATGTGAACGGCTGTAGGCACAGATCTGTTAACTGCCTTGCAACTTGTGCAATCCTTTTCCTCTGTGCAAAATGAATGCGAAGTGAATGTGCCTAAGCTACTACTCTGATTTGGTGGGTTTTCACACTCATTTTGCACAGGTGCCAATGAATCAAGTTTATGAGCAACACTGCTTTACACCAGCTATCTTTGGTACCTCTGTGGCCTCCATTACTATAAGACCATGGGAGCCTTTCACAGTCTTTAATGTAATTATCCTCAAAACATCTCTGGGAGGCAGGGCACGGCTAGGATCCCCATTTTTATAGCTGTGGAAACAAGAAGCTAAGTGACTTGCCTCAGGTAACCCAGGAAGTCAGTAGTGGAGCAAGGAGTTGAAATCACACATCCCAAAGCTGAAGTGAACTGTATAATCACTGGACCATCCTTTCTCTGTAAGCTAAGGTCTTGCTCCTAAGAACCTATTTCTGTTCTTATTTGCACCACTTTTATACCAATAAAGCTTCACTGTGCCTGATTCTCCCCCACCCTTACACTGGTTATATGTTCCTAATCTACTGATTTGTATTCAGTGGAGCTACTCCTGATTTACAGTGCAAGGAGAATCAGGCCCTGTTATTCCAAATGCTGCATGGGGAGGGATTTCAGGCAGTTTCTGTATGAGAAATATGGCATCAGTTTAAAGAAATCAATTTAAAATCACTCTAGTGACACCAGCGCAAACTCATAAGGCAGCTGCACGGCAGCCGGTTTAACGCTGGCTTAAATCAAGTTAGCTGACATCAGTCAATTTGCATATTAAGCTAAAGTGAGGTAAGAAATAGTTAAACGAACTTATGCGTGTCTATACTGGGTTGTTTTTTTTTCTGGTTGAACTAAATTTAAAATTTAAACTGGTGCAACTTTTCTAGTACAGACAAGGCCTGAGAG
Source organism: Chelonia mydas (assembly GCF_015237465.2). Classification (NCBI taxonomy): domain Eukaryota; kingdom Metazoa; phylum Chordata; order Testudines; family Cheloniidae; genus Chelonia; species Chelonia mydas. The sequence goes on from NC_057851.1 coordinate 11,972,208, forward strand.
TTGGCATGGGAGTCAAGATGTGCCTGAATGAAGGGAAGGATGGGCCAGTGGTTGACTGAGGCCTAGAATCCATTCCCTGCTCCGCCCCAGGTGTCCTGTGTGACCCTGAGCAAGTCACTGAGTTTTTCTGCGCGTCTGCTCCCCATCTACCCTATACAGAGTACAAAACCTGCGTTAGACTAAAGAATGTCACTTCACAGAAGACTAAATTGCTGTGTGAGCCACAGGCAGCGAATGAGGTGCCACCAATGTCCGAGGGAGAGAATTAGTTCCGGGAGATATGCCCAGATGATCCTAGTGGGTGATCCACAAACAAGAGGAAAGACAGGTATTTGGCCACCTAAGTTGCTCTCGGGGACAATCCATTAGGTGTGTTCAGAGGGTATCTAACTCCACAAAGCACACGGAAGAGGAGCTGGCCCTCCTTTATAACCTCTAGCCTGGTGGTTAGTGTACTTATCCAGAATGTGGGAGACTCCTAGTCCAAGTCTCTCCTCCCCTGCGCCTTAAAGAGCAAAGGAAGTTGAGCAGGGATCTGCCACCTCAGCTGAGTGTCCTAACTATTGGGCTATGGAGCATGATAGCCCTGTCCCCCAATCTCTCCTATTGAAGCTATTCCACTTTAACTAAACAATTTAATAATTAATTATTCAGTTGGGGCAGAGAAAAGAGTTAAAATGACTCTATGGACCAGTGGTTAGAGCATTCACCTGAGAGATAACAGATCCCTGTTCAAGTTCCTACTCCTTATTAGGTGGGGCAGGGGACTTGAACCAGGAGTCTCTCACATCCCAGGCGAGTACCCTAACCACTGGGCTAAAAGATATAAGGGAAATAAGTCTTCTTCCATGATTTTCTTGAGTTAGATGGCCTCTGAGCACCCCTACCAGCCTGGGCCCCACATGTGATTTAGGCAGAGAAGCACCTACCTTCCCCCAGTTTGTGGATCACTAGCAGAAATTGGTGCCTCCCTGCAACCCGGACTTCGGCACTGACCTATGAGAGGGGGGTGGGGCCAGCATCTCCCATTGGCCAGTTTAGGTGTTCTCTGTCTAGTGTGCTGGCTTTTGTAGATTGCATGTTAAGGTGTCCATCTCTCCCCTATCACTGTATAAGTAGTCTAGGTACCTAACTCAGGCTTTGTGGATCACAGAGTTGTTCCTGTGATTTTATAGACACCTAAAAGTTAGGTGTTGCGATGTTTAGCATGCAGTGCCTAATTCCCTTTCTGGATTTGGACAGCTATGCCAGTGCATTAGAAGCCACTGCTTCCAGTTACCCATCAGCACACCTGGAAATGACATAAAAAACAAGCAAGCATCCACTGTGAGTAAATAAACCTGAGTAGCTGAAGATCCTAGAGCCCGATTCTCATTCACACTTTGCTGGCAGTGTAAGGCATCCTTAAACAGGATGTAATTACAGTTACACTCACATTAAGGGCCCTCTGCACGGCCAAAAAGGTGAAAAAGCAACCTAAGAGAATCCGGCCCACCGGTGTTCATAGTTTCCCTAGATCATTTAGGCTACATCCCTCTGGGAACTAACTGGTTTTCTATGGGTTAGTTCTGCTGGCACGGTATAAATATGGAAACATTAAAATCTAACGTGGTTTGTAGAGATTCCTTGCTAAGGTAATGATATAACCTGTTTTATCTGAGCCTCTCACACATCTCAATACCCCTATGAGGTGGGAAAGTGCTATTATCCCCATTTTACAGGTGGGGAAATGGAGACAGAGGTTAACTAACTTGCCCAAAGCCACACAGGGAGCGTGTGGCAGAGCAGGGAATTGCGCCCAGGTCTCCTAAAGCCCCACCTCCCACTCTAATGATTGGCCCATCCTTCCTCCCATCCTCTTCCTGGCTAGCTAACCTACAGTGTAAACATCTTGGGTTCTGGCTTCTATTAATCAATTAAATTCCGCAGACCCGAAAAGCCTCATTCTGCTCTCATGCTGGTGTGACTGCCACCACTGATGTCAATGGAATTACAGCAATGAAACATGAGCAGCAGGGAATGCACACCCAGGAAACAACACCACCCATCGGGTAACATCTCCCAAATGAGCCTGGGAGAGCAGACTGATTGGAAAGAAGAAAGAATCTGCTTATATGCAAGACATTCTCAGCTGGGGTAGATCAGTGTGCCTGCCTACCTCTTTGGGGCAGGGACCGTCTCCCACTCCATCTACACTGCAAAGAAAAACCCGTGGCACCAAGTCTCAGAGCCCATGTCAATTGACTTGGCCTTGCAGGGCTTGGGCTGAGGGACTAAAAATAGCAGAGTAGACATTCAGACTTGGGCTGGAGCCCAGAGTCTGAGACCCTCTCCCCCCACCAGTGGGCTAGTCTGTAGTTCACTCTCGTTCCATGGCCCACCTGGGATATTAGTCGGCAGCTCGTCCATGGAGCCATGAGCATTGGTGTGTATCTGGAGTGGTTCACAAAGTCCCCTGACTCCTGTTCTTTCTGCAGTGAGAGGGAGATTCTGGGTCATGTTTACGTAGAGTGAGTCAGGTTGAAGCCCCTCTTCCGGCTCCTCCAGAACCTCTTATTGAGGTTCTGGTTACACTTTTCCCCACATCTCTTGATCTTGGCTCACCCCATCTGTGGCCCCACAAAGTCATGGGACCTCTTTGTCAACCTCCTCCTGGAGCTGGCCAAGACAAACCAGAAGGAGGAAGTTGGAGAAGGGTAGGGTTGCTCTGTGACTGTGGGGCCTATTTCTGTTCCCTTAAAATCATAGAATCATAGAATATCAGGGTTGGAAGGGACCTCAGGAGGTCATCTAGTCCAAACCCCTGCTCAAAGCAGGACCAATCCCCAACTAAATCATCCCAGCCAGGGCTTTCTCAAGCCTGACCTAAAAAACTTCTAAGGAAGGAGATTCCACCACCTCCCTAGGTAACGCATTCCAGTGTTTCACCACCCTCCTAGTGAAAAAGCTTTTCCTAATATCCAACCTAAACCTTCCCCACTGCAACTTGAGACCATTACTCCTCGTTCTGTCATCTGCTACCACTGAGAACAGTCTAGATCCATCCTCTTTGGAACCCCCTTTCAGGTAGTTGAAAGCAGCTATCAAATCCCCCCTCATTCTTCTTTTTCGCAGACTAAACAATCCCAGTTCCCTCAGCCTCTCCTCAGAAGTCATGTGTTCCAGTCCCCTAATCATTTTTGTTGCCCTCCGCTGGACGTTTTCCAGTTTTTCCACATCCTTCTTGTAGCGTGGGGCCCAAAACTGGACACAGTACTCCAGATGCGGCCTCATCAATGTCGAATAGAGGGGAACGATCACGTCCCTCGATCTGCTGGCAATGCCTCTACTTATACATCCCAAAATGCCATTGGCCTTCTTTGCAACAATGGCACACTGTTGACTCATATCCAGCTTCTCGTCCACTGTAACCCCTAGGTCCTTTTCTACAGAACTGCTGCCTAGCCATTCTGTCCCTAGTTTGTAGCGGTGCATTGGATTCTTCTGTCCTAAGTGCGTGACTCTGCACTTGTCCTTGTTGAACCGCATCAGATTTCTTTTGGTCCAATCCTCTAATTTGTCGAGGTCCCTCTGTATCCTATCCCTACCCTCCAGGGTATCTACCTCTCATCCCAGTTTAGTGTCATCAGTAAACTTGCTGAGGGTGCAATCCACGCCATCCTCCAGATCATTAATGAAGATATTGTTCAGTCACGCCTCTGAGCAGAGTTCCTCCAGGCAGTGTTCACTGACTTCCCGGACACCTTTGAGGAGCAGTGGGAACTGTCAGGAGTTTTCTGCTCAGTGTCCCCTTTCAGTTCCCTGATTTTCACCCTATGACATTCACTCCCATCCCTGTTTTTTTATTTGTTGTCTCCATTATTCAATAGTTGCCAAAGTTCACTGGTCTCTCCAGGGGAGGGCCTTTGAGCTATGGGCAGGCTTAGGTCAGCCATCTCCTGGAACCACAATATGTCTCCCCTTGCCAGGTTTCGGAGCCCGGGCTCCAGTCTGAGCCCAAATGTCTACACAGTTATTTTTAGCCCTGAAGCCTGAGCCTTGCAAGCCTCAGTCAATCGGCTGGGCTCTGAGAAGCTGATGCCGCAGGCCTTTTATTGCAGTGTAGACATACCCCATGTGTACACACAGCTTAGCACAACAGGGCCCCACCTGGAACTGAGTCTCTAAGCACTACCGTAATACAAGCTATAATAGCCAAATGAAATTCCACCATGGGCAATGGAGTTAATTCTGGCTTTGCACTGATGTTACTGAGAGCAGGATTTGGCTTCAGTGGAGTCGCTCTTGACTTACATGGGTGCGAGATAAAGATCAGGCCCAGAATTCACAGGATACAAAGACTGAGCTGGTGCAAGCACAAGCAAACCATGCAGCCGTGTTTACTGGGACCTGTGTAAAATGTTCTGCTTTTTACTTAAGGAAACATACTTCATGCTTTAGATGGCACATTGATCAGATGCATGATTTGTATGTATTTTGAGCTAAATCTGGAGTTGGATATGCATGCATAGTGCCCACTTGCTACAGTGAGACATCCATGCAGGCAACTTGAGAGGAGTCTTAGGGTCACACTGCACTGAACAGAACACACTGCAGCCACCCTGACCTTCTGGGCAGACGAGTGGCCTCTTACAATTAGATCCAGTTGCAACATTGGATTCTGGGTCCTTCAGCGTCTGCCAGCCGCGCCTCCATGTCTGGCCTTTCAAAAGACTCAATGCAGTGTACGCATTGACAATAAAAAGGAAAAGTAAATAAGCACAAACAGCAACGTTCATGCCTAGGCTGAGTTTTACCATGACCCCCTCCTGCTGGGCTTTGAGAGGAAAAATCTCCCTCCAACGGTCAGAATCATGTAATTCCAGTTAAAGCAGAATTCTTCATTCGGAACCTCCCTTCACACACCCCCAACCCCCGGCCCCCTATTTATTCTGGGATGCAATTCACAGCTTCTGAGAGACACTGAAATCTGAGGACCAGATTCTCAGCTGATGTAACTCCACTGGTTTCAACAGGGCTATTTTAATTTATGCCCCCAGATACTCTGGCCCTTAATATAATCTAAATCCATGAACAGAGATATCAATGTAGCTGTATTTTTTAGTGATGATGAGGACAACATACCTTTATCCAGCAGCTGGGAAATTAAAATGCTACAACTAAAACGACATGCGTCTTGGTGAATGAGTTCCCCTTGGATTCTGATTGTCGCTGTGACTCGGAGAGGTGTGAGGATAGTGGATTGAAGTCCATAATGCATTTATCCGTAGGTACACTTGTGCAATCTGTTCTCTCTGCAGCTTTGCAGCCTTTGAAACAGTTTTAGAGTTGTTTGCTTTGTTTTGTTTTAAAGCCTATGAGCATTGTTCTTTCCCTAAAACGCTGCAAAAGGAGTAAGTGAAGAGAGCTCCATGAGATCTTATGGGAATAGCAGGAAAAGGGATTCTCAGCAATCAGTAATATAATATTTTGGCACACATCCAAATCAATGATCTCAAAGGGTGTGGCAAATTTGAAACTTGCAAAAGCTGTGTGAGGTAGGTTAGTGTTATCATCCCTATTTTACATAGGGGGAAACTGAGGCACAGAGCAGTTAGTGACATACTCATGGTCACGCAGGAAGTACACAGCAGAGCTAGGTCTATAACCCAGATCTGTTGACCCACCCCCTGCCCTGTGCGTTAGCCACAAGAGCGTCAGTCCAATAAGCATGCTGTCTGTTGCAGTTCAGGTGAACTTCGCTTCTGGTCATACTTTACATTAAGATTATAAAATATTATAAGCATGTTACAGACATAAGTAGTATGTCTGATAGGTAGATTATAAGCACATCAGTATATGGTGTTAGAAATGTTTTTAAGCAACTTACTGCCATTACACTCTTTCACAGCTAATTAAAAGTTTAGTAAAACCTCTATGAATCATTTATTAACCCTTTATAAACTATTCAAAATTGAACTGTAATATAAAGTGAGACCTGTTTTCCGGAGGAAGATGTGTATGGAGGCTAAACAATATTTTGGGGTTGAATATTTATGACCTTGCTGAAGTATATCAAGTCAGTGGCATAGCCCACCTGTAAGGTGACTGCTTAGCTATGGAAATTATTTCATATTCTGTACACTGTATACCTCATAGGAGAGAAACCTTGTTTGTTTTTTAAGTGAGTGCATTTTGGTGCTATGTGGACAGCCATTTATTACTTATTAATTATTATTATTTAATTTGCATTTCCACAGCCCCTTGAAGTTGCAATCAGTGATCATATCCCCAATGTGCTAGGTGCTGTACCAACTTGTGATAAAAATAGATAGTCTGTGCCACAAGGAACTTGCAGTCTGCGTTCTGAAGACTGATCCTCCCTTTACTCGCAGAGTGGGTACGTAGTGACCAGCTGTGAAGAAAACTTGCCCGTTCAGCTGTGCCAACCCACTCCAGAACTGCTGTGGAGGCCCCACCTTTAAGAGAAAGAGGGTTGCTCAGGTGTTGCCACACATACAGGCCTTGGCCTTTTCTATTGAGACTACCAATTCTGGTGGTGCTTCTGTGATGTGGATTCCCATCTCCTGGAGCTGAACTGAGACTGCCTGACTTATTTCAAACTGGCCACTAGCAGCCATCCAAATGTAACCACTGGGGTAGATATGACTCATTTAGTAGAGAAAGGTTCTCTATTCCATTTACCAGTCTCCTGAGTCATCTATTCCCCATCTGCGGCAAAGAAACTCTTTTAAGGCTCTGGGTGGGTAATACAAGACTCTGAACAACCAGAACCACAGATCCCTCCAGGGCTTTATACCTCTAGAAATGCCCTGGGATTGCTTGGGAAAAGATCATAAAAGGTACAGTTTCCTGCTACTGTATGTACAGTAAAAGCATCTCTTGAGAAGGCGAGTGAGGAACTCTGTGAAAATCCTGGAAAGTGAACAGCTTCTGCTTCCACCCTTAAGCTCCCTTCCCCCTCCAAAATATATGATCTGGTTGAAAAAAAAAAATCTGCAATTATCCAACCCCAGACAACTTTCTGAATCCAGCTCACCTAAGCTATTTTCTTCCCCCCTCCACGAGCAAAATGAATGCTGCAAGCAGTCATAGTGCGAATGGTCTTTTTTTCCACATTGTTTCCCTTGCTCCCCTAACTGAAGCAAGAACTGCAGAGACTTCCGGAGCCTCTTCATGCTATCACCTCACAGGCTGGAAGGTGACAGCTTCGCCAGGGACTAATGCAGTCCGACATAATTGAATGTGGCCTGCAGCAAAGCAGCTGCCTGGAGCCACTCTTGATTGTAGCTGTCATCAGGTGGAGCAAGCTGCAGTAAAATACATTCCAGAGGAATGCCATTCTACCATGCAGCTCCACGGTGATAGCTTATTTACCCTTACTCTGCTATAACAGTTTTGTAGTTAATAATTGCCAGTATCATACCGTTGAGTGAGCACAGATGCTTGGCCTCTGAATTATCAATAATCTTTCCCGTGATCTCATCTCTGGAATTAAAGCAGTGCCTTAATATTCCACATATCCCTGCTTATTTTGTACATTTCAGTAAGTTCCCCTCCTCCTGTTTTTATTCGGCGCCTTAAATGATTTTGAAGATATTCGGCTGTGTGTGTTTAATTCTCACATGGTGACGCAGAAAAATAATCTGTTAAATTGGGCATGAAGAACTGTACACACGGAGATAGCTCCCTGCTTTCTGCCTTAAAAAGAAGTCACATTAATTACAAATCCAGATGAAGAAGGAATCCCATTTTGCATTTGTACAGCTTTTTTTCATTCCAAAGTATCCCCTGTGCTATACAAGCAATAGGCTTGATCCGGTCACTCTGATTTAGGAGTTCTTACTCACATGGATAGACAGTGTATGAGTAAGAACTCCTCACATGGGGAGGGAGGGTGCAAGATAGGCCCTGCAAGCAGTACACATTGTATATATAGAATACCCATTTGGTCAATTATAATCTAGCTCAAATCCTTATTAAACCAGTGCGAGCCCCTGTTTTTGCTTCCAGTGATACAGGTATTTATAAAAATAGCTTGATTTACAAAAGCAGGATTCACATGTCATTTCTAAAATTCAGGCATGTGTTTGTTCTGTGTGTCTATATGATAATCTATGAAAGAGCTGGAAAAGAATCCTGTAGCTGTCAAATCATTATACATTTTTCCAGGTAATATTGATACAGAACTACAGTTAAGATCATAGCCTTATCATGATAGGTAAGTATATTAGCAACTGAATTTACAGTTTAAATAGCAACACATTCCTTTTAATTACCACCGTTTGCATTAAAATATACATTAAAAACCATACAGTGATATCAATAGCTTGTAGACATCAGTAGCTTCCACATTAATCACCAACCAGACAGGTGCGAAGCTGCATGTACATCAAAGAGCACAAAGTGTGTTGATTAAAAAAGAAAATATATTTCTTAGAAAAATGTCTTATTTTCAAGGTAAGAAGAAGTATTGTTAGCCTCTGTCTGCTGAAATTTTAGATTCAGGTGTTTTCATTATTCTTATCTGACTCGCTTACTAGCAGGTTAGTTGACCGCTGATGATGGGGTGTCTTCATTTTCTTATGTACAGGTCGATATTCGGCAGGGCGTATTCCCCTCTTTAATTCTCTTTATAAAGAGCGCAAGAAGCATCCACAGGCACATATTGCTCAGCTAGCATTATCAGTACTTTACTGGGCTTGGTTCAGCTTTCAAGTATATTGTTTTTATACCAGCCTAAAATCACTGACCCGAGTTAAAATAGTGTAACTGAGACCACCGTTACCAGACATTTGTGGTTTTTTTCCCTTTCAAACTGACTCCTGCCATTTTTTTTTCCAGTTACACAATTTATCTTCTGAACTTTTGATACTTCCTAGCTGTCTGTATTTTGCTTGCTGGGTCAGATCCTCAGCTAGTATACATTGCTGCGGCTCCATCTACTTCAAGGGAACTGCACTCCTTTGTACCAGCTGAAAATCTGGCCTGGAGAGCCAAATTATGCTCTCATTTACACCATCCTAAATTTACATCATCAATTACACCATCATAAACTGACTTCATTGACGCTACTCTGGATTTACATTGTTAGAACTGAGGGTCGAATTCTGTCCTTTGTCCAGATTCTGATCTTGCTCACACTGTTGTAAAGTAGGAGTAATTCTATGGAAGTCGAATGAGTTCCATTGGTGTGAGATCAGAATTGGATCACTTGGGTACATTTCCACCTGTGAACTTCTCTACAAAAAGTTGTGGGCCCAATTCTGATCTAGGTAGATTTCACACTGATGTAACTGCACTGATTGCAGTGGAATTATTCTGGTTAGATGCTGGTGTATAACTCTGAGAAGAATTGGGCCCTGAATTTGTACTGATAATGATCATGCCTGTTAAATAGCTTCCTTTTCTATTGCACACAGCAATAAAACAATTTATTCCCAAGCCTCTCTCATATAGTTATCCGATGAAGTGCATCCGATGAAGTGAGCTGTAGCTCACAAAAGCTTATGCTCAAATAAATTTGCTAGCCTCTAAGGTGCCACAAGTCCTCCTTTTCTTTTTGCGGATCCAGACTAACACGGCTGCTACTCTGAAACCTGTCATATAGTTATATGTAGATTTCCCCTCCTTCCCTAACTGTAGTAGTTCTGCTGAATATAAAAAACAAATATAAATTATACACGATTTACTCAAAACATCTGGTTTTGATGTTTTTAAGTAAACATACTCCCTTAGCTTGGACCAAATGTTCCAGGAAAAGAATCCACATTTGATTGCACCACTGCAGGTTAAGGCAAGCAGCCTGAATCTTGTCAGGAAACCACTTCACAGCTGGCCCAAAACAAAAGCAAGCAATATTTTCCTAAAGATTAAAAAGTATATTTTTAGTAGGGGGACCAGGCTGACTACTCAGCTGTCTGGTTGTATTTAGATTTTGGGAGCTTGTGAGAGGATTCAAACTACTTGTTTCTTTTTTATTTCTCTCTCTCTCTCTCTTTTTTGACTTGTCACTGCAATGAAGTTGGCAGTGGCTCTAGGGAGTCCTCTGTAAAGCACAATGCCCTGGGCTATGGGAGATGGAGCCCTCAATAACTGATATGAAAGGTCCTTAATTAAGCACTTAGCATTTCAAGGCAGTTATCACGGCTAGCCCACAGCCCGAGCTGGCAGTCCGTCACCACTGATAGGCCACCTAGATGACTAACGTGAGTTGAGTCGAGTCTTTTGTACTTTAGGCGAGGAGCCCTGAGGCATAGGCTGATCTGGTGACCCTCCCAGATATACTTTCTCTGCCGGAAGGAACTGGATATCGGATGTGACAACAGTGCAGACAGGAAAGATTCAACCTCCCCCCCTAAAGATCAGGGATCAAGGAGAAAGTTAGAATGACAGTGGCACTTTCTTGGCTCTGCAAATCAGCATGACTATGACCAAACCAAATGAATGAATAATCAGGACTGTATTATGAAAACAGAAGGGAAAAATCTCACTGCTGTGATGCATTCAATTATTTCGCCCAGGACATATGGCCATGGAGAAGTTAACTAGGGAAGAAACTATCCATCTCCTTCCACCTGTCATCAGAATCCTCTGGACATTAGAACATAAACGTTTGGGAGGAACTTTATCTTTATATTAAAGAGATGGGGAACACTTTTGCGGCATTAAAATGGAAAGGGTTAATGGAATGAACTATAGATTAAATTGTAAAGCAATCAAAGAAAACCAAACAGTTTATAGCAGACAACCATCTTCTGGTGTTTGGGTCTGTGTCAAGCCATGGATGTGGAAAATTAAAGCCATACTGAGAAGGGAAATGAACCATGTCTAATACATCCCCAGCAATAAAATGTTTTCACTAGGACTGTAAAACTGTGGCTTACATTAGGAAAAAGAAAATCAAACTATATGTCAATTCCACATCATGGGACATGAAGTGTCCACAAAAATTTATATTACTATTTAGAAGTGTTTCATTCTGGTGTTTTATTGTGATTGGATGCGCCCTTCTCAGTATCTTTTGACTGGTATGAAAATGATTTGAACTACTTTTTTTAGCATTTATTTTACATCTATTACCTGTTCTATTACTTTTTATTATTTTATTGTGCTTGTGTAGAGGATTTTGCACAGTTTTCATTATAATGTAACATTAAGTCAATTTATTTGTGTATTACACGCTGTATAATTGCACCTTTTTGTGTGGAACAATTTGGATTTCATTATCCGACAAATCAGCAGTGTTACATTTGGAAAAGCTCTTGTTAGGAATCAAGTGCATTTTCCGACTAAGACAAAAGAGATCAAGTTTGCACCAAAAAGGAGTAGAAGATTTCCTGTTCATGCCTAATCATTTCACGCTCCAGTGGAAGGTCACAGAGGAAACAGAGATATTTGTTTCTTTGAGAAAATATTTAATTACTCTGGGTCAAGATCAATGTAGATCAATATTCGCAAGATGAGAAATATTGTAGAACAAGGAGGTCTGACATGGAACAGATTCAAAAAGAAATAGATCAAGGCAAGAACAAATGTATACAGGGAACACGTCAAACGTAACAGCATTTTTGTTTATTATTGTTCTGACTTTGAACAATCATTTTGCTCCTTAATTTACAAGTGCCATAAAGTGTATAACTATCACAGGCAAAGCTGAGTGTACATCTGTTTGTGCAGAGCTGGTTTGCCGTCAATTATCAGGCTTAAACCTTTCACGAGAGGTGGCATAATAACTATCTCAGCAATCTCAAAGGTGAGCCCAACAGCTATGCTAAAAAAGAAATGTAAAATATTATTTTAAAAACCAGTTCATGGATTAGAACATATATGTAGGTGCAAATCAGTTCTTTTTTTACTTACCTGCAGAAACCTGTGTTTAGCACTCTGTGTTTTTATCTCTAGGAGTTGATGGCTTCATGAGAGGAAAATGGGTTCATGGATAAAGCAATGGTTGTGACTTGAGAAATCTGGGCTCAAGTCTCAGATTTCCTGTGTGAGCTAAGTAATTTTTGGCAAAATCAAAGCCCCGCTGAAGTCAATGAGAGTTTTGCCACAGATTTCGCCCTGGATTCTCTCTGTTTCCCTTATGCAGAATACTTCCTTTCTCCCATCCTGTCTCTGTCTTGTTTATTTAGACTAAAAGATCTTTCAGGCTGGGACTGTTTTTTACTATGAGTTTTTGTTGTACCTAGCACAATGCGGTGCTAAGCTTAATTGGAGTCTGTAAGGACTACTATAATGCAAATAAGGCCAACACTTAAAGCAGTGCATGGGGTAACCAAAAAATAAATAAACAAATCTGCTTCTAGTGTTTTAAGTGTTGTCAGCTCTTGAATGAAAAAAAACCAGTCTCTTGAACCAAAGTTTTGGTGGACAATGAAAGGAGGAACAGGTATGCAAACATTTTGTTTTCAAATGTGATTGCATTGTTCTGCATATATAGTTTTGTTACCATTTTGGAATGACAACCTTTTTGTTTTTGTGGTTAATGGCTGTACAAAAGATTTTTCGTTTTTCTGAAATTTTTCTGTGACAGAAATGTATTCTCTGCTCTAGCTCCTTCATGAAGGCAGGAATAAAGGAGAAACCAGGTTGGATGCTTTTTCAAATGTAAACACTTGTTAGGTGAACTGTCAATACAACTCTTGGGCTGTGGATTCAAGCTTTCATCTCCTTTACAGCAGCATCAGCTGAGTTGGGGGGGGGGGAAAAAAGACAGATCAAGGTTTCAGTTACTAAAAGAAATAAGAAACTTTAAACTTCCTTAACTTCTCTGTCTTCTTCCCCTACAACTGTCTCCCACCCTACTCACACACTAGTCTCCCACTCTATACATATATACAAACTTTAAATAAAAATATCTTTAAAAATAGTCTGGACAAGGAACTGAGAAATACACAGCAGAGAACAGTCCTGCATTGATCCCTAGGGATGGACCCTTGGTGCCTAAAATAACTACTTTTCTGCTCTATGATTCAGACTGTGGGGTTTTTGTGTGTGCTCTCTCATTGTGTCAGGAATAGCATCAGACACTTAACATCTTCAGAGCTCTATCCAGCTGTTAACTCTCTAATCTGCACAACTATACAGCTGGTCAAGTAATTAAAAATCCCAAATGTTGTAATTTTGACTAGCTCACAGAGTTCAAAATGGATCAATTTTTTGTTCTTCCGAAACATTTTAGGACACTTTGGGATGAAAGTTTGAATTGAAACTCTGATCTCAATGGTTGTTGACACTTTTTGCTTACTGAAAAACATGGGTTTGAGTAAACAATTTTTTAAAAAGTGTTTAAATCAAGATTTCAGAACAAAAATTACAAAAATATCACAAGAAATAAAAAGAAGTAAGCGGGAAACAGAGTTTAGCAAAATTTTGCATTAAAAAGGCCAGTTTTTTGTCAAAACGAAGTTTAGTACAAAATATTCTGATCAGCTGTTCTCATAACCTGTAAAATAGGTAGGTAAATATGATCATCACCATTTTGCACATGGAGAAAGTGACACAAAGAGATGTAAGGTCCAGATCCTCAAAGGTACTTTAGCCACTCACTCCCTTTTAGAAGCCAGCCCTATGAGGCTTGCCCTGGGTTACCAAGAGAAACAGTGTCAGAACCTGGGTTAGAACTTAAGACTTGATTAAACCAGCTCTGAACTTCCCCAAAATTCAGAAAGGGGAGGAAAGGTCTCCCTCAGACATATCCCTGCTTTGTTATTGGTGAGCCCCTGACAGCTGTTCCACTGTGCTAAATGGGGCAGGGGGCTGGGGCAGATTTGATATAGTAACTCCTATATCCAGAAAGGGATAAATGAGGACCTTAATTTTACTTGGGAGGTACTCAGAGCCTACAGTGATGAGTGACAGTGTTAAACCTCAGACTTTCAGAGCCTATTGCTCCATGTGAGGTAAAGCAGGGTAGAATGAGGGTGTTCCAGTGATGAGGGTACAAGCTAGTATTTGTTATGATGGTTCTTGGGTACCCAGGACTATGGGTCACCTTGTTACCCCCTGCCTCCAGTGATAGAAAGACTTGCTTGAGTGTAACTGGGTGTCAGCTCTCTGACAGCTGGGTACTCTGAGAACCATCACACTTATTATACCTGCCCTGCCACAGACATTCTGTGTGACTTCGGGCAAGTCTCCATGTATCTCAGTTCCTCGTTGGTTAAATAGGGATAATTGCACAACACGTGGGTGTTGTGAGGATAAATGCATGAAAGATTATGAGGTGCTCAGATACTACAGTAATGTGGGACATATACCTACCTTGGCCGAGGCACTACCCCTTCCACACACCCCTCCCCCCACCAGAGCCTAGAGCCCCACCACCATGGCCGCCGCCCCTGCCCCAGGCTAGCGCTCCCAGCCCCGGAGTGCCCCCAGCCCCAGAGAGCCAGGAGGGTGGGGAGCACATCCCCAGCCCTGGAGTGCCAGGAGTGTGGTGTGGCCCCGGGTCCCCTCCACAGCCCTGAAGCGCTGGGAGGACAGCGTGGCTCCAGCCTACCACCCCCAGCCCCAGCCTGATGGACAGTCAGGCGGTGCCCCTAGTCCCGGAGCGACGGGTGGGTGGTGCAGCCCCAGCCCCAGCCCAAGCCAGGCCACAGCACAGGGGAAGAGCCGCAGAGTAGGAAGCAGGAGAGGGTCTGGGGGTGGAGCATGGGCAGGGCCATGCCTGGCTGTTTGGCGAGGCTCAGCCTCCCCCAACCTATGTTACCCACCACCCATGCTAAGACAGGTATTATTCTCTCTGTTTTATAAATAGGGAAAGTGAAGCACAAGTGCCACTTGGTCACCTAAGAAACAGAATACAGATATCCCAGTGACCAGACCCGTGTCAGACCATGGCGTCCCTGTGGTATTTTACAACTTCTGGTTACAGACCTAGCCAGAAATGCCATTTTAATAACTTATCGTACTTCAGCTCCTGTGGTTACAGTTTAGGCTGGCAACCAGAAGTGTGTGTGTGTGGGAACCCTAACGTTTAGGAGCGGTTGAGTTCAAATGTATTTTGAGAAACGGAGGTGGAGATATTGGTCTTCCTAAACCAGTGCATTACCCCATACGTACCACTGCCATTAAGTGAATTTTCAGTGTTCATCTAGAGTGACAGAAGATGGGATAGGAACATAAGAATTGCTATCTCATCTAAGACCAGTGGTCCATCTACCAGATGGTATCCTGTCTTCGACAGGGGGAAGTAACAGATGCTTTAGGGACAGATGTAATTACTCCATTATGGCTACAACATCCAAATTCTCAGGGCCTGCTCCTGCTCCCCACTGGACTCAAGGGCAACCTCCCATTGGTTCTAATGGGAAAAGAAACTGAACCCTAAAACAAAGAGCTGCTTGATGCTAGGGCTGCCAACAGACTAATTCAAAAATGCCTCAAGGCCCAGTCCTGATCACACTGAAGTCAACAGGTGTTTTGTCACTGACATTAGTAAAAGCAGGCCCTTTGTATTAAACTAGATTGGGGGACGGGGTGTCCCATAGGATGATTGTTCATCATCACAGGAAGCCAGCAGTCTATAATGAAACTGATTCATATTAATGCCTTTGTTTCTCTCCTCCCAAAAAAGGGTTCTGGCACTTTCCACACGGAGGGTGTGAGAACTAATTTTGCGGATTCTGAAGCACTCTTCCTGGGGGCGATATTGTGCAATGCACATGGGAGGGGAGATAGTCCCCTATGTGCACAGGTCTAGGGAGTTAGAATAGACCGAGCTATGCTATTAAGAAAAGTGCAGAGACAACTCCAGCTGAAGCTAGATGTAGCAATGACCCCACAATCTCTCCCCAGATGGTAGCTACAAAGAGCAGTTCCCTGGGAGAAAGGACAGTCCCATTCACAGAGACAGGGGCCCTCTAGAAGGCAATTCTTTGCTCATTTCTGTCCATCCCTCCTTGGTTGGGGTTGCCACCTGGCCAGTATTTGACCAGCCTGCCAGTTTTTTTATGGATTTGCCAGTTGCCAGAAAAACAATTTAATCTGCTAGGTTTTTTTATGTGAGTCTAAAGATTTGCATTATTATCACAATGCACTGGGATAGTGCATGTTAAAAGTTTTTGTGTCCAGCAAAAGATGTGTGTTATCTCTCCAGATACTATCAATGGCTGTTGGGGGAGGAGGTGGGTGGTGTCGCAGAGATGCCTTGTGGTTGAGGGTTCGGGCTGTAGCCTTGTGGAGAAGGTGGGTGTCATAATTTTTTTTGCATTTTAAAGGTGGTAAGACTACTCCTTGGCTGCTTGCCAGCTTTGAGAAAGACCAATCCTAACCAGGGCAGAGACAGGAGCTAGGGTTTGGCAATAAGAAGGTGAGGATCATGGGGGAGAAACACAGGAAATACCATATCATATCAGGCCCATAGCCGTAGTTCTGTGCCTTGTGCTGTGTTGGGGAACAGCCAGGAACCAGGAGCTTCTGCCTCTTCACTGATTTTCATCCAGCACTGGCACAGCAGAAAGCTGCTTCACCATAAGTGACTACAGTTGGTAAGGGTCAAGGTGGGAACAGCAGGATTCAGAAACACAATCTCATACAACATCAGCATGGTAGCTGGTAGGGCAGTTGCCTCAGTCTTGTCTCAGTCACTCTCCTGACAGTTAGCTTCCCCTGGAAGTGGGACATGGCAGGTGTCCTCTGATTCTACCGGTAGGTGCACACTAGGCTGGCCACAGCCTGCTCAGTAAGTGAAGGCGCTTTCGCCTGTCCACTAGTGGAACAGAGGCCCAGTGGTTACTATGTGCCTTGTGGTGCCTTATTATTAGATATATAATATATAATATAATGATCTATAATATATATATATATATATATATATATATATATATATATATATATATATATATATATAGTATTTGTGTCTTAAGTTTTTAATAATAATTTTAAAAAAACTAGGAAATTCCCAGACAAAAATTATGTTAGATGAAATTAACATTGAGAGTATATGAAAAAATGCAATATTACATACAGCTCAAATGTGTTTTTTTTTAAAATTATTAAAAACTTAAGACACAAACACTAAGCAAGAAAACCAAAGATGATTTATTATATATAATATAATACACAGTATATAATATAATGCTATATCTAATTATATATAATATATGTGCATACGTATATACATTATTTATATACATACACATATACACACGTGTATGTATATAAATTATACATACACATCTGCTATGAATTTTATAATAGTTCTGGTGGCATATTTGACAAGATGCAACATTTGTGATTAAATCCACATTACATTTTTAATAAGAAAATATCAGTTAGACTTTTAAATATATTTGGGATTGAGAAGTTACAAAGTTGCTGTGCATCATGAATAATTGCTTATTTTCCCCACTAACTGCACTGCAAACTATTCAGATTAAATAAATATTGGGCCTGCTACTTGTTTACACTAAGAGACTTTGATGTAGATGAAAATTCAGCGCGTTATGGTTTGCAGATTTTTTGATTTCATAGTCTGGAAGGGCTCAAAGAATTCTGGGATGTGGATTATGGAAGACAAATGTGGATGTGTCACTGGTGGTAAAGATTGACCTGTAGCAGTACGACTAGATGACCTAGTAGGTCTTTTTCATCTCTGATTGCTACGTGCGTCTACAATGTGTACGGACAACTCCCACTGAAGCCATTAGAAGTAATGTGCACGTATAGGAGGGCAAAATTTAGCCCTGACTCTATGAGAATTCCCTTAGCCATGGTGAACACAGTACAATATCCTGACCTTAAAAAGGAAATGCTTCCATTAAAATGTCTGAATTGACATTATGGAATCCTATCCCTATTTAAAACACACACTCACACTGAACTGTGCTTATGTAGTATCTATTTTAAAAATCAAGGGCCAGATTCTCAGCTCATGTAAATTGGCACCTCTCCATTGTTTGCAATGGAGCTATACCAATTTTCACCAACTGCAAATCTGCCCCTGAAAGTATAATCCGGCAAACCCTTTCTCTGGTAAGTAATCTTTAATCACACAAGTAGTCCCAGTGATTGCTGTACAACTGCTTACTTGAGTAAGGCCTTGCAGGCTCATGTTTAAATGACCAAATTCTTTCCTGGGTATCTCTCCTCCCGGGATGAATTTGACCCAGTATCTGTACCAATCTTTTTGTTCCATGCTCAACCATTTGTGCTAAGGGTTTATATCAGAAAACCCCCTGAAAGCCCCAAGAAGTGATTGGCAGTAGGAATTCATAAGCAACAATATATGCCTAAGCTATGACCTATTTACATGAGTTTGATTCTGTGACGAAAAAATGGCACCCCGGATGACAATGAACAAGTTAAATTTCAGTCTCATTGCATTTCAACAGCTAATTTAGGATGCAGATTTTGCCACCTATATACTCACTGACATGAGAAGGACTACTCACTACTTCTCTGTGTGAGTAAATTTGCAGAATCTGGCCCTGATTTACCAAAGTCTTCCTCACCCCCCAGCCCCATCCTCCAAAAAACCCCCCAAAAACCCAAACCAAAACAAAAAAAACCCAACAGATACTGAAAAACATTTATCTCGGCACTATCAAGTTTAAAGAGCTCTCATTCCGGTGGGGCTCAACCCCTCCCCCAGGCAGAATGCCTAAAGTGGACTTAAACTCTATTGGCATGGGTGTGTAAAAAAGGCATATGAAAAATAACTCTCCGCTAAAGCAAGAGTTAAAGCGGCAAGGCTGGTTCTGGTGTGGTATCGTTAGTTAGGAGCTCAGGTGTCCTGCCCCATATTTTGTGATCCCTCATTAATTGGTTTCCAGTGTTGCTGAAACTGAAAGAAAAAAGTGGTAACGGCGATGACAAGTGAAATTAGCTTAACCGAGGCTCAACTAAACAAGAGGTGGGTTTTCTCTGTGCCGGGTCTTTGTGTTGTTGTTGTTGTTACTGAGGAGGTTCAGCGTTTCGAGCAGAACTGGCACGTAGCTGTTTCCTCTCTTGTGAGAAAGATGGAAGCTGACATGCCAGTGCAATTCTTTGTCAGAAATATACATCTGCATGAAGAGAGTAGAGTTAAAAATTTAATCTGCAAAGCTATTTAGAGAGTGGATAGGCCTTGACAGGCCTCCCAAATGTATTAAAAGAACAAGAACAGCAGAGTTATGGGGAAAAAAAGCTGTTGCAAGCAAACAGAATGAAACTAAGCTTTCTTGACAGAATCAGTTTGCCAAATGACTTTAAAATTGCACTATGTCTTGTCGTTTTTTTTCTTAAATAGACTTTAATTTAAATGTATAAAGCAAGAGAAAATTCCTTAACTTCAGAGATCTGCACAATTTTCACTAATCAGAAAAAGAACAATGACATTTTGTTAGGTCAGGAGGTGGGTAGCGATTCTGTGGTGGTTGAGATGTTGGCTTGAGACTTAAGAGATTTGGGTTCAATTCTTGACTTTACCACAGACTTTGTGTGACCTTAGGCCAGTTACTTAATCTCTCGGAGTCAGTCCTGCCTAAGTGACTCTCAATGAGATTTGGATGCTTAAGTGACTTGGAAATGAGACGTAGGTTTCTAAACCACCTAGGTGCTTTTGAAGATTTCACCTTCTGGGCCTCACAGTTCCCCATCTGTAAATGGGGATAATAATACTCCCTTTGTTTCCTTTGTCTTATCAGACTGTAAACTCTCTGGGGGGCAGAGACTGTCTCTTTGCACTCAGCACAGAACCCAGCAGAATGAGGCCTCTTTGCAGTGCTGTAAGATAAATAATACATGCAGTGTTTTTTAAACAGAGCAATTTAAGGCCACAACACTGAATAATTACAGAACGTGGCGAGCAAAACCTGTCGTGTAGCCCACAAGCCCACAGTGCACCTCATGAAATATTTGGTGGTTGTGAAAGTGGGTGAAGCACAGAGCAGTGTGTGTATGCTAAAAACCCCAACCCCTCCCATAAAGCCCTACCAAAACAAAACATTCCACAGCACATACAATTGTCTCCCTGGGGAGAGGATGAGAGAAAGAACAAATCACGAGGGACAAATATGCAGTCACGTTGATTAATGGGAAAGGGCTCAGTGGTCTTCAGTGTTCTGTGAACCAGTGTGAACAAGGTCTTCAGTGTTGCCTAGGGGAGAGTGTGCTGGAAGCGACCCCAACAGATGTGGGTTCTAGGCCTGGCTCTGTCACTGACCTGCTGCATGACTGTTCTGTACCTCAGCTTCCCAGTCTGTAAAATGAGGCTAATGATATTGACCACCTTTATAAAGTGTTTTGAGATCCCTGGATGAAAAGCATTGCGTGGGAACTATTTTTTTTTCTCTATGATTGCTATGGAGGTATAAGAACTATATAGAACAAAACAGAATTAACAGTTTACACACAATTGTATTGCATTCTCTAGGTCACTGTTTCCCAAACTTGGTACTCCACTTGTTCAGGGAAAGCCCCGGCAGGCCGGGCCGGTTTGTTTACCTGCCGCATCTGCAGGTGCGGCCGATCGCGGCTCCCACTGGCTGCGGTTCACCGCTGCAGGCCAATGGGGGCTGCGGGAAGCAGCAGCCGGTATGTCCCACGGCCCGCGCCACTTACTGCAGCCCCCATTGGCCTGCAACGGCGAACCGCAGCCAGTGGGAGCCGCGATCGGCCGAACCTGCGGATGCGGCAGGTAAACAAACCGGCCGGGCCCGCCAGGGGCTTTCCTTGAACAAGTGGCGTACCAAGTTTGGGAAACACTGCTCTAGATGCATGTAGGGCCTGTTGGTGAGATCTTTATTCATGTTAGTGAATACTTAATCTCACAAGTAGCCCCACTTAAGTCTATGAGACGAACTATCCATGTAAAGGGTATTATGCAGTCACTCTCTTCCACAATAAAGGGCCCAGTACCACAACCCTTGCCGTGAGAGTAGTTCCACTGGGACAGATTCTCCTTGGCTTTTGTGGGGCTGCTCAGCATGGGGGCTGAAGTGGAAAGAACCATCTCCCTCCCCTTGCAGGGCTGTCATATGGATGGGCGGTAAGCAGGTGGGGTTGTGCTTTGGGGACGCAGTGGCCGATGGAGCTGGCTGACCATGCAGGGATGGAGGGAGGTTTGGAAGAAGCCGTACCTCCACATAGGGAGATAGCAATTGGTGCACAGCCTGTGCATGATGGGGAAACATTCTGCTTCCTAGTTCTCCCCTGGGGTGGTGCATCCCTGTGCGTCCCTTTACTATGGGCTATGCTTAAATGGCACAATGTAAGCCACTGACTAAGCAGGAACTCAGGTCCTTGGTGTCAGTACAGCTATGCGCGTCAGGCTGGAAGTGTTGGCTATTCCAATGGAAGGAGATTTGCCACTATGTCTTGTCACAGAAGGTCGGACTGTGCACCCCCGGACTGTGCACCCCGAAGGTCGGACTGTGCACCCCCAGCTCATGCTGGTGAACACTTTCTCATGCGAATAGCCCCACTGACTTCAGCAGGACTTCTGGCATAAGTTAGTAGGGTTTTCACATTTGGGTCCGATGGGCAGCACATCAAGTGTAATTAGAGTCGACAGCCATTGCAAACCCGCAACTGTGCCGGTAACCCTCATGCTGACCAAGGCCAGGTTACAGGTACATGTGGAAAGGGCAGTGACATCTAAGACATCAATACTGTTAAGTTTCTTTTTCATCTATATCTTAGCAGCTACAAACATATAACCACTGGAACTTTACATCACAACCTATACAACGCCACAATCAATCTGTAACATTTAGGAGCAAACACACCATCCTAGATTTTCACAGAGGCATCCTCTTGAAATGGACAAGTTAAGCTCCAGAGTCTAAAAACACCCAAATCTGCCTCTACAGCCTGACCACTTACTGAACTTGTGGGCTCTGTTCCTTTCCTATGCTCTGCTTTTATCTGTCCCATAAGATCAGAAGATTCAGGAATATCAAATAACTGAGCACCATGTATTCTGGTCATAGGCAAACCACACTTGCTAACATCAAATGGGCAAGCCCTCCGACTTGACCTTAAATTGACCTTCATGTTGGCAGACTTTAGAGGGAACAGCGATGCAAGAATCAAAATAGGTCCCACAGCCTAGGAAAGCTATAAATAAAGTGATTGGCTAAACTCTCAACTTTGCCACTTTTGTATTCTCCACATTCTGTTCCATTGTTATTGTTTGTTTTAAAAAAAGATTTCACTAACTTCTGCTGAAGCCCAGCCATTCAGTCTAAGCCTCCTTAACATTAAATATTTTAAAAAAAGCAAGCAGATGAACACTGAAAACTAACATTTAAATAATAACCAAGTTGGAACCACCCTTATGTTTAACTGCATGATAATAAGCAGAAGGTTATAAAAAGAAGAGATTATAAATTATGCCATGCTACCCATTAGCATAAGAGTAGGGCGAGGCACCAACAAGTCTTAGGTGTTCAAAATCTGAACCCAGATAAGAATTGTGCATCTGGCCCTACTCTCCATAAAGCACCCCTTCTTCAAACACCACCAAACACTGGGTTATTCAAAACCAAGAACTAGGTCTGAATTCTGTAGCTGGACCTATTTCTGTTTTTAAGCCTACATTCATTTTTTGTCTCTTCAGACATTCCTGGTCAAGCTGAACTCACTCTTGCCAACAAAATAAAATAATAAGGGTTTTTTTAGTTACATAAATAAAAAGAGAATAAGGAAGGATGAGATTGGGCCTCTGTGCAGTGTGGATGAGGAAGAGATTAAAGATAATCTAGGTATAGCCCAGAAACTAAAGGAATACTTTGCCTTGGTTTTCAGTGGAGATGATGATATGTAACATGGACATGAAGGCAGAAGGCTGATGGAAATGAGTGTATAGAAATGGAAATGACCACATCAGAAGAAAAACAGTTTAATGAGCTCAAGTCAGGGGGACAGGATAATTTACATCCCAGAATACTGAAAGAATCTGCGCATGAGACTGCTAGATCAGTAGCAAGGATTTGTAGTAAATCTGTCTATGCAGGGGTACTGCTATATGACTGGATGTGAAGGGGTCGGCTCACTGCTGGCATCTTCTTGTGGCTGGGAGTGGTATGGAGCTCTCTCACCCCTGGGGTCTGTGGCTGCTGGCCACTCCGTCTCTACGGTGGCCTGCCTCTGCCTGTGAATCGGCCCTCCGGCCAGGTCACTTTCAAGTCTCTCCCCTTCCAGCAAAACAAACAAAAAGCAAGGGAAATTAACACAAACAAACTGAGTTAGTAGGAGAGAGAGGGGAACACCTCCCTCTCAGGGTGTATCAGGATCAGGCCCTTCCTTCCCTCAGGAAGAGACCTTCAGGAAGTTCTTGCCTTCCCTTGGCCCTTTCCTCAGGAGCTGAGGGTTGCAAACCTGTTCCCTTCCCTGGTCTGTCCACAAGTGAGCTGTTCTGCTTCCTTTTAACTCCTCCTCCAATCTGTGTGTGTCTTGCAGGTGTGGTGGGGTAGCTGGGCCCAGAGCAGCTCCTTAACTTCTTGTTGTCCGGTGTGGGGTTTGCATACCCCATCACACTAGAGGACAGCTAAGGTCATACCTATATTTAAGAAAGGGGGAAATAGTGTTCTGGGTAATCACAGACCAATTCGTCTGGCCTCAGTAGTCTGCAAGGCTTGAGAAGAAATTGTGAAGGAAAGAATAATTAAATGCATGGAGATAAATAGAAAAGGGGATGTAATGTAACCCGGGTGTACTAAAGGTAGACCATGCCAGACTAACGTGATTTCCTTCTTTAAGATAATTGGTGTTTAAGATGAGGGAAATGAGGTACATTTAATATACTTGAACTTCAGTGAACCATTTCACAGCACCACATAGGAAATTGTTAAATTAGAGAAGATGGGCATTCATACAAAAATCGTAAGGTTGATAAGGAATTGCTAAGGGGGAAACGGCGACGTGTTGGGTTGAAAGGTGATCAATTGGACTGATGGGAGGTTACTAGTGGAGTTCCTCAAGTCCTGATCTTGGGACCAATCTTATTCAATATCTTTATTAAGGACCTTGGCACAAAAGGTGGAAGTGTGCTAATGAAATTTGCTAATGATACAAATTGGGAAGGCATCCTCAATACAGAGGAAGATCTGGATGACCTTGAAGAACGGAGTAACAGAAATGGGATGATAGTCAACAGTACAAAGTGCAAGGTCATGCAGTTAGGGTCTAATATTAAGAATGTCTGCTATAAACTGGGTGCTAATCAATTGGAAGCAACAGAGGAGGAGAAAGACCTGGGTGTATTGGCCAATCACAGGATGACTATGAGCCACCAATATGATGTGGCTGAGAAAAAGGGAAATGTGATCCTAGGATGTATTAGGTGTGGCATTTCCAATAGAGATAGAGAACTTTTAATACCACAAGGACTTTAAAACCTCATCTGGAATACTGTCTGCAGTTCTGGTCACCCATGTTCAAGAGAAATGAATTCAAACTGGAACAGGTGCAGAGAAGGACTACTAGGATGATCAGGGTACTAGAGGGCTTATCTTATTAAAGGAGGTGGAAAGAGCTTGGCTTGATTAGCCTAACAAAAAGAAGACTGAGAGGGTATATGATTGCTCTTGATAAATACATCAAGGGGATAAACACCAGGGAGGGTGTAAAGCTATCTAAGCTAAAGGACAATGTTGGCACAAGAACAAATGGGTATAAACTCTCTATGAACAAATTCAGAAATAAGAAGGTTTCTAACCATCAGAAGAGCGAGGCTCTGGAACAGCATCCTAACAGGAGTGGTGGGGAAAAACAACGTAATTAGTTTTAAGAGAGTGATGAACACATTTATACATGTGATTGTATGATGGGGTTGCTTGTGATGGTGGGGGTTAAGGCTCGGCAGCCCTGGCGGTCCCTTATGTGGTATTCCTAATGTTCCTAAAATCTCTGGGGTTAGTTTTGTCTCCTTCCTCTCATGCACCTGACAGGGTCATGGCTGGAGATGGGACACTCAGCAGGGTGGGCTGGTGCTCTGATGTAGCAGTGAGCATGCTCTCTCTCAGGTGCTTGGCTGACTGGTTCTTACTCAGATGCTCAAGGTCTAACTGATCAGCACATGTGGGGTTGGGAAGGAAGTTTCCCCCAGGTCAGATTGGCAGTGACCTTGGGTGTTTTTTGCCTTCCTTTGCAGTGTGGGGGACGGATCACTTGCTGGGGTCATTTGGGTATATCTCACTAAAACAATTCCCTGCCTTTGCAGGGGCTTCAGGCGCTGTTGGCTCTAGGTCTCTCTGATTCTCTGTCTGTGGCACAGAATAGTTTAGTCTCCCAAGAGCTGCAATATGTTGATCCAATTGTGGTCGTTGGGTTCAGTCTGTGGGTGCTGGGTGGGGTTGGTGGCCTGTGACATACAGGAGGTCAGATTAGATGATCTGGTGGTCCCTTCTGGGCCTTAAACTCTAGGAGTTTATGAATAGGTCAGTGACAGGTGACCACTGATAACCAGTAAATTCTGAGGGCCACGTCCTCAACTGGTGTAAATCAGCACAGCCCCATTAGCATCACTGACATTCATTGATGTTCTGGCCCTGAATTGATGGGACAAATTAATCCCCCTGTGAAGTTGCACCAGTATGGTCCATTATTTTTAGAGGCAAACAAAAATGCAGATTGCAGCATTATTATTTATGGAGAGTCCTGATTTTTAGACAGATTTTCTTGCTGGTTGAAATGGTCTCCTGGTTCTTAAACAACTGATGGTACGGCATGGCCCATATTGTGTCATAGGCACTTTACAGAACATGAAAAAAAAAGGTCTTGGCCCCACAAATTTATAACATAAAGGCTAGATCCTACAAACAATTAAACACCTGAGTAATTTTACTGATATGTGCATAAGCATTTGGAAGATTATGCTTTACATTTAGACATAAAATTACAAATTAAAGATAAAGGGAGGTAGATGGGTGGGATTGGATTATCTACAGGATGTGCAATCCTTATTGGCCATTATTTATTATATCTACTGCAGTAGCATCTGGATGACCCGATGGAGACTGGAGCCCCACTGAGAGACACTCCGTGTCCCAAAAGGCTTATTCTCTAAATAGAGAAGAGAGACAAAGGAAGCATTATTATCCACATTTTACAGATGGGGAACTGTGGTACAAAGAGAGATTAAATAACTTGCCCGGGATCAAACAGAAAACCTGTGACAGAGTGACATATTAAACCCAGATCTCTCAAGTCTCAGTCCAGTGCTTTAACCACAAAGCAGATCATCCTTACTGTTTAAATTGAGGTAGTAACTCTTGTAGGGAGCGTGAGGGATCTAAAACATAGCAACAAGTTGAATGAAGAATTCAGTGAAAGGAAAAAAAATCATAAATCAGTTAGGCTATCAGTTTAATGGTTCAAAACCAAACAAGACCCTAAAAGAATGTGAAATAAATTGCAAATAAAATTTCCAACTTTTTTCCATCTTTCAATAACAAATGGAAAATTGAAAATGTTTCTGTTTTGGAAAAGTGAAAATTTTTGATTTTCATAATGAAAACCAACTGAAACCCAAACATTTTTAGTTTTTCAAAACCTGAAAGGTTTTCAAATTTCAATACCAAAAACTGTTTTTTTTCTGGTTGTTTTTTGTTTTGATTTTTCATCAGAAACCTAGGATACAGAAAGAAATGAAAATTTTCATTTACCAGAAGAAAAGCAATTTTTATTAAAAAAAATGTAAACTGAAAATTTGCAGTCAGCTCTGTCTGGTATATTTATTTATGAGATGACATAGCATGGGACAATAAAAGCCCTCATGTTGCATCTTTCCGATCTGCACAGGTCAGTGGGGCTTTATCTGTGTGGACCTTGACCTGACTGGATCTGATTATAGGATTGGTACATAATTATGGTTATCCTTTTAGTGGCAGAATAGATTGGCCTGTTAGTTGAGGCAGTATCAAAGTTCTGAGTATTCTCAATTTCCACTGAAGAAGTATCTGAGCACCTTATATCATCAACACTTTAGGAGTTGAGAGATCATGAGTTAAACGTGAATGTAAACTCAGATATTATTAATGTTTTGTTATTAATATATTATGATAGCAATATTAATAACACTATGAAATTATGATTAATAATAGAGCTGGGCATAACAGTCACAGAAATGATATTAATATATTATTCTCATTAATATTACAAGAATTATTATTATTAATAGTGCTGAGCAAAACATTCCCAGTGACATTTATTTTTGTCATAAACTTTTACCTGGTTCTGCATTCACACATTTGCATTTGTCTTCATGAAATTGGAGCAATGTTATGTCACGCTTAAATGTTTTGATACACTTTGGGAAAATATATATAAAAGGAATTTAGATGACTGCAAATATTTTTACAGGTAATTTCCCCAGTATTTTCTGAATTGTCAGTTTAGCTGGTTGGTTCTGATGGGTCACATGATGGGTTGAGCCTATCCCATGTGGAAAGGAGAGTGAATAGATAGTGAATAGTGGCCAGAAGGGACCATTACGATAATCTAGTCTCACTTCATTTATAACACAGACTAAAGAACCTCAACCAGTAATTTCTGCATTAAACCTATAACTTTTGTATGAACTGTAGCATAGCTTTTAGAAGGATAGCCAGGCTTGTTTTAAAGACTGTAAGTAATGGAGAATCAACCACATCACTAGATAAGATGTCCCAATGGTAAACTATGCTCACTCTTAATATGTACCTTATGTCTATCCTGCATTTTTCTATCTTAGCTTCCAGCCATTGATTGGCAGAAACCCATTTGGCTCTCTTTCATGGTGGGGATGGTAGCATTTTGTGTGTTCTGTCCAAGCCAGTAGGATAAATAATTACAGTGACAAGGAGAAGCTCTAAGATGATTCTTGCTTCACTGAATGGGCTCATGGCACTGGTCAAAAACTACAGAAACATTTTCACAGAAGCTTTTTGAAACTTTCTGTAAAAGTCTTTTCATTAAAATTTTGAATTTTTGAAAATTTTCTGTCACTCAATAGACTTGTCCCCAACCAAGAAATAAGAGAGTGTTTTTTCAAAATATTTCAGCTGAAAATTTCCATCCATCTCTATCTGTGTGCATGTGTGAAGGGTTATTTATTACTCCCCCACTACACCCACCCCATCTGAAAACCATCTCAGATTGCAGGGAGGCAATAGCTCCCTTCTGGTGGACTCCTAAAGATGCTGGAGGATAGACAGATTCATGAACGTTTCTGGACGGGGGTAGCAGGTCACCAGTCCTTCCCTGTAACAAATCGAGACTAGGTGTTGGGGGTAGTGAGAGGATTGTCCAGTGAGGATCTATCACAAGGGCTGTTGGTTGAAGTGTGATTGTGTAGGCGCAGAATGCTGTGTGGCTGAGTGAGATCCTTCAAAGTTTTGGAGAAGCATCCAAACTCTGAACCATTTTTGTCCTTCTTTCCCTCCTAATTTCTCTCTTCACTTTCTCCCTTTCTCAAAGTGAGCACAATGGGTAGCTCCTTGTTAGCGATGCCATCGCACCTACTCTTAGACACAACTTCAGGCATAACTTCAACAGCCTTCTAACTGACCAGTCTTGAATTCAGCCACTCAGTGAAGATCTTTGGGAGAAGGAAAAATTTGTTTGTTTTGTATTTGTACAGCATCTAAAAACAATGGGGTCCTGGCTCATAACAGGGGCTCATATGATATGTCTACACGGCAAGCAGAAACTCACAGCAGTTTTCAGAGTAGCAGCCGTGTTAGTCTGTATCCGCAAAAAGAACAGGAGTACTTCTGGCACCTTAGAGACTAACAGAGTTATCTGAGCATAAGCTTTCGTGGGCTACAGCCCACTTCATCGGATGCATAGAATGGAACATATAGTAAGAAGATATATATATATATATATATATATATATACACACACATACAGAGAACATGAAAAGGTGGAGTAAGAGTAATGAATATTGAATCTATTTCCCCATGTTAAGTGTCCTCACACCTTCTTGTCAACTGTCTAAATGGCCCATCATGATCATCAGTATAAAAGGTTTTTTTTTTCCTCCTGCTGATAATAGCTCATCTTAATTAATTAGCCTCTTACTCCACTGGAGTAATTAATTAAGATGAGCTATTATCAGCAGGAGGAAAAAAAAACCTTTTGTACTGATAATCACGATGGCCCATTTAGACAGTTGACAAGAGGGTGTGAGGATGCTTAACATGGGGAAATAGATTCCATATTCATTACTCGGACTCCACCTTTTCACGTTCTCTGTATGTGTATATATATATCTTCTCACTATATGTTCCATTCTATGCATCCGATGAAGTGGGCTGTAGCCCACGAAAGCTTATGCTCAAATAAATTGGTTAGTCTCTAAGGTGCCAGAAGTACTCCTGTTCTTTTTACTCACAGCAGTGAGTCTCGGAGCCTGAGTCTACAGACCCATGCTTGTGCTACAGTGCTAAAATAGATACGTGAACTTGGGCTGCAGCTTGGGCTCTGAAGTCTAGGGAGTAGGATGGGGCTTCCAAGCCCAAGACTGACTGTCTACACAGCTATTTTTAGAGCCATAGCATGAGCCCCATGAGCCCAAGCCTGTAGACCCAGGTTCTAAGACCTAGGTTTCTGCGTGCTATGTAGATATACCACTAGGTGCTACCACTAGAGCTGGTCGAAAATTTTTACTGGAACACTTTTCCATTGAAAAATGCAAATGTTTCACAGGAACACGTCTATTTCAACAAGATTTTCACTGGGAAAAAGTTGAAACGTTTCAACTGTCGTTTTGGTTAATTTCATTTCAATGTGTATATTATCTTACATCTTAATTTTATTATATATTAGATTTCATATTATGCATATAGATAATATTTAAATATAAAATAAAATGAATCAAAACAATAAAGTTGAAACCAAACCTCTTGACACTATCAAAATGAAATGTCTTAATGGTCATGAACTGAAACACTTTGGAATTTTCATTTAGTGAGAAATTTCAGCTTTTTGTTGCAATTTGGAACATTTTTTTTTTTTTTAATTTTGGGAATTTTCTGAAGAATGGGGTTCTAATTTCCAACCAGCTCTAGCTACCACAATAATAATAAATAATAATAAAAGTCACATCAAAAGTAAACAAACCACACTAGGCAGAGATAAAGCCAAAATCCCTAGTTATGACAATCAGAATGGAGAGAATGTTGCCTGTGGTAAGAAGTCTGAAAAGAAATATGTCCTTTCTTGTTAGCAGAATAGTGCTGGGTAAACTTCAAACTATTTGCAGTTCAGATTTGCTTCAGAATGCTTCCAGAAGTTAAAAATCTTATTCAAATCACTAGGGAAAAACTGGCCTAGAATGTCATTAGTATTGGTTTTCATGTTGAATTTCCAATACCTACTGCTTCCAACTGAGTCAGAAATATAATAAGAAAGGAGGCAACGATAGCTACCTCTATGTCTTGTACGACTGAGGGATGGTGACATTGACAGCAACTTGCCTCAGGTTACATAGGAAGTCTGCCCAAGACGGGGTAAGTACCAAGATTCTCCAACTCTCAATGTCATTACTTATTTGCAGAAAGAAAAGGAGTACTTGTGGCACCTTAGAGACTAACAAATTTATTTGAGCATAAGCTTTCGTGAGCTACATCATGAAAGCTTATGCTCAAATAAATTTGTTAGTCTCTAAGGTGCCACAAGTACTCCTTTTCTTTCTGCGAATACAGACTAACACGGCTGCTACTCTGAAACCCATTACTTATTTGGACTTTGACCAACGTGTTCTAAAGGACAAGGAATTGGCCCTAAGAGAAAAATTATTTTATTATGAAGACACAATGGTAGAAAGCAGAAGACCTGGTTTCCACTGCTAGTTTGTAACAGACTTCCAGGGTGACTTTGGGAAAGGCATTCAATATCTTCATGCCTCAATTTCCTTATTTGGAAAGTAATAATAATAATAATAATAATAATAATAATAACAACAACAATAATAATACCACCTATCTGAGAGGTGTGCTAAGAGGTTCCTAAACCAATTATGAAAAGCCCTGAGATCCTTGGATGCAAAGTGCTATCTAAATACAAAGTATGTTATTCCTTACTAGACTGCAGGTCCTTTCAGATTAGAAATTCTAAAATTAATCACTAATGTTAACGCATAACAATCCAAATGATCCTCTCAGTTGCACAAGCCCAGCTCCCAAAGAAAGAATTTGGCCCTCTCTGTTTAAAGCACAGACTTCAGCATTTTCCTTGGTGATAGTTTTTCACTGTGTTCAAGTATTTAACTCGTGCTATAGAAGGTGTCTAAATTGAAAGACTCCAAGAAACCATTATCATACTTCCAGCATATTTTACCAGATACAATTCTGGGTTTTATCTGTTAATGTTTTCTTAATAAAGACAATAGAGCTGAAGGGCTCTGCTCCAACTTTTTAAAGTTAAAGATCATGCATCCTTCTTCCAGTTGATCTTCTGCATGGCAGGAGAGTTGTGTTTGCCATACAGTATTTTGCCTCACGAACATACAAGGTACCTAAACGTGTGCAGGTGGAGGCCTCTGGCTGGGATTTGGCTGATCATGTATTGAATTTAATTTTCAAAGATGGGCACGGATGTGTCTATTTCTGGCCAAACAGACAAGACCCTAAATTCTGCAATTCCAAGGCCGTTGCAATGATCTGAATGGCATATGTAGTAGAAAGAGAGAGCCTGAAACATGGGGCCCAGAACAAGATGTGAGGCTTGAACCAACATCAGCAAGAATCAGGCTATGAGCTAGAGTCAGGCCCTGCTACAAAGCAAATGTCTACTTACAAGTTCACTGTCCGGTACACGCACGTACTGCTAAAACACAGGCACTCCTAAGAAGTACTAGGCACTAGGTATTCACGTAAACTCATTCCAAAGGGGTGGTACAAGAACAACGCAATACAAGCTATGGTATAAAAGACACGCTCCAAAGATGCTACAGAGACACACTGACCCCACCTAAGATAAGGTCAGGATGGCAGGATAATGGATGGAGATGTTTTGTTCGAATCAACAGGTACAAGACATAGGCTGGTAACTAACCACGCCAGAAGGGTAATACGTAACATGTTTGTATCAGTGTATAAAAAAAGGGTCACAGAAGGGATGTCTTTGTCTGGCCTAGAGGCAGTGGAAAGTCCCACCACTGACTGAGCTGTTCCATTGTCAAGGACATACATGTATTAGTGTCCCTGTAGAGTCTATGGGGTGCTAGTAGTGTGCTTTGTTGGCAATAAACCAGGCCAAGGGCCTTCGCCACTGAACCGAGTCTGTGGTCTTGGAGGGAGTTTGATCAAGGCCTGATGGGTCAGCTACCTGGCCAGAGCCAGGATGGCAAACAGAAAGAACACACACACAGCCAACAACTGACAACAGCATATAATTACTCCCTCTTTCTCTTCACTACAGGATGGGACATGGCATTGCACTTGGGGATAGGGACACTGATGGGGTAACTGGGCCAGGGCAGAAAACAGTAGATGTTGGAATAAGAACACTGAAAAGCCCTACAAGGTAAGAGGCTACAAAAGGGGTGAGAAGCTATTGAAGAGTTTGCATAAGCAAGTGAGGCAGTATGCTGAAGAAGGGGAACTGTTGGGGAGTCTTTGAAAGGGAGACAAAAATAAAAAGGGGAGTGGCAGCCATCAAGGCATCTGTGCAAGGGAGTGAGACAGCAGAACAGGAAACCATTGCGGAGTAGGGTAGAAAAGGAACATAGGAATGGCCATACTGTATCAGACCCATGGTCCATCTAGTGCAATGTTCTGTTTCCAACATTTGGGAGAAAGAGACCATCAAAAAAGGACTGGTTTGAAGACAATGAAGCACAATTATTACCTCTCATCAACACTAAGAACACAGCCTGTCTGGAACACAACAAGAAGCCAACAGAGAGAACCAAAGTGAGACTTCAACATGCAAAAAGCAGACGCTGTGCAAATCATTACTGGATCAAGCTCTGTGAAGAGATACAGACAGCCTCAGACACAGGAAACCTCAAAGACAAGTATGGTGGCCTGAAGAAAGCTCTAGGTCCCCCTGTGAACAAGGTTGCCCCTCTCAATTCACACAGTGGTGAAATTATTACAGATAAAAGCAAGCAGTTGTCTTGTTGGGTTGAACACTATACGGGCAAGAAACAAACATTACCAGTGAATCACTGGACCAAATATCAACTCTGGAGGTCATGCCAGAGCTAGATGTGGAGCCCACTGTAGAAGAGCTAAGCAAAGCCACTGAGTTACTATCAAGTGGCAAGGCTCCTGAAAAAGATGGCATTCCAGCTCAAGTGTGGGAAAGACAGACTATTACCATTTCTTCACAGCTGCTATTTAAATGCTGGAAAGAGGGTGAGGTACCACAAAAGATGCATAGTGCAAACATCATCACTTTGTATAAAAATAAAGGCAAAAAGGGCAACTGCAACAACTACACGGTATCTCGCTACTAAGCGTAGCAGGAGAAGCTTTCACAAAAGTCATCTTAGTGCACCTACAACAGCTGGCGAATCACGTCTACCCTGAATCACAATGTGGATTCGGGGCTGGAACATTAACTCTAGACATATTTTCTCTGCATCAACTCCAAGAAAAGTGCAGAGAGCAAAACCGACCATTGTACATCGCCTTTGTGGACCTAACCAAAGCATTCCACACAGTCAGCAGAGCAGGTTTATTTGTAATACTAGAAAAGATAGGATGCCCACCAACCTTGTTAAGTCTTATACATTCATTCCATGACAACATGAGAGCAACTGTCCAGTTTGACGGGTCCACTTCAGCCAGCTTTGAGATAAAAAGTGGAGTGAAGCAAGGATGTGTTCTTGCCCCTACACTCTTTGGAATTTTCTTCTTGGTACTCCTAAATGGCACCAGGTTCCCAACCCAAGTCCTCACAAACCACAAAAACCTGGAATTCCTGAAAATGGCTTGGCACCTAAATCTGGGACAGGCCCACTGGTCCCTCTTCTTCACAGGATTTGACTTCATGGTGACCTACTGCCCTAGGACCAGGAATGGGAAGACAGATGTGTTATCCTGAAAGGGGGGAATATTGTGAACCTGAGTAAGAGACTCCATCCAAGATCCTCAAAACATCAAATTTCATTTGGGGAACTACTGTCCTACTGAATCTACACTCCATATGTTCCTCAATGATCCCTTTGCGGTTCAGATCCACCAAGCTCTAGACAATGACAATGCTCAGACTTTCTCAACCTTCACACTCCATGATGGAATCCTGTCTAAGAAGGAGAACATCTATGTACCCGATGACTGACCCAGGCTGCTTTGGTGGGTCACATCAGTTGATTCAAAACCCAGGCCCTGGTGTTGAGGAGTTTCTGGTGGCTGACCCTCTGCACTTTGATATCCACCCCTCATCCAGACCTGTGCCCTCTGTGCCTGGACCTGTGTGAAACCGTTCAGCCTCCTTCAGCCCTTGCCCACAACATGCTGGTCTTGGACCCTCATGTTGATGGACTTCATCATGGAACTAACACCCACCCAAGCATACATCACAACTCTAGTGATTGTTGATCACCTGGCAAAGATGGAACATTTTTTACAATATTGTAGCCCCTCCACCACCCAGGAATAAGTCCATCTGTTTGAAGAAAACATTTTTTGCCTTCATGGGTTGTGAACAAGGTTTCCTGGTAGGTGACCCTGAAAGGAGGGGGGTGCTAACAGGGACTAGACAGCTAGGACCACCTGATGTCCTGCTCACTGAGTCACTGCACTGCGAGGCAACCAATGAGCCAAGCTGCACTGCCTTGGAACTGACAGAAAGGCCACAGTCCCTGATTGGCTGCTGGTTTAGCATCCCTGCTTATAAGCCTGGCTCTCACAGCAGATCAGCAGCTGCTCAGTGCTTACTATGTCTGGAGCTGTGCTCGCTCTTGTTCCAGTCCTTGCTCCCTTCTGGCTTCAATCCCCAGCTCTGCCTCATGACTCTGGTTGACCCTCCTTTTCTGGCATTCAGCTTCTGTGTCTTCAGTACTAATCCCTGACTCTGCCTCTGGCTTACAACTCTGATTTACCCGCTGGCTCTGACATTTGGCTTCTGTCCCTCTGGTTCTCTGCCCTCAGCTCGTTCCCTGGATTCTGCCCACCCCGGACCCATATCTAACTGGTAGGGCAAACTCTTGCTTCCACCACCAGGCCTCACTGCCCACAGCCCAGTTGGCTACGTTCCTGGAGTTTCCATAGTCCCCTGGTTCCTGGCAAAATCTCGCCGGTCCCTGACTCCCACTAAGGCAGCTCTAATTCACCAGGTTCTTCTCACAGGGTATCTCCCTTCAGATTTTCTTTGGTCCTATATAGCCCTCAGGTGCTGCCTTGCCCCCTTAATTGGCCAAATAGGAAGCATCATTTCTGGCACAGGGACACTGGACCTACTTCTTTTACTGGGGTCAGCCACACTGTGATGAGGGTGTTTGGATCTTCATGGATCTGAAGCTAAATTTCTCCACATT
The DNA here is from genome assembly GCF_015237465.2 of Chelonia mydas. Lineage (NCBI taxonomy): Eukaryota > Metazoa > Chordata > Testudines > Cheloniidae > Chelonia > Chelonia mydas. The sequence goes on from NC_057851.1 coordinate 12,007,612, forward strand.
TCAGGGGGATTTAGATGAGGGATTTTGGCTAGGGCACATTTTCATTAAAACGTTTTTCATAGGCAGGAATATATGAGGTATTTTCATTATTTATACTACCGGAGAGATCAGTGTGGTACTCTACCAGAAAAAGGAGTTTCTGATGTTTTATCATTTAGATTTAAACATCACTACTGCTGGGGTTCCAATGACTTCCCCCAGGAAACTGTTCTTTTATCTAATAGATTTTACTCTACGGAACTTATTCCCAGGTGACCAGTCTAGGTTGCCCTTTGTTCAGTGTAATCACAATAGTTCGGGAGAGGAGATACAGAAGAATACAGTAGCCAACTGATACCACAGGGGAGATTTCCTGAGAGCAGAATGGAATAATTCAATGTGTAATTCAGAAGGGATAGTGGTGCTAATACATCTGCTTTTAAGGAAAATGCTATGGGATCTTTAATGACTGGAAGTGGTCAGAAGGACCTTGGTTTTTAAAATCTCCTTCAAAAGGCAACATTGAGCCTTGAATGGACATTGAATTAGGCCCATCATTAGCAGCTCAGCACTAAAACCATGCACAAGTAGTGATTCATGGCAGACGTGGAGGGAATAATGCCATTGTGAATAAAAAAAACTCAGCATCTTGTGTTCTCCTTTGAGGTTTTCCACCCAAATATTGACTAGGTTCATCCATGCTTAGCTTACAAGATCTAAAGAGGTCACAGCTGATGTTGGTATGTGTCAGGCTGTCTGGAGTGGCTCACAACTGTGAGTGCCAACATCAGGGCAGACTGTCAAAAAGCAGGGTAGGCACCTCCAACTGGTGGTGTGTTCTATAATTAGATTTCACCAAGCAAGTAACAAATGTGAACTCCTGAAGCACTGTACCAGTCTTACCATGGAGTCACAGACACGCCCCTTGGGAACTCCAGTATATCTTGCCACTTAGGCAAGCTGGACTTGATAGTTGGTTGCCATACAGCCAAGATCACAAAAGGTTCAGGTTGCTTCCCACCCCAAGAGACCAGTCACAGAGCTGGGGCATGTCTGTCTGCCCACACTGGGAAGCATGCTCCCAGCTGCACCATAGGGTATTCTCCAAGCCCCTGAGGCGAGAGAGTGTCTCCTACTACTCAAGAGCTTCCTTTTGTACCAAGTGAGGAAGGGAATTCCCACCCTTTGAAAATAATCCCATCTAGTACTCTTCATCAGGAAGGATAGCAGCTGTGAAGGGCTGAGTCCTTGGATATAGAACAGGGACAAATTTTAGGGAAGGGGAATCCTCAAAGAGGGGAGATGAATCAAGGAAAATGCTCAATTAAAAAAAAAAGTTTGACAAAGAGTCCCTTAAGAAAAGAAACAGGAAATCTTTGTGTGGTTTTAGAACATGTGGACAATCTAGAGCATGAAACAGGGTATATCTGCCCATCTCATGAAAATATTAGGTTCATCTTACTGACACACAAGAGCAGCCAAGAGAAAGGGGAACCAAACAGTTATCTGAATTCTATGCACCGAGCTATCCAGTGGGGTAGCACTGATGGCAAAATTTAAGCCCCAGGCTTCATCCCCTATCATAAAACCCTGGGTGGATGAAGTGACAGCTGCTCAGGAGACCCTCTGTTTTACTGCGTGTAATAGATGACAAGCTAGAGCTCATTATGTCAAAACCAGTGTTAAGTCTTATACAGCGAGAAGTCTGTTTAATATCTCACCTTCATCTTTGCTGATTCGGCTTTTATTTCCCCCCCACAATGTTTGAGGCTTTCTGGGTTCCAATGAAGGAACCTGTCAGGGAGAGGGGAAGGCTGGGGCTTTCCAAAGAGTCTACAGTGCACAAATCCCAGCCTAAAATGTTAATGTCCGTTCTTTCCAGCAGTGCTGCTATTCTAATACTAGCCATGCATCTGCTAGACATTCTTCACTCACTAGCCAAAATGCCTCTCTGTTTCATTTCATCAGTGGTAATTGGGCTTCCTAGTCAAATACGTAGATTGTAAGCTCACCGGGAGAGACAGTCGTTTTGTTCGGTGTTTGCACAGAACAGTGGGGTCCAGGTTCAAACTACAGAAATGGTCTGAAGAAAATAGGATGAAATTCAATAAGGACAAATGCAAAGTACTTCACATAGGAAGGAACAATCAGTTGCACACATACAAAATGGGAAATGACTGCCTAGGCAGGAGTACTGCGGAAAGGGATCTGGGGGTCATAGTGGATCACAAGCTCAATATGAGTCAACAGTGTAACGCTGTTGCAAAAAACCCAAACATTCTGGGATGTATTCGCAGGAGTATTATAAGCAAGACACAAGAAGTAATTCTTCTGCTCTACTCCGTGCTGATTAGGCCTCAACTGGAGTATTGTGTCCAGTTCTGGGCACCACATTTCAGGAAAGATTTGGACAAAATCCAGAGAAGAGCAACAAAAATGATTAAAGGTCTAGAAAACATGACCTCTGAGGGAAGACTGAAAAAATTGGGTTTGTTTAGTCTCGAAAAGAGAAGACTGAGAGGGGACATGATAACAGTTTTCAAGTACATGAAAGGTTGTTAGAATGAGGAGGGAGAAAAATTGTTCTTCTTAACCTCTGAGGATATGACAAGGAGCAATGGGCTTAAATTGCAGCAAGGGGGGTTTAGGTTGGACATTAGGAAAAAACTTCCTGACTGTCAGGGTGGTTAAGCAATGGAATAAATTGCCTAGGTAGGTTGTGGAATCTCCATCACTGGGGATTTTTAAGAGCAGGCTAGACAAACACCTGTCAAGGTTGGTATAGATCAGGGGTCTCAAACATGATGCGGCCCATGGAGTTATTTGCTGTGGCCCGCCAAGCTCCGCACGCCCTCCCACAAGTTATTTCCTGCGGCTGCCAAGCTCCCCTCACCCGCCGCCCTCCCTCCCACCCAGAGCGCCCACGTCCCCTCACCTCTGCCTACCTCCAGGTGCTTCCCGCCACCAAACAGCTGTTTGGCAGCACTTAGTGCTTTCCAGGAGGGTGGGGGGAGGAGCTGGGAGCCACACGCTCGGGGAGGAGACGGAAAAGAGGCAGGGCAGGGGTGGGGATTTGGGGAAGGGGTTGGAAGAGGGGCAGGGAGGGGGTCGAGTTGGGGTGGGGACTTTGGGGAAAGGGTTGGAATGGGGGTGGGGAAGGGGTGGGAAGAGGCAGGGCAGGGGCAGGGCCTCATGGAAGGAGTGGAGTGGGGGTGGAGCCGGGGGTAGCGGGGTGTGTGTGTCAGTGATGTGGCCCTCGGGCCAATGTACTAGTCCTCATGTGGTCCTCGTGGTGATTTGAGTTTGAGATCCCTGGTATAGATAATACCTAGTCCTGCCTTGAGTGCAGGGGACTGGACTAGATGACCTCTCGAGGTCCCTTCCAGTCCTATGATTCTATGACTAGGGCTTCTAGGCACTATGGTAATACATATAATAATAAATAAATAAATACAGAAACAAACTTTCTTTGTTTGTTCTTTTCTTTACTTTCACAGTGCCACTCCAGCACTCCCTTTGTACCCTTCTTCCCTCATTCTTGTCTTTGAGCTGCCTTCCATAAGTCGCACACATTTATATGCTATGGTAGCGCTCAAAGGCCCCTATGTCTACCGGCGGCCCCATTGTGCTAGGTGCTGTACGTACATAGAAAAGACACAATCCCAACCTTGACGAGCTTTGCTGACCTTTATGCTTAGAACTCCCTCCCAGTGACACGGAGTGACCAAACTCTTTGGTAATATCCTTCGTTAGTCATAAAAAAACACTTAGCTGTTCTATAGCTCTTAAAATACACCTCTTCCTTCCAGCATGCAAAAATACTCTTAGAAGTAAAATAACAGCACTGTAAAAACCAGGTCAGTTCACATTCATAGTGCTGGCTCTGTTCCTTTAGAATAGCTTTACTCATGCTCAGTAGTCACTTACTGTACATGTAGTTCAATTGAAACCAATAAGGCTGGGGAAAGATGCTATTCACGTTGAATAAATGTATTAATCTAGTCATCAGAACATTAGAATGGCCATCGTGGGTCAGGCCAAAGGTTCATCTAGCCCAGTATCCTGTCTTCTGACAGTGGCTGGGGCTAGGTATTTCAGAGGGAATGAACAGAAGAGGCCATTTTTCAGTGAGGCTTCAGAGGAAGGTGCAAAACCAACCCATTACAAAGGACTGTGTTAAGAACATAGGAATGGCCATACTGAGTCAGAGCAATATAAAACTCAGGACTCCTCACACACAGACCACGCTATCTAATGAACTCTGCAGCTCCCATGCCACCCCATTCCCCTTCAAATGTAAACCCTGTTGCAGGGGTACACCATGAAGCACTTTGTCAGTGCTTAACAATAATAATTGTAACTTTAGCGCCCTCGTGGCCAAGATGGCATCTGCTCTGCAGACAGCTCTGGCCAAGAGAAGGCGCACGCAGGAATGCAGCAGGGAAAATTCCTTCCACCCCAAGGGCACCTGTTCCAAACCCCCCAGAGTGAACACACCCACCCACAGGAAAAGTACATGGATATAACAGAGGGAGATATTTATTTACAGAGGGATCAGAGGAGAAAAACGACAAGGGGCAATATAGGGGGAGCGGTAAAACAGCGTTGCATCCAAACCAAGGCCCCACAACAGCACAGTTTGAAAGGGCAGACACTGAGCAATGTGTCTACGCACAGAGTTCAGGAGTCCTGAGCAAAGTTCTAGTCCAGTGCGGAGTCTTGGGTGCTCCTGGTTGTTTTCGGCGCCAGTAAACTTTCCCCAACAAACCCCTCCGGTGCCCTCTTCTGCCGCTCTCTGCAAAGCCACACAGAGCGACCATCTCCCCACTTAACTAGCTACAGCCTCCCTCCTTATTCCCAGTGCAGAGTCACAAGCCCCAGTACTCACAGCTCTGGACAGCAGTGATAGTGGGTCCGGTCTGTCCTTCTCGGGCAATTTCTTCCTGGCACAGTGCTTCTTCTGGCTACTGTCCTGGGTTGTCCCCGATCGGCCACCCTGTACTTCCCAGGCTTTAGGTAGGTTCTCTGCTGCTTCGCTTTGTGAGGGCCTGTGGGCTGCAGCCCTTCTCCCTCTCGCTCTGGCTCCAGAGCCACACCCTGGAGTTTTCTTCCTTTCTCTTACTGCTCCCCTTCCCCCCATAGGAAAAAGATTTAAAGGGACCATGCTCTCTAAACCCCAAAGGGGTTACATAATGAATAACAATAACAATGAAAACAAAATATAGCAATAAAATAATAAAAGATGGAGTAGGGTGAACAGTTCCCAACAAACAATTTATTTGGCTACTCACCGTTTTCCAGCTTGCAAGTTGTTCCTAGACAGACTGAGATTTTTAACAAATATCTGTGGCTTCACATTCAAGCAGCCGTGACGACTGGTCACCTAAGGCATGTGGTATTGTTTATAGTCCCTGATTAGATGGCCTAATGTTTATAAACTACATTTGCTTTCACTACAATTTATTTTTGTGATTAAATAAATTTGACATTCATTTTCCGTAAAAGAAGTTCACGGCAAGCTTCCATGGCCAACGGTTTTGTGTAACCCATGCTGGCAGTGTGTGGGTCTTTGTCCCTCTCTGGTGTCTGCACCCATACCAGGTTGTTGACTTTGCTACTGCCTACAAATTCTGTAACTTGCTCTTTCAGCTCAGGAAGTAGCTGTGGGTGGTTTTAGATGCAGACGGTCTAGAGTTCAGTCCCACACTTTGACCGACAAACATTTGTTCAAACAGGCCATCTCTCCCACAAACGTCTGGGGGAATAAAAGAGTTGGAGGGTTTCACTGACTGTGGAAGTGTCTAATACATACATGAAATTCTTTTTCTGTTCATTATCCCAGCTCTTATAATAAGTACAGAATTGAGTAAAATATCATGCCTTGGTTTTAAAACCTTAGCCAGGCTTATAAACCAAATCACTAAAGCACAGAGGTACAAGTACTGCACTATTGTACCAGCTACTTACTTATCCCTAGGTGTTCTTCACCGCACCGCTCCTGAACATAAGCTAGGATTGTATTAGGAACATTAGTGCCACTGGAGCTAGACTCAGAATCTCCACTGATTCATATATGCACAAATTGCTAATTACTTTCAGCCTAAAGCCAAGACCAGAGGTTTTTTAAATCTTTCATAATGCACTTAACTATAACATAACTACTTAGATCCAGTCATGTGTTTATGTAAATTTATCCCCTATCTAGTCAACATTTTTTTTCCAGGTTTGAGAAAGGCTGCGTCCCAAGTCAGCCCAAAATATTAAACCTAACCTTATGCAACGTTTTTATGGGTTTGAACATCTGATAAAAAGTAAGTCATTTCAGTTCTTAAAATATTCATTAGCATGCTTCTTCAATTAAAATAATATTTTGGGGTGGATTTTTTTCTCTCTTACCGTGTTAGCTTTGAGAAAACAGGTCACCTCTGCAGATAGATTGCAGCAAATCTGATTTACGGCCAGACCTTACCAAAAAGGAATCCCTATGAAATATTCACTTTGATTCAGCTGCTATGGGAAAATATAAAAATAGAGAAAGATCAGGACATGCTACACGAAAATAATTCATTCCACTGTATATGAAGAACAGGAGAATCTGGAAGCATCAATGATTCATCCTCTGCTAATACAAATTCAAAGTCGAGGAAATGCTGGGTTTTGTAAAACAACAGCCTGACAAGAATTAAGCTGCCAACAATTGTTTGAGATAATTATTTCCTGAAAAATGGGAAGATGATTGTTGTGTTATTACCTGATGTAGCTTATCATGCTTTCTATAACCTTCCTCAAAGGAGTTTCTATCCAGATTGCACTATCTACAAACATATTAACACTAGGAACAGCTAGTGCACTGTTTTTGTTTGGGGTTTTTTTCACTCTGTGTCACTCCTTTTTCTAGGCATATCATTTTCACGTTCTACTAATACAGTTTTCTTTGTCAACACATCGGGTCAGGAGCTTCTCAAATTGTTGAGGGCAATGGAACTATGCCAATTTACACTAGCTGAGAATCCAGTCCATAGATGTTAGAGCCAAGCAAATAATTCACGATGAATAATTTATTACATTAATTTCACTTTCTTTTTCTGTTTATGAGTGTCTCTAATTAATTTTTTTATTTAAAATGATTTGCAACATTTTCTTCAGTGAACAATTCTTGGACTGCAGATCATTCAATCTATTAATAGTACAGTTAAACACTCAGTTGATCTGTTGTGTTGATCTGAATATTCCAAGGGCTCTCAAACTTTTCAATAGTATGGAACACCTGCCTCCAGCATCTTGATCATATGACATACTTTGTAGCGAGGCATAGGGAGGGATAGCTCAGTGGTTTGAGTATTGGCCTGCTAAACCTGAGTTCAATCCTTGAGGGGGCCATTTAGGGATCTAGGGCAAAAACTGGGGATTGGTCCTGCTTTGAGCGGGGGGGGGTTGGACTATTTTAGGTTGGCTATTAGGAAAAACTTTTTCACTAGGAGGGTGGTGAAACGCTGGAATGTGTTACATAGGGAGGTGGTGGAATCTCCTTCCTTAGAAGTTTTTAAGGTCAGGCTTGACAAAGCCCTGGCTGGGATGATTTAGTTGGGGATTGGTCCTGCTTTGAGCAGGGGGTTGGACTAGATGACCTCCTGAGGTCCCTTCCAACCCTGATAATCTATGATTCTATGGCCTCCTGAGGTCCCTTCCAACCCTGATATTCTATGACTTTTAGGGGGAGGGATAGCTCAGTGGTTTGCGCATTGGCCTGCTAAACCCAGGGTTGTGAGTTCAATCCTTGAGGGGGCCATTTGGCGATATGGGGCAAAAATCTGTTGGATGATTTAATTGGGGATTGGTCCTGCTTTGTGCAGGGGGTTGAACTAGATGGATGATCTCCTGAGGTTCCTTCCAACCCTGATATTCTATGATTCTAACAAGAGCAATTACTTGCATCAGAAACTAGTGAGTGTATCCTTAGCAGTCTTTGAATGTGCTTTTAACATCTAAAAACAAGGAGGAGGATCCAACACCATGTGATCATTCAGCAACAAGTGACCCATGGACCACAATTTGAAAACCACTGCAATATACAATTGCAATCGAATTGAACTATGCATGGCAATCTAATAACGGCAGCATGCGTCAGTAATCAGGGCTGCAGCAGAGCCAGTCTCTGGGTAACTAATGAGCTCAGCTGGCCTGGAGTAGGCTGCCTGATTGGTTTCATCACCTGATTGGTTGGAAGAGTTAGCAGACCAGCTCTTTAGCCCAGAAGTGGTTCAGTGGCTGTTCAAAGCCTTTGCCTACAGCTGTGATAGCTCCTTGACCCCAGCCTTGCTCCTGCTTTGCTTCACTAATCTGGTTCTGACCCTCGGCTCTGATTCCTGACCTCTGACTCCAGCAGTGACCTTTGGCTCTAGCATCTGGCCTCTGACTCTGGCTGTGACCATTGGCCCTGGCACTTGACCTCTGACTCTGACCCTGGGCTCCAATTTCTGGCTACCAACTCCTGTTCTATCCACTAGTCCTAACTCCTGCTCCAACCATTAGGCATGACTCCCCATATCCTGATCATGTGACAGCATGGTCCCATAGATAGGACACTGGGGAGACATGCATTCTATTCCAGAGCTCTCCACTCACCTGTTGAGTGATTATTGGCAACTCACTCTCTTCCCCATACCTCAGTTTCTCTATCTGTAAAATCTGTAAAATGCTTTGAGATATACAGATTAAAAGCACAATGTAAGAGTTATGAATTAGTAGAGGCCAAACTGGCCATGATGCCTTTTTAATTAAGGTTGCCTAACACTTTCCATTATAAGTCCCAGTTTTCGGTTGCTCAATATTTTTGTCAAATTTTAATTGTTTGGGCTGAAATTTTCCCTGCTGGGTCCTTGCCTGCAGTTTAATTTTTAAGTTTAAACAAAAATGCTTCTAACAAGGTTAGGAGAGAATAAGTAGTTTTGCAAGTGTTAGTTTTATTCCTTACCATTTCTTTGAGGAGCTTTTCCATGTGCAGGTCAGAGACAGCATAGGGACAGCCTTATGTTTAGAGATGGTGCCTGTTTTTGTCTCAGTGAAAATACACCCAGATTTTGACCTAATTATAAGTCTCTGAAAAGCATAATTTTGCACCTGCTTAGTAGTGACTTGCTGATAAAATATCTGCATATTCCAACTCTACTGAGCATGTTTTCAGGCCCTGGGGACCTTCCTACATGCCAACTGCGTGGAGTATGTGCCAAAGCCCCACAGAATTTCCTGTGTATGAGGGAGGGAGAGAGAGTGCTCTGGAAGGGACACAGTCAAAAGAGCATCAGCACAACACCCCTTGGCCTAGGAAAAGTTGTGGTGATCTGAGCCATCCATGACTTCTGACCTTAGTTACATCAGTCAGCAGAAGAGCTAATTCTGTACACTTCATGACCCCTGTTACTGAGCAAAGCCCCATTTTGTAACCTTAGGAAGCAGGTACATATCATTTCTCCCAGATACGTTAGCCAAGAGTTTACACAGAGTCACTTCAGGGAAAGTGGTGACTAGCATACACACATTTTATGCACTTACCGACAGCTCCTCTTGGAATGAAGGTGCCAAATCTATGTGCTCGGGTGTGCTGTAGGTGTCCACTAGACCACATTCCCTTCAAAAGCCAAGCCTACAATTCCCAACACTCCTCTGCTCTCTGTTGCACCAGTTCTATAAGCTGCCAGCAAAGTGTCCGTGTCACATACTTCTTTAGTGTCTGGATAAAAGATTACAGGCCACTACTACTGCAGCAGCTTCTCCTTTAGTGAGTGGCCAAGGTCTGTGCTGTGACTCTCAAGGTCCTGCTTTCACCCCGCTGATAACCCACGCACAGAGATGTCACACAGTCTGGTTTATGCCCAAGCCTGAAATCAGACCCTTGGGAGTGACTCCTATAGTTCGCTGGACCCAAGGGTCCACACAGTTCCACAGAGGTGGGCCCATGGCCACCGCAACTCCAGAACTGGTCCTTCTGGCATCAGCCATCCCCGTCTGCCTCCATGGCTCCCTGCAGCGAATAGAACCAATCCAAACTCCTACAGGAGACTTGTACTGTACCCCTTCAGGGCGCAATGCTCTCAGTAAGTTATTTACAGTGACACCAGGCAGCCTTTTCAAAACAAGGTAACCATCTATTAATCACCTGGGCTACAGAATCTGAAAGTCCTTACGATAGCATAAAGAAGCAAAGGCTGAGGCAGAGTTCAGGGTGGCTAAAACCAGGGCTTCTTCCAGTCAAACTTAGTGTTGCCATTCATGCATTCCTGGAACCCCGGATATCCCTGTACTTCTGGGAACAGTGTGGGTCTGCACCCGGCGATGTGAACCCACCCCCACCAGCTGCATGATGGGTGCAAGGTTACGCCGCACAGGGACGTCATTTTTAAGAGAGCCCTGCCCCACCCCTGCCAGCGTGACCTCGGACACACAGCACATGGGAGGTCACGCTGTGTGGAGGCGGGGCGCTGCATTCTTAAAAATGGTGCTCCCACGTGTGGTGTGACCTTGCAGTGCATGCAAGGTCACGCTGCATGGGAGGGAGAGTGTTTTTAAGAGCACATTGCTCCGCTCCCACACAGCGTGACATTGCATGTGAGGACATACCAGCAGGGTCAGAACAGCATGCTCTTCAAAATGCCCCCCCTGCCCCGCCCCGTCCGATACCTGACAAAACCAAGTCTGGTTTTGTCTGAGTACTGGATGAGAAACAAACCCTAGAAAAGTAGAACTTGTCTGGTTTAATGCTGCATGAGTGGCCTGCCTCTCTTTCTCTGCCTCTCTTTCTTTTATCCTAGTTCCAAGTCAGCCACTGTATGTCTGAGAACTCAGCGTTTAACACAACCACTAGGCACCTCTTGTCTTTGTCCTCCCAGACCCAGTCCAGACAGTCCTAGTGGCTCTGTCTCAAATCCCTAGCCTGATCTCCCATGTCCTAGGAAGAAAATAAATTCTTTCCCCCATCTGGGCAGTGATACCAAGGTGATAGTTACAGTCATACGGCCAGATAAAAACACTGCAGAAAATTCCCACATTCGTCACAGAGGTCAATGTAATTCAACATGACAGAAATGCTGGGGTTTAGTCTTTTTTTTAAAGACTTTTGAAATGACGTATAAAAATGACATGAAATGAACATTAAGTTGCCAAGGCCAGAATTAAGGTTGGCTTTGGAACTTAAATTCAGCCTCCTCATGTGTATGCATTGTGACAGAGTTCTATTGGATTCTTGACACGTTCAGTGCACAGATGGGCAATGAATGAGGCAAAGGGTTCTAAGAAGTGAGAGCATGTTTCTTGTACTAAAGGCACTGGACTAGGACCCAGGAGAGCTAAATTCTCTTCCTGGCTCTGCCATGGATTTCCTAGGTCCTGTTGGGCATCCTATCATAATGCATATGCTTGAAAGAGTCCAAATGAAGTTGCATGGACAGCCTTCATTCTGACAGGTTTCAGAGTGGCAGCCGTGTTAGTCTGTATTCGCAAAAAGAAAAGGAGTACTTGTGGCACCTTAGAGACTAACCAATTCATTCTGATATTTCCTATCTGTGTTGCCAACCCCAAACACTCTGTCAGGACCCCAGAAATTCCTGAGATTGATTTAAAAATCATGAGATTTTAAATAACAAATGTGGGGGTCTTTTTATTTGCCTTCTGGTTTTTGAGCCTTAAGGCCTCACATTTTCAAGCTTTTCTCCCTAGCCATGAGAACTAGAAACTGAGATTCTCACATAATTGCAGAAATCCAGGAGCTGGGGCTGTAAGAAAAACACCAAATAATGTGACACACACAGTAAAATCAGGAGAGTTGAAAACAATGCGTCCAGTGCTTGACTTTGCAACCTTACTATTTTAATGTGGGCGGGGGGGTTGTATGTAGTTAATATACAATTTGTGCTGCACTGATCAGTCCTATGCCATGTGGTATTACCTCTGTTCCTTGATGAGATCACTTTTTTAACTAACTAATGCAGCACAAATTTCAAATGACATTGTAATGTATAATGTTTGAAATTCACACTGTGTTTCAGAGTTAGGCCAGTCATCAGAGCAGGAAACCAGAAGCAAGGCTACATGATGTGTCTCACTAATGGACTCAGGTCCAGCTGCAAATTTTACTATTGTCCGTGCATTCAACATTTCTTTTTGGTGAATATTGAAAATTCAAGCTGAAAATCCATTGCATGTGAGTTCTTCTATGGCCTCCATTGCCAGAGTGTCTGAGTGCCTTCCAGAATTTAGTATATTTACCCTGACAACACCCCTGTGAGGTAGGGAAGCCCTATTATTCCCATTTTACAGATAAGGAACTGAAACATAGAAAGACTAAGGCCCAGATTCGCAGAGGTATTTGGATTGCCTAACTACCATTGATTTCAATAGGAGTTAGGTGCCTAAATAACTTAGATGATCTGGGGCAGACAGGCTAAGTGACCTGCCCAAGTTTACACAGGAAGTCTGTGGCAAAACAGGGAAATGAACCTAGGTGTTCCAAGTCCCACATGAGCTCACTAATCCCTGGACCATGCTTCCTCTTTGCTTATTGCCTCATTTGGCTTCTGATCTTAACTGGGTATAATTATTAATTAATTATTATTATGCATTAATGCTACTGTCAAATTGAAATTTGCTTCTGAATGCAATGTGTATTTGCAGAATTCTTTTTTCCACTCTGCATTCACTTCAGACAGGTATACAGAAGCCATATCCTCAGCTGGCAGAAATCAGAATAGGTCCATTTATTTCAATGGTACTACACTGAATTACACCCACTGAAAACCTGGCCCACTGGTGTGGAGTTAAATATTCTGGTTCTGTATGTGAATTTCCTCAAGATTTGTGCAGCTTTCCGCTTTTCGATAAGAAACGGCGCCACTCCTCAGAAAGCAACCTTCTGGATCATTCAAAGGTACGTCTTTATAGAAACTATTCACAAGATGCCGCCTTCCTCAAACAAAGAGAGTAAATAAAAAAAACATTGCAAAGAGAGTAAATAAAAAAAACAATTTGGTGCTAGATTTTAAGAGCAACTGTTTGCATCAATGCTGTCTCATGAAAAATCCTGCATTGATACACGACTACCACAGTGTGGTTCTGCGTTATGAAATAAGAATCCATCCTCTGCCCTTTGGTAGTCCATGAGTATGAGGTGTGTGCTTGGTATAATATGGAATGCAATGTATAATTCAATACCATGTTGCTTAATGAGTGGCTTTTATTTTGGAAAGTGGGCTCAGCGGATAATAATTATTGTATGCATGGCATGCCAATCTGATCAATAGACTGCTGAAGCATGTGAGGCCTGCTCTGCCTAGCCCCGCCATTTGCAGCCTAATTAGCAGCTGCTCAGAGATGGGAAACAGGTGCAGATCCGGGCCCAGGCCAGGGAAGTCTGCCTGTAATTAACAAGGAAAAAAGGGTCAGATATTGGGAGGAATATCAAATCTAGGTCCACTGGGGCCACCATGCTGGCCTCAAAGGCATAGTCACCTGAGATCTTAGGCATGCTAATGTAAATTATGCAAGCTTTCAAACAACATGGCTGCATAATCAGTTGGCAGGGAGGAAACGACTGGCTGTTTTGTGTGGTTTAGACTGACTGGTGGGCAGGGGGCGGGGGGAAGGAAGGGGAATTCAATTTTCTCACTGTGTGCTTTTTGTTTTGCAAGTACCAATATTTTGCAGTTGTGAAAACAGCGTGCAGAGTGCCTGACTTCTCCAGAAAAAGGAAAAATTACAATCTAGATGTTTTCCCCAGAGCAGATTTCATCTCATCATTGTTCTTGGTGGGAAGTCTGTTATATTAAATAGTTATTTCAGAGTTAACAACAAACCAACAATAATTAGCAGATAAAAATACCTACCAAATGAGGAGAGGTTATAAGGATTGTATTTGTTTAGAGCTTTCAGCTTGCAAAACACTTTGTAAGTACTCAATTAATATAAATGTCACCATGTCATCCTATTTCTCTTGGAAACCAGAAAATGTTTGTGAATATTGTTGTTATTCTTATTTTTCTTATTGTTGTTATTATTATTATTATTATTATTTATTTATTTATTATTGTGATGGCTGTTAGAGGCATCTGTTAAGGTTCTAGGTCTTATTGTGCTAAGCACAGTGTGTGCAAAATAAAAAAAATATAGTCCTTGCCCCCAGCACGCTGCCAATACTGTAATGCAGGGGTGGCCAACCTGAGCCTGAGAAGGAGCCAGAATTTACCAATGTACATTGCCAAAGAGCCACAGTAATACGTCAGGAGCCCCCCGTCAGCCTCCCCGCCACCCCCAGCACCCCCTGCCCGCTGGCAGCCCTGCCGATCAGCACTTCCCCCTCCCTCCCCGTTCCTCCTGCCCACCGCAATCAACTGTTTTGCAGTGTACAGGAGGCTCTGGGATGGAGGGGGAGGAGCAAGGGTGCAGCAGGCTCAGGGGAGGGAGTGGGAAGGGGCGGGGGCCTTGGGGTAAGGGGTGGAGTGGGGGCAGGGCCTGGGATGGAGCAGTGGAAAGTTGGCGCCTGTAGCTCCAGCCCCAGAGTCGGTGCTTATACAAGGAGCCGCATCTTAACTTCTGAGGAGCCGCATGCAGCTCCGGAGCCAGAGGTTGGCCACCCCTGCTGTAATGTATTAATGACCACGTAAAACCTAATGGATGTCCGTATGCTGCACACCAGAGCCATTTAGCTCTTCACTGGGCATAGAAATCAGATCTCCGTCTTAGAAACACTATCCTTTCCACTTCAGCTAGAAGAGGGTCTCTCTTTGTTGGCATCTGTATCTGCTATGACACACAGCTAAGCAGTTCTGATTCCACATCGTTGAGGGCAGTGGTATGTATACACGTCCATCAACTTATTAATTGCGCTGTTGCAAAATATGCACCTTTAAATACATAAGCGTGCGCGCATGCACACAAAACGAGGAGATGTGGGGAAAGAAAACAATAAAAAAACCCCCACAGAGCATGGCAGTCCCTTCTCTTGTAACACTTTGATATGCTAGGTGCAATTTCCTGGATATTAAACACTTCAGATTAAAAGGTTTATATATTTTAAAGAAGAAGAAGAAGCAGCATTTCCTGGGCATTCATCTGGTAGAATATTCTGAGGAGAATTATATTTATATTCTTAAAAGGAGGACACAATATAATAAGATACATACCACTGAACATTCACCAGCCCAAATAATCTACAGAGCCTCAAACGTCCTGCTTTATTTCTCATGAGACATATACAGAAACATACCGTTCACTTTTGTCTTCCAATGCAGGCAGACTGCAAGGAGACCTGTTGAGATGCACAGGCATCGCTACCTGCTAGCGTGCTTTGGTCTTTGCAGCCACACCACACATTCTTATGTAACTCCACACATATACCAAAAAGAAAAGGAGGACTTGTGGCACCTTAGAGACTAACCAATTTATTTGAGCATAAGCTTTCGTGAGCTACAGCTCACTTCATCGGATGCATTCAGTGGAAAATACAGTGAGGAGATTTATATACATAGAGAACATGAAACAATGGGTGTTATCCTAACCCTAACCCTAATCCTAACTCTCACCCTCACCCTCACCGTCACGAAAGCTTATGCTCAAATAAATTGGTTAGTCTCTAAGTCCTCCTTTTCTTTTTGCGAATACAGACTAACACGGCTGCTACTCTGAAACCACACATATACCAGTGTCACTGAGAGTAGAACTTGATTCACCATTAGAGCTGGTCGGGAATTTTTCAACAAACCGTTTTTTCTTTGGAAAATGCCACTTACTCCAAGCCAAAACTTCTCTGTGGGAAAGGATTGGTTTTGATGAATTGCCTGTTTCAAACAAATTTTGACGAAAGCTTGTCAAAAAACATCCTGTTTTGGTGTTTTCAAAGAAGAAAAAAGTCTGTGTTTTGATTCAAAATGATATTTCTGGTAGAAATCTTAGTTAATTTATAGTACAACGTGTAATTTTTTTTAAAAAAAGTCAAAACTGAGATGAAATGTTTTTAAATTAAATATTTTTTGTTTATTTTTTTTCACAGAATTATTTGAGATTTCAACTTGTCAGCCAAGATGGGATGGGAACTTTTTTCAAAATCTTGAAAACTCTCACAGTATGGAAAAACCCAGGTCTACTTGATATATGTTAATTAGCAAGAAAAAACAAAAGGGAAAATTATAGTTCTTTATCATTTGTACTGCAGTCCCATCTAGAGGTCCCACCCATGATCAGGCCCTGTCTTGAAGAGGAAGAATTGTCCAGTCAGTTGAAAACTATCCTTGGATTTGGGAAGCTGCAGTTCAATCCCCTGCTTTTCCACACACTCGCTGTGTGAACCTAGCAAAGTACTTTAGGTACATATGTCTAAACTTTAGACCCTCAAAACTCTTGCTCAGCTGCCATCTAACCCTGTAGTCACCTAAATTTTCTAGGCATGTGAGTTTTCACCAGTAAGTTCCCTAAACACTCACATTTCTACCAATGGGTACGTGCAAAGCTGCCTCAGTCTTAACTCCACAAAGCCTCTCGGTACATAAGCCCAGATGGGATCCTCAGACTACGATTCCCCTGCCTATTTTGCCCGTGGGGCCCAATCCCATAGACCTTCTCAGAGCACAAAGGGCAGTTGAGATGGTGGTGGACCCCCTCGCCCCCATACTAAGCAGGTCATTCATCGGGTTTTATGCTGGACAGTCTTGTTTTTGTATGGTTTGTCCCCTGTCCAATACTGAGACAAAACTGACTAGGTTTTTCCAGTATCATACACAGAGGATGCCATTTTGCAGCTCCCCTCCCCTAGCAGCGTGAACTCCTATGCACAATGTGTGTGAGCTCATGCCATGGGGGCAGGACATTTTGCAAAATGGCATCCTCCGTGTGGCGTGACCACCGTGCATGCGTGTCACACCACTGGGGCAGGGACAACTGAGGGGACATCCTGTGTTCTGGAGCTACATCAGTAGCCACCGCACCCTGTACACAATAGTGCCAGATCTTAGGGCACTCAAGTAGGATGTGGCCAAACCAGGTTCACATCCCTATTATGCCTGATTCAGAAGAGGGACGTAAATCTAGGTCTCCCACCTCCCTGTTGAGTAGGCTAACCACTGGGCTATAGGGTGTTCTGGGATGAACTCTCTTGTTGAAGCTGTTCCACATTGTATAAAATATTGGGCCAGAGAGAACATGCAAATAGCTTGTAGGTTGATAGGGCACTCATCAAGGAGGTTGGGTACAAGTCTCTGCTCCAATGAATATTTACATTTTTGACCAGCTCTATATACAGTCTAAACAAGGAAGACAGACAAATGGTAGGAGAAAGGAACATTTTAGTATCCCCATTTTACAGATGTCACACAGGAAGTCTGGGGCAGAGCTGGGGAATGGAGACCAGAACTCCCAAAACCCAATTCAGAGACTTAACCACAAGGTCATCCTCCCTCTCCAAACAGGAAATTACTGCAATGCAGGCTTAAAAGCAGCAACTAAACATAAGAATTAGACTGTGTGCGAATCAGTCCTATTTAGATATTATTTACAGAGGAAGCCTTTCAAGATCTTTAGAGTGGTTAAAATTCAATGAAACAAGGAGGAGGGTTGGCAGTTATTACAAGGAGAAAATACCTCTACAGCGCTTCCTTTGAAGTTTAATTAGAAGGAAGGATTAACTCAAAGAAGAATTCCAGGGCTAGATTTTCAGAATTATATCATTTCTCTATGCTGTTCTCAGGATTGCATGTACAATCTGGGAAAACTCCAACAGCTGGCTAGATTCTTTAGCAGTCATTTATCCATGTAATCACTGCAGTTGTGGGTGCAGTAATTGCATATGCAGTTATGTTCATAAACTGTTAAAAAAAATCGGGTCCATATTTTTCAGCCCCTGAAGTGCTTTGTCGTGACAAAATATTCTAAAAGAAGATCTTGTAGAGTTGCATGAACTAAAATTCTTAAGGAGTCTTTTCCATCTCTAAAACCTATGTTTTAATACGTGCTTCCTAGTTGTGTTCACCCTACTGAGCTGCACTAGAGTGTGCATCTTCAACTACATTACAGGGTGCATTGTGATGGGGCTGGAACCACTGTTCAAGGGAGTTTAGTTGTAGTCACTATCTCAGCTCCCACACCTTTGGGCTCTGCAAGCTCTCACTGATCAACTCAGAACTAATGTAGAGAGAGAGAGACATGTTGCCAAGCTCTTCTACCATTCTCCTGTGTCCAATGGCCCTCTGCCATCCATCAAGAATATCAGTTTCTGGAGAACACCGTAGTATCAGTATTGTTTGTGAACCCGAAGAACAACGCATGCAGTTCAAGAACTCAAAGAGCAGTCAGTTTGCTACCTTCTTCTTTGTTCTTTCCTTTATTTTCCTGGATGTGTCCAGGAGGCTCATAGTGGTGAAAGAACTTTGTCCAGCAGGATCATCATCATCCCTCTCAACCTGCCAAGGCCCAGCCAAAGAATGCGATGTCTGACAAAGATCCCAAATGAGCAACACAAGACAGGAAAATCATTCTGGACGCTAACGCTGAGGTTGGATTCATTCCTTTTGTGTCAATAACTTTAGTTTTCTGAGTCTTTTGATGTGAATAATTTTTAACTATTAAAGTGATGGGACATCAAAGCTGCAGATAATTTTGGAACTGAAATGAATGATGTCACATGAAATGAGGGGCATCTGACAGGTATAGCCTGCATTCTCTAGACAAGGGGTTTTAATTTCACCTTTTTCAAAATTACAGCATAGTGTCGATTCCAGAAAGTCACTATTTATCCTTAACATGCAAAGTAAAGGAAATAGTCATATACATTTTGTGTGTATTTAGTGCCAAGCACTAAATTTATATATAAATATTTTCAACTGTAATGTGACTTACAGTGATTAGTTAATTAATCTTTACAACACCCCAGGGATATAGATATTATCTTCAATTTAGAGGTGGGAAAATTGAGGCAGTCAGATTAAGTAATTTGCCCAAAACTCAAGAGAAAGCTAGCATGAGAGCAGAGATTAAAACTCAGGAGCTACTGTCATCCAACCCCTTCCTTGGTCCACACTTCTTTTTTCAGTTATCAGAGATGGCACCAAAACCTTGGATCCAGACATCCCCAGACATTAGGGAAGTTTGCATTGAAACTTTGCAACTGGCCTCTAACTCTATAAGAACTCACAGCAAAACCCTGCATAAGAACAACCTCAAATTATCCGGATTCAAACTTTATAGCTTGAGTCCACATAGTAAATAAAACATATCCATCTGGTTATTGCATTTCACCCATTTCAATGGTTGTGTATGTGCATACTTTATGAAACATTACAGGTATTTTTGAAAGTAAAGAATGATCTCTAATTGTAAAACACTGTCATTATTCATATTATTAATTCTGAAGGTGCCTTACAATTCTCTATTCCCACAGAAAACACAGGGGTTACAGAAGTAGCTTATCCTCCTAATTAACCCTGAAAATCCCTTTTGGGCTAAATTTTCCAAGAGATGAGCAACGATTATAGCTGAGAATCTTGCGTTGATGTTAGTGGGGCTACCTGCTACTTTGAAAATTTAGATCTGCAAGTCCAATATCTGCCCCCCGTCCACCCGCCAGCCATTATCACTAGCTCTGTTCAGTCATTGGTGCAAACACCAGACAAGTAGGTAATCCAGCACTGAGCCAGCAAATTATTGCTAGGCCATTTACACCATCTGCTACCTAAGTGTTCACTGATGGAAGGGCTGTGGGACACCTGGTGACAATGTCAAAACACCCAGTAAAGGGGAAGCAGTGAATGGCAATGAGCCGTGAAAACAAAGAAGCCGAGAGCCCAAGAAACTGAGATTAGCAGAGAGAAAGGAGCAGGCAAAGCTAGCATTCTTCTTCCTTATCTTTTTTAGTTCTTTTCATGTGCTTCCCTGACCTTCCACACACACCTGGAAGTGAAAAAGAAGCAGAGGCTGTGGTAGATTTGCAGCATGAGCAGCACCTCTAAAGCATGTGACATGCTATCTACTGTGAACAGAGCTGGGTGGGAAAAGATTTTCCCCTCCTGTGAGAGTTTTCAGGATTTTTAAATATTTTCCCATTCTGAATTGGGACAAAAGGTCTAAATCTCAGGAATTCTCCCAAATTAATAATCCAATTTTTTTTTGGATTGGGTGAATTGAATCTTTTCATTTTGATAGCTTCAGTACATTTCATTTTGATTTTGACCTTTTAATTTATTTATGAGCTATACCTTAACTAAAATTTCAAAACACAAAATTGTTTTGACTGGAAAATGGAACTTTTTCATTTTGAAAAGGTCAACATGGGATGTTTCAACATTTTTGAGAGAAAAAAAAGTCAATCTTTTTTTGGAATCTGGAGATTCGTCGAAACAGAACTTTCCTGTGAATAGGTTCAGTTTTGATGCCTCGACATTAAAAAAAAAAAAAAATTGCTGGAAAACTCCCAACCAGCTCCAACCGTGAATCTCCGGGGAATCCCTCATCTGCATAGGTTGGAATAAAAATTCAAAGTAGCCACCCTTAAATCTTTCCAATTTTGCCTTGGATATCCAGATAATGTTACCTCCATATATGCATTATGTCTTATCCTGCACTGAGGCTACGTCAACGCTTGGAGGTAGGAGTGTGATTCCCAGCTCAGGTAGACATACTCACCTGAGCTCACTGAGGTAGCATGCTAAAAATAGTAGCATAGCCCTGGCTCCTCGAGTACGAACCTGTAGGTACGTACTTGGGCCAGCTAGCCCATGTTGACACTTCCATTGCTATTACAGCTACATTATTGTTTTGAGCAGGCTCGCTCAGATGAGAGCTAGCAGGAGTACGTCTACTCGTACCACCCCCCTAGTTCGCAGTGTAGACATACCCTTTTTACAACAAACACCCAAAGTAAGGAAGTACTGTTCCAAAGGCACAACTGAAGATTTTTTAAAGGTGACGGCAGTAGCAGAGCGGTTGAATATATGACCTCCTGGTGCCATTAAAGTGATCTCCATCCAAGAAGCCATTTCTGAAATAGCCAGCTGCAGATGATTTTAATCTTTTCAGTGGAAAAGGCTGTAGTGCAGCTGTATTAAGCCTGATGCTTCGACGAACTTCATAGCCCTTTGTAAAACTCACCTCTGTCATGACGTCCACAAAACAATCTGCAATTACTCGGCTGCTGGTACACTGTGACTGCTTCTCATTATGTTACTGAGTACCATCTCCTTGAACAGCTCCTGCCTCTGCGATGGTCAGTACCAAAATCCTGGACCTGACCATTCCTTAAACTCTGAGCTGGATCCACCAAACGTGGTCACACACAGACACCTATTTATAACGGCAACTCTTGCCTTAATCCCTTTGTATTAATTATTCCTTTTGAGTTATTCCTTTTACCCCAGCAAGCTTCAGATCTCTTACACAAGGTTCTGCTCTCATTCATGGTCGACACTGGTGAATTTAACTGTTATTTTTCTGCACACATAGAGCGGATTTGGTCTAAAGTCAGTCTGGAGCGCTCTCTTCCACACACACTGTGTTGATCTCAGAAGCAGCTTGGAATTGTAACACAAATCTTTAAGTTGATATGATTAGGTTCTAAGGTTTGTTGCTGGAGGCAATGTTATGCAATAGCTTAAAATCTTACACATTTCAGATGGTTAACATTCTTTGGTGGCATTTAAGTCCCTCTTTTGTTTTTATTTGTATTTGGGGAGTTTTGAATTCCATAGCTCATTTCCCAGGGTGACTTTTTTTCCCCTGTGATCATTTTGAACACAAACAACAAATTTAGATTTATTACCTATTAAAAGTTTGGGTTGTCTTTGTTGGTTTTCAGACATGCACTGTACACTCACTTATAATAATAATGCTTAGCATATATGTGTCCAAAGGGCTGTACAAACATTAACTAACATGAATACTCACTGAAAGCTAGGTAAAGATCCTAAGATATCCTGAGCGAGGCGTGTGCCAGGACATTAAACAGTGTTATGGAAGATAAGGGCACTCAGAACTGACCTTTACCTGTCCCCAAAAAAGCAAACACAATTTTAGGTTGCATTAACAGAAGCATAGCATGCAAGTCACTAGAGGTGATAGTACCACTCTGTTTGGCGCTGGTTAGGCCTCAGCTGGAGTACTATGTCCAGTTTTGGTCACCAATATATAGAGAGGACGTAGAAAAACTAGAAATGATCTAGAGGTGAGTGACAAAACGATCAAAGGGATGGAATGCAAGCCATATGAGCAAAGATTGAAAGAACTGGGTATGTTTAGTTTGGAAAAGAGGAGATTAAGGCAGGGACATGATAGCAGTCTTCAAATACTTGAAAGGCTGCCATAAAAAGATGGAGAAAACTTGTTCTTTCTTGCCACAGAGGGCAGGACAAGAGGCAATGGGTTCAAACTAGAGTATTGCAGATTTAGATTTATCTCAGGAAAAGCTTCCTAATTGTTAGAACAGTAGGACAATGGAACAGACAGTGGTCATGGAAGTTCCGTCACGGGACGTTTTCAAAATAAGGCTGTATAGCCATCTGTCTTGGATGGTTTAGACACAGCAAATCTTGCATCTTGACAGGGGGATAGACTAGATGACCGTTGGAGTCCCTTCTAACACTATAGTTCTATGATTCAGATAGTTGCAGAATTCAAGGCTGCTTCTTATACCAAGTGACTTAGTAGATCCCTCTCCTTCTGAATGGTATCTCATAGGCCTTTTAAAATGTTTCTCCCTTTATGGTCTTTTAAGTGTGCTGTGGATATTTATGCTTCTCAGACTTGTCCCATAGGGTCTTGATGAGCAACTACCCTTCTTGCCTCCAGATTTTTCCACAACGCTCCATCTTCTCCAAGATTTCCATGAAGCCATTGGGGGACAGATCTTCATGAGACATAGTGGACTCAAATATTGGTACCACACAGATGGCATCGTGCTCTGCATCTTCTACACATGTACTGTAAGTGTGACAGCTGTTAACTTGGCCAACACATCAGGAATTGAACCAGGGACCTCAAGAGCTAAAAGCATGAATTGCAATAGTGTGAACTACAGCTCTCTAGCTGTGTGTGTGTGGAGGCGGGGTGGGGGGGGACTGGCTCATATTTTTCATGTATTGGGTGCAGAGAAGGTTATACAAGCAGCCTCCTTCAGAGAGCTGTGTCTAGCAAGGTCAGCAACCTGAATCTGAGCAGCTGGCTGAAGCTAAATTAATACAAAATGGAGGTAATGCCAGAGGGAAAGGGGAAATGCCTCAAAGAACTTACCACCACCATCAGAGGTAAGGCATGGCGGGGGCCATGTGGGGTCATGTGACCCCTGCAGATTTACTGCTTGGCTTGTATTAAGGGCTTATTCCTTCACCCGCTTACTTCTCCGGTCCTTCTCGCATGAACAGAGAGCAATAATACCCAAAGTCCAAAGGTGCAAACAATTCGATGTTTATTGAGGTGAACTTCCAGCAAGTATGATTCCAGTTTCCTTCCTTAGTGTCCCCCTTCCCAGCTCTGACACCACAGAGCCTTACCTGTGTCCTTGTTCCCATTCCCCCCCTTAGCAAAACATGATTCCAATTTCCCCACCCCCATTCCCAGTTCCCATTTCCCCCCCCTTAGCAAAACATGATTCCAATTCCCCACCCCCATTCCCTGTTCCCATTTCCACCCCTTACTTCTTGATTGACTGCAGACTATATAGTAAAACTTGAGTTCTGCTTAGCTATACCTTAACCAATCATTTTACTGAAATTTAACGAACCAATCCTAACATATTCTAACATGATTATTTAACCAATTATATCCCACCACCTTAATTAGTTTACACCCAGCAAAATTAATTATACAGCAGACAGAAACAATCACAGAACCAGACAGAGATGATACAGACAAACAATAGGGAAATGGGGACTACAATGACAGAACAACACAGAAATGAGGATTTCACATCCCAGCTATTGATAAGTGAGTTCTTGCCAGACAGAATTCTATCAAACTAAGTTTCCTTTTACATCTTCTAGGCACTTCCCTTTCTTTGGAGGCGATAGGCAGTATCAGGACAGGATTGTATTCCTAGCAGCCCAATAGCACCTGATTTCAATGTGACTGGTTTGGAAGTGAGGATGTGACCGGTCGCTTCCCAGCTTATGGCTGCCTCTGCTGCTTAGCCAAAGGCCTTAGCCTAAGAACAGGGCCTCAGACTGTCACAGTAAGAGAAGGTCCTTACACCGGCAGACAGTGATTTTGATTCTTTCTTTTATATCTCTATAACTAGCTAAGTGATAAGAATACACCTAAATTCTTAGAGTATAGCCCTTTACAGACAGGCCTGAATATCTATATCCTAACAGCTTGTACTAAGCATGCTCACACAGTTTAAGCATGCTCAGTAACACTGCTGAAGCCAGCTGCCCTCACTCTGCCCCCCACTATTGGCAGGCATGGGTCGTCTCACCACCATAAAATAACCCATCTGCTCTTTGGCCATCAAAGTGGTATGCTGCCTGTCCGGTCTGATGTTTGAAGGGCAGCATGTCCACAGACTTTGGAGGAGGAATAGTGACAGTGACAGATTAACTCCCCTCTCATCAACTATTTTGGGGCCCATGATCCTTGGATTTCCACTGCTTTCATCTTCTAAGCACTGGGCAGCAGAGGGGATTATACGGTCCTTAATGTTTCTGTATGTCTTTCATACCCCTGGATGAAAGGTAGTAATGATATACACAGTGTCCCCATCAAACTGGCTGTTCCAGCCTGCATGCTAGGAATTTATGAGCTGCAGATCCCTCCTAGAAAATGTAACTGAATGTGATCAGCTTTCTTCTGCCCTCTGAGATCCAGGGATGGCCACTGAGAGCTGCAGTTCTTCTGATGGAGCATATCAGTAGGACAAGGCATGTTTTATCCACTGTGGTTGTGCTGTCAAACCTGTGGCCACGATCTCATTAACTCCGGCTGATGCAAACACACCTGCTTTGTGTATTTTCCTTCCAGTCCCAGGTTTTTTTTTTAATACATCGTGGTCAAGGTGGCAGCATATTTGAACATGATTAGTGGCACTCCTGAGTTACAGCATTCAGTTGTGGATTTTGACACCCCAAAATCTGGAAGTACTCAGACATCTGGTCTTCACTATCTCCTGAGGCTGAGCTTCACTCAGTACCGAAGTGGGGACATCCATCAGTCCTAGTCCTGTACCAGTCCATCCCTGGCATACATTAGAGCAGCCTAGGGGAACTATAATTTATGCCATTGCTGTAAAGTTCCTAAGGAACCTTACACCAGTGGAGTATTGGCACAGCGGAGCACCATTTAATGGTGCCTTGTCATGCATCCTCCCTCCCTGGCACACTCCTATAATAGGTTGGGGGCATGGTAGTGAGAGCAGGAGGTACCTCTGCTGGGTGTATGCCAGTGGAGTTACCCTCAACAAAGGAAATTTATGTCTGGCCATTTGTGGCCAGAAATCAGCCCCTTCTCACCACTCAGATGGTGCAAAGCGGATAGATCATAAGCCAGAATCTGTCCTTCAGAGTTTTAGTTAGGCCCATTCTAGACATAAAGGGCTAGATCTTCTTCTGGTGTCAATTGGCCTAGCTCAACGGGAGACAACAAAGCTATGGTGATTTACACTAGATGAGGACCTGCTCCAATATTTGGATCCAGTTTAGATTCACATATTGAACTCAATCTCCTCCAAAAGTTCAGAGGTTCTTAGGTGTGAAAGATATTTTGTTTCAAGCTCATCTCTGAACATTAGTCAAGACTTTTTAAAGTAGGCAAACATGGTTGTGGGGAGGGCTTGCAGAACTTAGAAAATAAGTCAAATTTAAAAGTCTACAGGTTGTGTTCTGCCAATTAGCTGTGTTTTTCTGGCTTCTCAATTTCCTAAGGCTTAAAATGTATCTTGAGCTTCTGGTTTCTTTGTTATATAGAGGGTTAATTTTTTATTCTCCCAAATCCTTTTGTTAAAAAAAAACCCTAGCAAAGAAAATACAAGTTTTAGTTGATCACAGCTGGGGAGGACTGTGGACAGAATCAAATAACAAACTTTGTCATGTTCCTTCAGGGAGAGATGATATGTCCAACTGCCCCAACTTTGACTCCTTGCGGGGGAAAAGTCTATTTGGAAAATAGTGACAGAGCAGGGCTTATATATTGATTTACTGTCCAAGTTGATAATCTTCAATGTTCCATAGTCCAGAAAACTTGACAGTCCTGATTTTATAAAGCAAGACAATTTTGCAATTTCCTCTGATAATGAAGGGCTAGTAAGCTTTCTACATCTTTCAGATAAGACATAAAATTGATGTTCTGACCACATCTAGCTGTTAAAGATCCAATAGCACTTTTAAATCTATCTATATATCATCACAGTAGCATCAGAGTTCATTCTGTTATCTCAATGTCCTTACTGAATTACAACTTGGGTAACTTTACTCTGCCTACATAACTTCCTCTTGTGATTTCTACCGGAAAAAAATATTCTTCTCCTTCTGTCCTGAAGTGTTGTGTAGCATGGGCTTAGTTAAATAGTTGTTGTATCCCACCTCGGAGGTCCAACATTATTTCTATATATATTCAAGTTAACTCAGCACTTTAATAGGAAGTTAGTGAAGCACTGCCTAGAGTAAGGAAAGTGTATAGAGTACTGAATAGCCTTTTGAATACTCATGGCCTTACAACACATGGGTTTTAAATATCCCAGTACTAATCTGAGTACTGGCACACCTGACATTTGGTTATAATGTCTGAGAGACAGAGATAATTTATCTGAACATGCAATTCATAAAATAATAACTGTGTATAAGTGTGTGACAAATATTTACTGACTACAGAGCATCTGGGCAATTTTGTCGTATAGGCATCCTATCATGTAATCTGGAATATTGTCTTATTTTCATAATAGCAAAGTTTGCCTTAGGGTTTACCGTTAATTAATCATGTCCAAATATTAACTGACATCCGTTCTTGGGTGTGAGCAAAATTCCCCCCCAGGGCACTTCCTCGGTGGAAAATTTTGCATTTCCATTTTGAAAGCCAAGTGGATGAAATACTTTTATAAAGGTGGCAATTGTGCACAAGGAAGAGAAATTTCATACTGTTTAGGGGAAGAGAGGAAGAGACTGAGTGGCTCCAGGGAATCAGATGAGTAGGAAGTCACCAACTTTGACGGAATTTTATAAAAGAAGGGAGGAGAGTAGATACACTTCAGCAGACTCTGCTTTCAGTTGTAGTGGTGTAAATCCAGAGTAACTTTGCTGAGGCCAGCAACCTGGCTTCTGATTTTACATCAGCTTTACACTGTCGTAATTCCATTGACTTTAATGAAGTAATTCCAATTTTACACTGGTGTAGATGAGGGAAGAATTTAATGTATTGAGAAATCCCCTTGTATTAGCTTAGCAACGTCTGACTGTAGGATTAATGGTTGTGTGGAACAGGATTAGCCCAAAAGGGATCTTAACACCAGAAATGAGCAGGTTGGGAATCTTTAAAGGGGCATTAAAATGAAGGGGGGACAGAGGCTGAGTGGCACAATGAATTCAGTCTGTTTGTCTTTCATCAAAATATGAACTGAACTTTCTTAAAATTGCAATTGTACTTTATATCGATGGCCAAAAACAACACAGTACCATTGTTTTTTGGGCTACACCTGCAGAATGCTGTAGTATTTGTATAAAGGAAAGAAGGGATGAAAGGTGGTGGACAGTTGTGGTGTTCCCACAAAGCCAGATTGAACTACATCTGCTCACAAGTAATGAAACAGGCAAAATAGGCCTCGAATATCCTGAAGGTATTTAACTGCCATCAGAATAAAATGAGAGATGCATGGATATTTAAAGTAAGTTATCACCAACTAGAGATTTCACATTTTCACAGATCAGCCAAGAGTTCTTCAAATCATACAAGCATGGGGCTAATGGAAATCAAAAGCTTTTCTTTAAGAAGCATGAACAAAGCATTAAAAACTTATTGAGATCTTGTTAGAGAGCTTATTCCTTCACTCTCCCACTTCCCTGGTCCTTCTCGCATGAACAGAGAGCAACAATACCCGAAGTCCGAAGGTGCAAACAATTCGATGTTTATTGGGGTGAACTTCCAGCAAGCTTAAATACAAGTTCCTTTTTCCTTATTTTCGAATCCCAACTTACTTCCTGTTTGCCCCTAATTTATATAGTAATATTCTTAGCTATACCTTAACCAATCATTCTACTGAAATTTAACTAACCAATCCTAACATATTGTAACATGATTAGCTAACCAATTATATCCCACCACCTTAATTAGATTACACCCAGCAAAATTAATTATACAGCAGACAGGAACAATCACAGAACCAGACAGAGATTATACAGACAAACAATAGCAAAGTGGGAAAACAATACAGAAGTGAGGATTTCACATCCCAGCTATTGATAAGTGAGTTCTTGCCAGACAGGATGCTATCAAACTAAGTTTCCTTTTACATTTTCTAGGCACTTCCCTTTCTTTGGAGGTGATAGGAATTATCAGGACAGGATTGTATTCCTAACAGCCCAATAGCACCTTCTTTCAATGTGGCTAGTTTGGAATGTGAGGATGTGACTGTTCGCTTCCTGGCTTATGGCTGCCTCTGCTGCTTAGCCAAAGGCCTTAGCCTAAGAACAGGGCCTCAAACTGTCACAGTAAGAGAAGGCCCTTACACCAGCAGACAGTGATTTTGATTCTTTCTTTTATACCTCTAGAACTAGCCAAGTAATAAGAATACCCCTAAATTCTTATAGTACAGGCCTTTACAGACAGGCCTGAATATCTATATCCTAACAGATCTATGTAGCTACATCTACCCATAATATATTGAGCTGGAAACACAATGGTATCTGAGTGTAGGTCATGTGCTTTAGTGTATTTCCTGTAGAAGTTTCTCTCTGTTGCATGGTTTATGGTATTAGATGAATGTCCTTTAAAAAGAACATAGCTGACCCATTTAATCACTAGCTACGTGCCCATATGATGTCATATATTGGAATAGTGGAAGCACAAAGCATTCCCTTAAGCCGCTGTGTGTAGGCCTTGTGCATCGTAGGGAATTTTGTAGGGAGACAGCCTCCATCCAAGGGGGTGGGAATGGGTGAAGCAGAGCTGCTTCAGAGTTGAGCCATCACAGAGAGGGAAGGACTTGGTTACTGGACTATACCAATAGCAGATTATGTCTGCCCTGGAGCAAGGGGACAACAACACAGGGAATTGTGATTCTAACAGTTCCCTCTCATGTCTGCTCCTGGGTTAGGGCAGCATGGTGGCAGAGATAGAATCCAGTTCTCTAGAACACTATTCAACTTCTTTAACCATGAAACTGTCCTTTTTCTTCCACCAGTCTGCTGGAACTTTACACATTTATTTACAACACAGATTCCAGCTTCAGCAACAATTAAGGCTGGGGTCCTACAGCCTCCTTCACTACACAACTCTGATTCATCTCCAAAGCATGGTCCAGTCTGTGCACTGAATGAGGCAGAGGTCTTGTAGAAATAATAGTATGTGATCGTGTAACTAGAGATGACTAGAATGCATACACACAAGGTGGTGGGTGGGGGCAAATTAAGGTTGAGTGGGCAACCTTAATTCTGGCATTTCCTAACTTTTTAGTGCTTGACTTTGCAGTGTGTGTGTGTGTGTGTGTGTGTGTGTGTATATATATATATGTAATTCCCTAGGTTATTTAGAAAACAAGCTGAAAAAGCAGAATTTCCATCATGTGAAATCATGCTGACCCCTATTTTGTTCATTAACAGCCCTGGAATCTTTAGATCCACAACACAACCTCTCCCTGGTGAGCTAATGGGATAACTGATAGCGCTAGCACATTGTCATCCTCTATGTGGGGCAGCCAGTAGAGTGGAATGAGGCTCACATCTTGCCTGTGGGTTTCACAGACATTTGCTGACAGCAGAGGAATATTGCAACTCTGGAATCGTGGTGTCAGGAATCAGGGCCTGCAGGAGAGTCAGTCTCCTAGCAACCTAATGAGCACAGTTGGCCTGTAGGAGGCTGCCTGATTAGCTACTGCCTGACTGGTGGGAAGAGTCAGCAGATTAACTCTTAAGCCCAGCAGCAGCAGTTCAGTAGTTGCTCAAAGCATTTTCCCATAGCTGCAATAGTGCCTGCTTGTTCCCAGCCCTGCTCCTGGCTTGTTCCAACTTTGTTCTAGCCCTGCTCCTCGCTTGGCCCCTGCCTCACTCCAAGTAAACTGGTCCTGACCCTCGGCTCCGATTTCTGACTTCATCTGTGACTCTTGGCTCCGACACTGGCCCTGACCCTGGGTGCCAATTCTGCACTAATGACGTCTGCTCTAACCACTAGGTTTGTCTTCTGCTCTGAGCACTGGGCAAGACTGCCCACATCCCGGTCACTCGAGTTCCATTCCAGGCTCTGGAGGGGACTGTGCATGAGTGGGAGCAGGCCTTTCCACCCCATTGCCTCAAAGCCTGGCCGTTTCTGCCTGTGTCTGCAGCAGCCTTCCCTTGTGGCAGTCCAGTCTCTCCCCTCTGCAAGCTCCGTGTCCCAGTCTAACCCCTCATGCGGAGATTTTAGCTGCCAAACTCTAACATGTTTCTACTGAGCATGTGTGAAGTGAGATATTTCACTGACTTAGAACTTGGCCAAATGTGGGAAGTTTTCCACAGGAATATCAAAAGGAGAGAGAGGGGGCTCCACCCCAGAGCAGTAGCAGCCTGGGGGCTGAGAGCAGGTGTCCTCGCTGAAGGGGGAATACAGGCGCAGTGGCTCTGAAATGTGACCACCTCCCTCCTGCGCTGGAAGGGGCAGGGAAAGCAATGAGGACGGGGACGGGGAGGTACCTCGGGGCGAGGCCCTGGGCCAGTTCAAGGACATTGCGGGAGCCTCCGTAAAGGCTCAGCTCTGCATGGGAGGAGGCAGGAGGGAGAAGCTGGCCAGCAGGCCCAGGCACCGCTGGGAACAGAGAACAACCCTGGATGCAGCAGGCAGAGGAAGCCCCAGCAGGAGGGTGACTGATTCCGGTAAAAGGGAGACAAGGCCCAGACTTCTCCCCCGACCCCAGGCAGCTGCTGCAGAGGGGGCTCCCTGGTCTGTGCTTTACTGGTTACAAGAGACGCTGCTCAGTGCTCCAAGGCACGATGGGCATCATGTCCCTCCCTGGCCAGGCCACGCCTGTATCGCCCCCGCAGCAAGGCGGGTCAGGCTGCGAGCGCCCTGGCTGGGGTGAGTCCAGCAGCTTCGATCGCTCCCTGCCTGGCGTGACAACCTTCCCCTCAACAGAGAGAGCAGGGCGGGAACCAGCCCGCAGGGGCGTGGTGCCTATGTACACACTGCATGCCCCAGCCCTACAGCCGTTTTGAGCCAGCCCCCGCAGGGAGGACGCCATTTTGTAGAACAAAATGGCCCCCTCCGCCCAGTGTGACCTTGCACACGCTATTTGCACTAGGTCACGCCTTGCACGCATGTGTGGAATGGCACATCTTCCTGCACATGGCACGGCATGCCCCTGCCAGCTTTTAGCTCAGTCTCAGAAACTGGTCAAAACCAGAGGAGAGGAGGTGATCTCAGGGAGTTAACAGTGAGGTGGGAAGATCCCAGGACACTGTCACTTAAGGGCCTGGGATCAGGAGTCCTGTACTGTAGGATGAGCAGGGCTTCGCTCTCTCCTGGCCAATCAGGAGAAGCTTTCAGAACTAGGGTAGTACGTATGAAGAGAACAAGGGATGCATGGCCAGAGAACAGAAGCCAGAGCCAGAAGACTAGGCTTCTGCTGAGCAGAATATAGTTGCTATGGATGATACTAGTATTGTAGATGGGTACGAACTACAGGGTTACTGTGATGGACCTTGCATTTGGGACACTGAGGACTCTTTTGAATTACTTTGGGCTACTGACCTAGTTCCAGGGGACAGCTGGTGATAGCCTGAAAGATACTATATGGAGCTCCCCGGGGTCCATGAAGAGAAAGCGAGCCGAGGGAGGGCCATGAGGAAATATCTGTAGTCACAAGGATGGGGGAAGGAGGAGCCTGGTGAATGGCAACCCCACTACAATGGTCCTATGATGAGATGTGCCAAGCCACCTTAACTATCGGTGGCACAACCAGCTCTGTATAAGATATAAGCCTTTAAAGGAATTTTGATGTCCTAAGAAAAGAACATCCCTTTCCTTTCAAAAATGTTCAGCAATCAAATAGTTAAACATAGACGTTGTGATAAATTATTCCTAGTAAGAATTTTAAATGTATAATTTAATTGCCCATGTCAACAGCAATAGGTGATTTATAGAAACCCAGCAGACATGATACGATAGTTTTTCAAGGAATATAATTCAGCTACAAACGTTAAGGCAAAAAATCATACTAGTCAGCATCGCCTACAGTATTTATTTAAGATGTTTGTGTTGCAGAGGTGCACCCTGTTAGAAATCTAGTTGTGCAATATTAGACAACTTCCTAGAAAAGACCCCCTCCCAGGATTCTGCTTGACATTTGTCATGCTGCTTGCTCCCTGCCATTCTGTATCCATCTCTAATCTACATATCTTGTCTGCCATGTTGTTATAGCCACGTTGGTCCCAGGATATTAGAGAGACAAGGTGGGTGAGCCAATATTTTGTATTGGAGCAGCTTATGTTGGTGAGGTAGGTGAGAACCTGGCTGAAAGACGGTATTAGTGGCTTCCAGCTTCTACCTAGACCAGGGATCGGCAATCTTTGGCATGCGGCCCATCAAGGAAAGCCGCTGGCAGGCCAGGACGGTTTGTTTACCTGCAGCGTCCACAGGTTCGGCCGATCGCAGATCCCACTGGCTGCGGTTCGCCATGCCAGGCCAATGGGGGCTGCAGGAAGCGGTGGCCAGCACATCCCTCGGCTTGCGCCACTTCCCACAGCCCTCATTGGCCTGGAATGGGAAACCGCGGCCAGTGGGAGTTGCGATCGGCCGAACCTGCTTTTGCTGCAGGTAAACACACCTTCCCGGCCCACCAGCAGCTTTCCCTGATGGGCCGCATGCCAAAGGTTGCCGATCCTTGACCGTGATCATGTAACAGGTGTGTCATAGGAACTGTCCACATGCATCATTAGACACCATCCTTTCCTCAGACAGATTACAATCTAAATAGCAGAGCTGGTCACAAATTTTCTGGTGAAACATTTTTTTCTGCTGCAAAATGTGGATTTGTCAAAAGTGAAATGTTTTGTGGAATCCTCTTGATTTTGACAAAATTTTGTTTAAAAAAAAATTGTAACAGAGTGTGATGGGCCAGATAGGCCAGTCACTGTCGAGAAGAGGGTTAATGGGAGCCCATGGACACAAAAGGCCCCAGCCTGCTACAATTACAGCAGATATTAGGCATGGAGCGGCGAGTTAAAAGGGAGGGAAACTTACCAGTTCAGGGGCTGATGAGGAAGAAGAGCATGCTGTTTCTCTGAATATGAGAGAAGCCTCTTTGTTTCCACAGACTGAGGTAGCCTTACTGGTCAAACAAGCCGCCTAGTTTGACTGACAAAATACTGACTGAACCAAGTCCTGAATGTAATGGCAGCGTCCTGTCCAGGGTTCACTGGATGACTCTGGATTTGAGTAGTGGTTTTTCCTGACTTCTTTTCCACCATACTGCCCCAGAAGGGGTAGGACTGAAGTGTGCCTTGGCCAGAGGGCTAAAGCACTGCTATACTGGACCTTGCAAGAGGCAGTAAACCTACCTGCAGAGACCCACGGCTGGGTGAGTTGTGCCTAGATGGGCCACACAGATGCATGCTGCAGGAGCAAAGCCAATTACACAGCGCATTCTGATAAGGTTGAAATGTTCCATTATGACATTTCAGAATGGAAATTTTTAATTTCTGTTTTGAAATGAGTTTTCATTTCAATTTTTATGTTATATATATTTCCTTTGGAGGGAAATTTCAATTTTTTGTTTTGTTTTGATTGTTTTCATTCCATTTCTGAATGGAGAATAATTTAAAATTGCAGAATTTCTGGCAAAACGGAAACCCTGGTCCCCACTTCCTCTAGCTCTACTAATGAAACAAGACAGACTAAGGGCAAGAGAGGAGAAGGAGTTTGCCCAAGACCAGTGGTAGAATCAGGGTCTACCAATTCCCAGTTTAGTGCCCAGTACAACAGACCTTGCTGCTTCTTCTTCTAAGGGTGCGTCACTCTGTTTTTTTAACCTACGTGAGAAGCTTTGCTCTCCACGCCCATTTTACAGACAGCTTGTTTGAGACACACAGGGATAGTGACTTGCCCAAGTTCATGCTGCCAGAACGAGGAACAGAACACAGAAGTCCCAATTCCCAGCAGTTCACACTGCTGCTGCTCCACATTGGTCAGTCATGACTATTAAAGACCCTTTGAATTTTCCCAGTGGTTTACTTCACAGTGAGGTTTCCCCCCCAAAATGGAATGTTTTCCTTTGTACCATCTCAACCACCCCTTCTTTATGAATTCTCCTCTTCTTGTCATTATAGATTTGTTCTATATTTCACTATGCTGGTGGGTACATGTAACTCACTCTGTTTCCCAGGAATTCCTCACTATGCATTTATGCAAAGCTTCTTTTATCTCACATTTAAAATGGTTGCTATTCTCTGTTGATTATTTTCATTATATTGATAGGTCCTTTCATGACCTGTAGCTAAGGCATCCTTTCTGGCTGACAGTTGGCTTAGTCTCTCTTGCTACCTTTGCTGAATTGCTTTCTTGCTCTTGTAAATATATTCCACATCTCAGCTATACATGACAAACACTGAAGGCTCTGGCAGACTGCAACCTCAGGGAAAAAATTACATTTTACGTCTAAATTTATATCAAGCTAGCCCTGTACATATGTGTGTTGACATCTTCATTGATACACTTTCACTGCGCTTTTGTTGTGTCTGTATGAATATATATATATATTTCTTGGAACAATTATGTTCTGTTGGATAGACACATATTTGTGCACTTCTTACAGGTGGATTGTTTTCTATACCAGATATGGTGGTTCAGTGGCTTCATTCAGTTCCGGAATGGTAACTAGGACAGGGGTTTTCAAAGGAATTGGGCCCTCAACCCTCTTTAGCCGCCTTTGAAATCTCAGCCTAGAATATTTTTTCCCATGTCAGTGCTTTGAATAATGCCCCGGTTAGTTAGGTGGCCAAAAGTCATTGCCAAGTGATGACCAGCAACCAATATAGAATGAGTTGGTGTCTCCTGTTGAGTCCCTTCTTTGCAACTGTAAAACAGGTCCAAGGACTGACTGGGTCTGAGGACTGAATTATTCTTCAATTCAAATCAGTCTTCAATTCTTGTAACGCACTGGTGAGTGTGTGTGATAGGTCCCTCTGTGTGCCTGATACACAGCAAATGGGGCTTTTACAGCCCCTTTTACTAAGTATTGGCTCTTTAGCTCAAGATGTAGCGACCCATGCCTTTTAGCTCTAGAGTTCCTTGGTTCAATCCCAGTGTGTGGGCCATGAAGGCAGTTGTCACACAAACATGATTTAAAACAATCCGAGAGGGAAGCAGAGAAACTTCCATTAGTTCTGTAGAGAGTGAGGACTTCCATTTCCAGCTATGTTAAAGTGGATGCCTTCCACAAGTACTAAATTCTTGGTCCAACTGACACATTTATTCTACAGACTCCAGAATTGGAATTTAGAATTTCAGAAAATAGAAATTAACAGAAAATTTGGAAAAAATGAAATACCAGTCTATCTGGAAAACTAGCCAGGGTGAAACCATATTTGAAAATGTCAGGAACTATATTATTAATTATTATTATTATGTATTTATTTTATTTTATTATTATAATTTTCAGCCAGTGCTAGTAATTTTGTTTGCCATATTAATATTAAGATTTGGGGTGGGAAAGCCTAATAATTTTGTTTCTTCATTTTTTGTTTTTATGGAAGGACTATCCTTTTGTTTAGAAATACCAGAATTGTTCTGGAATCAGTTTAGGCCCTAATTCTGCAATTTCTTACATGTGGGCACACTTCTACTTTTGTGCTACACCACAATAATCTACCTCTGCAC
This sequence comes from Chelonia mydas, assembly GCF_015237465.2. Lineage (NCBI taxonomy): Eukaryota > Metazoa > Chordata > Testudines > Cheloniidae > Chelonia > Chelonia mydas. Next base: position 12,043,597 of record NC_057851.1, read on the forward strand.
AAGAAATTGTAGGATTGGGGCCTTAGACGTATCTGTATTCCGAAGGGCAAAAATTAAGAAAACATTAAAATAGGTTTTTTGTTTGTTTTTAAAAATCAGCCATTTCAGATGGAGTATTGTAATCTGTCAATGGTTTGTACTAAGGCTTAGAAAGATTCGATTTTTAATTGGTATGTGTTGCTAAATGTCGATTTCGAAGTACATTCACAAACTGACACAAATATTTGCATTCAAAATAATTGAAATGTACAGGTAGGCAAAGAAAGAAAAATGCTGTTTAAGAATTTATGAGAATTTGATTTAAGGATATTTACATTATATGCTTTGACTTGTGATATTAATGATTTCTGTTTCCATGGCTTTAACGTTAAATTTTTGAATCTAAATGTCTGGCATTAATAATTGTCTGACACTCCTCCCTATAATTTCTCACAATGTTAAAAGTTTAAATATATTAAAAAATATTAAAGCCCATAGTTTTGCTGAACTGTGAATATTTAAGTTGATAAATTGAAAAAATGCTTTAAATAAACATTGATATTATGTCAAAATTATAAATCAACATTAATTGAATTCTGCCAAGGTACTTGTACTGTACAAGCCAGTGGGAGTCACATTTCAACGTGTTTTTATCCATGTTTATAAAATGCCACAACAAGGAGCCTGAGCTGTAACATGTCATGCCATGTGTGACTATTAGCTGCTACACACGTCTAAGTAAAAAATAGGAGGATAATGATTCAGATTAAGAACCAAAGACCAAAGCCATTTTAAGCTGGGTAGGTCAATTATTTGCTAACCTACAGTCACTGCAGAAGCAGCCCTGAATAAAACTTGCATTCAGTTAACAAGAGCATTACCCAAGATGTTATTTTAACAAAAGTCGGCTTTAGCAACTGAACTTTCAACTATTTAAAACACTTCATTTTTTCCCCCACTTTTGCTTTTTTCTTAAAATAATTTAAATGGTTTAACAGAAAGTATTACCAACTGCAAAAACGACAAACCTTAAAAGGAAAAAGAAAACATAAAACATTTGTTAAAAGTTTACAAAAATATTATTTTCTATAGAACAATTATTAACCCTATCTTTTTAAAAGCAAAATCATTTACAGTGTGCTTTGCATGCTTATTCTAAACAATCTTAACTCATTTAAGGATTTAAAAACAAATGTTTGTTTTAAACCAACTTTAAAAACAATTTCTTGTTTGCCAAGGTGCCAACTAAGTATGTGTTAAGCCTTTAGGCCCACAGAGTGATGTAAAAAAAGTTGTATTAATTTAGATGGCATATATTGGACAAAAGAGTCAAAAGTGTTAACATGACTCTGACAGTGTCCTACATTAAACAGTTTTAAACAAGATTTGGTATACAGAGACCTCGGTTTGTTAGTTTTATGGTCAACACACTAAAACTCCATGCCAAAGTTTAGGAATTTATTAACTAAAATACATGAAAGAACAGAAGTTAAAACAAGTTAAAATACAGTTTAAAAGTGAAACTAAATAATTATGCAAAACAAATGTAACAAAATCTATTGAAGTCCCTTTCTAAGAGAGGATATCAGAGCTTCTTATTTAGTTGGACAACTGATTTTAGTGGGGAGGAAATGGTTAGTTTTGTTGCTCAGTTCCGAGATGTGAAGGGTGGTTACATTTCCTGCCTTTTAACAAACAGACAGCTATGAGCTGGAGGAGAGACAGGATAGTAACGGTGGTGGAAATATGACTTTTGCTGATGTTCTCAGGATTCCAGGTGGCAGGTCAGACACAGATGGACTTGCAGCTCAGCCATGAAGCGGTGTTGTGGGCTTTTGTTCATTTTCCGGTCTCAGTTCTGGGATGTCATCTGGCTTGCCTGCTCCCTCTCCCTTCTTTCTTAGGCTGGGCTGAGCTGGATGGGCTGTTTTTCTCATGGTGCTGGTGCCACATGGTACAGTTGACCTCAGGATCAGATCAGATGGAAAGCAGAGAGAGAACAGAAAAGAAAATAGTGGTGAGGAAAGAAGTAAACAAAGGGAAGGGGAGACAAAGCAGAATCTCACATATGCCCAGCTGGAATCTCCTCTGCTACAGCAGTGATAACCAGGTGTCCCCGCTCGTGTTTTAAGGTCTGGACTTCCCAATGATGTGGAGACCTTCGGGATCCCCGGGCAAAGGATGAAATCTTCGGAGTAGAGCAGGAGGGAGGATTGATGGCTTTCCTGCTCCTTCAGGATTTCCAACAGTCCATTCACAAATCCCTGTCCCAAAAAGTCTCTTTTTAAGGGCTCTGAAAGAGTGGTGATAGGCAGAACAGCCAATCCCTTCATTATTTTGTTCACCATTTAGGCCTAAATTTCCACATGCCTCCTCCCCCACACCAATCAACATTCGCTAACTTTTGTTATTCCCGGTGCTTAAATCAAACTACAAATTTCCATCACTTTCCCACAGTTAGACTCATAGCTGAGGTAGGCTTTTAGGCCCCAATTATTACAACAGACCAGATTTGACTGCCTTTAGTTACAATGAATAACATATCACTCTTCAAGAAACACTATCAAAATCAAGGGACCAGGTGCCTAGTAAGTTACTACTCAACATGAGTAAAGATGGCAGAACCTGGATTTTAAGTAATAACAAATGTGACAAAATGCCACTGTAGAGGATGGATATTTATGCAGAAACTTTCAAACTAGCTGTATTCCAAAATGCTTTAGGGAGTCGAAGAAGACAGTTAGAAAACATAAGTACTGGTGAAAGAGAAAAAGAAAGTAAGAGTTACAATCCTAAATGTTTAAACTTGGGGTTGACATTTTCAAAGCTATTGAAATTAATGGGAGTTGTGTAGCTAAATCCCCTAATCAGTTTTGAAAGTCTCAACATGGGTGCCTCAAATTGGGTCCCATAATCCATGTTTGGATACCTAAATCAAAATGAAGTGGTAGTTAGAGAAGCTGAGCTCCCCTTGAAGTCAAGGAGAGTTGAGGACCTATGAAAACTAGACCACTTTGATTTAGCTCAAGGGATCTCTACCTAGGGGTCATGACCTCCACAGGCATCATGAATAGGTGTCAGAGCATCATGACCACCATGCTCTCCCCACAGTGAGAAACAAGAAGAGGGTGCCAGAGGGTTCCCATATGGAAATATAGCCAGATATGGGAAAGGTTGAGAATCTCTGTTTTAGTGGACTAACTTTAGGTATCCAAATTTGAAAATTATAGCCAGAGTAACTTTCTTGTGTTTTGAAGAAGTCTGTTCCTATTTTTTCCATTGATACGAGGGCCTGGTCTAGTTATCAGACGCTCCCGATCCCATCCAGCATCTCAGTGGATGAGGAAGTTTCTCAGTGCAGGAAGCTGTCCTACATACTTGACATGAGAGGGCAAGATGTGGTGACACACAAGGGACAATGAATCACGTGGAAGCTGTGGAGCTCTACTTCATGGAGTCTTTTACCACAGCGGTACAGAAGGGAAGGTAATCATGGACCAGGGCAGGGACCAGTCAAGAAAGGTAGTGGAATAGGCCACTGGCCTGGCACTCAAGACACCCAGGGTTTAATTCCTGATTCAGTCACTGATTTGGGCATATCAGTTAATCTACCCTGTGCCTCAGTTCCCCATCTGTAAAATGGGGATAGTACTTCTGTAAACTGGTGAGCTGTCGCATCACCCTAGGAAGGAAGCAAGGCCACACTCTGTTCAGGCTCTTGCTTAATGGTTAAACAGAAAATTCTCAAGTAACACAAACCAAAATCAACTGCCCTACCCGACTTGAACTGAAGTCTCCAGAGGCTTTTTCTTTGCCTCTCTCAGCCACTGGAACAATGACACAACCTTCCCACAAATCCCCTGCTAGGTCATGTGACAGGCAAATAACCTTTAACCGTTTGCTGTCTGCTTTTCCTTTTCACAATTCCCCTACCCCTTGATCGTGGTGTGAAAATAAAGCCATCAGTGAATGTCTGGAGCTCAGATACTATGGTGATAACAGCCTTATGTAAGTTCATAGATAGAATTTGTCCTTACTTACCCCATATGTTCCCAAATCTCCAAACAGCCTCTTCACACAAACCCCTTTATTCGGAGTGCACAGAGTCTCTCGCTGCTACCACAGCTGTTATGGTAATGACAGCGCAGCCGCTTGAAGCTAAGTGGGAAGCGGGGCAAGGATTCATTCCCCCCATACAACATTAGTTTACATGAGCATTCCATGGGACCATTTGACTTCAATCAGTTTACCCAGTGGTTCCCAAACTTTAGCAACCCGTGAACCCCTTTCACGAAAATATCAAATCTCGCGAACCCCCTCCTAAAAATGAATATTTCCGAGGATTTTCTCCCTTACCTGAGCATAAATTATAGAAGCAGTGATCTCGGAAATAATTTTTTTATGACACGTTTATTACACACTGTTTATTATCACATTATTATTTATCATTACATAATTAATTTTATTACATTGTGAAAATGACAACACTCTTCCAAGATTTCACTTGTAGTTCATATCACTTTGATTAAGCCTGTTATAGGACAAGGCTCCTACATGTTTCATCAAGGAGTACCAGACGTGAAACAGCATGAAGGTATTTAAGAAGCCAACTCAAATGAAGACTTCCTCCCACAAGCATGCGGGTCTTGAGAAGTCCAGGCAAACAACGCACAATGACAACAAAGCTTAAACTTGTTCTTCATAATAATTTTGAAAACAACATTAGCAGCCTATTTAATTTTAGAAACAGCAAAAAAATATTCACCTCCCTTTCCAGTTCTCATAAGAAGTTTTGAAGTTTAAATCTCCTCAGTGTGATGGATGCGCTTGCTTTGATCTGCATAGTTCTTGGAAGTCTGGAACCATTGGAGAAAGATAAAGTCTCTGTATTTGGTTTTCAGATGTGCATACAAGGAAAATGCTTTCTTGCATAAATATGTTGTTGAAAACAGTAACAAAACTATAGTAGCCTTTTCTGCCAGTAGGGGGTACTCGTTTCTTAAATTCAGCCAAAAGTTTATCAATGACAGACTTCTGAAACTCCTTTTCAGTTCATAATCACAGGAGATCTCAATCAATTTCTCTTTTTCCTCAGTGCTCAATATCTATGTTGAGAAAGTACTATCATCAAAGGGTTTGCGAATCCAGTCATTATTGCCTGACATAGCTGGAAAGTATTGCCTGAAAGTTGTGCAAAGTACTTTTAGGCGTGCAGTTATATTGGTTTTAGTGCACTGATCCAACCAAAGTTTATGTGCTGGCAGGAAGTCATGAAGAGTACTGAAATACTCAGTTTGATTGTTTTTCAAACACCTTTCCCAGAACTGCAACTTCTTTATCATGGATTCAACTGAGTCTTGCACATTGAAAACTGTTATATTGAGGCCTTGAAGAGATACATTTAGGTCATTAATCAACGAAAAAATGTCTGCTAAATAAGCTAGGCTCTGGAGCCAGACATGATTTTCCATACAATTGGCAAGGTGGAAAGGGTGTCTGTTGAAAAAAACAAGGATTTCCATTCTAAGCTCAAACAAGCGCACAAGGATTTTGCCCTGTGAGAGCCATCTAACTTCAGTATGGAAGAACAGACAATTGTGTACACTACCCATTTCTTCACAAAGTATGTGAAATATTCTGGAATTTGTTGGCCATGATTTTATGAAATTCACCATTTTCACTGCATTGTCCAGCACTTCCTTCAGTCCCTCAGGCATGCATTTTGCTGCGAGGGCTTGTCTATGGATACTGCAATGAGTCCAAGAGACGTTTGATGCAGCCTTTTTCGTTTGAGCTACAAATCCAGTATACCTCCCCGTTATTGATGTGGCCCCATCAGCGCAAATGCCTAGGCAATGAGACCAATCTATTTCCTTTTCTTGAAAATATGCATTAGTCAGATTGAAGATATCTTCTCCAGTTGTACATTCTTTCCACGGTCGGCAAAACAAGTCTTCTTCAACCATGCCTTCATTCACATAACGTACAAACACTAGCAAAATAGATAGATTAGGAACATCAGTTGATTCATCCAACTGTATAGCATAATATGGACTATTTTTCACTCTATGTACAATTGTGGTCTCTACATTACTTGACATGTCATTAATTCTTCGCGACAATGTATTATTGGACAAAGGTACTATGTCAGTCCTTTTTGCAGACTTTTCTCTGAGCATGCAATAAACTATGTCGTTTATACATGGACCAATCAAGCTCTCTGCTATGGTATGGGCTTCTGATGCTTTTGCTACTCGGTAGCTCACTCGGTGCAACGCTTCAAGTGCATTTTCATGATCAGTACTTGCTTTGGATAAAAATCAGATGTCACTTTTCCACTTGGCTGATTTTCACTTGAAAAAATCAACAGACTTGTCGAGTTGTGCGGGATGCCTAGTTTCTAAGTGGTGCTGAAGTAGAGAAGATTTGAGGCTGCTGGTTGCTAGAACATCACCACAAATTACGCACTGTGGTTTTGGACACTCTTGATCACCAATGCACATAAAGCCATCTAATCGTTGTCATATTTTCTTTTCTTCATAAGCGACTTTCCAGGACCATCTTGATCATTTGACTTAGATTTTCCACACTGTGACAGAATATACCCCTGTACTCACACCCTGTGCACTATTGCGATCATCTTGTACAAAATATGCCTTGTGAGGTATCACTTGAAAACTCATAATTTGCTGATCGGTATTGTCCTGATAAAATGTGTGAGGCGACATTGTATGTAACGTTATAAGATTCCATTGTATGGTGTTATTAACATATGTTCCAAACTGATGTTGGCAAACAGGTCTGTCTCAAACAAAGGAATGTGTGCTCTGCATAATTTGCATTTTAGCAGCGAACGGAGTAATAAAGTAACAAGGGAAACAAAGGAAGATCAAAGGAAGATCTACAAATGTAGATTTTTTTTGTTACATAACTGCACTCAAAAGCAAAACAATGTAAAACTTTAGAGCCTACAAGTACTCTCAGTCCTACTTCTTGTTCAGCCAATTGCTAAGACAAACAAGTTTGTTTAAATTTACGGGCGATAATGCCCCCCGCAATGTCACCTGAAAATGAGAACAGGTGTTTGCATGGCACTGTTCTAGCTGGCATTGCTAGGTATTTACATGCCAGATATGCTAAACATTTGTAAGCCCCTTCATACTTTGGCCACCATTCCAGAGGACATGCTTCCATGACGATGACGTTCGTAAAAAAAAATAATGCATTAAATAAATTTGTGACTGAACTCCTTGGGGGAGAATTATACGTCTTCTGCTCTATTTTACCTGCATTCTTGCACATGTTTCATGTTATGGCAATCTCGGATGATGACCTAGCACATGTTGATCGTTTTAAGAAAACTTTCACTGCACATTTGACAAAATGCAAAGAAGGTACCAATCTGAGATTTCTAAAAGTAGCTACAGCACTCAACCCAAGGTTTAAGAACCTGAAGTTCCTTCCAAAATCTGAGAGGGATGAGGTGTGGAGCATGTTTTCAGAAGTCTTAAAAGAGCAATAGTCCGATGCAGAAACTACAGAACCTGAACCACCAAAAAACAAAATTAACCGTTTGTTGGTGCCATCTGACTCAGATGATGAAAATGAACGTGCGTCGGTCTGCATTGCTTTGGATCGTTATCGAGCAGAACCCCTCATCAGCATGGACGCATGTCTTCTGGAATGGTGGTTGAAGCATGACGGGACACACGAATCTTTACCACATCTGGCACTTAAATCTCCTGCGACACCGGCTATAACAGTGCCATTTGAACACCTGTTCTCACTTTCAGGTGACATTGCAAGCAAGAAGCAGGCAGCATTATCTCCCGAAAATGTAAACAAACTTGTTTGTCTGAGCGATTGGCAGAACAAGAAGTAAGACTGAGTGGACTTGTAGGCTGTAAAGTTTTACATTGTTTTATTTTTGATTGCAGTTTTTGTGTGTGTACTCTGACAGCGTCGGGCCAGATGGCTACAGGAGAGTAATAGAAGGCAGATATATTAGCCCCAGGTTAAGTAAGTCCCTTTTCCCTAGGTAAGTTAACAGGGAAGGTTCCAGAACAATCAGGAACCTTCTGGAGACAATTAAGACAGACAGGCTGATTAGAACACCTGCAGCCAATCAAGAAGCTGCTAGAATCAATTAAGGCAGGCTAATCAGGGCACCTGGGTTTAAAAGGGAGCTCACTTCAGTTTGTGGTGCACATGTAAGGAGCTAGGAGCAAGAGGCACTAGGAGCTGAGAGTGAGAATGCATACTGTTGGAGGACTGAGGAGTACAAGCATTATCAGACACCAGGAGGAAGGTCCTATGGTGAGGATAAAGAAGGTGTTGGGAGGAGGCCATGGGGAAGTAGCCCAGGGAGTTGTAGCTGTCGCACAGCTGTTCCAGGAGGCACTCTAGACAGCTGCATTCCACAGGGCCCTGGGCTGGAACCCAGAGTAGAGGGCAGGCCCGGGTTCCCCCCAAACCTCCCAACTCCTGGTCAGACACAGTAAGAGTTGACCTGGACCGTGGGTTCACAAAAACGGCCAAACTGAGGGCTGCCGTGAAGCTGCAAGGCGAGCAAATCCGCCAATAAGCGCAAGACCCACCAAGGTAGAGGATTCAGAGTAACAGCCGTGTTAGTCTGTATTCGCAAAAAGAAAAGGGGTACTTGTGGCACCTTAGAGACTAACCAATTTATTTGAGCATAAGCTTTTGTGAGCTGCAGCAGTGACCTGTAGCTCACAAAAGCTTATGCTCAAATAAATTGGTTAGTCTCTAAGGTGCCACAAGTACCCCTTTTCTTTTTGCAAGGTAGAGGAGGAACTTTGTCACAGTACATAATTCTACATTTGTAAATTCAACTTTCATGATAAAGAGATTGCACTACAGTACCTGTATTAGCTGAACTGAAAAAATACTATTTCTTTTGTTTCTTTTTTACAATGCAAATATTTGTGATAAAAATAAAGATAAAAAGTGAGCACTGTACACTTTGTATTCTGTGTCCTAATTGAAATCAATATATGTGAAAATGTTGAAAACATCCAAAAATATTTAAATAAATAGTATTCTCTTATTGTTTAACAGAGCAATTAATCGTGATTAATTTTTTTCATCATGTGATTAATCACAATTAATTTTTTTAATCGCTTGACAGTCCTACATCAAGCATTTTTTAGCCCTGATCCAAGTGTTTGCTGTTACATATTCTCCTGCCTTCAGTACAGGAGCCAGCTATTATCTCATCCCAAATTAACACATCAAGAGCTGACAAAATGTTGGGAGAAGGAATTAGAGAATCAAGGTTACATCAGTGAGTTCATGGGTCATTCTTATCTTGTATTTGTGTCTGCCTTATTAACTTATTTTTATATATTTACATTAAAATGTGCAGCACTGTCTGTGGCAGAGTTTGGTGCTGGAGAAGGGGGTTTTAAAGGGGCTTTAAGAGAAGGAAGACTTTAAAGTTGCATGGCCTAACCTTCCAAGGGCACATATTTCTGACATATGTCATGTCATCAAAAGAGCTTTGGTCCCTTATGGAGGAAAGAAACAAAAGGCCTGATTCAAAACCAATTAAAGTCAATGAAAATATTCACATTTTACTTGAATGGGTTTTGGATCTGTCCCACAGGGAGAATGAAAGCAGTTGAATCAGCAGAATCCAACCCCATGAAATGGTGTTAAGATGAAAGTGGAATTTGGTATGTGGAAACTACAGATCAGATCCTCATCCTGGAGTAAATTCAACTTGTTAAAACTCAACATTTTCATGTTCTTGGAAACTGACATTTTGAAATATTTTTGTTCTTTATCTGAACAAAAATAAATATTTTTGAAATTGCGCTTGAAATGGCAATTCTGAAAATTGTTCATTTTGGAAAATTTAATTTCAAAATGAATATTTCATTTAAAATTTACTTCATTTTTAAATTTTTTATTATTCTGACATTATTTCTTGGAACATCTACAGTAGTAATGCATAATATGACAGGTGACATATCATATCTGATATATCAACCACTGTATGCAGTATTGTTGTAGCCATGTTGGTCCCAGGATATTAGAGAGACAAGGTGGGTAGGTTGTTGGTCCAATAACAGACATTACCTCACCCATCTTGTCTCTCTAATGACAACTACTGACATTTCATAATATGACATGACATGTCATTGCAATATGACATATGGATTTTATATTTTGTTTTATTTTTAAAATCACTAAGGCCAGCTGCTACTCAAAAGATGTTTCGATCAGTACTCTTCTTTTCTATATAAAGTGTCTTCTGTTAGTGTTGTAATGAGGCAAGATGGTAATATCTTTTATTGAACCAAATTCTGTTGTTGAGAGAGACAAGCTTTCAAGTCACACAGAACTCTTCTTCAGGTCTGGAAAGAATACTCCGAGTGTCACGATGAAGTGAGCTGTAGCTCACGAAAGGTCATGCTCAAATAAATTGGTTAGTCTCTAAGGTGCCACAAGTACTCCTTTTCTTTTTGCGAATACAGACTAACACGGCTGTTACTCTGAAACCAGCTAAATGCAAGGTAGAACAGATTGTTTAGCATAAGTAGTTGTTAGCACATATTGTAAGGGACCATTCAATGTAGAGTGGCCCATTAACACCTCTGCAGTCATAGGACAAAAAGAGGGGATTAGTGGGTTACAGATTGTTGTAATAAGTCCTAAAACAAATGTCTCTGGGCAGTCCATGATTTTTAGTGTCTAGCAGAGTTATGAATTTAAGCTCCCAGGCTCATCTTTTGAAAATGTTGTGCAGGTTTCCTTCGAGGATGAGGACTCATAGGTCAGAGTGATCACTTTGTGAAAAATGTTCACCCATAAGTGATGTTTTTTGTCGTCTTTTATTATTTTCTTGTGTGAGTTCATTCCAGAGCATAGTGATTGTCTGGTTTCACCCACATAGTTGTTATTGGCACATTTTAGGCAATGGATGAAGTACATCATATGTTGTGATAGGAATGTGTAGGATCCACGGATCTTGAAAGGTGTGTTCATCTTTGTATCATTGAAGATATGTCTACAGGTTTTGCATCTGTTGTTCTGGCGCTGTTTTGAGTTGGTGTGTCCTGGTCTATGGGAAGCTGGCTTCTGGGGATGAGCTTGGAGAGGTTGGGGGGTTGTTTGAAGGCCAGAAGTGGAGGTATAGGAAAAATTTCTTTCAGGATGGGGTCACCACTGAGTATGAGTTGTAGTTGTCTGATGATGGAACAGTTTGGCACTTTGAACAGGACAAGATAACAAGCACACAGTATTACTCCTTAGCTGTTTTCAGAATGCTAGTAAAATGATTCCAGGCTAAAACAAGGAGTTATGCCATCTGATCTGCCCTAGACGAGGGTTGGGCCCTTAATATCCAATATCATCTTCTATAAAAATAGGGAGCTGTTCATTATGTTGTTGGCCAAATTCTCTCTTCCTATCCATGTTGCAATGCACCAGGTGTCTCCCTTATACTAGTGTTTTATGTTGTAATGTTGCAGGCCCTGATCCTACAAACTACTCCAAGGAAGAGGTCTACTATACTGCATCCAAACAGAACCCCATTTACTGCAAATTCTTTGCTACCTTTGGGAATAAAAGGATCTACAGAGAGGTAAAATGTTCAGTGCAAAATGTTTGTAGACACGAATAGAAGTTGAAAATGTCAGTGTCATTAACTCAGCATCTAGAGATGTAACTTTATCCTTATATAACCCTGACATCCGCAAGTCCTTCTAATCCCACATCTGTCACAGGGCAGGGCTTCTTTGTTTTTTAGACATAAACAAACTAAACACAAATAGTTCCTCAGCTCACCCTTCTCAGCCAGCTCCCTTTTCCTTCTGGAACACCGGTCCCAACACCACCTCTCTGAGCATTCTATCCTTTTACTCCAAGACCCTACCACAGGAGTTAGCTCTACTCGGTAGCTGCTCTCTCCAGGCACAGTCTGCCTCAATCACTTCCCCTCTTTTTGGCTTATGACACGCATATATAGCCAGGTGTAGACCTCCCCCATCCCCCATTAATAGGCTCAATTGGGCCTACCTACTCTGACACAGAGGCACTGGGCCTGGTCTATTCACAGTGACACACGTCCCCCTTTTCAGGAAAAAAACTTGGTAGGTTTTTTGTTTGTTTGTCCTTTCAACCTCCTGGGGCGTCTCTCACGCCCTCCCAAGGCAGAATACATTTCCCACAGGTATATTACACAAAACATTCCTTATAAGACTTCCAGGCCCCCCTCCACAGTTGAACCCCAAATTTTCTCAACCCAGCTAAAACTTTCCCCACACTCATTTAACAAAACACAAGTATTCCATCAAACATTTCACGTTACACAAACTCTGACACAGCACAGGGTCCCCCATGTCCCATGGGCCCTAACATAATCCCACAGGACCAAATGCCTAATCCCAGTCCTTCTGAGTCCTATGTAATAGACCTCAGCCTCACTGGGCACAGGCAATATAGGGTCATCCTCTCTGCCTGGACTTTGAGGTCCCTGCACCCAAAGGCTTTTAAGTCTCTGCAAGCAGTTTCTAATTCAGTCTCAAATTCATGTACCATAGCATTAAGTGTCCTTTTTCCTGCTGGGTGAACTGAAGTTCTGTCACCAGTTACTCTCTCATGCTGATGGTCCTTTAACTCACATTCTGCCACTTCTAGTTGTTCTGTGAGCTCCCTGTCACAGGAACCATAAAACAGGTACTCCCTGTCTCCCTTCTTGTACCAGACCCCTGCTTCCACCCCGGCCCCTTATCTGGGCCTCTACTTGCTGCTGCCGCTTTTTCTGGGTCCCTGCACCACCTTGTTTAATTGGAGGCTCAGTTTGGGTTTTCATGGTTCCCTGTTGGGTGTGAGACTCTGTTTGTGTTCCCACCAGCCTCCATCCTCTGGTTCTTCTCTTGATCTGGACCTGCAGATCTCTTTCTCTAGTATTAAGCATTACTGTTTCTCTTTCTCAGCTCCCCCCTGAACCCAGGCTAATTCTTGTTCTAAACCTACTAACTGCTCTATAATCTTTTCCTATGAGGTGCTTGCCTCCTCCAACACTTGTTGGCATCTTTTGAATTGTTCCTACAATCCATTGGGGTGGTCATGAGCTCCCTCTCTACCCACTTTGCCATCCTTACTATAGCTTGAGCCCCCTTACTTCCTTTTCCAATTGATTCTGAACCGTCTTTGTCCTGGACTGTTGTTCTACTTCCCACTGCATGAGGGCTGAGAAACGCAGTCTTTCCCCAGAATTATCGGCCAATGCAGATCCTTGACTACCCTGATGCACAGCTGAGCTCTCTGGCCCTGTACTTCCAGCTCAACTTCTGCTGGGCAGCAGATGTGGTCTCACTATAGACACAGAAGATGTGTACAGGGAGACATTGGTCTACATTGTTTACCCTCACCCTATTGTTCTGGACAAGGGTACACCAACAAACTGAGTCTATACGTCCCTCAATCATTATTTCTCCCAACGTAACTGGTACCATGTCTGGCCGAACTCCCCTAACTTTCTGAGTGGATCCCTGTCCCCAGGTTCAGCTGTAGTACAGCCTAGATAACCATACTCCATCACTGGACATTCTTGTTTAATATGCCCAGGCTGGCCATACCTGAAACATATCATGGGAGACCCGCAACCTCCTCCACAAGTGTTATAATTAAGCTGTGGGGCTACCTAAGTCTCTGGTCACTCTTATGTATCCCCTACATTTTGGTCACTCTAGGCCTTTCCCATTTGATATCTTCCCTGGGCCACTCCATTAGGATCCCCTCAATTTGCCATACCGTCCTGGCTGCTTGTCTCCCTCAACCTCAAAGAAGACCTTTGCTCAGCTTCTTCTTCTGAGGCTGCCTGAAAGCACCTTACCCAGCTCTGGGCTCCCATGTGTTGAACCTAAATAAGGAAGTGTTATTTACTCCTTCTCATAGCACAAGAACTAGGGGTCACCAAATTAAATATGCAGCAGGCTTAAAACAAACAAAAGGAAGTATTTTTCACACAACGCACAGTCAATCTCTGGAACTCCTCACCAGGGGATGTTGTGAAGGCCAAGACTATAACAGGGTTCAAAAAAGAACTAGATAGGTTCCTGGAGGATAGGTCCATCAATGGCTATTAGCTAGGATGGACAGGGATGGTGTCCCTAGCCTCTGTTTGCCAGAAGCTGGGAATGGGTGACAGGGGATGGATCACTTGATGATTACCTGTTCTGTTCATTCCTTCTGGGGCACCTGGCATTGGCTACTGTCGGAAGACAGGATACTGGGCTCGATGGACCTTTGGTTTGACCCAGTATGGTCTTTCTTATGGACTTTAAGAACTGCTTCAAGAAAATTTTGTCCAGGGTTCTCTCTACTGAGCTGGTCTCAGAGCAGATCCACCAAGGCTCAAGGTCCTGTAATTTCTGGGATCCTTCCCATGTTTGTGGCCCTTGTGGAAATGGTTCTACTCGAATTCAGTGTCTGTATGCCTCTGGAGTCAGTCCTGATTGGTTGTCTTCATTATCGGATAGGAGCTTGCCTGTTCATGATTTATTGCTTGGTAAGCTGTCTGTGCCTTGCCAGTCAGGAACATTGCTGTGCTGGTCACCCATGTCAATACCACTCAGCTTGCTGTCCTTGCCACTCTAAAGTGTTCAGAGGAAGGTCTCAGAGTCATCTTCTGATCCCAGCTTCACCGGGTGTGGGCTCCAGCTGGCTCAGAGTTCCATAATCCACCATGTTGCCGGGCATCCCTAGGCCCAACCATTTATGTGAGCAGTCTTCCTCTTGAAAGTGGGCTTCTTTCCACCTCTGTTGTGTGGCAAATTGTGCCTCCTGATGCTTCTGTTGCATGAGTGGAGCCTGAGTCTGCCTCAGCTGTTCTTGTGGCTGGTGTATTGAGGCCATCTGCTGTGCTGCCCTGTTAGCCCCCAAACTGGGTGCAGTCAGTTAATATTAGAGGTTTGGCTTTCTCTTCACTGGGCACCAAAGACCCACCTCACTCTTCCCTTAGATGAGGATCTATTGAATTGCCTGTGTTCTCCATCGTACATCACAAAACAGGGCTTCTGCCCAGCTTCAAAAAACACAGACCCCACCCGTTCTCCTTTAGTTAGGTTTATCTTTCAAACGCAAGCAAAGCAAAGCAAAAAACCAAATGCAAACAGTTCGTCTGATCACCCTTCTCAGCCAACTACTTTCTCCTTCTACTTCTTCTAAAACACTGCCCCCTGGGCTACCTGCCTGGGCACCCGGGCCCTTACTTCAGGCCTCCCACCCCCCAGAAGTTAGCTCTACTTGGCTGCTCTCTCCAGGCACAGCCCCTCCCCCCAATACCCCCAGGGGTAGCCCTGCACCCTTTAATCGGCTCAATTGGGCCCATCTGCTCTGATGCAATGGAGCTGATCCTGGTCTACTCACAGGGTCCAACTACCTTGTGACACCATCATTTACTTGAGATGTAAAATCGAGGTCTTGACCAATTCTGACCACAAAAAATTGCCTGGCTTTGCTGGTATAAATAAGGAAGTTAACTCTGGTTTCTTGCTTAAATTGCAATACAGACAATTACATTCTGCATGCCTTAGTTCCCCCAGCATTTTCTACTACCTTCACGTCCTGTCCAAACTGTGGTGTTGTATATTGAGTGCTCTTTAACGGCTGCCACATTCCAGGTTGGAATCGGTTCTGTTTTCTATTCTGGGCAGGGTGATTTTGTCATCCATAACCCTGATGTATCTGACAAGTGGGCGGGGAGCTTGTTAGCTAATATTTGTAATCTTTAGATGAAAGGTGCTTGCGAAGTGCAAGGGGTTAATTATTATTATTAGTGCAAGAGTGTCACTAACCTATTTCCACAAACACTCCCTTTCAGGAGTTAGTTTCTGGATCTCAGGAAAAAAATGACACTCTTGAGAAAAAAAAAACAACAACAAACCCTGTGTTAGGAGAAAACCCTTCATACCTGAGATTTTTGGTGAGACTGTTTAGCTCTATTCATTTTCTGCTTGAATTATATAAAACTATTGAAACAAAATAGTTCATTAGCTCAGTTTTATTCTCAAGGAAGCTTTGGTTGCCCTTTATATTATTCTTATATCTCAAGACAATGTTTCTTTACTTATGAGCAGATGTTTGAAATCCTCCAGGAGATTTTTATAAGACTATGGAAATGAACTTGGCATGGGTACTGGTCTCCCAGGTGGAGCGGGTGAACACAAGCCTTCTTAGAAGTCTCAGATCAAGGCTAGTCAGAAAGAGCAACAGAGCCCAGCCACCAAAAGCCTAGTGCTTTGGTGACTGACAGGTACAGGCTCTTTCTGAAGCATAAAAAGGAATGCTAAATGATCTCACTGACAGAATAAATCTTCTATTTGTTTGGTCTGGACCAGATGTGCTACAGGCTGATGTGGAAATGTCTGCTGATGCCAATCTCAGTTAAAATCACAATTTGGCAGCAGGTTATTTTTTTTTTGTATTTATTTTTTTTTAAAAGATGCAAACCCATTTAGTACTCTTAAAATATTTTCAGTATTGATTGCAGTTAATTGGGAAGGGTCCCGCTTGACGTAACTGGAGCCGCGAGGAGCTGCTTTGCAGCAGATGCAGGCTGTATGTCAGAAAAGCCCCTGTAACCTCAGATGAGAAATGTGGGCAAGCCCCTCAAAGATTCATCCATTAAGGCTCATGTCCTGTTCTAGTTTTACATGCTCTAGTCTAGCTTAACGCATGCGCAATGCTGGGTCCAGCACAGGTTCACAGGACAAGTCTACCTTAGATAGTTTGCAGAATTCTCAGGACTTGGGATGTCTTCAGATTCCACAGTATAATTCATTATTCAGTATAATTCATTCACTATTTCATTTTAAAACACTGAGGATTTTAAAGCTATTTCATGCAGTTTGTAATTAATGAGGTCTTTCCAAAGCACTGAATGTTAGGGGATGGAGAAAGGGAAAGTGTGGTTTGATCAGTAAAACAAACACACTCTTTTCTTGAACCAGAGCAGGAGGTCACAATGCCTCAGTAGTCCGATTCCCATACCATTCTTTACCACAGGGCCTGTTCTCCTGTGCTAAAGAGACATTTGGAAATGTTCAGATTACCAATTCAGAAAAATGTAAAAGGGAATCATAGGGTTAAAATTAGAGATTATTATTTATATTAAGATGGCATCTAGGCACCCTGGTCTAGGCCCTCTTGAGTTAGGCACTGTACATACATGGTGAGAGACAGCCTCTGGCCCAGAGAGCATAGGATGTAGGTATCAAACAGACCACAACAGATGGACAAAACAGACATATGGGACGGAGGTGGGTTGGGAGGATGAGGTACAAAATGAGATGGGTTCAAGCAGCCTAGTTTTGGTGTTGGCAAAATGCTGCAGCTGCTATTTTGCCTTTCCTGTGGGTTTGGATTCATGGCCTGGAAGAAAATGGTTGATTTTTCATCTTACTAGTTTCCCCTGTCCATTTTGGATGAATGCAAGCTTTTAAAAAAAATCTCTTTTTCCTTTAAATAATTCTTGCCCTGCTTCTAGGACCCTGAGAGGAATAAAATAAGTAAATCAATAAAACATCCAGTCCCCAGGCTCAGAATTGCAGGTAACATACACATGTGAATGTGTTGTATGTGGTAAATTATGGAGCCATTTAAAAATGCATTTATCATGTATCTGTGACCACCTTATCTGCCCTCTTCCCACAAAACCATTTCCCCAGGACTTATTCTAGCATGTCAGACCCCTGGGCAGCTTCAGAGAGATGCCTTTTCTTATCTGAAATCAAGGAGCCACAACGATGTCATCTTTATCGCCCCAGAATGTGAAGTTTCCTCCAAATCAGTAGCCCAGGCAAGATTCAGTCCTTGGGCCAGTGTTAGTTTCTCTACATCTAAAAATGTTGCAGCTTTAATGTTTGTTAGTTGTGAGAAATGGAAACTTTATCTCATTTGGAAGGGGAGATTCCCAGATTCTTAATGAGGCCCAACAGCTAATTGTAGCCCTAGAGGGACCCAAGATAACTTTTAATCTGTGACAGGAAGAGGGCTTGAAGGCCACGGACTGCATCCTTTAAGATATTACATGGTAAGTGGAGCTAAGGGGCTTATGTGCCCAAGACGTAAGAGTGAGAGATGTGAGAGAGGGCTATATTGGCTCTGAGGATGCATGGGACATTGAGGCCTAAAACAGTGTTCCCTACAAAACTGAATCTGGAAGTGAGCCCCTGGCTGCTTTGAGTCCCAATTGATTCTGCAGCAAATGGTCCAGAAACACAATGAGAACAGACTTTCTTATAGTATTTAATTGCTTCTGTTTCAACCCAGGACCTGAAAATGCAGAGGTGTACAAAAACCTGGGGAAATTTTACAAGTTTGTTTCCAGAAAATGGCAAAAGCTGGGAAAGTGTGTGGGGTGTTATGGAATTGTACACTGTATCTCACTACAGAACTAAATCATCTTCTTGATCTCCAAGAAGAAGAACTGGACTTGGGTAGCAGAGTGTGATAAAGCTTTTAAGAAGCTAATGAATCATTGCTAGTCTTACAGATGTTCAGACACTTTGATCGAGATCTGCTTGTACACTTACATGTGATGCAGTTATATTCCACATCACACCCACCAGAAGGAGGAAATCTTTAATTCTTAAGCAACTATGCAGAAATTGAAGGGGAGTTATTAAGAATTACCATGAAAGTTCACAACGTTTATCAGTATATGTATGGGTGAAGTTTTAATCTTTGAACAGATCACCATTATCTTGCATCAGTCCTTATACCCTCATGTCGTATTCAGTCTTTAGATGCCAGTGGAATGCAAAGATGAATGCTGTTGTAATCTGTCCATACCTTTGTTATCAGCTACACGAAGGCCACATTACATGGCAATGCACAAAACTAGTCTAGCTTACATTTTCTACTCCGGCTTTCAAAGGCTTTGCCAATTCATGCTTTCTTTTTTGGAGAAGTGCAAAACATACCTATAGCAGTATCACAAGAAAAACAATGCATAGGTAGGTCAAGAGTGTCTCGAGTTTTGGTCCTGGGATGCAATTACATGGGAGAAAAAAAACTAGGAAAATAAGAAGGGTTTTATGCCCTCTTATGCCAGATGTGAACTATCTGTTCACTCTGGATGTCTGCTATGGGGGTTTCAAATTATTACTCCATTGCTGGATGAAAGGCATAAAACCTGCCAGATGTCTGAATGTACAATTCTCAAGGGTCAGCTGGTTAAATAACTTAACCAAATCTTGGTGTACAACACCATCTGTTCTGAAGACCTCTCAGCCTATGTCACTACACAAGGTTAACAGGATATTGGACAGTCTGTTGGTGATAGAGGATACTAAGCTAGAACAAAGAGCAAGAACCATCCGCTCTTGTTCACAAGCTTTAGGAAAATCATATAAGCTGTCTCGCTGGAACATATCAAGGGAGACTATGCCAGGCTGGGGAAGATGCTTAAGGAAATCGAGGCTCAGGTGATCTTCAGTGGGATGCTGCCTGTTCCTAGAGAAGGGCAACAAAGGTGTGACAAGATTATGACTATCAACAGATGGCTCAGACAGTGGTGCTATAAGGAGGGCTTTGGGATGTATAGCCGCTGGGAGGCATTCATGGACAGAGGACAGTTCTCTCGGGATGGACTTCATCTGAGTAGGGAAGGAAATAGACTTCTAGGATGGAGGCTGGCACAACTGATTAAGAGAGCTTTAAACTAGGAATTGAGGGGAGATGGTTGAAAGATGTCCAGGTAATCTCCACGCCGGATTTTAGCATTGAGATGGAAGAAAACAAAGTAAGAAAGGATACAGCCGTGGGTAGGAAAATGGACATAAGGAGGAAGGGCAGTCTGGATACCAGTCTAATAGGTCATACTGGCTGTAGAATGTCCGTGCCTAATTGGGTAAAGAATGTGAGTGAAGCCAAACAGCAAAAATTAAGATGTTTGTACACCAATGCGAGGAGCCTACGTAACAAAATGGAAGAACTAGAGCTAGTGGTGCAGATATTATAGGGATAACAGAAACATGGTGGAATAGTAGTCATGACTGGACTACAGGTATTGAAGGGCATGTGCTGTTTAGGAAAGACTGAAATAAAGGTAAAGGTGGTGGAGTAGCATTGTATATCAATGATGAGGTAGAATGTAAAGAAATAAGAAGTGATGGAATGGATAAGACAGAGTCCATCTGGGCAAAAATCACACTGGGGAAGAAAACTACTAGAGCCCCCCCTGTGATAGTGCTTGGGGTGTGCTATAGACCGCCAGGATCTAATTTGGATATGGATAGAGCCCTCTTTAATATTTTTAATGAAGTAAATCCTAATGGAAACTGCGTGATCATGGGAGACTTTAACTTCCCAGATATAGACTGGAGGACAAGTGCTAGTAATAATAATAGGGCTCAGATTTTCCTAGATGTGATAGCTGATGGATTCCTTCATCAAGTAGTTGCTGAACCAACAAGAGGGGATGCCATTTTAGATTTGGTTTTGGTGAGTAGTGAGGATGTCACAGAAGAAATGGTTATAGGGGACAACCTTGGTTCAAGTGATCATGAGCTAATTCAATTCAAACTGAACGGAAGGATACACAAATATAAATCTGCGACTAGGGTTTTTGATTTCAAAAGGGCTGACTTTCAAAAATTAAGGAAATTAATTAGGGAAGTGGATTGGACTGAAGAATTTATGGATCTAAAGGCAGAGGAGGCCTGGGATTACTTCAAGTCAAAGCTGCAGAAGCTATCGGAAGCCTGCATCCCAAGAAAGGGGGAAAAATCCATAGGCAGGAGTTGTAGACCAAGCTGGATGAGCAAGCATCTCAGAGAAGTGATTAAGAAAAAGCAGAAAGCATACAGGGAGTGGAAGATGGGAGGGATCAGCAAGGAAAGCTACCTTATTGAGGTCAGAACATGTAGGGATAAAGTGAGAAAGGCTAAAAGTTAAGTAGAGTTGGACCTTGCAAAGGGAATTAAAACCGATAGTAAAAGGTTCTATAGTCATATAAATAAGAAGAAAACAAAGAAAGAAGAAGTGGGACTGCTAAACACTGAGGATGGAGTGGATGTTAAGGATAATCTAAGCATGGCCCAATAGCTAAACAAATACTTTGCCTCAGTCTTTAATGAGGTTAATGAGGATCTTAGGGATAATGGTAGCATGACAAATGGGAATGAGGATATGGAGGTGGATATTACCATATCTGAGTTAAAATCACAATTTGGCAGCAGGTTATTTGGCAGCAGAAACTCAAACAGGTTAATGGGACTAAATTGGGGGGCCCAGATAATCTTCATCCAAGAATATTAAAGGAATTGGCACATGAAATTGCAAGCCCACTAGCAAGAATTTTTAATGAATCTGTAAACTCAGGGGTTGTACCGTATGATTGGAGAATTGGTAACATAGTTCCTATTTTTAAGAAAGGGAAAAAAAGTGATCCGGGTAACTACAGGCCTGTTAGTTTGACATCTGTAGTATGCAAGGTCTTGGAAAAAAATTTGAAGGAGAAAGTAGTTAAGGACATTGAGGTCAATGGTAAATGGGACAAAATACAACATGGTTTTACAAAAGGTAGATCATGCCAAACCAATCTGATCTCCTTCTTTGAGAAAGTAACAGATTTTTTTAGACAAAGGAAACACAGTGGATCTAGTTTACCTAGATTTCAGTAAGGCGTTTGACATGGTGCCACATGGGGAATTATTAGTTAAATTGGAAAAGATGGGGATCAATATGAAAATTGAAAGGTGGATAAGGAATTCGTTAAAGGGGAGACTACAGCGGGTTCTACTGAAAGGTGAACTGTCAGGCTGGAGGGAGGTTACCAGTGCAGTTCCTCAGGGATCGGTTTTGGGACCAATCTTATTTAATCTTTTTATTACTGACCTCGGCACAAAAAGTGGGAGTGTGCAAATAAGGTTTGTGGATGATACAAAGCTGGGAGGTATTGCCAATTTAGAGAAGGACCAGGATATCATACAGGAGGATCTGGATGACCTTGTAAACTGGAGTAATAGTAATAGGATGAAATTTAATAGTGAGAAGTGTAAGGTCATGAATTTAGGGATTAATAACAAGAATTTTAGTTGTAAATTGGGGATGCATCAATTAGAAGTAACGGAGGAGGAGAAGGACCTTGGAGTATTGGTTGACCACAGGATGACTATGAGCCGCCAATGCGATATGGCCATGAAAAAAGCTAATGCGGTCTTGGGATGCATCAGGCGAGGTATTTCCAGTAGAGATAAGGAGGTGTTAGTACCGGTATACAAGGCACTGGTGAGACCTCATTTGGAATACTGTGCGCAGTTCTGATCTCCCATGTTTAAGAAGGATGAATTCAAACTGGAACAGGTACAGAGAAGGGCTACTAGGATGATCCGAGGAATGGAAAACCTGTCTTATGAAAGGAGACTCAAGAAGCTTGCCTTGTTTCGCCTAACCAAAAGAAGGCTGAGGGGAGATATGATTGCTTTTTATAAATATATCAGAGGGATAAATACCAGAGAGGGAGAGGAATTATTTAAGCGCAGTACCAATGTGGACACAAGAACAAATGGATATAAACTGGCCATCAGGAAGTTTAGACTTGAAATTAGACAAAGGTTTCTAACCATCAGAAGAGTGAAGTTCTGGAACAGCCTTCCAAGGGAAGCAGTGGGGAAAAAAGACCTATCTGGCTTCAAGATTAAACTCAATAAGTTTATGGAGGAGATGGTATGATGGGATAACATGATTTTGGCAATTAACTGATCTTTAACTATTCATGGTAAATAGGCCCAATGGCCTGTGATGTAATGTTAGATGGGGAGGGATCTGAGTTACTACAGATAATTCTTTCCTGGGCATCTGGCTGTTGAATCTTGCCCACATGCTCAGGGTTCAGCTGATCGCCATATATAGGGTCGGGAAGGAATTTTCCTCCAGGGCAGATTGGAAGAGGCCCTGGGGGTTTTTCGCCTTCCTCTGCAGCATGGGGCACGGGTCACTTGCTGGAGGATTCTCTGCACCTTGAAGTCTTTAAACCATGATTTGAGGACTTCAATAGCTCAGACATAGGTGAGAGGTTTATTGCAGGAGTGGGTGGGTGAGATTCTGTGGCCTGCATTGTGCAGGAGGTCAGACTAGATGATCATAATGGTCCCTTCTGACCTTAATATCTATGAATCTATAAGCAGAGGCACTGAAATATCTAGGGGACATGTAGGCCACTTATGGGTGGTGAATTCCAGGAAGGAATAACAGGGACCTCTAAATGGACTGATGCCTCCATCTGAGAAGGCAGTCTGCAGACATCCTTGATGCATGGATTAGTCTGACCAGTGCTTGGATGCTGATTTTCTTGTAAATGACAGCCTTGTCTTCAACATCCCTGTAACAGGCGGGCCTGCCCCTTAAAAGCCAGAGGCCGGGGGCCAGTCAGCCCCAGTCAATTATCAGACCCAGATGGACAGGAAGTAAGTAATTATAAAAGCCAGCAAGTGGCTCAGTTGAGGGGGGACTGCGGAGTGAAGCTGCAGGAAGGAAGAGTTTTCTATAGTGGTCCCCAAGGAAGGGAGAACCCAGAACCAAGGGCTACAGACTAAATTTGGTGTGGCTGATAATTCCCCAGGCTGTTGCAGAAGCCAGCATCTCACACTTCCATTTATAGGCAAGTTTATCAGAAAAGTAATGATGACTATATTCCAATAGCATCTAATCTCTACCAGCATCCTGGATCCTTCACGACTTGGGTGTCAATGAAAACAAGGCATAGAAATGGCTTTCAAGGTACAGATGCATGGCTTCCTTGTGTTATGGGCTCAGGTCAAACTTCAAAGCTTATACTACTTATCTGCAGGTGCAGCCTTTGATACCATCAATCAAAAGGCGCTGTTCGCCTTCAGAAAAGACCTATTCAGAGAGGACATGATAGCTCTATACTGGCTTGGCTCATTCCTCTCAAACAAATCTTAGGCAGCTGCTCCATGTCCTCAAGGGCCCTTATATGTGGAATCCCTTTCTGTCCTTTCTCCTTTTTAATGTACATATGAGAATCCTGTTAGCGGTTAAGAGATGCCATAGGCTCCAATCCCACCAATGTACTAACAGTATCCAGCTGTGTATCTTCTCAACTGATGTGACAAAGGGAAACATTTTGTGAAGCTAACCACACTGCGATCATAGACTTCGTCAAAGGCATTTGCCCTCTGACTGTTGAAATAGTGTGAGGACTTGAGATCTTATTAGATGTATCATTTATCCTTGATAACCAGGCAGGCAAAAATAGCATAAAGTTTGCAATTGTTTTTATTGCTCCCCCTCAAAAAAAAAAATCAAAAACTAATTAGAGTTATTGAGTGACAAGTCTACCCATTAGATCACTGATAAAACCCAAGCACACAAAAGCAAGGAAATGAAGAGCTAAGGATGTAATCAGTCTTACGTTGCCAGTTGTGGAGAAGAGAACTTTGAAATTTTGATATAGGAAAGTAGTAAGTGAAGTTATGTTTAATCTGGTTGAATAAATCTGTTTTTGAAAACCAGACGTCAGAGGCATAGTAAATCAGTGGGTTTTGAAAAGATCTCCAGGGCTCTCAAAATAGAGTTAGGAAAAGCAGCCAGGATCACCCAAGATTTACAAGCAAGTGCCCTGAAAGGAAGCTTAGAGGGATAAAACAGCTGTTATTCCTGACCCAGACACACCAGAGTTGAATAAGGTGTGTGCCCAGGAAGGGACAGGTCATGACACCAGTGAATAAATGTATCAGATGGGGAACTGACCCATCTATGTTTATGTCATAGGTAGATTTCAAAGCTCTAAGCAAAGGCGTGTAAGCCTTGCTCCTGTTGACCTTGATTGAGAGATTTGAACCAATCTGTATGAGACACCCTGTTGTCTAATGGCTAATCTATCACGCTACCACTTTAGGGATCCACATTGTATTTTCAAGTCTGCCACAAACTTCCTTTGTAACCGCTTGCAATTCATTTACCTCTAAAATAATCCTGACATCTGATGTTCCTCATTTTCCCCCATCTGAAAAACGGCCTTGTATACATTCCACTTAGGCCACGGAGGCATTTTGGTGGGGAATGGAGAGGTAATTTTATCAGAGCCTGGAATTTACTTTTACTTTTGAAAAGCAGCCCTGGCTAGTTTGGACGTCAAAAATGAAAATATTCAACACCACTATGTTCTTTATCTCAGTCAGCTTCACTGACAGAGAATCATGCTTATTCTGCCACAAATGGAAATTTCTTTTAAAAAATTGAGTATACGTCTCCTCGAAAAATGGACTCTGGAAGGAGCTTGTGTTAAAAACTACCCAGGCTTCACATTTTGTGGTGTAATGTTTATTTTTGTTGTGAACATCAGGGGTTACAGAGAATCATAGGAAACTACATATACTCCAGAAAGGAGTGATTTAAAGTCTTTTAATCTCAAAAAGGATAGACTCAATTTAATGAAAATTTTTAGAATACATTTTAGTTGCTAATTATATTAAGTCCTAAATGTTTAAAAGCATGAGGATTTTTCTCTTTTTTGGGGGGGAGGGGAAGGAGTCGGGTGGGATCGAATCATGGAACTGAGATGGCAATTTTAAGTATCCTTGTATCAAGATCCTATGGGTGGTATAACAAGATCCAATGGCTGAAAGTTGAAACCAGACAAATTCAGACTAGAAATAAGATGCAAACTTTTAATAGGGAGGGTAATTAACCATTGGAACAATTTGCCACTGATTATATTGGTTTCTCCATCACTGAAAATTTTAAAATCAAGACAGGATGTTTCTCTAGAAGATATGTTCTAGTCCAAACATGACCTAGGTCAGAGAAGTCCTATGGCCAGTGTTATGCAGGAGGTCAGACTAAATGATCAAAAAGGTTCTTTCTGGCCTTAGAATCTATGGATCTATGCATCTAATAGACTGGTACCCAAAACCTAAACAGCCACCAACACAGGCTTCAATCATATCACCTGAAGGAAGAATGCTGTTAGCTGTCTCCTACTGAAATAACCTGACATCTTTTTATTTTATTTTTTTAAGGCTGCAATGGCCAAGATTTCCAAAAGTGACTGGTGATTTGGGGTACCTCAGTTTCTGGGTGACCATAAGAGGCCTGGTTTTCAGAGGCTGGGTGCTCACACAGATACACTGCCCAATGCTGCTCCAAAATCAATGGTAAAAAACTTCCCATTCATAACAAGAGGAATCTTGAAATCTATTGACCACAAAAAACATAACTTTCCTTAAATGCAACGTAGACTTCAGATATAGCTGGTATATGAGTTTTGAAGGAGATGTAACAATATGAAAAGTCTGGGGGTTAATTTCTAAGCTGCTAATTTTGAGCTAGATAGTCCCAAGGAAATATTATACAAATCTCAAAATTTCAAATCAGGTTCTTCTAAAAAAATGATCTCTAACTCAAAAAATGTTTGGCAAATGTTCTTCAAGCTTTGTAGAAGCATTCTCAGCACCCAGGTACTAGGGTGATGAAGGTCCTGTAAACTGAGAGATGATAGATTCTCCTTTCCCTTCAGAGTACATCTGACCATTGTCAGGCCAAATGACTTTTCCAAGCCAATATTATTGGAGGACAAGTATAGGGCCTTGTAATAGAAAGGCCTGAGCAGGGACAGATCCAATTACAGTATTGTAGTCTTAATATGGAGCAGCTACTGACTTTCACTATTATAAAATGAGTTACAGGGTTTGTCCCTGTACTACTGGAGAGATGCTCACATAACAGAAAGCCCAAAGACAAAAAGGTATAGGGCATGAACTTCCTCGCTCACCTTTACAGAACATCCTTATGGGTCTGTGTTGAGTCACTTTTTCACAGCAGTGTGGAAATGATATCACAGCTGCTGAACTTGTTGCTTGATAAATAATAGAGGGTTCTATTTTCCAGGGCTGCCAGTGGAACTAAATCCACTATAAAATATGGTTTGTTAACCTACAGAGAATTACAACACTTGAAAAGAACAGCTGATACCTAAAACTTTGCAACAGAGCGCGTTTAGTAATTATCCTTCTATTTCCTATTTCTCCTCCCTTCCTTTATTAGGAAGGGCACATCCATCAAAATAGGATCTTTATTTACCGATGGTTCATCTTCTCCTTCTGCATCAAGAACAATGGAAGAGAAGTATTTAAAAATCAGTGTGGTGTGAGCAGGATCCTTGCTAAATACAATGTTTTTTTCAGTTTCCCATGAGGTACCACTAGCTTTTCAGTTCTAACCGGAATTCAGTCACTGTTGCCAGTCAGCCGCTGCTGGGACCTTCCAGTTGTTTCTCCTCTTCTGGACACAACATGTAGAGGGAACAGTTATTGCTTCTGATATAACTCTGAAGGACAGGCATACAAGCTGGAGGTGCTGGGAGTTTCTCTGTATTGAATTGGACCTAACTTATTTAGGGGGCTGGGGCACATGATTTACGGGGAGAGGCTGAGGGAACTGGGGTTATTTAATCTCAGAAGAGAAGAGTGAGGGGGGATTTGATAGCAGCCTTTAACTACCTGAAGGGGGGTTCCAAAGAGGATGGAGCTAGACTGCTGTCAGTGGTGGCAGATGACAGAACAAGGAGCAATGGTCTCAAGTTGCAGTGGGGGAGGTCTAGGTTGGATATTAGGAAACACTATTTAACTAGGAGGGTGATGAAGCACTGGAATGGGTTACCTAGGGAAGTGGTGGGAACTCCATCCTGACAGGTTTTTAAGGCCCGGCTTGACAAAGCCCTGGCTGGGATGATTTAGTTGGTGTTGGTCCTGCTTTGAGCAGGAAGTTGGACTAGATGACATCCTGAGGTCTCTTCCAACCCTAATCGTCTATGATTCTATTTTACACTGACTTGGCTGGTTAAGTTATCACAGGGCACAAGTACTGAAAGCAAAGGCGGAATTGCAGCATCTCCCGTCTAGCTAGCACTACAGTCTCTTCATAATGAAAAGTGATTGTTTTCCTCCAGTCTTCCTGGTACAAGTGATTTTGCACCACCAAAATGCTTTTTTACCCAAGCCCCATTTTCCGCGGAGCAACATGACTGGGAGGGAAGGGAGTAGGCGGGGCCACGATTCTACCATGTACTGGAACTGACTGGCCTTCTGAATGCCTCACGCCACCCTTTCTTGCAGTTTGTGCTCCAGCCACAATGCTACCACGGAATCCCTGAGGTCATTTCACCTCCATTGCTCCTGGTGGGATGCCACAGCTCCATCTTGATACCTGCAGGCTAAGCGCTATTAGCACAAGCTAGCCCTAAATGAAATATCATTCTACTGCAGGTTGAATTATGTTGCTAAGAGCAATCTGCCCAAACACCCTTAGAAAGCACTCAGCATAGCTGTCAATAAAAAAAATACCTTGTTTGTTTATATGTGCAGTTTCTATGGGATTAAAGGGGGAGCATACCCCATCAGGATAGGTTCCTAGGTTAGCAAGGATACACATACAGTGATAGCGTCAAAATAAATGTCTGAGTAACACTACTAGCCAGCCTGATTCATTTTCAACTGGTGATGAATTAGGGCATTAGTAATGGGATGCAGAGTCCTTCACCTCCAGGTCATCAATATTAATCCAGGCAGGTTGTGATAGAGAGACAGGGGTCAACTACAAAGTTTGTGTCTAGATCAAAACTTCAAAGTTAAGAGGTGTTTTGATCCAGGATTTTGATTTGTGCCCATTTCTAAATCAAGTGGAAATCTGAGGAAGCACAGCTGAGGAGACAAGTAAGTGGAACATATAGTGCAAAGTAATGGAGAATCAGGCCCTAGGGAGTTATAATGGGCTAAACCCAGTGTAATAGACTGAAGAATTAGGCCCAGGGAAATTATTTACAGAGTAAGGGACTCATTCTGAATAGGGCTGTTGATTAATCGCCATTAACTTGCAATTAACTCAAAACTGTGATTAATCACAATTTTTTTAATAGCACTGTTAAACAATAGAATACCAATAGAAATGTATTAAATATTTTTGGATGTTCTTCTACAGTTTCAAATATATTGATTTCAATTACAACATAGAATACAAAGTATACAGTGCTCACTTTATAATATTTTTATTACAAATATTTGCACTGTAAAAATGATAAAAGAAATAGTATTTTTCAATTGTGCTCATACAAGTACTGTCATGCAATCTCGACAGCCCTAATTCTGAGTAACAGTCTCACTCTGGACAAAATGAGGCCAGCAGGACAAAACCAGGAAAAGCCACAATCCCCGACTGGTTCACCTCTGACAAGTAACTTTGCAAAAAAACTGGAGGAGGTTTAAGTAATATTCCTCTCATCTCTTAAACCACAGTAAGGGTAGTTAGGACACAACATAATGGAAAAGCCAGAGTTCATACATATGTAAAGGAAGAGTTAGCCTTCAAAATTTTTAAAAAATTCAGTGCAAAGGCAGGATTTGCATCTGGTTGATATAATGAGAAAGTATAAACAACAATGTATTTCAAAAAGAAATGTGCTCCACTTTTTTCTTTCTTTCTGATGTATAGAATTAATAAGAACTCACAAGCCCAGAACATACTGGAACTGAAAGCTGTAAGTGAAGCTATGTGCATCTGGAGACGTGACCAAATCGTTTGTTAACAGATAGAGCAACATATGCTACTGTATTGCAGTCAGTGTGATTGACAGAGACTACTTCAAGGGCAAGATCTGACCTGAGCAATGAAACTACCTATCCCAGGTGAGGGGAGGACATAAGCAAGACAATAAAGCACAGAAGAATATGATACCGTGATACACGCTATAAATAAAAATCACAATAAGACAGAGGATATATAGGGAATCACAAGTATTATGCTTTAGGACTTCTTATTAATTTCATTTTTGGAGGGGTTTTTGCCCCCCGCAATTTGAGTTTTATGTATGTGTCCAAAATCAGGGGCTTTCAGGGCTTTCTCTTTGTATACACTAATGAGTAATATATATTACTCGTTATAGTATAATGAACTGTAATGAGTAATCTTTTTGTCATGTTCCCTAATGCACTTGTAATATGGTTTCAAAAAGCAGTATGTTAAAGTGCACTGGGGAACCTTTTGTATGCACCAGCATGAGCTACATGGACTGATTAATGTGAAACATTAGTGCGCTTTAGAAATCACACCCCGGTAGTCTGCATTACTACTCCACATAGACAAATAGTTATTTCCTGTGTTTTTTTGGGTAAGATTTCTCTTTTTCTTTTTTGGGGGGATGTTTTATCAGTGTTTATCCATTAAAGCTTAAAATCAGAAGCCCCAATTAAGAGTCATAAGAGAGACAAGTAGACAGAGCAATAAAATGAAGTGTGTTAATGTGGGAAAACAAAACGTTCCGAGGTACACAATGAATGATAAATATTAAATATAATATAAGTGAAATTGGATGTCAGGAGAGTGGTAATGGGACATGGAGACTTTATCTCTTAGTTATTATTAGCAGCAGCAGCAACCACCAAATGTCCTGATCAGGGTTGGGCCCTACTGAGTCAACTACTTTACAAATGTATACAGTAGCATAGAATCATAGAATATCAGGGTTGGAAGGGACCTCAGGAGGTCATCTAGTCCAACCCCCTGCTCAAAGCAGGACCAATCCCCAATCAAATCATCCCAGCCAGGGTTTTGTCAAGCCTGACCTTAAAAACTTCCAAGGAAGGAGATTCTACCACCTCCCTAGGTAACGCATTCCAGTGTTTCACCACCCTCCTAGTGAAAAAGTTTTTCCTAATATCCAACCTAAACCTCCCCCACTGCAACTTGAGACCATTACTCCTTGTCCTGTCCTCTTCTACCACTGAGAATAGTCTAGAACCATCCTCTCTGGAACCACCTCTCAGGTAGTTGAAAGCAGCTATCAAATTCCCCCTCATTCTTCTCTTCTGCAGACTAAACAATCCCAGTTCCCTCAGCTTCTCCTCGTAAGTCATGTGTTCCAGGCCCCTAATCATTTTTGTTGCCCTTCGCTGGACTCTCTCCAATTTATCCACATCCTTCTTGTAGTGTGGGGCCCAAAACTGGACACAGTACTCCAGATGAGGCCTCACCAATGTCGAATAGAGGGGAACGATCACATCTCTCGATCTGCTCGCTATGCCCTACTTATACATCCCAAAATGCCATTGGCCTTCTTGGCAACAAGGGCACACTGCTGACTCATATCCAGCTTCTCGTCTACTGTAACCCCTAGGTCCTTTTCTGCAGAACTGCTGCCTAGCCATTCGGTCCCTAGTCTGTAGCTGTGCATTGGGTTCTTCCGTCCTAAGTGCAGGACCCTGCACTTATCCTTATTGAACCTCATCAGGTTTCTTTTGGCCCAATCCTCCAATTTGTCTAGGTCCCTCTGTATCCTATCCCTGCCCTCCAGCATATCTACCACTCCTCCCAGTTTAGTATCATCCGCAA
Organism: Chelonia mydas; assembly: GCF_015237465.2. NCBI lineage: Eukaryota > Metazoa > Chordata > Testudines > Cheloniidae > Chelonia > Chelonia mydas. The sequence continues at coordinate 12,074,959 of NC_057851.1, forward strand.
ATTTGCTGAGAGTGCAATCCACACCATCCTCCAGATCATTTATGAAGATATTGAACAAAACCGGCCCCAGGACCGACCCCTGGGGCACTCCACTTGACACCGGCTGCCAACTAGACATGGAGCCATTGATCACTACCCGTTGAGCCCGACAATCTAGCCAACTTTCTACCCACCTTATAGTGCATTCATCCAGCCCATACTTCTTTAACTTGCTGACAAGAATACTGTGGGAGACCGTGTCAAAAGCTTTGCTAAAGTCAAGAAACAATACATCCACTGCTTTCCCTTCATCCACAGAATCAGTAATCTCATCATAGAAGGCTATTAGATTAGTCAGGCATGACCTTCCCTTGGTGAATCCATGCTGACTGTTCCTGATCACTTTCCTCTCGTGTAAGTGCTTCAGGATTGATTCCTTGAGGACCTGCTCCATGATTTTTCCGGGGACTGAGGTGAGGCTGACTGGCCTGTAGTTCCCAGGATCCTCCTTCTTCCCTTTTTTAAAGATTGGCACTACATTAGCCTTTTTCCAGTCATCCGGGACTTCCCCCGTTCGCCACGAGTTTTGAAAGATAATGGCCAATGGCTCTGCAATCACATCCGCCAATTCCTTTAGCACTCTCGGATGCAACTCGTCTGGCCGCATGGACTTGTGCACGTCCAGCTTTTCTAAATAGTCCCTAACCACCTCTTTCTCCACAGAGGGCTGGCCATCTACTCCCCATGTTGTGATGCCCAGCGCAGCAGTCTGGGAGCTGTCCTTGTTAGTGAAGACAGAGGCAAAAAAAGCATTGAGCACATTAGCTTTTTCCACATCCTCTGTCACTAGGTTGCCTCCCTCATTCAGTAAGGGGCCCACACTTTCCTTGGCTTTCTTCTTGTTGCCAACATACCTGAAGAAACCCTTCTTGTTACTCTTGACATCTCTTGCTAGCTGCAGCTCCAGGTGCGATTTGGCCCTCCTGATTTCATTCCTACATGCCCGAGCAATATTTTTATACTCTTCCCTGGTCATATGTCCAACCTTCCACTTCTTGTAAGCTTCTTTTTTATGTTTAAGATCCGCTAGGATTTCACCGTTAAGCCAAGCTGGTCGCCTGCCATATTTACTATTCTTTCGACTCATCGGGATGGTTTGTCCCTGTAACCTCAACAGGGATTCATGATCCATGCCCCCAAAGAGTTTATCATGGCTGGTTTGGGTCCTCCAGTGGGACTCTGCGGGGATAAGGTCTACCTTCGTAGATTCATTTGAAGGACTGATGCCTCAGTTAGGGCTATGTAATGATTCAGGGTAAACAATAGTTTCTTCACACTCTCTTTTTAAATGAAAAGATGTGGTATGCTGAAAGGGAACCAGGAACTCCTGATGTCTTTAATTCCATCTGTGACACTGACTCTCTCTGTGGTCTAGGTCAAGTCACTCAGGCTCAGATTTTCAACAGGGACCTTTAATGGTGGGTGTCTCAATTTTCAGGTACCCGACTGAAATGCTGAATGGCCCATTTGGAAAGGTTTTGAACACCTTCTCTTTGAAGTGCTGCAGGTGCTGAGCACTTTTCGAACTCAAGTCCTTAGGGTCTAAAATTGGGCACCTAAAAAACCAAGGAACCCGAATTAGAGATCATTTAAAAAAAAAAATCTGGTCCTTAGTCTCTCTGCCTTACTGTCCTGATCTGTAAAGTGGGGTTAATGTATACACATTGCAAACACATAATCAGATAATAGTCAAATCCCATATATCTCTAAATATTTTGTGCTGCAGGTCACAGACTGCTGTAAGTAAAGCCCTCAGTGCTTCAAGCAGCTACGTACATACTTAATTCGAAACACATATGTGATCTTGGGACTAAAAATAAGCACATGAGTAAGTGCTTGCAGGATCAGGGCCCAAATCCAGAACCTTTGGAAAAACACCTACAGAGGGAGTTCTATGGAGACACTGCAAACATGACAAAAGGAAGCAACTATGACTTGATGTTGCTTTTAACAGTAAATGACACCATTATACCCTTCAAGTTAGACACAAGGCCCCAAGTCAACTTTATTTCAGAGGTGCATTACATAAGAGAGTGTTACAAACCTCTTTTACTCAGAACAGAAATTAAGGTGACAGGATACTCTTGGGCTGAAATAAGTGAAAAGGAAATGTGTTGCAACAATCAGGTATAACGATGGGTCTTTTCATTTCACGTTCTCAGTGACACCAAAAAAAAAAAAAGCTACAAAGCCATTAGACCTTACTGCTCATGTTAAATTGAACATGTTTAAACAAGTACTTAGAATGAAGATACAAAGTAACACTTAAGCATGCTTTGCTGGTAAATGAGTATCAATAATTCGTCCAAGCTCTAAGATTCATGCCAGGATCTGAAGAGAAAAGACTAAGATGCAAGACTCAGGATTCACCTATGCAGGAAAAACTCATTTGTAATGGTGATAAACTGAAGACTGAATGAAATTTAGGAGAGGTGCTAGAAAGGTTTACATGCACCTACATCATTAGGTTAATTCTTCATTTGATACAGTAAGTATGTCTACACCGTGATAAAAAACCTCGGCACCGAGTCTCAGAGCCTGGATCAGCTGACTCAGGCTCCCGGGGCTTGGGCAGTGTGGCTATAAAATTGCAATGTAGCTATTCAGTCTTGGTCTGGAGCTCAGGTTCTGAGACCCTCCTGCCCCCTTGGGCCTCAGGGCTTGGACTCCAGCCCAAACCTGAATGTCTACACTGCAATTTTATAGCCCTGCAGACTGTGAGCCTGAGTCAGCCAACTTGCATCAGTCACAGCCATGCTACGGATCTTTATTGCAGTGTAGCCATACTCAGTGAGCAAAAAGAATGGTTAATTTTGCACTGTGTTTATACCTATGGAAATTTCAATAGAGCCATAAACAGAAAACACTTGAAGTTAAAGCAGCAGGAAATTGGGGAGGGAGTGGGGTTTTACTGGTGGAAGTAGGGGGCTAGAAGAAGGGAGGAGTTTGGGGCTCAGTTCCTAACTTTGCCATTTGTTTCCTAGCCCTGAGCACATTACTACAGTCTTTCTACTCTGAACACAAATATACTCATCATCGGTGATCTAGACTGAAATACAGAAGTCACGCTTCTTCTCCGCACCTCTAACAAGCAAGCATTGCAGCCCACATCCACTGCTCTTCTCCCAGTCAGAGAAGGCTCCCTTGCCATTTATCTACCTTAATATTGTTTTGTGTGGTACCATACTCCCTGTCCTTCCTGCTCCAGTAAGTTGAGTGCATTGCCTTCCAATCTACCCAATTGTTATATCACCCTGGGATTTTCATAGATTCCAAGGCTAGAAGGGACCATTGTGATTATCTGGTATGACTTGCTGTATAACACAGGCCATAGAACTTCCCCAGAATAATTCCTAGAGAAGATCTGTTAGAAAAACATCCAATCTTGATTTAAAAATGATCAGTAATGGAGAATCCACCAAGACCCTTGGTAAATTGTTCCAGTAGTTAATTACTCTCATCATTAAAATGTATACTTTATTTCCAGGCTGAACTTGTCTAGCTTCAAATTCCCTCCACGGGATCATATTATACCTGTCTCTGCTAGACTGAAGAGCCCATTATTAAATATTTGTTCCCCATATAGGTACATACAAATGTGATCAGGTCATGCTCATTTGTTCATAAGCAACCACTCATTTTTAGTTCTGTGATCAGTTCCTCTTTACCTGTTAGGACAAGATCCAATATTGAATTTCCCCACATTGGCTGCAGCACTTTTTGAGTTAGGAAGCTGTCATCTACAATATCTAATTTCTGTCTCCCATTTCAAGTATTGGCCAGGACCAGTCCTGTTTGTTTTTTGGAATTTGTTAATCTGTCAGGTTTATAGCCTGATGTGGCTCAGCCCGTGTAAGTTCAAGTGGTGATCTCAGTCCTGTAATAATGGACCAGGACCAGCTTCTTATTCTTATAAAATAGTATTATGTTATATATTTATTAGCACATAGAATCTATGAATTTAAGACCAGAAGGGACCATTCTGATCATCTAGTTTCAATTCCTGTATAACACAGGCCATGGAACTTCCCCAAAATAATTCCTAGAGCAGATCTTTTAGAAAATATCCATCACTGTCAATTTTAAAATCAAGATTGGAGAATCCACCCTTAGTAAGAAGTTCCAATGGTTAATTACTCTCACCATTATAAAATTATGCCTTATTTCCAGTAAGAATATATCTAGCTTCAACTTCCAGCCATTGGATCATGTTATCTGTCATGACATGTTATGTGAAAATTATGAAAACACTTCATAGAACTTATCTATATCTGTCTACATACCACCATTGAAATACAGCTACTTCTTGGATGGACACAGGAATCAGATCAGATGATTGTTACTATTTTTTGTAAAGGGACCATGCTCAGTACAACAAAATAAATCAAGTCACAGGACTGCAGGCTTGGAACTTGCTGTTTTATTTAACAGCATCACAACAGAATGAGGGGAGGGGAACATGCACTATCTAAAATGGGAGGTTAGGGAAGGGTGGAGGATGGCTGAATCCCATAATACTCAGAGTAACCTAGTTACCTCCTTGATGACCACTTTAGTACGCTATTGTTATTAATTTGTATTGTCCTCATGCTCAGTGGCCCCAGTCACGATCAGGGCCCCATAGTGATGGTCAGTGGTACAGTTGTGCAGTAGAAGAAAGTACTGCTCCACAATCTTGTCTCAGATTCTTGTGTGTGTGGCACACAATGGAGGGGAAGGGGATAGACAGGGGCAACAGAACAGGAACATATGGTTAGCAGAGTAACTACATACATAATTTGCTGATTTCAACATTTTAGGGGAGACGTGGTATAACTAGAAAATGCTAATGAATCTCTTCCAGGTCAATGGCTCATGTACGTCCAGGTCTGGATTTCCAATTAGGCAAAGTAGGCATGTGCCTAGGGGCACCGACATTCTAGGGGTGCCTTACTTGTCTAAAACTGTGCAACACGAAGGTCAACCGTAGGCAGGAGCAGGGTGCTGAAGATACTGTGCCTAGGGGCACATAAGGTGTAAATCCAGCCTTACGTAGGTCATTATCATGTCTCTCACAGTGTCCTGTACCAGATGCTTCAGAGGAAAGAGCAGTGCTGCCTGACTTCTGGTGACTAGGTAAACGTTCACATGCAGGTATTATGCAATCACAAAATGGAGGCATCTTGAACATTTGGCCCTTCAAGTTCATGCAGAGTGGGTGGAGGGTTTAAAAGCAATCAGTGCTGGCCAATGAAGTCAATAGTAACATTCCCATTGACTTCTAATGAGTAGTGTTATAACAACATTGAGTTATTTTCCAAAACCCATCCGTAATTGTTTACTAGAGATTGTCCTGAGCCCCAAGGTTGGGTCTAGATTTGAACTTTGCCATTGTCCACTGGTATTAACATCTGGGATTTTGGTTTGGGCCCATCTTTACAGCAAGCCAAAATTTGCTTTACCAAAACATGACGTCCTTACTCAGGCAAAACTCACACTGACATGAGTGGGAGTTTTGTCTACAAAAGTATTCTAAGATTTGGTCCAAATAAAGTCTAAAGTAGACTACAAGGTAAGTGGCATTAAAATGAGTAAAAAGAAAAGGAGTACTTGTGGCACCTTAGAGACTAACCAATTTATTTGAGCATAAGCTTTCGTGAGCTACAGCTCACTTCATCGGATGCATACTGTGGAAAATACAGAAGATGTTTGTTTTTATACACACAAATCATGAAAAAATGGGTGTTTATCACTACAAAAGGTTTTCTCTGCCGCACCCCACTCTCTTGCTGGTAATAGCTTATGTAAAGTGATCACTCTCCTTACAATGTGTATGATAATCAAGGTGGGCCATTTCCAGCAATGAAATGAGTGATAATAACCTTACCACAGTAATTATAGTTGTTCTTCTGAGATAGCTAAGATACCAGGGTGATGCGTATTGTATACAAACTAGATTAGAACTGAAAGGTAAATACTTCAGTAAATTTAAATCTAGATAGCTGTTCAGTTTTTCAGTGGTTCTCAATTTACAAGATTCACTCAGGAACCTTACTCTGCTGAGCTAAACTGCATAGCGGTGAGTAAAAATAAAGGTTTAATAAAGGTTTAAAGCAATATGGCATTGTGAAGTCATTGCCCAAGATGTTGGTAAACAGTAGTTTGAATAGAAAATGAGAAATCCCTTCCTTGTGCATTGAGAGTACAGATAGTGCTGAGCTGTCACTTCTATGCTTTGCTGTGTGTGCTATCTAGACAGAAGTACAATATTCATCTCACAGAGGAGCATTCAGAAAACAAAAAGCCTACTACATCCAGAGGTCTCCTATATACAGCATTACAGAAAAGTGACAGAGTGCAGGGCTAATCTTTACTTAACTTTTAGCAAACTCTCCCTCATGCTCCCTCCATCAAACCTGACTAGCAGTAGCACACCCTGCCATTCTGGCTGAAGTGCAGAGCTTGCAAAGGTAATCAGCCTGTAATGGCTGGGAGGGTGGGAATATCAAGGCAATTAAGGTATATCCAAGAGTCATTCCACCTTTAATTTAAATATGCACTAAATAATATGTTACATGTAACCAATTCTAAACACAATAAATATGTAGAATAAAGATAGTTTTGTGATTTAGGCACTGGACTGGGATGGAGAAAATCAGGATTCCAATCCTTGCTCTTCTACAGTGTTACTTCATGATATCAGGCACTGTAATTTATGAAGAGAGACCAGTATGAGTAGAGACTCCAAGGGAAACATTTTCAAAAGTACATATGTGATTTAGGAACCAAAGTCCTGTTGACTTTCAACCAGATTTAGACTGCTAACAACTTTCAAAAATGTGACTTAGGCTCCTATGTCCTATGTCCTTTCTCTGCTAGATTGAAGATCCCATTATCAAATATTTTTCCCCATGTAGATACTTACAGAATGTAATCAAGTCACCCCTTTACCTTCTCCTTTGAAGGCAAAGTAGATTGAGCTCCTTGAGTCTATCACTATAATGTATATTTTTCAATCCTTTAATCATTCTCGTGATTCTTCTCTGAATCCTCTCTAATTTATCAACATCCTTCTTGAACAATTCCCTTTTAAAGCATCAAATCTGTATACTAGTGATCTGGACTTTATTCTGTTTGCACATTATAAATGTGATCAAGTAGCAATCACTTGTACAATCACTTGTACAAAAACTATTACTAATTTTTAGTTCTGTGATCAGTTCCTGTTTATTTGCTGAGGCAAGGTCTAATATAGAATTCCCCCATGTTGGATGCAACACTTTTTGAGATAGGAAATTGTCATTTATAATATTGTGAAATTCCAGTGATGTTTTAGTACTGGCAGTATAAGACCTCCAGCGTATGTCATTCAAATTGAAGTCCTCCATGATCATGCACTTTTCCCCCCTATTCATTTCATTTCTTTTCCAGATTTTTCAAGTTGGCCACTTATTTGCTCAGCCCTAATTTTAAGCATGCTTCCATTTTTCCTCCTCCTTCTCCTTGATTTTAGGCTTTGCTTTGTTCTTCTCTTTGGCTTTCTTTTATCTGCTTTTTACATTATCTAGTCTAGGGCTCCCCTTTCATGCCTGATTCATAGTTCCTTGGTCTAAGTGACCCATCTGACTATCTTCTTCCTCATCATAAGCTTTGTCAATTGCATCTCCGTAGCTCTCACTACAGCCTTGAACTATGTCAGCCATGTATCTGTCAAATGAGAGCTCATTTTCCCCTCCTTTTGCAACAGCTTGTAAACTTTACAGTAACCTGAATTTCTTTAAGATCAGAGTAGGATTTGGGGGATTCTAATTTGTTTCTAGCCAATGAACTAACTTGATTTTCATCTACCACAAATTCCAGGCTTCATCCAGTTTGTGTGACTGGCATCAAAGTTGCTACATTTATGTGGTGTTCTGTTAAGTTTGCTGGTCAATCCAACAGTGGTCCAGAATTACACTCTTCACTGAGCTGCTCCTTAATATCTTCACTGAGTGGATCTTCAAGAGGATGTGTGAGAAAACCTGGATTTGTGCTGGAAATGGCTCTACTTGATGATCACTTTAGATAAGCTGTTACCAGCAGGAGAGTGGGGTGGGAGGAAGTTTTGTTTCATGGTCTCTGTGTGTATATAATGTCTTCTGCAGTTTCCACGATATGCTATGCATCCGATGAAGTGAGCTGTAGCTCACGAAAGCTCATGCTCAAATAAACTGGTTAGTCTCTAAGGTGCCACAAGTACTCCTTTTCTTTTTACGAATACAGACTAACACGGCTGTTACTCTGAAACCTGTCAATGAAGAAGGTGATACTTCATTCTGATCGTATCACACTCAGATATCTGCAGCTCTATAGTCGTGTCTGTCATAGACAAGTCTTTCTCTGGCTCTATTTTGCCTTCCTCAGCACTGCTCTGATCTGCCACTGACAGCTCTGTTGTCATGTGTCTTTGGAAATTTCCTGTTTCTGTGATTCTGATTCACCATTCTCAACACTGACACAATCAAGGATTGGCAGTTCTATAACCTTCTTTGCTATAGGCTTTATGCCAAGGGAAAGGATCTCCTTTTTTATTACACATACCCAATTATACATGCAAACTTTCAAAAAAAAAAATTCATTCTCCATTCTCCATTATTCTGGGCTGGTGAGCTGATGTCACAGCACCCCCTTTAGTCAGACAGAGCATTGCACAGCATTCATTTGATCTGGCAGAGTGGTCAGTCAGTTTCTCTTGCCTGAATCTCTATAGTAGTCCCTTTTTGGGCTGAGGTAGGGTGACCAGGTGCCCGGTTTTTGACCAGAACACCTGGTCAAAAAGGGAGCTGGCGGCTCCGGTCAGCACCACCAATAGGGCTGTTAAAAGTCCGGTTGGCAGTGCTGCAGGGCTAAGGCAGGCTGGTCCCTACTTGTCCCGGCTCCACGCTGAGCCCTGGAAGCGGCCAGCAGGTCTGGCTCCTAGGTAAGGGAGCCACGGGGCTCTGTGCGCTGCCCCGAGCACCGGCTCCGCACTCCCTTTGGCTGGGAACCATAGCTAATGGGAGCTGTGGGGGATGGTTCCTGTGGGTGAGAGCAGTGTGCAGAGCCACCTGCCACTCCTCGACCTAGGAGCTGGACCTGCTGGCCGCTTCTGGGGCACAGCACAGAGCCAGGGAAGGCAGGAAGCCTGCCTTAGCCTCCCCCCCAGCCCCGCTGTGCTCCTGACCAGGAGCCACCAGAAATACACCCGCGCTCCAACCCCAAACCCCACCCCCCGCCCCAGCTCTAAGCCCCCCCCAACCCGGATCCCCCTCTTGCTCCCCAAGCCCCTCATAACCAGCCCCACCCCAGAGCCTGCACCCTTGGATGGAGCCCTCATCCCCGCTGCACCCAACCCCCTGCCCCAGTCCAGAGCCCCATCCCAGACCCTGAACCCCTCATTTATGGTCCCACCCCAGAGCCCTCACCCCCCAGTTAGAGACCTCACCCCCTCCTACACTCCAACCCCCTGCCCAAGCCCAGTGAAAGTGAGTGAGGGAGGGGGAGAGTGAGCCACCAAGGGAGGGGGAATGTAGTGAGCGGGGGGGGGGGGGCAGGGCTAGTGTGTTTGGTTTTGTGCAATTAGAAAGTTGGCAAACCTATTGGTGAGGAGTATTAATTTCAGTCCTGCTGGGTGGTGTGGGTTTTCCCCTTATACGGGGTGGTGCTAGTTGGTCCTTTGGCTCTTGAGTCTGTGAGCGGCAATAGGGTAACCCAGGTCTGCTGACTCCACTGAGTTCCAGCTCAGGATGTTTGAACCAGGCAGGTGGAATCAGGCCTCTGTAACTTCTGCTGTGTCCTGAGCTCTTTCTTACCTCCCTTGGTTTCTGTGGGCTTCTCCAGCCTGTAGATCTGGTTGCCCCCTCTCTGGATGCTGATTCTCAACACCTTGCTGGCAAAAGTTTCCTTCTCCAGCCTGCTTGCTCCTCTGGCAGCTGCCCTGCCTCTCCACGTGTCAGCTCTTTTATTCTCCCAGCTGCTGTCAGGCTGCCAATCAGCGTTGGCCGGCAGTTCCTGCATTATCCCCTGGGTTGCCAGGCCAGCATGGGGCATATAGACCCCACGAGAGTTATTATAAGTCATTAACATAAAATCAACATTACAGCAACACAACTCAGCATTAAACGAACAACACGTAACCCTTATTTTTACTTTTCAACAATTTTTCATCTTTGCATCTCATAATTCAGTACATATGTATCATCCTAAACTATTCATTCACTTTTATTTTTTGAGTAGGAAAGTTATGGGAAACAATGTTACCTTAATGGCAGCATGTTCTTATCGTTTCCAAACGTGGGCTTTCGGGGGACTTTTTGCTCCAAGTTTAACATCATACTTGTAAATCATTAAAAAACCTTAGTACTTTTGCCTGCTGTATTTTGAGGTGCTTGATTCAGGGCCTGGGTATTTAATTGTTCCTCAGCAACTATATTTCCCTGGATCCAGAATTCGGCTATCACTTGGGTGAGCTGTTATTTTTGCTCCACCGGCTTCTTGTACTGTGTGCATACACTGCGCTACCTTTGCTGCATCTTTCCTCCTTCCTTTTCATAGACTATCAGGGCTGGAAGGGACCTCAGGAGGCCATCTAGTCCAACCCCCTGCTCAAAGCAGGGCCAATCCCCAATTTTTGCCCCACATCCCTAAATGGCCCCCTCAAGGATTGAACTCACAACTCTGGCTTTTTCTGGGGGTAGCACAGGTTTCCCAGTGAAATATGCAGTGAACATTGTTTTTGCTGTTTCATACTCACTCTTCTAATTCAGAGTGAAGCCTGAGATCATCGCAATATCATCTGCTTTGTTTACCATGATGAGTATGACAAAAAATTACCTGGTATTCCTCGTTCTTTGCAAATCCTGATGCCACAACACAAAACTGCTCAGAATGGCCTATCCATTATGGCCTGGCTGATTTATCAGCAAAGTTAAAGCAGGTGGGGTTTATTATGGGAACCATTAGCTCTATTGCTTTTGCTCCTTTCAATATGCTTTAATTATGTTTAATATGTTTAATTAAATATGTTTAATTATGTTTAATAATTATTTATGGTGCTTTTGTCCCTAATAGGCAGTTCTCTCTCTTTCTCTGCCTGCCCCTACAGAGATCCTTCTAGAGCTGCTTGAGCATCGCTCAATGTAGTTGATTTTTTCTTTGCTCTGCCTGCTGTTTATCCTTGGGTATGTTTACACTGCAATTAAAAATCTGTGGCTGACCCGGGACAGCTGATTTGGGCTGGTGGGGCTCAGGCTAAGGGGATGTTTAATTGCAGTGTAGAGCGCACCCTGAGCTCTGGTACTCTTACCTCACAGACCTCAGGCTCCAGCCTGAGCCCAAACACATTGGATGGTTGTATGCTGACCTCAGGGCCAATTGCCTATGAGACAGCCCCTCTCCAGGTTGGGGCTGGGGACCACCAAGAAACTATGCAAGTGACGTAATCTTTCACCGCACTTTCAGGTTATATTGGGCTCTCCCTTCAAAACCCAAACATTTCATGGGCACCGTGAGAGGTATGGTTTAACTCTGGGTTTTGCTGGCTGCAATGACTAGAAAGAGCTAGCAGGGAGAAGCTGGGATTCACCCCTGTGAAGGCATCCTTCCTGCTCAGTACTACCTTAGCTCCCAAAAATACTGGCTTGTCAATCACAGCCAATTATAGTGATCTTACAGACATGTTGAATAAAAAGAATACTGACACCCTAGCCCCGCAGTGACTCAATAACTGCCCTATAGACCGCCAACCTTTGGACACATTTACCCACTATCAGAACTACACATTTACCCACTATCAAGGCCCCACGGGATTACCTGGAGAAAAATCTGACTAAGAACTTCATTCAGCCCTCCAAATTCCCTGCTGGAGCCCCCTTCCTGTTTGTTAAAAAGAAGGATGGGACACTGCACCTCTGTGTTGATTATCATGCCCTGAATGTATTACCATCAAGAACAAATACGCTTTTCCACTGATCAGTGAGCTCCTAGAATGGGTTGGCTCAGCAAAGGTCTTCACCAAACTCGACGTGTGTGGTGCATACAACCTGGTCAGCATACAGGAGCGCTGAGTGGAAGATAGTGGCCATACCTGGTGCAGAAGGCTATGAATACATGGTTATGCCCTTTGGCCTCTCCAACAATCCAGTCATGTTCCAGTGTTTCGTGGATATCCTAGATGAGTTTGTTGTGATTTACTTAGACATACTCATCTTTTCAGAGAACAAGACTTTGAATGACCAATATGTCTGACAAGTGCTGGAATGCCTCAGAAAAAATGGGCTATATTCCAAACCAGAAAAATGTGAATTTGAGTGCACCACCATCAATTTCCTGGGCTATATCATCTCACCAAATGGGATCATCACCCACCATTGTGGAAAGTTGCCACCATTGTGGACTAGGCCCCACCAAGGACCATCCATGACATCCAAAGCTTTGCAAAGTTCTACTGGAGGTTCATGAAGGTATTCTCCTGAGTGGGTCTCCAATTATCCAACTCCTCTGCAAGAATTCCACCTTCATCTGGATGTCGGTGACCCAACAGATTTTTGAGCCACAGAAGAAGGCCTTTAGATCTGCATCTATATTGACGCACCCCGATCCATCTAAGTCCTTTGTTGTTGAGGCAGATGCTTCCAGTTAGGCCATTGGGGCAGTACTGTTACAACCAGATGGGTCACTGAGTGTTCTCCACCCATGTGCATTCTACTCTGGAGAACTAAGTCCTATTAAGCGGAACTACAAACATCTATGACAAGGAGCTGCTAGCCATCAAGGCTGCCTTTGAAGGGTGGTGTCACCACTTGGAGGGTGAGAGCTTTCCTGTCAAAGTATTCATTGACCGTGTGACGGGTCCAGCACTGCACTGCCCCTTTGTGGCAGAGGTGGATGGGGTGTCAGGACCTCACCACTCTTAAGTTCCCACGCCCGTCCCTTTAAGGGCGTTCCAATGTGCCCCAATAGCTGGTTTCCCCATGCTCGCCCCTTGGTTGGGGTAGCGGGACCTAACGGTCTGAGTCCATGTGTCCCGTCCCAAGTATCAGGGCAGCGTGGCCCAACGGCCAAAGTCCATATAACTCACCCCGAGTATCAGGGCAGTGTGGCCCAGTGACCAGAGTCCATAGCCTTCCCCCTCTCAGGCGGGGAAGTGTATCCCAATGGTCGAACTGGTAGGGGGACCCGGGCCCTCCCTCTCCACCAGGTCCCGACCCAGGGCTCGACTATTGGCGGGGTTCCCCCTCATGCTTAGCTCGGCAGGGATCCACCCGCAACACACTGAGTGTCAGTGCAGCTTTAATGCTGCTTGTCTCTAAAGTTCCCCTGGGTCACTTCCTACCCTCAACGTCATGTTCTCCACTCCGCGGGGGTTTCTCCAGTCTGTCCCCTCCTGTCGAGACTTCCGTCTGGGAGGCCGGATGCATCCCGGTTTGGCTGGCCCCTGGATCCTGGAGCGTTGGCTGTCCCTCCTCAGGACCCAGCGGTGTGCCTCCTTCTCCTCTGGCGGTCAGCCCAGACTGAGCACCTTTGCAGGCTTTTATACCTTGTCTCCAGTTGGAGCATGCCCAGCAGGGCTTCCGGGGCAGGGCTTCCTCTGCCAGGAAGGAAGGGTTAACCCCTGATGTACCAGTGAGGGGCCACTCTGCCCCGTGATAGACCACAAAAACTTAGAACACCTGTGATCAGCGAAGGCTCTCAACCAGTACCAGATCTGTTGGTCCCTGTTTTTTTACACTCTTTGAATTCACACTACATTTTTGACCTGGAGGCTGGAATGGCAAACCCGGTACACTTTCCCACAAGGGGGAATAACTTGATGCAAAGAAGAACCACCAGAACCCTCCACAATTTTGCCAATGTTTTAGTGAAAATGGACATGTTAGCCCTTATAAAATCCTCTCTACCAAGTGATCAATTGGTGACTAAACAGATGTTGCCCAGTGCTGAGCCCGACCCAGGCCTCTCTGTGAAGAATGAGGTACTTCTGTTCCCAGGCCATGCTTATGCCCCTGAAGGCCCACACCATCTTGCAATTGTCCGACTATGCCTCGACTCATCTCTGGTTGGCCATTTTTGCCATTGGAAGACCACAAAACTGATCACGATATTTCTGGTGGCCCCGATTGCATGCCTCTGTGAGGTCAAAGTGTGCTGCCACATGAAGGTCCCCCATAGTAAGCCCCTGGGTGCCCTAATCCCTTCTCCTCCAGTCATGATGGAAGGTCAGGAAGACTATCTGGTGAATCAAATCCTCAATTCCAAGATCCTCCACGGTAAGCTCCTGTACCTCATAGATTGGGAAGGGTACAGCCTGAAGGAGCACTCATGGGAGCCAGCAAGCAACATCCATGCCCCCCACCTGCTCTATGAGTTCCACCAAGCCCACCCTGACAAGCCCAGCTTGGGGATGCCCGGCAGGTGCCCTCAAGGCAAGGGCTGCTCTCTCAGCTGCACTGACTTAATCTTCCCATGGAGCCTGCAGGGACTCGGCCCTCAGGCATGCAGCAGCAACCTGTCCCTGAGCAGATCCTGTGTCAGATGACCCTCAGGCTCAGGTATTTCCACAACCCTGCCAGAGCTGCAGATCAGTTACACAGATCATATCAGTCTGTGTAACAGCACTATCCAGTCAGGAACCCTCCTGCTGCCATGCAATGCACCAGACTCTTGAGACTCCCAGCCTGTTCCTGCCCCAGCCTTGCCCAAGCCCTGTTCCAGTTTTGTCCTTGCCCTACTCTGATCTCGCTCCAGCCCTGTTACTGACCTGCTCCAGTCTTGCATTCACCTCCTGACCCTTCCCAGGTCCTCAGACTCTGACTACCTGACTTTGATCTTCTATCTATATTTGGTTTCAGAGTAACAGCCGTGTTAGTCTGTATCCACAAAAAAGAATTAATTAATTAATTAAGATGAGCTATTATCAGCTATTATCACTACAAAAGTTTTTTTACTCCTGCTGATAATAGCTCATCTTAATTAATTAGCCTCTTACAGTTTGTATGGCAACTTCCACCTTCTCTGTATGTATATATATATCTTCTTACTATATGTTCCATTCTATGCATCCGATGAAGTGGGCTGTAGCCCACGAAAGCTTACGCTCTAATAAATTTGTTAGTCTCTAAGGTGCCACAAGTACTTCTGTTCTTTTTATCTGTATTTGGATTCTGTATCTGTCTGTGGACTGTAATCTCGGTTCAGACCCCAGCCTGCACTAGGATCTCAATTCGGGTGCCACCCTTCAGCCCATTCCCAACTCCATGTTTGGCTGTGATCTCCACTCTTACCACTAGGACTGACTACCAGGAGGCAGAACCTGACACCTGTCCACCTTGCCCCTCCCTTCAGTGTCCTTTCTCCCTAACTTTGTCTTTCTGTTTAGCTACTTCCCTTCCAACTAATACCCACCAAAATTTTTTAAATAAATCATGCCACTAACGTGGAGTTGGCAGGCCATCACATTGTATGTTATACCCTTTCCTCTGCCCTTCATCTGTCTTGTCTATTTAGATGGCAAGCTTCTTGGGGAAGGGACTGTCTTGGAATCTGTTTGTATAGTTCCTAACACAATGGTTCTTGGTTGGTCCTTGGGCACTACTGTAATAAAATAAATAATAATATTAATAATAATAATAATAATAATTAATAATAATAAATATTTAATAATAAATACATGCCACAATGCCCCAGATTCAGACTTGGCATAAGCATGTGCAGCTTTATTGATTTTTAACAGTTGTTTTGCACCTACTTATACCAGATTTGAATTTACTTTTACAAGCACTGATTCTCATTTAAGCTACAGCCACTTTACCCCACTCTAGCAACGCATTTTGCATTCATGCATTACAATAATGTCTGACTGTAAATGTAATTTACAAGACCAGAGGGGGGTAAAATGACTGCAGCGTAAATGTGAATCATGGCCACATACTCTACTTTACATCCAACCTGATTTGCTCATCTTTAATCTAAGTAATATACTAAGCTGTGAATGATTTTCTTTTGGCTGCCTCACTCATATATTTGACTTCATCTCATTAGTTAGGTGGATTCTATGAAGTTGCTGAAAGTTTAAAGCATCCTAGTGAAACTTGATGAATGCTAGTAACCTGCACTTCTACACCCAAAAACCCGATTAACCACCAATCCCCCCAAAACTTAAATTATTTACAATTTTTAAAAACAAAACAAAACCCCTATCCAAGCAGAGTTTTGACCCCCTCCAAGGAAAGAGAAGTACTGGAAAGTCCATGAAGTGCCCTACAAACTTAGTTGGTGCTATTGATTTTGCATGGAAGGTGCTCAGATACAATGGTGATGGGCAACTGTATAAAACCTGAAGATATTTAGAATTGCATTATCTTCCAGCTTTAATGTGCTGGAAGTTTGTCCTCAGTACCCTTTGACCCCAAGTGGGCGACAAAAGTGGTTCTTGATGATGCGTTAGGTGCATGTCTTGGGACCAGTTTGTAATAGCCTTGCTCAGGTTGAGTAGCACCAACCACTACAAAGTACTCCCTCTAAAGTGAATGGAATAAGGTGCTATTCAATGTGAGCAAGCGTATCAGAATCTGCCCCTTAGAATCATAGCTAAATAACATTTGTCATTTTAAAAATCCTCTGGATTTTCCAGCTTTTTCTTCTAGGGTCTGATTCAAAGCCCAGTGAAGCCAGCGGAAGACTTTCCATAGACTTCCATGGCCTTTGGATCAAGCCTTTACAGGACAGTCCAGCACAAAATATCATGTGGGAGTCTCTCTCTACTTTATCTTAAATGAATGAGAAATGGTGCTAGTAAAGGCTAAAACCCTACTACAACTTTTCCAATTACAGTGACTGCAGGAAACTGTGAAAATAAGGTTGTGCTCTTCAGACAAGTTAACTAGCTGTGGCATCTGAAAAATAAAAGGGATATTAAACTGCTCTATATATGACTGTATCCAATTATTAGTCCAAGATTGATATCTATACCATATAAAAATGGCATCCTCTAGAATACAGCTGGGGTAGTTTAAGCTACCTTAAATCACTCAACCTACAATACATCTGAAATGTTAATTAAGCAACTTTTTTATCCTCACCTATGCTCTACTGGCTTTAGTAAAAGCTTGTCTGCCAGGGTAACTCTCCACAGGTACCTCCAATTCTGTTTGAAGTTGGTGATCGGGGCTTGGCTCATAACATTCACAGTAGATTTACCTGAAAGATCAATAAAAGCATGTTCAAAGCTAGACTGGCTTCATAGAGCCCAGGATTTTATTAATTTATATAAACTTCCTAAAACTTTTGCTACAAAGGAAAAAGGGAAAACTTGAAAATATTCACATTGCATAGTAAGGTAAGGAAAATGGCATTGAAAAGTTTTGGAATGAGTGTCCTTTTCGACACCACAATATACAAATTGGGATGACAGAATAATACAAACATAGACCAAGATTTTCAAAAGTGATGAGGGATTTTGGGTGCCCCTGCTTTTAGGTGACCCCTGAAAGGGGCCTGAATTTCAGGAAGTCTTGAGCACCTGACCTTTGAAAAATAAGGCCCTTTTAAGGTGTCCCAAGTTAGTTATTTCTCATGCTATGTGGACAGCATAGAGGCCATCAGAAACATTATTTGCCTCCATGATGTTCTGTCCTGAACCAAATCTGGTGCATTATCAGATGGAAAGCCTGTAAGGATAGATATTTGTTTTAAGGTCTTCTGTGGGGCCTTTTCCATCCTGCTTTCACTAAGTCAAAATCAAAGATGATTCTTGCAGAGAAGTAGGTAGGCATTCAGAGCAAGTGACCATACCCCTTTAGAGAGATGGGTTGAGAGAGTGGGACCTGTTTGGTTAGAAGATGGATTTCTTTATTCAACTTGGATTTGAACCATTTGATGTTTTCCATCACTCAGAACTGCTTCATCTGAGTGGTGCCCATCTTCTTTTCAATCCTGACACTGAGGGATTATGTTTCAGGATACTGACCACCGAAGCACTGTATATCCTCAGCTTCATCTCTCCACTTACCAAGGGGTTTGCTTGTGAAAGATGTTCTTGATGAAACGCCGCATTACTGGTGAAACTTTTGCAGCATGGGCATCAAGTTATTTCTCAGTGCCACCCATGTTATCCACAACAGGGTTGAGGTTGGTGACATCACTGATGATCTCGACTGGGTGGTGGGGCTGACTGGTCTCAAGTTGGGGGCCCAAAAAACGGAGTCCCCGCATCATAGTCGCTATGTGACAGAGTGCTGGGCAACAGCAGCTAAACTAGCACTCTGGTCACTGCAATTCCAATTAGTTGCCTGGGAGTAAACCTGACTCTGATAGCCAGGCCTAACTGATAGATTGGGGAAGGGCTGGAGAGAGCTGTGTGGCTCATTATCCCATTAGCCCAGAAAGTAGAAAAGGCACAGGACGGAAGGGCCAGGGGGAGAGAGTGCCAGATAGAGGCAGGGCCTCAGAATCCATCCCAAGAGAGATGTCTTAGAGAAAGATCTCCTACCTCTCCTATCCTTGACCTAGGGTTCTGAGGATGCTATGCAGGGGAACACTGTAGATAAATCACACATGGTGTTTACAAGCAGAGAGTCTCCAAGTGGTCTGTGTGTGCGGAGGAATACAGAGGTAGACTGGGTGCCCCTATTACACATGGGGGGCTTCTTTGGGATCCTGCCTTGATCTCTGCAGCTGGAAAACCTCCCTGGGAGAGGACAGTGTGAGGGTTTGGTAGCCTGGATGCTGGAGAAGACCCTGCAATGGCTGGCAAAACCACAAAAGGGAATGCAGGAGATGCTGCAAAGCTTCCACCTGGAGAGGCAGGTGTTGCTAGCCTGGCTGGCAGAGCAGCAAAAGAGTCTACCCAACTTCAACTGAGAGGAAACATGTGCAGCAGCACTTACTACAGAGGACAGTGCACTCTGTGGTGAGAAATGGTAGCAGGGACTAGGCCCCTGTAAGATGGGCCCTGCAGATGATCCCAGTGCATACCTGAGTATCTCTGAGAGGATGGCTATGGGTCCAGGCTGAGACAGGGGAATCTGGACCTTGCGGCTAGCCCCATGTTTGACCAGGGAAGCAGAAGCAGCCTACATGACTAAATGATGAGCAGACCTGAGACTACAAGGTGGTTAAGGTGGCCATCCTGGAATGGATAGGCCTAGTCACCAAAAAGTATCAACAGCACTACTGACCTGGAGGATGGACTGGAGGTTTGGGACCCTGGGCATTTGCTTGAAAGCTGATGGTTGGGCCACCCATTTGCTGAAACTGGACCCCCAGACTATGAAGGAGATTATGGATGCTGATTTTGGACCAATTCCTCCAGAGCCTCCCTGAGAACAGATGGGTATAGGTTAGGTGGCATCAGCCAGGTAACTTAGATGTGTCCGTTAAAATGACAAAGGAGTATGTGGAGGTGAATCTCACCAGGAAAGAGGGCCTACCATTTCAGGGATTGTATCAGGGGAAGAAGTCTGGGGAACCCACATCCAGGAAGAGCATAAAAAGAAAATGGAAGAACCATGAGGTGTTTTGAAAGAGACTCGTAGCTTTTCCTGTCACCAGTGTGGCTGTCAGAGACAGGTGAAAAGAGACTGCCCACTGGAGTGCAGTTTTGCTGAGTTCTGCAGTTGGCCTGGGACTTGAGGGACTGGGAAATAAAATAAACTGTCTACCATTTCTGCGACGGTGGGGAGCAAGTGTCCAAGTGTCTTGGTAGACACGGCCTCAGCATTCTCTCTGGTCCAGCAGGAGTCGATCAAACCCTACTGTCTGAAACTAGAACATGTCCATGGGGTTAAAACCCAGTGCCCTATGTCAGAGATACCCTGGACATGCGGGGAAGGTCCACTTAGAAACAAGTCAGGAGAGAAGATAGGTTTGCCCTACTCCCCATTTTGTTGGGCACTGACTGAAGGCCCTTCCCATTTGCAAGACAAGCTGGTGTTGGGGGCCCCAGGCAGAGAAAAATAAAATCCCAGTGGGAGGAAGTGATACCCAAGGGAAAAGGAAAGGACAACCTAGAGGTAGATGCCTCTAAACAAGAAGACACAATCCAACGTGAAAGGGGAGAAAAGAGAGTTCCCCAATGGACTGAGCAGGAGAGGACGGAAAACTAGGTAGAAGGCTAAGCCACTACTTGACAGGAGACTGCAAGCCAAGATGTAAGGGGAGAAGGAGGAGGGAAAGGAAAATAAGGATATAGAATTGGTGGGTAAAGAGAACTCAAGTTCATTAATGGGGGTGGGGTGGGCCTTGGGAAACCCCTCCCACCAGCACATCAAGGGGGGAAAGCTCAGAGTCAGTATGGAGGATTAGGAGAACGAGGGGGCTGAAGATGATATGCTGTTGTAAATAAGGTGCTGCACAACACTGTGAATGTAATGGGGGAACACTGTAAATAACCATGTTATGAGCATCTCCATGCGGCCTGTGTGTGCAGTGGAAGACAGAGACGGAGGGGTGACCTAATATAGTGACCTTTGAAAATCTTTATAATGGTATCTCCATGGCTGACTCTTATCCTTTCTATTATGATCACAATAGGAAATCTCTTGTAATAGGAAATAGTTAGTCTTCATTGTTAAAGTGCAGCAAATACTGATTCATTCTCCCCCACAGTATATAGTTTAGTAGAGTACAAAATCAGAACTTAAAAACCAATCAAGCAGCCAGCAAGACTTTGATCTCTAAAATGCTGGAATTATCTTTAATCAGAAGAGATTTATACTGGCTAAATAGTAGCTGAATTAAAGGTGGAATTCCCATCAGGCTTTGTTCATTTAAGTTTCTCCTTTCTTCCACTAATAAAAATATCCTCTCAAATATCTCCTGTTTAGTTTTTGAGTGGGATTTGTAGTAGTCAATTCTCAACTTCAGAACTGGTTTATTCTTCCATATCTTCAGTGGCAGCAGTATTAGGTCTCATGTCAGCCTGGAAGCAGGAAAGTAAAAAAGCAGGAGAACCTGAAGCATTAAGAAAGAGTGTTCCCAAATGTGTGATGGGACTATCTCTGAGAGTGTCATTACTGGGGAAAAAAAGTGTGTTCTTTACTCAAGTTGCCTAATCCTAGTTTGCTAACTTGGTTAAAATAGTAGTGAAGACACAGCAACTTGGCTTTTAACTCTAGTTAGCAGGTCAAGTTCAACCCCAGGCTTCTAACCAGGTTAGCTAATCTGAGTTAAGACGACACCCTTTTTTGCAGCGAAGACATACCCTGAGGCTACATCTACACTTGGAACTAGAGGAGTGATTCCCAGTTTGAGCAGCCATACTTGCACTAGCTCATCAAGCTAGCATGCTAAAAATAGTAATGTAGACATGGTAGTATGGCAGCAGCAAATGGTGGCATAGGCTAGCTACCCCCTGTATGTACCTACATGGTACGGGCTGGTTTGTACTCAGGGATGCTGACCCGTGTTGCAGCCCATGCTGCTGTGGCTATTCTACTCTTTTTAGCATGCTAGCTCAATTAGAGCTCGTGCAAGTACATCTACTAAAGCTGGGAATCACACCCCTTGCTCCAAGTGTAGACATAGCCTCAAAAAGAGAGAGTAGACTAAGGCTATGTGGCTCTTGGGGGAAAAAAATCATTGATATAGTTTGGATGTTATTATGTATTAACATCCAACTAGGAATTTCCTTGAGAAGGTGCTCAGATACCATGATTTGGGGCAACACTATAGACAAAAAATGTCAACCAATATTCATTTGAAAGTTATTTAAACCTCTGCCTGCATCTCTTTGCGCTTGTTTTCCACCAGTATTCTAGAATACGAGTTTGTTGGCAAGAATGTTTGTTGTGGTAGCTGTTTTTATAGGAATATTGCAGACTATTCACAGAAAGAGTTATGCTCACTTACTCAGGGCAAATAAATAACGTTATGCGACTCGTGTGCCTCATCAAATCTAACCTGCACAGTTTGAATTGGGAATCAGGATAAACGGCTCAAAACCAATATAGAGTGAAAATTATTTGCAGAACTATTTACTGAATAATTTCAAAAACGGAATGACCTTGAGAAAAAACGAAAATGTTATTTATTAAAGAGAAGTAGGAACCAATCCAGCAAAGACTTTAACCTTAATTTTAATCCTTTAACAGTCTTTGCTAGCAATTAGTAATGAAGGCATTCAGATTTTTTTTTTAAAGATGGTTTCAATTAAATATAGTCATTTTTTTGGAAATGGAAAATTCAGTGAAAGTTTGTTTTCCATTTTTTGACAAATTCAAATATAAAAAATGTTTGGTTTTGGTTTTGCATTGGAAAGGTGGAAATTTTCCATAAAAGGTTCAAAATAAGCAAAAAAGATTAATGGAAAATACCATTTTACCTCTTTGACTAATTAGCAAATTATAGGGGTTACAACAAACCATCCAATAGTTCTGGTTCCATCCAATAGAGGGCAGAGATACACATTAAAGTAAACAGGGTTACTCACATCCTTAAAGTTAAGGGATGCTTATCAGATGCAAAACTTTTCAGGTAAAACTACACTAGTTTTCTTTATGGAAAGAACAAAAAAAAGCAATGAGAACATCTTTGCATAGCACATACTTCATGCATTTGTGATATCATTAGCAGGAAACACAGGGCATGATGGGAAATTAGGTGGGCTAACTAAATAGTAGTACTATGACTTTTTTCTCCTCTGACATTTGCTAGCATTGTTCAAACCAGTTCACTGGTCCATACTGTTTATAGTTACAGATCTGCAAAACAGTCTGATCTGCCAAATCAAACCTATTTGAATTGAAGCTTGGCATCAAGGTGCCAATCTCATCCCTCCATGGTCATGAAAGATTGGCCAACACAGGATGAAATTGTTTGCACAGCTGGGTTAGCTAGAGAAACTGCAACCCACAAGATGGTCTCCCCTACTTGCGCTTCCTTCAATGGCCTCCCTGTCTTTCCACCCAAAAGGCAACTAAGGTAGGTCCTGGGTCTTGCTGGAGGTGAGGGGTTGCTGGGAGACAAGGTGCATGGGAGAAAGGGGCCCACTGAGTCTGTGAGGGAGAGTATAGTGGGAAGAGGATCTTGGAGATGTGGTCACCTCGGGGACATGGTAAGGAGGAGGGGATCTTTAGAGGGGAACTAGGGCTTTTTTTGTTTTGTTTTGTTTCCAATGAAATGGCAGACATTCATTCATTTCCCAGTCCACGTGAACAAAATGGCAGGGATGAGTCCATGAAGCTCTTGGCTAACTGAACCCAGCAGGATTAGTACTGCCTTAGAACACAATATCTGGATACTTTTGTTCCTGCATGTGATTATAGCTGTAATTCTTCATGGAGCTTTCTTGCCCCATACCAGGGCACAATAAGACCAAAACAATACTCATCTGTGAATAAAGGCTTTTATAAGTAGCATACCACTGAGTTCTGTCTAACTGTTCTTTCTTCTGAAGGTGGAATTATGAGAAAATGCTGCCTCTTTGTGAGGAAAGATCTAACTGACGCATAGTAAGCAGGAGTTTAACATTTCTTGTTTTCCTTTTATTTATGGGTAACTAGGAGAGCTACTCTTGTAGCTACAAAGTAGGAAAAAGTTACCCCCAGATTCAATTTTCACACAGAGAGAGCTGGGTAAAACACTGTTAATAAACACCCAAAGAGAGGATATAGCTAAGCTGTGCTTACGGACATCCAGAGCTGCATTATTACTGTGTTCTAATACACGGTGCTAGTCAGTCAAACATTCTTTTTTTAAAAGAAAAAAAATCACAATGAGGTCCCGATTCCCAACTCCTCCATATTAACAGAAATCTTTATTGCTTACCTTAATACAGCATTTGACTCTTAATGTGCTTACTGCATGTCTCGGCACACTTGCAGATGAGATAGAGAAGACAAGAAGGATGTCATTATGGGTTACAGAGGTGACGCAGTGCAAAAGATAGCCCTACAATGTTGGTTACTGAGCCTTCTGGGAGGAGATGATTTTTAAACAAAACAATAGAATGTCAATCTTAGGATAAATGCTGGTGAGTGATTCCTCTGTGTTGTGTTTCATACACAGTGAACATGTCCACATTGTTTCCATGAAACCTATGTTTCAGCAGAGCAAATTAAGGGTTTATTTGTTGTCATCATCTATTCCCCAGTCAGGTACTGCACACAGGGATTTAGGCTCTGATTCTGCATGTGAAAAACCAATGTAAGTTTTGCCATTGATTTCAGTAGGGACAGGATCAGACTCTTACACACTGCTAAAGTATTCTTGCTTGATCCTCATTCTGACCACGTCACCCCACTCTCCGAATTCCTCCACTGGCTTGCTCTGCATCAGGTTTAACATTCTTATTCTCTCCTTCAAGGCCCTTTAACTCTGATCCTCCCTATTTGTCTGCTCTTGTCTCTTACACTGTCACCTCTGCCTCCTACACTCTCCCTATGAGTCCGGCTTTGTCTGTCCTTTCCTCAGTTCACCACAGAAACATCTCCATGCCTTCTTCCATCCTGCCCCTTGTACATATCAAGATTTCTCTGAACTAATCCACAAGACCAATAACCTCTCCTCAGGACCCATTTTCATGACTATAACTGTGACAAAGCAGCCAATTAATGATAGCCGAGGGGGTAGATGTGGTTCACTAGCATTTAATTTATATCTTTACAGTATCTAGTCACAATTATGTTCAAAAATTTAAATTGTATGAGTGACGCTTCCTAGGGGTAGCCAGGGTTGTGAGGAACCCTGCTACCACCTTCCCTTAGCATGTAAAAGTCTTGTCTGTTCCTGATGTGGATCAGCTCTCTGACTCCACCAGCTTCTGGCAACACAAGCACTATCTTCCAGACCATCACAGGCCTCGTTGTCTCTTTTCATGTTAGTGATAGGCACATACCAACCCCCGAATCCTCAGCATGTCCCCCTGGAGTGCCCATACCCTGATTTGCTGAACACTCACAGAACTCAGGATCACCATGCTACTTAACACACAGCACTTAGATATATTTATAGTGAAAACAACAATATGTTTACTATCAAAGAATGAGCTTCAAATGATAGTAAGTTAGAATATTGGAAACAAACGGTTAAATGTAAAACAGAATCACTTTTCTAGAGACTAAACTTAACTCACAAGACATTCTTTTGTTTTCTACAGGATAGTTTACCCCAAGTCCTTTTCCCCAGCATTTTCATCCAGCGTGACTGAGATCCTCCTTTTGTAAAATCCATCCCGCTGGCGACTTGTTTTCCCAGTTTGAAGGCTCTGTGATGTATCTCCATACACTCAGATATACCTCCAAAAGTTCATTGTCTTTACTTGTAAATAGGATAACCCCTGCTGTCTGGTTTTCTGCAGCACCCAACATTTATTCATTGGCATTTGACTCTATAGGCAAATAGACTTCCATTGTACGACACACAATGGTCAACCATGGAGAGATAAGTGTATCCCACCTCCTGTCTGGAGAAGTCTGTCTCCATGCACGCTACCTCTGAGTGACCTGCTTTTAACTACAAGGACTTACAAATGTAATTTTCAGGATACATACATAAATACTTATATGTTACCTGCACATATATTTCACAATGATTATGATGACCCGTGTGACACATGCTTTCAGTGGTGAACTTACATGACCCCTTTTGGTGAACACAGAGGATACTTGTAAGAATATGTACCCCTGTGCCCTCTGCCAGTGGACATCAAGAGGTCCTTGGGTCACATCATCTTGTATCAATATTTAACTGTATCCCCCTCCTGAAATTAATGGATTCATTTTACATGGAAAGTGGTTGTAGGTGAATTTTGAGGTTGTTATTTGTGTTTATAGGAGAATTTTAGGTACTTATGCCTGTGTCCCAGTGTAACAGGGCGTAGCAGGTCCCCCCTTGGTCCTGCCTCTGCTCTGCTCCAAAAATCACTCAGAGACCTTCTGACTCAGCAGTCTCTAGCGCAGTTTATTTACACAGTGCAAACCCACCACCTCTCACCACATATCGCTGGGGTTTCCAGCCTTAGGGGCTTCTCTTTCTTACAGCCAGGAGGGACGAGCTACCCCTCTCCTTCCACTCTCTGGTTTCTCCTTCCCCCTTTGTTTCCTCCCTCTGAGCCTGTCTATGGCCCCAGGCTAATCAAGCTGGCAGCCTCTGCCAATCAGGCTCAGGTTCCTCGAGTCCGCTCCAATTCACCTCCCTTAATTGGAGCTGGAGTGACACAGGGCTGGCTCAGCAGTTCCTGGTCAGCACCCTGTAACAACCAGTATCACATTAAATAGAACTGGTGGGAAATTATTCAATGAACCATCCTATTTCAAACAGTACTACATTAATGTGCACTCTGGAATTTTCTCTGTGCGCCAGCAGGGTCCATATGGCTAGTTAGTACATGACACTCTGGTGAGCATTAAAATTTACACCCCTGCTGGTATGGACTAAGCCACTGAGTAGACAAGCCTTAAGTTTTGCTCCATGATGTGACTGAACTGTCACTGAAGAGAGAGACAGAGAGAATTTCACTGCATCAAAAATTGAGAATTGCCAGACGTTATCCATGGTTAGACAAAATACAAGATCTTTCCTCTGTCAGTCACTAGGAAACCAAGTTATCCAAGAGGTTTCATGAAGCATCACAAGTTGAATGTTTAACATTGCCAAGATAAAAATGTGAAAGTTTTCCTGCTGTTAATGAGACAGAGGTGAATATAAACAATAAGATGCCTTATAGCTATTTTCAAACAGGAATCAAAGCTGTAATTAAATATAAAGCACTGTCAATGATAGGCCCTTTAATGTAACATAACTCGGTTTCCCTTTCGCTATCAAATACCTTCACCTAGACAAAAGCTGAGTGTGACTGAAAAGCGCAGGAGAAGAAAGAGTTGTGCTGAAGACTTTCTTCTTGTTACTTAAGCATGTCACACAGATTCTGTAGCTCAACAGGAAAACTTTCTTGACTGGAACTTGAGTATGATCTTCTTCCAAAGTGAATGTTAATTCTAGCAACATGAGCACCGTTGACTTGTGTCCTATGAGGCCATTTCTTCTGTAGGCACATAGGGATCCATTGTGACTTAGACTACTCACCAGCACAGTTAGAACTGTTCTTACAATTCCTACACAAGCGCTTCAGACCCTGGACCTGGGCCGTGCACCCATTTACTCCCCTAGCCCAGAGCAAGAGGTCTGAGAGAGTGGTGGGGAGTTTATGAGAGAGGTCAAGAGTGGAAGGCACTTTGGCTTCACTTGATATACTTGATGGCCAGTGTGAGTGAGTCAGCATGGTGTAGGAAGTAGCACTAACTATACTGCTGTCATGGACCAGAAGTACATTACTACATTTACACACATGTTGGAACTAGGAAAAAGCGGACTGTGAAACCTGTGTCTCAGATACACAATGTGTCCTTGAGCTCCTTGTGGGGTGACGTTTATGCACTAATCCTTGGTCAGCCGTGTTGTGCCTAGAGCCAGAATCTAGCCCACACATGCAAATAAAGACGGGGTCCCATCAGAGTGTTAGGAAATAGACTGGAGCAGTGTTGTGCAAAGACCAGGGGCTGTGCCAGTGACAATTATGCATAACTAATTAAATTCAGCCTCAGCCCAGAAGTGGTGCCAATTCTTAAATGGCACAGTAAAATTCTCCACTCACTTACATCATGAGTAAGTGGCTCTTGTGAGAACCCTCTCCAATTTATAAAAATCCCTCTTGAATTGTGGGCACCAGAAATGGACACAGTATTCCAGCAGTAGTCACACCAGTACCAAATACAAAGGTAAAATAACCTCTCTACTCCTACTCAACATTCCTGTTTATCCATCCAAGGATCACATTAGCCCTTTTGGCTGTGACATTGCACTGGGTGCTCAGGTTTAGCTGATTAGCTACCAGGACCCACAAATCTTTTTTCAGTCACTGATTCCCAGGATAGAGTCTCCCATCCTGTAAATACAGCCTATGTTCTTTGTCCTAGATGTACACATTTAGCCATATTAAAGTGTATATTGCTGGCTTGTGCCTATCAGAGACTGAGTTGTGGGCAGTCTGGCCTAGTGGTTGGACGAAGAGTCTGGCCTACCAGTTAGAACTGAATCCAGACAGAGCAGGTCCAGGATCAAAGCCAAGGGTCAGAGCTGTGAGTCAGAGAACAAAGCCTAGACTGAAGTGTTAACCAGAGTCACAACCAGAAGGTGTAGTGGAGAGTCACAGTCAGGATTCAGAAAGCAAAGCCTGAGATGAAGGCTAAGGCAGAGTTGTAGTCAGAGGGTGGAGCTGAGAGTCTGAGCTAGGAGCAGGGCTGTCCCTAGGGGGGTGCGGGGTGTGGGACATAGGAGCCGAGTTTCTAATATGCCAGGGGGTGCTCCCCCCGGCTCTGCGTAGGCCCCTCCCCACTCCACCCCTTCCCCCAAGGCCTCACCTCTGCCCTGCTTCTTCCCACCCCCACTTCATCCCGCTTCTTCCCGCCCCCTCCCCTGAGCGAGCTGCGCCCTCGCTCCTCTCCCCTCCTCCCCCCAGCGCCTCCTGACACCGCAAAACATCTGATCTGCGGCAGGCCGTAGGCGCTGAGGGGGAGCAGGAAGTGCTGATCAGCAGGGCCTTCCGGCGGGCAGGAGGCACTAGGGGAGCGGAAGGATCTGGCAGGAGGGCTCCTCCTTGTCCCCCCCCTCGCCTGCCCGCCTGCCCACCGGCCGCTCGCCTCCTCACCCCACTCACCCGCCCGCCTCCTGCCTCCCTTCCCTGCTCGCCTCCTCACGATTTTATCAAAGCAGGGTCAGGGGAATCACCTCGATTCACCGTACCCAAGGGATGGGTCTGGCTAGGAGTCAGAGGTTGGTCAGGAAGAAGCGGGCTGAGAAAGCAGTGAGCAGCTACTGAACTGCTGCATCTACTGAGCTTAGGTATCAGCCTGCTGACTACTTCATCCAATCATCCAGGTGGCACAGTCAATAAGCGCTTCTGTCAGGGACAGCTGTGTTCTTTGGGTTGTCAGGAGACTGGCTCTGGTGCATGCTAGGCCCCACACCTGCTCGATGATGAGTCCCCATTTACAATTGCATTTTGAGACCTGCCAATTAGCCAGATTTTAATCCATTCGGTGTGTGCCATATTAAATTTTTATATTTCTAGGGTTTTTTAATCAAAATGTCATGTGGTACCAAGTCAAATGCCTCACGTTAGTCTAAGTATATTACATCAATACTATTACCATTATCAACCGAACCTCTAACCTCATAAAAAAAGATATTAAGTTAGTTTCACAGGGTCTATTTTCAACAAACCTATGTTGACTGGCGTTAATTATATTACACTCCTTTAATATTTTATTAATTAAGTCCCATAGCAGCCGTGCCCGCTCCATTATCTTGATGCCATCACTTCAGGACCTGAAAATCCACATATTACAGTGTATTTGTTGGGCCACTTACAGATAGATGCCTCCATCTTTCATGCAAATTGTAATTCAGCAGAAGCTGGTGTGAGGGAGCACTGGGTTTTGTGACTAGTGGTGGAAACACTTCACAATGTTCAGAGTAGTGTTCAGTTTAAATGAGCATGAAAATATTGAGATCCTAATCTTGGACTTTCTTGACAAAGTTGAGCTGGAATGTTCACAGGAAGTTCGGAGGTTTCTGGTACCTTCTGTTTCTAGTTGGGTCAAAAATAACAGGAGAACAGAGAGGCTCTGCTCTTTCGCTGCCAGTCCCAGCTGGGAAGAGGCTCCCAAAAATGTAAAATAATGGGATAAAGGGAGGGAAGATAACCCTACAGTAACCCTCCCAAAGTTCATTTCTGGTTTGGTTCTAGAGCTTGTATAGGTTTGGAGGGTTCTGTTTTATTTCTCAACCAGGTCACCCACACTGAAGCCTAACTGAAAGAATCCTTGTAACACAGGAAGCAAAAGACCTCCTGCTGAATCACCTAGTCGAGGATTTCTCAACCCATGAGTTGCGAGCCACAGTTGGGCCACAAGGGGGCACTGGCTGGGCTGCATTCCACAGGTTAAGAAAAAAAATCTGCAGCCACTAAATCCCACCAGGAACCAGAGCGGGGAGAGAAATAGCAGCTTAATCATTCCCCCTCTCCTTCACCTGCTCTTGCGAGTCTTGCTGCAGCTTTTCATCACCTTCTCACGCCTGTACACTACTCAGTTCCAGGGCAGCAGCCTTCGAGAGTCTTTACTGAAATCCAAGGACGTTATAAAGTACCATTTGCTGAGCAGATGGCTTTCTTGAAATCAATGGGGAGTTCTGCCTGAAAACCAATGGCATGGAATAACCCCATGTGTTGCATTTCCGTCATCCCATCCATGAAGGTCCTGATCTTGCAGTTAGCTTCATGCAGGCAAACTGCTGCGCAAAAGTCAGCAAGACTCCAGATAGGCATGGGAGCCTCCCTTCACAGAACTCATTGTCTTTTTCTCTATCTAAGGTACTACCATGACCAAATTACCGTAGTATGTGAACACCTCACAGTTTTTAAGACTAGGTATTCATCCTCACAACAACTCGGTGAGGTAGGGCAGTATTATTATCCTCATTTTACGGCAGGGGAATTGAATCACAGAGAGATTCAATGACTAACTTAAAGTCACATGGGAAGCCTGTGAGGAGCAGGAAGTTGAAAACAGGCACCCCAAGTCCTAGGCTAGTGGCCTAACCATTGGACCATCCTTTCTTTCTGCAATAGCAAGGCTTAATTTTGTAATTGTAAAAGCAGCATTCTGCTTAGTGTGGACTCTGATCTGTTCTCTGCAATGCTTTTGTTGGGCTTTTTAAACTCTTCATTCCCGTCTTCTTGTTTTAATGTTTAAAAACAATGTTCAAGGCCTTTGGGTTTCAATCCCCAAACACCCTCCAAACCTCACAAAAGCACTGGAAGTACTTCACAACTAACAAAAAACGGTTCTGCAATCAGAATAAATCAAATTATAGCTTTCCCTTCATAACAGTGGTGTTCACCTTCTTCCCAACTAATTATTGCCTATGTGGCTTATAGCGCTGTGTTCTGAAAAGTCCTCCAGAACCACAGAGTTTCTGTGAAGTAACATAACACACGCATTGCAGTCTGGTTTGACTGATTGATTGACGAACCCCACTGCAGTGTATATAGTGCTGTGCTAAATGTTATATATGCCCTTAGTGGGTAATTTCAGGAAATTATGAAAATGCAGTTCTTTTAAAAGGTTTGGTAATGTAAGTCAAAGAGACACTTAACAGACCCAGTGCTGATTAGTGTGGGTGACCACAGTATACTGGAGTCTTTGATATTTCTTGGCTTTTTCTTGGTTTCCCTGAGGCCCTTTGGACAAAGCAAGAAAGATGGCTGAGACACCCTTGGCCTTCTGGGAGACTCAGTGACATTTAAAGGCTGCTGGGGCCTATTCTGCTAATATCTAAACTAATTAAAATCAAATCATAATTGTAGGAGCTTGTTCACTGGAATTCTAATAAGCCTTGCAGCAGTACACACTGAATGTTGCTACGCTAAAGGCTGTCTTCATTATGTGAGAACAATATTTTGCTATGCGGAGAATTGTTCCCAATGATTTTTCTTAAGCTTACAACCAGACTTCTTATATAAGTAGTGTCATTCCAAATGTAAGATGAAGACTTATTTCAATGTGTCTCCATTGAACTCATTTTTACTGTCTCATGTCAGAGGATTTTCAGCCCATATCTACAATCCTAATTCTCACTGGGCCAGATTGTGATGCTCTTACTCATGCTGAATAGTTCCTTACTCCACAGAGAGCTTCACTACAGTAAGCAGGACAGCTCAGGGAGGAAGGTATTGGTTACTTGGAAAAAGGATAGATCAGTGGTTAGGGCCACAGTCTAGGAGTCAGGAGACCTGGGTTCACTTTCTTCCGCCACTGCGGACTTCCTGTGCAACCCTGGGCAAGTCACTTAGGCCTGGATGCACAGAAGTAGCTAGGTCTGTCACAATGCCTAGAAAATCATTGGGGTTCACAATGCCTGAGTTAGGTGCTCAGGCTCCCTGTACAATGAATGGGGAGAGCTAGGTGCCTTAGACAGTAATTCACAAAAAACAATATGTTAGGCCTAGGTAGCCGATGGCAGATGCTGACCACGGTGGTGTGTGCTAAGCCCCGCCCCACTCCTGGAGATAGACACCTATCTCCACTAGCCATTCTCAGAATGAACCCTCGCTGTTTTAACAAGAAGGGAACAGGGGTATCAGACCTCCCACTTACCCTTTAGCCCCGTGGCTAGGGTACTCAGCTGTAATGTGGGAGATCCCCCAGTTCAAGGATCCCCTCCATCTGACAGAGAGAAGGGATTTAAACAGGGATCTGCTACCTCTCAGTTGAGTGCTCTTGCCATTGGGGTGGCCAAACTGTGGCTCGTGAGCCGTATGTGTCTCTTTTAAAGTTAAAGTTCAGCTTATGGAGCCCCTCATGCCTCCCCCACATTTTCTACCTACCAGACTGGGGGTGGGGGGTCCCTCAGGGCTACTACCCTACGGCAGTGTGGTGGGGCTATGGGCTTCTGCCCAGTGGGGACGGGGGTCCAGGGGCTTCAGCATACCTGCTGGGGCTGAGGGCTTTAGCAGGAATGCTTAGGTGCTGGAACTAAGGGTGCTGGGGGTGCTGCCATACCCCCTGGCTTGAAGTGGTTTCCATCATATACAGAATTTACAGTTTGGCTTGATGGCTCTCAGCACCCCCATTATATAAATTGTTCCAGCACCCCTTGCAGGAGTGGGGCTGAAGCCCCGAGCCCTGGCAGGTGCCTGCCACTGGGTTGAAGCCATGAGACCCTCCTCCCCGCAGGGCAGAAGACCCTAGACTCATCACCCTGCCACAAGGGTGAAGCCCTGAGTCCCAGCAGGCATGACTGGCTCTTAAACTTTTGAAGATTATCATATGTGGCTCACGGTCAGTAAGTTTGGCCACCGCTGGGCTATAGGATATTCAGATGTGTGTGTGTGTGTGTGGGGGGGGGGGGCACTCTCAGTCTCTCCTGTGGAAGCTGTTTCACTCTGTATAAGTAACTAAAAAATCTTGAGTGCAGCGGCGCCGGCTCCTGGGTCTCCCACATCCTGGGTGAGTACTCTAACTACCAGGCTATGGAGTCATTCTCATGTTTATGCTTGTCTTCTCACTCTTGCTCTCTCTGGCCCAGCCAATGCTAATTATGAAGTGTGCTGACCATGTGGGTGCTGAGCCTAGCAGCCTGCTAGGCAAGATTGAGAGCTGAGGGCTTCTTAATGAGGCTTTGATCCCTAAGCACCCATCACTCTTAATCAGGTGGCAGGGCTACTCATTAAGACCAGGGCTTTCAAAAGCCTGCTCCTAAGCGACCAGAGGAGCTAGCGAACAGGAGCGACTAACAGGGGAGTTTTGCGAGGGACTTTACAGGGGGAGCATGAGAGGGGGCTACATACACTTAACGTCTTTAAACATAAGACAAAAAAGCACCCCCTGATAAAAAGAAAACAATAACAAAGGAACCAGCTGCAGAAGTAAAAAGAGAATGCAGGCAGAAGTCCAGCAGCAGAGTGGGGGGCTACCCTCTTTATTGCACCCAATGCAGCATGTATAATTACCTGCCCTATGGGAAGGTGGCATATGTGTGCATTCAGTGCAAGGAGTTCCTGGCCCTCAGAGACTGTGTACGGGCTTTGGAGACCAGGGTAGCTGAGCTGGAGGAGCTAAGGGAGACAGAGAGGCACACAGATGAGACATTCCGGAACACAGTAGAACAGTCCCATCCCCGATCTGACAGCCTCTGTGCTGTTGAGGTGGATGAAAGCCTCAGGGAAGGAGAACATACAACTGGAGCAGAGGGAAACGATCCCATAGTTGGGACTCTCCTTCCAGATGATGTTGTGGTATCCTCTCTCACTGAGGGAGGGAGTTCTCCAGGGGAGGGAACTCCAGTTATTAGGAAGAGACAGATATTAGTAATGGGTGATTCAATCATTAGAAACATAGATAGCTGGGTTTGCAATGACTGGGAGAACCACATGGTGACTTGCCTGCCTGGTGCGAAGGTTATGGATCTCTCAAGACATCTAGATACACTTATGTGCAGTGCTGGAGAAGAGCCAGTGGTTGTGGTATATGTAGGTACCAATGACATAGGGAAGGATAGGAGGTGTTGTGAAGATAAATGCATTAAAGATTGTTAGGTGTTCAGCTACTATGGTAATGGGGGTTAGATAAGTACTCAAGATAGAATCTGGTCCACAAATAGTCCCAGTGACTTCAGTGGTATGACTTGTGTGAATAAGTGCACGCCAATGTAAGGGCTGCACAATCAAACCCTATGGTCATGATAGGGTTAACTGGGTTACCCAGAGTGTTATGGGATGGAGTCATGCTCCCTCCCTTACTTCCTCTGTGCAGTTATGATTCAGGTATATAAAGCAGCAAATTCCCAGCCTGCAGATCTATAAGTAGACTTCTTTTTGTTTCAGTTAGTGGCCCTTTACAAAAAAACCTTAAAATTATTTCTTTAATAAATCATATATTAGTGGAAAACATTACCTGGGCTGGAAGTACCAGGGTTTTTTTTGCAAAGTGCTACTAGTGTTATACGATGGAAGGTGTTTTAAGTTCAAAAATCATCTGTAAAACCTAATATCTATTTAAAGTGCCATTCATAAAATCATAGAAGATTAGGTTTGGAAGAGAGCTCAGGAGGTCATCTAGTCCAACCTTCTGCTCAAAGCAGGACCAACCCAAATAAATCATCCCAGCCAGGGCTTTGTCAAGCCGGGTCTTAAAAACCCAGTCCAGTGCTTCACCACCCTTCTAGTGAAATAGTTTTTCCTAATATCCAACCTAGACCACCCCCACTGCAACTTGAGACCATTGCTTCTTGTTCTGTCATCTGCCACCACTGAGAACAGCCTAGCTCCATCCTCTTTGGAACCCCCTTTCAGGTAGTTGAAGACTGCTATCAAATCCCCCCTCACTCTTCTTTTCTGAAGACTAAACAATCCCAGTTCCCTCAGCCTCTTCTCAAAAGTCATGTGCCCCAGCGCCCTAATAATTTTCGTTGCCCTCCACTGAATTTTCTCCAATTTGTCCACATCCATCCTTTCTGTAATGGGGGGCCCAGAACTGGATGCAATACTCCACATGTGGCCTCACCAGTGCTGAATAGAGCGGAATAATCACTCCCTCGATCTGCTGGCAATGCTCCTACTAATGCAGCCCAATATGCCATTAGCCTTCTTGGCAACAAGGGCATACTGTTGACTCATATCCAGCTCCTTGTCCATTGTAATCCCCATGTCCTTCTCCTCAGAACTGCTGCTTAGCCAGCTGGTCCCAAGCCTGTAGCGGTGCATGGGATTCTTCTGCCCTAAGTGCAGGACTCTGCACTTGTCCTTGTTGAATCTCATCAGATTTCTTTTGGCCCAATCCTCCAATTTGTCTAGGTTACTCTGGACCCTATCTCTACACTCCAGCGTATCTATCTCTCCCCCCAAATTAGTGTCATCCGCTAACTTGCTGAGGGTGCAGTCCATCCCATCATCCAGATCATTAATGAAGATGTTGAACAAAACCGAACCCAGGACCTACCCCTCGAGCACTCCGCTTGATACCGGCTGCCAACTAGACATTGAGCCATTGATCACTATCCGTTGAATCCGACTATCTAGCCAGCTTTCTATCCACCTTATAGTCCATTCATCCAGCCTATACTTCTTTAACTTGCTGGCAAGAATACTATGGGAGACTGTATCAGAAACTTTGCTAAAGTCAAGGTATATCATGTCCACTGCTTTCCCCACAGCCACAGAGACTGTTATCTCATCTTAGAAGGCAATTAGGTTGGTCAGGCATGACTTGCCCTTGGTGAATCCATGTTGACTGTTCCTGATCATCATACTTTCCTCCAAGTGCTTCAAAATGGATTCCTTGAGGACCTGCTCCATGATTTTTCTGGGTACTGAGGTGAGGCTGGCCATCTGTAGTTCCCCGGATACTCCTTCTTCCCCTTTCTAAAGATGAGAACTATATTTGCCTTTTTCCAACCATCAGGGGCCTCCCCTGATTGCCGTGAGTTTTCAAAGACAATGGCTCTGTAATCACATCAGCCAGTTCTTTCAGCACCCTCAGATGCATTGCATCCAGCTCCATGGACTAGTGCATGTTCAACTTTTCTAAATAGTCTTTAACCTGTTCTTTCACCACTGAGGGCTGCTCACCTCCTCCCCATACTGTGCTGCCCACTGCAGCAGTCTGGGAGCTGACCTTGTCTGTGAAGACCGAGGCCAAAAAAGCATTGAGTATTTCAGCTTTTTCCACATCATCTGTCATTAGTTGCCTTCCCCATTCAGTAAGGGTCCCACACTTTCCCTGACCTTCTTGTTGCTAGTTAATTGAATAACTATAAAGCACGTGAAAAGAAGCACAATGGAATGAGAAGATTTCTTTTATGTTGTCCAAGGGGGACAAGAAGTAACAGAATGAAATTAGGAATAGTAAAATACAGGCTAATGGACCTTGATAGAAATGCAAGGATCTTTTGCTGACTCAGTCTAAGGTCAGCTGCTGGTACTCTGCATTGAGAGGCAGAAGGTTTTTTTGCCTACTCGCCATGATGTTAGATCAGCTGAATTCTCCAAGCTCCAAAACAGGAACATAAAGGGAACTGAGCCTTTGTTTGCAGCAGAGGAAATTAGTGACAGGGACAGAGGAGGCCCTGAGGGAATATCCCTTGGAATAGCCAAGCTCAGGAGAAAGCTTAGTCCTGAGACTTACATTTTGGTGCTATTTAAGTTAACAATAAAAGCAAACCACATGAACTTGGGCCATGCCCATGTAAGTAGATTTTGTTTGGAGCAGAATGGAGTTCAGGAACATGCTGGTCCCTTATGGTGGGATTTTCAGAAGTGCTGAGCATTGGCCTAAATCTGTAACTCTGCTCTTACTGAAGTCAGTGGGAGTTTGGTCATTGGCTTCCTACTGGGAGCAGAGTTAGGCCCATGCTGAGCTCCTTAAATGATTGT
The DNA here is from genome assembly GCF_015237465.2 of Chelonia mydas. NCBI lineage: Eukaryota > Metazoa > Chordata > Testudines > Cheloniidae > Chelonia > Chelonia mydas. Next base: position 12,111,923 of record NC_057851.1, read on the forward strand.
TTGAACCCTGAGTGAAGAATTGGGAAGAAGGTTTAAGATGAATTACTAAGGTTTATGAGCCGACTCTGGTAAGGAATAGAAGTTCTGGAACAGCCTTCCAAGGGGAGCAGTGGGAGCAAAAAATCTAACTGGCTTTGAGACTGAGCCCGCTTGATAAGTTCATGGAGGGGATGGTATGATAGGACTGCCTGCGATGGCATGTGGTCCACTGGTGACTGCCAGTAGCAAAAATCCCCAGCTGCTGAAGATGGGACACTATATGGGGAATGATCTGAATTACTACAGAGAATTCTTTCCCAGGTGTCTGTCTTGTGAGTCTTGCCCACATGATCAGGGTCTAACTGATTGCCAGGTTGGGGTCGGGAAGGAATTTTCCCCCAGGTCAGATTGATTGAGACCCTGGAGGTTTTTCAGCAGCATGGGGCACAGGTCACTTGAAAGTTTTAACGAGTGTTAATGGTGAATTCTAGGTAACTTTAAGCCTTTAAACCATGATCTAAGGACTTCAGTAACTCAGCCAGAGGCTAGGGGTCTATTTCGGAAGTGGGTGAAGTTCTGTGGCCTGCAATGTGAAGGAGGTCAGACTAGATGATCACGATAGTCCCTTCAGATCTTAAAGTCTATGAGTGTGTGAGTTGAATGAAAGTTTTATGACTGCTGATCAAGCACGCACTTGTAGGCTCTTTTCTGAAGTTTACCAATTCCCTTTTTAAAACCACGTATTCAGTGTAGCTGTAACTGTCTAATGAAATACTTACGTAGGATAAGTAAGACCTTCTCTACTGATAAAAGATAAACTTAAAAAATCTGATGTTGATGTATTAATAATTAATCATCTTTTTCACTAATGCCAATAAGATGTCCACATCCACCCCTTTGTAAAATCACATTGAAGGTTACCAAGTAAAATTATTATTACTGTGCTATGAGTAACTGTTCTTATTCACTGGGGATTAAATCCTGTCCTATAATTTTGAAGTCAGTGTTTTGTGACTCGGGAGATCATAAAGGGTTCTATGTACGTTTTCCCCATTCAGCTTTTCCAGCTAGACCAAATGGTGTGCATTTTTATGGATGGGAATTCTATTGCAATAATATGCCTTTGCTGACATTACATTTTGAATATATCTTTATTAGGCTGCATTTTAATTTCATTCGGTATGTTCTCATTAAGAACTGTTTGCTCCCTCAGGCATTTTTTCAAGCTAACTTTTAATCTATCTATTGTCTCTCAAGGCCGTAAAAGGTAAAGCCTATTTGAATTTTTATATAGAAATCTGCAAGATATTTTCCGATAGAACTTCAGGCATGGATATACCTGCTTTCACAGGATACAGTCTATTTTCCCTATCCAAGCCAATAAATATGAAATAAATTAACTAACACGTATTAATGTGAATGTTTTTTGGAAGACAAACTGCTTTCTTCAAAAAATAAATTTTCTGCAATTGCATTTTATTGTGGGTTATTGCTCATGAAGCATCTCTCTACCTATTTGTACTGCTAAGATCCTGTTATCCAAATATTGGACGACAATTCAAAGTAACAGAAAATGCACCCAAAGGGACTACTATTTTCTCCATCTCCCCACATCACCATCTCCCCCTCCACGCAGCTCTTTTCCTTTATCTATTATGTCATCTTAGTATTTCATTAATCTTTTCAAGATGACTACAAAGGGTGGATGTATGATCATATGAAGAAATGGTATCATTGACTAGGGATGCTTTGTGGGATAGCATGACATTGCCAGGATGTATAGTAGTGATGGGAGTTATACCGGTTATAAAAATGTTCCAAGGTTGCTTATTATTTGCATTATGGTAGCACTTAAGCTAGGGGCTCCACTGTGCTAGCCACTATAGACACAAAGAATAAGAGAGAGGCCCTACCCCAAAGAGCTTACAATCTAAGACAAAATAGGCAAAAGATGGGAGATAAAACGAGGCACAGAGACTTTTCTAATATGAAAAGCAGGTTAGTGGTTATGATGAAGCAAGAATCCAGATCTCCTGTCTTCCACTCCAGTGCCTTATTCACTAGACCAGACTGACTCGCTGATCATCTGTATATTCCCAAACCTGAGCCCCAGTCCTAAAATCTGATTCAAGTCATGGCTGTTCTTCATAAACACAGGTGTCTGCTTGTAGATTCATAGAGTCTAAGGCTAGAAGGGACCACTGTATAACGCAGGGCATAGAACTTCCCCAAAATAATCCCAAGAGACCATCTATAAGCAAAACGTCCAATCTTGATTTAAAAAATTGTCAGTGATGGAGAATCCACCACAACCATTGGTAAACTGTTCCAATGGTTTATTACTCTCCCCATTAAATATGTATTCCTTATGTCCAGTCTGAATGTGTCTATCTTCACCTTCCAGCCATTGGATCATGTTATACCTTTCTCTGTTAGATTGAAGAGCCCATTATGAAATAGTTGTTCCCCATGAATGTACTTATAGTCTGTGATCAAGTCACCTCTTAACCTTCTCTTTGTTAAGCAAAATAGACTCAACAGTCTCAAGCACTATAAGGCATGTTTTCTAATCCTTTAATCCTTCTCATGGTTCTTCTCTGACCCCGCTGCAATTTATCAGCATCCTTCTTGAATTGTGGGCAGCAGAACTGGACACAGTATTCCAGCAGCAGTCACACCAGTGCCAAATACTGAGGGAAAATAACCTCTCTACTCCTACTTGAGATTCCCATTTATGTATCCCAGCCTCACATTAGCTCTTTGGCCAAAGCATCCCACTGGGAGCTCGAGTTCAGCTGATTATTCACTGATTATGGCCCCCAAATCTTTTTCAGAGTCAACTGTATGAGCAACTTGTAGGATCTGGGTTTAATAGGATCATTCAGCGCTGAGAAAGGACTCCTGGAATGTGTCGACAGTTCCTGACTGGTCTACAGATAAGCTATTGTGAAAGAACTATTGCTTTAATTCGGCATTATTTGTTTTGAGGAGTTTTGTGCTACCTTCAGCAAAAACAAAAAGAAAAAATCCTCTGTAAAATAGGTCAGCAGTCATAACCTCAACCAGACTGGCAGCTCAAGGCAGGCTCAGCCTTTGCAGGTAGCTGCACATTTAAAACACTAGTTGTTCGATGCCCAAAATGTTTGTTTTAAGCTCTACCAATTATTATTCCAGACACGTTAGACCTCATCAATATAGCATGCGAATGGCTAACAAGGAAACCTTTTAATTGTGAGTAATTGTGCCTGTCTTAATTATTCTCTGCTTGTGTATGTGTGTGTGCGTGTGTGTGTTTGTGTCTGAGCGTGTATAATTTATATATATATACATATATATATATATATACAATACAAATTCACCCCTTTTCTTTTTCATGGCATTTTACTGATGTGAAATGACTTCTCATTCATCTTTACAATTAGCATTGATTCCCCCTGCAAGGGCCTGATCCTGTAATTGTTACTGAGGTGAACAGTCCTGCACTGGAATAGTTCTGTGGAAGTCAATGGTGCTGCTTGGGTGCGTACAGATGACTGCCATGAGAAAGCACTGCAGAACTGAGCCTGAGGCATGCAGACAGGGCAGGCTGCAGTGAGTGAAACGATGAGGCAAGAGAGATGCCATTCAAAAAGTTAGTCAAATGTTGGTGAGTTTTTAACTTTCATAGGATTAGTTCCCACCTTATTAAAAGATATTTTAAGAGTCCCACATTATCCGTATAATGGACTAGATACTCACAAGAGTTGGAGAAATTTTAAAAAACACTAACACGAAGCCACTTATGCAGTGTGCAGAGCACCAATAATTTGCATGAGTTTACGCAGGAATATACTGGAGTTGGGAAGGGGGTGAATGCATGTCCTGCCATCCCCTCCTATCCACCTTCATTCATCAAGTCCTCTCAGCATTCATAGATCCAGATGGTTGCAGACATGGAGAAGCAGTATAGACAGTGCCTTAGCAGAGTGCCTCCTGCCCCAAGTTTCCTCCTGCCCCCTAGCTGATGCAGTGGGCGCTCACCATACATGTGTAGTCTGTCATCTGCCCCTAGGTCCACATGCCAGTTGTCAGATCAGCTCGCTGATGCCACCACCTCCCCTAAATGACAAATTAGCACAGAGGTGATTTGAGGAGCAGCATTTTTGCCAATATACATGAAGCAAGAGGAACATGGGGGGAGGGGGAAGGGTCACGCATGATGATATTTAGGCCTGTCAGGACTAAAGCTGGGTGTAAAATGGTTTCTCATCCGTGAAATTTTTTGAGATTTGGGACAAAACCTCAAAATCATGAAATTTTCATGAACCAAAAATAAAAATTAAAAAATCCGGTTTGGGTCACTTGAAATGCTTTCGCAAAAAGAAAAGGAGTACTTGTGGCACCTTAGAGACTAACAAATTTATTTGAGCATAAGCTTTCACTTTTGTAGCTCATGAAAGCTTATGTTCAAATAAATTTGTTAGTCTCTAAGGTGCCACAAGTACTCCTTTTCTTTTTGAAATGTTTTGGTTTGGTTTTGTCTTATTTTTTTTTTTACATTATTTTTATGATATTTGTCTTAAATTCTAAGCAGTACATTGTTTTGAACTAGAAAACTGGACTTTTTTACTTAGAAAATGTCATTTTGACCATTTCAAAACTTTTTTCAACATAAAAGCATCCATCAAAACTGACCCTTTCCCACAAAAACTTTTGGCGTTGGCAAACTGGCATTTTTGGACAAAGAAAAGTTACATTGAAAAGTTCCCGATCAGTTCTAATCAGGATCCAGAGATTAGCACCAGTTACTGGCAAATAGCAGCAGCATGTTTGAAACTACATGGAATTTAAGATGAGAAGATATACGCACAGATGCAGGCTCAGAGCAGAATGTTCAGAGGCAGGAACTGCAGGTTAGCTGGCCGGCTCCCCACTAATATCCCACAATGCCCCTAATTACTGATTCATATATGAACTGTACATTGAACATCAGTAGCCACAAGAGTCATGATGATACAGAAAAACATGATTAATAAATAATACTAAAAAAAATGCAGGTGGAAGAAGCAGCAGCCGAGTAGGACAGACCGTGCAATCTGATCCCCTAGTCTGACTATTGGAAATGGGTAATAGTCAATGTATTACTGAATCTTAAGTGTATACTCCAAGATAGTGAAACTGCACATTCATGCATTAAGCACATGCCCCAAGTACACACTGGATAGGCAGCTGCGCACCACACAGTTACTTCGGTTAGACATTACCTGTGCTACATGCAATGGCTGAGATTCTGTCCTGTACCTTCTGGGGGTGCAGTCCAGGGGTAGGAGACAAAGATACCTTTAAGCCTCTCTAATTCTGAAATGCTTTATGGCCAAAATGGCCCCCAATGTAACATAGGCAGCTCAGTGGACTGGAGAAGATGGACTGCTACCGAAAGTGGCCAAAGTGATCCCCTGCATGCGGCTTCTCCGGCAGTTGAACACCATGCTTAGAATCCAAAGGTTGTGCATATACCTTGGAGGTCAAACCAGCTAGCCGCATACTTTGAATAGTGGGCTCCCACACGTTCTCTGTACTCACTCTGACACTCATCAACATCTACACGAGTGATACACCTGAAATGATAGTGCAGAAATTTGCGTTTGCTGATGATTTGGCACTTGCAGCTCAGACCCATTGTTTTAAAGAACTTGAAGTGACCCTTACCTCTGACTTAAGATCATGGAGGAGTACTTTCAAAAGTGGCGGCTGAGACCAAATCTGAGCAAATTGGTTGTCTCTATTTTCCGCCTTGACAACAGAACTACACAAAACCTCTAATTGTTGAGTTTTGTGGTGAAACTGTGCATTCTGATCCAAAGCCAACATATCTCAGTGTCATTCATGAGTGCACACTCACCTTTCATGACCACCTTAAGAAAGTAGCCTCCAGGGCCAATAACACCGGAAATCACAAAAATCATTAAGGACCACATGCACCCACTTCATGTCTCTAGATCTGGCCAGGGAATGGCAAAGTGTCTGGATCTCATCTAGCGATCCAAGCAAGCACGTTGTCACTGACCCAATAAACCACTCTCCCAGTTTTGACCTGCCACACAAACTTTAAACCACACAGAACCATGTCTGAGCAAACCATGGAAGATGAGGCTATTTGATGCACAAATGGAAAATCAAAGACTCCCTTTCATGCGACTGCAATGAGAACATCCAAACCATCAAACGCATCATAACACAGTGCCCCAAATAGGAATTCAAAGGTGAAATGGATGAGATCCACAACATCACAGAGGAGATCTTGACATGGCTTATAGACCTACCACCACATCTATAAAAATGTTGCTCTGCAAAAGCCATATGTGTGAGATGGAGTTCAGTGGATTGTTTTAGGATATGGGAGCCTCTCTAGGGTTACCTGTGGCTTGTGGCACAAGGTGGAATACCCATAGCTGTTTGTTCTGTGGACCCACTCCCTCTTGTCCCTGATGCCTTCTCCTGCCCCTGGCTCCATTCATGACATTCTCCCTAAACCTAGGTTTGTGTGTGGGCCAGTGTCCGGCTGCCTATGATGGTCTAACACAGTACCTGCAGCAGAGGAGTTCCCACATGTGCAACTTTTGTGGGCTGAATATAGCCCCTATGCCCTGCTGGAGCCAGGGTTAGAATCCTTCCCTATGTTCAGACATGAATCCAAAACTGGATATAATAATTTCACTTCTCCTTTAAAATATACCCTTATTAAATAATCTTGTCTCCTTTCAATAATTCTTGCCCTCCTTCTAGGACTGAAGGGAATACATTTTTTTCTTTAATAAAGGTAAGCTTCAACTTTAACAACATACACACATTAAACCAATCTCACCAGAGCAAAACTGTATTTAAATGCATAGTTGACACCATGGCTTGAACCTAAAACCTCAGCGATAAAGGCTGGAGTGGCTACTAATCAAGCTAATGGACCAATTCCTCTAGCTACAAGAAGTGGCAGATGCATAAACCTCTTTGGATCAGCTACTAGATGAAGACATGTAACACACATGAACAGTAGGTTACAAATCACACAGTAAACCATCCTCAATATTGTTAAACTACCTAGGTACTGCAGTGATGGGTGCAATGGAAATGCAGAGATAGATAAAAGGCTTCTGCTAACCTTCCTGCCCACTTGGGTAAGAGCAACGAATCAGGGAATCAGAAGACATATTACGTAGCTTCAACCATTTGACTTCCACCATGTGACCAAACTCACCTTGAAGTTCAAAATGCACCATGAAAACCTGTCGCAGATTTTTGTAGATTTCGAGGTGGTGTAAAAATGTCAAGCTCAATTTTCATTGAGGTGACATACAGCATACTCCCTGTTTCCAGAAAGGCAACATCAAATTGGAGCTATGCTGATTTCCACCAGCTGAGGGTCTGGCCCTGTTTGTTCTTGATTTCTCACTGAATAAATTGACACAATTCTATCAGTGGCAGAGTCTGGGATAGAATCTAGGAGTCCTGCTTCACAATCCTCTCCTCAGGACACAAAACTTGTCCTTCTGCAACTGCTGTATGTTTTCTCTTCTGTACTGTGCGGGGGAAAATATCCCTCTTAGGAATTCTTACATGTAAATGGGTAAGGAGCTTCAGTCTCTCTCGAGCGCTATACATTTTTAAATTTATTAATTATTATTCCTATTCAGACCTTGTTCATAAGATTATTCACTTGATTACTCTCTAATGTTATTAACACTGCGCTGGCATAGGTTATCCTTTTGGAGGCTTCAGTCATGTTGTATTACTAAAGAGTTCAAAAAAAATCTCCCTACTTGCTACACTTGCCTTCTCTCCTGGTGCTGTAACACGGATGGATATGAGACTCTTCTCTGAAGTGGTAAGTTTTTGTGTTGCCTTGACAGCTTACATGGTACTGTAGCAATTGCATTGGTGAGTGACCCCACAGTGAAATGGTTAGTCACTGCTGACTGTTATTAGCAGTAGGTTCATCAATTCCTGAAGTCAGGATAACTGCAATTTCACAAGCTTGATGTATTTTGACAGCTACCAGGTAAGCTTCTAAATGTTCTACTAATTGCATAAAATACTGTGGGGACTTGGGGCATGCAATACCATTGTATATATTCCACCACTGAGAGTTACAGTTCGGTTGTTAATAGTGTGTCATATCCATAATGTAATAATAAAAAGATTGTTATAGAAAATACAGCTGCGAAGTACAGAGGAAAAAATTGGCACCTGATAGGATATTATTGATTGTGTGGCCTTGGATTTTTACACTCTTCGAAGACAAAACAATAGCTAAAGCCATAATCAGCAAAAAGGCCTCAGTACTGAAATGTTTGGCTTTTACTGCTTCACTGAACATTATCTGTAGCTCTCCAATCTGTCTCACTTTGAGGGACATCACTCCTTTCAAACCTCCAATTTACCTGTATCCTACACAAATTTTGTGTGCCCTTTGTTTATTGTTGAAAATTATTTACCTGAGAAATAACTGGGGGGAGTGGTAAATAATGAAGAGGACAGGTGACTAACACAGAGCAATCTGGATCACTTGATAAGCTGGGTGCAAGCAAACAATGCGTGCTTTTATATGGCTAAATATAAATGGATACCTCCACAAACAAAGAAAGTAGTCCATACTTACACAATGGAGGACTCTAGCCAGGGGAGCAGTGACTTGGGAGTCATGGTGGATAAACTGAAAAAGACTTGGGAGTCATGGTGGATAATCAGCTGAACATGAGCTCCCAGTGTGAAGTGTGGGCACAAGAACTAATGCAATCCTGGGATACGTAAATGGGAATCTTGAGTAAGAGTAGAGCAGTTATTTTACCACTCTTTTTGGCACCGGTGCAACCACTGTCGGAATACTGCATCCGGGTCTGGTCTCTACAATTCAAGAAAGACGTTCATAAATTGGAGAGGGTTCAGAAAAGAGCGTGAAAAGGATTAAAGGATTAGAAAAAAAATGCCTTATATTGAAAGACTCAAGGAGCTCAATTTAGTTAATTTAACAAAGAGAAAATTAAGGGGTGACTTGATCACAGTCTATAAGTGACTACATGGGGGAACAAATATTTGATAATGGGCTCTTTAGTCTAGCAAAGAAAGATATAACACAGTCCAACGGCTGGAAGGTGAAGCTAGACAAATTCAGACTGGAAATAAGGTATCATTTTTAACGTTAAGCGTAATTAACTATTGGAGCAATTTATGAAGGGTCAGGGTGGATTCTCCATCACTGATTATTTAAATCAATATTGGATGGGTTTTTTTTCTAACAGATATGCTCTAGGAATTATTTTGGGGAAGTTCTATGGTCTGTGTTATACAGGTCAGACTAGAAGAACACAATGGTCTCTTCTGGGTTTGAAATCTATGAACCGAGGTTATAGAAAGAGTGATTTACACTAAAGGAATGATCCCACAGCCTTTAAGTTTCTTGCTCCAAGGATACTTTCATGTGCCTTTGTCATGCTTTGTGTGTCCCATATTTGGCAGGTACAGAGGTATGATCCTAACCTCTTTTCTGCAAACATGGCTGAAGTTTTCATAAGAACAGGCTATCTCATGAGATTTCAGGTTCTTCCCGCTTAGAGCCAGACCAGAAAAAAGCATTTGAACCACCCCACCCCCATCTTGGCATTATTAATTGACTCCCCTTTATGGGTCTTGTTGGCATCAGGAAAAGTTCATAGGAACACGAAACGAAATAGGGAAAAACATGTTTCCAGTTAGCCCAACTCTTCTGAAGCAACGAACAAATATGGGCAGAATTATGCATCCTGACTTGAGTCAGCTTCCGATGATGTGAGCTGTAGCTCACGAAAGCTTATGCTCAAATAAATTGGTTAGTCTCTAAGGTGTCACAAGTACTCCTTTTCTTTTATTCCAACTGGTTCATTTATCTCTAGTTGACTGCAAAGTCCTCCTTCAGAAGGTCCCAGGCACTGCTGCTTACCTGCCGTAGCTGGTAAGCAGCACTCCCTCCTACCCCCAGCCCCAGGGATCCCTTCAAGTTCTATTCTTTGACCACCTCAAGTTCCAACTTCATGCCCTTGCCTTCAAGGCCCTGCACAACTGCAGATTGGTCAGCAGTATGGATCTTGTTTCTTAGCATGTCTCCCACAGCTCCACAATAATGTCAGCCTTGATATATGCACAGGAATATTGCCTCTACTTCTCACCTCTGATAAAGTGCTGCTCTGTGCCAGGAGGTAGATGAGTGAGTGTAAAGCAGCCAGTACTCGTCTGCCTTTCCTCTACTGCCTGCCTTGCTTTACTACACTCAGAGGCACAATGAGGGCAAAGGAGACAGCAGGCAAAGCCAAGACAAGGAGTTTGTTTGCCAACCTTCTCTTGATACTGATTGTGTACTGAGGGTGGTAAGCTAAGCTGGCCCATAGACCATAAGTAAACCTTCAATTTGGCCCTCTCAACCCAGTAAGTAAAATACCCTGATATACAGCCTGATCCAACCCCTCTGAAGCCAATGATATTTCAATGCGAGCTGGATCTTGACCCAAGACTGTAAGAGTTGATCCCAAAAGGTGCTGAGCACTCTGGCCTTGTTCCAGGGAAAGCACTTAGGACCATTGATAGAGCTGGTCAGAAAATATTAATAGATTCCTCGGCCACAAGGGATCATTGTGATCATCTAGTCTCACCTCCTGTATAACACAGGCCATAGAACGTTCCCAAAATCATTCCCAGAGCAGATGTTTTAGAAAAAATCCAACCTTGATTTTAAAATTGTCAGTGCAGGAGAATACAACTTGACCCTTGGTAAACAGAGCTTTCATCAACGCAACTTTCTGTCAGAAAATGTTGTTCTGACAAAACTTAGTATTTTAAAGAAATTATCTCAATTTTGATTAAATTTCATTTAAAAATTGCTATTTTTTCAGAAACATCAATTTCAGTTTTTCGTTTTAAATGACTTTCTGTTATGCACTTTACATTGTGTAATATTTTTAAAAATAAAAATGGTCCAAATCAAAATGAATTTTTTGAAATTTATCAAAACAAAACATTTTGATTGATTTGAAACAATTATTTTGGGAAGTTCATTTCATGAACAATTTTGAAATTCTGGCTTTTCATCCAGACAAAGGATGATTTTCCCACCCATACCTTAAAAATCTGATTTTTTCCATCCTGTGAAAAATGTTTTTTCCCAACTAGCTCTCATATTTTGACATGTAAAGATGCCAATGTGTACATAGTGGGATTTTCTTTAAAAGGCTTAGATGCTTTTGAAAATCCCAGTACGTTCCTATTTGCATCTGTAGGCACCTAAATACCTTTGTAAACCTGGCTCTTAATTATATGCTTAACTTTAACTCTATGAGAATTCTGTTAACTTCAAGGGGATTAACCACACACCTAAAGTTAGGGATGTGCTTAAGTACCTTGAGGAATCAGGGCATGAGGAAATCATCATCGTCATCATCATGTTCCTATTATGCCTCTGGAGTTTAGGGCAGTGACGAAGATCCTCCACTCCTGTCTGTTTCTGGCAGGTCTTTCAATGGTTCCTCAGCTGTGCCCCAAGTTTTTCAGCTTGGCTTCCACAGCTCTTCACCATGTGTTTTCGGGCGGCCTCATTTTCGCTTGGTGATGGAATCAGTTTCCATCCAAAGCACGTGGCCAATCCATCTCCAACGCCTCTTGGCAATGATGGTGCTCAGTTCCTTTTGGCTGCACTGTGTCTATAGATCTTGGTTTGAGATTGTAGAGTGCCTAGAACAGTGTAATTGCTACATAGATGGAAAATAATTTATCATTGTTGTTATATTTTATCAGTACAAACCTCTGGAGACTGGGGAAATCTGGCTCCAAATAAATTACAATTTATTTCAGAGTGCAATATTTCTTTCACATAGAAAATCTGTGTTGCCTGTTGGAAATGGCAACATTTCCCATTTAAAAAAATCACAAATTCTCACAAACATGTACCAAAAAGTCAGTTTTCACAAGCTGAAATTGACAGTTTCCCATACTTTTATCTTTGGTTAGTCGTTCTCAGCATTCTTTTGCATTCTTTGGCACTAAGCAAACAAATGCTCACAGATTCTTCTTTTCTTTTCTTTTCTTTTCTTTTCTTTTCTTTTCTTTTCTTTTCTTTTCTTTTCTTTCCTTTCCTTTTCTTTTCTTTTCTTAAATATGACTCTTATTGAAAAACACTGCTTAACTACTCCAAAACCATTTTGGTCATATTCCAAAACCCAAGTGGTGCATGAAGAAGAATCTTTAAGTTTTATATTTTAAAAATAATTGGATCTTTCTAATCCTAGGTGGACCTATCCCATGTGTTAGCTGGCAGAACTAAGTAAATAACCCTCTTTTGTATTTGCATTTTAGTTTTCTTTTAACGATTCTCAGTATAGGATTTCATACAGAGAACACTTTTTTATATATAAATAGATGTCACTCTAGCTGTCATTTCAAAGATCTGTGATTGAATTTCTGAATGTCTAGGAGAAATGTTAAAAGTGGCACGAAGTGAGGCAAATGATTTGACTATTGTTTCAAGTGGTTTTCATTTAAATGCATACTGAAGAAATTATTCAATAATAACAATACTGAACATTTCTATAGTGCTTTAAATCTCCAAAGTGCCTGTACAAACATTAATTAATTCAAATAAAGTCCACAACTTTTAGATTAAAAATATTAACCTTACAGAAGTGACTATATTTGTGTCTGTGGATACTCAGCTCTCTTGGAGTAGACACATGCACAGAGGATACAGTTATTTGTCAGTCCTCTAATAAGAAACAGAAGTGATGTCTGTCACACATTCCAGTAAACACATTAACTAAACAAAATTGGGCCCCAAAATGTTTACTCGCATACTCTAATTAAATGTGACTTACTGTAGCTGAGTTTTCTATGAATTAAACAAAAAAAAATCCATGCCCTCTCCTCCCTCTGCTGTAGCTCTCTGTGCAGTGGGAAAAGCTTTAAACTAAAGACTGATCCTGGCCCTGACAAGGTGCATTTTTTCCTCGTAGACGTGACTTGCAGTAGAAGCTGATGTGAGAGTTTGTCATGGCTGTTTTGACAGTCCGGTCATCCTAATCCTGGGATCTGGTCCCTGTGGTTTGTCAATTATCCTACTAACCCTACAGCGAGAGGAACACTCAAGGCACTGAACTGTCATCCAATAACCAAGAAATAATGTCAGCCACCAGTGAGTGGGGAGTGAGAGAGAGAGGGATGCTTTTGACAACAGAGCAGTGTGGATCGTTTCAGCATTTGTTTTATTTATAGGCATTCATAACAAATTAGTTATATCTCACTGTAAGGCTTCACTAAACTTCCTGGGTCCAGACCAGCATACACAGATAAGCTGAGGGGGGAGTGTGGGCCAGTGATTAGATCACGGCCCTGGGTTAAAAGTTCTATTTCCAGCTTCCCCCACTCACCTCCGGTGACCTTGAACTTGTTACTTAACCTGTCTGTGCTGCAGTTCCCTGTGTAAAGCGAGGATAAAAACATACATTTTAGGAATGTTGTGAGCCTTAATCAATTAATGCTTGTAAAGTGCTTTGAGATCATTGGGCAGAAGTTTGAACAGAAGTGCAAATTATGCAGAGGTTCTACATAAATGCCAAGTGACTTTGCGGGCAGGGGAGAATTTGGCTGCAGAAGACAAGTGAGACCAGCGAACGCAATAAGAGGATTTACACCAGTTTCTAAATTTGCGGGCCTGATTCTGCTCTTATTTACAGCAGCCTAAATCTATTCTAACATCACTGGCTTCTCTGGAGTTATTCTGGATGTTAATGAGTTCAGACTCCGGAACACATCTTCAACAGCTACATATCCGCATTGCTCCGTTGAAATCTGTGGGGCTGTGCTGATTTAGACCAGCTGAGGATCTGGAACTCTAGCTCCAAATCTTTCTTTCTTTCTTTCCATGACTAAAGTATTTCTGATCTGTTGAGGCAGGTTCCCCCCGCCCCCTGCCACTGGTTTCAGCTACAGATTTATCCCCACCATGTTTCAATGAAAGAATACAAAAGAATAAAAACAAATAGAATGCAAAGCTTTATTTTATTCCTAAATGGGCATCAGAACAGCTAACAGGACCGGATGATGCTCCAGGGGACTGGTGATGGTCCATGGGACCTTTCACCTTAAGGCCACTAGTTCAAATGTAGTACTAAATCAGCATTGACTGGTAGGTGCTATTCATTACCATTGGACTGCATTGCAGAGGAGTGTATGAAATGAGGCTGACTCCATTTATTCCCTAGTAGACATCTTGCCCACATTAGGAAAACTTCCATCGCAATCAGCCCTAGTTTAATTGGACACCTTGTTTCCAGTCTTGGCAGAGAGACCTCTTAAGTTTGGAATTTAAACACACAAATAAAAGAAAGAACATAGTAGCTGCAGACAACGACAATCCTTCCTTTATTATAAGAACTCAGACTTCAGATGTCTGCTACCAAACCATAGGTTTTAAGAAAGTCTGTTAAACTGGGCAACCCCTGCTATGCAAAGCCATTCAGAATGCTGAGAGGTAAAAAGTTCAAAGATTGAATGGGCGCAGAGACTGAAGTGTTATCTAAAGAGCTTTGAAGAACAGGGCAATGTGATGGAGGCGGGGGAATTTGTGCTGTTCTGTGGACGGAGGACCTATTTAATTTCATATGTATTATTCCAAAGCTATCAGTGCCATCATAAGAACAAACAATATTCGTTCCCCACTCATTCCCCACTTATCAGAAAACTTCCTCCCATGCACCCCCACCAAAACTATACTGAAACATACACCTCAGGAAAGCCTGGGAAAATATATGAGCTTTGCAGAATACCTGGAAGGTTACCACACCTGGGTTTAGGTATATTAAAGGGTAAGTGAGTTCTAGAATCCAGGACTCTTCAAAAAGTGTCGCCTGTCAGCCTCCTCCCATTAGATGAATTATGATGCTTTTGGCCCAGGTACCTCAGGAACAGTAGTCTTGGTACACAACAAGGAGAGAGGTGGTTTTTAAAGTAGCCAGGACCCAACCACTTAGTCACAAACTCCAACCACAACCTTAAACCCCACCTGGAAATCAACTGGACATGAAGAAAGAACACAGGAGCAATGTTGTGTTATGGGAATACCACTTAAGAATTGAGTTACGTTTTAAACCAGCTGCTATTCCTGAAGTCTGTGGAAGTGGTGGCCTCATGCAAAGTGCATTGCAGCTTTGCAGTAATCCAGCCATGTTAGCAATAAAGGCCGGGATACAACTGATAAAGTCCTTATTGCCTTTCACTTCATAATAATTTCCTATGTTCAGCAAACATCAAGCTATTAAACTCTAATAAAGACTACATAGAGATATATAGATACAAAGCACAAGGTGGTAGGTATATTCTCATGTAAAGATACATGCAACATAATGGGATGAACACATTACTTGTAAATGGTGAGTTATTCAGGTAATCCCAAATGAGTGCCACTAAAATCTTTATTACACATCACACAATCAGGCATTCTGTGTATGACACATTTTTCATGAAATACTAATTTAGGGAAGTTTTATTGGTAGACATTTATGTATCCTGCTTCCTGTAAATCCAGATTCCCTTGGCCATTATTGTTTCAAAGGGAGTTGAGTGGCTAAATCCCCTTAACCCAAGTGATTTACAGTCATAAAGGAAGCCTGCAGCAGACCCAGGAATAAAACCCAGATCTCTCAACCAGTGCCTTAGCCACAAGACCATCCTCCCTCTCTCTATCACTGACTCAGAACTGAATAATACCCATCTTGGGCCTCAGGCCAGTGTATTCAAAGGGGATAAGATTGGCGTTTAACTGAGGGAGGAGAAGTAAGAGGCATTTACCTAGTTGGTTGCTTTTTCTTTTTAAAATGGAAGCTTACTGAAGCTACTCAGGTAGGTTTGGAATGTTAGTTGTTGTCCTCGGTAGGTGAATTAATGGCCAAGGTGCAGATGAGCTGGCTGAGGATGTGTGATAAATGCAATTTATCACATGGCTCATGCCACTTAGGTGATTATATATAAATATATAATATTTCAGAACTGTTATTCCTTAAACAGTGGGTCCTTTAAACAATTTACAGGAAAGTTAGATTATCAATGAGAAACTTTAAACCTCTAAGGCTGCTACTTGACAATTTGTCACTCAACTTCAGCAAAACTATAGGGGAAAAGCGCAATGAATTAATGAATAGCAACAAATCCCCATGACAACATGTTACTTCATTAAAATTTTATCAGCATTCTTCCTAAGGAAAGCATGCCTTCTGTTGTATGCTGAGTTTCTTCTACAGTGTTTTACAGACAATTCTTAGCATTCTGGTGCTTCAAAATTAGTTCCTGTGGAGAGTGAGCTACACACAGAGTCTAGCTTGTGTCACACATTGGTCTCCTGGGTGCCATGATGAAGTTTTGCCTACATCTTTTTGTGTATCTCATGGCTTAAACATTAATCAAGCATTTCCCAATTGCTTTCT
Source organism: Chelonia mydas (assembly GCF_015237465.2). Classification (NCBI taxonomy): domain Eukaryota; kingdom Metazoa; phylum Chordata; order Testudines; family Cheloniidae; genus Chelonia; species Chelonia mydas. The sequence goes on from NC_057851.1 coordinate 12,128,371, forward strand.
TTGAGAATAGGTTAATTAGCTGCAAATGCATCCCCGTGTTAATTTTAAGCAAATGCATTAAACCACATTTCATAAATATTTTTCTAGCATCCAAGTGAAAGCATTAAAAGGAAAATCTCCTCTGTGCTTTTGTTGGGGCTACTTTATTCTGCTGTCTTAGATTGAGGATATGGAACACACAGCTGTAGCAGTTTGGTATCTTTCTGGAGTCTTGGGTAAATAAAAGAATCATAGAATCATAGAATATCAGGGTTGGAAGGGACCTCTGGAGGTCATCTAGTCCAACCCCCTGCCCAGAGCAGGACCAATCCCCAACTAAATCATCCCAGCCAGGGCTTTGTCAAGCCTGACCTTAAAAACTTCTAAGGAAGGGGATTCCACCACCTCCCTAGGTAACACATTCCAGTGTTTCACCACCCTCCTACTGAAAAAGTTTTTCCTAATATCCAACCTAAATCTCCCCCGCTGCAACTTGAGACCATTACTCCTTGTCCTGTCATCTGCTATCACTGAGAATAGTCTAGATCCATCCTCTTTGGATCCACCTTTCAGGTAGTTAAAAGCAGCTATCAAATCCCCCCTCATTCTTCTCTTCCGTAGACTAAACAATCCCAGTTCCCTCAACCTCTCCTCATAAGTCATGTGTTCCAGACCCCTAAACATTTTTGTTGCCCTTCGCTGGACTCTCTCCAATTTCTCCACACCCTTCTTGTAGTGTGGGGCCCAAAACTGGACACAGTACTCCAGATGAGGCCTACCAATGTCGAATAGAGGGGAATGATCACGTCCCTCGATCTGCTGGCAATGCCCCTACTTATACACCCCAAAATGCCATTGGCCTTCTTGGCAACAAGGGCACACTGTTGACTCGTATCCAGCTTCTCGTCCACTGTCACCCCTAGGTCCTTCTCTGCAGAACTGCTGCCTAGCCATTCGGTCCCTAGTCTGTAGCGGTGCATTGGATTCTTCCGTCCCAAGTGCAGGACTCTGCACTTGTCCTTGTTGAACCTCATCAGATTTCTTTTGGCCCAATCCTCCAATTTGTCTAGGTCCCTCTGTATCCTATCCCTACCCTCCAGCGTATCTACCTCTCCTCCCAGTTTAGTGTCATCCACAAACTTGCTGAGGGTGCAATCCACACCATCCTCCAGATCATTTATGAAGATATTGAACAAAACCGGCCCCAGGACCGACCCTTGGGGCACTCCACTAGATACCGGCTGCCAACTAGACATGGAGCCATTGATCACTACCCGTTGAGCCCGACAATCTAGCCAACTTTCTACCCACCTTGTAGTGCATCCATCCAGCCCATACTTCTTTAACTTGCTGACAAGAATACTGTGGGAGACCGTGTCAAAACCTTTGCTAAAGTCAAGGAATAACACATCCACTGCTTTCCCTTCATCCACAGAACCAGTTATCTCATCATAGAAGGCAATTAGATTAGTCAGGCATGACTTTCCCTTGGTGAATCCATGCTGACTGTTCCTGATCACCTTCCTCTTGTCTAAGTGCTTCAGAATTGATTCCTTGAGGACATGCTCCATGATTTTTCCGGGGACTGAGGTGAGGCTGACCGGCCTGTAGTTCCCAGGATCCTCCTTCTTCTCTTTTTTAAAGATTGGCACTACATTAGCCTTTTTCCAGTCTTCCGGAACTTCCCCTGATCGCCATGAGTTTTCAAAGATAATGGCCAATGGCTCTGCAATCACATCCGCCAATTCCTTTAGCACTCTCGGATGCAACGCATCTGGCCCCATGGACTTGTGCACGTCCAGTTTTTCTAAATAGTCCCAAACCACTTCTTCCTTCACAGAGGGCTGGCCACCTCCTCCCCATGCTGTGCTGCCCAGTGCAGCAGTCTGGGAGCTGACCTTGTTAGTGAAGACAGAGGCAAAAAAAGAATTGAGTACATTAGCTTTTTCCACATCCTCTGTCACTAGGTTGCCTCCCTCATTCAGTAAGGGGCCCACACTTTCCTTGGCTTTCTTCTTGTTGCCAACATACCTGAAGAAACCCTTCTTGTTACTCTTAACATCCCTCGCTAGCTGCAACTCCAGGTGTGATTTAGCCTTCCTGATTTCATTCCTACATGCCCGAGCAATATTTATATACTCATCCCTGCTCATTTGTCCAATCTTCCACTTCTTGTAAGCATCTTTTTTGTGTTTAAGATCAGCAAGGATTTCACTGTTAAGCCAAGCTGGTGGCCTGCCATATTTACCATTCTTTCTACACATCGGGATGGTTTGTCCCTGTAACCACAATAAGGATTCTTTAAAATACAGCCAGCTCTCCTGGACTCCTTTCCCCCTCATGTTATTCTCCCAGGGGATCCTGCCCATCAATTCCCAGAGGGAGTCAAAGTCTGCTTTTCTGAAGTCCAGGGTCCGTATTCTGCTGCTTTCCTTTCCTCCTTGTGTCAGGATCCTGAACTCGACCATCTCATGGTCACTGCCTCCCAGGTTCCCATCCACTTTTGCGTCCCCTACTAATTCTTCCCGGTTTGTGAGCAGCAAGTCAAGAAGAGCTCCGCCCCTAGTTGGTTCCTCCAGCACTTGCACCAGGAAATTGTCCCCTATAGTTTCCAAAAACTTCCTGGATTGTCTGTGCACCGCTGTATTGCTTTCCCAGCAGATATCAGGATGATTGAAGTCGCCCATGAGAACCAGGGTGTGCGATCTAGTAGCTTCTGCGAGTTGCCGGAAGAAAGCCTCGTCCACCTCATCCCCCTGGTCCGGTGGTCTATAGCAGACACCCACCACGACATCACCCTTGTTGCTCACGCCTCTAAACTTAATCCAGAGACTCTCAGGTTTTTCTGCAGTTTCATACTTGAGCTCTGAGCAGTCATACTGCTCCCTTACATACAGTGCAACTCCCCCACCTTTTCTGGCCTCCCTGTCCTTCCTGAACAGTTTATACCCATCCATGACAGTACTCCAGGCATGCGAGTTATCCCACCAAGTCTCTGTTATTCCAATCACATCATAATTCCCTGACTTTGCCAGGACCTCCAGTTCTCCCTGCTTGTTTCCCAGGCTTTGTGCATTTGTATATAGGCACTTGAGATAACCCGCTGATCGCCCCTCATTCTCAGTATGAGGCAGGAGCCCTCTCCTCTCACACGCTCCTGCTCGTGCTTCCTCCCGGTATCCCACTTCCCCACTTACCTCAGGGCTTTGGTCTCCTTCCCCCGGTGAACCTAGTTTAAAGCCCTCCTCACTAGGTTAGCCAGCCTGCTCGTGAAGATGCTCTTCCCTCTCTTCGTTAGGTGGAGCCCATCTCTGCCTAGCACTCCTCCTTTTTGGAACACCATCCCATGGTCGAAGAATCCAAAGCCTTCTCTCCGACACCACCTGCATAGAGCTACCAGCTATCATGGATCTCTCAATACAAGCTTTAAATTTGCTACCCCAAAACAATTCACTGAACCAGAAACTCTATAGTATTTGCTTTTTGAAATTCAAATTGTTTTAAAGAAGAAAGCAGTCCATGTGCTAGGAAAAGCCAAAATTCCCTACAGAAATCCACACAGCCAACCCCAGAACCAGTAAACTGGTCAATCTGTATCAATGGGAGCTCTGTGCAGGGAAAGCAGGATATTATTATTAGATTATTTATTATTGTGTTATGGTGGTTCTAAGAGGCATAAAATCAGATTCAGGCCCCATGTGCTAGGCACTGTATAGACACATAACAAGAGAGAATCCCTGCACTAAAGTCTGTATAACTAGACAAGACAAAGGTTGCAGGAAAGGAAATATACTTATCTTAAATTTACATATGGGGACTAAGGTACAGTGAGATTAAGTGAGTTGCCCAAGATCACAAAGGAAGCCCAAGGTAGAACCGAGAATTAAACCCCATCTAATGACTTAATTGCAACAGCAACATGTCTCTCAATATTGCCGCCAAAGCCCACTGTGGAGATCCAAGAGCTTTGGCCTCCCTGCCCGGGGAAGTGGGGCTTTGGCTTTGGCCATCCCACTCAGGGTGGTGGGGATCAGGCTTTGGCTCAGGCTTCAGTCCTCCCTCCTAGGGTCGTGTAGTCATTTTCGTTGTCAGAAGGGGCTCATGGTGCAATGAAGTTTGAGAACCCGTTCTAGGGGCAAATGCATGCAGAGTGAATGACAGTACTCTACAGAGCAAAAATGATATTCATTGGGAATGGTCGCAGTCACCTCTCCAGTTGTAGATGGAAAAAAATTGCTCTTAGTCATGGGCACTAGCTGATCATCTAGCAGCAGCCTTGGGTCCAAGTTACACACCTGTGATACCAAATACAGTTGCACTCCCTCAGTCAAGTGTGTTGATGTAATCCCTGCCAGTTCCTCTAGTTGCTTACCCAGCCTACCAGCATTACCTTGGCTTATCTGGATTGAAACTCTGCTAGCTTGCCCTCTGGTGGTCCCCAATCATAAGTAGACATTGAGTCATCCAACACAATATATACCGAGCAACTTAAGCAACTCCATAACATTTCTGTAAAATCCTTTCCTTCTATGGCTCCCTCTTGCCCTGTCTTATCTATCCCGGCACATACCGGGCCTGATTCTCCACTGCTTTACACCTTGTTTAGTCATTTGCACCTGTGCAAAGTGTGTGTAAAATGGTACTGTTCTGGTCTCATAGGTGCTGGAACTAGGCATGCGGGGTGTGTGCATGCTTGAAGTGGTTTCCATTATATACAGGGTTTACAGTTTGGTTCAGTGGGTCTCAGCACCCTACTATAAAAATTGTTCCAGCACCCCGTCTGATCTGACCAATTTTCATGCATATAAATAACTACAAGGTGCAGGGTAGTGGACAGTTGGGCTATGTTTATTTGATGTGCATGGGGCTGTATGCAGGGACCAGTGACACTTTATACAATATATTTAGAACATAAGCTCCTTGAAACACACCGTGTGTCTTCCTCTGGGTTTGTAAAGTGCCTGGCATTCTTTGGACACAATGGCAACACAAGAGTAATACATGATGACTATTATATCATAACTGTCATTATCTTTAACCAAAGCCTAATGCATTGTGTGTTATTCCTGGAGAAACCTGAGGAAATTCTCCCTTGGATATTTCCTTTCTTCTTTTCTTTTCTTCTCCCATTTCTGAAGACTTCAATAGCTTGTGAATTAGAAACCAAGGGGAGGTGGCTTTGAGCAGGGTTCAAATAAAGCTGTCATGGGGAGCATGCAGTGCTATTTAAGTTGCCTTCTGAACTCTGCCTGCCTGTCTCCGTCCTGTAGTCTTTGTGAGGCAGCACTTGTAAAAGACGAGTCATGCCAATCAACCTCTGCAGGTGGTCTTTTTAGTTCCAGATGTTGACAACAGGTATTTACTTTTATTTCCCATATTCCATACTACAAAGGCAGGTGGTTGATTACAGCACTGACCTCCATGAAGCTGGATTACTGTCGCTGGCTCAAGAATGATTTTTCATGTCACCCTCTCTAGCGTTCGCATTTCCCGTTCCAACGCAACTTACAAAAGGGCAGCCTATGTTTTGGGAACCTTAAAATTCAACCTGCTGTTTGGAGAATGTCCTGTCCTCCAGGGTGAATCCCACTGAGTAACAGTGAGCTGCTGTTTAGACAAACAAGGCATCTCTTTTCTTCAGGAGGGGTGGAATTATAAGGCTACAGGGCTATTCATCGGGGGTGGGGGGGGAATCAATGGGCCAGATCTTCAGGTCATGTAAATCAGCATAGCTCCATTGACTTCACTGATTTACATCAGCTATGGAGATGTCCCATTATGTCAACTGTAAAACAATTCCTTTGTCTCAGAAATTAATACTATCCTTTCTTTGTGGAACAGACTTAGATGTGTTCGGTGAACAGGTGCTAAACAGGCCTTAGATGGCAAATCATGCCACCATTTTTTGATTTGTCCCAGAAGTTTGTGTCTTCAGGCTCCCAGGATTTATGTTGTTAACAAACACAGGCCCCAACTGAGCAGAATACTTAAGTATATGCCTCATTTTAAGGACATGAGCCATCCCACTGAAGTCAATGGCTCCGATTCAAGACAGCAATTCTATTCAAGAAAGCACTTGAGTGCATTTTAAACTTCAAGCATGTGCTTAAATCCTATTAACTCAGTGGGATTTAAACACATGCTTAAAATTAGGTGTGTGCTTGAATGCTTTCCTGAATCAGCACCAGTGAATTTACTCATGTGCCTAAAGATAGGCATGTACATAAACACCTTGATGCGTGGAGAGACAAGGTGGGCCAGGTAATATCTTTTATTTGGCCAAATTGTGTTGGTGAGAGAGAGAAGCTTTCAAGCAACACCAAGCTCTTCTTCAGGTCTGGGAAATGTATTCTGAGTGTCACAGCTAAACGCAAGCTGAAACAGATTGTTTAGCATAAGTAGTTAGCACATATTGTAAGGGACCATTCTAGGTAAAGTGGCCTGTTAACACCTCTGCAGTCATAGGACAAAAAGAGGGGGTTAGTGGGTTACAGATTGATGTAATAACCCATAAATCCAGTCTCTCTGGGCAGTCCATGATTTTTAGGGCAGGTCTACACTTAAAACGCTGCATCCGTGTAGCCGTGCAGTTTAAGTGAAGACGCTCCCATGCCAATGGGAGAGAGCTTTCCCATCAGTGTAAATAATCCACCTCCCTGAGAGGTGATAGCTATGTCGACAAGAGAATCTCTCCCATTGACATAGCGCTGTCTACCCGGGGGGTTAAGGTCAATCTAACTGCATCGCTCAGGGGTGTGTATTTTTCATACCCCTGAGCAACGTAGTTATTCCGAGATAGGTCTGTAGTGAAGAAATGGCCTTAGTGTCTAGCAGAGTTATGAATTTAAGCTCCCAAGCTCATCTTTTGAACGTGTTGTGCAGGTTTCCTTTGAGGATGAGGACTGATAGGTCAAACATAGAGTGAGCATTTTATAAAAAAGTGTTCACCCACAGCTGATAGGGCATTTTTGCCTTTTATCATTTTCCTGTGTGAGTTCATTCAAGAGCTTCATGATTATCTGGTTTTACCCACATAGTTGTCATTGGGGCATGTAGTGCACTGGATGAGGCACACCACATGTCATGATAGGCATGTGCAGGATCCACGGACCTTGAGAAGTTTGTTGTGTGGGAGATGTGTCTGCAGGTTTTGCATCTGTTGTTCTGGCAGTTCTGGTGCTGCTTTGAGTTGGTGTATCCTGGTCTGTGGGGAGCTTGCTTCTGGTGATGACCTTGGAGAGGCTCGTGGGTTGTTTGAGGGCCAGAAGGGGGGTTCATGAAAGATTTATTTCAGGAGGGGGTCCCCATCAAGGATGGGTTGTAGTTGTTGATGATATCCTGTGTGGGTTCCAGTGTGGGGTGGTAGCTGACAACTAGGGGTGTGTGGTCACAGCGGGTTTCATGTCTGTATGGAAGCAGGTCTCTCAAGGTATTTGGGTGCCCCATTCCATGATGCAATCTATTTCTTTGGTGGAGTGTTCTTGTGTGGTGAAGGCAGTTTTAATTGCGTTAAGGTATTGAGGCCATTATAATAAACAAAACTATATTGGGAAATTATTGATCTTCACAGGAGTCTGCCATTTTATTTAAGAAATGGATTCATTGTTTGTAGAAATTACGCAAACTCTAATGAGATGCCTCCAAGGAATCTATCTGATCATGGCTAGGTGATATTATTTATTGACTTATATTAGAAAAGAAAGTGATTCAGAACCATAGCTAGCCTATGTAATTACATGTTCTTATTACTCTTTTCCTCATCCTCCTTCCATCCTGCTTCTATTGTTTGTTACGCTCCTTTCTTGTGTTGTGTGTTGTGTTGTGTGTGACTAATTTATGAGCACCTTATGGTCTTATAGAGCACCTAACCCTCATCTTCTATATTTCTCAGTCATCATCAACATGTACCATTTACTTTGTTTCTTGTCTCAGTTCAGCATATATGCTATAGTGTGTCCCCTCCCAGAAACTCGAGGCATCACAGAATCTGAGTACTGTGCTATATCCATGATTAATTCCTCCTTACAGGAATCCATTCACATTTCTTTGGGACACGCAGTCACATGGAGCCAGCTTGGCAGACTTCATGCTTGCTCAGTTCTGGTGTTGAGGTGGAAATCGGATAATTTCATACCTCAGGTGTCTCAAACAGTTGAACCCTTGGCTTCTTCCTCTGACTATCTTAGGGTTTTCTATAGCACCAATCACCTTAATATCTCAACCATGAAAAGCACCTCTCTAAAGGGACTCCAAAGCTCCCTGATTCCTGAGGTCTGCTCTGCTTTGGAGCAGAAGGGCTCAAGCTTTTGCTGCTGGAAGGGAGAGCACCTCACTCAATTACCTCTTCCAAGTCTGCTCCTCCAGGAGTCACTTTTATTTTTCCAGCTGACACTCTGTATAAAGGTCTCAGCTATGAGTGTCTTGTGCAGAGCATCCACTCCCAAGAACTTTTGGAGCTAAGCTGGGGTGTCTTTTTATGATTGAGTTAGTTACATATATATATTTAGCCATTGCTAAATGTGCATCCACCACCAGCTGACACAAGGCATCACAGCAGAATACATCAGCTGAGACACTCCAAACTACTTTTCTCCAAACTGCTGCTAAAAGCATATGGTTAATTGGAATCCACCAAAGGCAAATCGAAGCACAGGAGTCCTGAAGCATTTGTGCACAGGAAACCTAAACCACTTTAGAAAGAAATCCATGAAGGAGAAAGGAACAATATCAGGGGATGATGAAGAAAGCAGTTGGATGATGAAAAAAAAAATGGTGGAAGAACCGGAGAAACATAATGAAGGATGAATCGATTAGTGAATTCTCCCATAATAATCTCAGCTAAACTGATCCTATTCATGTACTATACTCTAAGGGCATTCTCCGCCAAAAAATTAAAAAGCCTGCGCACAATATTTTAAAATTCTGCAAATTTTATTTGTCAAATAAATGTGGAGGCTCCAGCCTGGCATTGGGGAGTACAGGCCCCTGGTTGCAGAGGTGGGAGATCACTGTGCAGCTCCCCTTCAGGACATTGACTCAGCAGTGAGGCTGCACCCAACTCTGACACAGCACAAGGACTGGGCCTGCCCCAGAAATACCACAGCCCCGCCCTCCTGTGCCAGGTGTACCGGGTGTGGGCAGGCAGGCTCAACAAGGGAGGATCCAAGTGTGGAGGGGCTTAGTGTGGGGGCAATCCAGGTGTGGATTGAGAGGGTTCTGTGTGAGCAATCTGGGTGCGGGTGGCTCAGTGGGGGATCCAGGTGAGGGAGGGATCTGGATGCACAGGGGCTTGTTGAGGGGTTCTGGGTGCAACAGTAATTGGACTGTGCAGGGGGGGTCCAGGTGAAGACGGTTGGAGCTCTGCAAGAGGGAGTCTGGGTGTAGGGGGGGATAGAACTCAGCAGGGGGATCTGGGTGTGGGAGGGCTCAGTGTGAGGGCTCAAGGTATGGGGGCAGTGGGGCTCAGTGGGGTGGGGTTCCAGGTGCAGCTGGTTGGGGCTTGGTAGTGGGGGATCCGGGTATGGGTGGCTCGTCAGGGTGGTCCAGGTGCAGGGGGAGTGGGGCTCGTCAAGAACGGTTCTGAGTACGAAGTGGGTGAGGCTTGGTGGGAGGGTTTGAGTAGGAAGGGGTCTGGATGCATGGGGGTTGGGCGGATGGGGGAGCAGCTCCCTGTACAGTGATCCCTCCCCCTGCAACTGAGGAGCAATGGGTGCAGGAAGCGCAGGGGGCAGGGAGTTTGCAGAGCTTCCTACAGCCAAGGGAGAAATCTGGAGGTGGATTTGACCTGGCCCCAGATGCCATGCAGGGGAAGAGGAAGTCCCATCCTCCCCAACCCAGCCAGGACTAGCAGCTGAGCCCAGCGCAGGATAGGAGCCACCAGCTGGGTCTTCCCTAGTCCTGATCTCTGTCCCACAGTGATTTACCTCTCTGCTGGCTGCCCTGGGCATCCGAAACATACTGCTGAGGGGATGGTCACATGACCCCTCTTGTGGCTTCCCATTGCTTCCCCATCAGAAAGTCATTTTTCTGCAGGGAAGCAAAGACATCTCGTGGGACATAAATTCTGCGCATGTGCAGTGGAGCAGAATTCCCCCAGGAGTAACTATAGAGTAACAGGCCAGATCCTCAGCTGGTGTAAGTCAGCATTACTCCAGCGATTTCAAAGGAGCTTTGTCCATTCACACCAGGAGAGGATCTCATGCAATGTTTTGAAATTGAAGACATAGGGCCTAATCCTTAAATTCTTCCCTAGGCCTCCCAAAAGGTAGGGGATGTTTAGTCTGTGGAAGATCTGAGGTAGGACTTCTGGATCAGGACCACAGAAAGAATGTAACATGCAGTATACCACACATGGTCCCATCAGGTATGTTAGAATACAATCTCAGAAGTTTCACAGGACCACTCATTAATTCCCCCACACAGGGGCCACAGTCAAATCAGCCAAAGGGAGCTGGATTCAGTTCCCTTCAGAATCCACCAGGAAGAGGCAAAGGAGGGAGCAATGGAAGTTGAACCAAATCCAGAATTTGAAGCTGGGTCTCCATAAACTGCCACAGAAGTGCTAGGCTGCCCCACGATTTAACCTAATCTACCTAAGGATCAGATTGTGCATTCCCTACTAGCCCTGAGTATGCAGCAGCAAATAGTTGCAATGTCCCAGGAGGAGATTGGAGGCCGAATTGTGACTCAGAGAGTCACTGGTTCCCCTATGACTCCAGGGGAAGTAATCTGCACCAGCCCTTTTCCTGGCAGATTAAATCCTGCCGCCTGCCAGCTCAGCTGCATTGGCCAGCACACTAGGAGGGACAGAGTGAAGGCTCTACATACTCTCCTCCACTTGCCACCCCATTCCCTGCCTATCTGTGCAGAAGTGGGAGAAGCAGCTCTGCTGAAGCTACTCCCATCCCTGTTGTGCAACCTGGATAGCCCATGCCAAGACCTACATTAATTACTGAAGTGGCTGATGTCCACACTGCTCTCCTTCTGTCGGTGGGTGCATATCCTCAGCAGGAGCGCCTCCACTGATTGAAGAGGGGCAGTGTGGGGGGCTGACAGCCAGGGTTCTCAGCTCCATGCAGCTCCCTACCAGGAGCCCAGCTGCCCCTCGGGGGCTACTTGCCTCCCCATTCCCATCTGGGAGCAGGGAGAAAGCCACCCGGGGCTTCTCACCTCCAACAGGGAGACCCGCACCTGGAATCTGGTTGGCTGACGTGCTCCTGGCGGGGAGCCATGACCCGTGACCTGAGGGGCAGCAGGGCTCCCCATGGGAAGTGGGGAGCCTAGGCAGCAGCCCAAGCTGGGAGCCTGGGTGGCAGCCTGGCTTGGAGCGGAGACCTGGCAGCAGCGGGGCTGGGGAGCTGGGAGGCAGGTTTCTAGTCAATTTCAAGGCAGAGCCCTGAAATTGACAAGACAGACAGCAGTTGATGTAAGGAACAGAATCTACACAGATGCCAAGTCACCATAACTACACCAACATAAGCCCTATACCTCTTGTGGAGGTGGGGTTATTACATCAGTGGAGTAGGGCACTTACATGGACCTGAGCAAGGCTGTAGTGTAGACTCTGACATACTTAGGTCCATATAAGCTGCCTTATGATGACCTAACTCTGTAGTGTAGACCAAGCCTAATATACCCTTTTCCCTCTGCATGGTCATACAGGGGATTCTTGCCCAAATTTTTCATATTATGCCCATCACTCCAGTTTCTGAGCCCCTGAAATTAGTCCTAGAATTACAGGTACCTTTAATTTTTCAATATAGAAGCATATGGCCATTTTACAGCTAGCCAAAATATTGCAGAGCTCTTCTTTTCCTTAATGTAATGCTTCTCTGTTGACAACCTGTGAAGGAAAAGAAATCATTGAAATGGTGGGCAATAGGTGCACACACAGAAAAGCTGTCTCTAAAATGGAAAAACTGTTTTGACTTTTTGCATTTTATTCTCAAAGAGAGGTCTTTTATCGACTCCAGCTCAGTACCTTGGAGAGATGGATGATGTCTTGAAAAAGGCTTTTAAACCCAGAGGTTGGCTTCTTCCCCTCCCCCTTCTCCGCCCCCCCTCCCCCCCCCCCCCCCGCAAGTCTTTGTAAACATTTTTCTCTCTCTGAGTAATGCACTTAATTGTGGGAACTTCCAGCTCTTTTATAATTTCCAACTATTTTGAATCTAAAACTCACTTTTGGGGGGGGGGGGGTAGTTACAGATATGGAAGAAATGCACAACAAAAAGATGTAATTTCTTTTTAGCAGGGTTGGTTTCCTGACAATAAGAACAATTTCAAAAGCTTTCTGTTGTGCATTGTTTACAGGGAAAAAGGAAATGACCCATATCCTGTCCTTTTCAGGTTTCCTTTTCCTTGGTGGTGTGTGTTGTAGGTAAAATACATGCTTTATTGTAAAAGGGAGTGGGGGAGGGAATGATTATATTCCTAATTTGTATAAGAAAAATCAATTCCCCTTTCATTTACCCAGGTCTGAATTCAGGATTCCTTCTTCCACCTGCAACCGCTGATGAGGGCTCAAAAAACAGTACAACAGGGAATATAACCATGGTTTCTGAGCACAGATTTGGGCCCTGATCCTGCAGATGCATAGACATATTTATAACTTTATTTCCATGGACTACTCATGAGAGTACAGTTGTGTACGCACATAAGTGTTTACAGGACTGAGCTGTAGATATTTGTTCCAGAATGGAAGGAAGAGAAAGATGATGATTATGATTAATTATTAATTATTATTATATTGCTTTTATGCTTTTATGACTGCAAGTCACACAGATTCTATTCTGTTCGATTTTTCTTTCATTAGACATAACCATAATGTGAACTTACTCTCAGTGCAATGTCACCAGCATTGCTGTACTGCAGCATTAGAGACAATAAGATAGACAGATATTACAGGACCAATCAACCTAATTAATTTTAAGAGAGATCTGGACAAATTTATGTGTGAGATTGAATGACTGGGTTGCTTATGATGGTAGGGGCCAGGGCTCAGGAGCCTTGGGGTTCGCTTCTGCTTTACGTCTTATGTTCCTAAAAGCTCGTGCATCAGGGTTTCAGCCAGTTACCTGCGAGGGTCAGGAAGGGGTCCCTCTGATGATTCCTTTTTTTTTTTTATCTCCTTCCTGTGAAGCATCAGGGATTGCCATGGCTGGAGATGGGACATCGGATGGGATGGGCCAGGGCTCTGAGGTGGCACCCAGCATTCTCTCTCTCAGGTGCTTGGCTGGCTGGTTCTTGCTCACATGCTCAGGGTTTAACTGAGAGCGAAATGTGTGTTCAGGAAGGAATTTTCCCCCAGGTCAGATTGCCAGTGGCCTTGAGGAGTTTTTGCCTTCCTCTGCAGTGTGAGGTTGCTTGCCAGGATTATCTGGGTACATCTCATTTAATCATTTTTCTGCCATTGCAGGGGCCTTGAGCACTACGCACCTCAGTCCCTCCCATTCTCTTCCTGTGGCACATAATAGTCTAATCTCCTGTGGATTGTAATACTTCGGTCTGATTTCAGTTGTTGGGTTTAGTGTGCAGGTGCTGGGTGACGTTGGGAGGTCAGACTAGATGATCCAGTGTCCAGTGATCCCTTCTGGCCTTAAATGCCATGATTCTATGATCATAATACTGATCTTATCCAAGAGATTATTATTATATTATTGATCATATGAATATACGATACTGATTATTTTCTCAAGTATTATCTTTATTTGGAGTGGGGAACAATGCAAATACCAGGGAATGTTTAACTATTCTGAGAAGTAAATATTAAGATTTTAAAGTGATGCTCACTATATGAGTGAGTAATGCAAGTACATTTACTACAATATAGTTCTACACAAGTAGAAAAATGAGAGAGATCTACACTGGAATTTTTCCATGCAAATACACCAATTTCCTATGAAAACAGATCACTTTCTATGGATGGCATATAGGAACAATAAAATATTTGTTCATGGAGACACTAGTCATTTCCCCCCACCCCCAATGCTAAAAATCAAAATTCCTGAATTGTGAATAAAAACAGCACCAATCTTTGTTGCAAAATAAACGTATTTAAACTTTTTCTAATAAAAATGACAAATCTCTGGGAAACCTAAAGCAGCAGATATTGCAATGTCAATAGTTTTAATTTTGTACTATATTTTTTACATTAAATTACAAGAAAATAACAGATAAGCAACTGAACCAGAATAAAGTTAAGGCACATCAAGCTCTTGAAATAGTTGATTAAAGTGGGATCTTCAAAAGACCCTAACGCACTTTACAGCACAACTCTGATTTGATTTTCAAAGTCACTCATGATCTTAAACACATTTGAAAATATCCCAGTTCAGCAAAGAAACAACTCTAAGGACACGCTTAGATTCCACTGACGTTGATTAAACTTAAGCCTGTGCTTACGGGATCAGACTTGCAGAGTGTTTAGCACTCTAGCCTGATCCAGTAAAACTCTTTAGCAGGTGTTTACATTTAAGCATGTAAGTCCTTCCTTTGAAAACTACTCATGTGCTGAAAATTAAGCACATGCTTAACCAAGTGCTTTGCTGAGTTGGGGCCTAAGTAGCTGACTAACATGCAGAGGCCCTGATTCAACAAAGCACTTAAACACTTGCTTAAATCTAATCCTATGTATCGGGCCTTATCAAATTTATGATCCATTTTGGTCAATGTCATGGTCATAGAATTTTAAAAATTGTAAATTTCATGATTTCAGCTATTTAAATCTGAAATTTCATGGTGTTGTAATTGTAGGAGTCCTGACCCAAAAAGGAGTTGTGTGTGTGTGTGCGGGGGGGGGGGGGGGTCGCAACTACTGTAGGGGGAGGTTGTGGCACAGCTACCCTTACTTCTGCACTCCTGCTGGTGGCGGCACGGCCTGTAGAGCTGGGCCGCTGGAGAGCGGCGGCTGCTGGCCGGGAGCCCAGCTCTGAAGGCAGAGCCTCCGCCAGCAGCAGCGCAGAAGTAAAGATGGGATGGGATGGTATTGGCAGCCTTACTTCTGCACTGCTGCCAGCAGAGCTCGGCCCTCAGTCAGCAGCCACCACTCTCTGGCCGCCCAGCTCTGAAGGGAGCGGCGCAGAAGGAAGGGTGGCGTGGTCTGGTATTGCCATCCTTACTTCTGTGCTGCTGCTGGCATGGCGCTGCCTTCAGAGCCGGGTGCCTGGCCAACAGCTGCCGCTCTCTGGCCACCCAGCTCTGAAGGCAGCACAGAAGCGAAGGTAACAATACTGTGACCACCCCTAAAATAACCTTGTGACCCCCCTGCAACTCCCTTTTGGGTCAGGACCCCCAATTTGAGAAACACTGATCCCCCCCATGAAATCTGTGTAGTACAGAGTAAAAGCACACAAAAGATCAAATTTCACCGGGGAGACCAGATTTCATGGTCCGCGGCACATTTTCCATGGCTGTGAATTTGGTAGGGCCCTACCTATGTAGCAAAGCATATCAGCTTGTGCTTAAGTGCTTGCTGAATAAGGTGGAATTTTTCACATGCTTAAAGTTAAGCATGCACCTAAGTGCTTTGCCAAATCAGGGCTAAAGGCGTTTTATAACACTTAAGAGTGTTTAGCATGTCGTAGAGATAAATATGGATGTAATCCACAGTTACAATATTGTTACACATGGGCTGAGTCAAGGATGCAGCTATAATTTCCTTGCTCTTGTAGACACAACATTACTTTAGGTAGACGCAACATTACATTAACACAATTTTGACGCTGATTTCATTGCAGTGTTTAAAGGAAGATCATTGTAAATGTCTGATATCAGTAATCTCACATAAACGTCTTTTGTATAAGCAGGTGGTTTTGGACCTTGCCTCCAGCTATACTTTTTGATCATTTAGGGGGCTACTGATGTAGCCCAGGCAACTCACGTGAAATAGCGATTTGTAGCTGTTTAATGGTATACTTTAAACATCCCTTTAATCTATTTGCAGCTGTAATAAATTCACAGTATGGAAACATTTTAAAGAATTGGGTTTACTTTTCACAGTTATGCTTCTTCAAGAGAACAGCTCCCTACCTCTATCTTTATTTCTTCTGTGTGTGTGTGTGTGTGTGTGTATACATGTATAGATTACACACATATACATATAGTGGTAGCTCTTAATTTTTTTTCCAATTGCCTTTGTAACTACATAATATTAGCACAGTATTTGCGCTATTCCCTAGGAATATCCAGAGAATACAGTAAATACTTTTGTGATGTTATTTGGTTGCAAAAGCAAAATTTAACATTTTCAAGGGTGACTGCTCTGCGCACACACCCACACATGTATCGGAAAATAGCCTATACATTTACCTGAACTAGGTACTAGATAACTATTATGTAGGTAGGTAGACTTTTATTACTAAACATTACTACTATAATTAATAATAGTTCTACTAGACTATCATTATTAAATACTACTCCTAATATTAATAATAATGTTTATTATTGTAATGTCTGAGGACCAACCAAGAATGGGGCCCCATTGTGCTATGCATTGGACAGTGGACCAACACAGAGTACTAGACAGTCCCTGACCACAAAAGCTTGCAATATAAGTAGTCAAGACAGACACAGGGTGGGGATGGACGGATGAAACTGGAATGGGCCCACAATAAACATACTTGGTTCACAGGCAATGCCATTCTAGGCAGAAGCTTTTCTTTGGAAGGCAGTGCCATCCAGTGGCTAGGGTATTGGGTTAGGGCTCAGGAGCCAAGGGGGCTTTTCCTGGTTCTTCTACTAACCTGCTGTATGACCTTGAACTAATCAATTCTCATCTGCGGCTCCCTTGCCCTTAACCATAGATTTCAAGGCCAGACGGGAACATTGTCATCCCCTTGTCTGAGCTCCTAACATGGGCCATAGAATTTCACCCAGTGATTCGTCCATCGAGCCCCATAACGTGTGGCTGAATGAGAGCATCTCCTTCAGAAAGACACCTCGTCTTTGCATGTCTTGTCTATTTAGTTTGTAAGCTCTTCAAGGCAAGGATTGTGCATTACTGGGTAGTGATGTACTCTCAAATACAATGATTCCCTGACCTTGGTTGGGGCTTCTAGGCACCACTAACATACAAAATAAATAGTAATAAAAAACCCGTAATCTGTACACTTTAATGTCTTCAGACAACTCATTAATTCTATTCCCTTCACTGTAACTATGTTCACTGTAAGCACATTAAACTGTATGTGTTTATTATTGCCATGGATAAATTCCACCTAATAAACTATGTTAACCAATGGCCTGACCAAAATTTGAATAACAGTCTCAGGGCCCACATTCATCCCTGGCATAACTTGCCTGGTTTCCTTATAGTTACACCGCTGATTAACTTGGCTCAAGATTTTCAAGGTGTTGAAAGAACATTTTACAGAACTTCCTTTATTTAAAGCAGAGATGAAACACTTAATTTAGCATCTCCTTCAAGTGCTCTCTGATCTATCACTGTTTGTTTTCTGGATCAAAATAATCAGTACTGAATTCACATCAAATGTGAAAGAGCATTTTATAACGCAAATACAAAATGGAGTTTTCATGTACATAACTCTATGATATAGTTAGCAATAAATGTGCAGTGCAAATCCATTTTTATTAATACCTCTAATTGCTTCCAGAAGGTTGGGGTATTTTATTTTGTCAAACCAACCACAGAAATGCAATTAGATATCAATTCACACATTTGCTGTGTTTATGGTTTGTTGATAGCAACCATTACAAAACTATAAAAATGTTCCTCCATAATGATATTCTGGGAAGCCAGGTGTTTTGCCTCTTAGAGGAAGGGATGTGTTGTTTATCAATGTAAGCATTGTGTAATGCTGCAATGGAATAAGAAGGGAGCCAGAGTGTAGTACATGACAACTGTCTACCTATTTGTCCCGCAGTTTCATTTGCGGAAGGTACTTTCTACTTCCTGTCCTAAACTGCTCTGCTGTATGGCTGTTCGCTGCTCACTGCATTCTACAGACAGACAGATTTCAGTCATGGCTGAAGTCGGCTCTTTATATATAAGAGAGGAAGGATCAGACTGGTGCTCCGTAAATCTATGCCTAGCTTTCTTACAGCCTTTCTAAGTGACCTATTGCAAGCCACATAAATCTCTCTGGGCCTTGGCTGGAAAATGGAGATGATAAAATTTCCTTTGTATTTTTTGTCTATTTAGAAGGCCAGCTCTTGAAGATAGGTACTGCCTCTTACTACATGTATGCATACTATGATTGTGGCTTCTAGGTGCTACTGTAATAACATAATAATTAAGTTTGTGGATAATTTGGGCTCAATTAATTTACAGTAAATATGCTCAGCACATCCTGCTGACAAGCCTATTCTAAGGCCAGATCCTGTTCAGCCCATGCAGGGTGGAGCCAATAGAGTAATCAGAGAGCTTTCTTACTACCTGTCTCCAAATTTATTCCAAAACCAAACCCCAGCACATTAATGTTCACAGGACGCTGTTCTGTAGCAACATTGCCACCGAGATCTCAGCTTCTTGCCCTCAAAAAAAAAGCCCATCTACTGTTATGAGGATAATGAATCAAGAGAACTGGAGAATCAGCAAGATATGTGCACCTGTAACAATAAACAGGTAAAACTCAAGGGTGCTTTAGTGGCATGATCTTATGGCTGAAGATCCTGGAATCAAGGAGATCTGAGATCTGTTCCTAACTCTGCCATGGCATTTCTCTTTAATCCTTGGACAAGCCACTTGAACCTCCATATGCTTCAATTTTCCCTTCCATAAAATGGGGATTATAGTACCAAGACACAGGAGTGTGTGTGGCTAAATCCATTCAGGTCAGAAAAGCACTTTAAGACACTCAAATTGGAAGATGCCATGGAAGAGAAAAGTACTAGTTATTATTATTATTAATACTATTTAATATTATTTAATAATATTGATAAATAATAATTACTGTTAATGATAATTAATAATAATGGAGAACTATAGTTACAGCTATCATTCTCTTTAGCTGATGACTACAATCAGCTGTAAATTAAAATATGTTTTTCTGTTTTATTTATTCTCTTTAATAAAATATATAAGAGAAAGCAAATCACAAAACTTATCCTGTAAAACGAGTATGGAAAAGACATGTAAATTTACAAGCAAGTAGTCAGGTGCCACCTTCTGGTTCCTGCAGAGAAAAAGAAAATCAATAGCTTCACACAAATAAACCATGGCCATAACCTGCAGTTCATGTCCATATTGCCCGTGGGCACAGAATGTAGTATCATTTTTGTCCCTCTCTGTTTAAGAGCCTGTACCAATGTTAATATAAATAAATAAATACGGCTCTAAATGTGGAAAATAGCAGGAGTGAGAAAGAGGAATAGAGGGGAGCTTCAATCTCAAAAAGGAGCAAAAGATTTCCATCTAGAGTCAAACCCTTGCTTCTGGGCCCAGCTTACTCTGAACACACTGCCTCTTAGCCTCTTCCTGGGGACCACTGCTAAAGTTTTTCTGTAATTTGGTGGGGTTCCCCAGCTCTAGCCAGTCCTTCAACTCATCCCCAGGAGCCCATGGTTACTGCACTGCTGGTTTCCCGCAGTTCTTTCCCTTGGCAACTCTCTGCTGCATCTTCCATCTCTCCTTTGTGCTAAGGATGCTGTCACCTGCCCTTCCTGATTTCCTTCAGGGACCTCCTCCCTCTAGGTCCCACGTACCCTCTTTTCATGCAGTTGGGGTCCAGCCCATCAGTCACAGCTGCACTGGTCTCTTCCCACTTAAAGGACCAGTGTCACCCTGTGACAACCTGTTTTCTAACATAATGAAAAAAACATAGACATGAAGAGTCTGAAAAAAATGTATGTGAAGCTATATAATTGCCTAAATAAGGGTATGTAGTTATAATGTATCCTCCTGGTTATTAAAAGTACCAGAAGTAGTGTAAAGGCTCTCTTCAATTGTATATAGTCAAATCCACCTTTTTTAATAGTTATACAGTCAATAAGAATGGACCTTTCTTTGGGAAAATAACTACAAAAGTTCAAATTGAAAACATAATTAAAACTGATTATTTACATCATGTTTTCTGCATGCTGATTTAAGCCATGATTAAATTTGGTTATTTAAATCAGTCCACCATGAATAGAATTAAGACCCAGTCTGGCCAGGGACATGCTTAATTTTATTCGACTTCAGTGAAACTACTCATGTGATGGGACTTGGCTGACCCTTAAGACTTTGCTGAAAAGGGTCTGCAGAGTCCTACCATATGCAACCTCAGTAGGAGTCATGGGGCTAAAACCCATGCAACATTTTCATTAGTTACCCCCCAAATATTATTTAGCAGCAAATTGTAATGGCTTTCTTGCCCTCTTATGAAGAGGAGCATTTAGGCCCAATTCTGAAAACTATCCCCATTCAGCAAAGCATGTCATCACATACTTAACTGTTATTTAAGCATATACATAACTGTGACTTACGCACATGCTTCCGTGATTTCCTGAATCAGGACCTTAGTGAATATTCTACTGTATCTTAAATGAAGAAAAGAGTCACTTCTTTTGACATTATGTGTTCCTGGTTCAAATCAAGTCTAGGACAAATTCCTTATCATAGAATCATAGAATATCAGAGTTGGAAGGGACCTCTGGAGGTCATCTAGTCCAACCCCCTGCCCAGAGCAGGACCAGTCCCCAACTAAATCATCCCAGCCAGGGCTTTGTCAAGCCTGACCTTAAAAACTTCTAAGGAAGGGGATTCCACCACCTCCCTAGGTAACGCATTCCAGTGTTTCACCACCCTCCTACTGAAAAAGTTTTTCCTAATATCCAACCTAAATCTCCCCCACTGCAACTTGAGACCATTACTCCTTGTCCTGTCATCTGCTATCACTGAGAATAGTCTAGATCCATCCTCTTTGGATCCACCTTTCAAGTAGTTAAAAGCAGCTATCAAATCCCCCCTCATTCTTCTCTTCTGCAGACTAAACAATCCCAGTTCCCTCAGCCTCTCCTCATAAGTCATGTGTTCCAGATCCCTAAACATTTTTGTTGCCCTTTGCTGGACTCTCTCCAATTTTTCCACATCCTTCTTGTAGTGTGGGGCCCAAAACTGGACACAGTACTCCAGATGAGGCCTCACCAATGTCGAATAGAGGGGAATGATCACGTCCCTCGATCTGCTGGCAATGCCCCTACTTATACATCCCAAAATGCCATTGGCCTTCTTGGCAACAAGGGCACACTGTTAACTCAGATCCAGCTTCTCGTCCACTGTCACCCCAAGGTCTTTCTCTGCAGAACTGCTGCCTAGCCATTCGGTCCCTAGTCTGTAGCGGTGCATTGGATTCTTCCGTCCCAAGTGCAGGACTCTGCACTTGTCCTTGTTGAACCTCATCAGATTTCTTTTGGCCCAATCCTCCAATTTGTCTAGGTCCCTCTGTATCCTATCCCTCCCCTCCAGCGTATCTACCACTCCTCCCAGTTTAGTGTCATCCGCAAACTTGCTGAGGGTGCAATCCACACCATCCTCCAGATCATTTATGAAGATATTGAACAAAACCGGCCCCAGGACCGACCCTTGGGGCACTCCGCTAGATACCGGCTGCCAACTAGACATGGAGCCATTGATCACTACCCGTTGAGCCCGACAATCTAGCCAACTTTCTGCCCACCTTGTAGTGCATCCATCCAGCCCATACTTCTTTAACTTGCTGACAAGAATACTGTGGGAGACCGTGTCAAAAGCTTTGCTAAAGTCAAGGAATAACACGTCCACTGCTTTCCCTTCATCCACAGAACCAGTTATCTCATCATAGAAGGCAATTAGATTAGTCAGGCATGACCTACCCTTGGTGAATCCATGCTGACTGTTCCTGATCACCTTCCTCTTGTCTAAGTGCTTCAGAATTGATTCCTTGAGGACCTGCTCCATGATTTTTCTGGGGACTGAGGTGAGGCTGACTGGCCTGTAGTTTTTAAAGATGGGCACTACATTAGCCTTTTTCCAGTCTTAAAGGAGCTCACTTAATATTGGTGTATAGATCACTTACATGCTGCAAAGAGAACTCACAAACCACTTATCTGAGGGCTATTGATGTACTAATATAAGACTTTCCGGATCTGCCTTTAAATTTGTACATGTGAATCCTTCTTGCAGCTTCATTAACTGCATTAACTTCATTAAGCAGACTTCGACTCCCTCAGGGAACAGATGGCCAGGATCCCCTGGGGGACTAACATGAAGGGGAAGGGAGTCCAGGAGAGCTGGCTGTATTTCAAGGAATCCCTGTTGAGGTTACAGGGACAAACCATCCCGATGAGTCGAAAGAATAGTAAATATGGCAGGCGACCAGCTTGCCTTAATGGTGAAATCCTAGCGGATCTTAAACATAAAAAAGAAGCTTACAAGAAGTGGAAGGTTGGACATATGACCAGGGAAGAGTATAAAAATATTGCTCGGGCATGTAGGAAAGATATCAGGAGGGCCAAATCGCACCTGGAGCTGCAGCTAGCAAGAGATGTCAAGAGTAACAAGAAGGGTTTCTTCAGGTATGTTGGCAACAAGAAGAAAGCCAAGGAAAGTGTGGGCCCCTTACTGAATGAGGGAGGCAACCTAGTGACAGAGGATGTGGAAAAAGCTAATGTACTCAATGCTTTTTTTGCCTCTGTTTTCACTAACAAGGTCAGCTCCCAGACTGCTGCGCTGGGCATCACAAAATGGGGAAGAGATGGCCAGCCCTCTGTGGAGATAGAGGTGGTTAGGGACTATTTAGAAAAGCTGGACGTGCACAAGTCCATGGGGCCGGACGAGTTGCATCCGAGAGTGCTGAAGGAATTGGCGGCTGTGATTGCAGAGCCCTTGGCCATTATCTTTGAAAACTCGTGGCGAACGGGGGAAGTCCCGGATGACTGCAAAAAGGCTAATGTAGTGCCAATCTTTAAAAAAGGGAAGAAGGAGGATCCTGGGAACTACAGGCCAGTCAGCCTCACCTCAGTCCCTGGAAAAATCATGGAGCAGGTCCTCAAAGAATCAATCCTGAAGCACTTAGAGGAGAGGAAAGTGATCAGGAACAGTCAGCATGGATTCACCAAGGGAAGGTCATGCCTGACTAATCTAATCGCCTTTTATGATGAGATTACTGGTTCTGTGGATGAAGGGAAAGCAGTGGATGTATTGTTTCTTGACTTTAGCAAAGCTTGTGACACGGTCTCCCACAGTATTCTTGTCAGCAAGCTAAGGAAGTATGGGCTGGATGAATGCACTATAAGGTGGGTAGAAAGCTGGCTAGATTGTCGGGCTCAACGGGTAGTGATCAATGGCTCCATGTCTAGTTGGCAGCCGGTGTCAAGTGGAGTGCCCCAGGGGTCGGTCCTGGGGCCGGTTTTGTTCAATATCTTCATAAATGATCTGGAGGATGGTGTGGATTGCATTCTCAGCAAATTTGCGGATGATACTAAACTAGGAGGAGTGGTAGATACGCTGGAGGGTAGGGATAGGATACAGAAGGACCTAGACAAATTGGAGGATTGGGCCAAAAGAAATCTGATGAGGTTCAATAAGGATAAGTGCAGGGTCCTGCACTTAGGATGGAAGAATCCAATGCACCGCTACAGACTAGGGACCGAATGGCTAGGCAGCAGTTCTGCAGAGAAAGACCTTGGGGTGACAGTGGACGAGAAGCTGGATCTGAGTTAACAGTGTGCCCTTGTTGCCAAGAAGGCCAATGGCATTTTGGGATGTATAAGTAGGGGCATTGCCAGCAGATCGAGGGACGTGATCGTTCCCCTCTATTCGACATTGGTGAGGCCTCATCTGGAGTACTGTGTCCAGTTTTGGGCCCCACACTACAAGAAGGATGTGGAAAAATTGGAGAGAGTCCAGCAAAGGGCAACAAAAATGTTTAGGGATCTGGAACACATGACTTATGAGGAGAGGCTGAGGGAACTGGGATTGTTTAGTCTGCAGAAGAGAAGAATGAGGGGGGATTTGATAGCTGCTTTTAACTACTTGAAAGGTGGATCCAAAGAGGATGGATCTAGACTATTCTCAGTGATAGCAGATGACAGGACAAGGAGTAATGGTCTCAAGTTGCAGTGGGGGAGATTTAGGTTGGATATTAGGAAAAACTTTTTCAGTAGGAGGGTGGTGAAACACTGGAATGCGTTACCTAGGGAGGTGGTAGAATCTCCTTCCTTAGAGATTTTTAAGGTCAGGCTTGACAAAGCCCTGGCTGGGATGATTTAACTGGGAATTGGTCCTGCTTCGAGCAGGGGGTTGGACTAGATGACCTTCTGGGGTCCCTTCCAACCCTGATATTCTATGATTCTATGATACTTATTCAGAGACACTCGCATTATTTTGATAGCAGGAGCTGGGGCAGATGTTCAATATAGGATCACACATGCTCTGAGGCCTTCCTGCGCAAAGCTCCCCCTCAGTAGGGTTCAGATACATCCATGTGCCCTGTAGGGCTTCAGGCTTGGCTTCCCGTTGGTGAAGCTTGCACACTCTGCTGGGCTTCTTGAGCTTGGGTCATGTTTAGGGTGACCTAGTTGCCCTGCTGGGCTCTACTAGGCTCCTTCAGTTTGGTTCCTTCTTGGAACCAAAAAAAGTGGAAAAAAGTGGTGGTATTCCCCCAAGCTCACTCCCTTATGGCACCAAAATGACCTGTCACTCACAACAGATAGTGCAGCTCTTTGCAATATGAGCCTCTCTCCCCTTTCTTACATGCTTCAATGAGGAGTGAGTTAACTGTGTTGATGTTTCATGTATTATCATCAGCACCCAGTGAGGTGAATGGGGCTGGTTGCATTTCTTGCAGCTATTGCTTAATGTTCTGCAAACGCAGGCAGACCTCACAGTATATGTTACACCCCGTTCATGTTTTCAAGGCTATCTTATAACAGGTAGAGAATTCTTTTAAATATATATGGCACCCATTATTATAATATTCAAATACCTTGCAAGACCCCCATGAGGGGTGAAATACTATTTTACAGACCTGGGGCACAGAGAGGCTAAGTGACTTGCCCAAGGACACGTGAAATCTGCAGCAGAGGAGGACATTGAACCTGGGTCTAACGAACCCAAGGTTAGTGCTGTAACCATAGGATTATCCTTCCTCGTCTCTAAAAGCTTTGATTCTAGAGAACAAGAAGGCAGTATGAAAGAGGTGCCGGTACGCTCTACCACCACCTGCGAGCTGAATCTGAGCTGGTGACCCCGTGGTCCACAAACGAAACAGTTTGTTCAGCCCAATATTAAACGTTTCATTTTGAATTTTTAACAATTTAAAAATTAACTGTCTGAAAAGCAAAGAAAATTTCAACACAAAACGTCATTTCCAACTGAAGCATTTCAGTTAGAAAACTGGTGAAATGAAACGGTTAGGGTTTTTTCAGACTTTTTGTTTTGTTTTCAAACCAAACAATTTGGCTAAAGCGACACAAATTCACACGGTAAGTCAAATTTGGTGTGGCTGGATCTGCAGTTTTCATCACAGAGTTTTGGCAAAAAAGCCTGGTCCGGCTCAAGTCTTAGCATGGAACATGGAAGCGGGTCACTGCTGACCTTTCCTTATGTTGAGAAGTTCTAACTTATCTTTTACTCCTAGTATTTTGCTTTCTATCGCTAAGCAACTTTCTGATTCACAGAACTTTACACCTCTCCTATGACTACTTAGCTTCTTTTTGCGCAGGACTTTGTAAAAGGGTTTTTGAAAGACCGATAAACGACACCAGTCAGTTCTCCTTTAATTGGCTATTTTGTTGAGACACTCCATGAAAAGAAGTAGATTAAAGATAGGTTTGGAAGGATTACATTTTTGTCGGTAAATGAAGGTAAATGTTGATTTCACCATACACACAAAACGACAAAGAAATATTTCCATTGATAATAATTGAAATTTACAGATAGGCAAAGTAAGAAGAATGCTGCTTGAGAATTTAAATAGAGTCTGATTTAAGCATATTTACTTTGTATATTGTAACGTGTTGTTGACAATTTGTGTTATAACAGTTGCAAAGCTTTAACTTTTTTAAATCAACATCTACTTATAATTTATAATTATTGTCTTACCTGCCCTGTTGTCTGACTCTCCCCTCATCATTTCCCACAATGAAAATTTAAATTGATTAAAAAAATTGATATCAGTCAAAAATATAAAAACATACACATCAAATTCTGCCAAGCCTAATTGAAAGAGCATATGGTGCTTGAGATTTGGATATTTACACAAGGGGGCACTGTAAGAAGAGGCATATGATCAGGCAAGCAGGGGCACGGGCCACCCAATAATTGACGGGGGCACAGAACATCTTTAGTCCCAGAGTCGCGGTGGGAAGAGTGAGATCTTCTTGTCCTGGGGCTGCGGTAGGGAGAGTGAGTTCCTCTGGCCCCAGGCCTGCAGGGGGAGAGTGGGATCCTCTGGTCCTGGGGCCACAGCGGGAACTGACAGCTCCTGTAGCCCCAGGACCGTGGTGGGAGCTAACAGTTCCTCTGGCCCTGGGGCTGTGGCGGGGGCTGTGTTGGGGCGTACTCGCCCTGCACTGGATGAGAAGGGGTTAACCCTACATTGTGGGCCGAGGAAGCCACAGCCGCTTTACCCTACTGGGCATGCTTCAGGTGTACCAGTATAAAAAAGAGCAGCTCAGCTCAGTTGGGGCTGGCTGCCATGGAGGAAGGACATGCTCCAGCCAAGGCTCAGTGGAAGCCCAGGACCGTAGGAGCCGGGGACGCTGCAGCCCAGGCAGGCGCCCAGGCCACCCCAGAGGCCTCGCAAGGTTAGGAGGCACCAGAGAAGGGGCAGACCGGAGAACCTACAGGTAACAGGGATGCCCAGACCACAGCAGCAGGGAAAACGGCAGGAAGCAGCCCAGGGAATCAGACAGTGGGCCGGTGAGTGAGCCGAAACCTTGAGTCAGCGTGTGTCGGTCGGAGCCTTCCCTGCGGACTCAGTGGCCTGAACTACGAACACTAACAGGGCCCTGGGCTGGGGTCTGGTGGAGAAGGAGGGCCCGGACCCTCCCTGCTGGGGGGCAACCCCTCCCCTTGTGCCCAGCAGTGGCTGCTAGACCATACTGCCCTGCTGACAAGGGTGAATGTATTGACTCCGGCAGCTAGGCCTTACTGCCCTGTGGACGGGGTGAATGTATTGACTTGGTCCACTAGGTCTTACTGCCCTGCGAGAAGGGGTGGATTTCGTCACTCTGGCTATTGGGCCTTACTGCTCCGCAGGGAGGGGCTAAATTATTGACTTGGGCCACTAGGCCTTACTACCCTGCGAAAAGGGGCGGATTGATGGACACTGGCCCCTAGGCCTTACTGCCCCGTGACAACGGTGAATTTTCAGATTCTGGCCACTAGGCCGCACTGCCCTGCTGATAAGGGTGAGCGTGTGGACTCGGGCTGGGAGGGACACTGATGTAAGATACGTACCCCCCCCCCTTATTCCCTCAGAAAGGCATGCACACTCGCCCTGCACCAGACAGGGGTTTCCCCAACCCTGTCACAGTGCCCCTCCAAAAGCCGTTTTTTTTTTCCTCTGCATGCCCCTGAGTATAAGACTTGCTCTGTTACTCAGGCTGCAGTCATAAAGCAGAAGGCTGAGGTACCTCTTCCTTAATGAGTACCAAGACAATCCAGACACCATGCACTCCCTTCTGGAAAAGTGCTGTAGAATCTAGTAAGGAGGAAACAAAAATGTCCAGTAGACGTTCAAATAGCGTTCTGTAGAAATCAGTCTAAAAACCAACCCAACTCAACAGAGAACGAGATCCTTTCTACAGACTTCTTGGAACCATTCTTCTGAAAGCAGTAGCCAAGGCTAAAATTCTCTTAAATCTACAGAAGGGTTCAAACATTATTGAAATAAATGATCATTTGCCATTAAATTCTATGGGCCTTTCCCATAAGGAGCTGTTAACATTGAGCGTGAGTGATAAAGAAGGGCAGGCTTTTCAACCACTATGTCAAAATTTCTTCAGATCCTGACCTAACAGATTTAGCATGAGGAGAACGTGCAACATATGCTGCAATCCATCTCTGAGCAGGACTAACCTTTCAATGACAGAAGGAATATGAATGACCTGATTTGAAATGTACTGCCAGCAGTGGACATGCCACGTGTGTGGCCTGTGCTAAGGAAGAAACTTCCTGTAGTAAGAACAAGCTTCTATGCTGAGCATGTGGCAGGTGGTTTGTGTTATGTAGCGTGCATTGAGGTTTTAAAAGACATCCACCCTTTTTTTTTTTTTTTTGACTGTCTGATAAAGGTCCCTGAAAAATGTGCTTTAAAGGAACCATCCAGCTTTCATCTGAACAGGTCAGGAGGGGACAGAAACCTTTACCCCACACACAAAGAATGTAACGTTTAGCATGGAGAGCGCCTTATCGGATGAATTCTGATTACATCCTCATTTGCCTCGCTTAAACTGTTACTAAATGTTCTTTAACACCCAGTGAACAACCCATGTTGAGAAGAACTTAGTCTGAAAGCTATTATCGGATTCATTTCTTTTACACTTCTGAGAACAGTGCTTATGGCACCTTACGAATTCCTGTGAATTCCCTTTTTAGTACCTTCGATAGAGGGTGTGAAAGAGAATATGATCAAAACTAATGCTGAAACATCTCCATAGGCAAAAACTGCCTGGAAAATCAGGCCTTAAGGAGAAAAAGTCATTCAGCTCCAGCTTTACTTTTGAAGCTGAATGTATTTTATGTTCTTTACATGGAAAGTAACATAGATATGAATACCATGTTGGTTTACCAACAAACTAGGGAATCCTCCCCCTCCTCTACTCCCCATGGAGTATTAAAATACCATGGAGATGATGTACAACCAATGAGTAGGAGAGTCCTGAGGTCTGGTTGCTGAGTACCTACCACTGTGATTAAAAGGAATGGGAGCTGCAGGAGATATCAATCCATCATTACATGTTAATGAGTATACATATTTCAATAATAATCATCATGATAATTATTAGAGTAGAGCCTGGACCAAAACTCCAGATCCAAATACCCCCAAGCTTTGTGTGTGTTCAAAATCTAGAGTTGGATCTGAATTCAAACTTCAAAGCTGGTGTGTGTACCTAAAACAGGTAGAAAGCAACAGTTTAAGTCAACACTGCTGGGTGCTTGAAATCTGGATTTAGATCTAAATGGTTGCGGGCTTGAGCCCATCTCTAATAAATCTACTTACAGAAGTACTCAAATAACACGGATGTGTTCAAGCTGCTAAGCCAACCATAATGCATTTACCGTGCTGAGATAAGAAACTAACATTGTCCCCTCTCTAAATATGGGGAACAGAAACAATTATACATTGCGTTGATGTAGAACAGGAATCGGCAACCTTTGGCCCGTGGCCCATCAGGGAAATCTCCTGATGGACCGGGACGCTTTGTTTATCGACAGCATCCACAGATTCGGCTGATGGCAGCTCACACTGGCCGCGGTTCGCCGTCCCCGGCCAAGGGGGGCTGTGGGAAGTAGCGTGGGCCGAGGGATGTGCTGGCCACCACTTCCCTCAGCCCCCATTGTCCTGGAACGGCGAACCACAGCCAGTGGGAGCTGCGATCGGCCGAACCTGCGGATGCTGCAGGTAAACAAACCGTCCCGGCCTGCCAGCGGATTTCCCTGATGTGCCAAATGTTGCCGAAATCTGATGTAGAATATGAAATAACATGTCACTGTGGCATAGCACTATGCACTGCGAATGCACAAGACTTGCAGGCATTACAAGTGCTCGGGCTTGCAAGTCGGAGATCAATTTTCAAAGTGGGTTGCTAGTATTTAGCAGAGATGGCCCAAACCAAAACCATTTATCTAAACCCAGATCCAGGCTCAGATAAAAGTTCTTATCTTGAATCTCTCTTCAACAGGCCAAGAACAAACAACAAATTGGAAAGGGGAATGTTCAGACTCAGATTTGTACTTCAAGCTCTCTGTTTCTGGATTTTGGATGTGGGGGTTTGTCTATTATGGAGGGACACGTGTTGAGTTTGTCATGTTTTCCATGCCATTGGCTCGGACCCATTGCTAGCATTTTGTGGCACTACATTCTGATAAACTAGAGCAAAGGACAAATATGTGATGGAAGACTGACAGTGCATGGCACCGGGCTGAGGATAATGCGTGATGTGAAAAGATTTGAAGTTTAGAGAGATATTACCATATGAAGACTTAGTGTCCATGTCACAAAAACGTCCTTCAGAGCAGGCATTAACTAGCATCGACATTGGGGGCTTTGACAGCAACGAAGCATGGAAAACCTACCATTCTTTCTTTTCCAGAAGTGTTTCCCACAAGTTCAGGGTCAATGACAGAAGAAGCTGATACTGTTACTGCCCATGCTTTACCTCTCTTGTGGTACCCAGATGACACCAATCTCTGATATTGTTGTCCAGCACCTTTCAAAAAACAAAAGAAGAACAACATATAAGCAGATTGAAACAGCAGGGTCCCTAAAATATTCACTTCATTTGAATATCTTGATTCTTTGAAAATCTACATTATTTTCAAATAGTTCATCACATCGGTATTAATTACATATATTTGGAATGTGTGTGTGTTTTTCTGTCTTAGTCCTGTTGATTGCACTGTATTTAAAAGTCAGATGAAAGGAAATGCAAGCAAACAGAGTTTTTTTCTCAATGCTTTGATGTCACTAATGTTCTGTCAACTGGCTTATTAAACCTTACACTCTTAGTACTCTAAGCAAAAGCTTGAGTGCTTTACAAGGTGTCTAAAAATATACTGTGATCCTTAAAAAAACTATCATACTTATCGGAAAAGACAATAAATAATATATGATGCTCAAGACCTCTTTTATATTTTATTCACCTCTACATATAAGTTTAATCAGGGCAGCAGAATTTTCCGTTTGGTGGTTGTGGAGTAGAAAAGCCTCTTGGAATATGGGGGCGATGCTTTTACATTGTATGTTTTTAAAACAATTTAAACAACACCATCCAGCTACTTTTTACCACAGTGCAATTCAGGATGAAGATGGCAGTGAGAGAAGAAATTGTTTCCAGCCTTATTTCATTGGGAGGGAACAGAACAATTGTACAATGAAGCAAGCAGATGGGTAACTGGTAAACTCAGAATGCAAGTTACTAGGCTGGAAGGAGACCAACAGCAAAACTGTGTGACAAGGACTCTGGTCACAGTAAAGGGTGGTGTTATTGCTGGACCAAAAGTCCCTCCTTGCTCCCCACTTGCTTCAAAGAGAAAGTAACTTATTGTTGGCCTAATCCAGCTGCAGATTAGTACACCCTCACATGCATCAGCTCAGCTCCACTTGATGATGTGTTGATGGATGATGACAAAGCTCTGCCCACTCCCATTTACTCTGGGGTGGTGGAGTATGAAGATCGGTAGGGAACCCTCCTCTGAGGAAATTAGCTGTGTGGGACACACCACCTGATCCAAATAGATGGCCCCCACTCAGTGATCCATAAGAAGGTGAACAAAACCAAAACCCTATAAGGTCTTTTCCAGTATGCTGTGAAAGAAAGTCTCCCCGAAACCTAAAATTCAGAAATCAACCCCTCTGCTTGTCAGCAAGAATCATTAATTAATTATTATTATATTATATTACTTAGATCTAGGATATTACAGGTAAAACTGCCTCCTTTAAAAAAAGTAACAAAGAAAATTTACTTCCAACTAAATTGAAAGAAAGGAATCTATTTTATGTACTTATATGGTGCCCATCACCATAGTATCTGAATGCCTCAGAATCTTTAATGAACTTATCCTCATGGCACCCTACGAGGTAGGGAAGTGCTATTGTCCCCATTTTACAGAGGGGAAACTGAGGCAGAGAGTGACTAACTATGTGATTAGGCCAGGGTTACACAGGATATTTGTGGTACGGCAGGGAATTGAACCAGGATCTCTCATGTTACTGGCTAGTGTGCTAAATATTGCATCATCCTTTCTCACCTAGTCCAGTCTGTTAACAGAGTAGAAATCCCAAAGTACTAAGGAGAAAACCTCTTCCTAGTTACATGCCTCTGCAATGTACACTCAGGTACAATTGCAGCTGGATATCAGAGATTATATCCTTGATGGTGAACTTTCCATGCTTGTTTGGGTCTTGGCTAGAGCAATCCTTTAGTACCCATCTAATCTAACGAGCAAAACAGAGTGCTACAGACAGGTACACAAGGATCGTCTGGCCACACCACTATGACTTCAATATATTTGAATACATCTGGATCACAACCCAGTCCCAACTCCCAACATATATTCTGGGTCAACAAAAACTCAAGGTGACGTTAAGGGCTAGGAGAGAATGACTCCAGAAGAAAGGCACACAAACATCCTTGACATAAGAATTAGTGAAATGTAGAACAAGAAACTGTTTTAAGAGCGCAGTAGAAACAAGTAGCATAGACAAGTTCCAGGGAAACAGAATACAGATATCCTAAGGGCTCAGTGATGCCTTTAAAGCACTGGCCCGGTTGAGGGGGGTACATAGCCACATTGCTTCAGCAGGAACACTAAGAGGCATTGTGCCGCCAGGAAGCACAATGCCTCTACCGTCTTCCCAGCATATAAGGAAAGGGCAGCTTCAGGTAAAGGCTCCTCTGCAGCTGACCGTCTCTGCTGGCTAGGATACAAGGATTGGTGGGGCAATGATCTTACCGCCTCTCTACCCTTCCCATGTTCAGGTGCACAGTTGTTGCTGTGGTGCACAGAGATTTTGCTCAGGTGAGCATAAGGGCTGCACTTGTGAATGGCACCCGAGCACGTGTGCGAAGGGTGGGGAGGGGCAAACAGGGAGGAAGGCAGTGGTCAGTCTTAATCTCACTCTGCACTAGGGTCTGATGATAACATGCATCCATTATCTCGGTCCTAATACTTACTAACACTACCAGTAGCAACAACATTTTGCATGCATGCAAAGAATACCAGAATACTCCACAAACATTAATTGAAACATCACATCACCCCTACAAGGTAGGTAAGTTTAAATATCTTGCCCAAGACCAACTGAGCATTACAATCAGCAATAGAACCCAGGAGTGCTGGCTTATGAATCCTGTTCTCCCCACAACACGTCCTCTCTGTAAAGTCAGATGCCAGTGGACCATGGTTTCCTACGTTCTCCAGTGCCCCTGCAGTCTGTATCCAATCTTCCACTACCACTTGGCTTGTTTTTCCACCATTTGTCTTTCTTTTCCTTTGACTCCTATGCCTGGTACTAAATTCTGTCCTGATTTAAGCAGACACATTTTCAGTGAATTCACTGGAGTTGTGTTCATTTATTCCAGGGAGAAATTTTTCCCACATAATCTAAGGTCCTCAGCTAGCTATTTTCAAGGGAGAGCCCCAACCCTCCCCATAGACTTTGAGACCAGCAGAGACCATTATGATCATCTAGTCTGACCTCCTCTGCATTGCAGGCCTCAGAACCTCACCCACCGACTCCTGTAATAGACCCATAATCTCTGAAGTCCTCAGATCTTGATTTAAAGACTTCAAGTTATAGAGAATCCACCACTTATTCTAGATCAGACCAGCAAGTGACCTTTGCCTCATGCTGTAGAGGAAGGCGAAAACCTCCGGGCTCTCTGCCAATCTGACCCAGGGGAAAATTTCTTCCCCACCCCAAATATGGTGATTAGTTAGACCCTGAGCATGTGGGTGAGACCCACCAGCCAGACACCTGGGAAAGAATTCTCTGTAGTAACTCAGAGCCCTCCCCATCTAGCGTCCAATCTCCAGCCGTTGGAGATATTTGCTAATAGCAATTGTGGATGGATCATTTGCTATTGCAGGCAACCTCTGTATACCATACCATCCATACATTTATCAACATCAGTCTTGAAATAAGTTAGGTCCCCCCCCCACACACACACTACTCTCCTTGGAAGGATGCTCCAGAATTTCAGCTGATGGTTAGAAAACAGCCCACTGAATTTCAGCTGCCCTTTATTTATTATTTATATTATGGTAGTGTCGACAAGCCCCACTCATAGACCAGGCCCCCACTGTGTTAAGTTCTGGATAGTTACACAGCAAAAGATGGTCCCTGTCCCAAAGAGCATACAATCTAAGCAAGTCACCCTTCTAGTTAGATGCTAACTCATTTTTGTAGCCCAGGCTTATCAGTTTATCATTTCCCTTTCTTTTCTCTCTTCTATCCATCCTTTCTCCCTGTTCACCTCTTTCTCCCATCACCCGTCAACTGTCTTAATAAATTTCTGATTTTTTTCCCTAAAATATGCCCTAGGAATTATTTTGGGGCAGTTCTATGGTCTGTGTATAAAGGAGGCCAGACAAGATGATCACAATGGTTTGTTCTGGCCTTGGAATCTATGCATTTTATGAACTATTATTAGGGTTTATTTATATTTTGGATCTTACTGTCCCTAACCCTCCATATATCTCCCCAACTCTGCTCAATGTAGGCCTTATATCATAGAATCATAGAATCATAGAATATCAGGGTTGGAAGGGACCCCAGAAGGTCATCTAGTCCAACCCCCTGCTCGAAGCAGGACCAATTCCCAGTTAAATCATCCCAGCCAGGGCTTTGTCAAGCCTGACCTTAAAAACCTCTAAGGAAGGAGATTCTACCACCTCCCTAGGTAACGCATTCCAGTGTTTCACCACCCTCTTAGTGAAAAAGTTTTTCCTAATATCCAATCTAAACCTCCCCCATTGCAACTTGAGACCATTACTCCTCGTTCTGTCATCTGCTACCATTGAGAACAGTCTAGAGCCATCCTCTTTGGAACCCCCTTTCAGGTAGTTGAAAGCAGCTATCAAATCCCCCCTCATTCTTCTCTTCTGCAGACTAAACAATCCCAGCTCCCTCAGCCTCTCCTCATAAGTCATGTGCTCTAGACCCCTAATCATTTTTGTTGCCCTTCGCTGGACTCTCTCCAATTTATCCACATCCTTCCTGTAGTGTGGGGCCCAAAACTGGACACAGTACTCCAGATGAGGCCTCACCAGTGTCAAATAGAGGGGAACGATCACGTCCCTCGATCTGCTCGCTATGCCCCTACTTATACATCCCAAAATGCCATTGGCCTTCTTGGCAACAAGGGCACACTGCTGACTCATATCCAGCTTCTCGTCCACTGTCACCCCTAGGTCCTTTTCCGCAGAACTGCTGCCTAGCCATTCGGTCCCTAGTCTGTAGCGGTGCATTGGATTCTTCCATCCTAAGTGTAGGACCCTGCACTTATCCTTATTGAACCTCATCAGATTTCTTTTGGCCCAATCCTCCAATTTGTCTAGGTCCTTCTGTATTCTATCTCTCCCCTCCAGCGTATCTACCACTCCTCCCAGTTTAGTATCATCCGCAAATTTGCTGAGAGTGCAATCCACACCATCCTCCAGATCATTTATGAAGATATTGAACAAAACCGGCCCCAGGACCGACCCCTGGGGCACTCCACTTGACACCGGCTGCCATCTAGACATGGAGCCATTGATCACTACCCGTTGAGCCCGACAATCTAGCCAGCTTTCTACCCACCTTATAGTGCATTCATCCAGCCCATACTTCCTTAACTTGCTGACAAGAATACTGTGGGAGACCGTGTCAAAAGCTTTGCTAAAGTCAAGAAACAATACATCCACTGCTTTCCCTTCATCCACAGAACCAGTAATCTCATCATAAAAGGCGATTAGATTAGTCAGGCATGACCTTCCCTTGGTGAATCCATGCTGACTGTTCCTGATCACTTTCCTCTCATGTAAGTGCTTCAGGATTGATTCTTTGAGGATCTGCTCCATGATTTTTCCAGGGACTGAGGTGAGGCTGACTGGCCTGTAGTTCCCAGGATCCTCCTTCTTCCCTTTTTTAAAGATTGGCACTACATTAGCCTTTTTGCAGTCATCCGGGACTTCCCCCGTTCGCCACGAGTTTTCAAAGATAATGGCCAAGGGCTCTGCAATCACAGCCGCCAATTCCTTCAGCACTCTCGGATGCAACTCGTCCGGCCCCATGGACTTGTGCACGTCCAGCTTTTCTAAATAGTCCCTAACCACCTCTATCTCCACAGAGGGCTGGCCATCTCTTCCCCATTTTGTGATGCCCAGCGCAGCAGTCTGGGAGCTGACCTTGTTAGTGAAAACAGAGGCAAAAAAAGCATTGAGTACATTAGTACATTGAATACATTATAGGAGATAGAGAAGACAGCTTTTACTTTCTGAGAAATTCCAGGGCTATTTTTAATAAGGTAATCTCAGATGAATGGAGGATAAATGGAAAAGCACCAACACAGTGGGCCAGATCCTCAGATGGCGTAATTTGCTATAGCTGTTTCATGGATCTGTCAACCATAAAGGACTTGAAAAAAAAAAAAGGGAAGAAGGAGGATCCTGGGAACTACAGGCCAGTCAGCCTCACCTCAGTCCCTGGAAAAATCATGGAGCAGGTCCTCAAAGAATCAATCCTGAAGCACTTAGAGGAGAGGAAAGTGATCAGGAACAGTCAGCATGGATTCACCAAGGGAAGGTCATGCCTGACTAATCTAATCGCCTTTTATGATGAGATTACTGGTTCTGTGGATGAAGGGAAAGCAGTGGATGTATTGTTTCTTGACTTTAGCAAAGCTTTTGACACGGTCTCCCACAGCATTCTTGTCAGCAAGTTAAGGACGTATGGGCTGGATGAATGCACTATAAGGTGGGTAGAAAGCTGGCTAGATTGTCGGGCACAACGGGTAGTGATCAATGGCTCCATGTCTAGTTGGCAGCCGGTGTCAAGTGGAGTGCCCCAGGGGTCGGTCCTGGGGCCCGTTTTGTTCAATATCTTCATAAATGATCTGGAGGATGGTGTGGATTGCACTCTGAGCAAATTTGCGGATGATACTAAACTGGGAGGAGTGGTAGATACGCTGGAGGGGAGGGATTGGATACAGAAGGACCTAGACAAATTGGAGGATTGGGCCAAAAGAAATCTGATGAGGTTCAATAAGGATAAGTGCAGGGTCCTGCACTTAGGATGGAAGAATCCAATGCACCGCTACAGACTAGGGACCGAATGGCTAGGCAGCAGTTCTGCGGAAAAGGACCTAGGGGTGACAGTGGACGAGAAGCTGGATATGAGTCAGCAGTGTGCCCTTGTTGCCAAGAAGGCCAATGGCATTTTGGGATGTATAAGTAGGGGCATAGCGAGCAGATCGAGGGACGTGATCGTTCCCCTCTATTCGACACTGGTGAGGCCTCATCTGGAGTACTGTGTCCAGTTTTGGGCCCCACACTACAGGAAGGATGTGGATAAATTGGAGAGAGTCCAGCGAAGGGCAACAAAAATGATTAGGGGTCTAGAGCACATGACTTATGAGGAGAGGCTGAGGGAGCTGGGATTGTTTAGTCTGCAGAAGAGAAGAATGAGGGGGGATTTGATAGCTGCTTTCAACTACCTGAAAGGGGGTTCCAAAGAGGATGGCTCTAGACTGTTCTCAATGGTAGCAGATGACAGAACGAGGAGTAATGGTCTCAAGTTGCAATGGGGGAGGTTTAGATTGGATATTAGGAAAAACTTTTTCACTAAGAGGGTGGTGAAACACTGGAATGCGTTACCTAGGGAGGTGGTAGAATCTCCTTCCTTAGAGGTTTTTAAGGTCAGGCTTGACAAAGCCCTGGCTGGGATGATTTAACTGGGACTTGGTCCTGCTTTGAGCAGGGGGTTGGACTAGATGACCTTCTGGGGTCCCTTCCAACCCTGATATTCTATGATTCTATGATTCTATGACTTGGTGAAGATTGAGAATGGTACCATATCTGGAACCCTGAGAAATATTTTCTTAATGCATCACAAATATGGGTCCTTCCTGGAAAGTAAGAAACTTGAGTGGAGGGTTGCTCCCCAAAGTGTGGTCTAAAGTCACCCTTAAAACTAATTCTAACTCCTAAAGCTGATTGAGACCTGGGGCAAAATCCTCGCTCCATTGAAAACAATGGCAAAACATCCATTGCCTTCAGTGAGGCCAGGATTCCACCCCTTGTTCTCTTTTCAAACTAGGGTGAAATGTTTCTTTGGTATTTTGCTCTCCTTAGCCCGGCTGCATTTTTTCCCTTGTTTCTGAATAATGTTCCCAGTAAAACTGGGTCACAGGAGTAACAAGAAGTAGCTTCAGAAGACCAGTAGCTATTGCTTTCTCCCGGCTTTCCGTATTGTACTGTAAGCTTGTGTAGATCTTTTAATCCTAACTCTCTGGATGGGCTTCAACAGGCTTAGCCTTATTTTTCAGACAACAAAACCATAAAAGCTCAACAAGAGCACCCTAGAAAGGATCGCGTTCAGTTCCCTTAATTCCTTACATCAGCTCTAGCCCATCCTGCTTCTTTACCTATCATTTTTAATTTACTTACTCTTTATTTTGGTGGCCACCTCCCACAGCTTTGCATTTTAAAGTTCACCTTGCTCGATAAATCCATGCGCTCACATCGGACAGTGAATCTGCATTTATAGCTCCAAAGGCAGCCTCCAGGTCAGCACATGAAAACTCTGAGGTCAAAATGTTGTCAGTAATGAGATCTCAAGAATTTCAAAAGTTCACATAGCCCTTTGTACAACACAGGAGAATCCCTCTGTTTCCTCTGGTACTGTTTCATGCTAATTCTGAAGCAGCAAGCTGGTGCGAGGCATTTCAACTGAAATATCAGTTCATCTCAGATCCTAATTTATTGCTTTTGCAGAACATTTGGGTTGAAGTTTTTGAATTGCTTAAGACAAGCACAGACAGTGTGAGCTGCTACATTTCACCCCAGTGAAATGAAAAATGAAAGAGTTAACTAAAAATGCCTGGACTTCTGATTTTGTCTTTGTCTTTTAGGCTGCTACGTTTGTTGTTCTTGCTGATTTATTTTATTTAATTAATTTATTGATGCCCAATGTTAATTAACTGGTTTGTGTTATCACTATTTATGTATTTATTTTTGAAGAGTGCTAGGTACAAATTAAAAGACAGAAGGCCTGATTCTCCTCATTTACACTGATGCAAACCAGGAGTGATTAAGTTGAAGTCGATGAGCTCAATCCTCAAAACACCATAAGAGGAGGGGGTGGCTCTAAGAGTGGGATTTTCAAAAGCTGCTAAGTCACTTAGGCCCAGATACCTCAAAAAGGTATTTAGGCACCTAACTGCCACTGAACTCAATGAGAGGTAAGTGCCTAAATACCTTTGAGGATCTGGGGCTTAAGCACTTTTGAAAATCCCACCATAAGAGATCAGCATGCTTAGTTGCAATGTACATTACATACAGGAAAATGCGTATCCTGCCCCAAAGAGCTTACACACTCAACTTTCCCAAACCCTATCAACCCAATACAGACTTTACATGCACACACAGTCCCATGCTCATGTGATAAAGATCTACTTAAGAGAGTTAGGATTGCAGCCTCACCAAGAATCTAAAATAAGAGCACCTTGAACCCTTGCCTGCGTTTAGAAGCAAACTGTACCCAAACACTTTTTTGAGGCTTTGGAACTTTCATAGGATCATAGGACTGGAAGGGACCTCGAGAGGTCATCTAGTCCCATCCCCTGCACTCATGGCAGACTAAGTATTATCTAGGCCTTTACCTTTGCAGTTTTCTCTCACCACTTATACATCCAGGTTCTGGCCAGAACCATGACCAGAAGTGTCAAGATACCCTGAGAATGTTTGTTCCTGAGATCTCTTTAGCCCGGAACAGAAGTAGGAATCCAAGAACATGTAGGAGGATAAAATTTTCTCTGCTGGGATTGGACCAGTGGTCCATCATGTCCGGTAATCTGGTAGCCAGTTATCAGATGGTTCAGAGAAAAGTGCATGAATGGGTTAGAGACAATGTAGGAAAGAGAGTAACTGAACATGGCCTTTTCTGGATGCTCTTGACACTTATGAACATTCTGCACTGTGGGAAAAGTTTCCTCCTAGCTCTGAATAAGTAAAGGTTGCCTTATGCTCCAGTGCTGGCAGGTCTATATTCCTTCCAAACCTAGTGTATATATTTTTTAAAATATTTACTATTATGACTGGCTATTCTCCTTATCCATACAACCTCATGTTGAAAACCTGTTTATACATCATTTCCAGCCCACGACCCAAGAGATTCAGAGAAGCCTGGATCGTCTCTGAATTAAATCCAAACTTTGACCCTTTTGAGGTTCACCTGTCATTGATATTTAAGCCCTAATAAAGTGGACGATCTGGGCTTGCTGTTCCTTCAGCAGTAACTCAGAGATGTAAGAGATTTATTTTTTCTGTTTGGTTCCCTTTTAAACGAACCCAGCAGGGTACATCTGATGTAGATTGAAGATTAAGTTATAATTACAATCAATATCATTGCTGTGCCCACTTTGCCAAATAATATATATTTCAGTCAGGGCACTTTGGGGATTTATCTCTGCAAGGCCTGTTTCTGCCCAAATCAGTGTGTCTTTCCCTTTGATATTCCCACAGTGTTCACATATACCCTCAAACATACACAGCCCAGGGTAATATGTCTCCAATGCGCTGAAATCAATGGGAACACAGCCTTTTTCGCCTGACAGTATTGTCAGGGTGGATTATCTGGTTTAGGCTGTGGCTTCAGTTCATAGCAGTCGTCAGTTAAATTTCCCTTTCTGAAGCTGAGCAAAGTGTGGTAATGTCACAGCCACAGGCGACTGCCGCTCACAGGACGGTTTACCGGTGGAGCTTAGCCTCCTGGCTTGTCACAGTGCATATATCTCAGGGTCTTCTTTTCCTTCCTAGTCAGAGGTTTCCAAGAATGTTGCCTGGAGCAGTCATGGGATGCAAAAAAAGAGAGATTTTTGTTCTGCACTTAGCAACATTACCACACTTCACACTCAGTTTCTGATAAGGGGAAATTTAACTGACTGCTCTGAACTAGATATACCAGATAATATACTCTGACAGTGCTGTGGATAAAGGCTGGCAAACCTACTAATTTATATTTCATTATCTCTGCACTTGGTTTAATCTGTTATCTTTTACTAAACATTACGGAGATCACAAAGAGAGCTGAACTGAACAGAAGGAACCGCAGACACCTCTTGGACACAGGGCTGCCAGGATAGCGGTAGCTAGGTGGAACATTTTGGCTACCCAGCCTGCCAGAAAGCCGGTGAGCAGTTCTGCCATAGGAACCACCATACCACTGCAAACCAAAGCTCAGAGCAGTGTAAGAATATCCTCGTACCCATGTAGAGTTCTGTTGTCTTCACTGGGACTCTACATGGACATGGGGGGGGGCCATCGGCAGGGTCCTGACTGCAGGAATGGGACACATTAGTTCATCTAATCAGATACTGTAGCTGCCAAGGCTGGTCAATGACAGATGTGGATAGGTGCCACCTTCCTCTGACATAATGCGCCCGTTTTTCTCAGTGTTATACCAGTGGCAGTAGGGGAATTTCTTCCTGACCTCAGCTAGTGATCAGTTTATACCCTAAGGCCTGAGGGTTTCAGATTTGATTAGACTGTAAACTCTTTGGGGGCAGGTATCATCTATTACTCTGTGTATGGCCAGCAACTTGCCCAATGAAGCCACAATCTTGGGGCTCTAGGTATTATCATAACACTACTACTTAACATGACTACTATGAAGAAGGAATATATCACCCCACTAAATGCCACCTCCAAAGTGTTACCTAAGGAGTAACAGCCAATATCAGATAGTGCAGAATATCTGGTGCTGTGACATTTTTCCTGGAAGAAGGCTACTGGAGAAATTTGACTATTTCTATTTGACTTCCAGCTATTTGACTTCTGGAATGCAATAACACCATGGCACCATCCCAGTCAGGTGTTTTTGCACGTGTGTGTGTTCAGGTGTACGTAGAGGTTTGTTGTCTGCTGGCTGAGTCAAGGACTTTATTCTTCACCATCTTGAAAGGAACAACAGTGGATAGAGCACTAAACTAGGAGTCAGGACACCTGGGTTCTATGGCTGGCTCTGTTAGCTGCAATACCCTTTCAAGGATGCAGAATTCTTCCCTGTCTCCCACAGAGCCAGTCGACTCTGCTCCCTACCTCAATACTAGTGAGAGGCTCTGGGGGGACAGTATCTCAGGAGTAGTCCCTGTGAATCTCAGGGCACGGGGGCCACCCAAGGAGCAGAGCTGGGAGGAAGGATGGTGCAAGTGTTTAGGGGGCTAGCCAGGGACTTAGCAGACCTGCATGCAATTCCCTGCTCTGATACTATAATAAGGAAAGCCATAAAGTTAGAGAGGTCTGCTCCTTCACACACCACAGTCACCTATGTGAGTGGCTCCCTCTAGCCCTATTTGTCAAAACTGGGACATGGGCAGTCTGACCTAGTGGTCAGAGAAGAAGTTGGGAGCCAGGTCAGGTGAGATACCAAGAGATCAGAGTCTGAGAGGCCAGAGGGCAAACCAAGAGTCAGGTGTCCGGAAGCAGACAGGATCAGGTTACCAGGCAGTAGGGGGCTGGTAGCACAACAGGATCAGTCCTAAGCAGGGGAAACTGGCAAGGATAATTTCCTAGTCCTGTGCTTGGTTTAAATAGAAGCAGGGAACCAATCAGCACCCCTGGAGCTCCACCAATCAGATCCCAGGACTAGAATACTCTGTCAGAGTTGAGCTTCTAGTTCTGGCAACTGTTAACAGGTCAGTCTATGGCTGGTCTGTACTTACTGGCTCCCAAGTGCCCTGTGGAGTAGAGTTTAAGACCCAGGGTCCCTAATGCTGTTTCACAAACTGTCCAAGGACTTAGATCTTTCTCATTTTTTTGTAGCAAGTTTCCTCCACACAGATTC
Source organism: Chelonia mydas (assembly GCF_015237465.2). NCBI lineage: Eukaryota > Metazoa > Chordata > Testudines > Cheloniidae > Chelonia > Chelonia mydas. The sequence continues at coordinate 12,171,039 of NC_057851.1, forward strand.
CAGTAATCCTTTTGTTTCTGTAGATCCCGGGCCAATATTTGTTCTTTTTGTGTTACGTCATCAGACATTCACATCATAAAGAACATACATTTAATTGTTTCTGTGTCTCTTTTATTAAGGATTGACTACTGCCTGTTATTGTCGCTCCAATTATTGTCGCTCCAATTATATCATTGTCACCTTGAATTCCATTTCAGACTGCCAAAGGTTTCTACATATCTTTAAACGTGCATCTGCCATTTCAACCTTCGAGAAACTCAGAAAGGATCTTGATTCGCTAAGTAACTAGCATCCCTTTTCTTTGCTTACACTGATTTCTAATTTGCTTTCATTGACGGACTTCATGCACAGCTCTTCATTTTTAAAAGATCAAAATATGCTTGAGGGTTGTCGTCTGGCTTTAGGTCATCTGATTCAATGGAGGTGGCCCTGATTAGATTTGCAATGATTTGCTGATGTCAAATCTCAAAGATCTCAAGAATTCTACCCACGCATAATGCCTTTAACCCAGCAGGAACATCTGGGAGGAAAAACCAGCTGGGGAGGGGCTGGTGTTGACTTGCTTTGAACTGTATTCAGTGACAGCTGGTGCCCAAAGCACATGATGGGGCTGCAGGTGGCCAGGAGGCCCAGAGGCAGCAGGGAACAGATTCAGTCAGCAGTATACTCTACCTTTGTGGGGCTAAAATGACACAGCCTGACTGTAGGCTACATTTCCTGTCATATTCCTCCTCTGCTGCCTGCAGCTACCTGGTGGCAATCAGGTGTATTGCAGCCTTCAGTAGCTGGAGTGGCTCCAGGTGTATCAGGAAGAAGCCACGCAAGACAGGCTACATCTTCACTTGGCACTGGGGGTGTGATTCCCAGTTCAGGAAGGCACACTTGCACTACCTCTGATCAGGCTTGCGCTCTAAGGCTAATAGCGTAGCCACAGTAGCAGAGGCGGTGGCGAGCAGCAACACAAGCGAGCCGCTCCCAGTACGCACCCATGGCATCCGGGCGGGTTTGTACTTGGGGCAGCTAGCCCATAATAATCGCTCGCCACTGACTGTACTACGCTGGCTGCACTGCTATTTTGAGCACATTCCCTACTCGTGCTGGGAATCACATCTCCAGCTCCAAAGGAGACGTCGTCACAACAGTGATATATTTGGGGCTCAGTTTCATTAGATTCTAATGGTCGGTTGCGCCTGGCCTGTATTTCAAGACATTTTCATTCCTTTGCTTGGACTTTGGCCTCAGACCTCTGGCAGAATCTGAGATCTCTCTGTGAGGTGCTCTAGTATCTGTGTTTAAAAATAACATTCTTTCTTTCTTTCTAGTTCCACCTAGTTCCAGGCAAGCTAATGATGGATTCATGGAGATAAATTCATGGAGGTTAAGTCCATTAATGCTATTAGCCAGGATGGGTAAGGAATGGTGTCCCTAGCCTCTGTTTGTCAGAGGGTGGAGATGGATGGCAGGAGAGACTTCACTTCATCATTACCTGTTAGGTTCACTCCCTCTGGGCCACCTGGCTTTGGCCACTGTCGGCAGACAGGATACTGGGCTGGATGGACCTTTGGTCTGACCCAGTATGGCCATTCTTATTTTCCTATGTTCTTATGGAAACCAAGATGATAGGTTTTGATGTCTTCATCTCTGTTCATAAGAATGAAATATACCCGGTGCAGAGAGCCACCACAAGCCTTCTGCACCACTTAAATCCCACGTAAGTTCCACTTTTGCTTTTTTTTATGGCAAGAAAGATTTATTATTCTGGACGTTGCACCTGGGAGTGCCACCATTGATCAGGACCCCTTTGTGCTAGGTGCCCCAAAGAGTTTATAATCTAAGGGTAAGACAAGACTACAGCTGGATATAGACAGACAGGGCAACACAAGAAAACAGTGAGACAATCTTTTTGGTGGATCTTGCAACGTTTTCTGAAGACAATCAGACTCTGGCTTATTTGAATCTCCTTGGGTAGCTTAGTCGAATGACAAATGGACTTGACCCAACTCAGAGTTGGAATTTCACACAAGATATTCACCCCTTTTCTCCTCTCTTTGCTAACATGATTTAGCTTTTCCTTAACAGCTGATGTCTTGGACTGAAATCCAGGACAGTATTGACAGGGGAGCAACCAAGCTGACCTAATAGTTCTTTAACTTCTCTAATTTCTGGTAAAGGAATAGAACATCCTCATGTGAAACAGGAATAAAAAAGAGGACCTATATTTTTTGCTAGAATGTCATCTTGAAAACCTTTTTATGTTCAGAGTTGATCATCAAAGCATTTATTTAACTAGGCTCAATGTGAATTTGAAGACTCCAGGATTGCTTTTTGATTCTGAGCACTTTTTAACTTTTCCATTAATCTGTTGGTAGCCCATGTAATATTCATTTACTTAATATTTCTAAAATATGGGTAATGTGCAGTACTTTTCTTGCTAGGCTTCTGAAGTTTCCTAGCCTGGAAAGGAAAGATGGGCTTGCAGTTAAGATACCAGAGTAAGAATTAGATGATCTGTGTGACCTTGACTACATGACTCAACCTCTCTGGGATTGTTCCCTATTTGTTAAATGGGGAAGATACTTCCCTACCTCAGAGGGATGGAGGTAAAAATTCAAAATAATCTGGACAAACTGGAGAAATGGTTTGAAGTAAAAAGTTGAAATTAAATAAGGACAAATGCAAAGTAATGGGACAATTCCAATTCCAATAGGAAGGAACAATCAGTTGCATGCATACAAAATGGAAAATGACTGCCTAGGAAGGAGCACTGGGGAAAGGAATCTGGGGGTCATAGTGGATTACAAGTTAAATATGAGTGAACAGTGTAACGCTGTTGCAAAAAAAGCGAACATTATTCTGGGATGTATTAGCAGGAGTGTTGCAAGCAAGACACGAGAAGTAAGTCTTCTGCTCTACTCCATGCGTTAGGCGTCAGCTGGAGCATTGTGTCCAGTTCCGGGCGCCGCATTTCAGGAAAGATATGAACAAATTGGAGAAAATCCAGAGAAGAGCAACGAAAATGACTAAAGGTCTAGAAAACATGACCTGTGAGGGAAGATTAAAAAAACTGGGTTTGTTTGGTATGGAGAAGAAAAGACTGAGAGAGGACATGATAACAGTTTTCAAGTACATAAAAGGTTGTTATCAGGAGGAGGGAGAAAAATTGTTCTTAACCTCTGAGGATAGGACAAGAAGCAACATGCTTAAATCAAAGGACCCTAAAGTGTGGGGAACGCCCCCTAAGAGGGTGCAAAGGAACGTCCAGGGAGGTCTGGCAGGGCCCAGGCCAGCCCCCACAGAGGCAGGGAGGGAGCACCACCCAGCCCTTCCCCTCCCTCAACTCTACTCCGGCCCCATGCCCAGCCATGTCCCCGGTTCTTGGCCCTCTGCCTGCCCCATCCCCAGCCTCAGCACATCTCCGCTGATAGCCCCGCACTAGTCCTCACTGCTGGCCATGGCTCTGTTCCCAGTCTGGGGCTGAGGCTGGGGTTAAGGCTGGGAGCAGAGCCACACCCAGCTGTGGGCCCAGCTGCGGCTCTGCCCCCACCCCCAGCCTTGGCCATGGCCATGGCCCTGCTTCCAGCCCTAGAGCCACCCCCAGCTGTGGCCCCAGCCTCGGCCCCTTTACCCATGTGCCCCCCCTCGGTCTGCAGCCCCAATGACTCTGGGAGGGGTGTGGGGGCATGGATGGGGTAAGGAGGGGCATGATCCTCAAAAGTTTGGGGACTGCTGGCTTAAATTACAGCAAGGGAGGTTTAGGTGGGACATTCGGAAAAACTTCCAAACTGTCAGGGTGGTTAAGCACTGGAATAAATTGCCTGGGGAGATTAGAAAAGCACCTGTCAGGGATGGTCTAGATAATACTTAGTCCTGCCACGAGTGCAGGGGACTGGACTAGAAGATCTCTCGAGATCCCTTCCAGTCCTACGATTCTATGATGTAGAAGTCTTACAATATGCCCTTTCTGCCTGTGACCTCTCTCCCCTCCTCTTCATGCTCCTGGCCCAAACCCTGACAAGTCCCACACACTAGGGACTAGGAGCCCAGGTGGCATAGGTCTGTTTTGGAAGCTCTACATTGGCAGGAAAAGCCTCTTTGCGCAAGTGTTATTTCCTGGGGGCCGTTTTTAACACCCTTGCACCACCAGAGGTTGGGTAACTTGCAGTGTTTCTCTTCTAGGATATCTCCTAGCCTGGAGAGGAAAGACGGGTTTGCAACTAAGATGCCAGACTAGGGATTAGACAATCTGGGTTCAATTTGTTGGTTCAGCTGTTGCCTGTAACTTGTCGCCTTGGGCTGAGTTGCAGAGATGCTGTGCACCAACCACTTCCAGCAGAAATTGCTGGTGCTCAGCATCAAAAAAAAAAAAAAAAAAGGCGGACATACCTCTCTGTGTCTCCTTATCTCATATACAAAGTCCTCATTCTCCTTACAGGACTGTTGGATGGATCAACAAATTAACTGGTGGATAGAGCTTTGAAGATATTAAGTGTTAAATGTTAAGGTTTAGGTTGGATATTAGGAAAAACTTTTTCACTAGGAGGGCGGTGAAACACTGGAATGCGTTACCTAGGGAGGTGGTGGAATCTTCTTCCTTAGAAGTTTTTAAGGTCAGGCTTGTCAAAGCCCTGGTTGGGATGATTTAGTTGGGGATTGGTCCTGCTTTGAGCAGGGGGTTGGACTAGATGACCTCCTGAGGTCCCTTCCAACCCTGATATTCTATGATTTTATGATTCTATGATTAATTCAAAGTCAATAGTTCTGTTACTGACTTCAGCAGCAGAGTGGGACTGCATCATTTCTGCACAAGGGATCCTTATAATAAGTAATATTTTCACTGAGTGAAATTCACCCCTGTGCACGGAGCCAACAGAAGGCCCATGCACTCCTGAATTTCCAGGGTGTATGTGGTGCATAGGTTTTTTGCTGGCCCTCCGCTATGCCCACCCTGCAATCATTATGGGTCTGAACCTCCACCATTGAATGGGAACTGTGCCATTGGCTTCAATGGGCAGAAGATCAGGGCTCAGAACAGCTATTTGATATCAACACAAAGATTAATTCTTGGGTAGTAGAGTCTTCCCAGGACAACATAACTCTAACCTCAGCCCTGGAATTTATTTTATTGCTTGCTTTCTGTCTCCTCTATGTTCTGATAGATGGACATTCAGTTTCTTAGGATGCAGTATTCAAGGATCCTCCAGGCATCATGCAGGGCCCATTACCTTTTTAGCTCTAATGATACCCTGCCAACAGCAATCTTAAATGCAAGCCATTTATTCCATTACACTAAACAGGGATAATTTGGTAAATTGAGTGTTTAAGTAGCCTTAAGGTAAATATTTTTTTTCCTTGGCAAAATGGCACTGTTGCCTCCAGCCTCAACAAATATTTCAAGGTTTGGGGGAAATTTATCTTCTTTTGCTTTTAATTGTTCATAAAAGTGAAAGGTTAAATATTGCCAAATCAGGAAATGTTAATTCAACCCCCTTACAAATGTTAAATAAAACTGAAATCAAGCAAATGTTAAATTAAACAAAATGTTTCTTATATAAGTCTGAGGTATGTTCTATAGCCCTCTTCACCACTAGCCTCCCAGCAGGAATACTGCAGCAGGAATAATTCTACTAAAATAATGTATTTTATCAATCCAAAGGTCCAGTCATACAGCATCTGATAGGATTTTAGTAGCCTAGAAGACCCCATTGGCTTTAAAACTTACATTGTTTCACCAGAATTTGGTAAACCATAGCAATCCCAGCTGAGTCATTCTGGATTTATCTGGTGTAGCAGGGAGTAAATTTTGTCCCAATAAGAGTTGTGCAGGTGAAAATATACTTATATTAAAAAATATATTCCACGACAATTACTTGTTTGTTAGTGACATATTGAGAAGTGCCAGGTGACTTTCAGCTTTCTCATAGATAGCCATCCATGACAGGCAAAAAGGATCTCCGTTTAATTTCTCATCTGAAGGACAGAAAAAAATGATTCTATTCTGCTTGATCTAGAAATAGCTTCTTGTAAAAAAATTGCTTTCTCTGTCTCTTGTTACATTTAAAGGAAGAATAAAAAGCTCTACCACACTTGGAGACTAGGGATGGTGTAGGAGTGGGGGTTGACATACAAAGAAGGCACTGATTACTCTGGGTTATTGAAATTCCCATAGCACTTTTCACAAGAGTAGAGGTGCTAGTCTTGGTATCCTGTCTAAATTCCATCTGAGAGTAGTTTCATCACATCTCTCTAAATAGCCATTTGGATACAGTACTCTCCACTGCTTCTCCTAACAGCTGTGTAACGTTTCTCAGTCAAGGAGCCCATACATACTTTCAGGCAGAACTGGAAGTAGTTTACCAAGGTTGAGAGCAGGTCATCCAAAGAGGTAACAGAATCAATCCCTTGTAACTTAGATGACCCATCAAAGGGAAAAATATGGTGTTCCCCACACATTATTTGCCCGGCTCTAATTGCTACCCAAACTATTCAACTATCATAGGAGTCAGAAGGTAGTTCAGTTTCTTTGCTTCTTAATTGCTTGGTTTCTCTGCTGAAGCTGCTAACAAGGGTACCCAATGCTGGCTCAAGACCACAAGGAGTCTGTAGCACAGCCAACAACTGAATCCAGATCTTTTGATTCTCAAGCCACAGATAGGTCAGGATTGGAGTAGAACTGGAAACTTACACAACACCGACTTGGACTCTACGTAGCTCTTGCTGCTGCAGTTAGTCCCTTACTTTCTTATATACTGAATTCACTCACATCTTTTACATTCAGGCACTCGGTTTTAAATAGTTTAACATGATTAATATTTTAATTCACTGGAATGAAGGGGGGCTGAGATAGAGGAGGAGCGTCCTCCTTTCTAGCCATTTTGGATTTTGCACCCCATCAAGCAGAACTGCATGAAGTGAGTTCATTTATGCACAGGAAGGGCTGGGGTGGAGGGAGATTTAATCAGTTGTATGCCATGTACTGTACTCTCGGCATTAAAAGCATGTTTTCCTTTTTACACAAACAAGAACAAGTCATTCGCATGGAAATGGAATAGATCCCTATGGTGATTAAAAGCTCCAGTGGAAAGATACATATTTAATGAATAGATAAAACAGATAAAGGGGGAGGGTGCACTTACAGTGGAAAAGAGCTAAATAACAGATTATATTTGTGATTTATTGACTCTTGTATAGACCAAGGAGTCATAAAAAACAGGGGCTTATTAAATTGCTAAATACAAAGGCAAGGCATTTAGCAAAGAGAATGGAAGAGCTAGAGGCATGTGCATATAAAGAAGTATATGATGTTATAGAGAAAACTAAAACTTGTCTGGAAAATGATAATTAGTGTATTCATGTTAAATAAATGGTTTAAAAGAGACAAACAGGAATGGAAAAGGAAGAGATGTAGTCTAGTCTCCATTATGCCCTGTATGTAGTTCATCTCTCTTGGATTTTCTACCAATCGAATTTTATCTACTGTTACTATAGCTAGGATAAAAATAAGGGCTGCCTGTCTTCATGCTTATGGTCACAAACAAATTCCAAACTCAGGCATCAGTTAGAACTGCTCATCTCCAATGCATTTACACATATAGAAGTAATAGAAATCATAGAAATGTAAAGCTGGAAGGAACCTCAAGAGGTCATCTAATCCATCCCTCTGTGCTGAGGCACAGTTAAGTATACCAAGCCCATCCCGGGAGATGTTTGTCGAACTTGGTCTTGCAAATTTAGGTTCATGGGTCACTGTTGACGACAGGCTACAAACTCTCATATTCCAGGACATAAGCCAACCTCTAAGGGAGAGAGTTAGGACAAAGTTTTACCTGTGAGTCGGTTATTCTATAATTGCCCACTATAATTGCTCACCTTCTCCTGAAGCAACTGTTGCTGAACAGTGACAGAGGCAGGACACTGCATTAGATGGACCACTGATCTGATGCAGTATAGCAATTTCTGCATACCAGCTTCAATAATTGATCTGTTCCAGCACAGCAGCGTTTAAGAAACGAAGGCCCAAAGGTTTGTTTCCATCATGAGGTAATATTATCTCTTTTCAAACATCCTGGGAGACTATCTGTACTATATTAGGTGGTAAGTAGCCAGTTCAGCCTCCCTGTCCCTCTGCACAATATATTGGGGCAATGTTTGGTGGGACGGGGCTGCCAGACTGCAGCTCTGGGCATCTTGTTCCTCTGTCCCCTTTCTTTCACTGCCAAGCAGGAACAAGTGGCCTGTGAGGGAAAGAGAGGAACTGTCTAGAATTCAACAGTAGGTTTCAGATAGTTTAGGAGTTCTATGAGTCAGACCCCTGCACTAACTGTCTCCATGTCTCTCATTAGCCTACATCCTATTAGAGACCTATAGTGCCCAGAAGGTGGCACTAGCCACAGAAAGTATGACTGTAAACTTTAGAAGGAGATAGTATGAACAGGTACAAACCAGGAGGGAGTGGAGCATAGAATTGGGTGGAAAAGACTGCTGAGGTGAGGGGTGTGGTGCCAGGAAGGCAGAGAAATTCTTTTCAGGGTACCCAAGAGCCCCTAAGAAGAGCCCGTGAGGGAGCGGGTACTGAGAAATGAATAATGCATGTCAGCATTTTGTGGTGTCTAAAGACATGCTCCAGGAAGGTGTATGTGGTTTCATGGGCAGATAGAACACTGTGGCAGGGAATAAAATGGGCCATCTTGGTCAGGAGATCCACTAGGATCAGGATAACCGAGTGCCCTGGGGATCGCAGACACTCAACAATAAAGTCCATTGAGAGGGTGGACAAAGGATACATAGGTGTGGGGAGGAGCTGAAGGAGGCCCATAGGCTTGGCTCGCCGTTTCTTCCTAAAGCTGCAGCAGTCGCATGACCTAACATAGTTCTTAAGATCATTCATAGGATTGGCCACCAGAAATACCCAGAGATCAGGGTCCAGGTTTTAAACTGGCCAAAATGTCCCACCATGGGCAAATCATGTCACAAGTTTAGCACCTGAAGCAGCGAGGTGCCATTAGGAATGTAGATACAATCCCTGTGATAAAAGAGGTATCTTTGTAGATGAAATTTAGAATCTGGGAAAGCACCAGTGATTCTTAGAGTCTGTCAGATCAGGGCCACAAATGGGTTGCTTGGAAGCAAGGAATGGATAGTGGTCATCAGGTGACGAGCGATGGTCTCACAGACAAAGTAGGAGGGTTTAAGGACAACGGTGAGAGCTTTCTGCTCCACTTCATGGTACTTGTCCTACAGGACAAAACATTTGCCTTCCTTTTCTTAGCTCTTAGACAGTACATAACCTCGTAGTTAAACTGGGAGAGGAAAAGGGCCAGGCAGATCTGAAGTTGGTTGAGTCATTTAGATGATTTAGTTGGGAATTGTTCCTGCTCTGAGCAGGGGGTTGGACTAGATGACCTCCTAAGGTCCCTTCCAACGCTGATATTCTGTGATTCTATGATTCTATGATTGCATTGTCTGAAGATGCTCCAAATTCTTGTGATCAGTCCAAACTTGGACAGTGGCCTGGTCCTCCTTGAGGAGGTGCCTACATTCCTCAAAGGTGATGCTGATGGCCAGGAGTTCTTTGTTCTACACATCATAGTTTCTCTCAGCAGGAGTCAGTTTCTCAGAGAAAAAGGCATAGGGCTGAAGCAACTGGCAAGGGGTGGTAAATTGTAAGAGGACTGCACCTAACACAAAGTCTGAGGCATCTGTCTCAACTCTGAAGGCATTTGTAGAGTCCAGATGGGTTGAAATGGGGGCAGAAATAAATGCCTTTTTCAAGCAGTTGAAAGCCATTGTGTGTCAGTGGTGCAGTGAACTTAGCCCCCTTCATGTGAACAGACATTATAGGAGTTATCGGATTAGAGAATCCTTCTATGAATCACTGGTAAACATTTGTGAACCCAAGGAATTACTGCACCCTCCACTTGGTGATGGTTGTAACCTTGTTGGGGTCCATGGTGAGTCCTGCCAGGAAGATAAAATAAACCAGAACTACAGTGTATCCTTGTCAAATTCACATCTTTCTGGTTTTGCATAAAGTTGATTTTGATAGAAGCGATCAAGATCTTGAGTCTCTGAAAAAAATGAGAATGTCACCTAAGTAGATGCTCACAAGTTGGTCAAGGATGTCTCTGAAGACGTTATTCAGGAAATGCTGGAAGGTCACTGGGGCATTACATAGACCAAATGCAAATATTTGATATAGTCATGTTTGGTTCAGAATGCCATCTTCCATTCATCCCCCCGCTGGATTTTGACCAGGTTGTATGGTCCACGCAAATCTAACTTTGTGAAGACCCAAGCCAAACAGAGTCTTTACAGAAGTTTGTTTATGCGAGGAAGGGAGTATTGATTGCAGATGGTGATCTTGTTAAGAACTCAGTAATCAACACAAAGTCAGAGGGAGCCATTCTTCTTGGCCATGAAGAAGATAGAGAATTCCGCTGGGGAAGTAGAGGGATGGACTAATCCCTTCTGCAGATTTTCCTCAAGGTATTCCCAGAGGGTCTGCAGCTTGTGTTTGGATAGAGTGTAAATGCATCCAAAAGGAACTTCTATATCTAGTTGAAGGTCAATTGGGCTATTGTAACTGCAGTGAAGTGGTAGAACGTCTGCCTTCTGTTTGTGAAATACATTGGCATGTTCTAGGTACTTGGCAGGGATTCCGGATGCTGCTGAGGAAATTTGGGTTTGCGACTCTGGCTGCTTCGGGGCTGGCGTGTGGCACAGAATGCAATCAGTCATTGACTAGAATTGGGAAAGCATGCTCGTCGGCACTGTGGGTAGCAGAAGAAAATCGATCACAAGCACCAGCTAATTTGGGGGGGGGGCTCCTAAGCAATGAGCCTGAGGACACCCAGGATAACTTGTGAATGCAGAGCGCAGAGGACCCCAAACTGAAAGATTCTGCAATGACCACCAATGGTAATGACTTCTAGGGGGGATGTCTGATGCATGATGGGGCCTGAAGAGAGGCGTGACCCGTTTACAGCCTCTACAAGCTCAGGGAAGTCCTTGTGAGCACAGGAATTTGATGCCCCTTAATAAAGTTCTGGTCAATAGGATTGCCAGAGCCCCCGGATTGTCTAATGCTTCTAAGTGGATATCTGGCATGGCAGATTACTGTAATTGAAGCGGGAGATGCAGCAGAGTAGTATGCTGGTTAGGGATTGCCAAGATTCTGGCAGATGGGTGGCAGCATGATTCACAATGGGGAAGAGTGGAGCACTGACCCACCCCTAACTTCCCTACTGGAACTGGGCTCTCGCATTTCCTGATACAGGGGTGGACTGGACCTTGGGTGGGCACCCTGTTGCATTCCACAATACAGGCACAATCCCAATGCCTGGCATTGGGTTCTTTTTATCAGCGGTGGTACCTCTTTTATCTAGAGGTGGCACTGGACTTCGTCGACTTGCATTGGTTCAGTATCTGGTAGGACAACAGAGACTATGGGAGAAGGAAGAATTCTGGCTGGCAGGGATCAGGTGGTGGGCTGCTTTTCTTAGGCTCACAGCATAAATCAATCAGCAATCCAGACGCAGAGATCGATTAAGGCTCCCAGGTTATGCAGAGTTTCCCCCCTTGCTTGTTCATCTTTGACAGTCATTGAGCCCCTGCCTGAAGTGGTCCCACTGCACAGCCTCACTCCAGTAGGTGTCTGCAGCCAGACATTGAAATTCCACTGCATATTTGGCCATGGATGTGGGACCCTGCTGGTGGGTGTGGAGAGCAGCTTCTTTGGTATGTTCTCCATTAGGGTTGCAGAGATTCCCCTCCATTACCTGTATAAAGTTCTAAAAATGTTCAAGGAGAGGACTGGACCCTTCCAGGGGCAGAGACACCCACTTTGGGGTCTCTCCAGTGAGCAGGCTAAATACTAATCCCACTCAGGACTAAGTATGACTGTGGCTGCAACATGAACTGGAGATACAATTGGTTAAGGAACTCAGAAAACTTGGCACAATCCCCATCAGACTTAATAGGTAGGGCCATCTTGTGCTCACAGACTGGCTGTGAGAGTTGAGAGCAACAGAAGACGCTGCCTGGGATTGTACCAGGGCCTGGAGGGTACATTCTGGTCATGTAGCATGGAGCCTGGAGCCTGAAATGCCTGCAGGACTCCAAAAAAGTCAGAGAAGATGAGGCTGCTGGGGCTGTTCTGAAGGGGAGCTCCGTGGGATGATGTCCCTGCTATTTTCTAGTGGGCTGCTCAAACTGTCACACATTAAGGTGTAGGTGGTGTCAAAGTTTGACTCAGACTCACAATTTATCAGACCACTCTGTTTTATTAGCAAAGCTGCTCTGCTAATACATTTAGAAGTGAGCCCCCCGAGTGGGGCTTGTGTCTCTTAATTTATACAGTTTTTTGGAGAACAAGTTACAGAGAAGTTACAGACAAAAGAAGAAAAAGATTTTAGTCACCACCCTTCGAGATCCCTGAGACCAGTCACGTATCTTCAATTACCTGCCACCCTTAACAATCTCCTTTAACAGCTTCCAGTTAACTTAACTAATTGCCCTTCGCACCTTCCATTCTGATGCCTGCTTCTTAGACGTGCTGGCTCTATCTTGATTGCTTCTCCATTCAAAAGCTAACTGTCCCTACGTGTGCTCCCTCAGATACTTTGTAACATGTTTTGGCATGCCGTCTCATATACAATGTATCCAGCATGTCCCCTTATACAATGTTATACTTATACAATGTTATACTTCCACAGTGGTATGATCTGCTGGTTGGAGGAGAAGTCTGGTCTAATGGTCAGAGCAGAATCAGAGGGCAGAACTGGAAGTTTGGTCAGGATACAAGCCATTGGTTGGAGTCAGGAGTCAGAACAGAACCAAAGGGTAGAGCCAGAGTCATGGTCAGGAGACAAGCCAATGGTCAGAACCATGAATTAGGAGTCAGGAGTTCAAAGGCAGGCTGGGTATTGGGCTGGAATGGAGCAGACAAGGGGGTGGAGCAAGGGCTGGACAGGAAGCAGGTCTGGTGCATCTGTGGGCCTGGAACACATTGTACAGGCACTCTGGTCCTGTTGCTACAGGGTTTAAATGGTGATCTGTTGGCTCTTCTGAGCAGGGAGCACAGTCAATGTGGGTTTATGGGGCCCAGAAGAGCTCATTGGGTTGCTAGGCAACTGAGCCCAGAGTCAGCTGAGTTCCTGATGGCCTTGCTTCATGAAAAAAGGATCAGAGCCAGCCAGGCTGTAAATGCTGGGGAAAGAACTTCGGGTGAGAAACTGTATTAGGCAGGAGAGTATCTTGTTAGTTAAGGTTAAGCTCCAGAATGTGTGTTATGATTTTCTTTTAGATGTAACCCTTTGTTTCCAATATTTCTTTGTTCTCTGTGCTTTGTTGAATACATTTATATTTGCTTTCTCTACAAGCAAATCTAAGGGCCATGTGTTAAACAGAGCTGTGTTTTACAGTGTAATTGTTTAAACTGTGGTGTACTGTTCCTTTGGAAACAGAGGATCTGGAAATTTGGTGAGCACCCAGCAGACCAGGAGCTGGGCACTCCAGGGAGACACTTGGAAGACTCAGGGGTTAGTGTGTGCAAAGAAAGAGCGGGGCCTGCAGAGGCCTGGAAGGTAGTGCTTGTGTTGCCAGAGGCTGGTGGGGTTGGGGAACTGACCCTTGGCAGACACAGATTCACTTCTCTCTTTAGACTTAAGGGCAGGTGGCAGCGAGGTACCTCACAACTCAGGGCATTTTCACCAAGTGTCATATCCCTCACAGAAAATTTCAACTTTTCATTAAAATAGCAAAAAAGCTCAAACCAGATTTGTTTGTTTGTTTTGGGGGCTTGGGGTTGTCTGACAACCCCCCCCCAGGAAAGCAGTCACTTTTTCTCTTTAGTCAAAACCCAAATTTTCCTCTTGAAAAGACAGTTTGGATGGAAAATTTTCAATCAGCCCATGCCAGAACAGGACTGTTCTGCAGCAATGTATTCTTTGCCCTTTTACTGTTTTTCCCCCATCAGCAAGCATCTTTACAATGGATAGGAGAAGTGAAATTATAATCCAAGGAAGCATTTCTAAATAATAAATGCGCTCACATTTGGGGATTGTTTTGGGGTCTGTGAAGCAGTGTCGGTAAAACCGAAACTTGGTACTAGTTGGTTATAATTAGCCCCTATAGCTTTAAGGCAGCAGCTTCCTGCTCCAGGGGGCCAGAGAGAGATAGAGACAAGGAGGGAAGTCTGGGCAGGTAGCTGAAGGAATGTAGCAAATACGTTTATTCATGCCTTAGCAAAATCAGTTGATTTGCAGCATGCTCACTTCTTCCTGACTGAGATCTCTAAGCTGTACTCCAGTGAGAAAATCAGTATTTGGCTTGTTGCACTCATCCTGGAAATGCACAAAATACAAGCAAAAGGAATTCCTTAAAGGGGACACTAAGATAAAAGTAATCTTTTTTTAAAAAAGCATATATATATATTACTATTATTATTATTATAAAAAGATTACTTTTATCTTAGACTCTTCTGGCCTTAAAGCCTATTAAATAAAGGGCCCAAGTCTCTTGCTCTGGGCTATAATTTCAGTGAATAAGAATAAGGCATATATATATATATATATATATATATATATATAAGGCCAGACAACTAAGATAAAAGTAATCTTTTTTTAAAAAGCATATATCTTAGTTGTCTGGCCTTATATATATGCCTTATTCAGATTCACTGAAGTTATAGCCCAGAGCAGGAGACTTGGGCCCTTTATTTAACAGGCTTTAAGGCCAGAAGAGTCTGTTGTGATCACCTTGTCTGACCTCCTGTATAACACAGGGTAGAGAACTTCACCCAGTGATTCCTGCATGAAGCTCAATAACTTGTAGCTGAACTAGAGCATCCTGTTTGCAAATACTCTTCTTCCATGCTGTTTTAGGGGGGAAAAAAATCTAATTTAATTTTGACTAATTAGCCCTGGCTATGTTTTCCAAAATGGCTCAAGATTCTGGGTGCCCAACTTGAGACATTGTGGAGGGGCCTGATTTTCAGAGGGTGGGTTTTCAGCACTTTCTGAAAACCAGGCCCCTTAAGGTGCCTCAACCTAGTCACCCAAAATTGCTACTCACTTTTGAGAATATAGGTTTGCTTTTAGGAAATTTCATAGCGTTTTAGGGACCATTATATCATCTAGTCTGACCTCCTGTATAACACAGGCCATTAAATTTCTCCCATTTCACTCCTGTGTTGAGTCCAATAACTTGTTAAACTAAGCAAGCATTTCAGTCCCCAGGAGACTAAACTCTAGTGTGTGTCACAGGCAGATAATAGGAGAGTCAGAGGTGCCACTGGCAGGAATTTATTAGGTGAGATATGCCCAGATGATCTCAGCAGGTGACTCACGGCCTGTGCTACAGAGGAAGGTAAAAAACCCCAAAGTCCCTTTTTCCAATTTGACCTGGGGGGAAAATTCCATCCCAACCCCAAATCTGGGGATCAGTTAGACCCTAAACATGTGAGCAAGAAGCACCAGCCAGACATCTAAGAAAGAGGATTCTCTCTAGCACCTCAGAGCGCCAGTCCTCCCTGTCTGGTGTCCCATCTCCAGCTGTGGCCAATCCTTGATGCTTCAGAGGAAGGTGAATACCAAACCCAGAAAACATAGGATAGAGGATTTTCTTCCTGACCCTTGGGATGTAAGATTGCATTTCACTCATCTTAGATAATGAAGTGAACTGGTTACTACCACTTTTGCCTTTGTCTTTCAGGCGTCCCTTTAATTCTCATCTCTCCGTCAGGGTTTCTGAGTATTTATCCTTCAACAACTTAATTATATACATAATAGATCAGATTCTCTGGTGTAGACTGGGGTAACTCCATTGACTTAAATTGAGCTATGCCAGTTTATAGCAGCTGCAGACCTTTCCCACTGTTTCCACTCAAGAAAGTTCCTACTGCTTCCTTCCATTAGTGCTATTTATGGATGAGGCCCTGACATATGTAGGCACAACTCCAACTGTGTTCCAGAGAAGAGATGAAATAGAGGATCAACTTCATTTGAAGTAGTGGAATGACTAGGAATCGCAAAGCAATACAGTTTCAGGGCTTGTCTACACGGCCCCCCCATTCAGACTATGGGGCTGTGAATAGAAGTGTGCACCATAACGCTGCACTGTAGTTCCTCTGTGTGGAAGCCACAGGCGTGAACAAAATGATTCCCACTTAAAATTAATGTAGTCCTGTTTGGTGCTCACTGCTATTCCCACCCCATAGTCCGAACCATGGGGCAACGTAGCGATCGCCTCAGCGAGGGGTCTTCCTGCAGACATAACATTTCGAACAAGAATTCACATTCAGTGAATATCTAAAAAGAATAAAGAGAAAACTCCCTAGCATGGGGTTCAGTCCACTCCGAAGACCCAGGATGTGGAACCTGATCTTCCCACAGACGTTCTCCTCTTTCTTTCTTCCATATAGGAACTCTTATAATCTTTCTCCTGAGCACCTGTGCAAGGAAAGGGGGAAAGATAAAGTTGATCCTAATGGACTATGTCATGCCTCCCCATCCTGTCATATTTCTACACCCCTGTAGATTTCTGCTTGGGGGTGGCTGAAAGTCATCATAAAGTCCGATCCTGGAGTCCTTGTTTAGGACAGCATGGTTGGACCCTAAAACTTCACTATCATTGAGTACTGATTACTAATTTCTAAAGGAAATTCAGTTGTTTGGGGGAAGTGGGTTAAGGTGGTTTCTCTATCTTGTAATCATCCTTGTTATCTTATCCTTGTGGTGATACAGTGTTTACTACTTTTAATAGTTAAAAAAAAAAGTAGAGCTGGTCAACAAATGGCTTTTTTCCCCCCTCCTATGGAAAATTTTGCCTTATTGTCAAAAACCTGAACATTGAAACGGTTTTGATTTTTAGCAATCAAAACCAGAATTTTTGGCCCACAAGTGCCAAAAATTTTGACTTTTCAGATAAAAAATTTAAAAGTGTTCAAGGAAAACCAGCACTTTCCATGAAGGCTTTTGTTTAGTTAATAACCTAATTTTCCAATTAAAAAATAGTTTTAAAGCAACACTTTTGACCAGCTTCCCCCAAATTTTTGATTAAGATGGAGGAAGAAAGTGTGATGTACATAAATGGAAAGAAGCAGGATGGTGAGGTTTTAGGAGGAATCGAAGGTGGTGAATAAGTGGCTGGGATGGTAGGTGTGGAATTCAGTTTGTGAGAACTAGTGCTGTTGGACCCATGAGTATAGGTGTTGGAACTAGGGGCGCTGGGGGCACTGCCACACCTCCTGGCTTGAAGTGGATCCCATTATATACAGGATTTAGAGTTTGGTTCAATGGCTCTCAGTACTCCCACTGTAAAAATTGTTCCAGCACCCCTGACAGTGAGATAAGAGAACAAATTTCTAGAAGGAGCATCAGCACGGTCATGAGATTTTCTCCTGAGATGCTCAGCAACACAGGATTAAAGCAGAAGAAATATATGTTAAAGATGTGGCATGGTTGATGCAACAGACTTTGCAATGGGAGAGAGGAGCAGAGCTTTCCCACAGAGAGAAGAAAGCAGATAATTGATAACTGAGTCAGTGATAAATAGAATATAAAATAATTAACAATGAACAAAGCTGGTCAAAAATAGAGAGGAGGGGAATCATAAAATATTGTCAAATTTCCCCCCTCTCCCTATTTTTGGTCTAAAATGCAATTTTCAACTAGTTCTAGTGATAGATCAGCCATATAGTATAACAGTGGATTCATTCCCTACATTCTACCCTCTGGCAATACATTTTAAGGTTAAGCCATAAAACTGGTAAACACTTTTTCATTGTCTCCCAACATCAGAAAATTTATGATCTAACTTCAGAGAAAAAACTTACTGAAATACCAAGTCTGGGCAAGTGGTTCTAATGGGACACCTGAGAAGGCTCAAGATGTCCTAAAATTTGACATGGCAATTGTGTTCACATCACTTGTGAGTGATTATGAGTGGCTTATGTCTCCTCTACCCAGGACAAAGTAGAATGTTTCAAGTAAACTTGATCTTTTGGAGGAAGAGAGAAGGGTATAGCTATCGGTTTTGGGAAGGGTCCTTTGGTGGATATTTTCATTATTTATATGGTGCCTTTTATCCTGAGAGATCTCAAAATCTTTTTAAAAAGTACAACAAACAAACAAAATAAAAAATTGCTGACGTGAAACAGCAATACTCCCCAACACTGCGACATAGGGGCTGCTTCCAATTTGTCATTATTTTTTTCACAAAAATCGGCCTATTCTCAGAAAGAGAACTTTTGCCGAAAAAATGTGTTTCTGCTGAAATTTTATGATCTTTGTGTGTGTGTGCATGTGATGAAAAATATTGAAAACCAAAAATGTCTGGTTTTCAAAAATAGAAAACTTCATTTTTTCCCCATTTTCTGTTTTCCGTTTTTCATCGGCAAACTAAAAAAATCCAGTTAAATTAGGGGAAATAACCCTAAAATAATACTTCTTTCAAGGTTTTCATGGATGAAACATACCGTTTTCCAACCAGCTCTAATTTTAAGGCTCCAGTCCTGCTCTGAGGGCAGCCCCATATGGAACAGAGAGGGGTTAAGGAAGAAGAATGTCCGTTAAGCAGTCAAGCAGAATATTTTTTGTTGTTGCACTCACCTAGTTCTACTCAAAGGCAAATGCACAAACCATGGGATCACCAGCACCACTTTCTGCAGTACCTACATGCCCAATGGGTATCCACATATCAACCCTATCCAGCCCTGCTTAGATTGTGAGCCCCAATGGAATCACAGCACAAGTTAGCATAAGAAGCTCAGTGTTGCCCAGTTCTTCCCCCCCAAGTCCCTACAGTAGCACAATTGTCTATCATACTTTTGGAAGGAGGGTTGGTCTTTGTGGTGAAGACTGCAGTAGATCTGGGTTAATTTCCCCTCTCTTCCAGGCTTCCTTATGTGTCCTCGGGCAAGTCATTTAATCTCCCTGTGCCTCAATTCCCCATCTTTTGTCTATTTCGATTTCAAATTCTTCAAGGCAGGGACTGTCTCTTACAGTGTGTTTCTACCATGCCCAGCACAATCTCAGTTGCAGCTCTAGGCTGTAGTGCAGTATACACAAGAAGAACACATTGTGCATTTTGACAAACGGAAGAGGGCATCTTTAGCAAGGCCATTGTGAAATGTCTCCGTTTTTCAAGGATTAATGTGGGATGTTTTTCTCAGTTTAAAGATGGTTTGTCCATTTAATTTATACCTCCGAGGATCAGGCTGACACCAGGGAGACATTCAGGACAATTGAGTCATCTAAAAGCACTCTCTCCAGTACAACTGCAGGCTAAATGAGATGCATCAGCTCCAGATATGCATATATGTGTGTGTCTGCTAATCACCATGTGTGCAGTACCAGCTTTTCTTTAATGTAGGGCTGGTTCCGAAATGGCATCTGTGACGGGGTTCGACTCACCACTGCGGCACCTCCTGCTGGCTGTCCCGGGTCTTAGCTCTGCCAGCTAGTGTGCCCTCTTCTGGTGGTGTCTCCCCACCATCACTTTTGATCCAGGACCCACATCGCTCCAAGGACCACGCATCCTCTTTGGACACAGCCTTCCAGCTGTGCCACACTCTATTGTCCTCCCTTCATCAATGGCAAGTGTGTGTGGGTGGGTGGGGGACTGGGGCCTGCTCACTACTCCAGGTCCTGGCTCACCGACCCTGTATACGGCAGCCACATGTTGCGTCCCCTCCAAACTCTCAGTCTATTTCCCTGGGCCATTTTCCCGCAGCCCCTGCACTTTCTCTGCCCTTATCTCAGGGCCTCAGCATGCCAGTGTTAGCAGTCAGCCAGGAACTGGCTCTCACTCCTTTGATCCTGCCCTGCACTGCTCTGTCCAAGATGCTAGTGTTCTTCCTCCTGCAAGGCAGCCAGTCCTCTTTACTCGATCTCAAGGGAGCAATTGAAGCTGCTCTGCCCTGCAGCCCTTCTTATAGGGGCCAGCCCAGTATCAATTGGCTGCTCCTCGCAGCGCCTCTCTAATAGGCTGCCTCCTGTGCAGCCTCCCTAGGGGCTTCTCTTAACCCCTGATGGGCCAGTGTGGGGCAGATGCCCCATCTCAGCATCTATGGTACTAAAGAAAGAAATTCACCATATTATCAAAACACCATGCTTGCCGTTCTCATGTCACTTCTTCAATTGTTTCTTCTTAACTCTCTTCTAGCTACCAATTTACTGTAGAATGGATGAAACATTTAATCTGTCAGTCCCTATGCAATTATGTTGGGGGTAGTTAATTTCAGACAGTTCATCCAGATCTACAACACAAAGGAATAATGCCCAGATTCAGCAAAGAACTTGGGCTTGTGAGTAGTCCCATTGACTTCATTACTACACACATGCTTAAAGTCAGGCATAGGGTTAGGAAGAGAGTCTCCCCATGGATGGGTTATTCCATAACTACCTACTGCAGGGTCTCGAACACTCTTTCTCTGCACACTGACCTTGGGAGATTTTTGCCTCTGCAGCATGGGCCGCTTGCCAGGAACATCTGGGTACATCTCACTTAATCAATTCCTATTGCAGAATGCCTCAGGGATTAATACATTTTGGCCTCTCCCATTCGCTGCGTGTGGCACACAATAGTTCACTCTTCTGAGGTTTGTAATCCTATAGTCTAATTTTGGTTGTTGTGTTTAGTGTGCAATGTGCATAGGGGTGGGAACCCTGATCCTATCTGGCATTGAATATGGGGCCGTCTCAGAGATTTGTGGATTTGCAGGATAGAGCTAGATCTGGGAACTTCACTTCACAATGCCTGATGTGATGCCCTCAACAGTGGTAATTCTGGCTGGCACAATGGTCCTCAAGAGACGATGCATGTTTGATGATTGATTTAGTCTGTAGGTGTCTAGGGTTGGTGGTGGCCTGTGATATATAGGAGGTCAGATTAGATTATCTGGATGGTCCCTTCTTCCCTTGAACTCTCCGACTCTACAAAGCAGCTGATATTGGCCACTGTCTGATGAGATGGGACACTGGCTTAAAGTGGAACATTGCTCTGATCCTTGATGGTAGTTCCTATGTGTTCATTTGAATAGCATCAGGTATTTTTCCTACGTACTTTTAAGTATCTGATCTTTCATTACCTTGCATTCACTGTATATGCACAATGCACACTCTGGCTCAAACTATTCTCTCACTCCCAATCAATGCCATTCCGATGAAGTCAAAGTATAAACGAGAGCAGAATTTGACCACCATCCACACATACAAAGACAAACAGCAGAACTTAGATGAGATGCTTCATAATTTCTCAGATTTTTTTTTAATTTGTACAGACTTGGTCTCTTGGGACATCATCAAAAATAAAAAAATCAGATTAATTTACCTCATGTTGACTATAACTTACATTTTAACTTCGCTCATAGCCGTAGGTTTAGCTTTGTGGAGAAGGCTGAGATGTTGGCAATCAAAAAAGACTTGGGGCAAATCACACTTCTTAAGCACCATGGGGAGAGTCCTAAGTGACAGATAGACATGGGCTAATTACTTTTAATGGTTTCCCATTGCTTTGACTGATGACACAGTGTCAAATACCATACCCCGCCCCCCCACCAATAAGGTAGCATCTCGCTCCTTGGCACTGTTTCTTTATAACTGCTTCATTACTTCAGGGGAACTGCATTCTCTAAAATGCCTTTCCCTGTGGCTTAAAGTAAAGATTTTTAAAATAAATAAATATAGTTTATGTTGGGCATCTACCACTTGGAGGTCTAATGATTATTGACTACCCTCCAGCAGACATCAGGGAGCCTAGCCTCAGGCCCTTTCAACTTGCCCCCAAACATGCCGAATGTTAACACATGTTTCTAGATTCTGGCTGGGTTTGGACACAAACGAGGCAGTCAGAATGGACCATTTAGTGTACAAGTGAAGATGACAGATCCCTGCTTAATACAAGGAAGACAAAAATTTGTATCTTATAGAAAAAGGCAGAAGAGCCCCGGGTGTTTTCACTTTGTGATTCTGCAGCAAAAAGTGGGTTGTGTCAATATAAGTCTGTGTCACCAGCTCACAGCTGCCACTCTGAATTGACCCTGCTCGCTGCAGACAGAAAGGCCTTCCATTTCCAAATTCTCTCAAATGTTCATCTGTGAGGGAGAGCAGAAGGTGGAAAAAAGCCAAGAAATTACTCTCAGCTACGTGAGAGAAGGGGAAAAAATGCCTTCACATCATGAGACTTTCTGTTGCCTGATTCTACTGAAACAGTGAAAAACATTGTCACCTGAGGAGGACGCTTTGACAAGATGAGCTTTATGTTTTGTAAATCGTGTTCCTGTAAAGCCTGATAAGTCTCCAGATCCACTACAGATGCAGCAGAACGACACTAAATATTTTTGCAACGCTCACCAGAGCTTAATTATTAAAAGTTGAAACATCTTTTAAACTCTGCATTCTTTTTTTCCTGGATATCCCCACAGAATAGAAACAAAAAGTGGAATAACTATTAGGGTGACGTTTCCAAAGGAAGAAAAAGATAAACAATTATGAGAGTAAAAGTAGTATATATTTCTTGGTATAATTATATCATGAGGTGATAGTGTTCATGGATACAGCTGTTTCTCCTTCTGTCTCCTGTGAATTCTTTACTCTGATCAGATGTTTAGAGTGTAAGACTGAGGGGTGGGGAAAGGATCAGAGAATCCCAAATTATGGAAATTAGCAAAAATAAAGGGCCAGCTCTTCAGATGGTATAAATCAGCATAGCTCCATTGGCTTCAATAGAGCTATGCCAGTTTATACCAGCTGAGGAACTGGCCAAAAGCTGCAACACCAAATGAAATTTGACTTACACACTTTATGAGCCTGCTTCAAAGTCCACTCACAAAGTTAATTACACTAAACCAAATTCAGGCCACTTTAATTCTGAATGAGAATGTCCACACAGGGGTTTAAAGCAGATTAACTCGAGCTGTAGCTCACGAAAGCTCATGCTCAAATAAATTGGTTAGTCTCTAAGGTGCCACAAGTACTCCTTTTCACTTTTAATTCACACCTTTAGTTAATTTAGGTTAATTTTCCTGAGTGTCCTGTTGTAGACAAACCCTTAGACAAAACTCTCAATAAAATCCACAAGAGCTTTCTCTGAATAAAGACTAAAGGGTAGATTTTCAATGGGAGTTAGGCACCTAACCTGCTTGGGTTCTTCTGAAAATCCCACTAGGCACCTAACTTTGAAAAGCTGACCCTAAGACCCTGATTCATCTCTGCACTTGTGTGGAGCCTGGGACAGACACAAAGTGAGGTGATCTGTGCCTATTCTTGGCTCCCATTCTTCATCCATTGTTTTAAGTGTACAAGTATAATATACTATATGCTATTTTGGTAATATGCTTCTTGGTAGTATGAAGAGTATAGACCTGCATTAGCCTACATCAAAGATTCCCATTGACTTTAATGAGAGTTGTATCGGGCTATATGTGAATGAGGCTCAAAAGCAATCTTACAAATGCTGGTTTTCTTGTCATATTTTTCCAGTGCTGAAATAAAGAACTTCCTAGAGATACAAATAGAAATTAATGACATATCTTTAGCGGGTCTTAATCAGCTAGTGATAGGCAAAACTCAAAAGGAGGAGAATTTAGCTTCATTTCACATGAAGGTCCAGAAATTCAGCTGTTTATCTAAAATTTCTCTGGTTATATGCAAGTTATTGGAAGGCCCCATTGTGCTAGGTACTGTACATATATCTAGTGAGAAACAGTCAATGCCCTGAAGAGCTGAGTCTATATAAATTAGGCAAAGTGTGGGAGTGGAAACACAGTCATAGTGACTTGGCCAATGTCACAGAACAAGTCTAGTGGCAGAGCCAGATATAGACTCCCATTCCAGTGCCCTATCCACTAGACTAAGCTGCTTCAGTCCATGGTGCTGGTAAGGTAGGCTCCAGAAATACAATTAACTTTATTGAGTCAATAAAAAGCAAAGCAGGGGACAAGGGTTCAAGACATTTCACAGGATTTTTTTACACTGTTTGCAAGGTATGCTGCTGCCTCGTTATTTATTCATTCAGATTCCTTTGCTCCTTCATTTATATTTAGTAGATCAGAAAAGAGGAAAACTAGGTTTTCGAAGATGTTGCTGACATAATTATTGGAGCACGCAGAAGCAGTATAAAGACTAAGAGAAAAACTTTACCCAAAAGAACAAATAAATAGCATGTGTGCAAAGCTGTCTTTGGATCCGGACGTTCCCTCCTTATGCTTCACCTAGCGTTGCCAACTTTCTAATCGCACAAAACTGAACACCCTTGTCCTGCCCCCATGCCTCGTCCCTTCTGTGAGCACCCACCCCCGCTCACTCCATCTCTCCTCCTTTTGTCACTCACTCTCCCCCACCCTCACTCACTCATTTTTACCGAACTGGGGCAGGGGGTTGGGATGCAGGAATTGGGTTGGGGGCTCCGGCTGGGGGTGCGGGCTCTGGGGTGGGGCCGGAGATGAGGAGCTTGGGGTGCAGGAGGGGGCTCAGGGCTGGGGCTGGGGGTTGGGGCACGGGAGGGGGTGAGGGGTGTGGGCTCTGGGTGGTGCTCCATCAGGAGCTCTTGGATGACATGAAAATAAACAAAAAAGAATCTTACAAAAAGTGGAAACATGGACGAATTGATAAGGAGGAGTACAAAAGAATGGCACAAACATGTGGGGATGAAATCAGAAAGGCTAAGGCACAAAAAGAGTTACATCTAGCAAGAGACATAAAAGGCAATATGAGAAGGTTCTTTATATACATTAGGAGCAAAAGGAAGATGAAAGAAAGTGTAGGTCCTGTTCATCGCAAGGAACGAGAGCTAATAGCTGATGACAGCAAGAAGGCTGAGGTGTTTAATGCCTATTTGGTTCAGTCTTCACTAAAAAAGTTAATGGTGACAAGATACTCAACACAATTAATATTAGCAATAAGGGAGAAGGAACACAAGTCAAAACAAGGAAGAACAGTTTCAAGCATATTTAAATAAGTTAGAAGTATTCAATTCAGCAGGGGCTGATGAAATTCATCCTAGGGTACTTAAGGAATTAGCTTTAGGTATTGTGGCACCATTAGCATTATCTTTGAGAATTCATGGAGGATGGGTCAGGTCCCACAGGACTGGAGAAGGGTGAACCAGTACTGTACATATCTTTAAAAAATGGAACCAAAAGGATTTATAGAAGAGGCAGCCTAACTTTGACATCTGGAAAGCTACTGGAACAAACTATTAAACAATCAATTTGTAAGCACTTAGAGGATAAGAGGGTTATAAGGAATACCCGACATGGATTTGTCAAGAACAAATCAAACCCAACCAACCTAATTCCTTTCTTGGACAGGGTTACTGGCCTAGTGGATGGGGGGAAATAGTAGACATGACATATCTGGATTTCAGTAAGGCTTTTGACACAGTCCCACATGATATTCTCATATTAAACTAGGGAAATGTGGTCTAGATGAATTTATTATAAGGTGGGTGCATAAGCGTTTGAAAGACCATATGGAAAGAGTAGTTATCAATGGTTCACTGTCAAACAGGAAGGGCATATCTAGAGAGGATCTGCAAGGGTCAATCCTGAGTTGGATACTATTCAATATTTTCATTAATGATTTGGATAATGGAATGGAGAGTATGCTTATAAAATTTGCAAGAGGCTGCAAGCATTTTGGAGGATTAGAATTCGAAACAATTTTGACAAATTGGAGAACTGATCTGAAATCAACGCGATGAAATTGAATATAGACAAGTTCAAAGTACTTCACTTAGGAAGGAAAAATCAAAATGCACAGCTACAAAATGGGGAAGGTAGAAGTACCTCTGCAGAGGATCTGCGGGTTATAGTGGATCACAAATACGAATCTGAGTCAACACTATGATTCTGCTGCAAAAAGGATGATATTAACAGGAGTTTCATATGTAAGACATGAGAGGTAATTGTCCCATTCTGCTCAGCACAGGTGAGGCCTCAGCTGGGGTACTGTGTTCAGTTCTGAGATGTGGACAAATTGGAGAGAGTCCAGAGGAAAGCAATAAAAATGATAAAATGAATGCAGGATAGTCAAAGCAAGTTAGGCTAGCCTGTTCAGTTATACACAGAGGATTCTAGGAGAAGTTTATGTGGAACTGGGTTTATAGAGCTTTATATGAGCTTCTTTTAGTATCACTATGTCATTTAAAGCAATTGAATTAATTTTAAATTCCATAAGAAAAATGGATTTCATCAGCTTCAGTAAGTTCAGGTAACATAGACTTCACCATATGGTACTTCTCACTCTTAGTGGAATTGCTGTTACGCTGTATTATGCAGATATATTTTTCATTGTCTTCCTCCTAAACCTGCCTCAAAGAACAAGGAATGTGTCATCCTCACTAGTTGTGAGACAATTTTAATTACAATAAATTATTATCCATTTTTGTTGTTCAGCCAGACCCGAGAACATAAGAATCTAAGAATGGCCATATTGGGTCAGACCAATGGTCCCTCTATGTCAGTATCCTGTCTCTGACAGTTGCCGTTGCCAAATGCTTCTGAGGGAATGAACAGACCTGGGAATTTTTGAGTGATCCATCCCTTGTACAGTTTGAGTTTCAGGAAGTTGGAGGTTTAGTGACACTTGAACCATGGGGTTCCATCCCTGACCATCTTGGCTAATAGCCATTGATGGAACTATCCACTATGAACTTATCCAACTCTTTTTTGAACTCACTTATACTGTTGGCCTTCACAACATCTTACAGCAATGAGTTCCAACTAAATGTGTGTGTTTATTCTTCCTTTCTTTGTTAATTTTTAATAATGCTGCAGGACATTGCAACTCTTCAGAAAGCATTTTTAATAGAGACAGGCTTAAATTACACAATTGTCGTCGGGACCTAGATTTTCAAACATCCCATGGCTTGAGGAGTGTTCATATTCTGGATTTTGGTTGCACCTATTAAAATGATACAGTTCATGTATGAAATTCAGCTCCAAATCAGAGATTGGATTTCAAACAATCTCTGTAGTTCAGTGGTGTTGGGATAAAGGGATATCATCCAGGTCCATTTCTGAAGCTTAAGGACTTTAATTTAGAGGAAACCCCCTAATTAATTCCCAAAGGGCCAGATCATTAACTGGTATAAATTACAGTGGATCCACTGATTTCAAAGAAACAACAGCAATTTACACCAGCTGAGAATCTGGTCCAAAAATGCATTTCTTTACTTTGAGGTGCTATGCCAAACAAATGTGCACACTTCTACATATGATAGTAAAACAGGACAAGTCCGTGTCACTTTGAATATCTCTGACCTTCCCTATGAGCCTCTCATATTCTGTTTGTGGGCTTGATCAACGCCCAATGAAATCAATAGGATTTTTTTCTATTGATTTCAACGGGCACTGGATGAGACCCTGTGTCTTTTATGAATATAAATATTCACAATACACAATCTAATAATTTGATTATGCTTTTATAGAATAATGTCATTCACCATCACTCTCCCATCATTTTATTTCCCTCTCTTAATTACACGTGCACACAAATGCATTGTATTAAAATGCCTTATAGTGTTGCATGCTGCAGCCTGTACTTATGCAAGAAAAAAATACTGAAAAGTGCGTGCAACAGTTAAACTTCGAATAGATCTGGTCCAATGAAGTTGCACGCGAACCTTGCAGTTAAATGAATTTGTACTAAGGATGTGGCTGATACATATATATTAGCAACTCTGAGAGACAATTTACATTGCCTCTGTTAAGGTTAGAAGTGACTTTTAATTAAACAAATACAATACAAATGTTATCAGAAGAAAAAGCCAGCTATTTTCATCCAAATTGTGGCATGCATTGATAAACGTATGTTAGCATTTAACAATTCATTCTTTTGGAGAAAACTGGTTAACCCCTTAAGTGTTTTGCCCCGAAGGCAGACATTAAAAGTTAATTATAACCACATGGGACAAACCCCTGGAGGAGCATGACAGCATTAAACTGCTATCAACCAAGCATGCAGGATGCACAGCACTCTGAATGAACACCATGTACAAAAAGGATGCTGTCTCCTTGAATGAGTTTTCAGAAGTTAAAAACACGCTACTTTTTGCATGCATGGTAAAAAGGCAGATTGCAAATGTTCCACTTGGAGTGAAAAAACCTTCCAGCTGAAGGAGAATTAGAGCAAATGAAAGCACTGAGTAATGGGATTAAGCAATATGGCACAGGGAGAGAGGGCCACCGTGAGTATGGTTGTACTTAGCTCTGCAAGGATGCTATGGCGAACACTACAAAATGCCTTTGCTTATTATCTTATAATAATCCTTCCCAGCCCAATATAGTATTACACAGCAGTAGAGGATGATTTTATGGGTTTGCAGTATCCATCGTATTTTCCCAAAAGGTTTCCCTACTGCTTCATCACTAAAATGCAGTCACTCCTAGGAGCAGAGGGTGACACCTAACATCATGGGGAAGGGAAGTTTTGGCCAAAGACAAGTTTTGGCCACAGATCAAACCTTTGCTCTTACAAAAGGAAAGGCAGTATTGGCATTGGACAGGGACTCAGGAGACCTGGGTTCTATTCCTTGCTTTGGCTATTGACCTGCTATGTGGCACTGGGTGCCTCAGTTTGCCTTCTTCATTTTGCCTGTCCTATGTATTTAAAAACTAAGCTTTTTGAGGCAGGGAGTGTTTCTTACTAAGTGTACGTACAGTGCCTAGCACAATAGGACTCTGATCTCAGTTGGGCCATGAGGGGATATGAAAAATTATTATTATTAATACAAAAAGTGTAATTTCTTTTTCTCATTTATACAAACGCCACTTTTCACCACACAGGCATGTACATGGGCCTTACAGTGGATGTAAGCATAATGTGGCTTACAGTTTAAGGCCCCTTTCCATTGCTAGAGTGATATAAATTGGCCTTTGTGTATGTAACAGGGTGGTCTGTCTGTTTTAACAGTAAGCAAGCACTGGCGCCAGTCACACCCCATTCCAGGAGTTTTGGACATGTGGGAGAGAGGACCCCCGAGATGATTAGTGTCTGGGTGTTTCTAGATGATTGTTTCTTTAAGGGCCTGGGACCAGAAGCTTTATGGTAAAGGGTGAGGTAGGCTCCCCTCTTTCCCAACCAACCAAGATGAGGCCTGGGAAAGAAGATCAGTTATAACCTGTTTCTTTCCACATAAGAGGAGAGATGCCCGTAGGGAAGGAGGCCTGTCAGCTGGCCTCTTTCAATTCAGGGAGGAATAAGAGTGAGAAGGACTGGTTAGCTTCAGGCTGCAGGTGATGGTAATAAGCACAGCCCCAAGGAGGGGAACTGTGAGACTCCTCTGTGAGGAGCAGAAGACTTTGGAAGAAAGATACTTAGATAGGTGAGGACTGCGAAGAAGAACCTGAACTGCTCAAGATTCAAGAAGAATGTTGATACACTGGAGAAGGTTCGGGGAAGAGCCAAGAGACGAATTAAAGGATTAGGAAACAGGCATTATAGCGATAGACACAAGAAGCTCAATCTCTTTACCGTAACAAAAAAAGGTTGGAGGGGTATGACATGATTATAGTCTCTAAGTACCTACACAGGGAATAAATATTTAACAATAAGCCCTTCAATTCAGCAGAGTAAAGGTCTAACATGATCCAATGGCTTGAAGCTAGACAAATTCAAACTGGAAATAAGGTGTACATTTTTAACACTGAGAGTAATTAACCATTGGAACAACGTACCAGGGGCCATGGTGGATTCTCCATCACTGGCAATTTTAAAATCAAGGTTGGATGTTTTTCTAAAAGATGCTCTAAGATGTATTTTGGGCAGTTCTGTGGCCTGGGTTATACAGGAAATCAGACAAGATGTTCAAAAGGGTCCCTTCTTGGCTTTGGAATCTATGAATTTATGAACTCTAAAAAGAACATTAAGGAGGGGACAACCTGTCAGGAAAGATGGGCTGGGCCCAGTTCAATAATGGGATGATGACTCCGGGGTTTTTGCTTGGCTTTTTGGGATGGCCAGACACCAGAATGGGTGGACTTTTGTTAAATGGCTTACTTGAAGGGCCAAGTCATTGGAGCAGCCAAACCAGGCTGTGGGGGTTTGGAGAAACCTTGAGAAGGGGATAACAAGGCAGACCTGTCACAGAGCCAGCCCTGGCCACAAAGGGCAATCTGGTTACAGTGTACATGAGAATCAGGTCCTGGATCTACAATATCCATGCATAGCCACCAGTACTTTGTCTTCTTAGGGTCTTGTGCCAATGGCTCCACGAAGCAAATCCTATTCTATTCATTATTGGTATTATGGTTGCATTTCAAGGCCTCAAACCAGGCTGAGGTTCCCTTGCTAGAAAGATGAGCCTCTGACTCTATTCTACTCCACTGTACTTTCAGTATAAAGGACCAGAATTCCTTTGTGAACTTGGGCAATTCACTTCATTTTTCTGTTCCTTATACTGTGTGTGAAACTAGGGTAACCCTTCCTCATTGGGGTGCTGTGAATGTTATACACGCACAGAGTAGTTTATGTTTGTCGTGCATTCAGATACTACAGTGATGAGAGACAGAGAAACACCTAAACATCAGCTTACGTGGGTTAGGGTTAGTCCTTAGGTGCTGGTCTAGTCCTAGATGAATGCACCTATCCCCCTCTTGTACAGAAGAGATGGAGGTGCTCTGCCACCTCGGCAACAGCATTTCTGCCACCTCTAGGTCTCGTGGAGAGGCTTTACAGACCATAGATTCTTTGGGCTAGGAAGGACTGGCCTGGAGGATTAGAACTTTCTCTCTATTAGATCATCAGAGCTCAGGGTGGAAAGATTATATTGTCCAGAGTTTTATTACTCTTCTACAGTCTCTTTTCCATGGTGAGAAGGCCCCCTAAAAAGGGTTCCCCAGAGTACATACTGGCTGCAGGATCCCTGACAGAGATTGGGGGCCTCCAGACACTGAGTTGGGGTGGATGTGTGGGTCATCTGCTCAGCTGGCCCTGGCCTCCCCTGATCCATGGAGTTTGAGATTTGGCCCCAGTGACTGTCCCGCATGGAGGTGAACCCAGCGCCTTCCCTCAACAGCATGACGCCAGAGAGTGCCTAGGAGCAGACCTGCTGGCATACATAAAATTTGCAAGTGGGGCAGTCACAATGGTGCCTCCAGTCGCTGCTAGGCTGAGATGCCCAAAGCAGGACAGTTTCCAGTAGTAGAGCGGATGTAAAGCTCCAGCCTTTCTCAAGCTCCCACTGGGGAGGGCAGCAGTGTAAAAAGGTAAAGCTTGAGGTGCAAATTGCATTTGCCATCACCGGGGGTGAAGCAAGTCAAGGAAGGAATTACTTCCAGAAAGGAGAGTCTGAGGTTTCAGAAACCTTTTTCCTTTAACCACCTCTAATTTGTTTGCTTTGCGGGGTTTGAAACCTGTACAAACCAGAGTTTGGGAGTGGATATAGCTCTTAGGGTTAGAAACTACCAGCAGAAGGGGACTGAGAAGTGAGAAGAAAAAGCACCTAGGGAGTCATTTACCAGAGCGTCCAGAATTCAACTCCCCAATGCAATCTATCTCAGGTACTTGTACAGTCCCTATGCCATCTGAGTGCCTCAGAATCTTTAATGTCACTATTCTCACAGTACCCCTGGGAGGCAGAGCAGTGCTATGCTCCCCATTTTACAGTTGAGGGAAACTGCGACAGAGAGACTAAATGACTTTACCAAGGTCACACAGGAAGTCTGTGGCAGAGTGCAAAACCCATAGTTGTTCATGGAATGAAATAGGCAGCACACGCTTGTTATTAAAGCTGGATGGAAAATAAATATTTTCAAACGCAAAAAAACAAGCCACAGGAAACATTTTCAACTTTTTTCTGGAAAAAAAAAATCTTGTTTTCACTGAAAAACTCAACCCCTCTCCCCACCCCACCCCACTTTCCCCAATTCAGTTTTTGGATCTGAAAACAACCAAAAGTTGATTTTTTTTTGTTTTGTTTACATATATCTGCACCCAAAAACCAAGGAAACTTTGACAGAATATTAATTTTTTCATTATTTTTTTCCAAAAGAGGCAATTTTTGTTCCTCCCCGCCCAAAAGTTCTATGTGCTGTTAAAATGGCTAGTCATGGGGTAAGTCGTGGGCTCTCTTGTCCGTGAAGAAAGTTACCAGTATTGGAAGTGATATTTTGATTCCATTTCTTAAATATCTAGATGACATCAACATTTGTAGGAATCATGAACTCTTCCGAATTGTCCACCTTCTTGTGCAATTACAAGCTATTCTTTTTTCCTTTTTCTATTCAATACTATTCATTTGTTTTTAACAGGCATATTGTATATTTGTCCTTTTTTATTCGTTTATCTTGATTTACATGGGGCAGACTGATTATTGGCTATAACTACATACAAGGGAGTATGATTCTTAGCTTCCCCATGTCCTCTTACACGGGCTGCTCAGACCCTGGGTCCAGGCATGTGGGAGTAAGCACAGCTACTTGCCTGCTTATACTCTCCTAGATGAAATTGGCAGGGAAAGAGCGGGGAATGTGTGGAGTTTATCTCTGCCCTCCCCCTCTCCCCCCTGCCCTCCCAACCATCACCATCACCACTACTTACTTGCTGGCCAGCGAGCTGAGTGCCTCCTAGGAGCAAACAGAGGAGGAATTATGATTCAGAGGGGTGTCCTTGAGGAATATTTGCCTCTTGCCGCTATTCCTGGCCAAACACAGTCTACCCAACATCCCTTGCTGAGGGCTGTTCCTAAATTCCCCACAATAGTAAGGGGGACCAATATTTAAAAAAAAAAATGCACCAAGACACATTCACAGCTGTGATTTTGATTCCTATCTACCGCAGATTCTGTAATCTCAACCAAACCGGATGCTGAGAAAATTTCCACTACCTGTTGTCACAGGACCTGTGCAAGTCATATAAACATCATCCGTACTACATCTGAGAGATCGCTGAAACCCGGCGTCCTGAAACATGTGAACGTCCTGTAACGTGTGAACCTATGGTGCGGTGAGTCTACCAGCTACATGACAGCTTCATGCCCAAGGCTAGTGAGACCGGACATAGCATAAGGAAATGTACTGGAGGGAAGACCTCTGCAATGGCTGGGGAATTGACTAAATGGACCTAATAGAAAAGACCTATCTCTAATGTGTATGGGCTGGATAGAGCCCTTAGGCTCAGTC
Source organism: Chelonia mydas (assembly GCF_015237465.2). Taxonomy (NCBI): domain Eukaryota; kingdom Metazoa; phylum Chordata; order Testudines; family Cheloniidae; genus Chelonia; species Chelonia mydas. The sequence goes on from NC_057851.1 coordinate 12,204,157, forward strand.
CCGAGTAAAGGGTTGCATGTAATTACTCTGCCCTTAGAGTGGGTCTGGGAAGGAACTGTGACTCAGAGCTATGGTTCCTCCCCTCTTCCCCTGCGGTAGGAGGAAGTAAGTTACAGCAGCCCTTGAAAGGGAGCAATTTACTTCACTTCTTGTACCTGGCCAGCTGCTGTGCTCACTCCCCACAAGGGGGAGTATCTGGAGGGTAAAGTTTGTGCTCAGCATCAGGCCTGGACCCTAGGTCCTGGCAGTCCAATCAATGGGTTGGGAGTGGCCTTACTCCCTACTCAAGAGAAAAAGCACAATCTAGCCCTGTGATTTTGGAGCAGATTTGGGGCAGTGTGTTAATTACTGTGAGGCATACCCTACTTGGAGAATAGAGCCACTGTAATCAATAGGATTCTCTGCAGGGTGAGGTAAGGGTTGCTGATTGCGGTCCCAGGTGAGTCTGGAATCCATATAGCTACATCTCTTTGCGAGAAGGGCATCAGCTGCAGCGGGTGAGCTGGAAAAAATAGGCAGCAATTCCTTTGAATAAAAGGAATCATAGACGATCAGGGCTGGAAGGGATCTCAGGAGGCCATCTCGTTCCACCCCCTGCTCAAAGCAGGACCAACTCCCAACTAAATCATCCTAGCCAGGGCTTCGTCAAGCTGGGCCTTAAAAACCTCTAAGGATGGAGATTCCACCACCTCCCGAGGTAACCCATTCCAGTGCTTCACCACCCCCCTAGTGTTTCCTAATATCCAACCTAGACCTCCCCCACTGCAATTTGAGACCATTACTCCTTGTTCTGTCATCTGCCACCACTGAGAACAGCCGAGCTCCATCCTCTTTGGAATCCCCCTTCAGATAGTTGAAGGCTGCTATCAAATCCCCCCTCACTCTTCTTTTCTGCAGACTAAACAAGCCCAGTTCCCTCAGCCTCTCCTCATAAGTCATGTGCCCCAGCCCCCTGATCATTTCTGTTGTCCTCCTCTGGACTCTCTCCAATTTGTCCACATCCTTTCTGTAATGTGGGGCCTAAAACTGGAAGCAATGCTCCAGATGTGGCCTCACCAGTGCTGAATAGAGGGGAATGATCACGTCCCTTGATCTGCTGTCAATGATCCTACTAATGCCACCCAATATGTCTCTTCCTCCTTCTCTCTGAACAGCTGAGCAGCATTTGCTATGTCTTACAGAACTGCCTGGTGCCCTAACAGCTGTTTTTCCTCTTGCAGCTGGCAGAGGGTATGGTGTGGAAACTGTAACACATACTCGCTTGTGGGAGATTTGACCATCTTTACCCTCATGGATAATCCCTGCTCTTTTTAGTCTAGAGGAAGGTGAAAATACTCCCTGCCAACATACTGAGGAGGAAATTTCCTTCCTGGCCCTGAATTTAACCTTGTGTGTATTAGCAAGAATCACCACAATTAAGTGTTTAATCCTACTGATGCCTCAGCATATGGAACATCTATCCTTCCACAAAGTACAACCAATTATTTTCCCGTTTTGCCTTTTATAGATCAGTTTTTTCAAGGTAATTATTTTAATTGTTTTGTTTTCATAACATTTTAGAATACATTGGCCTTTTAATGATTTAATAGTCAGTTTGTTTAAATACTACATTAAAACAAACTAAAATAATTATCTAGTAACCAAATAAATAACAAAAGAGGAGACTTCACCTGAAGCACACAATAAAGATGATACAATATGCACATTGAGCAGACTATCAAATGAAAGTTCAGTCAAAACAAAATTTATTCTAAAACCGTTTTCTTTTTAATCTGCAAAATGTAGACTCATCAAGGGAAGTTGGGGAATGGTCGTTAGAGCTTGATTCAATTTGTATGGAGCAAGGAAGGGACAAGCTTAGGCCCTGATCCTGCAAACACTTACAAACATGCTTAACTTCAGTATAACAAGTTGTCCTACTACTAATAATTCTTTATTATTAGTTGTCTGATTATTAGTTGAGTAGCTGGTCACATTTTTCACATGAAAAACTTTTCAATCAAAAAATGGCCTCTTCTCCAAAATTATTTTTTTTTCACAAAAGATTGTAAACACTAGAAAAGGCTTCCATTTTTCATTAAACTTGCCACAGTATCTTTTTCTAACCATAAATTTTATCCACATTGTTTTCAGAATTTTTCATTTACTGAAAACTGCATGACTAACAATTGAGGTTTTGGTAAACAAAAATTTTTGAAAAAAATATTTAAAAAATGAAAGAGAAAAATAGCACAAAAAGGTCATGAAAACCAGAAAATGGGTCCATCTGAACTCTACAAAATGGAAAAAAGCCAAGATTTCTAAATTGCATATGAAATCTATTTGTCATTTTTTGACCAACTATTGTTGTAAGACAGGCCTTGCCATACCAAGCTAAATTTATTAAGGGAAAACAACTACAACTACAGACTGTGACAGATATGGCCATTTCCTACAACATCCAGCACAAATCTTAGTGAATTAAGCTTAAGTACTTCAGGAGTTCATTTCATTAAATGCAAAATATTTGCGTGGGATTGTATGTAATTTCTTTAAGGAGGCAACATGGCTAATGTAAACACTGGTAAGTGTTCTGAGCTTCAAAGAACTCTCTGAAACAATGTGCTAGACAAACAAAGTTAAGTGGGCTTCCTAGGAAATACTGGGGAGGAGGAGAGGGTAACTTCTCACCTCCAGACCCAACCTTTTGAGTCTTCACTGTTAACCCATTGACTGCTGATCACCTATCACATAAGGACAAGATAAGAGGCCCAAACTGAACAAAAGTGTGACTTAGAGATTCATGCGGGTACTAGTTCCGACCCAGGGCAGTTATGAACTGGTGACCACAGAAAAAACCCATGGTGGGGTTTGAAGGACTGCTCACCTGCGAGAGCCTTTGTTGGAGTTGGGGTGATCTATGGTAAGCTTATTAGCGCAAGATGTATGTCTCAATGCAAGAGAATTGACAGCTGGGGAGTTGTCCTCAGTCCTCATGAAAAATTCCTATTAATTTACATTTGCAGCAGAAGAAGATGGTATGGCCATTTACTAAATTGAACATCAAGACATATTGGGCCAGAACTTTAGCTGGTCTAAATCAGCACAGCTCCATTGAAGGAGCTATGCCAGTTTACACCAGCTGAGGATCGAGACCTCTGATAGTATCAGAAGATTATTTTATAGCACAGGGATCGGCAACCTTTGGCATGTGGCCCATCAGGGAAATCTGGTGATGGGCTGGGACGGTATGTTTACCTGCAGCGTCTGCAGGTTCGGCCAATCGCAGCTCCCACTGGCTGTGGTTCGCCATTCCAGGCACATCCCTTGGCCCGCACCACTTCCCGCAGCCTCCACTGGCCTGGAACGAGAGAGCTGTGATCGACTGAACCTGCAGCGGCTGCAGGTAAACAAACCGTCATGGCCCACCAGCGGATTTCACTGATGGGCCACGTGCCAAAGGTTGCTGATCCCTGTTATAGCATGTATGATTTTGATTCTCTCCTCTAGGAGCCCAGAACAGTGAGCTACTGGGTTACTTGTCTGCTTTAGCAAGGTAGAGTTTTGTTGGAGCTTAAACTGTGAGATCGCTCCCTGCCACACCAGTTGGTCTGCCTTCTTTACCAGCAAACTCCATGAGACTCCACCAGTTTAAATATTGCCTTGAGGGTAACATTCAGTGAACCCGAGTTCCCCAGAGACAGTTCTTTGTAGTGTGCAGTCCCTCTCACTGGATACTCACAGAAATTAAGTCTGCTGTCTCCAAAGAGACAATACACACACACCACCCTGTTGGCTCACTGAGTTGTACTCGTTAACTCGTTAACTTACACAGCACTGAGATAGCTTATAGTAGAATGAAGCATACGTTTATTAATAAAGAACAAAAATTTAAGTTATCCCAAAGGAAGAGAAAAGGAGACAGATACGGCTACAAACAAAACACAAGTAAAATTATACTATCTAGTATCTAACAGTTTACAATCCTGGTCTCAAAAAATTTCTCACCTATACTCATTTGTCAGCGTCTTCAACCCATGTGGCTGAAGGATCCACCTTTCATAGATTCCAAGAGCACTGGCCTCTTTTGTCCCTGATGGATAACTAGGGGGTTCTCTCCCCTAATTCTTGTAGTCAAGTAAACCTTTGAGGTGTATTCTGTTGAAGTGTATCCGCAAATAAAACTCTTCTCCCCTACTTTTTGTCTCTCCCTGTTGACTTCTCATCCCCCTGTTGATTCTTATGTAAATAGGGCTTCCGTTGGTATGGTTCCACACAATGCTTAATTTACATTACAGACAGGGTGCCAGCTACCTTCCCTCCTGTCTGGGAGAAAACCTGTATCTTCCATTGTTTGGTCACAGACTTTAAAGCTTAATATAAGTAAATATCCACAGTCGCTCACATAACGTTAAAACATACATTTCACAATGATATTAATCCACAGTGTATCACTGGCTTTCATAAAAGACCTTAGTTGATACACTTTTATAGTACAATATTATTCTGTATAATCAATTGATTCAACTGCTTTGACTTTGGAGTTCAGACCCACTGTTATCCCCCTGGGGTCTCTGGACCGTGACTGTTACAATAATGCTCTGGGCTCTCAAAATATGTTGCATTTATTCTGATATGCTTGGTAAATAAAGCAGAATAAAGCTGAGTGCTGAGAACCTAATCTTCCTAGTTATCTAAATGAGGATTTTTAAATTTAGCTTATTCCCATATATTTTTAAAGGGTAACTATGAAGCTTAAGTTATTGCCTCCAAAATATCAAGAATGAATTCCTTCACTGCTGATCATTGTACCTGAAACTGAGCAAGTATGTTTGGAAGCACCTGACCCATCTTAGTATTCTATTCAGATGAAAGTTTGTTCTATATAGGAATCATGAATATAGCTAAATATTTTATTATTATTTACTTATTTTCCAGGTAGTTCAGATACATCCATCTGTCCACAAAAATTAGAAGGAAAATGACATTACATCATTTTTATTGCCATCAGCTAAAAAATGAACTCCCACAGTGCAGCTCGAGGGGTTTTCTGGATTGTCTTTTTTTTCCTCTTTCCTTTCCTTCATTAATATTTAAGTTTAAACTTAGGGAGGCAAAACTGAATACATAACAATCAAGATTACTCTTCACAGGTCACAATTCACATGTCTAATTTTAAATTCACTGCAGTGGAAGTTGGTGACGATATCAGAGTGTGAATATTTATTTTCTGGGACCTGATCTTTAGTACACCTTATCAACAGCCAGATAAGGCCACTGCTACTGACACTGGGCTAGATCTTCAGCTGATGTAAATTGATGTTGATCTATTAAAATGAATGGAGTTACACCAGTTGAGGATCTGGCTCAGTGAGCAATATTTCACTCCATAACTAGTCCCATACAAATCAATTCTCCTCCCCTCTTCCTCTGCAGGAGAGAGAGGTTCTTCTATCCAATAAGGCTCTTACATGGGTTGACGTTGTCTAAGCTTGGTTTCTGTCTAAAGGTGAATGATTTTTCCAGAGAGCTGATGAAAAATATTTCAGCTAATTTTGAGTATATCAACCATGCTTTTTGACACACAAACAATCTGGCAGTGTTTAATTACAGTTCTACAGCTAAGATAGCTGTGGGCTGAATGTTGCAACTTGGCGTGGAAATAGCCCCCATTGTGGAGGTCTTGTAGTCGCTGAATGAAAAACTATTTTTGTGTGACTGAGTTATTGAGCTTTTTTTTTAAAAAAAACCCTCATATAGTGAGCATGTGCAGTAACTTTGGTATGAGTCTTTAAAGAGAATACTCAAAGAGTATGGTACTAAGAGTGCCACAATCTGGTCCCAAATGAGTAGCAGCCCACCTCTGATACTTTCTGACCTTACCAGTTGCACAGATTCCTACACAAGGGTTTTCCAGGACCTCTTACTATGCATCAGATTCTGCCCTCTTTACTGTGAGTAGTATTTTACTCCATGAGTAGCTCTATTGGAATCAGTGGGACTGCTTCTGGTATAAAGTATTATTCAATGTGACTAAGGTTGTCAGAATCTGTGCTCCACGTTTTTCAGCATGCTTCACCTTGAGATGCACATCATGGGTCTCATCCACTACTCACTGAAGTCAATGGGTTTTGGACCAGGTCTATTTGTGAACCTGTATTGCCAGTTCTCACAAGTTTATCACAAGTCTAAAAATATTTCATGTTTTTCCTAAAGCCCCAGCTCTGGGAGTCAGGTGATTACCTGAGAATCTCAGCTTTCAGTTAAAAAAAATCCTTGCCCGCATGTCGCAGAGGAAAATGTGCAATGTGCACCCTAAAGGCTATTGCAACACAAGATGGAAAACTCAAAATTGTTACATTTAAAAACTGAATTAAAACGGCCTTTTCAGTAGGGCTGACTCATGTTTTTTTTAAAAAATGCTTGTCATTGACTCTTTGGATCAGTCTTTCAAAATAAAAAAAAATCATTCACCCATAGGCAGAAAACAAGGTTAGAAAATGTTGGCCTTTATAAGTCGAAAGCCTTATTAGACAGAAGGGCCCAGATCCGCAAAGGGTGCCCAGCTCCCAATGGGAGACAGCTGCCCAAATACCTTTGAGGATTTGGGCCAAGAACCTTTCTTCTCAGGAAAAAAATAAAAGGTACCACATTGAGAGAGCTAGATTCTGCTCTCATTTACAGTGGTGTAAACACTACAGAACGACACTGATTTTAACTGAGCTATTCTGTATTTAGCCCCAGAGCCTTGAAGGCATTTAGGCACCTCACTCCCATAGGTTCCTAGATACTATTGAGGATCTAGGCCTTAGGGCCTGATCCAAATCCCATTAAAATCAATGGGAGCCTTTCCACTGACTTCACTGGGCTTTGCATTAGGGCCTCATATCAGTGTTCCTCAGAGCAGAATAAGGCTGAAACAGAAAGATGTGCTCTTCAGACTTAAGGCAGGTGACCCAAAATCTATTGCCAAATGATATCACTCGGTAATGTGGGTCCTGAGGGAAACTGCCCACAAAGGGACTGACTGTGTGTGAAAATGTGAAATTGATTCACTGCTTGAGCAGCACTGAGCCTTCAGTTCTGCTGGCCAGTGCCACTTAAGCAGGTCTTCTTCTTCTTTATAATATTTTGGGCTTTTGTTTTTGGTTTGGGGCATTTATTTGAAAAACAATTAGCATTAGAGTTCCCTCTCAATATATACAAACCCAGTCTTCCCGATTCACCCCCTTCATCTCCTGCTGCTATCCCTGTCATCATTTCCAATGTGAAATCAACTAAGAACAGCAGTATCTAAGGGTCAGAAGAGAGCAGACTATTAATATATTATAGTAAGTGAGGATGTTGGGTAATTTCTCATCTGCCCTGAGGGTGTTTTAGTCTCACAGGGGTCAGCTGCATTGTCTTTGCTATTCTTTGTGGGATGCCACTCAGAGAATTGATATGGCAGCACCATGAGGGGTATTATTGGTATGCTAGTGATACCTAGATCCATAACACCATCTCTCTTGATGGCAATTTGTCTCTGAACAGTTATGCTATCTGGCTGGAACAGCAAGTCGAGCCTCAGCCCACAGCAGGCAGAGGGATTGCTTGTGGGTAAGAGGAGGGCAACAAAAATGATTAGAGGACTGGAACACATGACTTATGAGGAAAGGCTGAGGGAACTGGGATTGTTTAGTCTGTGGAAGAGAAGAATGAGGGGGGATTTGATAGCTGCTTTCAACTACCTGAAAGGGGGTTCCAAAGAGGATGGATCTAGACTGTTCTCAGTGGTAGCTGATGACAGAACAAGGAGTAATGATCTCAAGTTGCAGTGGGGGAGGTTTAGGTTGGATATCAGGAAAAACTTTTTTCACTAGGAGGGTGGTGAAATGTTGCAATGTGTTACGTAGGGAGGTGGTGGAATCTCCTTCCTTAGAAGTTTTTAAGGTCAGGCTTGACAAAGCCCTGGCTGGGATGATTTAGTTGGGGATTGGTCCTGCTTTGAGCAGGAGGTTGGACTAGATGACCTCCTGAGGTCCTTCCAACCCTGATATTCTATGATTCTATGATTCTATGAAATGCCTTCCTACTGCACCAAACAGAAAAGGTTTTTTGTTTTGTTTTTTGAGCTCAGAACACGTGAATTTTTTTTCAGGTGCTGTGATAGAGTAAAAAGTTTCTCCTCCTGCCCCACCCTGTTAGGAGGTGGTGGGCCCAGCAAAACGCTGAAGGTCCTGCTGATTCAGTGAGGTCACTGGTAATTATACCCAGCTTTTACATCGCACTTCTAAAGTCCCACAGCTTCACACATTTTACAAAGGAAGGCATCCTTCCTGTACTGTAAGGATGGAGAAACCAAGGCACAGAAAAAAGAAGCAACTTTCTCCAGTTTAGTGGAAAATCCAGAAATAGAGACTGGATCTGGGGCTCTGGGCTAGGGCCGAGGGGTTTGGAGTGTGGGAGGGGGTGTGGGCTCTGGCTGGTGGTATGGACTCTGGGGTGGGGCCGGGTATGAAGGGTTTGGGGTGAAGGAAGGAGCTCCAGGCTTGGGCAGGGGGTTGAAGTGGAGAAGGGGGTGAGAGCTTCAGCTGGGGGTGTGGTCTCTGGGGTGGGGCCGGGGATGAGGGCTTTGGGGTATAGGAGGGGCTGGGGCAGGGGTTGGGGTACTGTGGGGTGCGGAATCTGGGAGGGAGTTTGGGTGCAGGAGGGGACTCCAGGCTAGGGTAGGGGGTTGGGATGCGGGAGGGGCTGCGGGGTCCCAGTGGCGCTTACCGCGGCTCCCAGCCAATGGGAGCTGCGGAGCTGGCCCTCAGGGAGGGGGGGAAGGGGAGAGGGCAGCGCATGGAGCCTCCCTGGCCACCCATGTATCTAGGGCCTGCCAGGACCTGGTGGCTGCTTCCAGGAACTGCATGGAACCAGGGCAGGCAGGGAGCCTGCCTTAGCCCCGGGCCCCCGTGGCACTGCCGACCGGACTTTTAATGGCCCGGTTGGGAGCCGCCGGGGGTCCCTTTTTGACCGGGTGTTCTGGTCGAAAACCGGACGCCTGGCAATCCTAAATATAGGGCCCAAGAAGAAGGGCTCTTTAACCTTATCTAAAGCATGTCTAACCTTGTTGGAGCAGGATGGGTATTTGACGAGGACTATTTCTTGGTTTCCACAAGATTGGAAGCAAAAGTGCTAGATGACTGGGACACTGCATGTGCTGGGAAGACTTCTAGCTCAGTTTTGCAGGCCAAATGGCTTTGATCTTTCATTAGAATTTTTGGACACTGTTAAAAATATAAAAGACTAAAAAGAAAAATAAAAGTTTAAGAACATAAGAACGGCCACACTGGGTCACACCAAAGGTCCATCTAGCCCTGTATCCTGTCTTCCGACAGTACCCAAAGCCAGATGCCCCAGAGGGAATAAACAGGTAATCATCAAGTGACCCATTCCCTGTTATTTATTCCCAGCTTCTGGCAAACAGAAGCTCGGGACACTATCCCTGTCCATCTTGGCTAATAGCCATTGATGGACCCATCCTCCATGATTTTTTCTAGTGGTTTTAATTTATCTAGTTCTCCAAAATGCTTGCAGTCTAATATTAAACACAATCCAGGAAGAGGGTAATAGGACTGCGACAGATTTCGAATTACTGCTGTGGCGCCTCCTCCTGGCTATCCTGGGAATTAGCTTAGTTCACCCGGGTGCCCTCATCTGTTTACCTGCCGCGTCCGCAGGTTCGGCCGATCGCAGCTCCCACTGATTCTACCTCCTGCAGTTCACCACTCCAGGCCACAGGGGGCTGCGGGAAGGTGGCCAGCACATCCCTCAGCCCACGCCACTTCCCGCAGCCCCCACTGGCCTGGAGCGGTGAACCGCAGCCACTGGGAGCCGCGATCGGCCGAACCTGCGGAAGCAGCAGGTAAACAAACCGGCCCAGCCTGCCAGAGGGCTTACCCTGGCGGGCCGCGTGCCAAAGGTTGCCGATCCCTGTGCTAAACCAAAATGCCAGTTATTCTGGCCAGTCTCAGGATGTGACAATAGCCCCTATTATGACAGTATTACCTTTTAAGCTTGTATTCATGAGCCCATTCACCTCCTGAAATCTTAGTTTAGTGGCTGTTAGCGTACTGATGGCATTATGTATGAATAATTCTGCACAGCATCAAACACTGAGGCCTTATCCCACTCACTGCATTACTCCACTGAATTATACCAGTGCAGTACAGTGTAGGATCAGTACTGGAAAGTACATCCAGCATCCATATTCAGGGGATCTCATTACTCCACCTGGAGTAGGACTGGGTTCTGAGCTTTCCCTAGGATTGGGTCCTTAGGTAGAGTGAGTGAGTGAGAAAGCTGTCAGCAAACTAAACAGGCTGAAAACAAAACTCACAAGAGAATGTACGTGTCATAAGGACTTTGCCGTGTGCATAAGTACTGATTTAGAAAACATGCCGTTCTCTCAACACGTATTATGCACAATTCTGACTGGCTACCCTGACAGCTGATTGAGCTGTCTTAATCTTGAAAGGTCCATAATTTTCCTTCACTCCTTTCCTCCTCTTTCCCCTTACCACTTATGCTCTTTTTCTTTCTAGCCTGAAAACAACATTAACAATGACTAGACTTTCTTTTAATTTTTTTTTAAAAAAGTGCTAAATAACCTCTTGTGTGCAGGATATTTACTGCTTTAGGGCACAATCTGTTGCCGTACAGTTAGAACCGTTGCTAAGGTACCTATTGTCATTATATATGCCGCAGCAACAAGGCGTTCTGTCTTGTTTCTCCTCTGTGAACATGGTGATTTATTGATAATACTAATCTTGTTTGCAAGTTCCAGTGCTAGTAAGTCAAACGTGTTTATAGAAAGAGAATCTCTCGTCCCAACTTTTTGTTGCAATTGCTTGCATGATAATTATCATCATTTGCACTGGCAGTCTGAGGAGCTTGAGTGCTTCACAAGCCTAAATTAAGCTTCACAACTGCCCCGTAAGGTGGTTATTTATGCACTCACTTTATGGTGTGGGGAAACAGAGGCACAGAGCAGTGCGTAAACATGCAACTTCACTCAGCTCACAACAAGGCCCAATCCTTATTATTAATCACATTTATTACTAGTATTTAAGGACCAATAAAGAACGGGACTCAGAAGATCAGAAAACAGAAGTCAGAGCAACAAATATCATGAGGTTTCTTTAAAGATATTGTATCTTTTGTTCCAACTTCAGATTTTTTTTAAAACTCTCCCCACCCAACTCTCTACTACCACTAGGGAGAGTTGGAAATTTTGGCTCCCACTGCGGGAACTTTCTGCCTGATGGTCCAGCTTTTTCCCAACCCCCCAAATTCTAAATAATTAAATTCTGTGGCTTCCCCATCTGCCTATCCTCCTGTCCAGCAATTAATTATGCACTCCCTCCCCCCCGCATATATCTTCCTCCCATCCCCCACGTCTGCTCCTCCTCCAGCTCCAGGAGGTCTTCATCCATCTCCGACGTCAGGGACCCAAGACTCTACAGTAGAGTCTAATTCTCCTTTTCCCAGGTGTGATATCGCAGGGATGGAGAGTGGAGCAGGCTGACTCGTTTGCAGGAGCAGAGAGGAGAGAAGGGAGTAATGTTGCCCTGAGCTGCCAGGGCTCTTTCTGCTGTCCCCATTCCCGCCCTCCCCTAACCAAAAATTTCTCTAGGCTGCTGAGGAGATGGGGTGGGGGGAGCTCAGGAGGCTTCCTGCAGCAGCCCTCTGATTGGCTGCGTCTTCCCTGGGAAGGCTGGAACTAAATCAAGTAACTGATGACCACATTGGTTTGCTCCCTGACTTCAGTGCGAACAGTACTGAGCCCTGAGTAGCAAAACTGGGCTTTGAACATCGGACTCCTCCTGTTTCTTGTGTGAAACCCCTGCTTATTTTACTCTGGTTTGGCGTTTACTCTGCCATCCTTGCTTGTACTGATTAGTACCTTACTCCATGAGCAGTCCTATTAGCATATGGGGAAAGGAGAATGAAGGCCACACAGAGGCCTTGTACGGGGGAATGTGGACACGGGTAGGACATAGAGCCCCTAGCAGTGGCAGGAAGTCCCTGAAATAGAGGAAGATGGGAGGGTGGCGCACAAGGAATTTGTGGGGAAGAGTGGAGGGAAGCCCCTGGTCTATGCAATGTTTTCAGGTTACAGAAACAACAGCGTGTGTGACCCTCTAATAGAAATAATACCCAGATCGCTGGGCTAGATTGTGCAACCCTGAGCTAATTCACCTGGGGCCAGATTCCATCACCCTTCCTCTGTGAGTAGTCCCATTGAAACCAATGGGACTAAGGCCCCAACCCAGAGAAATACTCAAACTTAATTTTAAACTCATGAATAATCTCTTTGAAGTCAATGGGACTACTCACGTACTTAAAGTTAAGCACGTTTGCTGGATTTTGACCTATTTGGCTTATATTTGAATATTGCCATTTGGAGCCTGTTTAGCAGTAACTTCATTGGGCTTTACTGTTCTAATATCCCCAAGTATTGAATGGAGACTTCTGGTACACTCTTTCCCATTGTTACTGACCAAATTGGTGCTAAATCACTTTCAGAGCCCAACCCTAACTGCACTAGGGAGCAGTTACTCACAGAGAGATAGCTCTCTGGACATCAAGTGGGAATATCTGTGCGAGTAACACCTCACCAACAGGAGTCAGGGTTGTACAGACAAGCTGTCTCTTTCTATTGCAAAAAGAAAAGGAGTACTTGTGGCACCTTAGAGACTAACCAATTTATTTGAGCATGAGCTTTCGTGAGCTACAGCTCACTTCATCACTGTAGCTCACGAAAGCTCATGCTCAAATAAATTGGTTAGTCTCTAAGGTGCCACAAGTACTCCTTTTCTTTTTGTGAATACAGACTAACACGGCTGTTACTCTGAAACCTTTCTATTGCAGTCAACTTTATTTCCATCACAGCCCTCCTGATGGAACTTCTGAACTGATGCCATGGTGAAGCCACAGAAGGAGAGGTAAAAACAACCTCCGCTCAATGTGCTTTTCAAATTGAATTGACGTTCTGGTTGGATACAAGTAGTTATTCTGAAACCACAGACAATGAGGTAGTGGAAATGCTTCTTTTCCTCTATTAAATAAACTGTAATTTGGGCCCATAAACCCTACAATTTACTGGTGTTTGGGTTCATTACTACAGAATAGCCTTGTAACTTGTTTACTACTCTGATAAGGTTTCCTCCAAAACCTTAAACAAAAATGAACAGACCTACTTTGTTTCGCTGTTAGACTCTTGAATATTACTATTGCTCATATTATTATAGTGCCAGTTGTCCATGGAAAGCAGAAACTTTCCACAGAAAATTCCACTTAGTCAAGTAAACTAATTTTTCATCAAAAAAACAGTGTTGACAGAAAAAATCTGATCAGCCCTCATGCACACTCAGGGTAAGAGACAGTCCCTGCCCTTAAGAGCCTATAATCTGAATAACCAAGACAAAAAGTAAGTATTATTATCTCCAATTTACAGATATGGGACTGAGGCACAGAGAGACTAAGGACGAGACTTTCATAAAAACACACCATATTGGGGTGCTGAAAATCTGCCTGAAATGTTACAACAGGAGCTGCTGAATCCTGAGCACTTTTGAAAATCTAGCCCTTTATTAGCTATCTAATTGGGAATGGATCTCTTTGTAAATCTCACATAGGAAGTTTAGGACACCACCAAAGATTGAACCCAGACTGCCCAAATTCCATACGTGTGTCTTAACCACAAGACTATCCTTCCTCCCTATTTTACCATTTATGATTCCCTGTTTGCAAAGCCTATATTTGAGATGCCGTATCTAACTTGTTTGATTCTAAACCAGGTCCTACCTCCTGTGAGTAAGATCCATGGGAAGAGCTCTGATAGGATAAACAATGGCTTTTACTAGTTTCTTTAAAAAGTCAGAGTAGCCAGCCCCAACCCCTCTCCCCACCTCTGAAGCTATTTTCAGTACTTCCAGTATCATGTTTTTGCAAAATGATTGAATGCAGCTGACTAACGGAAATCATTCATGATAGCAACCCCCTTCTCCCGTCTGTTGTGAACATGAACAAGTCAGAGGAGAAGCAATTTTTCAGCCTCCTCAGTGATCTCATAAATTATCTGGAGCTAAATAACCTAGAAAGCAGAGCAGAATCTTCCAGCCTTAGGTAACAATTACACTCTATGAACTTTGAGAAACCTCTTGCTAGCACTTGAGCTTCGTACATAAATGACTAGCGAAGGCATGGTGACAGCAGCGTTTGGAAGAAGACTTCCCACCCCACCCAGGTGTTGGACTGATTTGTTAGAGAATGGCATTCCCGTCTGTTTCCAAATTGGGGAAACGTTGGAGTTGACTGAACCGAAGCAGGGAATGTAGACAGGTAACTCGTGTCTGTGAAATGCTGCGGAACACCCAGGGTTCCGCCTTCCAAAAGAAGAGCAGGGAATGCTCAGCCAAATTGTTCCAACGCAGAAGTTTAATGTTAGGGGCTTTATTTAGGCACCTAAGTAAAAGTAGCCTGATTCTTTTCAAAGCTCTTGCTGAAGTCAGTTTCAGTTATGAGTTCTCGGTGCCTCTGAAAATGCAAGGTTGTGTCCTACAGTGTACGTTCAGGTGTTTTCTCTAGCCTAGTTTAAAATGAGACAAGTTTGAAGAAATCCAGGTTTAGAATATCTCACTAGTAGGATCCTCTCCCTCACCATACTCAGTCTGTTTTCCTTTGCTTCATTTCATGCCATTATTCTTAGCTGCTATGCCCACCTAGATAATTTTTCCCTTGTTGTTGTTTACAACCTTCAAATACTTGAAAATGGCCAGTCCTTTTAATCTTTCCTCATAAATCAATCCTTCCCAGATAATATTTTGCACTTATATAGCTCTTCTATCCATAGAGCTGAAAGCACTTTAGAAAAATGGGCAAATAGCATTCTCATTTTACACAGAGGGGAAACCATAGCACAGAGAAGCTCAATGTGACATAAAACAAGGACAGAGTGTAATAGAATTGAGGTGTCCTGAATCTCAGTCTAGTGCCCTTTCCATTAACCTACACTGCTATTTTATTGTTCTTCTGCAAGGATCTGTCTTCATGACAGAGTTAGTCTAGGCAATCTGCACCCAGGTTAGCCTACCTCTGGTGGGAGCAGCCATGTTGCATAGCCGTAACTGAGTTACTGAGTCCTCATGAGTGCTGTATTCTCTGTGCGTCGCTAGGACTTGTAGAGGCAGATCCCATGGTTCCTTGTGCTGCAGTGAGCTGAGATACTCTGTAATTCTTTCCCAGTGAATTGCAGGAGAACTCATCTGTCCTTCTGGGCACAAGGAAAGAATTGAGGGAAGGCACTGGAGGACTAGCAGCACTTGAGTGATTTAGCCTGTGTCCTCACTGCAAAGTAGGCAGATTGCCAGCCCTACTGAAAGTGGAACCCAGGCTCTAACCCATACCAGCTAACCTGGGTTAAAAACACCACTTAACTTCAGTGAGAGGGTTTTGTGTGTGGACAGGGCACTAGGGACAACACCCAAGTACGATCACAAGATAACACTGCGGTGAGGATGTACCCTAATGGTCTGACCCGGCACTCACTGAACTCCACGAAAACTTGAATACTGATCAGGCTCTAAATTCCATTTAATTTATAAAGATCTCTCTGATTCAGAGGAGCCCAGAACTCAATCTGGAATCCCAGGTGTATTCTCATCAGCACTTAGTGGAGAAATAATATTCTCTCCTAGCCTGGCCCTCTGATGTGTTCCCTCTGTGTAAGCCTCCCAAAATCACTTTGTCTATTCTCCTGCTATAGCACACTCAAACACATATCTAATTTGGTGTCTATCATCAGCATGAGTCTCTTTTGACACTACTCTTCCAAGTATCTCCCCCCGCCCCTAGTGACTATCTGTGTTTCTGATGATTTCCCCTGGTTGAAGCTGTGGGTATCTTGTGACTTGTTTCTTAAGTTACATCTCCTCTGGTAACTACAGCAAATTGTTTTGGATTTTCCACTATGAATTATTCATTAGATTCAAGTTAGTGTGATTATTAATTCTAGCATCAGCGGTGTGTCAATAAGCATCTCATTGCTTAATATGAGGTCCTAACCATGCTTCTCTAAAACTAATGACCTGTCTAGATATCTTGGTCTAACACTCAACAGGCAGGAGTGAAGCATTTAATTACTATTAATTTAATAAAGCAATGATTGAACTAATGGTGAAAAGCTGTCAATGCTTTGCCATCAATTAATAGGGAAATAAATTAGTAATGCCTATGGAGTGACACATCAGCAATCAAAATATTTCTCTACACAGGGATAGTTCTGAGCATGCAGTTTTCTTTAGCTGAATCTGAATCCTTCCCATGTTGCCAGACATTGCTTAGGGCATGAACAAGGCTCTGCTGTCCCTGTCAATCATTCAGTTTGCCAGGATGGCTACCTTATTGTGTTTCTATTGGAACACACTGGTGAATGTGTGTTATAAATCCCGCTCTGTGACCACACAGGATATGACTTTTTACAGCCCTCAGATAAACAGTTTTTTGCTTTTTTAGTTCAAGCTGTAGACATTTATGCTTTTCAATCTGGAAGTCCTTAGTTCAGTCCCAGGTGTGCCCACCAAGAGGGCAGTTGTAATACCATAACTTAACTTTTTTACAAGGATGGGTTGTTGGCTTATCACCCAATCTGGAGCCAGGACTAGTGAACTACTTCTCATCTGGTTCCTATCCTTTTACCTATCTGTGTTGGGTGCCCCTACCAGCAGTTAAAACTCCCACTGGCATAGGTCTCAGGGTCAGGGGATCTCACAAGCCTTCCTGCTGTGTCAAGGTGCAGTCCCCAGGGAAGGAGTTCTGTACATGGGAGTATGCAATTTAATAGAGAGCAATTTTCAGTGGAGTCAGCCACATAACTGCCTTTTGAAAATCTGCCCCATTGTTATTAATTTATGTAGCATCACAAATGTGCATGGTACTTTTACGATACAGACAAAGATCTATTCCTTACCCTGAAGAAGTATGTTGTCAGTAGTGGAATTGGAGTTGCAATTGGAAGTCATCACTTAGATCAGGGGCCCATTGTTCTCGAAGGACAAACACATAGGGCTTGTCTACACTACCCACCGGATCGGCGGGCAGCGATCGATCCAGCGGGGGTCGATTTATCGCGTCTAGTATAGACGCGATAAATCGACTGCTGAGCGCTCTCCTGTTGCCTCCGGTACTCCACCAGAATGAGGAGTGCAAGCGGAGTCGACAGGAGAGCATCAGCTGTTGACTTACTGCAGTGAAGACACCGCGGTAAGTAGATCTAAATACATCGACTTCAGCTATGCTATTCACGTAGCTGAAGTTGCATATCTTAGATCAATCCCATGTGGTAGTGTAGACAAGCCCATAGTGTGAGATGGTCTCTTGAAGAACTTACAATATAAACTGATGAGAAAGAAAGGGAGACAGATGTACAGTGTGATGAAGAGACTAGCTTAAAGCCACACACACCAGGTCAGTAGCAGAGCTGGGCATGGAACCCAATGCTCCAGACTCCTAATCCCATGGGACCCACTAGCTCCAACCATGTATTTATATGGAGTCCAACTGACTTGACTGGACTTCTGCAAGGGCTTATGGGTCTGTACTAGGAGATCTGAGTGTAGGAGCAGGACATAAATTATGAAAACACAGAAGGGTAGGAGTGGTGATGGATGAAGAAGAGGACATTTTGATTATGCAGTAAGTTTGGAGGCTAGTGCACAGGCCCTTAAGTCTATCAAATATATAGTACATGCAGCGTGTCTGAGTCAAGGTTACTAATTTTTGTGTTTCCTGATCTTTTTCTGATTTTTCCCTATGTAATCTTAAATTAACATACTTTTGTGTGTGATATAAATATATGTGTGTGTATGTAATGTTATAAATTACATACATAAATACAGCTGAACGGTTGCAGTTGTCACATCCTCTTTAGACAGTTTACCCTTTGAAGTCATTTTTCATTGCTTGGTTACTATGATTTTATGACTTTGATTGCTATAATAACATCAAAACACAGTACAGCTTTTAAATATTCACTTCAGCCTTTGTTCTTAAAAGAGACCAGTTATTTATTTCTGTCCTCTGAAGAATCTCATCATCCACGCAGTGAGTCAAATGTCCGGAATGCAGTAAATGACAAAGGATTTCTGCCCAAGCAAGGTTTCTGGGGCACCCAGAAATAAGTCACTTTGTTACTGCCTGCCTCCAGGGAGTGGGTCACTTTCTTGTAGTAGCTGGGCGTCAGCTCCTTTCAGCCACTCATGCACTCTCCTCTGGGTTATGCTAGCCCTAATTTTACCTTGCAGGTTAACAATAAGTGCACTCCAACCCTTAGTCCCTTTGAATCATTCCCCTGTGATATCCAGCCCCTGATACTGGCTACTCACAGAAATTCATATCCTCTGCATCCAGAGGTACAAAGTACTCTAGTTTTACCTTAAACCGCCGCTCCTGTAAACCACACAGCACTTGTACTGTTTGTGGTATTGGGACAGGCAGGTCTAGGCCCGCCCAAAGCTAGAGACCAGCCCCTTCTACTGATGGGGAGGAGCCATTGGACCCAGGCCGCAGTTGAGTAAACACAGCACGTCTGAGTATTTATAAGAAAACAAAAGTAGGTTTATTTAAGAAAGAATAAAGATTTCACTAGAAAAGAGAGAAGTGGAAACAAGTGGTTACAACACAAAACACAATAATAAATTCCAAACCTGGGTCTAAACTTATCAATGGTTGCCTTTCATATCTAATAAATTAGATTCATCCCCCCCAACACACGCACACACACACCCCGACACACACACACACATACACCAAGTTCAGTCTGTTGCCGAGCTGGCTAGTTTCTCAGGAACCAGGATCCAAAGGCTCATGAAAGCACTCCCTGCTCCACAAGAGGTTTTCCTCAGTGAATGGATCAGTGTGCTTCTCTCTCCTGTGTGTTATACTGAAAACAGCCTTTTATTTCTATTTACAGTCACAGCGAACCCCTGTCATGTTGCAAAGGGCTTTTTTTTTTTTTTTTACCTTTAAGTGCTTTGGATTGTTTGTTCTTTCTTCTCATGGTTCCCCATTCAACATCTTAGTACTTATGCAAGGCTAAACAATTAAGCCTTACATTGCATCTCAGGCCAAGCCGGGTGGGGTGACAACTCCCCCTTGCTTGAATGGGCCATCACCAAGAAACATTATCTCCTGATGAGTAATTTCTACTTCAAGCCCGTGCAGCATACTTGCAGTATACATAAATTGTTCCTTAAACATTACCTGTATGTATATCTCACAATGATTATGAAACTTGACAAGTTATGAGCTTTCTGTAGATACTTTATATGTTACTCTTTATGCATAAATATCCTGTAAGAATGTGTTTGGTGTAGGGATTTTGTCAGGTCTGAAGTGAGCGATGTTTGCAAACAAAAGGGGACCCTTTGCTAAAGGGTTTCTGGGTCACACTGTGCTTGTTTTTCATTGATATGGGGCCTTGTTCAGTGTAAAATGAGGATTCAGATTCTGATTGTTCAACATTGTGATCAGCTGCTTAGACTTCAAGCTAAAACAAGTTTGCCTTATCTACATGAGTCATCCTGATGGGCCAAATTCACCCTCTAATAAATTTGTCCCACTTACTTCCATCAGACTATTTGCATGGATGAGGTGAATGGGCTTTGTTTTTTCATGTCCGGAGTTAGGTGCATCAAAATGTCAGCCACAAACATTCAAAAATCATGTCAGACCCCAAAGATCCTGAGATTGCTTTTAAATTCATAAGATTGTTTTTAAAAATACATTCTGGATTTTTTCTTGCATTATATTTGTTGAACTTTTAGGGTTCACTCAGATTATATTTCTAAGCTTTTCTTCAGAGGGCTAAAAACTTACTTTTGGTTTGTTGCCAACGGTCATGATTTTATTGTGAATCTTGACATCTGGTGTTTTCTTTTTAAAATCTCATGATTTTTAAGGCAATGGCATAATTTTTTTAATGCTTGCAGTAGATGATACTGAATACCCCCAGGGGACATACACCAAAACAGGGTGTGTCTTTCATTACACTGTCTCAGGTCCCTGACCTGTGAGGTACTGAGTGCCATTATCAATCAATGAGCCCAGTTCTGCTCTCTGGGACAAGGATGTAAAACCAGAAAAACTCCACTGAAGTCTCTTCAGATTTATACTAAGGTATCGGAGGTCAGAATCTGACCAATGAATTAAATGGAAGTTGAGGATGCTCCAATGAGAAATTGTTTAAAATGATATCATTTTACTAGTTAAACATCTCTTGTACTACAGTGATTATATTCACAAATGGGGTCCCAGGAAAATGGTGGCAGTTTTGCAATAATTTATGAAATCTGCCAGCATATTTAATTTCCATTCTGAAGGGAGTTAAAAAGTCTTTCTTTAAACACTAACAAATCTGTAACTTTGCATTGGATGGCTTTTTTGGTATGGTTTTTTTTAATGACAAATTGATTTGTATGAAATGGAGCATGTACCAGATTCCAGCAGAATGTAAAAACCAGGAATGAGAGAGAAGGGCATGTGATAAAGGTATTATTAGTCAGCAACAATCACTTTTACTCACTGTGACGAGATCTCCAGGATGCAGCCTAGGACTGTGGGACCACTGCACCCCCTTAACGCTCCAGCCTGGGCTGTCTCTCACAATGCTTTGCTAGTGACAAGCAGCAAACCCCTCCAGGCACTGTTATCACTCAGCACAACTGCATGTGAAGCCCTCCACCCAGCTAGATTGCATGAATGCTCCCAGAGCCACTCATGAATCACACAGAGAAAGGCACCAGCCAAATCCCCCCAGCTCCCAGGCTTGTACCTCAGGAATATACCATCTTGAACTGTTCAAGACCCTTTCTTGAGCAATGCAAGTTTATTAATTGGTTCACCAGTGCATCAATGGAAAGTGGATATACACCAGCCTTTGTAAACCTGAGCAGGTTTACCAAGCACTTCAGGCAAACTCACTGGTAAAAATAAACCATAAAACAAAAGATAGATTTTAAGTTATTATAAGTGATAGGGAAAAAGTCAGAGTGGTTACCAAAAGAAAATAAATTATAAGCACGCAGTCTAAACTCTCAAGCCTATTAGACTGGGCAACATCTGGATTAAGCAGTTTTGCTCACCCCACTGAATACTGCAGTTCATAGTACACAGTTTTCACCCTTGAAACCTGGGCCAGTCTCCTCTGTTGGAGTCTTCATTCTTCTGAGTGTCCTTCTTTCTGGCAGCATTGGTGGGGGAAAGAGAAAAGGCAAAGCATGAGGGCACTGTGTGATCATCATGCCACTCTATATATCCAGGGTAGGGCCACGGCTTGAATACTGCACTCCGTTCTGGTCGCCCTATCTCAAAAAAAGATATATTAGAATTGGGAAAAAGTACGGAGAAGGGCCACAAAAATGATGAGGGGTATGGAACAGCTTCCATATCAGGAGAGATTAAAAAGACTGGGACTGTTCAGTTTAGCAAAGAGACGACTAAACGGGGGGTATGACAGAGGTCTATAAAGTCATGGATTGTGTGGAGAAAGTGAATAGGAAGTTTTTATTTGTCCCTTCATATAACACATGAACCAGGGGTCACTCAATTAAATTAATAAGCAGCAGGTTTAAAACAAACATAAGGAAGTACTTCTTCATACAACAAACCTTCCACCTGTGGAACTCCTTGCCAGGAGATGTAGTGAAGGCCAAAAGTATAACTGGGTTCATTACACTTGTACATCTTGGAACAGTGGGGAACCAGAAAATGACATGGGGCTGTGCCAAGGGACACTATTCTAGGGCCATAGTGACGCTTGACAAGCTCAATAGAGCATTACCACATATTTCTTTTGAGAGAGACCTCCGTAAGTTTTGATCTGCTGCACGCAGTGTTAATGTGCTGACTGAAAGAAGACAATTGTGGGAGGGGCCACCAGGTTAATACATTTGGCCAAGGTTTTGTGCTGAGGTGAGAGATAATACACCGTAATGCCATCATTTAGCAATGCTTATTGTTATGTTACCTGCACTGTTTGGGGTTGGTTTATGGGAAGGACTTAACCATTTTTACCGTAATTTTTAAAAAGTTCTGGAAGACTTTGGGAGGGAATTCTCATATTTCTTCCTCACAGTGTTTTCTGGCAGCATTGTTCACTGTGCTTATCAAGTGCTGGGTGCATGATCACACCCATGGCATGAGTACTTCTAGGGGTGACAGTGGTAATGGTTGGGTGGGCATGAGGGAGCAGGGTGTTGTATCAGTGTCAGAGATCTTCAGTGTATTTTAGTTTTTTTTCCTTGGCCTGTATTGTTTGGGTGTTGAGCAAAGGCTGCTCTATGGGAACAGGATCCATCCTGGAGCTCATTGTCTTCCTACTCTATGCTCCGCAGGCCCCGAAAGTGTTCCACCACCAGTTAATTAGGGACTGCATGAGGGCACCATCCTTTCCCTCTATGCACACTCCTATTCCCTGTGGTCACACTCCCGTTGCTTGTGCTGTCTCTCCATTTGCAGGAATGCCTCATCCTGAAGAAGAACCCGATCCTCCCTTTCCTTATGCAAGTCCAACTGCTTGACTCTTTCTGTCTATGCCAACAAGCAGGTCCTCCAGAGTCCTTTGGCATCTGCCTACTTCTGTCTCTGCAATCCCAGCAGAATGTGTTCCCTGTCTGAATTAGAATGTCCTGCCAAGGCAAACACAAGGCTAGTATTACATTTCATTTCTCCTTTGAATGATCCTAAGAAATCTACCATATAACATAACTGTGCGACTGAAGGCCACAATATTGATACTTTTTAATATCTCAGGAATGCGGCTGTTACAGCCTTCTTTCTTCAAACTACTTCTGCAGCCCATGAGAAAGGAGCTGAGGGTAAAAATGGTGAGATACCTGCATTACTGATGTTAAAATGTTGTCATGTATACAATACATCAAGGAGCTGTTTGGGATGCGGTTCGGTTCCTTCAGTCACCTGTTTCTTCTTTGACGGCTGGGCACCACTTGGAGAACATAGGAGTTTTGAAAATACCAGAATGGAAAAGACAGGTGACTTTCCACTTCTTTCGAGGACACCCTGCCACCTAAACCAGAGAGATGTTTTTGCTCACGGTGACTCTTCCACACATTGCTGAATGGAGGGTTTGATAAGCTACGAAGATGGAACAAGCACATTATCCCTACCCTTAAACCTGAAGAACCAGCATGAATTTCTGCTACAACAAAATTTTGCTGAATTGTACTTCTGGACTGGGTGGCAATTCGAGAGGAAATTGATCATAATCTAAAATAGCAGGTGGAATTCCCATGAACAAGGAACAGAGAACCACAAAGAATGCTCATCAACTCCTACTGCATCACCAGAAACTCTGGTCCCTGTGTCAAGCGAACATCACTAAAAGGGACAGGGAAAGAGAATAGCACCACAAGTGTATGTAACTTTCCCTGAATTTTTTGATTAACACAGCTAGCCAGTCGCCGCTCCACTGCTAGGGGACATGGCATTCTGTTTGTGGAACTGCCAGAGCAGATGCTTCACTGACCCTTACTTCTCCTGGCTTCTGCACTGTGGCTCAGCATCGGGAAGAGGACAGACACCAGGACCTGGGAATGGTACAAAACATTTGAAATGGTCACAGGGAGAATGAACCTCTTTGACTTTCCTCGCACAAACCAATGGTTCCCTTTCCCTCTTGGGACCTAGGTTGTCTCATACACAGGCCACCAATCACCCTCACCCCCATTCTGCATAGTTCCCATTCATAAGGAGAAGGAAAGTTGGGGGTGGAGGATGGAAGGGGGGTAGTGTTGGGGTTTTGCACAGCCATTCGTTTTTTCCCCATATGGGCCTTTTTAAATCCCACCGCCTCTTCTGTCCGTCCCTCCCTGTCCCCCCCGATTTCACGCGGCCCAGAGGCTATTGCTATCAGTGTGGGCCAGGAAATGCACAGACACAGGAGCTGCTTGTTAATACTCTGTTATAGCTTACACTGAACACTTTATGGAGGTTCATGAGACTTCAATAAAAATCATTGATTTACAGCTACATCTTTCTCTGGGACCATGTCGGAGTGGAGCATGGGTGGGATGTAGTGAGGGGACAGGCCTCAGGCATGTATTACTGGAGCAAGAGGGGATACTCCCAGGGAGTGCTGGGGATGTATTATAAATAACCAGGCTCGGATTCCATTTCCTACTGCAGCTCATAGTCTACTGCAAATGAATCCTCAGAGGGGCTTTCCCAACCCAGTCCTCCAGGTAGCAGTGCACAGTAACATGCTCCTCTTTCTCCAGGTCTCCAGGGACTTCCTCTGAGGTCCCTGCTGCCTCATCGGCTTTCCCCTCATCGGCATGCCCTCATACAATGAGGCCAGCCGGGTTGAAGAGAGGGTCGTGACTGAATTCAGGTTCAGTACTTGCAGCCCTGGAGAGCACCTGGTCCTGCTCTTCAAAGCGAGGGCATGTGCTAGGTCCCCCTCCAGAGTGACTGTTTGAGTCCTTCACCCTCCATTGCTGGAGTCTGAGGTGCTTCATGCACTGGGACGGAGTCTGGTGGATACCCGGGTTCATGAAATCTCCCGGTACAGGTGAACGTTCCTGCCGATATGGGCGAAGTCATGAAGTATGGTGTACTCTGCCCACACACTAATCAGCACCTGGTTGTGCTCCAGAGACCAGGCGGCAGCTCTTGGAACATGCTCCGTGATCACCAGTGCTGATCAATACAGTTCATGGGAGAACTGAAAGTGCTCGGCACGGGTTGCTAGTACTGCAGGCAACGAGGAGTCAGGGACCTTTATACCTTAGGGTAAGGAACAGGCAGCAAAGGGATCAGTGCATTGTGGGAATGGCCCTGAAGGACTATTGATACCCATGACCTGGTACATACCCCTTGCCTGTGTCCACATTGCACTGTAGAATGGACATGGGTCCATGCCACAGCAGAGGTGTGTACATACCCACACCACTCATACATGCTAGCTTTCGTGCACTAGGCTGTCCTTCGGCGATTCAGATGTGGACAGTAGAGGGTTATGGCACAACAGTGCACATGTATCCATGCACACTCATATGTGTAGATGCACCCTATGGGTGAAATCCTGGGCCTATTGAAATCAATGGCAAAACTTCCATTGAGTTTTACAGTGCTAGGATGTCTTCCTTAATCGCTCTATGCATCTGTTCTCCATATGTAAAAATGGGGCTAATAGTATTTCCTTTTCTCGCAGGAGCCTTATGAGAGAAAATTCATTATTGTTCTGAGGTGCTCATATGCTGTGGTGGTGGAGGCCGAGTAAGTGGATAGAAAGACAATGGCCAGCCTTTTCCACTCTGTTTTAATGTTCAAAAGTATTCATGGTGGCATCCAATAATGTCTTAACCCCAGTCATCACCTTGCCCCTAGAGTGATACAGATTTGTGCAAGATAAACTTTTAAATATGATAATGACTTAGAAAATATCTCGGTTATAACATCTCTGGATGACAAAGGGGTTCAAATTATTATCATTGCCTGTAGTCCTATATTGACTGTTCATTTGTTTTTCACTGAAATAGGGAGAATTTTTTTTTTCATTATTATGCAAACATTAGCAATAAGTTTTACTAGTTATTTGATTAACCATCCCAGGAAATTATAAAGATGGAACACAGATTCCCAAAGATGATGATTATGCTCATTTTGGATACAAGATGAATACTCATATGGCAACTTTTTCTAAATGCCATCCTTGTCTATAACTATCTTAGCTTAGGTCAGTGGTCTTAAAGCAATATGCACAAGTCCAAACTGATTTCAACAGTTCTTATCTTCCTCAACATTATGGACAGAATCTATAAATCTCCTGTGAGACCATCTCAAAAAAATTGCATTAATTTTTATATTTGCTGAAACCATCTCTCTTGCTAAGACACGTGCATCCAATTATGTGAAATGGGAAATGCTTTAAAATACCACATTCTGGCATGAAGTGTTTGAAAATCTTCGGGGGATGTTAGTTTGTCTTCAATAACAAGTCCCAGATTGTGCCTACTGAGCCTCTTCTCTGAAAACAAAGATTCCAAACGGCTCTGAAAAAAACAGCATTATCATATGGCTACTATCTGTCAAATGAAGAACAACTCTGTGACTGGGAAGAAAGGGTGGATAGCAGGGAGAGGGAGCAAATCCATTCAAAAGCGAAAGCTCTTTTTTAATGTTCTTTTAAGGAAATCTCAGGGGAGGGGAAAGTATTTTTACTTTCAGTCCCTTCTTCCCCAGCCTTTATATTTTGTAGACTATCAGTGTTGTCAATTTTTTAAAAAATTAGAGCTATGATTATCTTTAAAAAAAAAGGTGGCTTGTCAGAATTTCTGCTGGGCATGTAAAAATGCCTTTTTGTTCTGCAACATGCTATGTTTGGGCTCCGTAAGACATACCGTGGAGAACACCTAGTCCAGCACTGATACATTGTTTTGTGGGTTTGTTTTATTTTTTTCTACAGCATCGACCGACACTTAGAGCATTTTTTTTTCATTTTCTGTCAGACTGGTGCTTGCTTCTGGATGTGTGGAAAGTGCAAATGAACATTCAGACATCAGAGGAGCGGGAGAGGGAGGTCCCCATTGGATAGAGAAGGGTTTGTAGCTGAGATCTGAACACGTAAACATCTTCATGGGGAAAGCAGGAGAGTGAAATGCATTGAAAAGTGCTCGTATTATGGGCCTGCTCTTGTTCCAAATTAAGCCTGTGCTGCTTACATTGAGTAAATGGGAGTTTTGCCATTGACGTAAACGGGAGTACAATAAGAATATCCTACAAAACAAGAGTTGCCAAAGCATGGAACATATTACAAATATACTCTTCCATATAGCCCATAGCTGCCCCTCACTTTTAATCCAGAAGTGCAGCCACTATAGATTGTAACATACAATGCTCCCCCTTGAGCCCGCTGAAGCAATGCATGCTGGAACCTGTAGTCTCCATAGGCTGCAACTCCATATCAAAAATGCAGGGAGTACAAATCCACCTAGTCTGATGCAAAATCAGGTGCCATGCCTTCAGCATATCGCCAGTTAGGTCCTGAGTTGACCAATGTTTCAGCATCCTGATTTAAATGACTAGGCATAATGTCTCACAGAAATCAGCATATATTACTAAGTGCAATTACCATCACCAGTTGTTTGCTGTGACCTCTGTTACCACATTCCATCCACCTTCAGACTCACTTGACCAGCACTCCATCCTCTTCTCCATGTTTTCATTCCTATTTACTTTTTTTCCGTTTTGCCCAATATGTCTCTCTGTTGTTCCTTTTTTCCCCCTTTTCCATCACTCCCATCTGTTCATCTTTCCTGCCATTCCTTGTCATCCTATCTCATCTCCCACAATACATAGGAAAACAAAGAGACTCCCATGAAGCCAACAAGACACATGTCACTCCCCAAATCACTCACAATGGATGTTACATTTGCCTGCTCTCCACCCTTCAGCTACTTTAGTCCAATAGGTTTTGGTCCAAAACCCATTGCAGTCATTGGGAGTTTTTCCATTGACTTCAATGAGCTTTGATAGCACAGAGATAGTTTGTTTGTTACTGTTAATATTAATAATGATAACAGTACCATGAATTGTGCAAACACAGTGATAGAGGATTATATAGGAGTGGTAGAAGGGAAATATATAAGCGCTAGGCTAATTAAGGTGTGGTTCCCTGTAGACTAGGGAGGGTTGCTACAGGTTAAATGGAGTCAATTAAGGCCCTGTCAGAAACATAATAAACCCCCCTGCTTCAGGCGGACAGAGGGGTGTGAGGAAGGAGAGAGGACTGGAATTTGGAGGGGTGTTGCTGAGACTTGAAAGAACAGAGAACAGAACGAAGGGAGACCCTGCCCTAGCAGGACAGGGAGACTCCCTTCCCCAGCATCAAGGACTGAGGGTAACCCAACCCAAGGAGGAAGAGGGTAAGAAACCCGCAGGGGTTGAGAGGGGCTGGGGCTCAGAGTGAGGAGCAAACCCAGACCCCTCCCACGCTTCCCTTCTCTACCACCTTTCTGGGCCACTGGTGGGGCCCTCAGCACCCCAAGAGCCGGGGCAATGGGTGGCATCCTAGCCTCCCACCAAGAAAAGAGTGGGACCCACCATAGCAACATCGGTCATTTTGCCACAATATTGAGGGATCCCACGAGGTTGAGTGAGGTGTTCAAGGTAAAAATATCTCTCCTGAAATGCTCAAAGTGGAAATATTTTCAGAACTGAATTGTACTCTGAGAAAACAAAGTCAGAAGTGTTTGGAAGGGACCTATGGTCAAGTGTCCTGATACAAAGCCTACTGAAGTCAAAAGGAGTCTTTCCATTTAATTTTATGGGCCTTAGATCAGGCCCCAAGTATCTGAGTTAAGTTACAACAGATAACATCACTGTGGATTTAACACATTGGTTCCATGACCCTAACCCTGATATCAGCTGAACTCCTTCAAAAGAGTTGACTTTTTTCTCCTTTCTTTTATGTCTCTGGATTCTATTGAAAATTTAATTTGAGTCATTACCCATCTGAGGAGACTCAATTCAAATCATTAACTCCAACCTCCAGACTCAAAGAATATTCAAATTACCATTAATTACCTGGACAAAAAAGACAAGGCTCTGCTTTTTACAAGCCATTATTCAATGATCAAAGATATCTGACCAACCTTTGTTAGATCAAAGACAACCTATACTTCAACACTAGTGAGCCATTAATACCTATATTTTAAAAAACAATCCAAATTAATATTTAAAAGGTGACTTGTAAAATGTATCACATTTTCATAACAATATCATTATTCGTCTTTATCTTACTTCAGCACAGCAAGAACCCAACTTATTTCTTCATCTCGGCAGGGGAATAAAGAATAAAAGCTATGACACATGTGTCAGTAAATGACTATGGTCCACAGGCTTTGAATCAGAGAGGAAGGATGGTTCACTGGTTAAGATGTTAACCTAGGACCGGGGAGACCTGATTTCAAGTCCCTGCTTTGCTACAGCCTTCCCGTGTTGACATTGGCTTTCTGTGCCTCAGTCCTCCACCTACCTCACAGGGATGTTCTGAGGATAAACCATGAAAGACTGTAAGGGGCTCAGATGCTGTTTTAATGGGAGCTAAATACCCAAGAGACACTGCCTGTACAAATTAGTGAAGACTCTTTGTCTGGAATATTCACAGTTGCGTGAGTTTAGCACCCAATTCCCACTGAAAATTAATGGGCGTATTTCAGCCTCTTTGAAAATCCCACTTTTTTCCCTCTAGGCTACACAATGTTTTATTAGTTTACAGTAGCAAAAATTGTTTGAGTTTTATTTGCCTTTCCTTTATGCAAGTGCGTATCAGGAGTAAGCGTACTGAATGAATGGTGTCGCACTGGTCAAAAGCTGGTATAACTGAGAGAAAAAAATGACATTAAGGATTTTAGGTCATTAGGGTTTTAGGCAATTTAGGGTTTTAAGAAAGAAGAATGACTACAGTCATGGAAGAGAGCTTGAAAAGATGGGGACTGTTGAGAAGAATAAAAGTTGACAATATACAGGTGTACAAAATAACAAATGCAATACAAGAATAAAGAGCCATTCAACATTGATGAAATGTGGCTAAGTAAATTTGATCAAATGAAATACTTTTTTCACACAAACACACAGTTAGACTGCGGAATTCATTGCCACATGATATCATTGAGGGCAAGAGCTTAGCAGAATTTTTATAAGGATTGGACACATACAAAAAATGTACATCCAGAGTTAAGACAGTAAGGGTTAAAAAAAGAGAGTCTCAGGATATAAGCCTTTATGCACAAGGAAATAAGGCAACCTCTGATTAATAGGTGTCAAGTATTGGGGGTAGCCATTGTTAGTCTGTATCCAAAAAAAACAATGAGGACTCTGCTGGCACCTTAAATACTAACAGATTTATTTCGGCATAAGCTTTTGTGGGTAAAAAACCCACTTCTTCAGATGCACTTCTCCATGCATCTGAAGAAATGGGTTTTTTACCCATGAAAGCTTATGCCCAAATAAACCTGTTAGTCTTTAAGGTGCCACTGGACTCCTCATTGTTTTTCTAATTAATAGGGTTAGGAAGGCAGTCACTGTGGGCATGTTAGTCCATAACTACCTATTGCAGAATTTCTTGCACCTATCTCCAAAGCATCTTTTGTTGGCCAATGTCAGAGACAGGATACTGGACTAGATGGACCACTTTTTGACCCAATATGGCAATTCCTATGCTCTTAAAATCTTGAGTGCCCTCCCTCTTCCCTTGATCCTATTAATAAGTTGTTTGTACTGAAACCATCCCTCTTCCTCTCCCTGTATTTATATCACCACTTGGCGGCAATGTGCCAAGAGAAAAACTGAATGTAGAGTCTACTAGACATCCAGTCAGTCTGGCTTACATCTTTCACTCTCCCATGGAGTGGAAGGCTTCCAGCTATTTTAAAAGCTGCAGGCCATAAATATAGCTCAAATATAAAGGACTTTCAAATGCCAGGAAGGCTAGACAAACATTTTAAATATCCAAAATTTCTTAGGCTCTCTCATTTCCTGTGTTTCTCTACCTAAAGTTCTCACCACCTTCTGCCTGAGAAATTCAGCTCCCTAGTAATTTCTTCAGACACTGAGCCTGTTGATAAAGTTTGTTCATGGAGAGTGCTCTTTCAAGCATTCATTAGTTACAATTTGCTAACTGAGGTGTGTGAATGGTCACTGAAGTCACATGGTCTAGTTTCTATTTTCCTGATTAGATGACAGCTTGTCAACTCAGTGAACCCAAATATGGTTGTAAAATCTGCTTGTAAAATAATTATGAATAACAAATGATCAATTTACAAACCAAACAGAAACTGAAAAAGGGGCATCAAAATCCAACTAATTAATAGGTTGTAAGAAATCATTTGAATGCCTCTTACTACCAACGACTGAATCATCATTACCAAGGTATTGAATAGCACCTGGAGGTGAAGATGTAGTCCATGCAGAGACTTGATTACAGTATTGGGTTCACACCAACTCACATTGCTCAAGAGGACTAAGGAAGCTGCATACTACATTAGCAGGACTTCATGGTCAGCCTAGGTAGAGCCCATTGAAATTTTCATAGATACTAAGGTCAGAAGGGACCATTAGGATCATCTAGTCTGACCTCCTGCACAATGCAGGCCACAGAATCTCACCCACTCACTCCTGCGAAAAACCTCTCACCTATGTCTGAGCTATTGAAGTCCTCAAATCGTGGTTTAAAGACTTCAAGGAGCAGAGAATCCTCCAGCAAGTGACCAATGCCCCATGCTACAGAGGAAGGTGAAAAACCTCCATGGCCTCTTCCAATCTGCCCTGGAGGAAAATTCCTTCCTGACCCCAAATATGACAATCAGCTAAACCCTGAGCATATAGGCAAGATTCACCAGCCAGATACCCAGGAAAGAATTTTCTGTAGTAACTCAGATCCCACCCCATCTGACATCCCATCACAGGCCATTGGGCCTATTTACCATGAATATTTAAAGATCAATTAATTACCAAAATCATGTTATCCCAGCATACCATCTCCTCCATAAACTTATTGAGTTTAATCTTGAAGCCAGATAGGTCTTTTTTCCCCACTGCTTCCCTTGGAAGGCTATTCCAAAACTTCACTCCTCTGATGCTTAGAAACCTTTGTCTAATTTCAAGTCTAAACTTCCTGATGGCCAGTTTATATCCATTTGTTCTTGTGTCCACAGTGGTACTGAGCTTAAATAATTCCTCTCTGGTATTTATCCCTCTGATATATTTATAAAAAGCAATCATATCTCCCCTCAACCTTCTTTTGGTTAGGCTAAACAAGCCAAGCTCCTTGAGTCTCCTTTCATAAGACAGGTTTTCCATTCCTCGGATCATCCTAGTAGCCCTTCTCTGTACCTGTTCCAGTTTGAATTCATCGTTCTTAAACATAAGAGACCAGAACTGCACACAGTATTCCAGGTGAGGTCTCACCAGTGCCTTGTATAACGGTACTGACAGCTCCCTCTCTCTACTGGAAATACCTCTCCTGATGCATCCCAAGACCGCATTCGTTTTTTTCACAGCCATATCACATTGGTGGTTCATAGTCATCCTATGATCAACCAATACTCCAAGATCCTTCTCCTCCTCCGTTACTTCTAATTGATGCATCCCCAATTTACAACTAAAATTCTTGTTATTAATCCCTAAATGCATAACATTACACTTCTCACTATTAAATTTCATCCTATTACTATTACTCCAGTTTAGAAGGTCATCCAAATCTTCTTGTATGATTTCCAGGTCCTTCTCTAAATTGGCAATACCTCCCAGCTTTGTATCATCTGCAAACTTTATTAGCACACTCCCACTTTTTGTGCCGAGGTCAGTAATAAAAAGATTAAATAAGATTGGTCCCAAAACTGATCCCTGAGGAACTCCACTGGTAACCTCCCTCCAGCGTGTCAGTTCACCTTTGAGTAAGACCCGCTGTAGTCTCCCTGTTAACCAATTCTTATCCACCTTTCAATTTTCACATTGATCCCCATCTTTTCCAATTTAACTAATAATTCCCTATGTGGCACAGTATCAAACGTCTTACTGAAATCTCAGTAAATTAGATCCACTGTGTTTCCTTTGTCTAAAAAATCTGTTACTTTCTCAGAGAAGGAGATCGGTTGGTTTGGCATGATCTACCTTTTGTAAAACAATGTTGTATTTTGTCCCATTTACCATTGACCTCAATGTCCTTAACTATTTTCTCCTTCAGAATTTTTTCCAAGACCTTGTATACTACAGATGTCAAACTAACAGGCCTGTAGTTACCCGGATCACTTTTTTTCCCTTTCTTAAAAATAGGAACTATGTTAGCAATTCTCCAATCATACGGTACAACCCCTGAGTTTACAGAGTCATTAAAAATTCTTGCTAATGGGCTTGCAATTTCATGTGCCAATTCCTTTAATATTCTTGGATGACGATTATCTGGGCCCCCCGATTTAGTCCCATTAAGCTGTTCGAGTTTCACTTCTACCTCAGATATGGTAATATCTACCTCCATGTCTTCATTCCCATTTGTCATGCTACCATTATCCCTAAGATCCTCTTTAGCCTTATTAAAGACTGAGGCAAAGTATTTGTTTAGATATTGGGCCATGCCTAGATTATCCTTGACCTCCACTCCATCCTCAGTGTTTAGCGGTCCCACTTCTTCTTTCTTTGTTTTCTTCTTATTTATATGGCTGTAGAACCTTTTACTATTGGTTTTAATTCCCTTTGCAAGGTCCAACTCTACTTAACTTTTGGCCTTTCTCACTTTATCCCTACATGTTCTGACCTCAATAAGGTAGCTTTCCTTGCTGATCCCTCCCATCTTCCACTCCCTGTATGCTTTCTGCTTTTTCTTAATCACCTCTCTGAGATGTTTGCTCATCCAGCTTGGTCTACAGCTCCATGTCTCCATGTCTAGTTGGCAGCCAGTATCAAGTGGAGCGCCCCAAGGGTCAGTCCTGGGGCCGGTTTTGTTCAATATCTTCATAAATGATCTGGAGGATGGTGTGGATTGCACCCTCAGCAAGTTTGCAGATGACACTAACCTGGGAGGAGAGGTAGATACGCTGGAGGGTAGGGATAGGATACAGAGGGACCTAGACAAATTAGAGGATTGGGCCAAAAGAAATCTGATGAGGTTCAACAAGGACAAGTGCAGAGTCCTGCACTTAGGAC
This sequence comes from Chelonia mydas, assembly GCF_015237465.2. Classification (NCBI taxonomy): domain Eukaryota; kingdom Metazoa; phylum Chordata; order Testudines; family Cheloniidae; genus Chelonia; species Chelonia mydas. The sequence goes on from NC_057851.1 coordinate 12,237,886, forward strand.
GGAAGAATCCAATGCACCGCTATGGACTAGGGACCGAATGGCTAGGCAGCAGTTCTGCAGAAAAGGACATAGGGGTTACAGTGGACGAGAAGCTGGATATGAGTCAACAGTGTGCCCTTGTTGCCAAGAAGGCCAATGGCATTTTGGGATGTTTATGTAGGGGCATTGCCAGCAGATCGAGGGACGTGATTGTTCCCCTCTATTCGACATTGGTGAGGCCTCATCTGGAGTACTGTGTCCATTTTTGGGCCCCACACTACAAGAAGGATGTGGAAAAATTGGAAAGAGTCCAGCGGAGGGCAACAAAAATGATTAGGGGACTGGAACACATGACTTATGAGGAGAGGCTGAGGGAACTGGGGATCTTTAGTCTACGGAAGAGAAGAATGAGGGGAGATTTGATAGCTGCTTTCAACTACCTGAAAGGGGGTTCCAAAGAGGATGGATCTAGACTGTTCTCAGTGGTAGCAGACGACAGAACAAGGAGTAATGGTCTCAAGTTGCAGTGGGGGAGATTTAGGTTGGATATTAGGAAAAACTTTTTCAGTAGGAGGGTGGTGAAACACTGGAATGCGTTACCTAGGGAGGTGGTGGAATCCCCTTCCTTAGAAGTTTTTAAGGTCAGGCTTGACAAAGCCCTGGCTGGGGTGATTTAGTTGGGGATTGGTCCTGCTCTGGGCAGGGGGTTGGACTAGATGACCTCCAGAGGTCCCTTCCAACTCTGATATTCTATGATTTTATGATTCCTGCCTATGAATTTTTTCCCCTTTCTTGGGATGCAGGCTTCCGATAGCTTCTGCAGCTTTGACTTGAAGTAATCCCAGGCCTCCTCTGCCTTTAGATCCATAAATTCTTCAGTCCAATCCACTTCCCTAACTAATTTCCTTAATTTTTGAAAGTCAGCCCTTTTGAAATGAAAAACCCTAGTCGCAGATTTATTTTTGTTTATCCTTCTGTTCAGTTTGAACTGAATTAGTTCATGGTCACTTGAACCAAAGTTGTCCCCTACAACCATTTCTTCTATGACGTCCTCACTACTCACCAAAACCAAATCTAAAATGGCAACCCCTCTTGTTGGTTCAGCAACTACTTGATGAAGGAATCCATCAGCTATCACATATAGGAAAATCTGAGCCCTATTATTATTACTAGCACTTGTCCTCCAGTCTATATCTGGGAAGTTAAAGTCTCCCATAATGACGCAGTTTCCAATAGGATTTACTTCATTAAAAACATTAAAGAGGGCTCTATTCATATCCAAATTAAATCCTGGCAGTCTATAGCACACCCCAAGCACTATCACAAGGGGGGCTCTAGTAGTTTTCTTCCCCAGTGTGATTTTTGCCCAGATGGACTCTGTCTTATCCATTCTATCACTTCTTATTTCTTTACATTCTACCTCATCATTGATATGCAATGCTACTCCACCACCTTTACCTTTATTTCTGTCTTTCCTAAACAGCACATACCCTTCAATACCTGTAGTCCAGTCATGACTACTGTTCCACCATTTTTCTTTTATCCCTATAATATCTGGTTTCACTTCCTGCACCAGTAGCTCTAGTTCCTCCATTTCGTTACCTAGGCTCCTCGCATTGGTGTACAAACATCTTAATTTTTGCTGTTTGGCCTCCCTCACATTCTGTACCCTATTAGGCACAGTCATTCTACAGCCAGTATAACCTATTAGACTGCTATCAACACTGCCCTTCCTCCTTATATACATTCTCCTACCCATGGCTGTATCCTTTCTTACTTTGTTTTCTTCCCTCACATTGCTAAAATCCAGCGTGGAGATTACCTAGACATCTCCCAACCATTTCCCCCAAATTCCTAGTTTAAAGCTCTCTTAATCAGTTGTGCCAGCCTCCATCCTAGAAGTCTATTTCCTTCCCTACTCAGATAAAGTCCATCCTGAAAGAACTGTCCTCTGTCCATGAATGCCTCCCAGTGGCCATACATCCCAAAGCCCTCCTTACAGCACCACTGCCTAAGCCATCTGTTGATAGTCATAATCTTGTCACACCTTTGTTGTCCTTCTCTAGGAACAGGCAGAATCCCACTGAAGATCACCTGAGCCTCAATTTCCTTAAGCGTCTTCCCCAGCCTAGCATAGTCTCCCTTAATACTTTCCAGTGAGAATCTAGCAGTATCATTTGTTCCCACATGAAGGATAATTAGGGGATTCTTTCCTGCTCCCTTTAGGATCCTTTTCAACCTCAAGTCTACATCCCGTATCTTAGCACCTGGAAGACAGCACACCCTTTTATTCTCTGGATCAGCTCTGGTTACAGGCCTGTCTATTCTTCTCAATAAAGAGTCCCCAATCATATAGACCTGCCTTTTCCTGGTGACGGTGCTATTCTCCAGTCTATCCCCTGTTCCCTCTGGCTGCAAGTTATTTCCATTCCTATTCTCCCTTGTAATCCTCTTCAACCCATCCTGTATCCTCCTGGGGTTCATATTTGGTGTAGTCTCCATTGACTCTTCCCCTTTTCCTATAGGACTAGCCACTCTTCTCTTCTTCCTTGCCCTTCCACCTTCAGTGACTACCTGCTGAGCCCCTTCTTCATTTTCCAACTCTGCAAACCTGTTCTTAAGCTCTATTTCTCCTTCACTAGCCCATCTTTTCCTCTGCGTGGTTCTTTTAGTCACATGCTTCCACTGACCACTTTCCTCACCCAGTCTCCCCTCAGAATTCCTCAGTCCTGCTTCCATCTGCAAGTCTGAGCTTTTCCCTTCCGAAATCTCATGTCTTTGCTCCATAATCTGCTCAAACCCCTTTCTAAACTCAACCAGACTTTCCACCTGCATTTCCAAACCTTAGATCTTTTCCTCCATCAGCTTTATCAGACAGCATTTCATGCAGACAAAACTCTTACCAGGTACCCCCTCCAGGATCATGTACATACTGCAGCTTCCACATCCAGTCATCTTCATTGTGTCGTCCACTACATGAGTCACCCCCACTGCTGCCTCTGTATCTGTCATTGCCTTCCCACCTAAATCCTGTTAATCTGGGAAACACAAACCACACCCAAAACACCGCCACCCACAGCAAAAACAAACACCAAACAAGCACCACAAGACAAACTGCCCTGTTTACAGCTCTGTTTGCTAGCTCCTGTGCCGCTGCCTGACTGGCTGGCTACCTACCTTTATAGGACCCCAGTCAGAGAAGCCCTGCCCCCTAATCAGGGCTCAGCTTCTCTCCCAGCACAAAGCCCCTACAAGCCTCTACACATACAAATAATACAAATGCAAAACCAAACACAAATACCTTCTCCTCCAGCAGAACTCCCACTGAAACGCCCCTGTTTACAGCTCTGTTTGCTAGCTCCTGTGACACTGCAGCGGGAAGTAAGAAAGTTGTGGAGGACTATTGTGAGCCTCACGATAGAGGGGAATGGCTGCATAGCTAGTCATAGATGGCAAAAGACCCTGTAGGGTACCGGTGTTGCCTGGGAATCCAGAAGCCATGATGGATCCGACTCCCAAGAGTTGCTGATAGTTAGCTATGCATCCTTCATGGGTGTTGTAGCCACCGCTTCAGTTTATTCTTAAAAATGCCTCCCCGTGCCAACAAGCATCACTTGCAGGTGGAGTTGCAGATATTTGTAGATTATTCAGATCCCTATCTCTCTTACATACAGGAGAATGAGACTGGGCAAAGTGATGGGAAGAAGCAGAAATATCCAATGAATGCTGAGGATGATGCAAGCTAAAATGCCTTTTGGCTCCTGCTGATGGTTGAGTAGATTGGGTAACATGATGGAACCACTGTGCGACTCCATATGTGAAGACTTTTGGGTGGATGAATTATTACCCAGCACTACACTTTGGGATTATTTTGAGATGAAGGAATGAATCCACTGAAGAGCCATTCCATCCACTCCAATAGGATACCAGAGATGAGTCACCACTGCCTTCTGGTCAGGATAGCATCAAAAAAGACCTATTACAGGACATTGTACAAGTATGTGAGTGAGGTAGCATAGTGTTACTCTCCCATAAAGGAACAGTAAATATTAACTTAATTTAAAGTCTGTCTTTTAAGGAAAGAACTTTTAGTGCTTAAGAAGGAGATGTTGCTACCAGCACAAGTCAACATAGCAGGGAAGCAAAGTTTAGGAGCTATATATCCAATAAGAGTCATTTATAATGAGCTCAGTGTCTTGACGGAAGCACATCTCAGTGGAATGTTTCTATTTTCTGCATTCATTTTTTCATTATCATTTTATACATTAGTGTAATTTTTCTATTATGGAAAATGAATGGCAGAAAGCAGAATGCTTTGCTTTATTTGTACCCAAGCCAATGCCAGTCAATACCAGAAGCATTCCCAGTGCCCTGTCAATGCACTTCAACCCTACTTTGTTGAAAGCCCTTCTTAATTGACTCCAGTGAAGCAAATCCAATTTCCACATCTCAGTCCTTGTACACATATATTAAGACAGCTAAATTTAAACTATTTCTGCTCAATTTTGTGGTGTCTGCTCTGACATACATGACAGAATGAGATCACCTGAATTTGCTTTATATCTTATTTTTAAGACCATTTAATTGCAATGATTTTCTGCCATTGTTTCTGGGCGGTATTAAAGCAATATCCTAAAGGTGAAAAACAAATACATTATTCTACCCCATCATCCACTCGCTCTGAAACCACCTTCTTTACTTTTACTGCTGGAGCTGATTTATATCTGAGACATAAGTGTCAATAACTTGTTTTTGATGGGCGAAATACTGCCAGAAAAATGGATATAGTTGAACATTAGGCTATAAAGTGGGGTATGAAGTATAATTCAGATGGGCTTCATGACACTTGTCCCTCATATGACACACATTCTTTTCATTTCCAATTTCATTGAAAAAAGGAGAAAAAACTGTTTCCAATCTGTCCCACCTCATAAAAATAGACCTGTGTTTAATTCTTCAGGACCGAAAATTATCCTTTAGATATTGTCAACCAATCATCCAAGGAAAACGTTCCTGGACAAAGTAATAGGGAAATCTTCTGGGTATAGAGATAGCTAAAATATTTCCGTAGCTTCAATTTTAATGGCAGCACTCAAAGTATTAGGGGGAAGCAAAACGTACTGATAATAGTGGGATAGTCTGGTATATGCTTTTTATTATTAAATTGTGTAGTTTGGTATATTGCTGCAATTTATAAGTATAAACGATTTTGCAAAAGGGAATAGCTAATGATATTACTTCTTTATATCCAATGGAGGAACTCTGCTATCAGAAAGAGAACATCATGACACTATTTTAGTATATGTGATTACGATTTTTTTTAAATAGCCTTTTTGTGTGTGACTGGTTTTATTTGTGTTTGTGTGCATGTGGTGAGCCTGGAGAGTAAGCCTGGAGTCTTTATTAACCTTCAGTTGGGATTAGCCCCCATCTTCCATCCTGTGACAGCAAATCAGAACCAAAATGGCAGTGGCCCAAAGGCAGATATGGTTGTGATCATCTGCTAGACGAGCCCTGGACCTCTTCTCAGAGCAGAGTGCCAATTGCATCAGTTCATATCTGCTGGCTTTGTGAATCAAACTACTTAGGGTCCAGTCTGCCACTCTCAGTCACATTGGTGAGCACTCAAACCAGGAGCTCCAGTGATTTCAATAAGTGTATGTAATGGGTAAGGCATTACTCAATATGGTTAAGGGGTAGAACAGGACCCTTAGAACCAGATTGTGAGCACTTTTCTCTGGTGAGCAGCTACTCACACAAGTAGTAGCTTTGGCTTCAGTGCAACTACTTGCAAGAGTCACTGTTCACCAATGGGAGCGTAGATTAGATAAGGTCAGGTACAGATTAAAACCCACCCAGTACAAACACACCTGCACTTTGAGGAAGGTTCTGATCTGAATCTAGAACTTTAAGGCTCATTTCATAACTGGAATGGTTTTATGGTCATTAAGGGATTTTCAAAAGTGCCTAGTGTTGGCCTAATTCTGACATCAGTGGTGGTTTGATTGCAGTGGGAGAAGAGTTTGGCCAATGCTGAGCACTTTTGAAAATCCAACCCTGAAGGCTGAATTTAATCCATTCTTGATTTAAAACTGCACATGAAATACTAGTCTGCAGTGTCTCTTTGCCCTATCCAGAGCTAGTGCAGGGCTATTATGGCTATTCACTTTGAATAATGGCTATTCACTTTGAAAATCTGTGCCTGCTGCATGTGCTCTCTCAAGAAACCAGTCCATTATCTATTCATGAACAGACCACTGTACTACAGATTATAGCACAGATGAAGGAATCAATTTATTCTGCCCCCTCGGACAAAATGCACTTGCCTTTATTCCTTTAAAGGTCCAAATCAAACAGCATCTTCTTAAGCAGTTTTGTAAAAATGTTACCTCTACACAAATTGACCAGATTCTATACATTTGTAACAGTTTGTAAAGCCATTTCCCTGCCTGTAGCTTCATCACATTCATTCTTGCATTGGCCCCCTGTCTTAGTTTATTTTAAGGAAAAAGCAATGGGCCAAGTGTAAACTGGTGTAGCACCATTGGCTTCTGTAGGACTATACTATCAGTAATTTACACCAGTAGCAATCGTAAGGGACTGTGCAGTATAAAAATCACTCTCTCTGTTTAAACGATTCAGTAGCAGGGCTGTGGCTATAATGATAGAGGGCCAGATTGTTAGCTGGTGTAAATCTGCTTAGCTCCACTGAAGTCAATTACTTTGATTTACACTATCTGAGGATCTGGTCCTTTGAGTTAAATTCATGCCTGGTATAACCCCATGGAAATGAGTGGATGCACCCCCGAGATTAATTTAACCCATTTTCACAGCTAAACAGACAAAGAAAAAGCACTGTCCTCCGATAACAAAGACTATTCGTGTGAGTAACGGGCTCCTAATCTGGCCCTAAGAGTATTAGATCCAAATTATTTTGTGATTTGAATACCCGGCAGCACCTCAAGGTGTAAATCAACACAGAATTTAGTTCCTTATCTTTTTGTTGTGTTTTGTTCTAAGTACTGAAGTGAAGCTGTGGAGTAAACATAAAACCTCATCTCTCCAAACAAAGCTGGCAGAGCCCCAAATTCTGCATTGTGAACGTAAGGTGAAATAGATTTGATCATGAAACACAAAGTGTCTCCAAGAGAAATTTGCCACTGCTGTTTTATTTTATTATTTTTAAAGGGACACTGGTCAAATATGATCCAAAACTTAGTTTATGCAAAAATAACCTTTCACATAACCTAAGTCCAAAAGAATTGTTTCCATTGTTTATTTATTTTATTTTATTTACTTATTTAAATCTCCAATAGAAAGGTCATATTTAACTAAATAAACAGTTCCTGACACTATTTTCAGCCCAAACCTTCTAGCTCTTCAGGAAACATGCAAAAACCCCAGAGTGTAATTGACTGGAAACTGACATTGCTTTTCAGTTTGAAAGAGAAGTTGATATATAAATTTGGAAAGAAGCAGTGGCTCCCTCCTCTCCCATCTGCAGTTTCACTGCTTTGGTCATTGCAGTGAGTGGGAGAGGAACTGGTTGGCTGGGCGAGGAAAGTAGTGATGACCGTTCATTCCTATGCACCTTATCATCAGAAGGAGGGTCACACTGTAATCTTTGGGTTCAATCCAGGGTTTCTTCCACTCCTGCAGACAATGTTGGGGCCATATCAGTGCGTCAGCAGGACCAGCAGCCAGAGGATCTTGTTATGGGGCAGAGATGGGAGTTCAGTAACTTATTGTTCAACAAAGTAACCTCTCTTGTAAGCAATCCATCATTCACCCTTTCAGCCACTGTATTACGCTGGGAGCTCATGTTCAATGGGTTGTCCACTATGACCCCTAAATAATTTTCATAGTCACTGCTTTCCATGATACAGTCCCCCATTCTGTAGGAATGGCCTGCATTCTTTATTCCTAGATGCAAGACATTTGACGCCATTAAAATGCATTTTGTTTGAATGAGCCCAACGTATCCAGGGCTCCAGATTACTCTGTATGATTACCAGGTGTGCTAGGAGGCAGCCCACAAAAGGAGCAGTGAGGGCTGAGAGAAGAAAGCCCAAAACCACTAAGCTGCAGTTCTTCAAAAGTGATGTAGGCACTTAAGATCTTAAATCCTTAAACCCAAGCTGTTTCTTACAAGGACAGCCTACCAGACCAGGGTCCACAGGCGGTAGAGGTGGGGGCAACACCTATCTTCCCCTGGTTTGAGGATCATGTTGAATCTGAGACATAAGATAGGTATCTGGGTGCCTGCCTGAGGCTGCAATGTGCATGGCCAGAGGCAGAAACTTAGGCACCAAGGGGACTTCTACAGTGAAAATTTAGACACTGAGGTAGTTTATGTGCCTACAGGATTTAGGCAGCAGGTGAATGCAGGATTTTGAGGATCTCAGTCGTGCCTACATTTTGGACTTGTGACTTAAGCCCCACTTGAGGTATCCAAGTCCTTTTGTGAATCTGGGCCCTCGCCACTCCAACTGTCCCAGGTCAAGAAGATCTTTTACTGCTCCCCACATTTCAGTTTGCACCAAAATATACCAGGCCCTTTTCCTTCTCTTCATCTTCCTACTGTAGAGCAACTCACAGACATATGCTAATCTTCCTTTAGTCAGAGCCATAATCAGATCTCTTGTCATACTTCCATCACATGACCCTCTCTGCTACTTGACCCAAGGACTACAGATCCTAGTTTTTGTCCATAGAGGGCCAGCTCTTTGAACAGGAATGGGCTGGACCTATGCCAGCCCTTGAAGGAATAACCTACCCTGTGACACCTTCCTATTTGAGTCTAATCTTGACTGTTTTAAACTCCCTTCACTAAGGGACTGAGCTGAAGCCCATTGAAGTCAATGGAGTCTCCACTGACTTCACTGGATTTTGGATCATTTTACTCTTGCTAAGGGTGTACGTGTGTGTGCACACACACACACACACACACATACAACTGGCCCATTTTAATTAATGGTAAAAACAGCTAATTTCTAATGTTTCTGAGCAATCAGGATAGTGTTTTAATTGTTTACTTCACCCAAATGTTTCTGCAATTGGCACGACACAATTCTAAAATAAAATTCCAGTATTTTTCCGGCCTACCTTTGTTAATGCTATGAGGAAAAGGACGGCTGCAAGCTTGCATTTAGATACTCCAAAGAAGGCACGGTAGGTTGGATACATTGATTATGTTTGACATGACAATGAGGAAGCACACATGAATGAATTGCTGTAAGTATGTGTGTTAGCTGTTCTGTAATTACTCACCTTTTCTTTTTTGAGACTTCAGGACTTGGTGTATATTAGATCTCTTAGATTTTGTGAAATAATATAAACTGTGTTATCGTACATCTTGTGCTATGTCATCTCAGTGCAAAATAGTTAAATAATATAATACATACCCTGTTGAAGCCCCAAAGTTGCTATGGTCACACAGCTCAAAATTCTTATTGCATCACTGAATCACCTACAAACTGGCTATTGATCTTATTACTTTTTGCTGCTCTCCAAAATTATATGTTGCTGTTGCTGGAATTTTTGCAAGTCTGATATTGTATAAGTGGTACTAACCACACATGGCAGGTTTAAAAATTTAAATTGAATTTTAAAAGCTTTCTTACTGACTTGAGAAAACAGTATTGACTAGTCACTACATCTCTTTTTTTCAAAAGTGCCATTTCCAGAAGTTTGTCACTGTATCAAAAGTATTCTGGGTAGCTAGATTCTGACCTAAACACTGTGAGTGCCGAATAGAAAAACGACAATTGTATACTGAACTGTAGTGGTTCTGTCAGAGACATATGATTGTGATGTTTCTTTCCATTAGCCGTGCTTTATGGCTCAGTGATCTGTTAGATAATCACAAAACAAAATAAAAGATACCATTTTTTGCAGAGAATAAACCTCAATAATGCTATTTAACACCAAAACAATTCCTGTATAATCACTAGTTGTAACAAGATATGAATGATATCTGTGTCTTACTCTGACTCTTACATCACGATACCACTTACACTACTAAATGAATAAGCATTTGTTTTTATTCTAAGGTATGCGCTACTTGCATCTCAGAAGCAGCACTGTCATCAATTTCACGTGGTTTGTGCAAAGGGAAATAAATTAACTAAGGATTTCTTTTAGATATCCCCAGACCCCACAGCTACTATTCTCAATGGCCAACTACGATCTTCATTAGCTTACAGTGCAAATACCATCCATGGTTAAAGTCTGAACAATGAAAATTAATCAGACATGTCAGAAGTCTTACTGGACTTGATAAAGACTTATCCTGTGAGGTACTGTGCATCTCCTGAGAGGTGGTGAGCTTTCTCAACTCTCATTAAAATCATGTATCTCTTCAAACTTATACCATGGAATTTCCCATTCATCTCCTCTGAATGTACTCCAAGTTACGCACTTAGCAAGTGATCCAGGGAAATATCTAGGACCAATTCTCTACTGGCATGAGTCCACTGATTTCAGTGCAGTTGCTCCAGGTGTCACTTTTGTCCATCCATAAATGTTAAGCGCTTTGGAAAACATGACCTATGAAGAAAGGTTGAAAGAACTGGGCATCTCTCTTCTAGAGAAGCCTGAGGGGGGACATATCACAACCTTTTACATATTTGACAAGTGTTAAAGAGGACGATGATCAATTGTTCTCCATTTCCACTGAGACTAGGACAAAAAGTAATCAGCTTGTTGCTCAGGGTCTTCAGAACCCAAAGCAGTGGTAACTTAACTGTTTCTCTCCAGGTGGCATCAAGAATAAATCAATAGGGGGCACAGCTCATCCATCTGATGAGAGCATGCTTGCTTGTATCAATCATTTATCTAAAACTATTAGATTTCAAGCACACACGCACATATGCCATAGGTTTAGGACATCCCCAATATAGTTACCCACAGTTTGAGATGGTGTCGCATGATCACCTGCCAGGCTTCCATGGGCCCTCTTTCCGTCCAGCTGATGGGGATTTAAAATGTCTGTTCTTTGCCTGAAGAAAGCTTCCCTGGACTACTCCAAAGCAAATTCTTTCACCTAATCTTTTATAGATAACTCTAACAAAGGACATAACTAATAGTGACTCCTAGTGGGTCAGCATTGTAACCTCTACTGGCTCACCAATTCTCCTAATTTCAACAAGCTACTCATTGTCTCAAAAAAATTCTGTTGTTTCTAGTCATAACAACAATATGTCAGGGGCACTTAAAACCAAGGTTGCTATTTACTCACTCTCTTCCATAGCTTTCTGTCCCATCCTCTCATTTGGATTAGCAAACTGCAAGTATGTAGCTGTCTGGCCTTGCCTCACAAAGGTTTAAGATTATTTCTTGCTCTGTGGTAATTGGGTTTCAGCTGGCAGTGGTTGAACATACAAAATGGCTGGCTGTAGTACTGTCAAGTTATGGGGTACATGCAGGAATGTCTAATTCCGGAGTAACATGCTTAATTTGCAGCAAGGGATATCTAGGTTAGATACTAAGGGGAAAATTGTAACTATGAAGATAATTAAGCACTGGAACAGGTTACCTAGGGAGGTTGTGGAATCCCCATTGTCGGAGGTTCTTAAGAACAGGCTAGATTAAATTTCATCAGGAATGATCTAGGCATACTCAGTTCTGCCTGGGGGAAGGTTTATGGACTAAATGAGCTCCAAGGTCCCTTCCAATTTGGGATGGGGCACACACCCATCCCAATCAGGAAAAGGCTAACCAGCTCCTCTGGGCTCAGCCAGAGATAAGCCAGACATCTGTAGACTCTCTTGAAACACTTGTAGGCTGAGTTTCCCCATAATTAGGGTTTTTAAGGGGAAGGGGGAAATGACCAAATGAGACTTAAAAAGGGCCAGTCTATCACACAGCCCTACATTTCTATGATTCTATAAATGCTACTACAGTTCCTTTCCACTATATGAGTCTGTGTTTGTTGCCTAGTTTGTCAGTTAGATTTGGGAGGAATTGCCCACACCTATTTTATAACAATAGCAAAGGAGTTCATGTCCTTTGATATCCATTCAGGATGAAATTCTCTCCTGATGAGAGAGCCAGTACAAGCCTTTATGCACTTACTTAGACCCTATCTTGCGGTCTTTAGACTAATCTTGTGTAGGCCCTCTGCCCAACATTGTATTTCACCCAAATTACAGCAGAGCCCTAATGTTATGAACTGACTGAGGAATTCATAATTGCAAAGTTCACGATACTGGACATCTCAAAATTACAGTAGGTATGGCGCATCATTTAATGTATTCATCGTTCAATAATATACATAACGAGTGGTATCATATGTATACAGTGTGCCTGTTGCAATCTTGCAAATGGATCGTACAGTACTGTACATACATACCATGCTGTAGAGTTCCAATAATCACTGGTGAAATAATTGATTTGTCTTTTTTGAGACAACCACCTCTCTTCTTTGTCACGTCTCTTGGCCTTTTTGAACTGAGGAGTTGCACTGCATTGCTTTTTTCTTGGCCTTCAAACCTCTGCAGAACAGTTTCCAGTTCACCGAAGGCACAGAATGTGAAGGGATGCCCACTTGTTCTTCATCAGCATCACTTCTGTTATGAAATGACTTTCAGGACTTGCAGCAATGCAGGTACTGCAGCTTCTGTCTCTTTAGGGGGCATGCTGTCTGCCCTGCTGCAAAACGGGTCTTCTAACTGATCGTTCATAAGATTGGTGATTGTAAAAATTGCAATTTTAATGTCTAAGAGTCCAAGATTGTCAGATATGAGTGCTTAAAATTAGCCTCCATATTTAAGCGCTCAAAGAAGTGGCCTGTTTTTTGAAAAGCGCTGAAAACCCAACAGCTCTCATTAATATCAAGACCCACTCTATGCACAAGTTCTGCATTTAAAATCTGAGTTTTGCTTTTTGAGCTACAGAACCCAACAACTTTCTAAGTTCCAGGTGAGCAAGGGGCAGAATTTTGTTTGGACAGAATGGTTTGGAAAGTTTACAGTGTGTCATTTAGCCTTATTCTCCAACTTTGAGTATGTCAGCATTTCAGTTATCTCTAAACTAGTGTCTTTAATGGTGGTTCAAATTTATACAATTTATATTGCTACAGATGCTAATTTGTTATTTCAAATTATCTGACTCCAAAACTGTCACATTTTGTTCCAATTTATTATCTGAAATACAGCACATCTTAAATGCAAGTTTGTGTTTGCCAACAAACAGCTGATGGATAAATCACTTTTCACCTGATTACCATACAATTGCTCTAAAAACTAAAAGGTTGAGCTGGCTGCAAAGAAAAGAAAATTGTGATTTCCTCCCTTCCCCTAATTTCACCCCCCCCTTTTTTTTTTCAAAATGCAACATCTTGATGTTTTGAACTTTATTTCAAAGTGTCTTGGCCAGCTGTATAATGAAACAAAACTGGCGGGGTTGAAGGTATGTGAACATTTCATGAACTGTTTGAAGTTTTATCTTTTTGATTTTGAATTCTTGTTGGAATTATGAAATTTCAGCCATTTCAACCTACTCCATTAAAATAAATAGGCACTGAGTGAAAAGCAGCACTCACTTTCTTGACAGTAAGTGTAAACAGAGGAGGAAGAGGCTGTGTCATTTGTTTTCCTCCTCTGATTCCCTGATCCACAGTGAGCCAGATTCCTTAGCCAAAGTAGTAAAAGGTTTGACAAGCACATACAATTTTGTCAAGACTGGAAAACTAAATGTCAGCATAGAATTTACAGATGGCTGCAGGGTCCCCATTGTTAGTTCAACTAGTCCACATCTCCAGGGTAGCATGGGATTGTTCCCTACAGTATATTTTCCAGGGCTTTATGATGTCCATGTGTAAATGTTTTAGGTGACTGAGCATCCATTGTGACATGTGCAGCTTGTTTTATACGTTTCTTAAAATCTCTGTTCAGAACGAAGACAATGGGCTTGATTTCCCACTGCCTTGTATAATCATCTACACTTCTGCTTATGTCTTGTATAACCTTTCACATTCATTTTGCACTGTTAGACTCCCATAGACTTCAGTAGGCTTTGGCTCATCTCTAAATGATTATACGTATTGCTGTAGAGCAGTGGTTCCCAAACATGTTCCACCACTTGTGCAGGGAAAGCCCCTGGCGGGCCGGGCAGGGTTGTTTACCTGCCGCGTCCACAGGTTCGGCCGATCGCGGCTCCCAGTGGCCACGGTTCACTGCTCCAGGCCAATGGGAGCTGCGGGAAGTGGCGTGGGCCGAGGGACATACTGGCTGCCACTTCCAGTAGCTCCTATTGGCCTGGAGCAGCAAACCGCGGCCAGTGGCAGCCATGATCGGCCGAACCTGTGGACGCGGCAGGTAAACAAACCGGCCCGGCCCGCCAGGGGCTTTCCCTTCACAAGCGGCAGAACAAGTTTGGGAACCACTGCTGTAGAGAATCAGACTCTGGTACTGTAGCTGAATTTAATCTTTTCCTATCTATATCCAAATAATAACCTGTTTCTGTTGATAATTAAGCCCATGAATGAAGGATTTTTTGGTATGTATCAAGGGCTGACAGGTAGCCTTCGAGAAAGTAGCAAATATTTCAGTATACACCAAGCCATTATGATACATACATTTACAAATATATAGTAAATATATTGGCTAATTCACTATTGGTAACGTTCATTTTATATGTATATCTGATGATGACATGATCAGTGTTTCAGTACTAAAAAGTTTTCATAAAATATATCCAGGTTTTACAGAACCACTAGAATGTATTTAACTTGTTTAGAATTTCTTTCTCAGTTCTAAATTTAAAACTAGGCTTTTGGGGCACAGGCTGTACTTTCTCTGGGGGTGTAATTGTCATGTACATATTAATATATGCAAATAAAATCAGAGTTTCAACAGCCACTATTCCTCCAAAGGTTACATTCTCTAATTAGAGCCAAGCAATTAGCTCTAAAAGTTTTCTTTCTTTCTTTCTTTTTTTCAGAAGCCCTGCTTTTCCTTAACAGAGAAATTACATTTCAGCCGTTTCCTTTTTTCAAGATATGAAATAATTAAAACCATACCTTCATTTCATCTTGCCCATTAATTGCCCCCCTTTTAACACACATCATTTCAAATGGTGCCACTTTGAGATTTTATGGCTGTCTAATATGTACATGAGCATGGCTGCAATGTTAGAACAAATTGAACTGTTCTCTGTCATTTTGACACCTTAAATCCCATGTCGCTGCCTGATGTGACTAGGGGATCGGCGATAACTAAGTCTTCAGGCTTAATCTTTTTTTTCCAGAACAGTTTGATGTAGCAATTGTGTGACCCATTGCCTGTGCTCCAATATAAATGGCTATTGTGCATATTTCCTCCTCTGATAATGGGATATTAAGTTTAAAAATGAACTTGATTTGACCTTGGCAGGACTTTTTATTCCTTTTTTTTAAATGGAAGAATCAACAATGCTTAATGAAAAGAATTATAAATTATACAAAAGCAAAGCAGTTCATAAAACTAAATGGTGCACCATCATTTATCAGTAAAGGCAAAGTCATGTTGCATACATGAGGGGCTAATGTGGTTTCAACTATGTGCCCATGCTCAGGAGAAGAAGTAAGTTACTCCCTTGTATGGGCTCTTAGGAACTTGGGTCTCTGGTCATGTAGAAGTAAATGGGAGCTGCAGACCTGCTGCTCCTCATTCCCAGGAATGGGCAAGAAATGGGTGGAGCCATTAATCCACTGCCCCAGTGCACAGGCTGGTGCAGCTAAACCAGAACTGGGAATGTCATAATCTTACAGTTTGCTCTTGGCATGAGGCCTGCAGCAAATTAATATCTACCTAACAATGTGGTGGGGTGGAGCGGGGAAAGGAAGTCAATTGAGGCTCAGCGGTGTCTTGGAGGTACAATGACTCTCGGGTAGAGCTGGTTGAAAGTATTCAAAATAAACTGTTTTTGGCCGGGGGAGGGAATCCAACTAGTTCTACTCCTGAGGTGGTGCAGTTTTGCACCACCCCTGCTCAAGGCTGTGCCTCAAGGAATAGTCTAGCCCAGGGATCAGCAACCTTTGGCACGCAGCCCATCAGGGAAATCCGCTGGCAGGCCTGGACGGTTTGTTTACCTGCAGCGTCCACAGGTTCGGCCAATCGCAGCTCTCCCTGGCCACAGTTCGCCATTCCAGGCCAATGGGGGCTACGGGAAGCGGCGGCCAGCAGATCCCTCGGCCCACGCAGCTTCCCGCAACCCCCATTGGCCTGGAACGGCGAACCGCAGCCAGTGGGAGCTGCGATCGGCCGAACCTGCAGATGCTGCAAGTAAACAAACCGTCCCGGCCCGTCAACAGATTTCCCTGATGGGCCACGTGCCAAAGGTTGCTGATCCCTGGATAGCCCCTACTATTATAGCAACTCTCATGCATGTTTTCATTTCCAATCAGTTAGTAAATGTGTATACATATTAGATACAATGGTGATTCATGCTTTAGCAACATAGAACAAAGTTGTAGTGGACATCATCAAAAACTCATCCCTCTAAGTACTGCAGAATATTAGGAGCTACCTTGGTACCTAAGTCACTATGCAGGTAGGTATGCACATAGTTAGATAGATAAATAAGTGTATTTGATAGATGTGTAGATTAAAATATTTTGTGAGGATCCAATACCTCATTTAGAGTGCATTCCAAACTCCCATCAATATTTACTTCGGGCTGTTTAATATTGTGGGGAATACTTCATGAATATTTTGCAATCTTGCTTTGCCCAGTACTTGTATCCCCAAGCTTTCGCATTTCCATTACATTCTGCATGGATGATAATTTCCCTGTACATATATGCAAAATTATGACCTTTTGTGTTTCAATGGTGACCAAATAAAACCTATCAACATTCCTGTTCTTTTGTGCAGGACAATTTTTATAAAGTCTCCAGTTTGCAATGAAAGAGAAAAATGCTCCAATTTTGAGTAGTTCATGTTTCATGACAAATATTTCACACACCTGTATACGTACTTAGGGCCGACTCTGTTTGTAATTATCTGAAGTCATCCCTGGGGTTCATCATCTGATGCCGGCAGAACCAAGGGTCTATGGTACCTGAAAATCCATGTGGAGGAGGCTGTTACCCCATACACAGTTTTGTTCCTCAAAAAGGGAAACATGCATGAAATTCCATAAAATCCTCTGGGGATTTCACTATTGCTGTCAATTTTGCATAGAAGGTGCTCAGATACTATGTTAGTTGGCAGTAGTCTAAAACCCCAAGGTACGTAGAGAGTAGGACTGTGATGGTAAGGCACCAACAGCCCCCACCTCACTGCAGAGGAAACCATTCTCAGCAGTAGGGGATCTATGACCTCATCTGGAATACTGTGTGCAGTTTTGGTCTCCCATGCCCATAAGAGAGATGAATTCAAACTGGAACAGGTGCAGAGAAGGGCTACTAGGATGATCTGAAGAATGGAAACTCACCTTATGAAAGGGGACTGAAAGAGCTTGGCTTGTTTAGCCTTACCAAAAGAAGGCTGAGGAGATATGATTGCTTTCTATAAATACATTACAGGAGGGAGAGGGATTATTTAAGTGCCAATGTGGACACAAGAACAAATGGGTATAAACTGGCCATCAACATGTTTAGGCTCAAAATTAGGTGAGGTTTCTAACCTTCAGAGGAGTGAAGTTCTGGAACAGCCTTCTAAGGGGAGTAGTGGGGGCAAAAAACCTAACTGGCTTCAAGACTGAGCTTACTAAGTTTATGTAGTGGATGGTATGATAGGACTACCTACAATGGCATGTGGCCCATCGGTGAGAGGTAGTAGCAAAAATATTCAGCGGCTGGAGATGAGAAAGGAGATGGGGAGAGCTCTGAATTACTACAGAGAATTCTTTCCCAGGTATCTGCCTGGTGGGTCTTGCTCACATGCTCAGGGTCAAACTGATCGCCAAGTTTGCGGTGGGTAAGGAATTTTCCCCTGGGTCAGATTGGCAGAGACCCTGGAGGGGTTTTCACCTTCATCTGCAGCAGAGTCATACGCAAAGTTTGCAGCTACATAGGGCACCAGGAAATTTGGGGCATCAAATTTTCTGGTGCCCTGCGCAGCTGCATGCTGCTCCAGCCCCTGCTCCAGCTCTTCCCCAGGGCCCCCACCCCTGCTCCTCCCCCGTCCTGCCTCTTCCCGCCCCGCCCCTTCCCCACCCCAGCCCCATCTCTTCCCATCCCTGCTCTATCCCAGGCCCTCCTCCACTCCCCTGAGCTCTGCAGCAGGGCCAGGCCTGTACTCACTGGTGGGAATTGCAGCGACCCAGCCCCAGCCACGCCGCTGGTGAGTGCTGGGGGGTGGTTCCCCTCTGCCCCCCAAGCCAGCCCTGCCCCTCCACTTCCCCCCCACAGAGGCCTTCCCCCCTGCGTGGGGGGGCTGGGCTGCGTAGGGCCCCCAAATAGCTAGGGACAGCCCTGCTCTGCAGCATGGGGCCCAGGTCACACGCAGGTTTAAACAAGCATAAATGGTGAATTCTCTGGAACTTGAAGTCTTTAAACCATGGTCTGAGGACTTCAGTAATTCAGCCAGAGGTTAGGGGTCTATTTCAGGAATGGGTGGGTGGCTTGCAATGTGCAGGAGGTCAGATAGATGATCACAGTGGTCCCTTCTGACCTTACAGTTTATGAGTCTATTGATTCTGCTCAATCACTAGGGATCTTCCACCATCAGAACTCCTTTGGAGCCCCATATTCAGTGTAAAGCCATCATCCCTTTGGGTAAACTACAGGGCAGGGTGACAAGGCAAATACCGTCCTATCTCTTTCCTTGCTGACTGTGGTTTTCAGGGGAGCTGGGAGGTGCACTTGCACCTCCATGGAGAATTGAATCAAGCCATACAAGTCCAAGATAGTGTAATAATAAAACAAAAATCTGATAAAAATGTGGATGTTTTTGGAGATGCCTATGATCCACGTCAATGACATAGGCAAAGGAAGTAGTGTGGCCATTCTCAAGGGAATTTAATTAGAGCTGGTTGAAAATTCTCCTACATAACAGCTTTCAAGTGGAAAATGCTGATTTGAATAAAATAAATGTTTCATGGGAACATATTGATTTTGTTGAAATTTTCACAGGAAATCATTGAAACATTTCATTTCAATATGGTCAACATTTTGTTTCAACTTTCTTTTCAACTTTTAAATTGTTATAAATTGTACTTTATACACATAATAAAGTCAAAATGATAAAATTGACACAAAACATTTTTACCTTATCAAAATGTTTTGAACTTATTGAAATGAAACATTTTGATACGGTGGAAATGGATTACTTTTGGAATATTTCATTTCACAAAAACCAGACTGACTGACAGGTTTTGTTCCCATTTGAGACGAAAACAAACTTTAATATCTCAGAATTTGTCACCCGGTGGAAATTCCAACTTGTGACTAGCTTTACATTTAATGTGGGTGATTTGCCAGATTGATATTCCTCAGAGGTGAAGTGCCGGCAACGTTAATAAAGGCTGCCCTCACTTTGCCCGGCTAGAATGCTTCAATCTTGACCCAGTGTAGGGTGACCAGACAGCAAGTGTGAAAAATCAGGATTAGGGGGTAATAGGTGCCTATATATGACAAAGCCCCAAATATCAGGACTGTCCCTATACAATCAGGACATCTGGTCACCCTAACACAGTGGGATCACCTTAAAGGTGAGAACGTTCTTTAAGGCTTGTCTTCATGAACACTTAGGCTGTGTCTACACCACCAGGTATGTCGGTATAACTTATGTCGCTCAGGGATGTGAAAAAACACACCCCACAGCAACTTAAGTTACGCTGACATAAGCGCCAGTGTGGAAAGCGCCATGTCAACGGGAGAGCTTCTCCGGCCAACATAGCTACCACTGCTTGTTGGGGGTGGATTAACTATGCCAGTGGGAGAGCTCTCGCCCGGCCACATAAAGCAGCAACACTGGAGATCTGACAGTGGCGCTGCCACATCGGTACAGCGACGCCGCTCTAAGCTCTCTAGTGCAGGCATAGCCTTAGTTTGCGGCAAGCGGGGGTGTGATTCTGCCCCACGCTAGCCTACTGTAGACTGTGTGGACCCTGCTGATGCCCATTATTATTTTGTTACTGGCCTTTGATCTAGCCCATTTTAAAGAGGAGTAAATCAAAACCCATTAGCAAACTGTAAATATGCATCAGAGTCCACGCAGAGAGTTGATCAATGGCAGGCGAGAGCGGTGGTGGGAGAGATTCAGAGCCCAGTTTTCTGAAAATTAATTGTTTGTGTAGATAAGCCCTTAGTCTCTCTAGTCTGATTCAGTCATTCACTCCTCTGCTGCTCTGTTACATTCTTAAATGTGTTGCTGGGTCAGGGCCAGAGTGCTCAGCACCTCTGCAGCATTGAGACGCAAAAGATTATGGGCTTGATTCTCCATTCGTCCTGCCTTTGCACGGTTGTTGCGATGCCATTGACTTCAGTAGAGTTTTACTCTCAGTTTAAACAGTGAGGGAAGAGTTTAAAAGCCTCTTTGAAGTGAGGCTTGAGAAGGGACTTGGAAGAGGAGAGATTGCACAAGAGATTAGTTCAACCCTTTAGTCTTTGCTGCAAATTGTCATAGCTCCATGGAAGTCAATGGAATCTGACCCACAAATGGTGACAAATCGCAGACACTACCACTCTGGGATGAATTTTAGCTGGTGATCTATTGGTGAGAAGTTGTGTATTTGGATTAGTCTATTCCTAATCCCTCTAACAACGGTATTTTGAAGATTTCTTTCTGAAGCATGTCACTTTGGTTACAGGGCTTCCCATTGACAGCCAAGCTATCCTGGGGCTTTTAGAAGTTTGCTGGTATTTTCTATTTTAGGGAGTTTGTACTTTTAATTCCTCAGGGCCTTACCAGCATGGCAATTTTCAGGACTGGCACAGAAATTGTCAGCTTTTTGGCCAGCATGATACTAAATTAGTTTTGCCCTTATTGAACTAACAATGTCGTTTTGTGTCTGCAGGAGATTTTTGTTGTCGTTCTCTTGAAGTTACATATTGTGGGACCCCTGGTGAGGCATTCTGTCCCACTTCATTGTTTACAGTTTACATGTTACCATTGGTTTGTCCGTTGCCATCATGGGGTGGGTTAGAGTGCGTTGTTATGCAAATGATATGCAGATGTACATATTACACAATAGTAATGTTCATTGTGCTGTCTGTGTATGGGTGTCTTTGATAGATAATTTTTTGAGGGCACAAACTCTCCTTTAATGAAGTGCAAATTAAACAGAAGCCCTGTTAATGGGATTTCAGTAGATGTTAAAGGCTTTTGACTGTTAGATTGTGTCCTGTTGTTTCAGGGTCAGAGTCTGCCGCCCTGACTCATGTTGATTAATACCTTACTCTACAAGTAGGCTACTGGTAATGTACTACTCTTGACATGACTCTAGATGGCAGAATGCAGCCTTAAGAAATCCTCACCAGAAAAGAAGTGAGAAATCCTGGTGTCATTTTTTAAATATTTCATTTGAGTCACAAACGGCCAAATTCTGATTCCCTGACTCAGTGAGTAGTACGGTACCAGATGTCTAACTGATTTCAGTAGGACTTTCCATGGAGTAAGGAACTACATAACTCAAGGATATTAGAATCTGGGTATTGCAAAAGTTTTTGGATGAGGGATGCACTCCAGAGTTCCATTTCAGCAAAACTCCAGTCATCTCCATGATGTATTGCTGGGAACATGTCTGAAGAAGTTGTCTTCAAAAAATTGAAACTTTCAGTGGATTTCCAAATGATGAATGTCAGTCAATGCTTTTTAATTACTACTGTTATTTTTATTATGTAGGACAAGACTGTCAGTTAATAATCTACCCTGAGTAAGAGGCAACAGGTAGTTGTACCACTTTAGGAGCAGACCAGACATGGGATTGTGACTCAAAAGAATCATATTCTAGCCTCCAGTCCCCCACTTGTCCCATCAAGGGGAATTAATCTACTGTATACCAGTCCCAAGGTCTGTGTAGCACATGTAGGAAAAAGCTGGGGTTGTTACACTGTCTTGCTTCCTTGTGCAGGAGTGTAATCCAAATCAGAATCTAGGATGAAATCGCGGCCTCATTGATGTCAGTGGCAAAACTTCCATGGACTTCAATGGGGGTAGGATTTCAACCCTAGCCTTCCCTTGTTTAGTGGTGAGGTGCCAGAGCAGGAGTAAATAGTGCCTGAATACAGATCATTGGTGGAAAGAAATCAAAATACATAGCTTTTTGGTGCAACTCTATAAATTTCTAGGATTGTTCTCTATTTTCCTTAGTTGCATTTATCCATAAGTAATTTGGAGCTGGTTCCAAGTTTGCTCCTGCTCATTCCATTTTAACCCACTGGCAATTATCAATGGCTTTAGTCTTTAATATCTAAGAAGTCTGAGTTTTACCTCTTTGAAAGAAGCTTTTGAAATGAGAAAGTGCCAAACTACCTAATGTTTTATTTAAGTGTAAAAAATTTAGTTGAACTCTAGGTTATTCTCTTTTCCATAAATTGGCTAATTATTTATTAACTTGTATTTTTTAAAAAAGTAGGGAACTGGTACTAGTAGCATTATAAAAAGCTATAACGTCAGAAGCCAAATTATTTTTCTTGTATGGTCCATCCAGCACATGAAGGCTTGTTTCCATCATCTGGAGATGTAGTTTATTTTCAGTAATGGTCTTTATTAGCAATTATGGACAATACATAATTAGGCAAATACCTACATATTGTAATTTATCTGATGTCAATAAAAATGTAAATTGGCTTGGAGGACTTGATCCTGCTGCCATTGGATCCAAAAGTAAAATTCCCATTGACTGCATGAAATTGGGACCACTTATTTGAGTGGGGGGCGGGGGCAGACTGTGAAATACTTGCTCACACTGAATAGTCCCTTACAACCTGGGGAGTCCCACAGAAGTCAATGGGCTGTTTGTGGAGTATGGTGCTATTCAAAGAGGGTCACAATCTGACCCTTTATTTGGCAGAAGTAGGGCAGTGTCGTAGCAAATATACCGTGTTGCAGACAACAGACTCTACACACTCACAGAGTGTGACCCCCTATACAAATCCACTTAGGGATTCCTTTTTACTCCCCTGAATTGGCTACAATATCACAGGTAGTGGCGTGGAGAGAGCGGCCTCCGGGGGACACCATCCATTACTGTCCCTCCCATGAAAGTGGGCAGAGCTAGTCCAGAACATTCCAGAAGAACAGTTTTCTGCCAGACAGTGCTGATTCCACAAAATCAAAATACATGATGGGAGCATATCAATTTCAAATTTTTTGAAGAAAAATTATCAGAGCTTTGTTTTGACTTTATCATTTGGACTTTTATGATATAATATAAGACTTATAATAACAGAAATATCCAACACACATAACCTGGTTGCAGTGGGGACTTTTAACTACTCAGACATCTATTGGAATAGCAGTACGGTAAAACGCAAAATGTCCAATAAATTCTTGGAATATATTGGGGACAACTTTCTGATTCAGAAGGTGAAGGAAGTAACTGGGGGGACTGACATTTTAGACTTAATTCTAACAGGGAGGAATTGGCTGTGAATCTGAAGGTTGAAGGCAATATGGACAAAAGTGATGACGAATTGATAAATTTCATGACTCTAAGGAATGGAAGGAAGGAGTGAGAGCAGCAGAAAAAAAGGACAATGGACTTCAAAAAAGCAGATGTTAACAAACTCAGAGTACTGGTAGGTGAGATCATCCAGTCCAGGCCCCTGTGCTGAAGTAGGCCCAAGAATACCTAGATCATCTCTGACAGGAGTTTGTCTAACTTGTTCTTAAAACCCTCTGTATAACAGTCTTCAGATATGCTAAGGGCTATCAGGTCCCCTCCCCTCAATCTTATTTTCCTCAATACAAAACATGCCCCGTTTTTTTAACCTTTCCTCGTAGGTCAGGTTTTATAGATGATCTGTCGAAGTCCTTTGCAACCTTACATTTCTATGATAATTAAGTCTAAATGACAAAATTGAAAGGAAGTGCTTTGACTTTACTGAAATGAAATATTTTCTAAACCAAGATATTGTTCCAATTCAGTATGTAAGACAATGTCAGCATTTCCCACAGAAATAGAAATGCCAAGTTTTGGCCAGCTCTAGGAGCAGGCAGAACCTCGATGCCACTCCACCTCTCCAACACAGCGGTCAGTACAGTGGCAAGGGAAGTAATCTAGGTATAAGGATGGGACAAGCTACTTCCCCTCCACAGGGCAAGGGAGAAATTAGGAAACAGTCAATATCTGACTCCTGGTGTGCCCTGGGGGGTAGCACAGCGATGTGTTGCCCCCTCACTGGATGCTTGCAGCAAAGCTACAGCTGAGCACAACGTGAGTTGCAGCGCTACACCTATCCCTTCAGCTCCACGGGTCCCGTGGCCTCTCCACTTGAAGTACAACTGCCATAGCCAGTACCTGTAGAAGCAGAGCTGGTTGAATGTTTAGAAGGAAGGTTAACTGGGATTTTCAAAACAGACTGGGCCAGATTCTGCCATCTTTACTCATGCTGAGTTGTGCCTTCCTATGTGAGGTATCCCCAGATGTGAACGGGATAATTTGCAGAGGAAACCATTCAGCCTGAATGAGGATATCAGAATCCAAGCCACTGACTTTTCATTGTTTCCACACATTTTTTTTTCATTTTGAATAAAATCAAATGGTTTCTCAGCCTATGTCTTTTCCACCCTCTTGCAGTCCTACACAGGCTACTTGCACCATGCACAGCAGCACAGGACACAGGCTCCTCAGAGACAGGGAGTACTCTGAATCAGACCTCCCTAGAAAATCAGGGACTTTTCAAATCACAATCTCCCTTCTCAGGCTGCTCATAAAGGGATCCTGGCAAAGACTAGAACTGGTAGAAAAAATTTTCAGCTGATGTTTTCCATCTGCAAATGCGATCTTGTCTAAATCAATATGTTTTATGGGAATGGGTTCATTTTGATATTTTCTATAGGAAAAAATAAATAATTTTGACTCTCTCATTTCAATAGTGTCAAAATGAAACATTCTGAAAAGGTAAAAACATTGACTGTCATTTTAATTCATATTTCAACAAATTATATTAAAATATAAATGTTATGTTACTATTATATATGGCATTAAAATGAAATGAATCTACATTATTGAAATGAAATGTTTTAACATAATCAAAACTTTTCCGTGTTTCCGAACATATTGTTTCAGAAATATCATTCCAAGGAAAATATTAAAATTGTAGCTTTTTATTGTGAGTTGCAACAATTTTTTCTCCAAGGTTTCAGAATTTCACACACCGCTGAAATTCTGGTTAATTACCGGCTCTAGCAAAGCCACAATTAATACCTCAAAATTTTATTTTCTAAAATGAATATAATAATGCAATTATCAAAGGGCCAAATACTGATCCCCTTACTCATGTTGAGTAGCACTTTATTCCAGGAGTAATCCCTTTGATTTCATTTGAACCATACATAGAGTAAAGATATTATTAAACATAAAGTTGCAAACTCTCTGGGATAGGGGACCATTTTATTCTATGTTTGAACAGCACCCAGCACAAGGGGGTCCTGATCCATGACTGGAGATCTAGGCTATACTGTAGTACAAATAATAAATAATAGAATATGACCCTATTAATAATAGACAAAGTGAAATGAACTTTGCCTTTTATTCATGAAAATAACTGCTAATCAGTGGTTTTGCTATTTCAGCCAGCCCTACTTTTCAGATAGGTGTGAGAGGATATTTTTTGTTTGTTATAAATAACATCTTCTCTTAATCTGGATGCTAGGCCAGCCATAAAGATGTCCAAATTAAATGTATCTTCCTCTACTATTTATTGTTCTTTGATTTTTCATCCATTAAAAAGGTTTTAAAGGGGAAAACATATTAGACATATTGTTCACTTGGGTTTCTTTTGGTGTTTTCTGTTATATTTGTTATTCCATGCTCTCTCATAATTCTCAAATGCAAACATGTTTGTTCATGATTTTTGTTACCTTAATTAGCTACTGTGATGGGAGGGGATATATTAAAGAGATGAGAATATGGAACTTGGAGAGCCCAGAGGCCCTGATTCGTTTCAGCTCTCCCTCATAATGATAAATGTCACTTAAGTATATAATTCTCTGACAAAATGTTACATACAACACTCCTGTGAGTCAGGCAAATGAAACGGACAACCATTTAATGCCTGGGTAAACTAAGACAAAGAAGGCTAAAACATGGATACAACAAGAGCTCTGCGTAAGTGGCAGTGTATAATTGTGCTTTCCCAGGAGCACCCCAAGGATCAAACTGATTCATAGTTATTCAGTCCCAGAAAGTAAACTGCCAGTCCTGGTGTTGCTTACTGCCCTATCAGATCAACTGCACTGGCTGAAACTCTAAGGGGCAGAGTCACGTTTCTGCCTGCCCATTAAGCCTCCTGCACACCTGAGTGGGGCAAGATAATCCTGCAGCAGCTGCTCTCTCCTACACACCCGACACTCAGGACTTGTCTATACTACAGGAGTAAGTGAACCTAAGTTAAACAACTCCAGCTACCTGAATAACGTAGCTGGAGTTGACGTAGCTTAGGTTGACTTACTGCGGCATCTACACTTCACTGGATCAACAGGAGACACTCTCCCATTGATTTAACTTAGGCTTCTCATTCGAATGAAGTACTGGAGTTGACAAGAGAACGATCTGTAGTCGATTTAGCGGGACTTCACTAGAGACCCGCCAAATTGACCCCTGGTGCATCGATCGCCACAGTGTCGATCTCCGGTAAGTGTACATATGCACTGATAGCCCTCAGAGGGGAGTAAGAAGGATCCTCATGCCCCTTATTCACCTTCATGGATGCATGAGACAAGTGTATGTTTGGGCCCAGAGAGATGAAAGCAAAAAATATTTGAAGCAGTCACGAATTTTGGTAGGTTCAGCTGGAGCCCAGGCTCTGGAAACCTCCCTCTTCATGGGAAGGGCTAATAGGGACTAATCCAAAATTCTTTGAAGTCAAAAGAAAAAACTCACATTGACTTAAGTGGGCTGTGGATCAGGCCCACAATGTTCAGTTGTAACATGCTTCTAAAGTGTGATAAGCATTCCTCTCTATGCATGGTCCACAGAGGATAGATACTGCTACCATCTACCTTGCTTTGCTCAAGTGGCTGAGGTCTGTGTTTGAGAGCTGAAGGTCCCAGGTTCAAACCATGTTATTGACCCACCATGGGTATTACGCAATTCTATCACCAACTGACTGTAATAAAACCTAAGATGTCATGCTTGCTTCTTTTCCTCAGTTTGAATAAAGGGAATAGATAAAATAGCTACTGTACCTCTCTGTGGTATATCTTTTGCAGAACACAGGCTGTGAGAAGGGTACAGTGACACATAGCACAAAAAAAGAAAAAGCAAACCGTCTGAAAACCAAGATCTAACTGTGACTGAAACTTAAAACAGATGAAGAACTCTTCAGTGGGAAGTGCTGTTTTGACTGCAAGTCTGCAGTGTTGGGAAAGACTGTTTCCCTATGCCGAGCAGAACAGGAGTTAAAATGATGAATAATCCTAATGAAGAACCCTTGAGGGGGAGTGTACAGTAGTAAACCAGATTTGAGTAATCAGCTCTCATTTAAGTTCTGCTGCTAGTTAAGTGAAATTGAATGAATTACAGCAATTCCTAACGAGCCAACCCTGTTTTTCTTGGGATAATTGATATAGTAACTCACAGTAAATAATAGTGACATTAAATATTGCTAGGGCTAAATGCTATAAAGTGTAAAGTGTTTTTATCAATGGGGCAAGCAGGGTGCAAATCCCCTCTCTTCTGTGCATAAGTAAACATCAGATTTGACTGAATTCAGATTGTGTATTTTCTGGCACAAAAATATTAGCTAAAAATATTCTCCCCTGAAAGTTCTAGGGATCCTACATACTAAATGCTGTAAACAAACTTTGTTCCACCACTTTGAAGTCTTCCTAACGAGTTTCCCCCAAAATTATACTATTTATAAAAAGTGCATAAATTGTAATTTAAGTAAAAAGCCTTGAAATTTTTATCAAAAGCATTCAAATTAGTCTCTCCCCAGGTCAACTAATGAGTTGTCATGAGCTGGCCTCTTACTGTAGTGCACCTCCTGCAGACTAAGACAGTTAACCATGTTTTCATCAAAGGCAATGCTCATTAGTAGAGCTTTCAGAAACTGATTTGATTATAGTTTCACTTGTTAAAGTGAAATATTTTGAGCTCATTAGAATGATTATGATTCAAGGTCATCTTTTGAAGCTTGTCCTGTCAATATAAGATAAATGGGCCCTCATCTTTTTCCCTTCTTTACGTCTGTGCTTTTTAAACTCTTCTGTGTAAAAGTTCCATAGCCATAATTAATTTTTAGTTCTTCTGTTACAAAGCCGCTTAAAAAAAAAAAGAACAAAGATATTGGCTACCAAAAAGGCATTGAAGAACTATGAAGAGGAGGAGGAGGCTATCTTGTTTTAGAGAAATCAGAGAAAATCCTTGAAAAGTTCAGTGTTTTGAAATCCACCTAGATTCTCCTTGACCTCTTCCGAAGTTTCTAAAAGGTACTTTGTACATATTTTTGCATGTGTTTTAATCTCGAAAGTATAAAACTAAACTAAAAAAATGCCCAAGAAATACCAGTGGCTTATGAAATATCTTCTCTTTTATGGCACATGATAAAGTTAACACTGTTTAAAGTTTTTTTCCCCCTCTCCCCTGTTAAATCCACCATTTAATCTCTAAGTGGTTAAAGAGCCATTTAAACATAAAGGGAAAGAGCATTAACTTCTATCGACAGACGGAGAGAGATGTGCATTTGCACAGGACTTGCATCTTAAAACTAATTGGTCAGATATTGCTGCTTGCACCAGCCCAAAAGGAGAGGTCAGAAGGAAGGTTTTTCTGCCAAGTACATCAGACTTGAAAGTTGTACAGTACAATGGATAACTAGAAAAGGGAAAGCAGATTTGGGCTTCTTTATTGAGGAGCATGAGAGTTAGAATGTGACATATATGCAGATGCCCCACTGTGAACCCTGGCGACCTACTGTCAGGCTTTGGGGTGCAATTCGGACCAGCAAGGGGTCATGTCACCACTTACCCTGCAACCATGGGTGCCTTACAATGCTTTGCTCCTACAGGTCTCAGCCTTGGATGCACACACTCCCTGTGTGTCTGTGTGCTAGACCGTCCTGGGTCAGCAGCTCTGAACCCAGCCACCTGGCTATAGCCCCACAACCCCCCTTGAATTCCACCAGCCTTGGTTACAATCAGCAAGTTGACCCCAAAGCAATCCCAGTCCTGAATTTCCCCAAAACCGTGTGCCCTGACATGACCAGCCCTCACCTGGACAGCTCAGATAAATAGTAAGGCTCACTGCTCCTTCAAGAGATAAAAGCCCATTACAGATTATTAACTGGGGTAAATACACTCTTCCCTTCAAACACAGCACTGATTTGCATTAAAGCAAAAACAAAGCACATTTATTAACAGAATATAGGTTAAGTGATGCCAAGTACAAGGAATAAAGTTAGAAAGGGTTAAAAACAAAGAAAAAAATTAAAAAATGTTTTTTAATGGCTAAGATGTAACTTAACAAGCGACAGCCTTGGTTCAAATTACATTTTTTACCAATCTTTTTTTCCAGCCAGGGTTGACTTTCTCTCAGCCAGAACCTTCCACAGGAGGACAAAGGGCTGGTTTCCCTTGTCTTCCTAGATGAAAGATAATTGCCTAAGCAGATTTCTCAATTATATTCAGTTCCCAGAGACCTCAACACCCTCACCCTCTTGGTTCAAGAATCCATCTTTCTCAGCTTGCAAGAGCTCTGTTCCCTTGTCTGTCTAGGGGTGGCTTCTGTCCTTGCTTGTATCTTCCAAAGTTCAATTACTTTGTTAGCTTGATAGCTTTGTTTGCCTAATATATAAATGGATCTTCATTGTCTCTGCCTGATGAGCAAGCTTGTCAGAGAAGCAAATACACATTCCTTTTTCTAGGGCAGACCTGTTTACCAACTCCGCCAGCATGTCTGGTTTAAACACATTTTTGACACATTCCAGCATATATCCATAGCTATTGATACCACACCACATTCATACCTCATGCAAGAATATTAACAACCAGTTAATTCCTAATGAATAGTTTGTGCAGCAGAGCAGATGTTCGGCAAGACGCTGGATAGCATTTCTCAAACAGCTTCTGAGACGACAAAAGCATTGGGACTCAGAGGAGATTCCATTCATGGCAGACTTCATAGACCTAATGAGTGCCACCAGTGTTATTTATTTTCCACATGTGGAGGAGTGCTTCTGGTGCAGCACAGCATGGTAGGACCGCCTCACCCTGCAGACCTAGAATGACCAGAAGTGGCCCCAGAATTTCTACATGAGGAAGCAGACCTTTCTGGAGCTGTGTGAAGAACTTCCATTTACCCTCTAGTGCCAAAGCACTCAGTTGAGGGAGGCCATACCAGTACAGACATAGGTTGCAATTGCCCTCTG
Organism: Chelonia mydas; assembly: GCF_015237465.2. NCBI lineage: Eukaryota > Metazoa > Chordata > Testudines > Cheloniidae > Chelonia > Chelonia mydas. The sequence goes on from NC_057851.1 coordinate 12,268,331, forward strand.
GAAGCTAGCTTCCCCAGACAGCTACAGGCCCACAGCTATCCAGTTTGGTGTTGGCAAGTCAACTGTGGGGGTTGTGATGGCTCAGATTTGCCAGGTGATTATTATGGTGACTAACCTAAGTGTGGCTGGCATTAGACATGTGCCTGAAATAATAGCTGGCCTTCAGAGAATAGAGTCGCCTGGGGCCATTGATGGGAAGTGGGAAGTGATTGTCAGCACATCCCTCGGCCCGCACTGCTTCCCAAAGACCCCACTGGACTGGAATGGCGAACCGTGGCCAGTGGGTGATGTGATCGGCTGAACCTGCAGACGCTGCAGGTAATCAAACCATCCCGGCCCGCCAGCGGATTTCCCTGATGGGCCGCATGCCAAACGTTACCGATCCCTGGTTTAAAGTATCGTTGTGCTTTGGAAAACTGGTATCATGGGGTTCCATATTGTCATATTCTTCTGGATCAACTATCTAATCTCACAGAGAAAGCCTGGAAGTTAAAATTAGACAAATTCAAACTAGAAATAAGGCATGGATTCTTAACAGTAAGAGAGATTAACCATTGGAATAAGCTAACAAGGGAGATGATGGGTTCTCCATCTCTTGATGTTTGCAAATCAAAACCGAATGCCTTTCTGGAAGAGATGTTTTAATCACGCTCAAGTTACCAGACTCAATCAAATTGAATCAATCGAATAGTAACTGGATGCAGTTCTATGGCCTGTGTTATAGAGGTGGGATGACCCAAAGGTCCCTTCTGATCTTAACAATCTATTTGAATGCAGTTCCAAACTCTGTCACCCACATCCTGTGAGACAATCTTTTAGGGCATATAGTATCAACAATTTCATATTAGTGTAATTTCTATGTATATTGTGCACTACATAGCAGTCTGCTGTTACATTGTCAGCTCTCGGGGCTGGGGACGGGGGGTATGCATTGTATAGTGAATTAGAATAATTTTTTTCACTGATAAAGCCTTTTATCTGAGGATCTCCTAAGTGCTATACAACGATTAATGAGATAAAACCTTAGTAAGATATGTAATTATCCCCACTGTTCAGCTTGGTAAACTGAGGAATAGAGAATTTTGCCGAAGCTCACTTAGCAAGGGAGAGACAAAACCAGGGATAAAACCCAGAACTCCGGACTACTTACCTGTGATCTAACCACTCTCCCACATATCCTGCCTTATGGTGACCTTTATGCACTACCCTCTAGTGAGCTATAAGACAGGCTGTCTTATTATCCTGTCTGTTGAAAGAAAGCAGGTTGAGGAATCATCCTGCAGGAAGCTGAATTGATTGCTAAAACCATACAGGCCAAAAGATACACCAGCCTCCATAAAGCTGCTACTTGCTTTAAGAATCTGTGTGAGACTCTGTTTGTGTGGAGCCCTGCAGGATAACTCCAGGGGAGCTTGGTTCAGACCCGTGAAAGACCAAACAATTGCATCTTTTTCTGTGCTAACATGATAACAGTTGGTTTCCAACTATAACATTGAGCGAAAACCACAATTGGAATAGGGTTTTTATAATTTACTGCTCAATGCAGAGGACTGATGTCTGTATAGAAGAACTACTGAGAAACATTTTCACCTATGGTAAAATTAGCAAAACTGGAGATAGTTTTCAGTTTCCAGGTGCAAGAATATTGCATTTTTCGTCTAGGTCAATGTCACCAATTTTACTATCAGTGAAAATATCTTTCCACTCAGAAAGAAGCAACCATTTAAAGCAAGAGATGAAGGGAAGAAAGTAAATTATACCAAATCAAATGAACAGATGGGATTAAGGACTGGGACTGGATTCAGAAATGGCCACATCACAATCATCAGGGGCTGCAATTCCAAAATGGCAGCAGCAGGAGTAGTATTTATTTGTATTAGAGTAACACCTAGAGACTTGCACTGAGATCAGGGATCCACAGTGCGGGCGTTGTGCATATACATGGAAAGAGGCAGGCGGGGACTGGGACGGGGTATACAAATCCCTCACTAGACAGGCAGGAGTTAAGAAGCAACTAGGCTCAGGAGGCCAGGCCCCTCCAACCGTGCCGAGCTTGCTGGGGCTGAAGGCGGTGTTTAAAAGGCCGCCAGACAGCTCAGTTGGAGGCCAGGGAGAAGGACGTGCTCTGGACGTTCCAGGACAGGGTATGACCAGAACCCACACCAGACTGGGGAACAGAAGAGCCATAGATCCCAGGCACCAGGAGCAGAGCAGGGATATCAGAAGGCAGCACTCCACAGGGATGGACGGCATCTGGCCGAGATACAGAGGGAGGTAGGAAGCGACCCAGGGAAGCTGACTTGAGGTTGATAGAAGGCCCTGAAAGGTAAGCGAAGCCAAACCAGACTCCCAGGGCCCTGGGTCAGAACCCGGTGGAGTGGATGGGCCCAGGTTCCCCTATGCTGCCCGAGGACTGTACTCACGAGGCAGCATTGTTGCCCAGCATAACCAAACAAGACATGATAGATGTTAGCCTTGTTATTTAATGCACGACTGCAAAGCACTCAGATACTACAGTGCTTACCACCGTATAAGTACCTCCATAGAATAGAATTTGTCTGTGGTGTAAAATTAAATTGCTTTTTGTGGGAGAAAGAATTGTGGGAATTTTTCGCTTCAGTCTTCATGGCTGAGGATGTTAGGGAGATTCCCAAACCTGAGCCATCTTTTGTAGGTGACATATCTGAGGAATTGTCACAGATTGAAGTGTCACTAGAGAAGGTTTTGGAATTAATTGAGAAACTTAACAGTAACATGTCACTGGGACCAGATGGCATTCACCCAAGAGTTCTGAAAGAACTCAAATGTGAAATTGCGGAACTTTTAACTATGGTTTGTAACCTGTCCTTTAAATCAGCTACTGTACCCAATGACTGGAAGATAGCTAATGTACCATCAATATTTAAAAAGGGCTCTAGAGGTGATCCTGGCAATTACAGACCGGTAACTCTGATGTCAGTACTGGGCAAATTAGTTGAAACAATAGTAAAGAATAAAATTGTCAGACACATAGAAGAACATAAATTGTTACGCAAAAGTCAACATGGTTTCTGTAAAAGGAGATCATGTCTTACTAATCTATTAGAGTTCTTTGAGGGGGTCAGCAAACATGTGGACAAGGGGGATCCAGTGGACATAGTGTACTTAGATTTCCAGAAAGCCTTTGACAAGGTCCCTCACCAAAGGCTCTTACATAAATTAAGTTGTCATGGGATAAGAGGGAAGATAATTTCATGGATTGAGAACTGGTTGAAAGACAGGGAACAAAGGGTAGGAATAAATGGTAAATTTTCAGAATGGAGAGGGATAACAAGTGGTGTTCCCCAAAGGTCAGTCCTAGGACGAATCCTTATTCATAAATGATCTGGAGAAAGAGGTAAACGGTGAGGTGGCAACGTTTTCAGATGATACTAAACTGCTCAAGGTAGTTAAGACTGAAGCAGACTGTGAAGAACTTCAAAAAGATCTCACAAAACTAAGTGATTGGGCAATAAAATGGCAAATGAAATTTAATGCAGATAAATGTAAAGTAATGCACATTGGAAAAAATAACCCCAACTATACATACAATATGATGGGGGCTAATTTAGCTACAATTAATCAGGAGAAAGATCATCATGGATAGTTCTCTGAAGACGTCCACGCAGTGTGCAGTGGCAGTCAAAAAAGCAAACGGGATGTTAGGAATCATTAAAAAAGGGACAGAGAATAAGACGGACAATATCTTATTGCCCTTATATAAATCCATGGTATGCCCACATCTTGAATACTGCATGCAGATGTGGTCCCCTCATCTCAAAAAAGATATACTGGCATTAGAAAAGGTTCAGAGAAGGGAAACTAAAATGATTAGGGGTTTGGAACGGGTGCCCTATGAGGAGAGATTAAAGAGGCTAGAACTTTTAAGCTTGGGAAAGAGGAGACTAAGGGGGGATATGATAGAGGTCTATAAAATCATGAGTGGTGTGGAGAAAGTGAATAAGGAAAAGTTATTCACTTGTTCCCATAATATAAGAACTAGGAGCCACCAAATGAAATTAATGGGCAGCAGGTTTAAAATAAATAAAAGGAAGTTCTTCTTCACACAGCGCACAGTCAACCTGTGGAACTCCTTGCCTGAGGAGGTTGTGAAGGCTAGGACTATAACAGGGTTTAAAAGAGAATTGGATAAATTCATGGAGGTTAAGTCCATTAATAGCTATTAGCCAGGATGGGTAAGGAATGGTGTCCCTAGCCTCTGTGTGTCAGAGGGTGGAGATGGATGGCAGGAGAGAGATCACTTGATCATTACCTGTTAGGTTCACTCCCTCTGGGGCACCTGGCATTGGCCAGTGTCGGTAGACAGGATACTGGGCTGGATGGACCTTTGGTCTGACCCAGTATGGCCATTCTTATGTTCTTATGGGAGTGACCAAAAACACAAGGCCGGGACACAGAAGATTTGGGCATAATTCCCAACTTTGCCACAGAATTCCTGAGCTTGATCAAGTCACTTAATCTCTGTGTGCATCATTTCCCCATGTGTAAAAAGAGAAAGAGAGCATTATTATCTCTCTTTGTCAAGTCTGCTTAGATTGTAAGTTCTTTGGAACAGGGACTGTATATTACTGTGTTTGTACAGCACGTAGCACAACAGATCCTTGATCTTAGCTGGAGATTCAGGAATACTCTAAGATACTAAACATTCTGTCCTTTGTAGAGTTCAACTGTATACCCTTTCAGAATAAGCCATTCCCATGTGTATGCACAGACGGTGAATGTGACTGGCCCAAAACCGGGATGAAAACCCCACCACTGATGGTTGAGGTGACGGAGATACGAGTACACAGGAAATCTTTACAAATATTCACTAATTAATCCTCACAACCTCCTTGCAATTACATGTACCCATCCCTTTGTTACTGATGGGGAAACTAAAGAAGAATGTCTAGGCCTTTGTTTGAAACATGTGCAGCTTTTGTTCCATAGTCTATCCATCAGAAGACTGGAACTCAGTGTTATCAGAGTCTCCTGACTTCTCCAAACATGGATGGAAAACTCATGAGAACAGATTATTTCATGAGACTTATCAGAAATTTCACAAGAAGAGCCTTTTTGTGGTATTTTGTCACTTAGTGCTGTAGGCCCAGCCTGAGAGAGCACTTGTTACAGCAAGAACTGCCACAATAACTCCGATCAGCTAGGATGTTTTCCTCAGAGTCCCTAGAGCTGAAGGTCTGGGAGTTGCTAGCAGGGCATTATCAACAAAGGGCCTTAAGCTTTGGAGTTTGTCTCCCTCACTTGGTCCAACACAGCCTTAGTCTATTGATCTGCAGGGCACGATGTAAAGCTCATCTATGTTCTCAGGTTTTGCCTGAGGAAATGGCAATAGGGAACATGTCTAGCTTATCCTAAGGGAGTCTATTTAAGGCTGGCATTAGTCAGCATGTTTGCATTTTGTATTTAAATTATGTAGATGTGCTGAGAGAATGCTTGATGAGTACATCCAACAAATAAGTAAATAAAAATAGGTAAAATGGAAAAGCATAAAAATGGAAACAAATTAAGATGGTATCTCAGGAACTTTCCAAAAAAAGCTCAAAATGGGCAAAAGGTTTGAGGAGGTAGACCTTATTGTTCTTTTTCTTTTTTCCCTACGGACTGATTTACCCAACCCTGAGCCTAAGGTACCCAGGACTACAGTAACCACAGGGAACACATTCTCCCTTAAGGAATCAGCATGCAGAGTAAATGCTTTAAATGGTGCCAAGGGCTTTGAGGTGCCGTGTCTCTTAGCAAACGCTGTTCAAACAGGGATTCTCCAAGCTCTTTTGCAGACTCATACATAAGAGAGATCTCCTATCATTGACCTCCTCTCCCCGTTCCCCAGTCCTCTCATTGCTGTGTCTCCAAATATTTCATTTTGGAAACCTCCAGGAGGTGTTCCATGTCCCACAGCTTGAAAAACCACTACTCTTAGAACACAGCAGTGCAAAAGTCCTCCAAAAGTAATCAAAAATATCCTACAGTACTGAGGCCTTTTCAATAATTTTGATGCTTTTTTCCAGTTTTTTTTTCATGCCAAATTATTCAAAAGTGACCCTTTCCTGTGAAAGTTTCACTTTCAACAAATTGTCATTTTATAAGGAGAAAATGTTCTTTGAAAAAGTCCTGGCCAGCTCTGTTTCACATTTTCAAGCTTGTTCTCCACAATCACAAGAGCTAGAAACTTTATATCTTTAAAAAAGCAAAAGCTGAGATTCTCAGGTAAACACCTGACTCCAGGAGCTGGGGCTGTAAGAAAAACACCAAATATTGCAAGACTCATGGTGAAATAGCAAGAGTTGGTGCAATGCACCTCTGAAAATTGGAGGTTTGGTTTACACAAGCATCCAAAAGCTTAGATAATTATCTGATCCTTTTGGAGTCTCTCGCTATGCTGGGACATGAACTGTGTTTACCGAATGAAGTAATAAATAGTTTTAACCTAGGCTAGAATATAGTTTCCAAGCTCAGTATAAACACTGTTTTAGCTCATCCACACAGGACCACCAAACCTTATTTAAACTGAATTATTTTCAAGTTGTGTTTTAAAAGGGGTTCAGAAAACACCTACAGAGTGGATGGGCCTATATCTCAGGAATATGAACAAATGAGGTAGAAATCTCACAAGAACCAGCTGTTTTGAGATTTATAATACTTTTTGCTCCTATCTGCCATCATGAATACCATAAAAATGGCCTTTCATGTTGTAATTTATCCAGCATCTATGCCTCCAGTCTCAGCTGGTACCAGAACATGGAAGGTTAGGAGAGGAAGGAAAACCAACCAACCTAATTAACCAATGTTTGCTTCAAGCCTGGTGCAGTTTTAGGGCAAAGATTTCTTCTGGGTCTTACTTTATCTACAATTTTAGATTTTGGTCATAGTTTTCATTTTTTGACATCTGAAAATGTTTTGTTTTTTCACTGAAAAACTGGAAAGTCCAAAGGGCACTAAATATTCTGCCAACATGTTTGTTTTGGAAAGAAGGCAAATTTTCTTCAAAAATAATTTTGGTGGAGAATTTTCGATGAACTCTCCTTAATTATTCTGTGCCATTTCTTTTTATAATATCACCCTCCTAACTCACCCTAACTAAAATTACTGATACATGGTAGACTTCCTGCTAGATCCCCATGTGTTGCTGTGCATGTGCCATCTAGGTGTTCCACCATATCTCTAGCAGTTCGTCAACTAACAACCCAGTTAGGCAATAGTCATCTATAATTGTGTGGACAGAGAGAGAGTTGAATAGCTCCTTAATCGTTCTCACTCATTTCCTGCTCTGAGTTACCCCTGTGGAGTGAAGCACGCTTGAGATCTGAGACTCTTTCAACTTTCTTATGGAATTCACAGTTCAGGGGACCTATGTCATGCTTATTCAAAGCCACCATTTGTATTCTATTAGGTGAGATTCACCCGTGTGCAGTGAACTAGCACGAGGTTGTGCAATACTTAACTCCCACTTAGTCCTCAGAATAGGATTCAAGAGATACATAGGTTTTGCACTGGCCTTCTGCACTTGAGGATAATTTCATCCATTGAGAACATACCACTTCCCACCTCTCATCTCACCTAGAAAAGGAGTACTTGTGGCACCTTAGAGACTAACAAATTTATTTGAGCATAAGCTTTCGTGAGCTACAGCTCACTTCATCGGATGCATTGAAGTGAGCTGTAGCTCACGAAAGCTTATGCTCAAATAAATTTGTTAGTCTCTAAGGTGCCACAAGTACTCCTTTTCTTTTTGCAAATACAGACTAACACGGCTGCTACTCTGAAACCTGTCATCTCAACTAGTTTCCCTGAATGGATGGAATCCTGAATTCTTTTTTTTTTTTACTCTATCACCCAGACCAAGTCATTTGGACCCACTGTCATATCACTGTATCCTGAATTTGAAAAGTTAATTAGAAAGACAACTGAAAAACATGGGAAATTTTCCAGATTTTCTGTGAAGAACATAAAGAGGTCAATGACTACACAAAGCAACCTCCTGGGTCTGTATCAAAGCTACTTTCCATATGGAAGTTGCAGGCTAGTAGGTGTGACTCTGACAGCCAGATCAGGTCAGAGTCTCAGGACAATTCTCTTGTATGTGAATGTTGAAGAAGTGTTAAGTGTACGAATTCACGTGTGTGTCGATATAATTCAAAGGAAGTTTAATGTTATTCTGATCACTTATCTGTGAACCTGTTGGTTGCTATCGCCTTATATTATATGTATATCCCTGTACTTAATTAGCCCTAGATCAAAGGATGTATTCATGTTTAGATGCCAATTCACTTAATGTGTAAAACTTCCTGAAAACTAATGAAAGATTGTTTGGATGGCTGTAACTAAATGCATAATGGTACTTGTTCCTGCTTATCTACACCCTATCGTTTAAATTGCTCATAAAAGAGAGATATTAGCTTCAAAATCGGCAGCTCAGGAAGCCTCAATTTCATTTCAAAAGTCAAAACAAAATATAATTGCAATTTTTTAAAATGAAGTTCTCAGCTTTTCAACTGGCCTTGTTTTGGGGGGCTTTTTGCTGTTGTTGTTTTCTTCCCTGATTGCTCAGCAGGAATAGAGAGTCGGAATTTTTTTTAGTGCTCTTTTTCTGAGAACTGGGTAGCAAACATTGACACCATGTTGTTCTTCAGGAAATTCACAAGTTTTGATTAATGGTATTTTGATAAGATCAAACTTGGCAGGCAGAGAAGTACTCAAATGTGGTTGATTTTACAGGTCCTGATGGTGGGGTCCACTTGAATGACTGGCTCCTAAAGGTCCTGTTCTTCTTACCTTTGATATTACATATGAGATTTGATCTAGCATTTTGACTTTTGATCACACTGGCTTGATACAAGGAGGGCCAGATGCTCAGCTAGTGTAAATGGGCAAAGATCCTCAATGGAGTTTCACCCATTTGTACCAGTTGAGGATCTCGTACAGGAGACTTTCACATTTACCTCATAGAAAGTGTGTTCTGAAAACAAATCAGATGGTTGTGTTTGTTACCTGTGATAGTCAAATGAAACCCTCACCAGATGTGTATCACTAGATTCTTCTACCAACGCACTCACTCTAAATACTCATTTCCCTTAAAGACACCTTTCCAAAGTTAATCTCAGTTAAAAGAAAAGGAGTACTTGTGGCACCTTAGAGACTAACCAATTTATTTGAGCATGAGCTTTCGTGAGCTACAGCTCACTTCATCGGATGCATACTGTGGAAACTGCACAAGACATTATATACACAGAGACCATGAAACAATACCTCCTCAGTTGACTTTTTGTGTGTGTGTGCGTGTGTGTGTGTCAGTCTGTCTCAAATGAGCCTTGATACTTCAGGAACATTGCACCATGTTTGGAATGAGCTTTGGGGGGGAAAAAAAAGAATCCAGCCAACTGCACAGACTCTGTAGATGGTGCAATGCTGTCCATGCTGTTCCATTTGCGTTATGTCCCAACAAAGGCATACCATTCATTTCAAAGACGTAGCAAAGCCAATCTAGCCAGACTATCAGGAGACAAAACAAAAAACAAAGCGCAAGTGTGTAAAACTAAAATACCTGTTGCATGTTTTGGAGTTGAGGGTGCTAGTGGATAAGAGCTTTCTTCACACTTTTATTTCCTGCTCTACTTTATGAAGCCCTCACTCTCAAATATGTAACTGGTAAAAGATCTTTCCCCCAACTGTACAAAAATCTTGGAAAAAATAAGTATTACACAGAGCTGCACAAAACTTCCACTGTGAAACTGAAACACCAGGCAAAACTCATCAGGTTCCAAGTTGTCTTTCAAGCTTGTATCCCAGCCAAGTTAAGTGAAACGTTTGCAAAGACTCACTAGCCTTTTCAGTGAACTTAGCTCTGATTGCTAGCAAACCTGGGACAATGAGTCATGTGGAGTTTATGGTTGCACCTGACTCTGATACAAAACAAGATGAAACTTGCCCTTCTCAACTGAATTTCGCTCTGGGGTTTAGGGTTCAAATATGACACCCAAAGCAAAGTTTCTGGGTGCAGACTCCATGTGGATTGAAACCACAGACCATGTCAGCATGAATCCCCATGATCCAAAATGGCGGAGGCTTATATAGCTTTCATAATAAACCCTTCACAGCTGGGCAGCTTTGGACTCATAGTATGAATTACCTGGCCTACTAGTGTCTGGGAGACTGTGCTCTGAACTCTAGAGTTGCCAGAAAGTTCAATTAACAGGTTTAACTATTCTCCATTTGCAGAGTTTAAGCATCCTTCTGTTACTTTGTATCTTCTACAGAGAATGAGGTACAGGTGAATATATGGCATAAAACAGTCTGAATCAGTTCAACAGTTCTGTACAGAGGAAACAAGACCCTGTCCTCTGCAATTTGCATACAGCTGCTGTTAACTGCCAGGTTAAATGGCTTTACCAAACCCATTAAAAAAAATATTATGATTTGTCATGAAACGCACTATGGTAAAATCGTTTTTGTCTTGCTTTCCACTGCAACTCTTTATACTGACGACTTGGAGATATATTACAAATTCAGGCATTCGGGAGGCTTTTCTAATCCTCTGCTGCAGTTTGTCAGTGCTTCAGGAATATTCCCTTGCTCCAATCCTTCATCCTCAACAGGAGCTGGATTAGTAACATCAGAGTCTGCAGATGTGCATTGTTCCCCATTAGTCTCAGTTTGAGCCTGGTGTTACGTCCTTTTCATCAGGAACCTCCGAGTCCAAGTCAGTGAACCAGGACTAATTATCCCAGACTTCCTGGGAGACATCAGAGCCTGTGTATGTAACATCCAGAGTCTTTGTTTCTGTCGCTGTTAGACATGTAATGTGCCCCTTAAGCTTCAGACCATTTACTCCCATTGCGTAAGTTTCTGGACCTCTTCACAGCATTTCCAAGAAAATACTCTTGAATACCATTTTCACACCGTCCCTTTGAATTCTTTACCAGGACTTGCAGTTCCAGATGGCAGGAACTGGGGGGAGGGGAGGAAATCAATTTGCAAACACCTATTCAGTAAACAACACCAACAGGGAGGAGTGGGTGGGTGAGATTCTGTGGCCTGCATTGTGCAGGAGGTCAGACTAGATGATCATAATGGTCCCTTCTGACCTTAATGTCTATGAGTCTATGGTGTTGCATGGAATATTATTGGTAGAATGTTTGCACATAACAATTGTTTGTGAATCATTACTTGGTAGGGAGAAAAAATGCCAGAATTCACAAAGGTCATTATTATTCATAGAGGATTATTCAGTCAGCTCCACTCACAGTATCAGATCAAGAAATGTTTTAAAAAGGGGTACTTCTATACTTTTACTATCACCGTTTCCTTGCTAAACTTGTTGGCCTATCCTAGACATCACATTCATCTTTCCATCTCAACATAACGTCTAAGGAGCTCTCTTCTGAACTTAGAAACCCTCCTTTTGATAGAGCAGAGGCTATTTTTGTAATTGAACCAGACAATTGAACCTTGTGCTCTGGACTTTAACATGAGCGTGTAAGACTTCCCCTTGCTGCTCTCCCATTTTCACTGTCTGCCTAAAATACAGTAGTATTTTTGACAGGTTTCAGAGTAGCAGCCGTGTTAGTCTGTATTCGCAAAAAGAAAAGGAGTACTTTTGGCACCTTAGAGACTAACCAATTTATTTGAGCATAAGCTTTCGCATCCGATGAAGTGAGCTGTAGCTCATGAAAGCTTATGCTCAAATAGATCGGTTAGTCTCTAAGGTGTCACAAGTCCTCCTTTTCTTTTTAGTAGTATTTTTGTGCTTTATGATCCCTGCTGTGTAGGTTAGTGAAGTTTTAAGAATTTTCACAAGTTCCTCCAAAATCGACACACTGTAATATTTCAGTGAACTCTGTTCCTTGATTTGCCAATCTGTTTACAAGGATTGCAATGTGATGTTGGAGCAGGAGAATTTCACTTTAATTGGCATTGCTCCCAGCTATTTAAGCAATGTGCTGAACTGTCTATCATCTAACTTGGGCAGCCAACTACCCAGCAACTTCATTTTATCTACAGTTGAATACTCCATTTTAACCCAGATAGAAATCTTTATACAAAGTCTGGGACTTTAGAAATCATTACCCATAAATCACCCTCATCCATTGCCTACTCAATGGTTCAACTAGATTGTCAGTCTGTGTTTCTTGCAATAATGGTTTCTGGTAATTGCCGTTGTTGTGAATTGTATTACAATAGCATCCAGAGGCCCCAGTCTGGAGCAGGGCCATTTTTGCTAGGTGTTGTACAAGCGTATGGAAAGGAGAGACAGTCTGGAAAGTTTGCAATATAAGAACTTGTTCTATTCTAGCAATGGGACAAGAGGAGTAGTTTTCATTTTGGATCTGTGGGCCATGAGTCTGATTCGAAGCCCACAGAGGTCAATGAAAAAATTCCCCTTAACTTCACAGGGCTTTGGCTCAGGCCTTATGGGAATACAGAGGACAGTGCTATACTTTTCAAAGCTGTATACAGCAAACTAATCCCATTGTTGGAAAAATGCACACAATCAGCCAGGCTCAGCATTGCAAAAATACTTCTAAAAGTACAAAGCAGCCTAAGTGAGTCCTTGCCTGCTCTTGTCTCTTACCACTTCATCTCTTTGCCTCCCCTGCCATCAATGCTGCACATTTGTCCGCTTCTTCCACAGATCTCACTGTGTCTTCTTCCATGCTGACCTGTATTCATGGAATACCCTCCCTGAACTCCTCTGGGACTCCTCTGCCCTCTTCCGCCTTCCCACCGCTCCTAAAACACCACTGCTGCTTTCAGAGTAACAGCCGTCTTAGTCTGCATTCGCAAAAAGAAAAGGAGGACTTGTGGCACCTTAGAGACTAACCAATTTATTTGAGCATAAGCTTTCGTGAGCTACAGCTCACTTCGTCGCACCTGAATGGGGTGACCAGATGTCCCGATTTTATAGGGACAGTCCCACTATTTGGGACTTTTTCTTATACAGGCACCTATTGCCCGCCACCCCCACTCCCGAGGAATGATCAGGAGCTCAGTAATAGGTGCAGGACAGCTGGATAACCATTTGTGTCCTATATTTTCATCTCTTTACTGAAGCCTCTATGTCAACCTGGCTCATACCAACTCCTGTTGCCTGGGGTTTTATTGTTGCCATTAGTAGCACAGCCCTTGCTGTACTTGCTTTTTGGCTTGACTCCTGATTTTGAAATATCTGTGACCTCACCCACCACCACCAAGTTCTTGTGTGTGTGAAAATTACTGGGTCAACAATGTACGGGGACACAATCCTTTTGACAGAGGATATGAGTCTGCTGCAGCTCCTAATTAGGAGACTTCCTCCTTTAACTCACGCTGTACCAGCTTAAGCCCTTCGCTCTAGAGGTCCCCGGTAATGACTACGTGGTGAGCCTGGGAAAAGGTACAATATTGCACGATTGAAAATTTAGCCTCAAACACTCAAGGATCCCCCAACATTGTCTGCTTATTTTTCAGCACTTTCTTCCTCCCAAGGGCAGTTTCAAATGTCTCTTAATGAACACAACACTATCAGAGTCCAGCTCACTTATCTAAGCATCCAGTGAGATTCCATTTTAGACTTTTATAATACCTGGGCCTGCAAATTTACCCTAATTGTGAACTTAACTGTGGGAAGGTGGGAAAAGTTTATGAAACGTTCAAATCACCTACAGTAGAACCTCAGAGTTATGAACACCAGGGTTATGAACTGACCAGTTAACCACAAATCTCATTTGAAACCAGAAGTACACAGACAGCAGCAGACACAAAAAAACAAAAAACCACACTGTATAGTATGGTGTTACACGCAAACTACTTAAAAAAAAAGAAAAGGGAAAGCAGCATCTTTCTTCCGCATAGTAAAGTTTCAAAGTTTTAAGTCAATGTTCAGTGGTAAACTTTTGAAAGAACAACCACTATGTTTTGTTCAGAGTTACGAATGTTTCAGCAATGTGAACAACCTCCATTCCCAAGGTATTTGTAACTCTGAGGTTCCACTGTAACACAAATGTTGATGGGAAAAGGTGAACAGAGACTGGAATAGTCCAAACAAAAAGGCCTCCTGATGCATTTCAAGGGCTGAGTTGAGATCACGTTTGGTAAATGAGAGAAATGTGGGACTGGAAATCAATGAACCAAAATTGGTGTGTTGAAAATTAGGCCTAACTGGCAGACAAAAATAATATGAGGATGGACTAGTCGAACCATCAGTTCCTTTCGAGGACCTTAAAAGAAAAGACTTGAGGGAGCAAATAAGTGGAGTATGAGCACAACCACTGCTGACTGAAAGGAGCAAACTTCATGATGGCTGCCACCCCCACTGTCTTCTGGAGCTCCAGGACCTGCCATCACCACACTGGGCCTATTTATTCCACCACAATTAATGCAAGACTCAAACCCCTTTCTACAAAGGTGCGTCTGGTCTCCAGCTGACTTGCTTTGGTGGGATGCTGGTGGCGTTCAGTACCTGGATGTACAATTGCTGTGACTTCTCTCCCATCTAGTCTGTGCATAATTCTTCCCTTTTTTTAGGAAATGTTTGCAATGCAAATGCTACAGGCTTTTCTGGACTGTTTGGCATTATGTGAGAAATCACCACTCCTGACCTCATACTGTGAAGCATCAGTAGTTTAACAGATTGGCAGGGCTGGGACAAAGTGTGCTAAAACCCTGGAGGATGTAAGTGGCTGTTTAGCCAACTTGAAAGCAGCTTGACATTCTTTTGACCAATGCCATTATTTATTTTTCTGTAATAGTTCTGTCACATGGCTAACTATAGTAGACAGATTTGCTATGAATTTCCCTTGGTATTTTAGCATAGCCAGAGAGAATTTTAATTTCCATACCTCTTTCTTTGTACAAGAGCCTGTGTAAAAGATAGCATCCAACTGCTACTCTGAAATACCTTTGCAATCCGCAACTTGACTGCATCTCTAGATTTTCATAACCTCAGATCTTATTTTGATGGAGATTCAGTGCCACCTGCAACTACTTCAAACCTTTATGATCTCTCCTAGTAGGAGATAAATGACATGTAATTCACACCTTGCAAAACTCCAAGCATTAACTTATGACATAGATAATGGAAACACTGCCAAGTGTTGTTTGTTACAGCAATTATCCCAAGCAGTTAAATAGTACTTAGAATTTGGGATGAGCCCGCCAATTCTGTGGTAATTGGGTTTGTTAGTTCAGCACAATTCAAGTGGTGTCTAGCTCTCTGCAACATTTGTAGACATCAGAAGTGTTAACACACCAGGGCTGAGCAGTTGTGGATTTTGGAGCCTTGCAGGTCAGTTTCCTACTGGGAGCAGCAATGGGTGTTTGCTTAGTGTAGTTTACAAGGAAGCATTTAGTTTCCTTATTTACATAAAGTACAGGAGTCCTGTTTTCTGAAGTGGGCACAATAAGAAATGGCATGCTGACAGACTTGCTTTGGCACCAGTCTGGGATAAGGCAGCATGGCTTTGTTCCAAAGGGCATGTCTACACTTACCTCTGGAGCGATCGATCCAGCACGGGGGGGGGAGGGGAAGGGGTCAATTTAGCGCGTCAAGTGAAGATGCGATAAATTGGCTGCCGAGCGCTCTCCCGTTGACTCTGGTACTCCACTGGAGAGAGAAGCGTAGGCGGAGTCGACAGGGGAGCGTCAGCAGTCAACTTACCACAGTGAAGACACCACAGTAAGTAGATCTAAGTACGTTGACTTCAGCTACGTTATTCACGTAGCTGAAGTTGCGTAACTTAGATCGATTCCCCCTCCCTCCCCAGTGTAGACCAGGCCAGAGAAGCAACTCTTGTCCTCCACCTCTCTCTAGGTTTCTTCTTTCTCCCCAGCTCCTGAGCTTTCCAGGTAGGAAACGCCTCTAGCCCCAAGCTCCTTGTCTTGGGCCACAAGGCCTCCCCTTTAACAGTATGGCCTTTACAACACAAAAACACTTCAAAGGTAGAATAGATGCATACTAATCTATTTAAGGCTCCTCTGGCTGCAGTTACTGCATGGCATGGTTAACTCGTCTCTGGGGAGTTTCACCCTGGGTTCATTACATCAGTGACCCCTAGTGACAAACCATTGCATTAATGTCATTTTATTATTTATTTGTGTTGCAGTAGTTCCTAAAGGTCCAAATCAGGGATTTGGTTCCCATTGTGCTAGGCTCTGCAACACAGAACCTATAAAATGCTGGCTAATTATCCAACACTTGGTATAGAATAGAGCAGTGGTTCTCAAACTTTAACACTCCGCGAACCCCTTTCACAAAAATATCAGCTCTCGTGAACCCTCTCCTAAAAATGGATATTTCCAGGGATTTTCTCCTTTACTTGAGCATAAATTATAGAAGCAGTGATCTTGGAAATAATTTCTTGGTTTTTTTATAACACGCTTATTACACACTATTTATTATTACATTATTATTTCTCATTACATTATTAATTTTATTACATTATGAAAACGGCAACACTCTTCCACAATTTCACTTTTGTAGCTCAGATCACTTTGATTAAGCCTCCGACATGTTTCATCAAGGCGTACCAGACGTGAAACAGCATGCAGGTATTTAAGAAGCCCAACTCAGATAAAGAGTTCCTCCCTCAAGCATTCGGGTCTTGAGCAGTCCAGGCAAACAACGCACGGCTACAACGACGCTTAAACTTGTTCTGCCAGGAAGTCACGGTCACAGGGGTCAGACTTCCGGCCCCCGCGCCAGGGGTCCCTAGGGACGGTTCTGTCCGCCATTACAGAATTTTTTTCTGAGAACCCCCTGATACATTTCACGAACCCCAGTTTGGGAACCACTGGAATAGAGGATAAGTGACTCATATAACAGTACAGAATGAGTCCTAGTGTTAGAAGCCCCAGTTCAGCAAAGCACTCAAACATCTGCTTAAAGCCCATTGAAATCAAATATGCTTAGCTGAACTGGGTCCAGAACTTAAACATTCTTAGCTCCCAGATATGTGCTCTCACACCTAACTTTTGTCTGTCTTATGTATTTAAATAGGCTTAAATAGACAAGACAGGCAAAAGGTGGGAGGAAAGGAGATGTGAGGTCTGAACACAGACCTCGGAGTTTGACTTCACTGGTGCTATTCCACACAGCTACAGGGATCCAACTGCGTAGACTCGGGGCTTGTCTTTGCTATGGGATTGTCAGCGGCATGGCTCGGGCACTGCAGTTATGCAGCAACGGAAGGGGTTCTTCCATTGCTGTAGTAACTCCACCTCCCCAAGCGATTGTAGCTAGGTCGATGGAAGAATGCTCCATCTCAACCCCTTGGATTTAGGTCGTGATAACTGAAGTGTTCAAGGATGCAGATTTTTCACATTCCTGAGGGCAGTAGCTATGCTGACCTAAGTTTTAAGCGTAGACCACATTTCAGTTCCAGGACTTAGACTTAATCTTAGACTTTAAACGTTTGGAGGCAGGAATTGTCTCTTACCGTGTGTTTGTACAGCACCCCACACAATGAAGCGCTACTTTACTATAAATAAGTGTTAATAATAACACCTGCCTAAGCTAAAACCTGAAATAAAGATATGAGATCAGCGATGGAGAAGCTGCCTGAAAGCTTTTGAGTGGAAGACTAAGTTTAGACATCTGTACAGAGCAGCCATCCCTCTCTTTCTTTTTGAATAATGTTTGAATATTGCAAAAAAATACAAAGGTTTGGTCTTTGTCACTCACATGAGTTCTCTGATAGGAATGCAGAGTTTCTTCTTCTCTCAACACAAGCTTGGTCAAAAGATTTTATTATTGTTATTTATTTATTATTTTCTCCTTGTTTTCAGGGTAGATGACATGCAGGTGCAGTATAGTCACCGTTGCATTTTAAAAGCAATCTGATGCTCATTTTTCAGATTTCGTTTTAAAACAAAGTCCAAAAGCAATCACCCAATTTCCCAGCCAGTTTTGCTTTTGTTATTAATATGAGAAAGTTAGTCATATTATTATTATTACTATTTTAAAATGTTAAGTGTTTGGCAAAGACTGATTGTAAAAACTTGCCTCAAATGGTTAGGCTGGCCAACATATGCAACTAATTCTCAGCGAGGTTTTCTAGAAAACCAGTGACAAGATAGGTATTGTGGGCTAGCCCCGGGCAGTCAGCAGTGGTAGAATGCTTCACACAGCCTCACATGTAGAGTTTCTTAACTGACACAAAGCTTAATGGAAGTGAACCCTGACAATTGTGGCCAATCGAGTGCAAGTGACATCCTGCTTGGCATGCCATTATGCATTCCCTCTCCCCCACCCCCCTTGAAAGTATAATGTCTCCTGTGGGAAGCCTTGATGTTAAAATGCCATTGTATTCTTTGTCAGGTGATTTCCCATCTATTAACTACGATGCAACCAGTACAGTGACTTGAGAATAGCAAAATGCAGCAGATTCTGATTTAGAAAGAAGCAAGGAGCCAGAGCAAAGTGCTAATAAATAGGGCTACTGTAAGTCTATGTGTTAAAGTGCAGTTTGTTTACTATGAAATTATGACAGCAAAATTATGCTATTGTGGGGAGGGGGGGCGTAAAATGGTCATCACAAAAATGGAGCGTGCCAAGATCTCTTTCACAACAAGTACTTTGCTCTGTATAGTTAAGGTGGGATTTTGAAGCTCGCCCAAAGTGGGGCTCCTAAATATATATTTAGATGCCTAAATAGTGGCCGGGTTTTCAGTGGTGCTAAGCTCACCCACAGCTCCCTCTAGAGTCAGTGAAATCAGACCACCTTTGTTTAGGTGACGTCTTAGCATTTGCCTCATTTGGTCAGCTGGTTGGATCATTAGCTTCCCCGGCCCAGGCCCGGTACTGACAGGGAGTGCAACATGAACGCTGATCCACTTCTCCTGTTTAGGTGACTAAAAATCAATTTTTATACAGCATGAATGTGGCAGTTTATATTTCTATAGTACTTTTCATTAGAGGGTCTCAGAGTCCTTCACAAACATTTGCGAAAGCAGTATATATGAGATCAGGGTCGCATTACCCCATTATGGTCGGCATTGCATGAACATGTAATGAGATAGTCTCTGCCCTGAAAATTTCACAATCTGATTGGACAAGACAGACAAAAGTGGGAGGGGAAACAGAGATATGAAGGGACACGTACAAGGCCACACACCAGATTTGGGGCAGGACTAAGAATAGAAGCCAGCTCTCCTGAGTCCTGCTCTGGTAATGTGGACTAGTGGCTAAAGCACTGAACTAGGAGACAGAGGTTCTAGTCCCAGCTTGGACACTGGCCTGGGTGCCCTTAGGCAAGTCATTTCACCTTCCTGTGCCTCGATTTCCCCATCTGTAAAATGTGGATAATGGTACTGACCTTCCTTTGTAATCAGCTAATGAAAAGCACGGAAATAGAGCTGGGATTATTACTACAGTCCATGTTGCCTCTAGCCTTCCAACTCCCAGGAAAAAGAGCAATATTATTTTTGTTTTACAAATGGGGAAACTGAGGCACAAATAGGTTTAAAGTTATTCTGTCAGAAGAGGAAATAGAATCCAGACTGCAAGTCGTTTCCTCTAACCATTATTAGACAGCACTGTGTCCCCTGTTGCAGGATCATACCATGTTCACATGGAGTACTACCAGCAGTCGAGATTTCATCATGAGTCTTGTGCTATTTTGAGTTTTTCTTAAAAGTCACAGCTCCTGGATTTATGTGATTTGTATGCAATAACCTCAGCTTTCATTTTTTTTAAAGAGTATGTTTCTAGACCTCAGGGCATGGGGGAAAACTCGACAAGGTAAACCTTAAAGACTCAGAAACCAGAAGGCAAATAGCACCCCCAATATTTGTTAGTGTAGGGTTTTTTTAATCTCATGATTCTTAAACCGATCTCGTGATTTCTGGAGGCCCGACTCATGAGTTTTGAATATTTGAGTTTGGCAATGCTGCTTTGCTGGCTACACAATTGAAAAAGTAAGTGCAGGGCACACAGATGACATTGTGAACTCTACAATCTTTCACTGTGAATGTAAACTCTTTTAGTTTGGGTAGCCAGGTCAGTGTTGGATCTACACAAAGCTGGGTGACATACCAAACCTCTGTATTTTCATCCCTGCCTCTTGCACTTTAGATGCAGCATTTTGTTACTGGGTCTGGAGAGCAGGAACTGATCTGCAGCAGGAATTTGAGCTTCCATTAGTAGTTCCACGTTGAGCTGTGTCTTCTTTGACTGTGTGGGTCTGGTAATCCCTGCTGTTAGTAAATCCTTGCTATGATGATTTATAGAGATGCTAGAACATTTAAATATCAACCACAGAACTAATCGTCCCAACCCATGCCTTTGTGCACGTCAGTTAGTCTCAGGAAAAAGCAGCAGCAAACAGTCGCAAAGAAGGAAACATTCTGAGTTCAGTGTAACGATAAGGAGTTATTGTACAAAACAAACACTGAAGTGATGCATGTTGTTCGCAAGTTTAGACCAAATTTGAAGGAAGTATAAACAGTTCTGTTTATGGCATCAGCTATCAGTGGCTGGGCACTTGAGTATTATTTGTGAAATATTTGTCTTTGTACCTTTTTTTTATGTGAGTAGCTCAAGTAATATAGAGCTGTTGCACTTGTCTGAACAACTGCGTTGCTGCAAGCGAGGCGGGAGTGTCTTGTTTGAATTTGTCGGAGTACTAATAAAGCACTCCCAATTAGACAGGTGAATGTAACGGACACAGGAAACCTTGGGCTAGATTCTCAGCTTGTGTAAATCAACATGGCTCCACTGATTTAAATGGAGCTGTGCTGACTCACATCTACGAGGGTCTGTTCCCCTACCTCACAAATACAGTGCAATTCAAAATTGTGTCCTTGGAGCTGTATGTGATTCGGTGCTTTTCACAGTCCTGTACCCCAAAGGCAGTAGAGAGTTCCCTCTCCAGTGGAGCCTTTGTTGTTTCTCTCTCAACAGAGCTTAGCTCTGAAGGAAACTTTGAGTTACCTGTTGACCGTTCTACGGATAATGGAACAGCTATCCTAGCAGTGCTGCAGCTACAAGCTGTAGTAATTACAGGATCTCTTTCATTCAGGAAGCTGGCTCTGGAGAGTGGATGAATGCACTGTTCCTTCTGCATTAAGGTTGGGGGAGTTTCCTGCTTCCTCTGCAAAAGGGTTCAGTCTAACAACTGGAGGCAGTGGCCTCTATCAGAGGGACTCCCATGGATGTGCTAAGGAGAGAATGACTATCCGACACCCACTGAAGAGCTGAGCGAGGCATGGTGCTACCCACCCACCCTCCTGGACCCCAGCAGGTGGGAAGGAAGGCCACTAGACACCACCCATCCCTTGAAGACAGCAGAAGCAAGGTGACATTGAGAAGAAGATGGCTGTAGTATGGTATGTTCCCTTTTAAAGTTCTGGGACTCTGCAGGGTTGTTTAGTGATGAGCTGCTTATCCTTCTTACTCTTGCATTTTATCTATCTTCTTGATCCCTTTTGTTGTAAGGAGAAGCAGCATGTCTAGTGGTTAGAGCAGGAGACAACCTTGAGGCCTGCATTCTGTTCCCAACTCTGCCACTGATTTGCAATGTGGACTCGGTTTTCGCCATCAGCAAAACAGATGATGATGATCCTGTTCTGGCTCCCAGCTAACTAATAAGTGTTTGTTTGAACTCTGGCAGTGGGTTATTTTCTTGTTAACAGACAAATGAATGGACACAGACTGGGTCTATACTTTCCTTGTCTCTTTTATTTACAGGATGAAAACTGTTGTTGATTCTGAGTCGTGATAGAGGATAACAGCAGTAGCCAGGCTTAGCCGGGCATGGCACCCTTTTCAGAGCTGCAGCAAAACAGTGCTATGTTCAACCCCCTTGCCAGCCTGCTTCCTTTACACAAACCGCCTGCAATTATTTTTGTTTCAGCCCCTCACTAAGCCCATTCAAATCCCTTTTAGGGCTGAGGCTTTTGCTGCGTGCTCAGTGGATGTGTTATAAAAAAATTCCCACTGTTGTTAAGACCAGCTCAGCTATGCAGATGTTGGCAAGTTCTTGTAACCCTTTGGTATCTAATCCTGCTGACAGCAGGTCTGTTGTTTGTTTCCATTCAGATACCTTCTTTACGAATTCATTTACCCAGACAGTTGGGGAATCAGAAGGCCTGGAGTGCCTTTTAATCCACAATATATTAATTATTATGTGTAGTTTCCACTTCCCAGCATTGAAAACTACAATGAAAATCTCACAGTACAAAGTTTACCCACGTGGGTAAACGTCACTAAAGTCAATAAGACTTATCCGCCTTTGTACATGGTTTTCATTCATCGTTGCTACAGATGACTTATTAGTGAACTACATGGCAAATTATTCTCCAGGAGCAAAATAGCCACGGATAAAAATGATAAAAATTAGATGTAGGTTTAAAAAAAACGATCTTATGCCAGTGTCCAAGAGTAGTTTTGCACCCATAGTCAACAGTTTTTGAAACCAATGACAATGTTATGAAATCAGACATAAAATAGCTCTCCGCCTCCTGCATGCAACAGCCCATCAGATATTGATATATAGCTAGGAGCCCCAGTGTACACCACAACTGGAGTAGCAGGACATCTCACAAATATTATGACAGGTTTCAGAGTAACAGCCGTGTTAGTCTGTATTTGCAAAAAGAAAAGGAGTACTTGTGGCACCTTAGAGACTAACCACGAAAGCTCATGCTCAAATAAATTGGTTAGTCTCTAAGGTGCCACAAGTACTCCTTTTCTTTTTGCAAATATTATGAGCTCATTCTCGATAACTTGCGCGGTAGAGAACGACTATTATCGCTATTTTACAGCTAGGGAATTGAGTCTCAGAGAGATTAAAACACTGATCTTGCAAACACGCATGGAAGTTACTGTGCAAGTAAAAAGTTACTCATGTGTATGAAGAGTTTGCAAGATCAAGGTGTAAGTGACTTACCCAAGGTCACACAGGGAGACTGTGGCAGAGCTGGGAATTTAACCCAGATCATCTAGGTCCCAGTCTAGTGTTTTAACCACAGGGCCAGCCTTCCAACTTCAAACTGTCTATTAGCTGGAACTTCAGATGTTCTAAAGTGTCAGGTATTGCCCCCCTGCCCACAATTTGGATACAGAAATACTTTTTAGTCAAAACAGCTATGTTAAATGAACCATTAACAATTACGCATTGAAATGAACTGACCTGAACAACAAACTAAAATATGCCTGAGGCATCAAACAGGTTTCTGTTTCTTTTTTTTATTTGTGATGGGTGATGTGACAAAAGATTCCCTAAATTTTGAATACTAAATAAATTAGTCATTGCTCAAATGCCACTTCAGTTGCTTTCCGGAGAACAAGCACCGCAGTGGCTCCTTTTTGCTTTTGTCCCTTAAGCTCACCTGGCCTGTGACATTGCTCAGAATAAGGGAAGACATGAAACAACTAGAACAATAAGGGACTAAATCCTCAGCTGGTAGAAATCAGCACAGAGCTCCATTGATACCAGTGTAGCTGTGCTGATTTACACCAGTTGAGGATCTGGCAGAATACCTTCTGACTAATTGAGTATTAACTGAGGCAGTGAACAGGGTTAGTGCAGTGTTTTCTTCTGCCTTGTCATTTATCCACAAACAGGTGGTGTTTTTTTTTACAAATTTCCTCATTATTCGTAATTGTCTGAAATACTTGTTCAAGCAAATTTTAGCCTCTGGGTTTTCTGGAACCCAGGCCATCTCTACACTACAAACAGAGGTCAATGCAGGTTGCATCAGTGTACACCAGATGACGTTTGTATATTGTTTGGGTGTGTGCATTCTTGGTCACTTGCATCAGTGCTGCACGTACTCACCAGGAGTGCTTGTGTCGATGTAAAGTGAGGTGCACCACGGGTAGGAATCCCAGTGCGCCACACATCACCATCCAGCATGAGGCCTTCTCGTGTTGTGGGACAGAAATGACTTGCCCAGGTATCTCTGAGAGCCAGGGCATAAGTTCCCAGCATGCAACTTTCTCCATCCCACAATGACATCCATATCCCATAATTTCCATGCCTTTTTAACAAAAATTCCACTAACCTGTGTGGCACTTTTCAGTGTCCACCATCTCTGACAGAAGCATGGATGTGCACAGCTCTGTGCTATTCTCACCTATGTTGCAAATACAGGATGTGTGGTTTTCCTGTATTTGCAAAGCTGCAGGAAATACCACAACTGGGATATGAGGATGTCTTTCGAGGACAGTTTGCTGAGGGATATAGCAAAAAACAATTCAAGATTGTTGGAGGTGTTTGTGGACAGCTGCAAATGGTGGTCCACCACTTCTGAGCCTGAGAAATGAGCACTGACTGGCATTGCATCGTAATCCGCTTTTGGGACTTCGAGCAGTGGCTGCAGGACGTTTGGGTGCAAGAGGCCACATTCCTGGATCTGGGTGCCAAGCTCCCGCCAGCCCTCCAGTGCATGGATGCAAGAATGAAAGCTGCACTGACGCTGGAGAGGCAAGTGGCAATTGCATTCTGGAAGCTTGTAATGCTGAATTGCTGTTGGTCAGTAGGAAATCATTTTGGAGTTGGAAAAGCCACAGTAGGAACCATTGTTATGCAAGTGTGTAAGGCTGTGTGATGCTTCTCAGGGGTACCCAGAGTTGGGAGGCACCTCAATAATATCTACCCTTAGCATGAAGCAGTCTTGTCTGTAACTACTGTAGCTCAGCTCCCTGAAACCAGCAGCTTCTGGCCATGCACGAGCGCTGACTTCCAGGTCTTTTGCCCTTTCTGTGCAGGCTAGTGATAGAGACACCAACCCCGAGTCCTCCGAGCATTCTCTGTAGTATCCAGTCCTGTCACCAGACACTCACAGAAATCACCAGATGCAAACCAATGCAAAAATATGTCCATCGATGATCATTGAAATTCACAAGATAGGTAACGTAAGAAAATGCTGCTTGACACCGATTTAGAGTTTGCTTGAAAGGTATTTACTTTGACCTGGTTATAAAGCTTTAACTTTTGAATCTCAGCCTCTACAATAGAACCTCAGAGTTATGAACACCAGTTACAAGCTGACCAGTCAACCACACGCCTCATTTGGTACCGGAAGTCAGCAGCAGAGAGAAAGAGAAAAGCAAATACAGTACAGTACTGGGTTAAATGTAAACTACTAAAGAAATAAAGGGAAAGCAGCTTTTTTCTTCTGCTTAGTAAAGTTTCAAAGCTGTATTAAGTCAATGTTGAGTTGTAAACTTTTGAAAGAACAACCCTAACGTTTTGTTCAGTTATGAACATTTCAGAGTTACGAGCAACCTCCATTCCCAAAGTGTTCATAAGGCTGAGGTTCTACTCTACTGTCATTAAATAATTTCTTATCTCCCCCCTCCCAAAATTTTCCAAAACTGTGGAATTTAAATTGATAAAGGCTTAAAAATATTTATATCTATCAAAATTATTTTAAAAAATAAAAATCAAATTCTGCCAAGCCTACCTGTTGCCCAATGGTGATACTTCAGTGTCAGCATAAGCCCTGGGGGGTTATTAAGTTAATAAGTTATTGGGGAGGTATGAATTGGGAGCTGCTTCTGGGAGGGAAATGCTGAGGGAAGAACAGAGGAGACACCGCCACAGAAAAGGTGAAGAAGGAGAAACAAAGGGCAGGGATAGCAGGGCTCCTGGAGGGGAAAAGTTTCTCTCACTGAGTGCAGCAGAATACAACCATAAGGTATTAAATGAACAATACCTGAAAGTTGAGTTACTTCATAAAGACCAGAGTCTCCCCTGGATCCCTCTGCTAACCTCCCAGTGATGTTCATGAGAGATGGCTGGGGATTAGGAGAGTATAGAGTCCTAAATGTATACCCTGGACAATGAACCATAATTAAGCATAGAACTCAGACCTCTGGACTAAATCAGTTGTAGTCCCCTGCACAAAGCAATGCTGCCTCCAGATGGATGAGGCTTATTTATTTTAGCCTTAGAGTTACTTTGGGTTTTGTCTTTGACTACTTAAGACTCATTTTCCCGTTTCACTCGTTTCTTCCCCTAAACAAAGACACACGTCTTATAAGCCTTAAAATAAAACAAACAGTAGGGTGGGAAGGACTAATGGGCAACTTTCGAGAACTTAGGCTGCCCCGTGTCATTTCGGTTTGGTTTTGTAATCGCTGCTTTTACTATAGAACCTCTTGTAGTTGTATATGTATTTTTATCAGCATCAGCCTCTTGTCCTGGTGCTAAGAAAATGAAGCAGACTATGCTTATCATTTGATCTGCAGCTATTCACTGTAGTAGGGTCTCTAGCAATGTAGGAAGTGCCATATGGAGTAGCCGATCTATTGCAGTGCAGTGTCTAGTCTCGAGCAGAGACTGATGCCAGTTGCTCAAATGAAGGAGAAAATTCTCCATAATGATGAGAACCATTTCCTTGACCCCCAGCTGCTTGATCACTTTATGCCCTGAAGCATGAGAATTGATAGCCTATGTCATTTTTATCCTTGCCACTGCATTTTCCTCCACCCCACCTATCCCCTTTATTTGATTTAATTACTCTGAGTCCAGCTCTGTGGCATCTGGGCAGAAACCTACTTTAAAAGCAAGCAACTCATTAAATGGAACTGCTCATAATGGTCAGCACAGATACGCCAAGCTTCTGAACCAAACCAGCCCTTTCCTGTTATTTATATCAATTTGGAATCACTCATGGGCTACCAAGATCGTATGACTAACCTCTAGCTTGTCCTGTGCAAATGTGTTAGTGGCGGAACTGGTCTCTCTTGTGGAAAATAATTGTGGGGAGGGAAGTGAAAAGTTCATATTTTATTCAAAATATTTGGGGGGGGATTTATTTGCAAAAATAATTGCAATGAAATTTTTCATTTTGTTTATTTTGGTGGGGGAAATCCCACATTTTAAATGTCTGTCTCTTTCTTCTAATTGAGAAAGTGGGGACAAAATGTCATGGAAAGAAAGAGAGAGAGTTAAAATGAGAGCAAGTGTTGGGGCTTTCAAAAGTGAAAGTGTTACTTTGATGGTAGCATTTTTTACTGTAACTTCAACTTTCCTAGCTTCCAAGGCCAGAAGGGACTATTTTGATCCTTTAGTCTGACTTCCTGGATAACATAGACCATAAAACTTCCCCAAAATAATTCCTAGAGTGGATTTTTCCCCCCTAAAAGATCTGATCATCATTTTAAAATAGTCAGTGATGGTGAATCCACCCTGACCCTTTGTAAATTCCAATGGTTAACTACTCCCACCATTAAAAATTTATGCCTTATTTCCAGTCCACATTTGTCTAGCTTCAGCTTCCAGCCATTGGCTTGCATTATACCTTTCTCTGCTAGATTGAAGAGCCTATTATCAAATATTTGTTTCCCATGTAGGTACAGATAGACTGTGCTCAAGTCCATCCTTAACCTTCTCTTTGTTAAGCAAAATAGTTAAACACAAGGAGCTCAATCGCTATAAGGCATGTTTTCCACCAGTACCAAATACAGGGTAAAAAAAACTCTCTACTCTGACTCAAGATTCCCCTGTTTATGCATCTCAGGATTGTATTAGCTCTTTTGACTCACAGCATCACAGTAGGAGTTTGTGGTCAGCTGATTATCCACCATGATCCGCAAATCTTTTATCAGACTCACTGCTTCCCAAGGTAGTCCCCTGTTCTGAAAGCATGTCCTATGTTCTTTGTTCCTGGATGCATACATTTATACTTAGCCATATTAAAACACATGTTGTTTGCTCGTGCCCAGTTTACCAAGCGATCCAGATCACTTTGTATCCGTGACCTGTCCTTTTTATTATTTAACATTCCCCCCAATTTTTGTGTCGGCTGCAAATTTGATCAGTGATGATTTTGTTTTCTTCCAGGTCATTTAATAAAAATGTTAAATAGCTTAAATCCAAGAACCAAGCCATGCAGGATCACTGAAAACATACCCACTCAATGACAATTTCTCATTTACATTTACATTTTGAGACCAATCAGTTAGCCAATTTCTAATCCATTTAATTTGTGCCATGTAAATTTGACATCGTTCTAGTGTTTTTATCACAATGTTGTGCTATACAAAGTCAAACACCTAACAGAAGTCTAAGTATATTATGTCAATGCTATTCAGAGTAGAGAGGTTATTTTACCTCTGTATTTGGCACCGGTGTGACCATTCCTAGAATACTCTCTCAATCAAACTTTTATTCTCATATAAAAAAACCAAGTTTGATAGGATCTATTTTGCATAAAACCCTGTTGATTTGCATTATTTACATTACCTTCCTTTAATTCTTTATTAATCTAATCCCGTATCATTTGCGCCATTATCTTGCTGGAGATTGATGTCAGGCCTATAGTTACCCAGGTCATCCCCTTTATTTAAAAAAAAAAAAAACTGGCAAAATATTCACTTTCTTCCAGTGTTTGGGAACTTCCCCAGTGCTCCAAGACATAGCAAAAATCAACATTACTGGTTCAACAACTCCTCGGCCAACTGTTTTAAAACTCTTGGATAATTGTCCTTTTTATATGTATTGATATACCGTCTAGGAGCCCCAGTCATGGACCAGGATCCCACTGTGCTAGGTGCTGTACAAACACGGAGCAAAAACATGGTGCTTCCCTCAAGGGATTATGTTCTACTGGCATGTCTATGCAGAGAGCTAGTGCACAGAAAGCTGGGGTGTAATTCTATAGGCCTCTAGCAGGCTGTGCTCTAAAGGCTCCGTAGTGTGTTTTGAACTATTGCTGACTACCACTTTGAGCCTTCTGCCCACTCTTTCCACCAGTGAGTCAAAAAGCCATTTTTTTGTGTGTCAGAGATTTACTGAAAACATTCAGCCCAGTCCTACTTCTGCGCCTTAATTCCTGTTTGTAAAGCATCCTGCGCTCCTCAGATGAAAGGTTCTATAGCCATCGAAAATATTGTTTAATCAGCCTATCTCCTGGTTTGCCTCACTCTCATACTGGAGATGGGTTTTTCAGGAGAGGTGGCAATGGGTTCCTATGTGTGTATCAGCTTAGACTTGACGACACTCTGCTTAAGCTCACCAAGCTGTGCACTGAATATTTCTTATCTAGTCAACTGGGCTGTCAGCTCCTTCGGCGCTCTCTACAAAGCAGAAGCACAGCAGTGGAAGTGAGGAAGGTTTGGTGGGCTGCATCTTGTGACAGCTGCCTCCAGCTCTAGGGAGATTAAATGGCCTCAAAGAGAATAAGCAATGTGCAGGGTCCCCCTCTGAAGGCAGCAAAAGTTCAAGCTCAGTCCAATACCTCCCACTGATGGATACAAACCACTTGATACAGAAATTTGAAATCTTGGCAACCTGCAGAGGGGGAAGAAAAATCTTTAAGGAGCCTTAAAACTGCCCTTGGGCAATTTCTTTTTTCATGATCATAATAATAATTAATGAAAATTCCATGGTTTTCAGAAAAAAGACCCAGCTTTTAATAAACGATACCCACGTCCAGACAATTCTATTTATAAATTGTCACATCCAGTAACATCACCCAGGCTACTGCGGTGATCCTGGCAATTACAGGCCTGTAATCCTACTTCAGTACCAGGGTAAGCCAGTGGATACAGTGTACTTGGACTTTCAGAAAGTTTTGACAAGGTCCCCCACCAAAGATTATTAATGAAAAAGTTGTAGGATAAGAGGAAAGGTCTTCTCATGGATCAGTACTGGTTAAAAGACAGGTTTCAGAGTAGCAGCTGTGTTAGTCTGTATCCGCAAAAAGAAAAGGAGAACTAGTGGCATCTAGATAGGAAACAAAGCATAGGAATAAGTGGTCAGTTTTCCGAATGGAGAGAGGTAAATAATGTGGTCCCCCAGAGATCTGTACTGGGACCAGTGCTGTTAAACACAGTCATATATGATCTGGGGAAAAGTGTTGAACAGTGAATTGGCGAAGTTTGCAGACAATAGACAATTACTCAAGATAATTAAGTCCAAAGCAGGCTGCAAAGAGTTACAAAAGGATCTGATAAAACTAGGTGACTGGGCAACAAAATGGCAGATGAAACTCTGTGTGGATAAATGCAAAGTAATGCACACTGGAAAACATAATCCCAACTATATATGCAAAATGATGGGGTCTAAATTAGCTATTACCACTCAAGAAAGAGATCTTGATGTCACTGTGGATAGTTCTCTGAAGATATTCACTCAATGAGCAGCAGCAGTCAAAAAACGTAACAGCATTATAGGAACCAGTAGGAAAGGGATAGGTAATAGGACAGAAAAATATCGTAATACCACTATAGAAATCTATGATACACCCACACCTTGAATACTGAATACACTTCTGGTTGCCCCATCTCAAAAATATATATTCTAGATGTGGAAAATGTAGAGAAGATCAACAAAATGATTGGGGTATGGAACTGCTCCCATAGGAGGAGAGATTACAAAACTGAGATGTCAAGAATCAGATGTCAAGAATTATAACATTCATAAACCAGTCGGAGAACACTTCAATCTCTCTGGTCACGCAATCAAAGACATGAAGGTCGCTATCTTACAACAAAAAAACTTCAAATCCAGACTCCAGCGAGAAACTGCTGAATTGGAATTCATTTGCAAATTGGATACTATTAATTTAGGCTTAAATAGAGACTGGGAGTGGCTAAGTCATTATGCAAGGTAGCTTATTTCCCCTTGTTTTTTCCTACCCCCACCCCCCAGACGTTCTGGTTAAACTTGGATTTATGCTGGAAATGGCCCACCTTGATTGTCATGCACATTGTGGGGAGAGTGGTCAGTTTGGATGAGCTATTGCCAGCAGGAGAGTGAGTTTGTGTGTGTGTTGGGGGGTGGGGGGGTGAGAAAACCTGGATTTGTGCTGGAAATGGCCCACCTTGATTATCATGCACATTGTAGGGAGAGTGGTCACTTTGGATAAGCTATTACCAGCAGGAGAGTGAGTTTGTGTGTGTGTGTTTTTTTGGGGAAAAAAAAAGGGGGGGGGTGAGAAAACCTGTATTTGTGCTGGAAATGGCCCACCTTGATTTTCATGCACGTTGTAAGGAGAGTGGTCACTTTGGATAGGCTATTACCAGCAGGAGAGCGAGTTTGTGTGTGTGTGGTTTTTGGAGGGGCGTGAGGGGGTGAGAGAACCTGGATTTGTGCAGGAAATGGCCCACCTTGATTATCATACACATTGTGAAGAGAGTGGTCACTTTGGATGGGCTATTACCAGCAGGAGAGTGAGTTTGTGGGGGGAGGAGGGGGCGGAGGGTGAGAAAATCTGGATTTGTGCTGGAAATGGCCCAACTTGATGATCACTTTAGATAAGCTATTACCAGCAGGAGAGTGGGGTGGGAGGAGGTATTGTTTAATGGTCTCTGTGTATATAATGTCTTCTGCAGTTTCCACAGTATGCATCCGATGAAGTGAGCTGTAGCTCACGAAAGCTCATGCTCAAATAAATTGGTTAGTCTCTAAGGTGCCACAAGTACTCCTTTTCTTTTTGCGAATACAGACTAACACGGCTGTTACTCTGAAAACTGAGAATGTTCATCTTGGAAAAGAGATGACTGAGGGGTGGGAGATAAGATAGAGGTCTATAAAATCATGAATGGTGTGGAGAAAGTGAATAAGGAAGTGTTAATTACCTCTTCACAAGAAGTGGGATGTCACCCAGTGAAATTAATAGGCAGCAGGTTGGAACAAACATAAGGACGTACTTCTTCACACAATGCACTTAACCTGTGGGACTTGTTGCTAGGGAATGTTGTGAAGGCCAAAATATCATTGGGTTCAAAAAAGAACTAGATAAGTTCATGGAGGATAGGTCCATCATTGACTATTAGCCAAGATGGTCAGGGATGCAACTCCATGCCCTGGGTGTCCCTAAACCTCCAACTGCCCCGAGCTGGAACTGAACAACGGGATGGATCACGTAATAAAGTCCCTGTTCTGCTCATTCCCTCTGATGTATTTGGCACTGGCTGCTGTCCAAAGACAAGATACTGAGCTAGGTGGACCATTAGTGTGTGTGTATGGGAGGGGGGGTCTTATGTCTGCATTATTGAACCATATAAGATTTTTAGACAATTTCCTAAGAGGTCTCCACATGACCATACACCTCTATAGGAGGTGTTTATACCTGTGAATCAACACTTTACCATTTAGAAAGCCTCTTTCTAGAAATAAAAATGAGAGATAAGGACTGATTAAAAGGATGTTACAAGGAGGAGGGAGAAAAATTGTTGTCCTATCTTCAGAGGTTAAGGAGAAGAAGCAATGGGCTTAAATTGCAGCAAGGGCAGTTTAGGTTGGACATTAGGAAAAACTTTCTAACTGTCAGGGTGTTTAAGCATGGGAATAAATTGCCTAGGGAGTTTGTGGAGTCTCCATCATTGGAGATTTTTAAGAGCAGGTTAGACAAACACCTGCCAGGGATGGTCTAGATAAGACTTAATCCTGCTATGAGTGCATGGGACTGGACTATATGACTTCTCAAGGTCCCTTCCAGTCCTATGATTCTCTGATTAAAACTCCTTTTTCATGATTTTTCAGTGATAGTCACTCCAAAGGGATCAGTTAGCCAGCAATGAAAACTTACTACACTTATGATTTAATATAGCAATATGTACTTTCCGCTTACTGTGCTGATCTTCCTAAATTGAGTTGTTAATTTCACTGGAAACAGCCTTCCTTGTAAAGGTAACTTTTTTTTTTTTTGTAAAGCAAAGAGAGCTGGGGAAATAGTGGAGAAAACTATTTAATGGACACTTTGGTGAACTGGTAAAACTAGACTCTGATTTGCCACACTTGAATTCTCTGTTGGCAGCACTTTGTTCAGACCAGCCTTTATGGAACTTCTGTGCCTGCAGCCACAATTTGTTGCATGTCTGGGGCAGGCTGCCATTCTCAAAAGGCCATGTCCACTGAGTTCTTCTAAAATAAAAATTACAGCTCACCTCCCAAGCATTCCTCCAGAGAACCCAGAGAATCCACAACAAATAGGCAGAGTTCTCCCGAGCTATTGGGAGTGACTACCAGCACCTTCCTCCATGGTCTTTCCTTCTTAAGAGGAGAGATGCTGTTTATATCCTGCCCAGGCTTTCCAGTATGCCCTGCTGTGGACGTTTCCAAATGCCAGAGGCCCTGGGACTACATTTCCCAGAATTTCTCCTGGTTGAGAGAAGAGCTCAATCTTGACCTGCTTCAGGGCTCCAGTTTTGAGCCCCAGAGAGCGCTGACAGTTTGGGTTTAGTTCCAAACTGCCAACCTGGGACCACTCCCTGTCTCTCAGAGGTTGTTTCCTTTGTCTCTTGGGATTTGTCTTTGCAGCTTAACACCTGGCACAAGGTAGAATGTCCCTGAGTCTTCCAAACTGAGTCTTAACAGGCCAATTTATACCCCATTACAAATCCTAATTTCTTTCAGGTACAAGCAGCAGTAGTTGACTTCCTACTTTTCCTAAACAAATTGTGCCCATAAGTATGCTGGGTTTTTTTGTTGTTGTTTTTTGTGGGGTTTTTTTCCACAGCAGAGCACTATGGCTTGCCAATAGCAGCAGAATCAGGTTGCAGTACAGTGATGGCCAGCTTGGGACTATCCTCTGTCTCTGTACTGACATCCAGTCCTGGCACAGGGCTCTTTTGTCTCTTTTTGGCAAACCTTGCTGACAGGCAGACTAATGCAAGGATCCAATCACATCCATCTTCACTGAGACTGTCCACTTACACCCACGCTGTCATTACTAATTTGCTTGTGACAAAGATTGTGGTGTAGGAGAGAGAAATTTAGAAGCTAGTAAATTCCATAAGTGCACTTGGAAGATATTTAACATTTTGCTATACAATGCTCAGGAACACCACTTCCGTCACCCTCAGGAGGGACTTTTTCCCCAAATACCATGCCACAGCTCTAGCGGTGTTACAGTTAAACAAGAAGGACAAGTGTTTGACTGCATCCTTATGAGCTAAGGAAGTTGATCACAGCACCTGGTCTCTCTTCCATTAAAGATACACTCATTTAATCAGGGAAGGGAAACAATACCATGCAACTATCTTGATCCATCACAGAATGGTAACTAATTCCTAGCTCTGATCATCAGGCTCAAAGGAGGTCAGTATCATGAGCTTTGAGGCACAGAACAGGAAGGTGATTCAGGGCAGGAACAGAGCTAGGACTAGAATCCAGGTCTCCTGACTCCCAGCCCACTGCTCTATCCACTAGGCCCCACAACCTTGGCAAATACAGTTCAGACTGAAACTTGTTGACACACAATCTTCAATAATGTACAATTTTGTAACAATCAAAACTGTCTCTGAACAATTTTCAAAGAGTTACAGTGGAGGTTTTTTCATAAGTGAGGTGAATTTGATTTAAATACAGCCCCAAAAAGGGGATGAAATTAATTATTTGTTACAAATGATTTGCTCAGATCTTCTTTTTACTTACTGGAAAACTTAAGCAGTAAAACTTTATCCTGTCCAGGTATTGTTTTTGTCCTATTAACGGGGGAAAATGTCTGCAAACACTTTTTCCCCCCTAAACCAGAGACACCTCTGTTTTTAAGCCTAGTTTTACAAACAATGGTGGGTCTCCATTAATTGTAACACTGAAGATAAACATGTCCTTGTGTCCTGAGGTTAAAATATCATCCTCGATCTTGTAGAAATTTGCCTGCTGAGGGATGATTTATAAATCATTCAGTAACAGATGATGTTATAACTAAAGCAGTGGGAGTTTTGAAATACCTACATCACATTAGGCTTGTGTTTATTTCAAAAAAAGCTCTGATCTAGCTTGGATTTTTGGCAGACTCAACATGAGCCCAACATGAACTACTGTAAATCAAAGCTTTTTTTGAAAGTCAAACTTGGAATGCTTCCAATTCCAATTAAAACAAAACCAAAACCAAAAAACAAACAAACAAACGAAAATAAAACAAAAAACCCCCCTACACACACCTTTGATGTCTTTTGGACTTCTTTTGTTTAAAATCTTTTCTTTCTCACTAATCCTGCTCGGACCTGTTCATGACAAATCAGTGCCGTGAAGAACTCATGAAATTGCAAATACTTTTATGGCTTTTTGGGGTTTTTTTGTTTTGTTTTGTTTTTTAAAGGCATTTTTCTCCTTAAAATATTTTTTAAAGAAACAAATCAGAAAAAGGAAAGGAAAAGAAAAAAAAAAGCATCCATGCTCTTCCAGTCTAGATTAAGTAGGATTAATACTATAAATGCAATAAATAGCTAATCCCAGACAAAAATGATGGCAGAAAGGAGAGCGATCAGTCAGCAATAAAAGTGAAGGAAGTTACTCAAGGGGAGGTTTCATGCTTTTCCCTCTCTCCCGACCCCCAGAGATTTTGTTAGCAAATTTATTTATGATTAACACCTACTCTGCATGAATAAGCCTCATAAATACGGCCCAGTAAAAACCCATTAAATACGCAGCCTACGTGGTTTAGTAATTTGAGGTTAAATAATTCTGTTCATTTGGCGATGTATTTATTTTTTTAAATGGATGTCAGTTCTAGTAAGGGATATATATATAAATGCAACTGTTTGTTTTTACAAACAAGTCAATTTAATTCAGCCTGAATCTACTACCACAGTAAGTCAGCTTTGCCATGTGCTCAACATTCTTGTGCCTTTTGGGGCAGATCCTCCGCTATTGTAAACTGTTAGTGGGCCTATGATCACTTACACCAACTGTGGATCAGCTCCATTACAGTGACAACCTCATCAAAATGTTCCTGTCCCATCAAAAACCCTACCTCTCAGCCTGCCAAGACCCAAATGTAGGGTGTGGTGTTTGGGAAAGACCCCACACTGAGAGACCCGAAGGAAACTTAAAATGCCATGGGATTCATCCCCTTAGTGTCAGTAACTCTAGTTTCATGAGTCTTTATTTCTGGTGTAAATAATTTTGTATGTAAACTATGGGCTTGATGTACAAATTACTGGGAGTGGGACTCTGTCTTGTGTTTGCAGATCAGACGAGATGATCACAGCTGTCTCTCCTAGCCTTAGTATCTAGGCATTTTCAACAATCAAATTGAATTAACAAGTCTCGTTTTAGTACCTGTGAGGGGGAACAATAACTCCCACAATGCATCTCGCTTCACCAAATAGTTGAAGCTGAACTTGACTCTTAAATTTCTAATTTTTTATTGAGTTCCTTTATATATTATATTATTTATTTAGATGATGACATAGAAAGTACACTTAGTTTGTGGATGATAACAAGCTGGGAGTGGTTGTGTCATAAATATAAAGGGAGGGGTAACAACCTTTATGTATGCATTAATATAAAATCCCTCTTGACCAGAGGTACAGAATTCTCTTACCTGTAAGGGGTTAATCAGTTCAATTAACCTAGTTGGCACCTGACCAGAAGGACCAATGGGGAAAGAAGATACTTTTAAATCTGGGGCGGGGGGGGAAGGCTTTGTTTTTGTGCTCTGTGTGTGTTCTCTCGGGAGACAAAGAGAGAGACCAAGCAAGTAATCCAGCTCCTACTGAATGATACATCTAAATTACAGGAGTAGTAAGTAATAGCAAGGAAATGCATTAGAGTATCTTTTGGTTTAGCTTGTGAATTTTCCCTATGCTTAGAGGAAGGTTTATCCCTTTTTTCTGTAACTTTAAATTTTGCCTAGAAGGGAATCCTCTGTGTTTTGAATCTGATTACCCTGTAAAATTACCTTCCATTCTGATTTTACAGAGGTGCTTCTTTTACTTTTTTTCTTTATTATAAAGTTCTGGTTTTTTTAAGAATCTGATTGGGTTTAGTGTCCTAAAAACCCAGGGATTTGGTCTGTGCGCACCTGTACCAATTGGTGAGGATATTATTCTCAAACCTCCCCAGGAAAAGAGGTGAAGGGGCTTGGGAGAAATATTTTGGGGAACAGGAACTCCAAGTGGTTCTTTTCCTTGAATCTTTGTCTAACTCACTTGGTGGTGGCAGTGAATTCCGTCCAAAGACAAGAAGGGATTTGTGCCTTGGGGAAGTTTTTAACCTAAGCTGGTAGAAATAAGCTTAGGTGGTCTTTGAATTCATATGAATTCACCCCTGGACACAGGTGGAAACAGCTTTGTGTCCCTGCTGGATGATCTCCTTCTGTCAGTGGATGGGGGGTACACATCCATTCTCAACCTTCTGGACCTCTCTGCATCTTTCATTACTGTTATCCATGAGATACTGCCCTAATGGAAAAAGGTGGCAGCGATCCAGGGGAATGTGCTAAAATGGTTTGAATCCTTGCTGGAGGGATATACACAAACGGTAGAGATGGAAAACTGTACCTACACCACTCGACCCCCTCCCTTGTGGGGGTCCACAAAACAGTTCTCTTGTCAATCCTACTCAATAACATCTGCATGCAGCCGTTAGGTGAACTGGTCAGACAACATGCACTCTCGTGCCAACAATAGGCACTAGATGGTGGGTCTTGCCCTCATGCTCAGGGTTTAACTAGCTGCCATAGATGGAGTCAAGAAGGGAATATTCCCCCAGGTAAGATTGGCAGATACCCTGCGGGGGTGGGGGGGGTTGCCTTCATCTGTAGCATGGGGCCTGGGTCACTTGCGCGTTTAAACTAGTGTAAATGGTGAATTTTCTGTAACGTGAAGTCTTTAATCCCTGATTTGAGGACTTCAGTAACTCAGCCAGAGGTATGGGGTCTATTACAGAGTGGGTGGGTGAGGTTCTGTGGTCTACAACGTGTTGGAGGTCAGACTTGAAGATCACGATGGTTCCTTGTGACCTTAAAGCAGAGGTGGGCAAACTACAGCCCGTGGGCCACATCCGGCCCGCGGGGCCATCCTGCCTGGCCCCTGAGCTGCCCGCCGGGGAAGCTAGCCCCCGGCCCCTACCCGCAGTCACGCCGCCGCAGCGGCAGTGCTCTGGCCCACCGCTCCTGTTGGGCATTGCGGCAGCGTGGCTGGCTCCGGCATGGTAAGGGGATGGGGAGCAGGGAGTTGGATAAGAGGCAGGGGATCCTGAGGGGCAGTCAGGGGACAGGGAGTGGTTGGACGGGGTGGAGGTTCTGGGGTGGGGGCAGTCAGGGAACAGGGAGCAGGGGGAGTTGGATAGGGGTGGGGTCCTGGGGGGCAGTTAGGGGTGGGGATGTGGATAGGGGTTGTGGCAGTCAGGAGACAGGGAGCGGAGGGGGGGGGGTTGGATGGGAGGAGTCCGGGGGGGGTGGTTAGGGGCCAGGGTCCCAGGAGGGGGTGGTCAGGGGCCAAGGAGCATTGGATGGGTCAGGGGTTCTGAGGGGAGCAGTCAGGGGGGAACAAGTGGGAGGGGTCAGATAGGGGGCAGGGGCCAGGCTGTTTGGGGAGGCACAGCCTTCCCTACCAGGACCTCCATACAGTTGTGCAACCCTGCTGTGGCCCTTGGGCCAAAAAGTTGGCCCACCCCGCCGTAAAGTCTGAGTCTATAATACACAGCTCTACCACACCACTACCACCACGATGGCCCTGTGCTTGCACGAGATCAGGTGCGTGGATGAAGAGCGGCTGGTTGAAGCTGAACCCAAACAGGACCGAGATGATTCTTCTGGGCTAAGGAGAGCACTTGGAAATGTTTGCAGCCCCACCCACAACTTTCCGATTTAATCCACAGCTTAGGGGTGCTCCTAGATTCCGCACCGGTGCTAAACTCTCACGTAGGAGCAACCACGAGTAACACTTTCCACCATCTCAGTTGGCTTTCTAAACCCATTGCACCCTGGAGGACGACGATATGGCCTTGACTAGACAAAGCTTTGTCATTTCCCTTGTGGGCTACAATAATGTAATGGACTTGAGCACGAAACCATCAGCCCCTAAGAAACTCCAGCTAGTCCTGAACACTGCAGCACATCTCCCCAGCAATGCAGGCTACCACAAGCACATCAGACCTGTCCTGTGCTCTCTATGTTGGCTTTCCATAGACTATTGAGTCAAGGTATAGGGTTTGGTGCTTACCTTTAAGGCATTCAGTGGCCTGGACCCAGGTACCTAAAAGATTCCCTAAAGCTCCGGGATGAAGACCCCGTGTTCCACACCACTTTTCTGGCACAGTGGAACTTTTTACAAGAAGGGTGAAGCTAGTCTGTGGAATGAACTCCCCCATGACCATCACAAACTTCACCACCTTTTGCTGTCAGAGCAAGGCACAGTTCTTTGACTTTGCTCTGTGTTTATGTTAAGGAAGGAAATGTGTACATTTAGAAACAGCCACACAAACAAAACACTCTACTGCACCCACAATTCTCCCATGGGGAGAGAAGTAAGAGAAAATGAAGAACACCTCCCCGTTGTTAGTCTCGTTGCTTACTCCGTTACTGGAAGGCACTCGGATGCCACAGTCATGAGTGCAGTACAAGAAGCTATATAGCACAGAATCAATTTAAATCTGTGTTTTTGTATAGAATTTCACAGAGGAAGCTGGAACAGGCAGGGGGGCATGGCCAGTCTGGCCACCAAATGCACTGAGTCTGCATTTCTAATGAGCACACTCCACTTACCAGAATTCCTCTAAAACCCTGTGGCAAGTTGCCATCCCAATGCACCCCTTGTGGCCAGACGTGGCATTGCAACAACTGTGCCTCTGTTTCCTCCTCACTGTTCTTTGGCCTACTCCAGCCATAGGAGTGTCCTGGGCCACAAGCCAGACTACTTTACAGCCTTCCGGGGCCGTAAGTCCTTTACCAAAGTCCTGAAGTAATGCATACAAAAACCAAACCTCTCACAGAGAGGGAACTCCCCACTTCCTCTCCTCTGGGTTTCCTCTCCCCAGTTGGGCTCTCCCAGTTTTTTATGGAAATAAGCCCTGTTGTCCCCTGCTGGGCTTTATTTCTTATTAGTCCTGATCCACCCTCCAGGTGCAAGCAGGCAAGTTAATGGCCCTCTCAGGCCCATATTAACCCTTTCTCAGCATGTGGGGGGACAAACACCCCAGCAGGATTTTATAGCTGCATTATCTGGTGGAACTCCAGAGGGAGATTGGTGGTTATACCTGGGTGAATATTTTTCTGAGAGTTCTAACCCCAGGGAAACAAAAGTGTAAATCAAACCTCTTTGTGCAGACAGGAGTGAATCTGGCTCTTCCTTTGAAATGTCTGTGAATCAGTGGAAGCCCTGGACAATGCAGCTCCTTCTAGCAATCCTTCCAACTCCCTCTTTTATTTTCTTTCATAACGAGGAAATGCCATCTGAAAAAAAGATGTCAGTGGCTCATTAAAGTATGGCTCCGAAGCTCTGGTGTACATGCTAATGATAGATCAACTTACCGCGTGTAGGCAGCATGGAAGAGATGAGTGACAGTAATCATGGACCCCTCTCTGCTCCCCCATGTCTACTACATAGTGGTTCTACACTGAAAGATCATACTTCAACGTTGTACAGTTGAGCATGCTGGCTTGGATTTTGGAAGCAGTCTATTAACTAACTTTAATGGGAACTGGCATCTAAATGCTTCAGACATCATTGAAAAATGTCTGCCTCCAAAGCTAGGAAATGCC
Organism: Chelonia mydas; assembly: GCF_015237465.2. NCBI lineage: Eukaryota > Metazoa > Chordata > Testudines > Cheloniidae > Chelonia > Chelonia mydas. Next base: position 12,308,732 of record NC_057851.1, read on the forward strand.
AGCATTAATGTAAAAAGAAAAGGAGGACTTGTGGCACCTTAGAGACTAACCAATTTATTTGAGCATAAGCTTTCGTGAGCTACAGCGCACTTCATCGGATGCATACTGTGGAAACTGCAGAAGACATTATATACACACAGACCATGAAACAATACCTCCTCCCACCCCACTCTCCTGCTGGTAATAGCTTATCTAAAGTGATCACTCTCCTTACAATGTGTATGATAATCAAGGTGGGCCATTTCCAGCACAAATCCAGGTTTTCTCACCCCCCCCCACTTTTTTCAAAAACCACACACACAAACTCACTCTCCTGCTGGTAATAGCTTATCCAAAGTGACCACTCTCCTTACAATGTGCATGATAATCAAGGTGGGCCATTTCCAGCACAAATCCAGGTTTTCTCAAACCCGCCCCCCCCCCCCCCCCACACACACACACAAACTCACTCTCCTGCTGGTAATAGCTCATCCAAACTGACCACGCTCCTTACAATGTGTATGATGATCAAGGTGGGCCATTTCCAGCATAAATCCAAGTTTAACCAGAACGTCTGGGCGGGGGGGGGGGCGGGGTTAGGAAAAAACAAGGGGGAATAGGCTACCTTGCATAATGACTTAGCCACTCCCAGTCTCTATTTAAGCCTAAATTAATAGTATCCAATTTGCAAATGAATTCCAATTCAGCAGTTTCTCGCTGGAGTCTGGATTTGAAGTTTTTTTGTTGTAAGATAGCGACCTTCATGTCTGTAATTGCGTGACCAGAGAGATTGAAGTGTTCTCCGACTGGTTTATGAATGTTATAATTCTTGACATCTGATTTGTGTCCATTTATTCTTTTACGTAGAGACTGTCCAGTTTGACCAATGTACATGGCAGAGGGGCATTGCTGGCACATGATGGCATATATCACATTGGTGGACAGTTTGGATGAGCTATTACCAGCAGAAGAGTGAGTTTGTGTGTGTATGGGGGTGGGGGGGTGAGAAAACCTGGATTTGTGCTGGAAATGGCCCACCTTGATTATCATGCACGTTGTAAGGAGAGTGGTCACTTTGGATAGGCTATTACCAGCAGGAGAGTGAGTTTGTGTGTGTGGTTTTTGGAGGGAGGGGGGGTGAGAAAACCTGGATTTGTGCTGGAAATGGCCCACTTTGATTATCATACACATTGTAAAGAGAGTGGTTACTTTGGATGGGCTATTACCGGCAGGAGAGTGAGTTTGTGTGGGGGGGGCGGAGGGTGAGAAAACTTGGATTTGTGCTGGAAATGGCCCAACTTGTAGTCTCTAAGGTGCCACAAGTACTCCTTTTCTTTTTGCGAATACAGACTAACACGGCTGTTACTCTGAAACCTAGCATTAAGGTAGTGCATGTCTTCTACCCTCCACTTCTGATCATGGACTTCAGGAAAGCAGACTTCGACTCCCTCAGGGAACAGATGGCCAGGATCCCCTGGGGGACTAACATGAAGGGGAAGGGAGTCCAGGAGAGCTGGCTGTATTTCAAGGAATCCCTGTTGAGGTTACAGGGACAAACCATCCCGATGAGTCGAAAGAATAGTAAATATGGCAGGCGACCAGCTTGGCTTAATGGTGAAATCCTAGCGGATCTTAAACATAAAAAAGAAGCTTACAAGAAGTGGAAGGTTGGATATATGACCAGGGAAGAGTATAAAAATATTGCTCGGGCATGTAGGAAAGATATCAGGAGGGCCAAATCGCACCTGGAGCTGCAGCTAGCAAGAGATGTCGAGAGTAACAAGAAGGGTTTCTTCAGGCATGTTGGCAACAAGAAGAAATCCAAGGAAAGTGTGGGTCCCTTACTGAATGAGGGAGGCAACCTAGTGACAGAGGATGTGGAAAAAGCTAATGTACTCAATGCTTTTTTTGCCTCTGTTTTCACTAACAAGGTCAGCTCCCAGACTGCTGCGCTGGGCATCACAAAATGGGGAAGAGATGGCCAGCCCTCTGTGGAGATAGAGGTGGTTAGGGACTATTTAGAAAAGCTGGACGTGCACAAGTCCATGGGGCCGGACGAGTTGCATCCGAGAGTGCTGAAGGAATTGGCGGCTGTGATTGCAGAGCCCTTGGCCATTATCTTTGAAAGCTCGTGGCGAACGGGGGAAGTCCCGGATGACTGGAAAAAGGCTAATGTAGTGCCAATCTTTAAAAAAGGGAAGAAGGAGGATCCTGGGAACTACAGGCCGGTAAGCCTCACCTCAGTCCCTGGAAAAATCATGGAGCAGGTCCTCAAAGAATCAATCCTGAAGCACTTACATGAGAGGAAAGTGATCAGGAACAGTCAGCATGGATTCACCAAGGGAAGGTCATGCCTGACTAATCTAATCGCCTTTTATGATGAGATTACTGGTTCTGTGGATGAAGGGAAAGCAGTGGATGTATTGTTTCTTGACTTTAGCAAAGCTTTTGACACGGTCTCCCACAGTATTCTGGTCAGCAAGTTAAGGAAGTATGGGCTGGATGAATGCACTATAAGGTGGGTAGAAAGCTGGCTAGATTGTCGGGCTCAACAGGTAGTGATCAATGGCTCCATGTCTAGTTGGCAGCCGGTGTCAAGTGGAGTGCCACAGGGGTCGGTCCTGGGGCCGGTTTTGTTCAATATCTTCATAAATGATCTGGAGGATGGTGTGGATTGCACTCTCAGCAAATTTGCGGATGATACTAAACTGGGAGGAGTGGTAGATACGCTGGAGGGCAGGGATAGGATACAGAAGGACCTAGACAAATTGGAGGATTGGGCCAAAAGAAATCTGATGAGGTTCAATAAGGATAAGTGCAGGGTCCTGCACTTAGGATGGAAGAATCCAATGCACCGCTACAGACTAGGGACCGAATGGCTAGGCAGCAGTTCTGCGGAAAAGGACCTAGGGGTGACAGTGGACGAGAAGCTGGATATGAGTCAGCAGTGTGCCCTTGTTGCCAAGAAGGCCAATGGCATTTTGGGATGTATAAGTAGGGGCATAGCGAGCAGATCGAGGGACGTGATCGTTCCCCTCTATTCGACACTGGTGAGGCCTCATCTGGAGTACTGTGTCCAGTTTTGGGCCCCACACTACAAGAAGGATGTGGATAAATTGGAGAGAGTCCAGCGAAGGGCAACAAAAATGATTAGGGGTCTAGATCACATGACTTATGAGGAGAGGCTGAGGGAGCTGGGATTGTTTAGTGTGCAGAAGAGAAGAATGAGGGGGGATTTGATAGCTGCTTTCAACTACCTGAAAGGGGGTTCCAAAGAGGATGGCTCTAGACTGTTCTCAATGGTAGCAGATGACAGAACGAGGAGTAATGGTCTCAAGTTGCAATGGGGGAGGTTTAGATTGGATATTAGGAAAAACTTTTTCACTAAGAGGGTGGTGAAACACTGGAATGCGTTACCTAGGGAGGTGGTGGAATCTCCTTCCTTAGAGGTTTTTAAGGTCAGGCTTGACAAAGCCCTGGCTGGGATGATTCAACTGGGAATTGGTCCTGCTTCGAGCAGGGGGTTGGACTAGATGACCTTCTGGGGTCCCTTCCAACCCTGATATTCTATGATTCTATGTTTGTGAATGAAGAGACAAGGCAAAAGTGTTGCTCTATCGAAATCAATGCATTGACTTCAATGGAGCTAAGATTTGACCTGTATATTGGATGGGAGTATGCACACAAACATCTGACAGTATGTGACCCTTTGTTAGACACAGATCAGGCGTATTACACATACTATGATAGTCAGAAGTGCAGGGTTCTGTTTGTTTGTTTGTTTCTTTATTTCACTTAACTTGCTTTGCTTTTCTAAAGCACTTTTTTTTTTGTGCAGTGTGTATAAATTGAGAGAGTAAAATATTCCCCAGGCCTCAACAAAACAAGAGTATGTAGCCTTACGTATTTGATCAATGCGTCTCAGTGCTTTGCTACTAGAGTTACAGCATTTTGTGACATGCAGTACACCCTCTCAGTGAAGTGACTGTCGCTCAGTGAAGTGACTTTCACTACCTCTTCCTGTCTGGGCAAAGCCCATGCCACCTAGCGCGTCACCTGCCTCCATCAAACAACAAAATATGACTGTTTAGTTGATAGGTAACACAGTGTAGTATAAGAAACATTGTGTGTCCTCCTACATGATGTCCTTACATGGAAATATTAAGCCTGTGACTGTTGAGATTTCCAAAGTCTAGTAAGGAATTTAGATCCACAGCTGCCATCACTTTCAGTGGGGGCTGTGGCCAACACCCCTGGTGATTTGGAAAACAACCTGTCTGCATATTTGTTAGCTGTATAGATTCATTCATATGGGTATAGAATTCAACAGTACCCGAGTCTCAGTGCTTGAATTGTTATGCTACACATTATGGGATTGGAAGGATAGTCTAATGAATGGAGCTCAGGACTGGGAAGCCAGAAGCCTCAGTTCAATTTCTGGCCCAGATTTGTCCTTCCTGTTTTCTTTGTTGTGCCTCGTTTCCTCATCTGTAAGGTGGGGTAATGGCACTTCCCTACTTCACAGGGGTGATGTGAACTTTAAATGTGTTTAATGGTAATGAGCTGTTCAGATACTATGGTGATGAGGGCCATAGAAGTACCTAGAGAGTGACGATAACCTGGTGGATGCATCATATCGATGGGCTTTTATAAACCTCCGATTTTCTTGTTGACGGCCCCATAATGTTCCCAAGTGTTGGATTTGTCCCACACCTTAGATGAAAGGTACATCTAAACTGCACGCTCCGGGTGGCGGTGTATAGCGTACGTACACTACGCACCTTCCAGCACAGGTATAAATAGCAGCGTAGCCGGTGAGGCATAGCTTAGGTGAGTAAAATAAAGACACGCCTGAACCCTGTGGTATATACCCTACATGGCTCTCTACTTGTCCAAGAAGTGCCTCCCTTTCTATGCTGCCATTTTTAACTGCATTCCAGCTGCTGGAGTCTTTCCCCGTTGCCGCGTGTCAAAACCTTTCACTGACGCGTAGCTACACGCCGCAGCACGAATGTGTGCTTTTCACTGTGGTGTGTAGCTACACGTGCCCTACATGCCACTGCAAGTAGTGTGCAGTGTGGATATAGCTGAAATGTGTGAAAATGCTGACAGACAAATTGCTCCATTCAGATCAAATGTTTAAGGAAACGCATGCATGGTTTATTGTAGCGAATGTCTGGAATATATTGTTAGGAGCGCTGTGCATGACACTTCCCCCTCCCGCCCCCCCGACACAAAAGGAAATGAGATGACTCTGTGAGGTAGTCACTATTCTACCATCTAGAGCATATCAGAGCATACTCCTCTTGAGCTAGGCTTGGATGATTGGCTTTGGTGAGCACCTAAAATCTCTGAATGTTTATCTGTAAAATTATGCAGGAAATTTCATGAGAACAGGCTTTTTCAACAGACTACCAGGAGTTCTGCTTTTAGTCATGTCGTAAATATGTCAAGAATAGCATTTCCTGCAGTATTTTATTAATTCCTAGGCCAGTCTTGGGCAGACACAGGAATGAATGTGGGGGGCGGGGGGGAAGTTAACCAATATTTAGCTCCAGAAATCCTATCCAGGTTCAGTTTGTGATTTTACTGAAGGATCAGTTTTATCCCAATTCTCCTATGCCTAGGAAACACACTCTCCCTTTATCAAGTTAACATTGAATGCAGTGTTGTTGTAGCCAGATTGGTCCGAGGATATTAGAGAGACAAGATGGGTGAGGTACTATCTCTTTTTGGACCAACTTCTATTGGTGAGAGAGACAAGCTTTTGAACTACACAGAGCTAAAGGAGAGCTCTGTGTAGCTCAAAAGCCTTTCTCTTTCACCCACAGAAGTTGGTCCAATAGAAGATATTACCTCACCTGACTTTTCTACTTTATATTGAGGCATTTGACATTCATATTTGGCCTAATAAACTTTTAGGAAAACAAGAGTGTCCTGGTGCAATAGCATTTTCATGTAATTGTCTTTTAATTTATTTATGTCAGCTTTAAAAATATATGCCCATCTACTGCTTTGGGTTCATGCACAGTCCTTTTGAAAACTACCTAATAACTAAAGCTAGTTAAAAGAAATTAATGGGAAGGGGAGAATGTAAATATTATTTGTAAATCTTTTCCAAAATGTTGTTGACATTGCTAAATTAATAAAAATGTTGGTCCACTCTACTGTTTTTAATAAAGTAAATAATTAAAAGTTTTCCTATTCTTCCCCTCTCTACATTTCAAAACATGGATAATTTCAAAATAAAAAAACCAAATCAACTAGCTCTAATGATAGTTCAGAGTGACGATATCCAAATGAAAACTTTTCTTCATTTCGGAAGGAAGTTGAAAGAGCCTCTTGTGACGACCTCATTCTGTCCACTTATCCCTCCCCGCTAGAAAGGGCCTGGGAGTCTTATAGTCGACACATTGCTGTTTCACTTTGGGGTTATAAATATGTTCATATCTGGAACCAGAACTGAGCTTTCCTCCTTCGGAAAGAACTCGGGAGTGGAGCTGTGTGAAATATTTTTGGCCGATAGTACATTTGCTGAAAAAATGGACTCTTCTGGACATTGAAACTATTCATGAACTCAGGTCAAATGTGGGAAATAGTTTTGGTAAACAAATAAAATAAAATTTCAGAAATGTCAAAGCAGTTCATTTCAAATTGGCCCAAATAAATTTTTTTCAACTTTTTGTTTGGCGAGGAAAAAAACAAAACAAAAAATTCAGTTTTGGTTCAAAACAAACCTTTTTTTCTTAATTGAAAGATTATTCATTCACTCATGCTTCCTCCCTTCAGGTCCACTGGAGTTGTGTAGATTTACCACAGCTAAGGATCAGGCTCTTTGCTATTAGTATTTACTAGGGCTGTCAAGCGATTAAAAAACTTTAATCATGATTAATAGTGTGATTAATCTCGCTGTTAAACAATAATAGAATACCATTTCTGTGGAGGTTTTCTACATTTTCAAATAGATTGATTTTAGTTACAACACAGAATACAAAGTGTACAATGCTCACTTTATATTTTTATTACAAATATTTGCACTGTAAATAACAAAAGTAGTATTTTTCAATTCATTTAATACAAGTACTGTAGTGCAATCTCTTTGTCATGAAAGCTGAACTTGGAATTGTAGAATTATGTACAAAAAACCCCTGCATTCGAAAATAAAACCATGTAAAACTTTAGCGCCTATAAGTCCACTCAGTCCTACTTCTCTTTCAGCCAAGCAATCAGAGAAACAAGTTTGTTTACATTTGCAGGAGATAATGCTGCCCGCTTCTTGTTCACAATGTCACCTGAAAGTGAGAACAGGTGTTCACATGGCACAGTTGTAGCCGGCATCGCAAGATATTTACGTGCCAGATGCGCTGAAGTTTCATATGACCCTTCATGCTTCAACCACCATTCCAGAGGACATGCGTCCATGCTGATGACGGGTTCTGCTTGATAACGATCCAAAGCAGTGTGGACCGACACGTGTTCATTTTCATCATTTGATTCAGATGCCATCAGCAGAAGGTTGATTTTCTTTTTTGGTGGTTTGGGTCCTGTAGATTCCGCATCAGTGTGTTGCTCTTTTAAGACTTCTGAATGCATGCTCCAAACCTTGTCCCTCTCAGATTTTGGAAGGCACTTCAGATTCTTAAACCTTGAGTTGAGTGCTGTAGCTATCTTTAAAAATCTCACATTGGTACCTTCTTTGCCTTATGTCAAATCTGCAGTGAAAGTGTTCTTCAAATGAACATGTGCTGGGTCATCATCTGAAACTGCTATAACATAAAATATATGGCAGAATGTGGGTAAAACAGAGCAGGAGACATACAGTTCTCCCTCAAGGAGTTCAGTCACAAATTTAATTAACTCATAATTTTTTTTTTTAACATCTCTTGCTAGCTGCAACTCCAGGTGTGATTTGGCCTTCCTGATTTCACTTCTGCATCCTCGAGCAATATTTTTATACTCTTCCCTGGTCATTTGTTCAATCTTCCACTTCTTATAAGCTTCTTTTTTATGTTCAAGATCAGCAAGGATTTCACTGTTAAGCCAAGCTGATCGCCTGCCATATTTACTATTCTTTCTACACATCGGGATGGTCTGTCCCTGTAACCTCAATAAGGATTCTTTAAAATACAGCCAGCTCTCCTGGACTCCTTTCCCTCTCATGTTATTCTCCCAGGGGATCCTGCCCATCAGTTCCCTGAGGGAGTCAAAGTCTGCCTGCTTCTTATTTACAATGTCACCTAAAAGTTAGAACAGGCATTTGCATGGCACTTTTCTAGCTGGCATTGCAAGGTATTTACATGCCAGATATGTTAAACATTCATATACCGCTTCATGCTTTGGCCGCCATTCCAGAGGACATGCTTCCATGCTGATGATGCTCATTAAAAAAAATATTTACATCAGGCCTTTTTTGTGTTATTGTCTAATTTTTTCTGAGTCGTCTTGTCTCCTGCTTCCTTCTTTTGCCATTCTGAGCATTCCTTTGCTGGATACCATTTACATCATTTATTAGAACATTACAAAAGCTGTGGGTAAAGAATTAGAACAAGACAACTCCCAATAACAATTCCCATTTGTGGATACAAACCATCTTAAATTGCCATTATATATTTTGATGATTTTATAGCCTGTGGGTAATGGTACTATCGCTTACAATGTATAAGTTTTAATAAGTCAATTATAAATCTAACGTGTGCTGCAAATCTCACTACAGTAACTGCTTAATAAATGGGCCATTTTTAAAATCTTGTCCTCAAAACAGAGTTAATATACCATTCCCCTAATTTATAATCAAAGTGCTAAACAAAATTCAGCTTAACAGTTATAGCGTATCTAAGGGGTTTCATATGATTAACTTCCCATACCTGAAGGCAAACCTGTTTTTTCTAACTGCAGTAATAATTGTAATATGTATATGATTGTCTGTATGTATATAATTCTCTGTCTCTCACTCACTCACACACACACACACACACACACACACACACACACACACACACACACACAGAGGTATGGCATACATATTTTATCAGAATGTGTTTGGGATGTCCACATTACTCTGGCACAAAGAAGTAATGAGTGAGTTATGCATGTGATAAACTCCTCCAGAATGAGTACCAGGCCGCCATCTAGCATATCTAACTGTCGGAGGTGTGACTGCAGCACGGGTAAGCAAACCCGCACTAGCTGCAATCTAGTGAGCACAACTACAAATAGTAGTGAAGATCTGGCAGCATGGACCCTCGCATGGGCCGGGAATGCGAGTACGTACTCAGAGTCCCAGGTGGGCTTGTACAGCCTGTGCTGAAGTCTGCATCACTTCATCTTCACTGCTATTTTTAGCCATGCAAGCTGGAATAAAGCTAGAATGGGAATGTCTACCTGAGCTGTAGTGCAGACATACCGTATGAACACATGCTATGGCAGAAGTATTTGAGAGTATAAAAACCTTTTCATGAGATGATTTTTTCCATCATTCCACTGGTAAAGCCAGGTGCCTTCATTACCATTTGTCTAGGTGTACAGAGCTCAGAAAAAACAATGAGGAGTACTTGTGGCACCTTAGAGACTAACAAATTTATTTGGGCACAAGCTTTTGTGGGCTAAAACCTACTTCATCAGATCCAGAGAGTGGAAAATACAGTAGGAAGATATATATATACAGAGTACATGAAAAGATGGGGTTGCCTTATCAATTCTAATGAGACAATTCAATTAAAGTAGGCTACTATCAGCAGGAGGAAAAATCACTTTATCATTGTTCTCTAGGAACATTCGGAATTAGAGGGACCATGTCTTCCTATGTTTTTTGTACAGCAAGTAGACAATGGGGGCCTGATCCTGCCTGGAGTCCTTGGGTGTTTTTCCAGTGGCCCCTGGTATGTCAATAAGGTGATAAGGCAGCATGCAGTGGTCAACAGGATCAAATGCTACAGACAGATCCAAGACAATGAATGAGGATGTCCTCCCCCTTTCTATGGATAGAAGGTCATCCATCCACACCATCAGCACCGTCTCCGCTCCTTCATCTCTTCTGAAACCAGCTGAGAGGGGTCCAGGAGATTGGCAATAGATTACATGTGCTTGGAAATGGCTTTTAGCTGGTGTCTCTATCGCCTTAGGAATGGGTGGTTGGACATCAGGCAGTAGTTTCAAAGGGCTGCTGGATCAGGAGAAGGTTCCTTCACAAGATATCACACTATGGCTTGCTTTAAGTTTTCTCGCATCAGTGCTAGTGTTGACCATCTCTGTTAGAAAGTCAACATTTTCTAACAAAGTGTTAGAGCAGGGGGTTGGACTAGATGACCTCCTGAGGTCCCTTCCAACCCTGATATTCTGTGAAAGTGACTCCAGATATATTTTGCCAACTGTAATAGACAGGGGTCTGAATCCCAGATGTGGCTCTCTGATCCCTTTCAGAGCTTCTAGAGTGGCTTGAAGAAGGAAGAGAGATGGTTTCTGGCCTGGTCTCACATCTAGTTGCTGCTGTCCAGAGGGGGTACATTAGTTGCATGTCAACAGCTCTTCACCTCTGGCAGAGTTCGCTCCTGGGGTAATGTAGGGACAGTTTGGGTTGACAAAACAATTCACGGTGTGGAAAAGTTCTCCGGGGAGGGTGGCTTTAGATGCTGCAACAGTGGAGGAGGAGAAAGATTCCTTTGCCTCTTCATGGCTGCTAAGTAGGATTTGTTAGGAAATCCCTTATTCTGGAGTTCACCTGCCTTGTTTTCTACCACCTTTCCTCGAGTGATAATCAGGCCTTTTATGTACTGCATGAGCAGGGAATTTCAGCCATTGGCTATATGGCCAATTGGAGCATCCACTATACACTACCGTATAATCACCTCCCCAATTAGCATCAAAATAGTGGAAACTCTTATTCAAAATATTTTGCTCTGAGAGACTGAAAGGGAAAGAGGGCACCATTTTCAAAGTGCACACCCTCCCATGTAAACAAATAAAAGGTCAAATTCAGACCTGGCATAAACCATCACAATTCTATTCACTCCAGGGGTACTGCTTCCTGAAGGCCTGGACTTGGCCCATGGCATTTCAGATCTTGCCATTCAGATTTAGAGAGCCCTCAATCAACTCTCATTGGGGCCCAATGTCCCCCCACTTACATGGGTGCAACTCCCACTGAAATAATTTGGCATGACAAACTATACACGTGTTACCAAAGTGCGAGGGGAAAAGACAGACTTTGAGGTGTCTGACCCACCCAGCTAGGACTACACCATGTTTTGTGTTTAAACCCTGTGTCCCTTTGTTATGATTGTCCATTCCTGACCCTTTGTAAGGGCCCAGATATTATGCTGATGGATATAGTATAAAAATCTAGACAGATAAGTGAGGGCACTTGAGTCCCTCCGCTCATCCATTTCTCTCTCAGCTCACCCTAAGTTTGCACAAAAACCTGGAGACCTGAATCACAAAGGATCAGAGGTAATTTTTTCCGACACTTGCAAAGCGTGACTTGGTTGCCGGACAAGATTTCATAAGTCTGCCCTATTCTAGATATGAAACCCTCCTTCACTCTGCCAATACCACTCATAGACAACAAGGAAGAAATAGGCATTGCACAGTACACTTTCCATTTGCTGTGCCATATCTCATTTACTCTTGCCCGTTGAGATATACACAGCCTCTAATTAGCTCGCCCGGTTCCACTCCCCTGTTTTTTCCAGGGGAAAAGGCATTTATTACCAGCTACTGTTCATTAAAACTTGTAACTAGTTCGTTTATTTAATCCAAACGTCATCTCTTCCCTCCCCTCCCCCACCAATCTGTCACCATGCTGGATATACACGTAGGGAGCGTAGGTAATTATCCAATGCATTTCAAATGAGCTTTTAAAGCAGGGATGCAAATTAGGAATGTAAATGTGCCTTTTCTAAATTGGCTATGTTAATACAAAATATGATTCTTTCTAATAGAGGGGAAGTAAGCCCCAGTGGTATTGATCTTTCCCTCTTTTCTTCAACCTCCCCACCCGCAGTTAATCAGCACCATGGCTTTTCACCTCCCCTCACCGAGACTCATCTGGCCAAGTCCAACTCTTTCCCTTATTTGCCTGTGCCAAGCCGTGAGCACTAAATGAAGCGAGTAATTCGGTGCATTGTTGGGGGGGCAGGGTGGGGAGGGGGGCAGCTGACAGTGAATGGTGTCAGCTGCAGAGGCAGCAGAAAAAACCGACATCTTAATAAAACAGCCTCGGGCAAAATCCCATTAAAGCCTTCAGAAGCTTGTTTCCCTGCAGTTGAGCAGGTAGGCGTCGTGCACTGCGTGGCAGCCCTGAGTGCTCTCTGGGAGCCCAGTTCAAAAAAAAAAAAAAAAAAATTGAGTGCTTCCCCTCCCCCCTCCTCCCCATCTAAATCATCCGCCAGCCTCACTCCTCAGAGTCATTTGCAAGGCAGAGAGAGGGGGAGAGGAGAGAGTGCCTGCCTTGATGTATAGGGACTAAAGTGGCTTGTGCAGTGGCAGGGGTGGATGGCGAGCCATGCTCTTCCATTAACGATGTAGTGCAGACCTCGGCCTGACCTCTGCAGGGAAGAGGGAACAGGCAGGGCCTGGGCAGAATGACAATGAGGCATGGGGCCCCCGTGCGTCTCATTGTAGAGCTGCCTCTTTCACTGTGGGCACAAACTTTGCTTTCAAATAGTAACACCTTTCTGAACTTGGCGACGGCTTGGCTAGACCGGTGGGGACCACGGCGTGTGAGTGCGCCATGATTTGGGAGTAGGGGAAGATGAAGCGGTTGTGTCTCCAAACCACTGCTATCATTTAAAATGGATCACGCACACACGGATCTAGGGGTAGACAGATCCATATGTATACCTTCCTTGATTGCTGTCCACAGCTTATCATCCGGCCTGGAAGAATTAGATTTGTATCTGTAAATGTCGATAAACATCGACTTCACTGCACACACGCAAACCCACCAAAAAATGTGTCCATCTGTAACCATAGAAATGTACAGATAGGCAAAGTAAGAAAGACGCTGCTTGAGAACATATCAGGGCTTGATTGAAGGCTATTTACTTTGTATGTTTTGACACGTAATGTTGGACAATTTGTGTTTTAACAGTTATAAAGCTTTAACTTTTTGAATCTCAACATCTACGGTCATTAAATAAATATAGTCTGAATACCCCCCCATAATTTCCCACAACTATGAAAATTTAGATTGATTAAAAATAAGAAAATGCTTCAAAATAAACATCAATAGCGGTTGAAATTGTAAAAAAAATAAAAACTGAATGCTGCCTACTTATAATACACCACGCAAGTTCTTTGTCTTGTCACTTAATACATTATTCATTATTTGCATTGCCCTAGCACCGAGGCCCCCTAATCCTGGGCCAGGCTGTCATTGTGCTAGGTGCTGTGCATAGAGTAAAGAGTCACTGCCCCACACAGCTTACAATTTAGTTATAATACAAAGTCCCCTTTTTCTCCCATTAAAGTTATTTCAGACTGTTTGACCACAGAGCCATGCAGTATGAAATTAACTTTCCTTTCGTGTATTTGAGTTCAATGTGCAAAAATTGATTTGAGAATCTTGTGGGAGATTGGAATTGGACCACCTTTGTGTGTGAGCTTGTAGTACCCACGAGAACTCATTTGGAGAGTGAATAAGCAATGCCCAGTTCAGCATGTGAACAATTTTTATCCTCTCCCCCAAATTTCATAGCTTATCAGGCTCTTATAAAGGGTAATAGACTATTATAGTCTAATAAGCTGTGGCACGTTGTACATTTAAAAGATGAGATAAGCTTCTTTAATTTAAGAACATGCACAGATTAATATATCTTAAGCAAATCAAACTTTTCCATAGCACTTTTAACAGTTGACTGGGCCCTCAATGGAAAGAAATGATGATTTCTTACATTAAGGGAACTTAACTCATCTTTCAAATGTTTTGTCTAATAAATCATTCTGTGCTACAGCTATGCCAAGGGCTATCTGCATGGCACTGGGCAAGTTGTTATTTCTCTCTCCCTCAGTTTCCCCATTTGTAAAATAGGAAAAATCATACTTGGGCACTCTGCAGGGGTATGGTGAGTTTTTATTAATTAGTCAGTGTTTATACAGCTCTTCGAACGTAAAGTGCTATATCCATGGTATGTATTACTATTATTAAGTGAAAGTAGATTTTTTCCCCCCATTAACTTCCTAAAAGCTAGTGGAAATAAGATTCAAGGTTTTAACAGTGAGGGTAATTAGCCACTGGAACAATTCACCATGGGTTGTGGTGGATTCCCCACCAATGGACATTTTAAAATCAAGATCAAATGTTTGTCTAGAAGATGTGCTCTAGTACAATCAGGAATCATTTTGGGGATGTTCCTTGGCCTGCGGTGTACAGGAGGTCAGATTAGAAGACCACAGCGGTCCCTTCAGGCCTTGGAATCTGTGAATCTATAAAAAAAATTTAAAAAGTTTCTATGTTATTTCCATTTGCAGTTAGACTGAAAGACTCTTGCTGATTGTCATGACAGAAATATGACAGGTTTCAGAGTAACTGCTGCAGGAGAGTGGGTTTGTGTGGGGGGGGGGGGGGGGTTGGGGGGAGAAAACCTGGATTTGTGCTGGAAATGGCCCAACTTGATTATCATACACATTGTAAGGAGAGTGATCACTTTAGATAAGCTATTACCAGCAGGAGAGTGGGGTGGGGGGAGGTATTTTTTCATGCTTTGGGGGTATAAAAAGATCTTCTACGCTTTCCACAGTATGCATCCGATGAAGTGAGCTGTAGCTCACGAAAGCTTATGCTCAAATAAATTGGTTAGTCTCTAAGGTGCCACAAGTCCTCCTTTTCTTTATGACAGAAATATGTTTGTTTCAACCTCCCGTACTACAGTACACCCATTTCGACACTCCCTAGGATAGTATGTTTGACCAATATAATTCATAAAGTTCTCTCCTGTGTGGGGTGGGAGAAGTCATAGACTATACCTGAGAACTGCATCTTCTGCTATGTTTTGTATAGACCATACTGTCTCACTCAACAAATGATCAATAATTATAACAATTCATATCAGCTCTGAAAATTAGAAGCCCGTTCACACTTTTAAATTACTCTGGCTTTCCTACACTATTATGAGACCACGTTCAAGCCAGGTGTAAGTCAATACAAGTCTATTGACTTCAATGGAGCTTATACCACTTCTGAGTTTTGGTCCCTCACCAGATTATACAATCTCAAATTGTACTTGTTCTGCAAATTTTCCAAAAGGTTTTGAAATTAATTCCAGAACCTTCCAAATTTCCCTTACCACATTTCTTCTTTTTTCTGTCCTTTCCCCTTTCTTCCTTATTCCTCTCCCCTCTATCTTCTTGTCTTGCCTTTCTCATGTTGTATTTTATACTCTGCTTTTTACTCAGATGAATCTCAAAGCCCTTTACAGCCTGCATAGATAAAGTCAAATTCTGTCCTGCATGCATGTTCATTGGCAGAATTTGAATGAATGGGATCATTCATCCACCTCTGAGATGCAGCCACCTCTGGGATGGAGCACAACAGCCATTCTGCTTAGCACCATTGTGCCGTGGTTCTCATGGCGGAAATGAAGAGTAACTAACCTTCTCAATTGAAAATGCCTCTTTAAATAGGCTAGCTCGCGGGTTTAGAGCTCTTCTTTATAGATGTTCAGTTCTCTGGCAGGGTGTGGAGTTTTTTGTTTGGTTTGTTTTCTTTTTAAAGATACCTGTGCATTAACAGCAAGGAATGAAAACTACAGGGAGAATGGACATCATGTAGTAGGAAGATTTTGATTTTGGCCAGGACCCCAGGGTTAACATCCCTACTCTTTTTGGAAAGGTCTGTGGGTCCTTTTCATTATCACAAGCTGTCAGGATCTAGGCTTTATGTTCCAGTTGAAAGAGAGTGGTGTTAGGATCACTGGTTAATCTTGGGCTTTGTTCCAGTACTGACTGAGAGGGCAAACAGCCAGCCCCACCTTGGGCTCTTGTGTGTTTTCAGGGAAAGCTGCAGACCTGGCTCAAATTGGTTTAGCACATGAGTTTTCACAAGGCCACAGCTAAACCTGATTGTTAATCTCACACCATTTCCAGTTAGAGTGTCCTAAAAATAGAGCCACTTGGACATTAAGGATGTTTGAATTGCCCAAAATTATAAGTAGTGTTGTTTTCCCACATTTCTCTGAATATTGTGGAATGGTCTCTATTAACGAATGACAAGAGAACACAGGCAAAAATCTTCACAACTTTGGTTGATTCAAGTCTTCCAAACTTTTTTTTTTTAATATCTGCCCAAACAGTGCATATAGAAAGATTAGTTCGTGTATGTACTTGAATCACCCAAAGATGTGTGTGTAACACTCTTGTAAAAAAAATGAATGAAGAAAAAATGTTTGTGTGTGTACATATAGTGTGCATGTGTGAATCATCCAAAGTTGTGTATGTGTGTACATAACTTTGTGTGATTCATACGTGTGTGTATACCCAGACCCTTTTTTCCCTTAATCAGATTAAAAAAGAAAAAAAGGTGAAAACAATTTCTCTGTTTTTGTGGTGGTGTTGGAATTTTTTATTTTTTGGTCAGAAAAGACAAACCAATGTTTTTACCATTTTCTTTTTTAGGTTTAATCAATGAAGCAAAGTAGCAGTGTTTTTTGGAATTGCTTAGATATATTGTAGGAATGACTTGACAGGAAGTACATCACATTGATTGCCTCTCTAAAACATATGCCATCAGAGTGCTTCATTCAGAAGCCGGCACATTGTGGAGAAAGGGCATTCTGGACCAGTACTGACCAGAACTCCTAGAGAAACAAGGTTTAAAAACCTACTTTTCAGGAGTGTCAATAAGAGTGTGGATTTGGGCAGAAGGCAAGGTGCTCAGCACTTCACAGAATCAAGACCCTTATTTTAGCTGATAAATTAAGCAACCAAAATTTACATATAAAAAACAAACACATCAGATAAATAAAAGGAATTAGCAACAAGCATTAAAGAAGAAAAGAAACCCTACAACCACTGCCGAAAAAGAGCTTTAGGTTAAGCACAGACAGCTCAATGAAACCTCTGGTTAAAGTGTAACAGTGATCAACCCTTCTAACAAAATGGTAGGATGTATAAAGAATGGGCTAGAGAATAACACTGAATATTAAGGCCCCAATTCTGGAAAGCCTTATTTCTGTGCTTCCCTTTACACACTGTAGATGAGATTTTTCAAAAGCACTTGTCATTGGCCTCACTTTGTTTTCATTGAAGCCACCCACCCAGAGCAGTTACACTGAAGTCAATAGGAAAACACGCAGGCATAACGTGTGTACATTTTTTCAGGATCAAGCTCTAAGCAAAGATACCCCTTTCCATGTAGCCTCTTCCTGCTTCAGAAAGCAAAGCTGACTTGGTGAGAGAGGAAATTCCCACTATCCCCCTCCACTCTCATTCAGCAATGAAATCCTCATTCACGCAAGACGACATGAGTCATTGTGCAGAGGGAGGCAAGAGGAAGGAGGGAGAGAAATATATAAACCTACCTGAAATCTTGTCTAGTCTCAGAGTAGACCTTGGGGTGTGGTAATAATGTTCCTCCAGGATTTACTTTTAACACTGCAAACACAGATTCCTCTCACGTCTTGGAAAATATTTTGGATTGTGTAGCCCCAACATGAATTTACCTCCTTAAAACTCTTCCCTGCTATGATGCCTAGAAGAAACTCTGCAGGGGTGAGACAATGGGTGGGTCATGACCACTGCTCCATTTTGCTGGCCAGTTTGGACTCACTGTTATATTGAGCTCCACTTGTCTGCTTGTATCCATATCTTCTCTCTTAGATTCTAAACTCATTGAGATCAGGATGCCTTTTGGGGGGAGTATGTGTACCTGCATAGAGCCTAATTCATCATGCAATCAGTAGCATCAGAGAAGGGATCGATTTACTTGTATCCATATATACTATTGCTATATATTATAATATGTTAATTACAATATTGGGGAGGGGAGGGGATTCTCAGGGCTATAGCCAACCAGAGTGCAGGGGTATGCATACTCTTCTAAGCAATAACCCTACTGTAACTGTAAAGCAGTCTTGTGTTCTGATCAATGTTCCCTCTAATTTTTTCCATCCATGTGTGGAATGAATTTTGTTCTGTGCAGCACCAATGTCGAGATGATGTGCACCAGCAGTAGAAACAAAAAATGAGATATAGTATATATATTTTTTAAAAGTTATAACCATAACGAAGCTGAGGCAGGCCAAGAGAGAAAAGGTGTCATGCTGAAGACCGCTGTGGTGGCAAAATGACACTTGTGGGAGCTGTGGTCACACAGAGGGATGATTGTCACCTACACTGACCTGTAGGGGGACTCTCAAACCCTGCAGCAAGGGGTATGGGAGGGATAGGTTGGAAATTTGAAGGAGCAGCACCAGCCCCCGGTCTGCGGCAGGGAGAGAGGATTCTCCCCAGCCCTCTCTCCCTGCCTCAGCCCCGGAGCTGGGAGAGAGGGGCGTCTCTCTCCACCGCAGCCCCGAAGCTGGAGGAGTCCTCTCCCTATTGTAGCTCCGGGGCTGGGGGAGAGGCGTCTCTCCCCAATCTCTGCAACCCTGCGCACCCCACTTCGCCCCACTTCACTCCACTGCCCCCACCCACCCCTTTTTTCCTCCACCTCACCTTCTTCCACGTCCTCTCCAGGGTTCAGACATACCTGTGGCCGCGTGCCTGAATAGCTCCACTAATTAGGTGTGTGGTCCTCGATGCCCTCTTGTGAGGCCGCGCAGGTGCACACCTTAGAGGGAATGCAGGTTCTGAATGGTTGGGGCAATTCCATTATATCTGGTATATAATGTCAGTGGAATGGAACATTGTCATAGGATAATGGTCTCCACTTGCTACATAGTTTTAAGCACCCAAGGAAAATGAAGCATATGTTACATCTTGTAATGTATTTCTCATTCTTGTATTCTTACACTATTTTCATTGTCATAATGATCCAGTGTATCTTTATCAGCTTAGACTTTTTATATGTTATTTTCTCTCTAAGGTTTATATTTTAATAATTTAGCCAGCAGCCATGTACTATATATTTTCTCTTCACCCAGAAGCATAAGCTTCCTTAGCTGCAGTTCATGGAAGATAGTTTAGCTACAAGTATAACTGGCCTACATATGACACAAACTTTGTGTTGCATACGTAATATGTGTTATGTTCTGTAAGTACCATTCACTGTGCAATTTTCACACAAATGACTTTCATGGACTTCCGTTCTCTGGCATGCGCAGAGTTGTACACAGTACTACACGATATTAGGCATGCATACATAAGGCTTCAGGAAAAAATGTGTGATATTTTATTGTATTAATTAAGAAATCATATGATCTCTTGTCATCACAGGCTGTAGAGATGAAAAATGGTCTTATGGTTAAAGCACTAGTCTGTGATTCAGAACATGTGGCTTTATCTCCTGGCTTTGTCACCACCAATTCTGGGTTACTTTGGGCAGGGCCCTGGATGATTCATTTCCCCTTTGGGAAAACAGGGATAATGCTATTTCCCCTTTGTGCATCTTTTCTATTTAGAATGCAAGCTCTTTGTGGGAGACTCTCTTATTGTGTGTGTGTGTGTTTGTGTAAATGTGTCATGTATAACCTTAACTTTAGCACTTCTTGATAGACCATTGAATGCATATCCAAGCAACCTGACTACTGTCCGGATTTTTGTTATATAGATAATGTGTGGATAGTTTCTGTCTGCTGCGGATGTCTCCAACGTGTGCTGCTTCAAAAGCCACTTTAAAGGGGGTTCAGAGCTCTCTGTTCTGGATCTTGTCCTTGAAGCCTTCACAGAAATAAAATTACAAAATTGAGCAAAGAATATTTGGGCTGAAGATGAAGGGAAGAATCTTTTCCAAACCCCAAGGTCTGTGTGACTGGAATGTACTTTCAAGGGGAGTGGTGGGATCCCCGATACTTGAATAATTTCAAATTAAAGTAGACAGCGTATTGGAGAATATCCTTCAAGGATCAATCCTGTATTGACAGGGGATGGACGAGCTGAACTCGTAAATCTTTTTAATCTCTAATTTGGGTGATTCTAAGAAAGGAAACAGGTTGTTTTAATGAATGCTATTATCTCATGGATACAGTGCTGGTAGCAGTAGAGAGACTTCTGGAATTTATCCAACTCAGGCTGGAATTTGAAATAACTTATTTTTAAGCATTATGTTTATTTGGTGATTTCACTAGTTGACTTCACACGTACTACTTTGGTTTGTATGCATCTGTGCACCCCTGCAGAGCTCATTTCATGACTGAGTAACATCTATATAGATATATTTGGGGCTAGTCTGTGCCTGTAAGCACATTAGCAGTGTTTTGATAGGTGGAGTGAAAGTTACAGCTCTGGTGATTCACCTGAGGCAGCTAGGACACATTCTGTTTGAAGAGTGAGGACTATCCCTTCCTACAATCCCCTTTTTGGGGCACCAGCATCACATCCACTTGCGTTGAGAACCTTTCGAACTCAGGTGGCAGTAGCCCCAGCAGTATGCCAGCTCCTGTGCAGATGCACTAGCCAGAGTTGGCAAAAGAGGCTCCCTTAGCTCATTTCCCCTTATTCCTTGCACAGCCCTGCAGGAGAATCTATGGCCTGGCCACTTGATTCATCTATGAATTCAGTCAAAGGCAACTAAATGTGAAGCTATTTTATGCCAGTGTATTTTTAACAAAATCCAAGGCTTAAGCCTTTGATTTATACTCCCTAGATTTTGTTGATGTACAGAATCCAAATGTGAATCCTAATATTGAAAATGATCCTTATTCTGTGGGCTGAATCACAGATTTGAATAAATTCTATAGCTATGTCACTTGAAGCATGACAAGCACAATGGGGCCTGAATCCTTGAATGAGCTTCATAGGTACTACCATAACATTAATGATAATAACTATAATAACAAAAGTCCTATATCCGAATACCCCTATATGTCAGGGTTTTCAGCATCTAGATCTTGTGTTTGCAGCCTCTGCCATATTCAAGTGCATTCACCAAGTGCTTAATTTGTAATGAAAGAGGTGTCCAGGCTCAAGCAAATAAATGCTGGGGCTCAAGCAATTTTTATACTTCACGTAGCGAACCCAGAGGTGTCGGGGCTATGAACTGTCAAGCCTAGAAGTGCCAGGGCTCAGCTCTGGCACAATTTAAGCCCTGCATTCACTGCTCCGTTGTTAGCATCATCAATATTTTTAATAAGATGATAGCTTGTTTTGAGAGTAACTTTGCCCAGATAAAGTTAGAGACAGAATGTTTTGATGTAGTGAAATGAAACCAGGTTCCCAAATCTGCCCAGACACTACAGATGTTCAGACAAAGACGGGAAAAAATATTGGTCTCTGCTTCTTTTCTCTCTCACTTACTAATTTAAAGATGAATGATTTTGATGTTGAGTTCTGTGTAGTGGAGATGAAATTAGTGGCAGACGATGCCCACTTGCCTTCTGTCATTATCCCTAGAAACTATTATCAAAGAACAAATACCTTTGCTCTGTTCTTTCTTATGCTTATACCTACTGAAAGGTAAATGATATTACTGTCAGTGCCAGGGTATGAAAAAGGAAGGCAGTCACAAGCTGTTCAGAGCTCAACTTCCCCAATGCCCCTACCCCTGCTTCCAGAAAGTGTCTTATTTAAAATGTAGCTCACTTTCACCAACTTCTGGGGGCAGGTTGAGTTGAGAAACAACCACAGTGATATTCCTAATGAGAGAGAGAGAGGCTCCACTGGACCCAGGTTGGAAATGTTCAGATTTGGGATTTTGGTATTGCTTGTTGTAAAGATAGACTGGCTTTAATTTTCAAATCTGACTAATGATTTTGGGTACCTCATTTTTTGTGTGCCCTACTTGAGACACCTTGAAAGGGCCTGATTTTCAAAAGGCCTTGAACACTCTGAAAATCTGGCCCATGTTAGGTGCCCAACTTGACTAAAATCACTAGTCACATTTGAAAATCTTGGCCAGTGGCTATTACCTATCCTCAAATTTGGCTTCCTATTTCATAACCCCACAAAGTTGAGGAGGCATTCTGGATCTGGGGTTTTGCTTTGGGCCAATTTCTGTTCATAAACTATAGATGGAAGGAGTGATTCAGAATAACGGTGCCAATTCTGCAGCTACTGAAGGTAATATATTGAAGACAATGTGAATTAAGTGGAAGTGAAATCCAACCCAATATTGTTATAAATGGAATATGATGATTTATCACTTGATTTGGTCATAGTTTTTCTATAAATATACAGAAAACCCAATAAAATGAAAATGTACAAACTCCAGTGATTGTGCATTCTCTTTTGGGCAAACACCTCTCTCTGCGTCTTAACCTTGGCAGCGAACAAAGCAGTAGCATAATTAGAACTGGTTGGACAATGGAGTGCAGGAGAGGGAGGGTTTCTACATGTAAGGGGACTGTTGCCCCCTTACTAACATTCAGTGGGGGTGTTTTAGTTGCTAGCTCCCAGTACTAAAAGGGGGAAGGGTCGATGGGGAATCAGGACTCTGAGACTGACTGTCCCCAGGAACAATGAATAATAGAATCTCAGGGTTGGAAGGGATCTCAGGAGGTCATCTAGTCCCATCCCCTGCTCAAAGCAGGACCAATTCCCAATTTTTGCCCCAGATCCCTAAATGGTTCCCTCAAGGATTGAACTCACAATCCTGGGTTTAGCAGGCCAGTGCTCAAACCACTGAGCTACCCCTCCCACCCAATAAGAAGAGGCAAATGCTCCAGATCAGCCTGAATGACAGGGCGAGCAGGCTAATCAGGGAGTCAGGAGGCCAGGGAGGTCCCGTCCTCTGTGTGAGCTGGATTTGCCTGGGTCAGACAGAGTGGGGCCGAGCTAAGGAGAAAGCAGGGGCCCAAGCTAAGCTAGGGAGCAGAGCTGTGCCAGATCCAGAGGGACCAGAAGAGAGCAAACCCTGAGAGAGCAGACCCTGTCCTGGGAGCAGAGCTGCAGCCCCAAAGCCAGAGGCACAGCCCAGGGAGAGCAGACTTGCCCTGGGAGGAGAGCTGCAGCAACCAGAGCAAGAGGGGCCAGAAAAGCAGCCCACGAAGCCGGTCAGTGCTGGGCGCAGAGTTACAGAAGCGGCATACAGAGCAGATCTGTCCTGGGAGCAGAGCTGCAGCAACCAGAGCCAGAGGGGCTAGAGAAGCAGCCCAGGGAGCTGGAGGCAGAGTTGAGTTGGAGCTGGAGCTGGAGCTGGGGCTGGAGCAGTCCGGAGCTGGGTGCGGTGAGCAGCTGGGGAGAGCGAGGGGGACCCTGGGCAGCGGGTCCAGCACAGGGAGATGCCTCAGCCAGGAGGCTCTGCAGGCCAGACTTGGAGGGTGATTGGTAACCCTGACAGGGCGGGGCCAATGCTGGGAAGAAGGGTCCTGCCACCTAGAGCCTGAGAGCGTGGGGCCACCACCAGAGCAAGTGTCCAACCCACAGCATCCCTGCAGCAAAGCCAGGGCCTGAGCAGGAGGTCTGGGACTTATAAGGAACAGACTGTGAACTGCCCTGACATTCCAGAGACACTGTTTGTGGTGTTCCCTGCGAGAGAGCGCGGTAATGTTTCCTTTAACGTTTCCCATTTTTCCTTATTCTTTTTAAAATTAATTGTTGATTAAATAACTTGCATTTGCTTTAACTTGTATGTAATGGTCAGTGGGTCAGAGAAGTGCCCAAGGCAGAGAGAGTACCCCGGAGTGGGGACACCCTAGCCCCTGTCCTAGGTGACCACAGCAGGGTTGGGGGTTGAGCCCCCCAGGAATCCTGGGCCCCCCCTTGTTGGGGTTACAAGGACTTTGCCAGACAGGAGAGTGCAAGGGGCGTCCTCAAGGGCAGGGAGGCCTCTGGGTAAAGGAAATGGGAGCGAGGACTCGAATCGTTTCACTAGCCCACTTCACCGGGGTAGTGCAGAAGCCAGGAAAGTTTCCCACAATAGCGGAACTATTCCCCCGCTTACATACAGAAAAAATTGAATTTTCAGTGAAAATCAAAAACTAAAAATATTTCTATTCTGAAATGCCATTCAAGTGCCTTATAGGAGTTATAGGTCAGGTACCTCAGGCTCCCATTCTCCTCTATAGGCAAAGCTCCCTGATCAGACAACATTTCCCATAATGCATTATGGCATCCCCTTTTGATGAAGGGAGGTAGTGCATCATGGAAGATAGTTTGCCTGGAGAGCCTGTCCCATAGACACTCTGCCTCAACTCTCATTCAACTCTATCAATCTCTCAGGGTAAGCCGTGTCTTTCTCAATTAGGATAATACCCAGACGTACGATTCAGTCCAGCACCCATTGAAATCCATGCAAGACTTTCCACTGTATTCACTGTGCTTTGGGTTCGATTCCTAGTCCTTTAATTTTCCACAGAACAATTACAGGAGTAGCTACTTCAGCCTTAACCTGGTGGGGCCACCTCTAGGAGCCTGGTCATTTCAGAACTTTGCCATTTTGAGGTGTTTGTCAAGAAGGGTTACCCTTTTAAGGGGCTGCTAAACTGAGACTATGGTAGAGAGACTGGTAAACGTGTATACTTGTGGCAATTTGCAGTGTTGTTGGAGCCATGTTGGTCCCACGATATTAGAGAAACAAGGTGGGTGAGGTCATGTCTTTTATTGCGCCAACTTCTATTGGTGAAAGAGACAAGCTTTCAATCTTACACAGAGCTCTTCAGTTTTCTTCTGTCATTGTGGCAGGTCCCTGGTGAACCACTGAATTTTGCAAACAGTTGTATGGTGTTCTGATAGAAGGCATTTTTGAGGCTGATTAATTCTCTGTGGAGAACAGGCTGATGGTAACATATTTTGTGTGTCAGACAAAGTGGACTGGAGTTATGCAGATCCAAAGTCACTGTGAATGAGCAAAGTGTGGATTAGGGTTTATTCCAGTTGGTCCAGCCTGGCACTCCTTTCACAGGGAAAGCTTGTATTGTAGATATTTGGAGCTTTGCCTAAGAAAGGAGTGCATGATTCAACCGTGCCCTAGTACTCTTTAGCTGAGTTGGACAAAATGTTTCAGTTGAATAGCTATCCACTGGAAAATGCGGTTTGAGGTTGATGGAAGCTATTCGCAATTTCAGGTCAAATTCAGTGAATAGTTTCAGCCAACAAGGAATTTTTTAAGTGGAAATGTTTTATTTCAACATTTTCAAAACAAAATGTTTTGACTTAATGTTGTCATTTTGAAATGATGCTTTGTTCTAAAATCTAACTCGATAATTTTTTTTTTTTTAAAGAGAGTAAAAATTGCCCCCTCTACCCCCCAAGAAGGAAATGTTCAACCCAAGGCTATTTTTTTCTATCTTGTTGAGAAAAACCAAAGAAATTTTTTTTTCATATCAACTTCTTTTCTTCGTTTCAGCCACCAAACTGAAAAACTAATTATTCACCCAGCTTTTTCTTTCCGGTCACAGTGAGCACCCTTGGTCTGCCACAATGTTAGATATAGTTTGGTTACCTTGACGATACAAGTGTAATTCCATCTGGTGGTTAAAGTAGATTGAAACGGGAGTGAGAACTTGCACTACGCCGGCCAAGGAGCAGTAGGGGCTTTGGAGTAGAGCTGCTTACCTGAGCTAGGAAGAACAGGGAAACGCCTCTTTGCTCTGCTTTACTTTTAACCCACTAGTGCAGATCATTGGAAGGTTAACTGGATTATGTGATACCCTTTTAGTTTCATAATTAATACAAGTATTTTTCGTAGAGCTCTCGATTAATCACAGTTAACTCATGCGATTAACTCAAAAGTTTTGAAAGTCTTAGTTTACATCTAGATTGTGGGTGAGCTCTTTA
Source organism: Chelonia mydas (assembly GCF_015237465.2). Taxonomy (NCBI): domain Eukaryota; kingdom Metazoa; phylum Chordata; order Testudines; family Cheloniidae; genus Chelonia; species Chelonia mydas. The sequence goes on from NC_057851.1 coordinate 12,334,517, forward strand.
CCCCTCCTCCGGCTCTTTTATGTCCCATAAAAAGACCAGAGTGGCATACAGGGGCACTAAAAGCCCTGGTTCCAGCCCAGGGAGGCTGCCATAACCGAGACAAATCCTCACAGCTACCTAAATGACACTGGTCTTTCCAGCCTTCAGAGCAATGCAAGATTGGGAGGGTGCAAAGGTGGCTTAAAGCAGCTTTAAAGTTCCACATCCTTTGGGATGTGAGTTCTGTGTTGCGCCTCTTAGAGGGGCAGCCTGGAATCTCACCCTTCGTTTTTATCTGTCTGTATGTGTGAGTGTCTCTATAGAGCAGTGGTTCTCAAATTTTTGTACTGGTGACCCCTTTCACATAGCAAGCCTCTGTGTGCGAACCCCCTTTTAAATTAAAAACACTTCTTTACAGATTTAACACCATTATAAATGCTGGAGGCAAAGTGGGGTTTCAGGTGAGCAGTCAGCCTCACGACCCCCCATGTAATAACCTCGTGACTCCTTGAGGGGTCCTGACCCCCAGTTTGAGAACCCCTGCTATAGAGGTTACCAGATGGGGGAAGGCTGGGCACTGAGGAACATGGCCTATTTACTAACTTCCCTGTAGCAGTCTCCAGTTGCATGGGAGCTGCTCTACAAGCAGAATAACTGTAGCAGGAAGGTGTCTGTCTCTGGCACGGTTCCTTTTCACTTCAGTTACAACTCTTCCCCCCTCCCCCCCGACACATAATCCAGCCAGTGTCGCATCTAACCTTTCAGAATGTTTCTCTGGCTTGAGCTACTTGCAGCTTTGCATTCTGGGATGTACAGAGGGTGTCCTAAATGTAGGAACGGAGTCCTAATTTGGAGCGATGTTTTCTCCTGAATAAACTGCTGATAATTTGGTACATAAGAGCACTAGTTCTGTGAAAGAGAGGCACTCCGCCTGCTCTCCCCCCAGTACTACAAAGCTTGCATTTTTCACAGTGGATTAGCAAGTCTAGACATCCTATAAAATGTCAATGAAGGTATGGATCTTCGGTGCATAACTCTCAGGAGAGCTACGCTTGTTTGCAATGCTGCTCTGTCAGCCCAATCAATACAGCCACAACAGCCTTGTGCGTTTTCTGACAGAAACCAGAGCCCCCAATCGTTGATATCTCCCTCCCCCCGCCTCCAGCCCCCAAGGCAGTTAATCAAATACTGGGGAAGGGAGTCGGGTAAAAAGTGATATCCTATCCTGAGTACCCAGGGAAGTTGTGAATAAAGTATTTTATTTTAATTATTATTACTAGCCACTATGAGAAGAATTATCATGAGGAAATGATACCTCTGGGGCAAGACAAGGATTGGAGACGGGGTGGGAAAGAAGGCACAGCTGAGTGTTAGAACCCCCACAGGATGTGATTATCTCATGATAACAACGTCCCTGGACTTACTGCCATTATGAAATTTCTTTTCCCCCTTTTTATATACACAGATACATATATAAATTATTTAAGTGATGTACTTCAATTCCCTGCAAACTGCAAGTTTGCATTAAAATATTTCAACTGTGAGATTCCCAGATATATTAATATCCACCTTTTTTAGGATGTTGAGCAGTCCATCAGAATAAGCTCTTCATCCTTGTCTGTTTTATGATATTATTACAATGTATTTCAGTTGTGGAATTGCAGGGAGAGCAAGTTTTCAAAGAAACAGCCTTGTTTGGGTTCCATTGGGTTGCTGGAGGGGAAAGCTCTACATAAAATAACTCTTGAAGCTCGGTAAGGCATCCTGCTTTCTCATTATTATTTTTCTCCCCCAGCACAGCTCTATTTCTTTCCTCCCTCTTAGAAATCTAAAGCTCCCATCTAACTAGCTTAATGAAAAGTGAGAGGATAGTGCAGCCAAAAAAAGAAGGGAAAAAAACCCTGATCTTCAGGTTCGTACTAGGATTAGGATTTTGCATCTTGTTGTCAAGGGTAATTACATAAGAAAGTAATTGGAGAGGGAAAATGTGGTGTTTTAAATAACCTCTGATTCATGAACACTTGGTAGTTTAAAATATAGCGCACTGAGATCAAATACAAAATTAAGTAGGAATGCTCTGAGGTTCTGCCAGATTCTCCTTTTACTTTCTCAGGTTTTTACACCATGTTAACACCATTAATTTAGAATTAGGAACTCATTCAAAGCCCTTTTGGCAGACCAGCAGGGGTAGTGCCATGCCTTCTCCACAACAATCTTGAATTGCCGATAGGCTATTGTAGATAGCATGACCCCTCAACTCTTAGGACCTGATCCAAAGCTCATTAGAGACTTTCCATTGGGTCTGGTACTATTCAATATCATAGAATCATAGAATATCAGGGTTGGAAGGGACCTCAGGAGGTCATCTAGTCCAACCCCCTGCTCAGAGCAGTAGCTATCCCCAATTTTTGCCCCAGATCCCTAAATGGCCCCCTCAAGGACATGGATTTCAATGGGCTTTGGATCAGTCACTTAAAGATCAGAGGCCACTAATCCGGTAACTGACTCCACACAAGAAGGATCATTGCAGCCATGTGGAATCCAATGGATTGCCCATACACAATCAATTGCAAGATCCATGGCCTTAGGTTGTTCCCTTGCAACTTGTTTCTACAGGAGAAGGAATTGTATGGACTCTGGTCCTTTCTTTCTCCTGATTTATTTTCCTGATTGCCTTTAATGAAACTTTCCCTGATATTAGCCCTTAGGAAAAGTCCTATATATTGGTCTAACACAAGAGAAATAATGCAGAAATTAATAGAAATTAATACAATGCGTTTCTATAGAAAAGTCATAGGGTTCAAAAGAAATCACTCTAAAAACCTAGAGAATTAAATACTTTCTGTAAGGGCTGTGTGTGTGTGTGTGTGTGTGTGTGTGTGTGTGTGTTTTGTTTTGAGCCATACATGAAATTCTCTGATATCCTACAGGATGACTTGTGAAATCTGTAGAAAGTTGATAACTTTCTGTTAAATTCTACAGTAGGAATCGGCAAGCCTTGGCATGCAGCCTGTCAGGGAAATCCGCTGGCGGTTTGTTTACCTGCAGCGTCCTCAGATTCAGCTGATTGCAGCTCCCACTGACCGCGGTTCACCGTTCCAGGCCACTGGGGGCTGCGGGAAGTGGTATGGCCCAAAGGATGTGCTGGCTGCCGCTTCCCACAGCCCCCATTGTCCGGGGATGGCGAACCGCAGCCCGTGGGAGCTGCGATTGGCCGAACCTGCGGATGCTGCAGGTAAACAAAACGTCCCGGCCCGCCAGCAGATTTCCCTGACCAGCCGCGTGCCAAAGGTTGCTGATCTCTGAATTCCTGCACTCTCAGCAGTTTCAGGGCCTGATTCAGATTTCACATGTATGCTGGCTTAATGTCACTGATGCTACTGGCACTATGCCTGGTACATACAGATATAAATGAAATCAGAATCAGGCCTGGATCAGTGACATTCTTCAGTAATCTAGTAAGCAGGCAGCACAGATGGAATCAATGATCTACTTCTTAGTGATCAGTATGCCCTTGGAAGTCGCCAGAGAGATGAACCCAACTACTGATGACCACTCCACTTCCCTGAAAAAGTTAATTTGTTGGCTGTATAACTATAAATTCCATTTTAAAAAAACAACCCACCACAGCAGACACAGTCTGTTCTGCTCTTACTTACATTGGTGTAAATCAGGAAATTGGTGCGTTTACATCACTGTAAAGTGAAAACTTAAAAGACTACCTCCTCAGAAGCGGGGGATAAATTGCTGTCGCTTAGTTGAAATTAGTGGAGCCACATGATTTACCCCAGCTGAGGATCTGGTCCAAATGAGAACCACAATTTTGAGTTGAAATTGATGGGGCCACACAGGGCATGTCTACACCATAAAATAAAATAAAAACCTGAGGCAGCAAATCTCCAAGCCCAGGTTCACTGACTTGGGCATGCGGGCTAACACGATGGGTCTAAAAATAGCAGTATAGACATTCCTGCTCGGACTGGAGTGTATGCTATGAGACCCCCCCACCTAGCCGGGTTTCAAAGCCCAGGCTCCAAATCGGTCAGGAATGTCTACACAGCTATTTTTAGCCCCGTAGCAGCAGCCCCCTGAGCCAGTGTCAATTCAACCAGGCTTGAAGGTTTGCTTATGAGTTGTTTGGGTGGTTTTTTTAATTTTGTTTTTGCAATGTAGACATGCCCTATGTGGCCCCATCAGATTTCAGCTGAAGATTGTGATTCTGATGTTGGGCCAGATTCCCAGCTAGTGTAAATCCATTTGGCTCCGTCGAATTCAACTGAGCTACAGCAATTTACACCAGCTGATGAACTGGTCCAATAAAACCTGTCTTCCCCGTCCTGAATGTTACCCCTAGAAGAACAAATCTATAAAGCATGGAGCTCATCGCTAACTCCTGAAAAGCAAATAAACTTCATCTCTTCTCAACAGCGGAAGCCTGAACCAGCCCATTTACCTGATGTTACATGCTGCTGCAAGACAGCCCATGCTCATGCGCCTGAAGCAGTCTTAGAGCTCAGACTCTTAAGATTGATGCCCCGTGGGGACCATACTCCTAGCATTTGGGGCTAGAGGGGGCCTGAAGCAGCAAAGTGATACAGAAGATGCTCTGTGCTCTCCTGGCTGTAGTACGCCTGCTATGATTATCCTTCCTACTACTGAGTCATAGGGGCATCAGGATTCAATGAAGGTGCAGCAGTTCAGAATTGAAGTCTGAAAGCCTTAGGGCTTCTAAGTATTTGTAATCAGGCCTGTTTTAGGGAGCCCAGGCCCTTCTTGAGATTCAGCCTTTCCAAATTAATGGGGATGTAACAGGCCGTTTACGTGATGTCTATGGACCACTTAAAGCAAAAGGGAAAAGTTGTGATGTAAAATGACTTTTCTGTTCCCCTGAATGTGCTGGGATTTTTTTGTAGTATCCCCCAGAGGGGGCAGGAGGTGGATATTTCTACAGGACTTTAAATAAATAAATAAGTAAAACAGTTGTATAGCAGCCATCATTGACAAGATAGTTACATGATGATTTCCCCTAAAGTAAAAAACAAACAAACAAACATTGTTTCGCTGAAGAAGCTATGGTGGTAGCATGATTTAAAGCACATTTCAGCAAAGAACTTACTGCTACAATGGACCAGGTTTCTAAAGATAGGTCTCCGCTGCAATTAGACACTTGCAGCTTGGTTGTGCCGGCCAACGCAGGCTCGTGGGGCTTGTGATAAGGGTCTGTTGAATTGCAGTGTAGAATTCTAGACTTAGATGGCGCCCGGGCTCTAGGACCCTGCAGGCTGGAGGGTCTCAGAGTCGGGCTATACCCGGAGCCGGAACATCTGTACCACAGTTAAACAGCCCTGCAGCCCATGCCCAGCGAGTCCAAGTCAGCTGGCAAGGGCCAGGCGTGAGTTTTTAATTGCAGTGTAGATATGCCCTAATGGGCCCCACCATGGTGAAATACATAAATCCTTGGAAGCAAAACTATACTGAGAGAGCTCTGCCAAGCATTGGGAGTTTAGTTTGCTGTGAAATTCCAACAGTCTTCTGGGACTATCTATATCTTTCAGAGCCACTATTTCTGCATAAGTGGATAGTGAAACATTGAGGCTGAGGGACCCTAGTCACATCTCAACAGAAACCCCTTTCCTGAGATGTGTTCCGCTTAGATTTGAGGACTCCTTATTCCAGATAGATGTTTGAAGTTGATTTGAACTTGCAAAGTTCTTCATTCTCTAGCTATCAAAGTAGACTAGGATTCACTGCAGAAGAAACTTCCTTCCTGGTAAAATGCCATTCTAGGGTTCTCTGCTGAAGTATTTGGGGTGAAATCAGGCCCAAGTGAAGTCAGTGGGAGTCTTGCCGTTGACTTCCATTGGGCCAGGATTTCACCCTTGCAGTCTGATGTCTCTCAGTTCCCACTACAAGGTGAAATACACCTGTCCCATACACAGATCAAGAAGCAAAGTTAACTGAACTTCTGTGCCATGGAGGAAAAAAATCTTTATGATCCCACCACTTTATGCTGCAAAGCATGAAACTTGTTAAACCTTGTGAGTGCTGTGCTAAGTAGTATAAATGCAGATTGCAAAAGAATTCACATTGTAATGAACTGCCCAGTGTATATGTGTCCTAATTCCTTCTAGTGGATGGAATCAAAACTGACCAACTGTGTGTCATAGGCCCTATACTGTTAATAGCTGATAGAGCAGGAACACCTGGGTTATATCCCTGCCCATGGTATGCAGCATAATGACAACCGTGACTTCTAGGTACTCACTGACTTGATAGTATGTTACAATAATTACTTTTTTATAAAAACTTCCTCAGCTGCTTGCATCATTAAAATCCTGACACATTTAGTTCCACTGGTTAATTGTAAATTTACATTAAAAAGGTAAATGCTCTTATGCATCTTAAATGTTACCTTTTAGTGTCATCCACTACCCAATTGTACTGGGAACTGATGATTAAGAGTTCCTGATTGTCTTTCTTCTATTAATTTACTGACCTGTAGAATAATACTCCTGCTTTTCTCCTTCCATTAGGAATTGTCCTAAACCAAATTTTGAGACAACACACATATAATCCCATGGATTTCTATTTTCATGGTCTCCCTGTTACCACTATGTCTTTTTTTCTTAGATAGTATCCAAAACTGAATCCTACTCAAGGAGCGGACACCTTCATTTCTATAATGAACTTATAATATTTATTTCATGCTGGGTAATTCTTTTTGCCTAAAGCAACTAATTGACTTTAGAGCCTAAGTCTCACTGAAGGTCAATGGGTTTTAGGCTCCTTGGGGATTTAGAGAGTTATGAGTAAAGGTTTTCAAATCTCCATAATATTTCTTCATAATATTTTCTAAATTCTTAATCAGACTTTTCTTGACCACTGCTGTTCATTGAGCAGTCATCTTCACTGAGCCATCCATGATGATTCTTTCTAGTGCTAGAGCTTTCTAGTGATAGGAAGTAATTAGTTTGGATCCCATCACCACATATGTATAGTTTTTAGACTGTTTTTCCTGATGCACATCACCTTCCACTTGTCTATGTTGAATTTCATCTGCCATTGTGTAGCCCGGTTACCTACAGTCATTTTGTTAGGTCCAGCTGGAGTTCCTAACAATCCTCCCTGGCCTTGATTAACCTAAATCATTGTACGGCTGTGTCGTCATAACCACAAAATAATCTTGTGTTAAAACAATTTTGTAAATTTGTATTTCAACATTTGGCCTGAGCACGGCTGAATGAAACTCTCTGTGGATAGCTCAGATCTTTCTGCCTCAAGGACTCCCCTATTGTACACCTGCTCTTGACAGATTGAGGCCTAGAACAGTGTAGCTTAGTCACATACTAACCAGCATGGAGTAAGTCTCTACCTTTTATTAATGCCTGCATACTAGCTCGGTGTTTAGAATTCAGTCTACCTATAAATCAACATCAGAGCATACAACCCAGTGTGTTCAAGAGCTTTGTTTAAACATCAGAAGAAGAACACAGACAAGCACTGTGATAGAAATATAACTAATCACTTGCAAATACATCTTTCCTGTCAGTAGGAGCTTAACCTTTTCGTTTAATGTTAGAACAGAAATAAGTGCATTTTCCTCCAGTATCTCTTTTCTTTAAAGCTATATACAGGTTTGCTCTGAAAAAAGGATCATATTTGTTCTTAAGGTAACACAAGCCCGAGCAACTGGATTTTAGAAGTATTCTGTTGAAGCACAAGAGATGGAATCCTATTATTTGCAAATTTTAAAGGCTATACATAGGATGATTAATGAAGGGCACAAGCCACAAGATTGCTAAACATTTCTGGATAACCATTCACTTGGTAAAGTGGCAGTTTATTAAGGAGGTAGAAACATCTGGGGCTGTAGCTTGTTTGTTGACTCGCGATGAATACAACATGATTGCATGTGGCACATTGATTGGATCAATTTAACTTCACACTCTGCTTCTGGCTTTACTTGTTCCTGAGGGACACTGGTAGGATTTAGCCAGGGTGTGCAGAAAATCCTAGAGTCTATAGACCATTCCTTTTAATTTGAATGCTGCAGATTATGGATGAAAGTTTGGTCACCTGTAGGATTTAAGACTTCAAAGCAAATGAAAATAAAAAGACACATAGAGGAGGAAGAAAAACCCCAAGAACCCCTTTGAGAAAGAGGTAGAAATGCAGCCTTCTATGAGATGCAGGAGGTGGTTCAATATAGCCATTGGGTTTGATTTTCCTCACACTCAGATTGATTATATGCTGCTGGAACTCCATTGACTTCAATGGCATTATTCCTGATTGATTCTGGGGTAAACAAGAGCAGAATCAAGCTCATTGTCTCTAATCTAGTGTAACTCACTACATTAAAATGGACTTGAAAGTGGTCACTACATTTACTGGTGTTCTTACATCTTTAGGGCTTGCTCCTACTTCCATTCCAGTCAGTAGGAGTTTTGCCATTGACTTAAACGGGAGCAGGATCAAGACCATTATATTCCTCATAATCTATTTAATAAATAATAAAAAAGTGCATTTCTCAATGGATATGTTTTGTGACACTTGTATAGTCGGTATGGGGCCAGAGCCTTAGCTGGTACAGCTTGCCACAGCTCTGCTCAAGTATAAACTCCATTAATGTGGGTGATCAAATCAATAGCACTAAAAATCCAAAAAAGAAATATAAGGCTCAGTTTTCAGACTCAGGCACCTAAATTGGTTTCTCAGTGGCCTCCCCAAGTCCCAGATTGTCGGACACCAGATGGTAATGAAAGATGCTTCACACCTCTCTCATACACTCCACAAAGAACGGCCACTCACCCCCATCCTCTTGGTTTCATCATCACATGAGGTTTCATTTCTAAACTGCCCTCCTTGCTTGCAACAGCATCCATTAACTTGCTCAGTCATCTCAAATGGACCTTATCTCACAGTGGTCAGTCTAATCACTTAAAGCCAAATGTCTACCTTCTTACTTAAATCTGGGTACGAAGATTGCAGATTTCTCAAGATATCTAAACAGGCTTATGTGCAGTGCTGAGAAGGAGTGATGACTGGAGGATAGCTAAAGTGATGCCATTTTTTTTTAAAAAGGCTTCAGAGGCCGTCCTGGCAATTGTAGGCCAGTAAGCCTAACTTCAGTACCAATTAAATTGGTTGAAACTATAGTAAAGAACAGAATTATCAGACACATAGATGAACACAATTTGTTGGAAGAGTCAATATGGCTTTTGTAAAAGGAAAATCATGCCTCACCAATCTACTAGAATTCTTTGAGGATGTCAGCATGTGGACAAGGGTGATCCAATGGATACTCTACACTTGTACTTTCAGAAAGCCTTTGACAAGGTCCCTCACCATCGGCTCTTAAGCAAAGTAAGCAGTCATGGGATAAGAGGGAAGGTCCTCTCATGGATCAGTAACTGGTTAAAACATGGGAAACAAAGGGCATGAATAAATGGTCAATTTTCAGATTGGAGAGAGGTAAATACTGGGGTCCCAAAGGGATCTGTACTGGCATCAGTGCTATTCAACATAGTCATAAATGATCTGGAAAAAGAGGTAAACAGTGAGGTGGCAAAATTTTCAGACAAAACAAAATTACTCAGCATAGTTAAATCCAAAACAGACTGAGTATTTACCAAGGAATCTCACAAAACTGGGTGACAAGGCAAAAAAATGGCAAATGAAACACAAGGTTGATAAATGCAAAGTAGTGCACATTGGAAAACGTAATCCCAACTATGCATACAAAATGATGGAATCTAAATTAGCTGTCACTACTCAAGAAAGAGATCTTGGAGTCATTGTGGTTAGTACTTTTGAAAACATCCACTAAATGTGCAGTGGCAGTCAAAAAAGCGAACAGAATATTAGGAATCATTAGGAATGGGACAGATAATAAGTAAATATCATGTCACTATATAAATCCATTGTACTCTCACACCTTGAATACCGCGTGCAGTTCTGGTCGACCCTTCTCAAAAAAATAGAGTGGAATTTAAAAAGGTACAGAGAAGGGCAACAAAAATGATTAAGTATATGGAACAGCTTCCATCTGAGGAGAGATTAAAGAGACTGGGAATTTTTAGCTTGGAAAAGAAATGAGTAAAGGGAGATGTGATAGAGATCTATAAAACCAGGAATGGTGTGGAGAAAGTGAACAAGGAAGTGTTATCTACCCTATCACATAACACAAGAAGCAGAGGTAACCCAATGAAATTAATAGGTTCATCAATGGCTATTAGCCAAGATGGTAAGCAATGCAACCCCGTGCTCTGGGTGTCCCTAGCCTCTGATTGCCAGAAGCTGGGAATGGTCGACAGGCGATGATCACTTGATGAGTACCTGTTCTGTTCATTCCCTCTGTAGCAGCTGACACTGGCCACTGTCAGAAGATGGGATACTGGGCGAGATGGACCTTTGGTCTGACCCAGTATGGCTGTTCTTATGTGATTCCCACTCAAGTCAATAAGAGTCTTTCCATTCAGATCCTTAGTGTAAAACTGCAGAGTTCTGTTAAAGTCAGTGAAGCTATGCCAATTCAGAACTGGCACTACAGCAGTCTTCATGAATGCAAAATTCACTTAAAAGTGTAAAACCTAATTGGAAAAAAAAAAGTGTAATTTTGTAAACAGGAAATTAACGTCCACAGAGATTTAAAGGCACAGCCCTATGAACTTAATTTTTTCCATTGAACTGCAGGAGTTGTTAAAACACTAGATATTGCGAGAGGTAAAAGTTAAAAGTCCTATCCTACAAGGTGCTGCGGTTTAGGGCCGGGTGGTTTTGAATCCTGTTGAAATAGCTGGGAAGTGAAAGTACTCAGTACCTCAGTGAAAGCAGGAAGGCCCAACCCTCTGAAGTCAATGACAGTCCACCCCCCAACCCCGCATTAATCTTCGTGGAAGCAGATCCGACCCCACCCCTCCCTTGTTACAGTGACAAAGCTATGAATGCAATTGAAACATATTGAAAGCGGCACATTAAAAGGATGTTTAAAAACATATTTCAGGGTCTAAGGGAAAAGAGAAAAATCTACTCCAGAGCTCAGAACAGCCTCAGCAGCAGTGCAAACTGTCATAGACAAAACTAGTACCTCATTATAGCTGCTGCTTTTTTAACAAAACCAACGAAGTCCACACTTTGGGAGGTATGTTTCTTCACAGCTGGCCTGTTTTTTTTTTATTTGCCTCTGCTGTTGAGGTCAGTAGGTCTACACAAAAATACAGAAGGAATAAGATGCCAGAAATCTTATAATTGACATAACTTACCTTAGCCATAAAATTTGGCCCTGTTTAAATAGAAACAGTATGTTGATCAACACATGTGCCATAGTCAGCCATTATTTAACTCTAGGTTCCCCCTTTGCCTATTGGAAATCTACTATATACTCTGCTGTAATCTGCTTTCATTCAGTCTTTGGGCCTACAGATGTATTATCTGGGATACCATTACACTTTGGGGCCTAAAGATGTGCTATTCATGCTCTCACATGCAGCCAGATACATAAGGAAAGAGATTACTGAGCCTGGCCCCAATCCTGCAACCACTTATACACATGCTTCATTTTAAGCATGCAAATAGTCCCATTGGAATTATTAGGACTACTCGCGTCCTTAAAGTTAATTGCGTGCATATGTGCCTGGAGGATTGGTCACCCAATGCTAGGGTTGCCAGATGTCCGATTTTCGAGTGGAACGCCCAGTCAAAAAGGGACCCTGGCGGCTCCAGTCAGCACCACCGACCGGGCCGTTAAAAGTCCAGTTGGCGGAGCTGTAGGGCTAAGGCGTGCTAGTTGCTACCTGTCCTGGCACCTCGCTGTGCCCCGGAAGCGGCCAGCAGGTTTGGCTCTTAGGCAGGGGGGCCATAGGGCTCTGCGCGCTGCCCCTGCCCCGAGCACCAGCTCTGCATTCCCATTGGCTGGGAACCGCAGCCAGTGAGAGCTGGGGGGGACAGTGCCTCCTGCCCCGCCCCCACCTAGGAGCCAGACCCACTGGCCGCTTCCAGGGCGCAGCATGGAGCCAGGACAGGAAGGGAGCCTTAGCCCCATTGCACTGCTGACCAGGAGCTGCCAGAGGTAAGGCCATGCCTCAACCCTGAGCCCCAGCCTCCTACCCCAGCTCTGAGCCCACCCAAACCTGAAGTCCCCTGCTACACCCCAAACTCCATACCCCCTCCTGCACCCCAAACCCATGCCTCAACCCACATCCCCCTCCCACATTCCAAATCCCTTGGCCACACCCCCCAGCCCGGAGCCCCCTCCTGCACCCTAAACTCCTCATCCCCGGTCCTACCCCAGAGTCCACACCCCCAGCCCAGAGCCCTCACCCCCTCCACACCCCAACCCTCTGCCTCAACCCACAGCTCCCTCCCACATTCCAAATCCCTCGGCCACACCCCCCAGCCTGGAGCCCCTTCCTGCATCCCAAACTCCTCATCCCCAGAGTCCACACCCCCAGGCGGAGCACTCACCCCTTCCTGAACCCCAACTCCCTGCCCCAGCCCGGAGCTCCCTCCAGCACCCTGAACTCCTCATTTCTGGCCCCACCCCGGAGCCTGCCCCTCCAGTTAAAGCCCTCACCCCCTCCCACACCCCAAACCACTGCCGCATCCTAGTGAAAATGACTGAGGGTGGGGGAGAGCGAGCCACCGAGGGAGGGGGAATGTAGTGAGTGGGAGTCAGGGCCTTGGGGAAGGGGCAGGGCTAGGGTGTTCGGTTTTATGCAGTTAGAAAGTTGGCAACCCTTCCCAATGTCAATTAATTCACACATACAAACAACTGCCGGCTATGGTGTTTCCTTTCATATTAATCCTAGTGACCTATTGCTCACTGTATAGTAAATATGTTAATGGCTCATTTATTCTTCCATTGAAATAAACTGCAAACCTCCCAGTGGTGGCAAGATTGGACCCCATCATGCTAATTCTTGGTGAGGCTGCAGGGGGCGTTATTTCTGTATAGCCGTGATTCTGAAACCGCAGTGCTGAAGTGATGCTGGCTTCTCCGTGTTTCCAGCTGTTAACTGCATCAAAAGAACACTGAAATGACACTACATTGGTCCCTTAATATTCTGTTTCCATGTATCCACTTGCCCCAGGAATGCTGAGTCAGATCTTCCCTAGGAGTAAATCAGCACAGTTCCCCTGAAGTCAGAGGAGCTACCCCAGTTACACCAGATGAAGATCATGTTCGTTATGTGGTCAAGAATGGGCACGGTGCTGACCTGTAGGATGGCCAATGGGCAGTGGCCTCAGACGGCATGGATAAGGGCAGGGGAAGGCCGGAACAGAATTCACAGGCGATGACTACAAGACATCTAAGAGCAACATCTATTTGTGTGCCTCAACCTTTACAGTGAGAAAAGGTGGAAACTCTACGTTTTGATTTATGTCCTGTGACTCTGCTGGTAAATACGTTTGCTAGCTAGTAGCCTGAATGTACGTTCCAATGATCTGGAGTAAATGAAGCCTTAAGGAGAGACAGCCATACTGGGATGTTAATCGGATTCATAATCTGCAACTGGCGAGCCGGAGCCCTTCGAGTGCAGACAGTATATCTAGTGGCATGGAGCAGAGGAACAATATGTGCCTGTTCATAAACACTGCGTCCACTTCTTTCTCGCCATGAGGCAATTGCCTGCACATTGAGAACAGGAAAGTCTCCGCCATTCCAATTACCACTCCACACTGGAGATGCTAAAATTGTGATACCCAGTTAAACCTGGGCAGCATTGTTTTGAATTCATGTTTCTGGTGCAAAAGCCTGCTACGGTTATTGTATTAGAATATTTCTTGGAGATTATGCTGTGAAGACCCGTGCTGACAAAGGGACTGATCCTGCAAGGTGCTCAGCACCCTCAGCTCCTATTGACTTCAAAAGGCGCTCAGCACTTGCCAGGACTAGGCACAGAATAAGCCAAATTCATCCCTGATGCAGACATAATTGGGCTGCATCTTCAGCTGGTGCAAACCAGTGTGTGCTTCAATGGAATTGCAACAGTTTACACCAGCTGAGGTTTTGGCCCGTTGATGATAATGGAATTATTCCCTTGATGGATTTGGTCCAGTGTGTTTCTGTAGGCACTGGTATTTAAAAGGAACAAAACCAAAACAAACAAAAAACTGTTTAATTACATGTGGACAATTAACTAAGTATCCTTTTCCACATACTTAACTATTGTTATTGTTTAGTTGTTAATGTCTCCCTTATTTGTGTTTCCCACTGATTGGAATATTTAAGAGCCTTGCCATTATCCTTTTAAAATGAAATCCATAGCCAAAGCAAAAGCAGCTCAGCCCTAAGCCTTTTCTCATGAGCCACAATAAACAGCAGCTAATCTTTAGCAACACTGAAGGACGTTCTAGTTTGCAGACTGTCAAATCCATTAAATATGTTCTCAAAGACGAAAAAAAGACGATAGTATTAAACACAATGCGTCTCCTCCTAGTGGCGGCACAAGGGAAATCACAAATTCGCTGAATTGTACCACTGTGACAGAATGTCATTCCAATTGCCTTATTAACCACATGAAAAAATATATCACAACAGTGCGAAAACTTCTCAGTTATCTATATCTTACGCCTTAGGCTATTGTCATGAGCCAGTGGCATATTAAGAAGAGAGTACTAATTCAGTTGTCAGCTGCCTTGCCTATTAAACGGGGGGGAAATACCAGCAACAAAATTGAAACAAGTAATATGAATAAGGGAAAGGTCTGACTATACTTGTCCACTTGTATTCCTGAATTAAACAAACCAACCTGTTTGCATCGTTTTCCCCATCACTTAGCATTGTACCAATACCAGAGTGTTATGCTGTAGTTGAGTAGTTATTGTGTTCCGAATGCAACATCTATTGCACTTTAAAAGCGTAAGTCCTGGAATATTACATTCCAAGTTCATGACCTGCATTGTAAACAATAAGAGGATCTGCTAATGCAAAACATGTTCAAGGTCTGGAAAGAGCAGACTCATACAGCTAGTGAAGATAGAAGGAAGCAGGTGGTTTATCTAAACCGAGCTTGGACTGTTTTGATTAATGGTACATTGACTCTTCATAACTGAACTGACTTCTGAAATATGCTCTGCACCTATCCCTGTGCTCGCTAAGAAAAATACGACAGGCCTGATTCTCCATGACTTTGCGTAGTCATTTACATCAGTGCAAAATGGTACAAAAAACACCTAATGTCTGGTGTAACCTGCAAGCTCTTTTTATAGTGATAGAAGTACAACAAAGCTCCAGAATCAACTCTAGTACTTAGTCTGAGCATATGCATGGCCCAGTCCACAGCTAACATACGTGGAGAGGTTGCAGTATAATCCCTTCTTTCCTTAAAGATTAGAAATTCATTACGGTGACTGAATAGAGCTACCAGAAAAAAGCCGATTGGAATTTCTTGCTGGGAAAGGGTCTGCATGAAGAGCAAATTGCCAAAATCACCAAGAGCAAGAGCCACTGTGAATGAGCTTGAACAGAGGGGTGGTTTTGTGGGTCAGGCACGGTTAAGAACTGGGATTCAGAAGAGCTGGTTCCATTTCCTACCACAGGCTTCCTGCGTGACCTTGGGCTAGTCACTTAGGGTACGTCTACACTACAAGTGCCATAACAGCACAGCTGCAGCACTGCAGCTATGCCACTGTAACACTGTAGTGTAGACAGACTACAGCGAAGGAAGGGATTTTTCCATCGCTGTCATAAATCCACCTCCCTCAAGAGGCAGTCACTAAGTTGTAGAGTCCTAGGCGGGTAAAAAAATTGCATCCGCAGATGTGGATGTCCACGGAGAGAGATTGGATTTCTGCGGCGCTGCAGGGCTCCACGGGGAACTGCAGTGGCGAAAGCAGCAGCATGCCGGGCCGCCACTCGCAGGAGACAGCGCCCCGCCTGGGCAGCTCCTCCAGCGTGGCTCTACCGCCCCCAGCCCCGCCCACTGTAGCAGGCATCGGTCCCTTCCATGCATCGGTCTGCGCCTCCTGTCCGGTGGCGTGCGAGCCGCTTGCACACATTAGCACGACCAGGGACAGCGGCTGGTAACCCTGGTGCCCGTCCCAGCCCAGCATTCTGCTGCTTTTGCTGCTACGGTCCCACGTAGAGCCCTGCGGCTCCTCGGGTATCCAATTTATATCCGTGGATGTCTGCATCTGCAAATATAAATTTTGTATCAGCACAGGGCTCTACTAAGTTGACAGAGGAATTTTTCCATTGATCTAGCTGGGTCTACAGTGGGGGTTAGGTTGAACTAACTGTGTCACACAAGGTATGATTTTTTTCACAGCCCTGAGTAATGTAGCGAGGTGTAGACCAGGCTTTCATCTCTCTGTGCCTCAGCTCCCCATCTGTAAAATGGTGATAATGATATGTCTTTTCTCCCACCCTTTGTCTTGTCTATTTAGATTGTATACTTTTAAGGAAAGAACAGTCTCTTCTTTACATATATGTACAGTGCCTCGCACAATTGTTAGACTCTCTGTGTAGTACGGTAACATTACTCCTATATTATAATAAGAGCTGTTTGGAAACTTGGTAGCTGTAGACAGGTGATGCCGAGATGTGGGTTAATTAGTACTTCCAGTGTTCAGAAGGCCAAGCTGGATGGTTTTGTTAACATTATGTCATGATAATGTTCTTATTGCAAGCCTTGTGCTGGGTAAAATAAGCCTGAAAATAAGTTTAAAAGCTTCTTATGGAGGAATCTCACTGAATGTTTTCTGTACTTGTAAGAAGAAATTGATCCTGAGGTGAATATATGGATTCAATTCCTTCCAGAAAACTAGTGCTAGACAATGCAGAGTCAAAAGGGTATCTGTTGTTTTGTAAAAAGCCGTTTGCAGTTTGTAATTAGAGCTTTCATGCCAGTGCGGGGAAAAAAAGGAGACCCACATTTCTACAAAATCATTAGTACATGTGCCAGATACATAGCAGATGCCCAGCTGGTGAAAGTCAGATGCAGCGCCATTGAAGTAAAGGATTTACACTGGCAGGCCCTCTGTCCAAAAGCCAGAATTCAGAGTAGTTATGAGTAGCTGGTGGATGATGGCTGTACTTGATCAGACTGTAGCACATTTGAGAAGGAGACCTGGATGAAAGAGGAGATGTGTGAGGGGGTGACCAAGGCTGAGCCAGAGGGAGAGCAACATAAGGAATAATATGGAGAAGCCCCACCTGTGGAAGAGCAGGGGAAATAGAGCATATGTCTACACTGCAATAAAACACGGCCTAGGTCAGCTAACTTGGGCTCACAGGGCTCAGTCTGTGGGTCTATATAATTGCAGTGTGACATTCCGGCTTGGGCTGGAACCCGAGCTCTTGAGACCTATGGTGCGGACGGTCCCATACCCAGAGACAGCCGGAGCAAAGGAATAAGGCATCTAGCAAATACAGTCTGGCAAAGACACAAAGCAAAAATCAAGAGAGAGAATAGGATTCTAGTGCAAAAATACATTTACTTTTTTCGATCAGCTTTTAGGTTAACAAAGCTAAGAGACATACCGTTCTTGTAAGTAGCTCTGCCTCCAAACTAATTAAACACACAGTTAAATAAGGAATGCTGGTGAGAATGAAACAATGAGCCAACTTCACTGTTTCTCTAACGCTTCCAGCCAATAGACCCACAGCAATATGGATTCATTTTTTTCCAGTATGTGCGTTAATAGATAATTAACCCTGTAGTTACTAGGCTAAAATATATCATTCTGCAAAGAACATATTTAACAGATCTGAATGAGAGAAACCAGTCAGCTGAGAGTCTCATGTCAACCAACTGACAAGATTCTATCTATCAGTCCAAGAGGAGAATAGTAGAGATGAGGCTTAGAGAATAAGGATCCTCCAGAAACAAACTGAGACTGGAGCAATATCATGAAGCTTGAGCAAAGCAACCCCATATAGCAAAATAACACAAAGGCTTACTAAAACCCTCAACCCCCAAACACCAGTATAGAGCAGTCATCCATGGAACTCTGTGCCGGAACATAGAGCTGAAAAACACGATCAACGAGCTGAAGTGATAACATCATAAACAAGATTGAGAGCTTTCTTGATTACAGTGTATAAGTACCTTCATGGGAAGAATATACGAGGGCTCTTTAATCTAGCAGAGAAGACATAACAAGAACCAATGACTGGAAGCTGAAGCCGGACAAAGTAATAAAGGAAATAAGGCATACATTTTTAATAGCGAGGGGACAAACTACCAAAGGAAGTGGTGAATTCTCCATCACTTGAGTTCTTCAG
Source organism: Chelonia mydas (assembly GCF_015237465.2). Taxonomy (NCBI): domain Eukaryota; kingdom Metazoa; phylum Chordata; order Testudines; family Cheloniidae; genus Chelonia; species Chelonia mydas. The sequence goes on from NC_057851.1 coordinate 12,352,722, forward strand.
ATTAAGACTGGATGCATTTCTGGAAGATATACTTTAGTCCAACACAAGTTATTGGGTTTAATATAGGGGTAAAGGGGTAAAATGTAATAAATGGCCTGTGATATACAAGAGGTCAGACTAGATTGATCTGCTGTTCCCTGGTTTTAAACTCTATGAATCTATGAAGTGCAGTGGGGAAGGTAAGTGATTACTCAGATTATGAGCCCTTTGGGACAGGGATTCTTTTACTATAGATCTCTAACTATACCTAGCACAATGTGGCCCTGTTCAGATTAGATTCATTAGGCCCTAGTCTGAGACAAATAATAACATTCTACAATATGGGGAATTAACTAGGTTGGGCTTTGAACGACTGAAAAGGATCTGGGCATTATAGTAGATCACAAATTGAATACGAATCAACAGTGTGATACAGCCTGAAAAATGCTGGTATCATTTTGGGGTGTATTAACAGGAGTGGTGTATGTAAGACACAGGAGGTAGTATATAAGACAGCCATTACTCGGCCAGGGTGAGGCCTCAGCTGGAGTACTGTGTCACACTTTAGGAAAAATGTGGGCAAACTGGAGATTCCAGAGGAAAGCAACAAAAATGACATACAGTTTAGAAACCCTGACCTATGAGGAAAGGTTAAAAAAGCTGGGTATGTTTAGTCTTGAGAAAAAAAAGACTGAGGGAGGACCAGATAACAGTCTTCAAATATGTTAAGAGCTGTTATAAAGAGGACAGTGATCAATTGTTCTCCATGTCCACTGAAGGTTGGACAAGAAGTATCAGCTTAATCTGCAGCCAGGGAGATGTAGTTAGATATTGGGGGAAACTTTTTAGCTATGGTGATAGCTAAGCTCTGAAATAGGCTTCCAAGGGAGTCTGTAGAATCCCTATCATTGGAGGTGTTTAAGAACAGGTTGGACAAACACCTGTCAGAGATGATCTCGGTTTACTTGGTTCTGCCTCAGTGCAGCGGTCTAGACTCGAGGTCCCTTCTAGCCTTACTTTTCTTCGATTGTATAAATAAATTAAGTCACAGACTAAGGCTTGTGGAAGAGGCAGGCATAGAATCCATATATCCTGATACGCACATCCTTCTCTCAGGCACAAGACCAACTACCCACCTTAATAGAATCTCACCATGTAAAGAAGAAAGGGATTATTATTGCATAACTAAGTGCTATTTTATAGGCACAGCTTCACATTCAGTAGGAACTACAGTTGATCCACTCTCCCTGAAGTACCAAAACAGTTCTCAGGTTACAAGCTGACGGTGACCTTTAAGGAATACACCATTACAGAAGCAGGATAGGGAAGCTGTCAGACCACGTGATTTAATAACAACTCCCTCCCAAATAGAAAACACCTCCTCTTGCGGTTGCATGTTTTAACAGTGCTGCATGACTATCCCTTTTCTTTGACTGTATGTTCTTTGGAAGTGGATGTCCAAAGCAAAAATCTGGAGCAGCTGCATTGTGCTGTGTATCAGTTCCATTGAGCATTGTCAGCACTGAGTATTTTAAATCACCATGATGGGTCCCAGCTTGGTTTGTCAGGTGCATTATTGTTTGGGGTCTTTAAAGTGCTATTTTGGGGCACATTCAAAAGGACATGCTTCTCATAGCCGGTGTGATTTTGGTGGTAGGTTGAATGAAGAAAGCTAATGCTCCATATGGGTGCAGCTACTTCTCTAACCCTAATTAACAGTGAAATTACAGAAGACAATGCGAGGGGGACACAAACACAAAGGGAGAAGAAAATAAATCTTTGCTTATGGTAAATTCAGCCAAACATTAACAGGCCAGAATCTGATCCCAGTTCTACCAATATACAAAAAGGAGTTAAATCAATGGAGTTACTCCAGTTTTACCCCAATGTAATTTAGCACAATCTAGCCCTATAAAAACAATGGTTCAAATTAATCCACTGGAGTTGATTTAATTACTCTGGATTTACATCAAAGTAATGTAATTTAGGGCAAAATCTAGCACTACTGAAGCTGTTCATAGATTCATGGATTCCAAGGCCATAGACCTTCCCCAAAGTAATTTCTGGAGCGTATCTTTTAGAAAAACATCCAATTTTGATTTAAAAATTGTGAGTGATAGAGAATCCACCACGTGCCTTGGTAAGTCGTTTCAATGGTTAATTACTCTCACGTTAAAAATGCCCGCCTTATTTCTGATCTGCCTGATTCATCATTTTAAGATTGTGGAGTTGTACTAAGGATGCATTTGGTCCAATGAGTTAAGGATCCCTGTGTTCTGGCAGAAAATTAAGGGAATTTATTCTATTTACAAACAATTCTGCTTATATTATTTTTGTTGTGTGTTTATAACACACCTTTCCATAAAGAATTTGTGATTTCTAGCTCTTATAACAGAAATTTGTTTCCACTATTAGGTACTAAAATTTGTGGTTAGTTTTGATTAGTCACATAGCTCACAAGGTATGGGTGACCACTTTTGATAAGACACATAAATTGTAAGAGGCAGTGTGTTCCGGGGGACTGTGCACTAGACTGGGAGTCAGGAGACCTGTACGTTCTATGGGGTAGGAATTGTCTTCTACGTGCCTGTACCAAGATCTCTAGGTACTCCCTTAATAAAGAAAAGGTATGTTTTTGGTTCCTGACTGGATAAGCATGGCTCCAAAAGTCAGGTTTCCATGGAGAATCCTTGTCTATAGTGAATTAAAATTTGCGTCCTGTGTATGTTTTCCTATATTTGATTCAAATTAACGAATTCTACCTACCCATCTACCCACTTACTTTCTTTTTGAATGCCCTTCACCATGGTATCTAAGCACCTTCCTCAGTTAAACATTCCTGCTGGTAGATTAATTGGCTGGAATATTGGTGGTGACCACAAATGGGCTGTGAAAAATGTGAAGGAGAGTTTGTTTAAAATCATCAAATGAAAGTCTGTGGGCAAATGTTGCTGTTTCGACTGTCTTGACAGATGACATACGTTTTCTGCAGTGGGCTAGATCCTACATTCACTGCACACTTTTGTGGGAATTTTGGGATGGAATACAGGGCTGGGTTCTTTATCTGTTGCTTAGCTCTGGGCACACATCATTATTAAATTATACATGAACCTGCTGATTGTTGTAAATGTAAGATGGTAGTTCCAAATGTTTTCAAATAAATTAAGCTTGGACCCAGTCACCGATCGCATTAAAAAAACAAAAAACTTGTTGATAGTCTCATAATAAAAAAAAAGGAAAATCTGATGATTCAAATCCAAGGAGTGGAAAGTCTCTTTTTTGTCCATCGAAGCAGATTATGGCTTGTTTCAAAACATTATAAAGCACTAAAATGTACAATGAACAGTTTCTGTTGATTGAACAACTGCTTAAATCAGTTTGGCATGTAATCCTAGTGGAATTTATGGTTCCAGAAGGGGCAGGAAAGCTAAGGCTTCTTGTTTAATGAACCTGAGGAAGCCATGGTTTATTCTTACTTGAAATACTGTACTTTGCTATTTTTTTTAAAGAAGAGGTGCTTCTGTTTTCCTCTTCCTAATTATTGTTTTATGCCACATTGGTAATAGCACGCTAGGACTTTCCACTAGAGCTGAGTGAAACTTTCAGAGTAAAACTTGCCAGGACTGGGGGCATTCACTACAATAGGTTTTTGAAATTATCATTATTTATTTTTTAAACAATATGTTTGGCCTATGGGCTGGAAAGTTTAGACACTGCTGAGCTAGGTGTTTAGACTCATAGAAATGTAGGGCTGGGAGAGACCTGAAGATGTCATTAAGTCCAGCCCCCTGCACTATGGTAGGACCAAATAAATCTAATAAATTTACATGGCTCCTATCATATTGGTATCTGGTGGCCAGATTTTCAGAGGTATTTAAGTACAATTAGGCACCTGATGAGATTTTCAAAAGCACTTTAAGGAGGTTAGATCTTTTGAAAATCCCATTAGGTGCCTAGTTGCATCTTTAGGTACCTAAATACCTTAGAAATTCTGGCCTTGCACACTTTACTGACATAACGGGCCTGATCCAAATCCTGCTAAAGTCTATGGGACTCTTTCCCTGGATTTCAGTAGGCTTTCTGTCAGACCCATTGTAATTAGTCTCACAACCCTGTGAGTAAGGGAATTTATGTAGCAGTTGTATTATTTATTACTATTTTACAGCTGGGGTACTGAGGTGCAGACACATGAAGGGCTGGATTTGGAAGCTGCTGCTTGCTGACAACCGGGCGTCTCATTTAGGTACCTGCAGAGGAGTTTATAGGTGATGGACTTCATCAATATCTAGCTCTAACCACTGGATCATCTTTCTTCTCAGTAATGTAAAAATCTTTCTTTCCTTTTTGTGTGCCACCTTATGTAGGTGATGTTACCTATTTCATATTTCACATTAAAATCTTGCAGGCAAAAATAAATAACCGAGAGAGAGAAACCGTTTCTGCTGTTCTGGGTAATTTACTGTGTCAGAAGCCAGTGGGACTTTCATAAGCCCACATATACAATTTCAGATCTTTAAACTCTTCCTCCTTTAGCCACTTCAAATTTTTCTTCCAGAATCAGCACAATTTTGCGCCACTGTCAGGGACTCTCATTGCAGGCTCCAGGGACCATATGGCTGAAAAATCTGATAAAGACCAGGTAATACAGTGATCTACATTCCACCCTTTTTCTTTGCCTCCAGTTTGAATGCTATGGCTTTGGGAAGCAACAGAGACCAGTTGTTTTCACACCACTGGATAAAACTTTTTTTTTTCCTCATGGCACATCCAGCCAAGAAAATAATAAACTGACTCAACAGGATTAAACCAGTCCCTCCACAATTTTAACCATCTATTGTAAGAATTAATGTCCGAATGGTACATGCCCATAAAATGCTGTTGGTCCAAAAAGTAGCTGAGGTTAATAATTTACTTGGGGGTTATAGAAATTCTCCACCAATAAACAAATTGTTTATTTTGGATTTATTATGTTTATTATGTGGATTTGTTCACAGCAAATCCAACTTAACCAGAGATAGTCAAAAGCACTGCTTTTTGTTGTTGATTGTTTATCTGCTTTTATTTTTTTGTTCGTTTTTTTTGTAAAAAGAAATTCAATTTCACTGGAAATTTTTCACAGAAAAATTTCAAAGCAAAATGAAATTTCCTCATCTTTTGGAAAGGTTCACAGTGCAGAATTATAGAATTTCTTTTTTCCTTTTGCCATTTTGTATTTTGTCTAAAACTGGAGATGTTTTGAAAAGCTACACAGTGAATAAAGGAAAAAGGAAGAAGAAGAAACCTTTGAGACATCATTCTCTCTATTGCCTTTGGTGGTGATAAAAAGGGGGCCAGGGGAAATGGAGGGGGGAAAAATTCGAAATTTCACAATTTTTTTTCAGTTTTCAAACACTAAAAATGAAACATTTAATTTCATTTTGTTTTGAAATTTTCTATTGATAAATAGAAAAAAATGTGAATAATGACATTTTCCTGCAAAAAGTTCTGTTTTAAACAAAAAACCATTTTTAATGGGTAAACTTTTTCCATTGAAAAGTTTCAGCCAGCCCTAAATTTACCAATTCAAGTATCAACCCATATCAGAGATGGGAATCACCAGTGAGATTCTGACATCAGTTATCCTGTGTACAGACCAAGTCCATGGAAAGACACACCCCCAACCCACTTCTATGATCTTTGGATCAGAGCTTATATCCAAAATAAATCAGTGTGAAAGGTGTTACTATGGATTTACACCAGCCAAAATGAGATTATAATCTGGACCCAAAATTTTGGAGAGTAATTGTGTTTCCACACTACAAACTTTGTCACCCTTTTTTGTAAAGGAAGACCTGTCATTTTCTCCCAGTCAGATAGAACATGTGTCTAACTCCTTTGGCTTTGCAGTATTTCTGTAGCTTTACAGGCTAATTAATACTCTGAGGAAACAAACATACTGTGAAAATCTGTTCTAGAGACTGACCTGACAAATGCAGAGCAATACAGTATCTGCTTAACTAATGATGAAGCTGATAAAAGATTATTCATGCTAGAAAACAAAGATTGTATAAAGTATATAGGGTAAATATAACTAGATAATTTAAACACTCAGAGCCAGGTCCTCCGCTGGGCAAATTCAAGAAGCTTCATTGAGTTCAGTGCATTTATGCTATTTTACATCAGTTGAGGATCTGGCTCATAAAACCAAGATGGTCCCTAGTGTAATTCCACTGAAGTTAATGCAGATCACACCAGTAATGAGTTCAGTACGTACTGTTGGAACTGGAGTAAGGTTGGGGCCATTTTTGCTCTCGCCACAATTACAGAATTTCATGTCAAATTTTCCTGAAAATTGAGTCAAATCTGAACTCTCCCTTATTTTTTCAGAACTGTGGTTATATTGTCCATGGGCTTTATAAATACGAATAATTGTACTGGTAAAATCACTTGGGTTGTAAGGGACTCCGACTTCACAATCTGGTCAATTCCCTGGGATTATGACCTACTAATATTAATCATTTATCTGTGGATTGGTTTAGTACATATTTGAACCATTTGCTCTTCCTGAGCTGACTTTGGGTCTGATCCCTCTCTCATTAAAGGCTCCAATCCTAGAAAGAGTTGCATACATATTTAACTTTATGCACAGTGGTAGTACCTTTGACTGCAGTAGGACTAACAAAGAAAATTAAGAGTAGCAGTAACTTTCTTTGGGATCAGGGCCATTATCAGAAGAAGGATTGGATCGTCATCTATCTGGTGCCTCGTGAACTCACTCCTGATGCCAGTGGGAGTTGAGGGCTGTCACTACCTCAAGATCAGGATGTAAATGTGAATTTTCACTGAAAAATAGGATCGCTGTGTGTCTGAAAGATGCATACATTTATGGGACAGAATTCTGAAAGGTGCACATAAGCTTAAACTTCTTTCCTGGTTTTGCCTGTACTTGGGGAAGCGGATAATTTGGCTTCACTTTTATTTTAGTGAAGCCAAACTGGAGTGTGGTGCATGATGGGATACACTAAGGATGTGATTTTTATTAGATTATGGCAAGTTTTAAACAAGAAGAGAGCCCAATTGCTGCCTTTATTCACATCACGTAGCACTTACAAACCACATAGTACCATAGACCACAGTTGATTTCAATGGGATTTCTCCAGTGGGTAAATGCTGTTCACCATGAGTAAAGGGGACAGGATTGGGTGTAGAGGTGGACAAGTTTTATGTTAGGACAGGAAGTGACTGCAAGTGAATCATAGAATCATAGAATCATAGAATATCAGGGTTGGAAGGGACCCCAGAAGGTCATCTAGTCCAACCCCCTGCTCGAAGCAGGACCAAGTCCCAGTTAAATCATCCCAGCCAGGGCTTTGTCAAGCCTGACCTTAAAAACCTCTAAGGAAGGAGATTCTACCACCTCCCTAGGTAACGCATTCCAGTGTTTCACCACCCTCTTAGTGAAAAAGTTTTTCCTAATATCCAATCTAAACCTCCCCCATTGCAACTTGAGACCATTACTCCTCGTTCTGTCATCTGCTACCATTGAGAACAGTCTAGAGCCATCCTCTTTGGAACCCCCTTTCAGGTAGTTGAAAGCAGCTATCAAATCCCCCCTCATTCTTCTCTTCTGCAGACTAAACAATCCCAGCTCCCTCAGCCTCTCCTCATAAGTCATGTGCTCTAGACCCCTAATCATTTTTGTTGCCCTTCGCTGGACTCTCTCCAATTTATCCACATCCTTCTTGTAGTGTGGGGCCCAAAACTGGACACAGTACTCCAGATGAGGCCTCACCAGTGTCGAATAGAGGGGAACGATCACGTCCCTCGATCTGCTCGCTATGCCCCTACTTATACATCCCAAAATGCCATTGGCCTTCTTGGCAACAAGGGCACACTGCTGACTCATATCCAGCTTCTCGTCCACTGTCACCCCTAGGTCCTTTTCCGCAGAACTGCTGCCTAGCCATTCGGTCCCTAGTCTGTAGCGGTGCATTGGATTCTTCCATCCTAAGTGCAGGACCCTGCACTTATCCTTATTGAACCTCATCAGATTTCTTTTGGCCCAATCCTCCAATTTGTCTAGGTCCTTCTGTATCCTATCCCTGCCCTCCAGCGTATCTACCACTCCTCCCAGTTTAGTATCATCCGCAAATTTGCTGAGAGTGCAATCCACACCATCCTCCAGATCATTTATGAAGATATTGAACAAAACGGGCCCCAGGACCGACCCCTGGGGCACTCCACTTGACACCGGCTGCCAACTAGACATGGAGCCATTGATCACTACCCGTTGAGCCCGACAATCTAGCCAGCTTTCTACCCACCTTATAGTGCATTCATCCAGCCCATACTTCCTTAACTTGCTGACAAGAATACTGTGGGAGACCGTGTCAAAAGCTTTGCTAAAGTCAAGAAACAATACATCCACTGCTTTCCCTTCATCCACAGAACCAGTAATCTCATCATAAAAGGCGATTAGATTAGTCAGGCATGACCTTCCCTTGGTGAATCCATGCTGACTGTTCCTGATCACTTTCCTCTCATGTAAGTGCTTCAGGATTGATTCTTTGAGGACCTGCTCCATGATTTTTCCAGGGACTGAGGTGAGGCTGACTGGCCTGTAGTTCCCAGGATCCTCCTTCTTCCCTTTTTTAAAGATTGGCACTACATTAGCCTTTTTCCAGTCATCCGGGACTTCCCCCGTTCGCCACGAGTTTTCAAAGATAATGGCCAAGGGCTCTGCAATCACAGCCGCCAATTCCTTCAGCACTCTCGGATGCAACTCGTCCGGCCCCATGGACTTGTGCACGTCCAGCTTTTCTAAATAGTCCCTAACCACCTCTATCTCCACAGAGGGCTGGCCATCTCTTCCCCATTTTGTGATGCCCAGCGCAGCAGTCTGGGAGCTGACCTTGTTAGTGAAAACAGAGGCAAAAAAAGCATTGAGTACATTAGCTTTTTCCACATCCTCTGTCACTAGGTTGCCTCCCTCATTCAGTAAGGGGCCCACACTTTCCTTGGCTTTCTTCTTGTTGCCAACATACCTGAAGAAACCCTTCTTGTTACTCTTGACATCTCTTGCTAGCTGCAGCTCCAGGTGCGATTTGGCCCTCCTGATATCTTTCCTACATGCCCGAGCAATATTTTTATACTCTTCCCTGGTCATATGTCCAACCTTCCACTTCTTGTAAGCTTCTTTTTTATGTTTAAGATCCGCTAGGATTTCACCATTAAGCCAAGCTGGTCGCCTGCCATATTTACTATTCTTTCGACTCATCGGGATGGTTTGTCCCTGTAACCTCAACAGGGATTCCTTGAAATACAGCCAGCTCTCCTGGACTCCCTTCCCCTTCATGTTAGTCCCCCAGGGGATCCTGGTCATCTGTTCCCTGAGGGAGTCGAAGTCTGCTTTCCTGAAGTCCAGGGTCCGTATCCTGCTGCTTACCTTTCTTCCCTGTGTCAGGATCCTGAACTCAACCAACTCATGGTCACTGCCTCCCAGATTCCCATCCACTTTTGCTTCCCCCACTAATTCTACCCGGTTTGTGAGCAGCAGGTCAAGAAAACCGCCCCCCCTAGTTGGCTCCCCTAGCACTTGCGCCAGGAAATTGTCCCCTACGCTTTCCAAAAACTTCCTGGATTGTCTATGCACCGCTGTATTGCTCTCCCAGCAGATATCAGGAAAATTAAAGTCACCCATGAGAATCAGGGCATGCGATCTAGTAGCTTCCGTGAGTTGCCGGAAGAAAGCCTCATCCACCTCATCCCCCTGGTCCGGTGGTCTATAGCAGACTCCCACCACTACATCACTCTTGTTGCACACACTTCTAAACTTAATCCAGAGACACTCAGGTTTTTCCACAGTTTCGTACCGGAGCTCTGAGCAGTCATACTGCTCCCTTACATACAGTGCTACTCCACCACCTTTTCTGCCCTGCCTGTCCTTCCTGAACAGTTTATAACCATCCATGACTGTACTCCAGTCATGTGAGTTATCCCACCAAGTCTCTGTTATTCCAATCACGTCATAGTTCCTTGACATCACCAGGACCTCCAGTTCTCCCTGCTTGTTTCCAAGGCTTTGTGCATTTGTATATAAGCACTTGAGATAACCTGTTGATCGCCCCTCATTCCCAGTATGAGGCAGGAGCCCTCCCCTCACAGACATTCCTGCCTGTGCTTCCTCCCGGTATCCCGCTTTCCCACTTACCTCAGGGCTTTGGTCTCCTTCCCCCGGTGAACCTAGTTTAAAGCCCTCCTCACTAGGTTAGCCAGCCTGCTGGCAAAGATGCTCTTCCCTCTCTTCGTAAGATGGAGCCCGTCTCTGCCCAGCACTCCTCCTTCATGGAACACCATCCCATGGTCAAAGAATCCAAAGCCTTCTCTCCGACACCACCTGCGTAGCCATTCGTTGACTTCCACGATTCGACGGTCCCTACCCAGGCCTTTTCCTTCCACGGGGAGGATGGACGAGAACACCACCAAAACAAAAATCATGTTTTTCTTCCTAATTCTTTTAAGGATCTACAACATTTTTTTAAATTAGGTTTATTTTTATGATTCCAGAGTTGAATCCGAAACATTCAGTTTGCATTTTACTCTCTGTTTAGCATTTGCGGTCTCTGGGATTGTGGTTTTTGATCCTGTTTTACTGTAAAGAGAAGTAATATTAATACTTCAGAAATGTGTGAGTTATAAGGCCGTGTAGGGGGTTAGATCCAAAGCTCTGGAGAGCGATGCCCTCTCTTATTTTCAGCAAGGGGTATAGGATAGGCAGCATCAGTTCATGCTTCTCCTATCCTCTCCTTCCACTTTGACTTGGTGGGACCACAGGCTAATGGCAAAATAGTAGCCCCTTCTCAATGCCCATTCAGTCTTTAGCTCTGTTGCTGGTAATCTCAGGTGAAAAAGCAAGTTGTGCTAATTGTAATGGTGGTTTTATATAGATGAACACCTGTCCATTCAGAAGAGGACTTAGGCCACCAAACTGATTTGATACAGCCCCCAAAGAAAGGGTAGCAATTCTTTAAACTTCTGCATTGCCTGAAAAGAATCAATCCAATTTTCAGAGGGCATAAAAATGCTTGTCACAACTAGCTAAGAGTTTTCATTGTAACAACAGTGCCACCTAGTGTTCTAATATTATTTACAATATTTTAGGCAGGGCAAATATTTTTCATTTTAACAACTGTATGGGAGACCAAGAGCAAATTAGTCCAACAGACCATGGAGCACCAGGGGGGGAACACACAGGTATTTGGGGCTGAATGGCCACTGCTTTGCACCTTGTACTGGGAGTAGTGAATACCAGTGGATAGAGCACTGAACTGGAAATAGGGAGCCCTGGGTTCTATTCCCAGCTCTGTCACTGGCCAGCTGGTGACTTGGACAAGTCACATCACCACTCTGTGCCTCAGTTTCCCCATCTGTAAAAGGGGAAGAATGATACCAACCTCCTTTTGTAAAGTACTTTTAGGTCTGCTGATGAAAAGCACTGTGCGTTATTATTATCTGTGCAAAGTGGGTGTCAAATGCTACTTTTACGGTAGAGGAGCTGTTTTGGTAACACTATCTTTGCACAGGTGTCAGTGGCTACACCACAAAATGAAAGGCAGTGGAGAATCAAGCCCACTGTTGACAATTTCCCAGGTCAGTTACAGATTTGTCTGTTGGGGATTTGGGATTGTTTCCAAATCTAATACCCATACAACACCAATACTTTCAATTTCCATGTTATATTTTTTTCATCTAGGGGTCCCAACGCACTTTGCAAACTTCTCAAGGTCTCTTCCAGCCCCACATTTCTGTGGTTCTAAGTACCTAGCTCAGCAATGTGCAATTTTATAGATAGGAAGCCAAGACACAAGGTGATAAAGCATTTTGCCTTCAAGTCAGACACCCCACATCGTAGTATGATGATGGATTTAAGTGCCTAAGTTTGGACACACCAATTTTGAAAATGCTGGCCCATAAGAGCAGGTTAGACAAACACCTGTCAGGAGTGGTCAAGATAATACTTAGTCCTGCCTTGAGTGCAGGGGACTGGACTAGATGACCTCTCAAGGTCCCTTCCAGTCCTACAATTCTATGATGATTTTATGATTCTATGTAATGTCACACAGTGAGTCTGGCAGAGCTAGGAAGAGAACTGAGATCTTCTATCTCTTAGTCCTGTGCTTTACCCACAGGCTCATCTTTCACACATAATGCCCTTCCGTAGAAATGATTCAGAATGGGAAAGAGGGAAATCATCACTTCCAAAAGAATCTTAAGCTATTTCTATTTCTTCATTCTTTCACTGAGATGATTGCTGGGCATGTGGGTCTGCAGACCTTTTATAATGTATTGCAACTTTCAGTGCTGTTTTGGCTGGGGAACAGAAACTTGCATGGAGTCAGAAGGTGAAGCCAAAAGAAGGTCACTTGGAAGATAAGTAGTTGCAGAGGAAGCGAACCATGTGAATCATATAATCCAGAACAATTAAAGAGATACCTTGTGAGTAGAGATGGGCCAGTGTCTGAACTTCAAACGTTCGGTTCAAAAAAATCCCCACACCAGAACCATCCTGATTTGGGTTTTGCAAAATCAAAACACTACCTTTTCTGCCCATCTCTACCTGCATGAGAGGAAGGATAGGTGCATGGTTAAGATACTGCACTGGGATTCAGGCAATCTGGAGGCAGTTTGTGGTCTTGCCACGCTACAGTCTTCCTACAAGTTGTGATTTAGGGCTTGTCCAGATGGGGAAAATTAATTTGAATTAATGAAAGGTGAGAATTTTGTCACACTGTCTGGAATGGCTCACAATTGTGAGTGCCTACCTCAGGGCAGACTGTCAGAAAACAGGGTGGACACCCCAAGCTGGTGGTGTGTTCTATAATTCAATTTCACCACACCAGTAACAAATATGAACTCCTGGATCACTATACCAGTTTTACCATGGAGTCACACAGTCCCCTTAAACTCTTCAGCCTATCTTGCCACCCAGACAAACTGAACTTTGTGACAAAAGGTCACTTATACCAAAAATCACACCACATTTAAGTTGTTCCCAATCCCAAGAGACCAGTCACTTACCCCAGATTAATTGGTATCTAGATTTTACACCAAAGACAATTCGATAGTACGCTGACTAAAGGTTTTTCGCCAATAAAAGGAAATGAGAGTTATTGAGAGTTTAAGGCAGGTAAAATATATGTACAGGTGAGTCACAATTTGTAATTCCAAATGAGAGCAGTAATGTAATCAATAAATTCTGCTAGTGTCCCAAAAGTCTTTTCAGGGTACCCAGATTGACTCTGGAGATTTCCACTTTGCCTCTGGTACACTTCCCTATAAGAGTTCAGAGATGAAGGATCTTTTCTTGAATCCATACTTAGAGCTTCTTCTCACAGAAAACAAGCTGACAGTGTCACTACCCATGTGGGCTTTTCCTCTGATGACAGAGAGAGAAATGCATTTTGAGTCTTTGACCTTTGAGCATCACACACAATGCCCACTTGCTTTGAAAATAGCACTTTCCTGTTAAAATTCTTCATTTGCAGTCCACAAGGCTTCTTTCTCATTTGATGGGTTATTTACTTATAGGGGTATACACAATGGCAATGTTTGTTACTACATTATAATGGGATACAAATAAGTGAAAACAATTCAGGTAACATCCCACTAGTTTTCATGAAGCTTAAACACCAAATACACTCATATATTTAACAATCATTTTGATCTATACTAATACAAAAGGGAATTGGCCTGGGGCTTTGGCATGATCCGGCATCTGGTCTGCCAGCCTCACAAATTTAAAGTGGATTAGTTAAATTGCATTAAACCCCTGTGTGGATGATGTCATTTGGAATTAAAGTGGCCTGAATTTAGTTCATTTTAATGAATTAAATTAAGTAGTCAAACTAAAGTAAGGCCACTTTAATTCTGAATGAGTGTGTCCACACAGGGGTTTAATGCAATTTAACTTCTCCACTTTGAATTCAAACTTTTAGTTAATTTGGATTATTTTTTTCTGAGTATCCCCATGTAGACAAACCTTTGGGCAAGTCACTTAACTTCTATGTATCTGTTCCCCGTCAGTAAATTAGGAGTGTAAATTTTTTCTCACCCTTTGTTCCTCTTGTCTATTTAGATTATAAATACTTCAGGGAAAGGTCATTTTTTTTCCATTATGTATACAATGCCTATGGTAATAGGGGTTTTAGGAGTTACTATAAGACCAATAAATAATAATAATAATAGGCATACTCTGAGTTTATTTAGGGCTGAGAGCCTGGGACAATGGAAATGTATCCATGTTCAAACTCCAGAAGTGATATGGCACCATTCATAAACAGATCTCACCAATCTTTTATTTGCCACTCACTCACCACACGGTCAGCTGATAATAATTTCCCATCGTAGGCTTTTGGCTTAAGTATTATCAAGAAATGGGAGAAACCGGGGAACAACTATCTCTGATATCTTGAATGAAATCTCCTTACCAGATATGAGATTACAAGCCATCCCCATGACAAAAGAGTCTCTATCAATTCCTGCAAGGGATTTTGGTGAATGGTAGGGAAATGCAAATACCACTTTGTTCTTATTTGGCTAATACTGAGATCTGGAGATCCTACAGTTGAGGAATTGTGGGGGATTAAGGTCATGCCAGGACTAAACTGTGAACCATGAGGACCAGTGGATGCTACAGAAACCAAACATCAGATTAATGGAGCTAAATAAAATGGCTTTATCTTGAGCAGCCAAAGCCTTTGCTTGGTGTGGTATTAGGTGGTTGGATTCCATTAAATGAAAAGTTGTGATAATTATTGTTTATTTGATTAATACTGTGCCCAAGATTTCAAGATCTGACCTTTTTCTTGCAGGATGTGCCATGAGGTCAGTAGTGGTCACAAGTGGTCAGTGCTTTGCTTTCATATCTCCTCTAAAAGATGTTAAACTGGAGAACTTAAGTAAGACAAATCCAGGCGCTGGTTCCGTCTATCAATAAAATATTTCAAGAGTACTTTATTGGCAGTGTCTGAGTTATAGGGAACAGTTCAGATAGAACTGTCTGGCTGACTAATGTGGGGAGGTGAAAGCAGTGATATTTGCGATGGCTTACAATAATATGTTCTGTATTTTGCAGCTGTATCTGGAAATGTAAAGAGCTTAGTAAGTCAGCAATTTTTTCCTGTGGGCCTTTGTTGTTCTTGAACTGGGGAAGTATTCCTCTGTGTCTTGGCTGTCATATGTTTGACAGATTTGGGAATGGGATGTAACAAGGTGTCCAAAATCATCCGAGGTAGATCTTCCTCCTATACTAAAAATATACAACATTGGCTCGACCTGTTTATCAAGCAACATGTATGTTGTAGAACAAACTGCTAAACTGGTGGCATGTGGCTCCAGGTTCTACTACTGATTTGCTGCTTGTTAAGGGGAACAAGTCATTGCCTTTTTTTTTACAAAGCAGTTTTCCTTGTTCAAGAACAAATAGCAATTAGACAGAGATTGAGCACACACAAGTGTCTCTTGTTTGAAAATGCCCCCGGTGCTTTAGATTTCATTATCATGGACCTGATTCTTCTCTGATGTCAGTTTTCACCTGGTGTAACTGGAGCTTCTCATGATTTACATTGAAATGGGACCAGAATAAGATTCACTGTATCTAAAGTGGAGCCAGACAAAAAAATGTGTCTGGAACTTTTTGGGGGCAAAAACTGTTGATTGTGGACACAGAAATCCTTTGCGAATTTGTCAGTTTCACCAAATTATTTCAATAAAAAACAAACAAAACCCTGAAAATCAAAATTCTTTGTGCAAAATGAAATTTTATTTTTCCAGTTGAAATTACTTTTTGATTCAAAATGTCATTGAATTCTACTAAAAGAAAATAAAAAATGTTTTAAAATGGGCAAAATCAAAATGTTTCAATTTTGCTGAAAGGAAACATTTTGTTCGGTAACCCATGGGTCTTTCAACCCAAAGCTCTTGGTAACTTTTAGTCTGTGCGAGGTGGTTTCAGGAAATAAATTAGGGGAGACACGGCCGTCCGACCGATAGATGGCTGGCACAAACAGGACAACACAAGAGTGCTTTCACTTAAAGCTGCACTTTACTTAGTCTCAAGCACTTACACACACATCCGCAACAGGTTAGTAAAACACCCCAACCCTTGATAATTACCAAAGCTGAGTGTGGCTCTCAAGTGACATAGCAGCAGGCTTCTGGTGGCCAAATCTTCTGTCTGCCGGTGGGGACTGCAAGATGTATCCAGAGGGAGAGTCCAAAAAGAGTCCAACTACCTCAAATTTTCTCCCCTTATTTATACATTAGTAATAGAATAATATGTCCCTTAAAGAAAACGTATTAAGTAAACACTTTCAATGGTCAATCAAGAGGTTCCTTCTGATTATCGATGAACCAGGTGTGGGTTTTTCCCAGAGTTTGCAGCCTTGAGGCCCCAATAGACATTCCTTGGGCACATCCTGCTCTTCTAAAATGCATGAATCAGCAACTTAAACACAATTCTTATCAGGAAGGATGGAGGTCAAGCTGCCCTTTCTGTGGCATCCAAAACCCCCTCCCCTCCTTCCTTGGTCAAGCTGAGAGTACTGAATGGCCAATTTACAGCCTGCTGACTTGGCTGCTTTTAGCAATAAGCCATACTGGTTTCAGGCACTTTATTGGTTTGCCAAAGTCTCCCCGTACAGTTCAACCTGAAATTACATATATATATATATTGCTTTTTCATTCACCAAAAATGTGTTTCATTTTCAGTTTGACCCCAAGCAAATTTATTTTTATTTTATTTTATTTTTCCCAAAAAATCCATTGTCCACACAGCTCTAATCTAAAGTGAGCACTAGGAGGACTGTGTTATAAAAGGGGATGGACATGTCACTTCCCGGCCTATGTCAGTTATATTTACTGTCCCCATCTAATAATAAATGAATAGGACCTGATTCTCCACTGCCTTGCACCTTGCATTGCCCGTGTTGCCAGTTAGACCAGAGGAAATTGAGCCCGCAGCAGGTGTAAATCACTGCCAAATCTGAATGGTAGCTATTTATGCACACTGCGCAATGGTGTAAACATTTGCACAAGGTTCAGGGCAAGGAAGAATCAGGTCTCCAGTGGTTTAAGTTTTCATAGCTCTTGTCATTCTGTAGGATTTAAAAGCAATTTACAAAACATCGGCTGAGATAAGTGGCTGCAAATCCATAGAGGTCAGTTGGCCTTATTCACTGCAGTGTTACTCCTCCTCATTTATGCTGTTATAATTTGATTCAGATCAATGGATCACTCAATAATTCCCCTGTTCTGTTCATTGGACACTGTTGGAAAATAGAATATTGGGCTAGATGGATCATTGTTCCGACCCAGTATGGTTGTTCCTATTGTCTTATAATTGACTTACACCAGAGTAAGCTTCCTGGTTGCCTAGCCCAGTTGCTTGGACTGTGCAGAGGATTTTAGCATTTTTGCATATTTAAAGTACCAGAGCAACTTCATGAATGCAGAGGTTTGCTCTGGTATACTTAGTCCACATTTTCCCTTCCCCTACTGCCATGCATGGTCTGTGCTCTGTCTGATTGCTGCTGTCCTCTACCCAAGAGTAGGGTATTTTTCATTGGTGCTATGTGTGTAGGACCAAATCCAGGTGTTAAGAGGCCACAAAGCCATCAGGCCTGAATCACTGCTGCATTACGCCAGGTTTACTTTGTTATGGTGAGATCTCCAGTCCTACCTCTCACCCAGCCAGCCCCATGCCCTCTTAACATATGCGAGCTCCAGTGTCCCCGCAAATCTCACATGGAGGGAGCCAGTACTTAGGACACACAGGGTCTGAACTACAGAGGGCTTAACCGTGAGAAATTTTATCTGAATGAAATTCTGTCCCCTTTCTGGAGACCCATGTCCAACCAGTCTTCTCAGCAGAGTTGTCTATCAGCTGAAAAACATTTACCCTGCAACCTAACCACTTCCATTATTAATATGCTGGGGTGTGCTATTGTTATAACTCCTGTTCCTCAGTGAGAGCTGTAACTTCCCTCAGGCTGAGAAGAGACAGTACTTGGCTGTAGTTAATGCAAAATGGATTCGTATAGAGACTGGGGGATACTAGGGTTCTCCCTACCTCTCTAATTCACAGACTGAAGAACAACACATAGTTTCAGGATGCAAGAGCCCCCTCTCCCCAAAAGCTGCTTGGAGGAACCAACCAGAGCTTGTGCAGCAGCCTCTGGCCACCGCTGCTGTTACGTGTATGGCCCAGGTGGAGCCCGTCCATGAGGAAAACGGTGCTATGAGGGAACAGCTGGGCTGAAGCTACATCAGTCACAGAGCAAAAACTGCTAGTCATTGCTGCAATTGCTTGAGGGAGACAGAGGTCACTCTTTAGAGAGGAAGTCCATCCCCAAAATGTGCTAAGAGAGTGTTTCTGTGTTATGGGAGAAGACCATAAGTGGAAACCTCTCTGGCTACCTCCCGTTCCTGACACCAGCCTTCTCAGATGGTCTCAGAATATTCTCAGAGATCATGATTTACATCCTAATTTCTGGCCGGATTTCTTGCCTGAAGAGGTATGGGTGAGTTGGGATCATCTCTGGATAAACTTCCAAACTAAATCACCAGTGGGTTTGCTCCATCATTCAGAGGTTGATTTGGAAGCACAAAAAGTGATCAAAACTTCTCATTAACAACTCAGATTGTTGCTCGAGAGTATGTTCCCCTACATATTATGGGATGTAATAAAGGGTCTGAAGGACTCTGCTGTATTTGAACTAGAGGGAGCAGAAGAAGAGAACAGATTGGGAAAAGTACAGTACCACCAAGCAAAATACTTGAAGTTAGAAAACATTTTTTAAAAAATAACACTACTTGATGGCATGTTTTAAGCTACCGTTAACCTTTTCCCATTCCATATTCCTATGCACACCTATGGCCACTGTTTCAACAAGGTTCAGGGCTTCAGCATATAGCATTATATATATCACCCTTGGCTTTCCTCCAAAGGGGGTCCTGAGTCAACCTGTCAAACAGTGACCTCCCCCACTTTTACAGATGCAGTTTCTCAACAAAATTTGCATCTGGATTTTTGAACTCACAATCCACTTGAAGCCACAAATCTGACCATAGGAAAGTGGCTTGTTCAAGTGGACTGGATTGGGACTCAGAAGATCTGGGTGCCATGCCCACATCTGCTATAAGACCAAGTCTGTGCAACTGTTTCTCTTCACCTCTGGCTCTTTCCATAAACCATGAATCGGGCCTCAAAAATGTGAGGTTGGCTTAAAAATAATGAGATTTTAAATGATAATAAATGTTGTGTTCTTTTCATTTGCCTTCTGGGTTCTGAGCTTCTAGGGTGCATTCGGGTTATGTTTTCAAACTTCTGTCTGCAACCATGATGTCTAGAAATTTATTTTTAAAAATGAAAGCTGAAGTTTTCACATAATTGCTTGGCTCTGGGATCTGGGGCTTTAAGGAAAATACCAAGTGTATCCCATGACTCTCAATCAAATTGAAAGATTTGGAAACATTGTGTCTCACTAAGGGCATGGTCCACACTTCGGTGTAATTCCCAGCTTGAGGAGACATACCCGTGCTAGCTCTGACCAACCTAGTGCACTACAAATAGAGTGTAACTGTGGTGCCATGAGCAGTGGGACGGGCTAACCACCCCACGACACCAGTCATGAACTTGGTGGCTAGCCCCTTCCACTGCTTGCACCACTATGGTTATGCTCTATTTTTAGCACGCTAGCTTGAGCTGAGCTAGCACAGGTATGTCTGCTCTAGCTTGGAATCACACCCCTAACTCAAAGTGTAGAATACTCTTAGTGTTTGTATTGAACCTAGAGCAATAGAGCCCCAGTCTCAATTGTGGCTTCTAGACACTACAGTAAAACAAATCGCAAATAGCAAAGGGTGTGATTTGCAATAACACTCAATGTGGACCTAATCCTACTCCCACGAGGAATGTTATCATTAACTGCAATGGGAGCAAAGCTAGGCCAATGCTAAATCCTTATGAAAATATCACCTACTTGTACCTCTAATGACTTGACAGTAAGTGGTGTAAATCATGTCATTAGAGGTACAAGTACTCAGATCTACATCTGCAATTCACTGTACAGCTGCAAAAAAGTGGGAGCACATTTTGGGTGGTAAGTACCCCTGCAAAAAGGGAAGCCAAGTCTGGGCCCTTTGGAAAATACACCCCTGTATTTCTCTGACTTTCATATTTGTTTTTTAATCGTGGCTGCACCTTGCATCTTGTCCTTTTTAGAACCAAACTCATTCAAATCCTGGAATGCTTGGAAATGGTACAAGTTTCTTCTTTTCTGGCTGCTAGCCAAAATCAAAACAGAAGAAGCCAAACATGTTTCTTGAGGTGCCTCTGGCTAGTACTGGGACCATAAGTGCCAGAAATTGTATGTGAAATCTTATTTTTGTGAGATTACCAGACCAGCTTTGCAAATTCAAATGTCTGGAGAAAGCACCTAAATGTTCAGATAATTACAAAACAAAACTAAATCCAAACACTGAGCCTTTCCAGGTTCAGCCATTAATACATTTTAAAAAGAGAGATGACTTACATCCCTTTCAAAAGATGAAGTATGTCACCCACAAATAGGCCCCCTGACCTCAGTGAATGGTGAAAGTCAAGAGTGCAGGAAATGAGAACTGAGCAGGGGGTAGGCAGCAGTTGCAATGGACAGGATGTCAGGGATACAGTATTGGTCTTTGTATTGTGATCCTAACAGGACGGTATTAGGGGTAAAAAGATAAAGTGTCTTGAGCAAACTAGATGTCTGACGTATGAACACTGTTGAGAGCAGGGAGGGAGTTGGAGCCTGCTGATTGTGGTGCATTGAAAATGGTGTTAAAATTGTAGGCTGTCACTTTAAATTTCACGGGGAGGTTCCTGTCCTGCTTGCAGGGTAGGGGGCTCTCTAGAGAAGTGTATGAGGACCTAGCAGCAATCAGTCAGTAGCCAGACGGCCTAGAATAAGATGAGATGAGTTGTGCCTCTCTGTTTCAGAGAGCAGCCTGCTTTGTCTCTCTCTGTTTTGGGATTCTTGTGTGTTATTCTGAATTCTAAGAAATAAAGTAGTGTTACTTTGCAACTTCCCAGCAAAAGTCTTTATGCTTGTATCTAACTTCTCTGTGTGCATGCCTTGAAACATAACACTGATGACTGTAGATGCAATGATAGTTATACTGAGACACAGATTCAGGCCTTCAGCATATTACAATCTTCACCAAATGCCAGGAGAACATTCTTTACCTTTCTCCTTCGCTGTTCTTGACAAATAAGCACCTCTTCCCTTCCATAGTCACATACACTGAAGGTCCCAATTTAAATTTTCAATTTGAATGTTTAATAAGCTGGGCAGGGAATAGGATTCTGGAGGTTCCATCTCAGAAAAAAAATTGGAAGCAGACAGATGAAAAGCATTGCAGCAAACTCAAATTTGATCACATATTTTCTATAAGGGAATCATTGCCATTAGCAGGATTGTCAGAACAACCTATTGACTTAGCTTCACAGTGTCTCAAACCATCAGCTAGGAAGTCTGTCATGTGAATCCACACAAAGCATATTTCTTGGGTCAGGCATGAAATCAAAATTCCTTTAAGGAAGGAGAGACTTAAAACACTTGCTGTTGGAAAAAAAAGTCTCCGAAGGCCTCATCTCACATACAATATAGTCACAAACATCTGCTTTAGTTTCAGTTTTTCCCTCCGTTAAAAACTAAAGAGAGTATTTCCAGATCCCTGGAGCAGCTGTCCCTTTTAAGCCAGATACATAAAAATGTGATACACACGGTGGATTGTGAATGGGAAAGTGCTGTATTTATCAAAATAGACAATTTTTATCTCCTCTCTTAGAGAATTATCTGGTAAAGTGATGGGTGCCTGCGACCAGCTTTTTCATATGGTAGCTTGGATTCTGAATTTATATCTGTTTTGGAGCTGACTAATATTTATAGCACAACATTTCATGAGGTTCTCATCAAGAGCAAATCTGAGATGTAAATTCAGCTAGAACCTACAGTTTAATCCTCATTAAGAGATTCCTTGGTGTCCACTTTATCTGGATAATGAGACAGAAAACACGATTCCTTAGGGGGACCTTAATTAGAAGTCCTGGCAGATCTGTTTCAACCAGTCCGTTAGACTATTAAAATACCAGACAACTGGATGATTCATTTTTTCTCATTTTCCCTTGTAGGTGTCTCTTGTGTCCACTAGCTTTTCATTTAATGTGAGGATCTAGTTCAAGATTGCCCTCCTGGTTTTTGAAACCTTCCTTTGGTTTCTCCACAAATCTCCTTCTGGCCCTTCTCTTCTTCCTGCTCTGTAAAACATCATGGGATAGAATCCATAGGAAGGATACTTCACAAGATAGCTATGTATTGCAGCACAGCATCGCATACAATCGTATGTGGTAGATCTGATGAAGGATAATCTTGTGGTTAAGGATATCAGGAGACTGGGGTTCAATCCCCAGCTCTGCCACAGACCTCCTGTGTGACTGTGGGAAAATCACTTAATCCCTCTCATGCCTCAGATCCCCATATGTAAAATGGTGATGATAATCCTTCCTTTGACTGTCTTGTTTGTTTAGATTTAAAGCTCTTTGGGGCAAAGCTTGTCTCATCCTATATGTACATATCACACAATGGGGCCCTGATCTTTGTTGTGGCCTCTAGGTTCTACTATAAGACAAATATGCAAATCATGTGTACATTTATGTCATGCTGCATATTGATTTCACATCACTCCTTCTCCTTGTTTTCATCCTGGTACCAAGCTCTTGGTCAGAACATAGCACATGGCTGCTACTTAAGCCAGCAAAAATGTCATTTCCTGGTCTGGCCAGCAGGAGACCTTCCAGAAGTTGAATGTGTCAGTTTCTGAAACGCTGTAGCCCCGGGAGTCAGAATTTGAAAGACCCTTGTGTTTTTATGTGCAGTGCCTCCCTAAATGGTGGACCTTCTAAGACTGATTCTGCACAGTACAGGTGTAGAGAGAGAGAGAGAGAATCTATAGTACGTGCTGTGAGATAAGCAGGATAGGTAAGATACAACGGATTCTGATCCTGCATTACTGAGAGTGCTGTTCTGCAGCTCTCTGGTTATTCCTAGTTGCAGGAATAAAGCTGGTGAGTGAGAAGTAGCTGTATTTGCATGCAGAGATTGAGACTTTCTTCTTCTAAGGAAAATGCCTTGGGCCCAGTTCTGATCTAATGTAATTTTGTTTCACTCCGGTGTCACTCTCCTCACTTGAATGGAGCTACTCCCAATTGCAGCCACTGCAAATGAGAGCGGAATTAGGCCTTTAGATCCTTATCATTACAGATAATGAGGGGTGGCCTCCATGCTTGCTTGCTCTATCGTAGAACAACCTTGTGCTCCCCGCTGTGCATCACAGAAGGATTTGCAGGCTTAAAGCCCTAGTGTATTAGGCTGCAACTTCTAGAGACTTGGGTTTGAATGCCAGCCCAGGCTAAGCAGTTTGGATAATAAGTTGGTGGCTGTCATCTATTAGTGCTCATCAGAAACCCATGATGCGATTTGGATTTGGTGATAGACATATAAGAGACCCAGAAATAGATTAGCAAGGATAATTGTAGGTCAGGATAAAGGTGCACTGGTGGACAAACAAACAATGTAGGCCATACTTACAGGGTGGAGGACTGTATCCTAGGCAGCAGTCACTCTGAGAAAGATTGGGTGGGGGAGGTGGCTAATCATCTGAACATGAGCTCCTAGTACAATGCTATGGCCAAAAGGTCTAAAGCAATCCTTGGATGCATGAATAGGGGAATCTCAAGTAGGAGTGGTGAGGATATTTTATCTCTGTGTTGGGCACTGGTGTGACTGCTGCTGGAATACTCTGTCCCGTTCTGGTGTCCTCAATACAATAAAAGATTTTGACAAAATGGAGAGAATTCAGGGAAGAGTCGCGAGAATGATTAAAGGATTAGAAAACCTGCCTTATAGTGATAGACTGAGAAAGCTCAAGGAGAAAGTGAATAAGGAATTGTTATTTACCCCGTTACATATCACAAGAACCACGGGTCTACCAATGACATTCATAGATGGCAGATTTAAAACAAACATAAGAAAATACTTCTTCACACAATGCACAGTAAACCTGTGGAAGTCATTGCCAGGGGCTGTTGTGCAGGGCCAAAAATATACCTAGGTTCCAGAAAGAATTAGTTAAGTTCTTGAAGGATAGGTCAAGCCAAGATGCTCAGGGACACAATCCCATGCTTTAAGGTGTCCCTAAACATCCAACTGCCAGAAGCTGGGACTGGATGATAGGGGATGGATCACTCAATAATTGCCCTGTTCTGTTCATTCCTTCTGAAGCAACTAGCACTGGCCACTGTCGGAAGACAGGATCCTGGCTAGAAGGACCATTGGTCTGATCCAGCATGGACATTCTTATATTTTTAATATATTTCACTTAACAATGAGAAGGTTAAGGGGTGACTTGGTCACAGTCTGTAGCTACATACATGGGAAACAAATATTTGATAATGTACTCTTCAGTCTATCAGAGGAAGCGATAACATAATCCAATGGCTGGAAGTTGAAGTTAGACAAATTCAGACTGGAAGTAAGGTGTAAATTTTTAAGAGTGAGAGTAATTAACCATTGAAACAACTTAGCAAGGTTTGTGGTGGATTCTTAATTATTGACAATTTTAAAATTGATTTTTTTCCCTAAAAGTTATGCTCTAGGAATTATTTTGGAGACATTCAATGACCTATGTGATACAGGAGGGACGACTAGAGGCCTGGGAATCTATGAATCTAAGAACATGTTGGTGGAAGCTTGCCCAGCACCTGCTTGGCTCAAGCCAGAGCTAGGAGTCCCTCATCATTGTATCTAAGAACAATAGCTAACTTTAAAAACAGTAGTAAAAAATACGCTGTAGGATGAAGGGGTTGTAGAAACCACCAACTATGTTGGTAGTGCAGTAGGCATCATCCTTCCCACTGGGTGAGTCTGGAATTGGTGTCCTAGCATGGAGTTAAGTGGCACTTTGCTGCTGGAGGGAACTCTTTCAGAGGAGATGTATAACTTGAAGTCCTGAGCACTTGTGGTCATTAAACTGCCTTTGGCATTTTTTCCAGGAATAGAAAAACACAAGATACCAAACCAAGGACAGCAGAGTTACCCCAGTGTCCTGGCAAAATTCCAATTTGCTAATTGCATTCTGCCTATCTATATTCCCTGTCCAGTTTTAGCTGCAAAACATTGTATTCACTTCTGGCCAAAATTATCGGGTGATGTTGATTTGTGGTGTTTAATATGGGCCACATTTCACTCAAAAAGTGATCCATGTCTGTAATTTGTAGCATAGGGTATGCATGTTGAACCACCTGATGTATGTAAACTTGCAAAAGTAACCAGAGGAACTACCTCTCCTTATCTTGGGCCCTCAAAAATCAACTCTGTATAGAGATAATCTGAGATCATGTGAAACATATGGGTCTGGTCTGCCCTATAAAGTTATATCAGTATTGCTATGTCAGATAAGGGTATGATTCTTTTACCAATTTAGATATACTGGTATAAGCTCTAGTGTGGACATAGTAATACCAGTGTATAGGTTTCTTATACTGGTATAATACATTACCTCACCCACTTGTCTCTCTAATAGCCTGGGACCAACACAGTTCCAACAATATTGCATACATTATATCACTATCACAGGGATCGGCAACCTTTGGCACTAGGCCCATCATTGAAATCCGCTGGCAGGCCAGGATGGTTTGTTTATCTGCAGCGTCTGCAGGTTCGGCCGATCGCAGCTCCCACTGGCCGCGGTTCGCTGTCCCCGACCAATGGGGGCTGCAGGAGGCGGTGGCGAGCACATCCCTCAGCCCACACCGCTTCCCACAGCCCCCATTGGCCTGGAACGGCAAACCGCAGCCAGTGGGAGCTGCAATCGGCCGAACTTGCCGCTGCTGCAGGTAAACAAACTGTCCTGGCCCTCTGGCGGATTTCCCTGACAGGCCGCATGCCAAAGGTTGCAGATCCCTGTGTTGTTGTTTATTCCACTGCCCAATAATCAGCCTCACGCTTTGTCTACAGTTAAAAGTTATATCAGCATAGCTATGTCAGTAAGAGGTGTGAAAACAACATGCGTCTAATGGGCATAGCTTTGCTGACACACCCCCAGTGTAGATGCAGCTGTGTCGACGGAAGAGTGCTTCTGTCAATGCAGCTAATGTCGTTTGGGGAATTGCTGTTCCTACACCAATGGAAAAACTCCTTCTGTCAGCATATGCTGTTTCTACACTAGGGGGCTATTCCGGTATAGTGTAGACATAGCCTCACTTAAAATGTTGTGCCTTATTTCTAATTTGAATCTGTCTGGCTTAAACCTGCCAGTGGTTCTTGTTATGCCTTTCTACGTTAGGTTAAAGAGCCCTTTAGTGCCTGGTATTTTCTGCCCTTGAAAATACTTAGATGTCATGATTAAGCCACTCTCACTCTTCTTTTCGATAAGCTAAACAGGTGGAGCTGATTAGCTTTCACACTGTAAGACAGTTTTTCAGTCCTCAAATAATATTTTTCAGTATCCTTTATAAAATGTGGATACCTGAACTGGACACACTATTCCAATATCAGTCTCACTAATGTAACATACAAAGGTAAAACCGTGTCCACTCTCCTACCCACTACTTTCCGGTTTATACATTCAAGGATCACATTTGACCTTTTTGCCACAGCATCTCCCTGGGAACTCATGTTGAGTTGTCTGTTCACTATGACCCCTAATCCTTTTCAGAGACTCTGCTTTTCAAGATACAGTCCTCCATGCTGTAGGTATGGCCTGCATTCCTTGTTCCTGGATGTATGACCCTGGAATTGGCTGTATTAAAACACGTTTTGTTTGAATAGGCCCAACTTACCAAGTGATCCAGATTGCTCTGTTTCAGAGTAACAGCCGTGTTAGTCTGTATTCGCAAAAAGAAAAGGAGTACTTGTGGCACCTTAGAGACTAAACAATTTATTTGAGCATGAGCTTTTTGCATCCGATGAAGTGAGCTGTAGCTCCCGAAAGCTCATGCTCAAATAAATTGGTTAGTCTCTAAGGTGCCACAAGTACTCCTTTTCAGATTGCTCTGTGTGACTGTAGTTAAATCCATTCCCTCCAACCACAGGATCTGCCATTATTCCTACAAAAATTCCCTATTTGGTGTCTCCTGTTCAGTGCAGGAGAACAGGTTTCCTCAAAACAAGCCAATTTTCCCCTAGCACAACAAACCATCTCTTGACATGAGCATTCTCAGCAGACTTAGCTCAGACTTCAACTTTTCCTATTCAGGGAATATTATTGATAAGGTTAGGCTGAATCCACAGTACAATCTGCTGGACTCCTCTGATTTCTTTAATGACTTTCAGCTTGTCTGTACCACTATGGTATCTGAATACCAGGCTGTGGTATAATGACTGGGAGTGGAATGTTCTTTATCTCCAAGACTATAATTCAGCACATTGGAAGATTACCTTGTTCTTGAGGTTTTACATTTGCATTGGCTGCAGGAAAGAAAAGCTGCGTTCTCTAAAAACCAAACAAGAAATATCCAGACTGGGATAAAATTAACTTCCATAACAACTGGCAATGGAGCTCTCTACCTCTTCAGAGCTATTTCTTTTTCTGTAAAGTGACTGACAGACAGTCTGAGTCTTCATTTCCAGCCTTGCTTTCTAATAGGGTTGCCAACTTTCTACTCACACAAAACCAAACACCCTTGTCCTGCCCATCCTCAGAAGCCTCGCCCCTGCCCCGCCCCTTCTCCGAGGTCCCATCCCCCCTCCCTCTGTTGCTCACTCTCCCCACCCTCACTCACACACTCATTTTCATCGGGCTGGCTCAAGGGCTTAGTGTGCAGGAGAGGGTGAGGGCTCCGGCTGGGAGTGCAGGCTCTGGGGTTGGGCCAGGGATGAGGGGTTCCTGGACAATGTGAGTGGCAGATCCGGCACTTGGGGCAGGGGCAGCGTGCAGAGCCCCCTGGCTGCCCCTATGCATAGGAGCCTGAGAGGGGACATGCTGCTGCTTCCGGGAACCACTCAGTGCCACGGGAGGCAGGGAGCCTGCTTTAGCCCTGTCTGCAGCCAACTGGACTTTTAATGGCCTGGTCAGCAGCACTGACTGGAGCTGCCAGGGATCCCTTTTTGACCGGGCGTTCCTGTCAAAAACCAGACACCTGGCAACGCTACCTTCTGATCCTCAGCACACCTGTGAGAAGCCTATGCAGGAGTTAACACTCCAACTTGCTGCAAAATAAACAGGACCTCTGGACCCTTTTTTGGCCCTGCATATCATTAAAATAAAACAATTTGTCATTTAACTTAACAATGCTTGCCTGTGGAGTTCAGTCTCTCTCCTAATGAGATGTTACTCTCTGCGGGGTCTTTTATACTTGATTATTACAACTCCCTCTATGCAGGTCTCCCTGGAGCTTTAATTATGGAACTGAAGCATGTTCCGGATGCCACTGCTGAAGTTCCCACTTGTTTCAGATATAGCAGTTGCATTGCTGTTATCTTGAATGTCCTTCATTCCCTGCACTGATTTCCCAGACAATATGATATTGATTATTATCTTGACATTTCAGTGTCTGCAATATCTTCCTCCCTCTTACTTCGTCTGAATTGTCAGAGTGCTTATGTTTACTCTTGTTCTCTCTGTTCCTTCAATTAGGGGATCCTTGTGATTCTCTCTTTCTGGTTTAACAGCCTGAATGATCAGACTTTTTGTTGCTCTGGTCCTGTGCTTTTGAACAAGCTGTTCTGGCTACTAGGGAGAATCAGGATTTTTGATGGTCTTTTTTAAGTCATATTTTAAGACCTGCTTGCAATGTTTCTATACTGGGACTGGTCTGCTGTTATGGTCTGCTTTAACAGTTATTTTCAACTGTCATATTTGTATTGGTTTGAATTGTAGAGCATGGTGTTTTGTCATGCTCAGAATGTCTATCATATTACCTAACATAGAATTATGCTCTTGTTGGCTTGGAGACCATGGGCAAAATTTTCCTTCTTGAGCACAGCGGGGTTCCAGTCATGACTGGCACCTCTAAGCACTACTGTGGTAAATAGTAATGGAGATTAACCATGTAGTTCTCACCCTCGGTATTCTGCCCTTCCTGAATATACAAATGTTCATCACTGATGTCAGGCGATCGGAACACTGAGTGTCTGAGAAGAGATCTTTTCTGTATGCCTGTTTGATAAAGCAGTTCAAATCTACAGCATATCTCAAAGAGAGGGGGATAGCTCAGCTTCAGCCATATCACGTTGTGCTGAAGGGACTGGGCTGCATCGATACTTGGATAAGAGACCTCCAAGGAACATATGAGTTCTTCTGTAAGTGGAGACGGTGATTCAATATTTGGCACTCTTCCCGCTCAGTCAGTGTTGAACCAATATCCCACCATGGTGATAAGGGAGTAATGTAATGCTGCTGAAGGATTGGATGAGACCTAAAACCAAGCTCATGACCACTTGCAGTCATTAAAGATCCCAAGGCATTCCTCATTAGAGTAACAGTATGGGTGTCTTCATCAAATTCCCAAACCAGATCATTACATTTTGCCTAACTAAAATT
Organism: Chelonia mydas; assembly: GCF_015237465.2. NCBI lineage: Eukaryota > Metazoa > Chordata > Testudines > Cheloniidae > Chelonia > Chelonia mydas. Next base: position 12,382,320 of record NC_057851.1, read on the forward strand.
ATCATTGAACTTTTATTTAAATATTCACTTTTTTATTATTCATTTCCTCTCCAGAAATGCTATCCAGCGTTTCAGCTACCATTTTACCTGACATCCCCTAGATTTTGCTGCAATGTATGAAGCAACCAATGTGTACAATGTGTTTACGGTTTGGATCCTTCAAGATGAAAAGCACTATATAAACATGATGTCCTGATTTTTTTCAATGAGTAGATGAGTAGAGCCAGTCAAATTTTTGTGGGGGGAGGATTTTGAAACAGTTAATATTTCAATTTGATATTTTGAACTTTAAATAAAATCAGATTTTTGATTTGACTTTTGCAACTGTAGAGATGGTTAAAATGTATCAAAAGTTAAAATAATTTTAAAAATGGGTACTATGTTTTTGCAAACATTTTCATTAACTTCCCCACCTTTTTTTGACCTATGCCAGCACTGATAATCTGCAGCTTCCATGGACTACAATGGAAACTGGAGTTGCCAGTGCCTCTGAAAACCAGGCACGTGACATTCGTTCGAAGAGTTTTGCCATTGGTGATCCACATTTTACTTTCATGTATGGCAGGAAAGATAAACAACAGATCTTTCCCTGCGTAATCTATTTAACCCACACTCAATCAAATGAGATGTTTGCCTTATTTCCATTTAAGAAAAACCTGCCAAGTATATGCAGGATTGCATGACTAACTTATGAGCAGAACTGTGTAAATATGTTTTTTAAAAAATTGTTTGACACATTTCACGTCTTTTTTTTTTGTAAATTGTCCATGAACAAATTGTTCTTTTTCTCAAATATGTTCATTATTTAAAATTATTAACAAAATAATTTCTGCCAATAATTCTTGGTCTCTAATTTGTTTGTGAGCAGTTCTGTTTTCTAAACTTGAGCACTCTTGCTTGGACCCATTGATTACATGATAATGTTTTTGTCCCACCATCAGGACTGAATATAACTTAGAACTCAATTTCCAAAGTGAATTTTCACAGTTAAGAATTTAAATTTATGAATATTTTGCAGTACTCCCTTAAAACAAGATATTGGGGAGACCATTGCACCCAGTAAATCGTTGGCTAGAGTATTCACAGAAAGTTTAAACACACTTACACCAAACTCATTCAGAAATGTAAATGGATCTTTGCCCGGTGCTTTTTGCATATTTATCTAGCTGTGCATACCAAATCTGCTAAAATACCTTCCTCCCTTGTTTTTTTAAACCAACATCAAGCAATTGCAGTGTGAACTTGGGCTGAAATCTAGGTTCAACTGCAGTCAATAAGAGTTTTGCTATTGACTTCAATGGGCCCAGGATTTTAAGCCCGCTATTTATTTGAGGATTTTTTAAATATTTTTTTAAACCCAGAATCTCACATGAGCTGTGATACAAATTGTTAAATTAATTCAATTTATTAAGACTCAGACAAATAAAACTAAGTCCAATGACATATATTTTTATGGCCCAAATGCCATACAGTGGTGAGGGGTATGAAGAAGGTGAATGTTACCTACTGCCACATGGGTGTGAATCTAAGGGAGTCTAACTGTGTGTAACATACACTTCTGGGAGTCTGGAAGATGGTAGAAGTTACAGCCTCTTAAGCATACTTGGACATAAGTCTGAATTTGACCCTCTAGGTTGCAATCTGATTGGCTGATGAAGGTTTCAGCCTTGATGATCATGGGCCAAAATATTGGAGATGGATCTGAGCTTCAAGCTTTCATCTATATTCAGATTTAGAACGTGGGTAGTCCTTATCCAGGGTTTTGTCATCCCATTACAGATTCAAATCTACGTTCCAAATCCTCATTATGTTTTGGGATGGTTAAGAATCTAGGTTTCTGGTTCAGACACGTCTACAGTAAATGCATGGGCTGCCACTCATTAATGATACTGAACCAACTCACACCTGTAAGACATGTATTACGAAACAAGTCTACAGCACCGTAACCTTATATGTTACTTTACAAGCATGTGATGGATGGACATGTCCCTGCTTCGGGGAGGTTAAGGTAGGAGAAAATGCCTTCAGGATCATTCCCCTTACCATTGTCTTTATTCATTTGAATATATTTATCCTCCAGTCTTTGACAAGGATAAAACGTTGGGCTATTTTTCCATGCACTTACCAGGAATATCCAAAGAGTGACAATGCAAATATAGCGGTTAGGGGCAGCAACAAAGGAATTTAAAGAAAATAAGGTTTAAATGGGGCATTAAGTCACAACCCAAGCCCAGAGCAGGAGGGTAGTGTGGCAGCACCTCAAGGAGTGGGTTGAAGTAATGTGGTAAGGGGAGCTTGGAGGTCCAGGTGACCGACGAGAGGTCAAGGACACCCCACTCAGATCTTGGGAGGATCTGTCCATTAAGGCAACCAAACCCTAGAGCTTCTTCTACTGGGATCACACCATGCCTGCCACCCATATGCAGGTTACTCCCCCATAGAGGAGAATGCAGTCCTAAGGTTGTATCCAGGAGGGCCAAGTTGGGGACAAGCTCCTAAACCATCTCTTCCCCTCACGCAGGAGCTGGGCCCAACTTTGCTGTAGGTTCAGATTCTGATCCCCTTGCTCCAGTTTGGTAAGACTAGTAGTCCTATTGGTTTCAATGGGACCACTCAGAGAGTAAGATGCTATTCAGTGTTAATAAATCATCAGAGGGGTAGCCATGTTAGTCTGGATATGTAAAAGCGGCAAAGAGTCCTGTGGAACCTTACAGACTAACAGACGTATTGGAGCATGAGCTTTCATGGGTGACTACCCACTTCCTCGGATGCATGTGGGTATTCACCCATGAAAGCTCATGCTCCAGTATGTCTGTTAGTCTATAAGGTACCACAGGACTCTTTGCCGATGTTAATAAAGTTAGTAAAATCTGGTCCTTAATTTGGGATGGTTCTTCCACCACCCCCATAATTTCTTCCCTTGCAAACATTAACAGAAAACTCTAAGCCAATTTTGAACATAGAATCTGTGATTAACAAAAAACTTTCCAGTGATTTTGGGAGTCAGGTGGCTTAACATTACCTGTGCCAGATGGTTCCAAAACTAGATGGATCACATCCATGGTATAAGACATAGGCCTTGCATTGTTGGCTGACTGAAATCCTTTTTGCTAAAACAGCCATTCATCAAGAGATAATTGCCAGATTTGGCTAACTCCGAATCCTAAGAAAAGCTGAGGCACTTTTTTACATTGTCAAGGACAGTTCATCTCATGGCCGCTGCCGATTCAGAACTGCTGCTGCTAAGCGATTTGTTAAATTTTTTATTCATATATAAAAAACAAACACAAAAGTAAAACAAAGCCCTGCTCACATTTCAATTTTATTGTGATACACAGCATTTAAGGCACTAACACAGAAGATCAATTCTCATTGGCTAGCAGCTGTTGGATTCTAGCAGAGGACCTGGAAAGTAGCAATTTACGAGCTTTTTCATATTTAAAATCTGTTAGATCCTGAGCAAAACAAGTTTCTACTTGGGAAAAACCTCAACTATTGATAAAAAAAACCCCACCTCAGTACGTTATGATTATCCATGCACAGTGAGGCATTTCAGAATATAGTTTATTTCTTTAAATGAATTGACATATTTTATCCACGTTTACAAAAATAAAGATATTTGCACAGCAGCACTAATTACCAGCTGCCTTTACCTTTGCTGCCTTCCTGAGTGTCCCAGTTCACCCTGCGTCTCAGTTTTAATCATTTCTGTATCAGTACAGCAATTTTACCTACAAAGTCATCGACAGTTTTTAATAGAGCTAAATGTCACTATGTAAGTTGTGCTATATTATGAAGGCTTATTGGATGCAATCTTTGGTGTAAATGATATATGTTGATTTCAGGAAAATGTAAAATATTCTGCAAAATGATCTCATTCTATATATAGCCCTACATTTAACAGCTTTACAAACCTGCAAAAGTTGGTTCCTGTAGAAAACTACCAGGCTATGTATGATGAAATCTGGAGTAGTAATACCAGAGAGCTGTCAGTCAGCCATCCATCCATCTAATTGGCTTCTTACCATCTTTCCATCATGTTTTTTTTATAACTGGTCGCCTCTGGCTAAAATGCAAATCATGAGGAAGAGCCGTCTAGAAAAAGCTGCTGCTTTCTTAATTATCTGTCAGAGTATGGACCAGTGGACCCTGGGCCACAGAGTAGAGTTATGCTAAGCAGCAAGGCATCATGGGAATTGGAGTGACAGCTCATTTTCCTCCTGTGTTTTTCCATGTTCAAATGACAATGCAGAAATATGGGTTTTTCCCACACTTTCTCTGAACACCTGGGCCAATGCTCAGGGGAACACAAAGCCAAAACTGTCACATTTCCAGACATGGTCTTATTTCTGTCACTGTGACAGGATTGTTGACAAATGCCAGCAGTCATCTCAGCATCTTGGGAAATGTCTGCCGTGGTTGTGTCAACAGCCTGACAGAAATTGTTAATGTTTAAACTTCTTCCACTGACAGAATCCTGTCTTGCTGACAGTATTTGTCATATGAAACTCAATCTTTGTCAAACTTGCTTAAAAATTAACACTTCCTCCATTTCTTTTGCAGTTCTCTGCCTAGCAGTGCTACTCTGTGTGTTTTTTTTAAAGTAATAAGATTTCAACGAGGTAATATTCCACAGTCCACAATGAATACACAATCACATTATGAACTTACGGCCAGCTTGTCCTTTTGACCTCCGCTACCATGACAATTATGCTTTTATTCCTTGCCCATTTTTTTTGCCTTAGGAATCAAAGTTCTGAATTATTCAAGAGCTATAAAAATCCTATTTCTCAGTGTACAATGTGGAAAATCAATTAAACAGAGTTAGTTTAGCACTTATATAAAAATCAAGTTACAAGTTTGTAGATATACATTAACTGAGTCCTTTCCCAACTTGGATTTTGAAGGTCAGTCCAGCTAGCTAGAGAAGCAAATTGTTCACAACTTATATAACAAGTTTCATCCGGGAGAGTTTTCCCAGCTCTAGGCAGCATGGGGATTCCTTGTTTGTGTGCATATTACTGTTTCCAGATGAAAAGTGGAGTGATAGCTTATAATAAACATTGCATTAAAAGTGGAGCTAGAGTATCATGGGGTTTCTTTGGATGCATCATGATTGTGTATACCTATATGGTTGCATACAAGAAGACCTGCAACTGATGCTTCCATACCACCTGGTCTGAAATCATAGTCCAAGGCTATGCAATGACGTTTTTGGCTGGGACACTTGGCTGTCCTATTTGGACAGGAGAACTTAGAGGAAAAGGTTCACTTTCAGGAAGGGAGATCACGGTGCTGCAGTACAAGGTTTTGGAGAGTCATTAGAAGGGATTCGTCTCTGAGTCACTACCAATAGCCAACAAATCTCCCAGCATGTGTTGCTGGAGGTGGCGTATTTCAGACAAGAGGTCAGAACATCGAGGCCCTGACCATTCTTGGTGAGTAAAGATCCATGGCATTTTTACAAGACTGTGGCCTGGCTAAATTTCAGACTGCGTAATTACATTCTGCCTCCCTTAATGCCATATCCAATCGCCACTGGAAGTCAACGGAGAGACTTACTGGGGAGTGCATCAGGCCTTAGAAGCCAAGTCCAGCACCCAGTAGGTCAATGGGAGTGAGATCAGGGCTCTACACTTTCGGTTGTACTATTCTTCATGTCCGTCCCTACACCGCTGTGTATTGTTTCGGGGCACTGTTAAGCACCGGCCATTTTCTGTCTACAGAGATGGGTGGCTGCCATTCGTAGGTAGGCAGAGAGTGACTCATATGTAATAAACGTTTAAGAGAGGCAATATAATCTAATGGACTGAGCATGAACCTGCGAGCTTGGGTCTCTTTTGTTCTCCACTCAGTTGTGCTGCTGATTTGCTATGCAACTTTGGGGCACTTGTTTAAGCCAAACTATGGAAACTTGGCTTCCTAAAATTAAGTACCTACATCAGTCCGTAGGCAGGTAAATAAGTGACCTGATTTTCAGAAGACCTGGACACCTGGCTCTTCTATTGAAGTCAGTGATAGACAAGGGTATGTCTATACTGCAAGTGAAGGTGTGATTGTAGCATGGATAGTCAGACCATGCTGGCTAACAATAGTAATGAGAATGTGGCGGCATGTGCTGCAGCAAATGCTAGCAACCCGAGTACGTACTGAGGATCCCTAACGGGCTTATACTTCGGCGTCTTAAACCTTGTGCCACCGTATATATTGTTACCTGTGCTCACTAGATTAAAGCCTGGGTTGCCATAGTGGGTGTAGACCTATCCTAAGACCTCTGTGCCTCAGGTCACCTAGTTAGGTGCTTACATATGGCTCCAGGTGCCTGACTTTTGTTCCTTACGTTAGAGACTGTTGTTGGCCTCTAACCTTTCTGCGTCGTAGTTTTCCCATTTGCCAAACTGGGATAATAATACTCACCTACCATGAAATTTCCACGAAATTTTAGATTTACAGGATAATAGAATAGCACAATGTTGATGTTAGTTACACAGGAGTGGTTTTCAGCTATTTCACTGCGGAGTTCCAAGAACGCAGGTTTGGTTTCTTTGGTATGCTGCACAGTGAACCCCATAAAGAGGTCGGTGTTTTACATTCCTATTTGCTTAAAGTCATAAAACACAGGGATCTTGTATAAAATACTGTTTGTTGTTTACACTTGTTTCCTTAAGCTACAGTTAGGGTATACAAAAGAACCATTCTTACCATAAACTCATTTTATTCAGTTACGGTGTGTTTTAATATGGGGTATGAACATGGTATTATGTGTGAAACTAATAGACAATTGAGTCAATTCTGCCCTCCAATGTGTGTTCCCAGCTGCAACTGACTTCACTGGGAGATGAATGGGTGTAACACACGGTAAAATTGGGTGTCAAAATAATAGTCTACAATTCTACTGCACTTCTAATCCAAGGTTCAAAAGCACTTTATAAAGGTGGGTAAGTATTATCACCCTCATTTTACAAGTAAGGAGTCTGAGGAACAAAGAGGTTAAGTGATTTGGCCAGGCCACAGAGTGAGTGAGTAGCAGAGTTGGATTCAGATTCAAGCTTTTCTAGACCCCCGTGTCTTGTGTTAACCAATTGATTGTGAGTAAATTAAATGCTGTGGGTAAATTAAGGTTACTAAGAGAGCTTTAACTTTTGCATGTTTTGATTTCTGAGTGTTTAATACTCAGATTAAATACTCAGAGGGGTAGCTGTGTTAGTCTGTATCCACAAAAACAACAAGGAGTCCGGTGGCACCTTAAAGACGAAAAGATGTATTTGTTTTTATTTATTGTTATTTGTTAATACTCAGATACTGCAGTGATGGATGCCACGGAGATGTACAGCAATAATTGTAAATTTAGCAATATTCAGTTCTCTTGTTTAGAAATGCTCAGAATCTTTGCCTTTTGGAATGAAGGACTCCATGCCTGGCTCTGTCTAAAATATATTTTGGAGAGTTTGCATCTGATTCTTTAGCGTTTAATGACCTAGATGGGAGTGAAAATCATATACCCCTCTATTTAAACAAAATTCTGACCATGAGAATTCTGTGTTAAAAATCAGGCTGTGTCAAAAGTGGCTGAAGTTTGAAAGCTGAAAACTTGGCTTGTAATTCGTCTTTTATGAGGAATTGTGTGTTTGCCTGGCTGGAAAAAGACTTTGTTTCTCATCAAAGTTTGACAGTTGCATGCAGGACATGAATAGCATGAAAACTATAAATTCTGTGGACCCGTTCCTCAGCAGGTACAAACTGGTGTAGGATTTGGTCCTATATATGAACTTTGTTTGAATCTCAGTGTACATCTTCAGACTGTTTGGGAAGCATGCAGGCTAAAAGAAAGAAATTGGGAACCTAACCTGGGCCTTCATTCTCCCTGGCCAGCCCTGCAGCAACCCTGTTCTCTCTCAAAACAGTGGCCCATCTGTGTTGGCTCTCTGAGTGATCACCTACACTGAGTGAAGTGGAAAATCCTTCATTCTCCTTGACAGAGCTACAATGATATAAAAAGGGGAGTAGAATCGAAAAACCTATGAGAGCAGAACAGAGAGTAGAATGTGCAGCCGAGAGTCCTGGGCTAAATAATTATCTCTGGGTATTGTATTATTTGCATAATTAAAAAGTTTGGCTGAATTTCCGACATGCCGTCTCCTGCATTGGGGAGATGGTGGAGGCGAGTTAATCAGCAGGAGGAAAGTGAAGGTTAATGAATTGTTATTCAGATGGTGCAGGCCCTGTGAGATTTGTGGATAATTGACACCATTTGGGAGCTAAGGCAGAGTGGAAGAGCAGAGATGAGCAGCCGCAGCAGCTAAACTGGAAAAGAACGAACAAATGCTAAGTTAGCACCAATTATCATTTTGATGGGTTTGTTTGCCTTTTTTTCCCCTTCTCTTCCCCACTTAGTTGGAGGAAGCTGAGATGGATGTAAAAGAACCATTCAAAATTCAAATGGCTGATGGAGGCTGTTCAGTCTGACCAGAGAAAGAACAGAAAATGAGGGCAGAGAAACTATTATTTTGAGAGTGGAAAATAAAATTGGTGTGAACTGTCAGCAAGTCAGCAGCTCCTGTTCACAGAGGTTTCTCATGACCCTTTGACTTCAACTGCAGTTCTTCCCAATGGATGAAATTTGTCTTTTTGCAGAGGGCCAGGACAAGCCCCATTCACTACTAAAGGGGCTATTATTAATGATTCATATTACAGTAGTTTCTAAAGCTATCTAACTGACATCAGGCCCCACTGTGCTTTTCACTATTCAAAACCATATTAAGAGACAGTTCCTACCCAAAGAACTTACCATCTAGATAGGCAAGATGGAGAAAAGGGGAAGCAGAGCTACAGAGACGTGAAATGACTTGCCCCAAATCACACAACATGTTAGTGACAGCACCAGGAATAGAAGTCACCTCTCCTGAGTCCCAGCCCAGCACCCTATCCACTTGGCCATACTATTTCCATAAACCTTGAACTAGCCTTCTCGGAAGAGGCGTAACTAGGGTGACCAGAGAGCAAATGTGAAAAATCGGGATGGGGTGGGAGGGGGAGTAATAGGAGCCTATATACGAAAAAGACCCAAAAATCGGGACTGTCCCTATAAAATTTTTTCATGGTTTGTATGTATAAGAACATCTTCTGTATTTTCCACAGTATGCATCCGATGAAGTGAGCTGTAGCTCACGAAAGCTTATGCTCAAATAAATTGGTTAGTCTCTAAGGTGCCACAAGTACTCCTTTTCTTTTATTATTATTATTTTATTTATTTATTTATTTATTTATTTTGTTGTATTTTTTTCTCTGGAGTCTGGACCTTGACTATATCTTGACCAAGAAATTTGGACCTTGACAAAAAATAACCGATTACCCCTGAAGTAGGAGTTACACTTCCCACCCTATCAGTGAAAAGTTAACTAAACATTTTAGCTGAATTACATTGAAAAATGTCTCTGTGACATACCAGCCCCGTGGGCAAGAGGCACACAGGGGATGTTACAACCATCTTTGCCCCTCCCTCCTGGTCGGTCCCCCTCACCTCCAAGTATAGCTCAGCTGGATCCAAGCACTGAGTCCCACATTCTAGTCATCTGGATCTTATGAAAGATTTTCCCTCAGTTACATCAGTGTAAATCTGCCGTGTTATTAGGTCCTATCGAGTTGTGATCTCATTCCTCCCAACCAGCCTGTCTGACTCTCTTTGAACATTTTTCCTACCACAAGTTCCTGCACCTTTGAGACTTCTGCAACTTCAGTAAAGTTTTATTTATTTATTGAATAAAAAATTCAGTGGAAAAACATACATGGACTCATATATTCTGGTGGTGCTAGAATCTGGGGCACAGTTCCTCTTGCAATATTGAGAAAGATGACAAATGCCCCCTGCTGCCGTGTATGACTAAAGGTCGTGGCCTGAATTTAAGGATGATGCTAGCAACTTCAAGGAGAAATCTACCTGAAATATTTAATTGTAGCTAAAATATACAGCACACTGCTAAAGCTATTTATAGAGACAGGCAAATGTGCAAATTAGCTTAAGAGGCAGCTGTACACATTTTGGGTGAAGGGTACTGCTGTTAAGGATATATTTTGCTGATTCAAATGCCGAGACAGACTATACTGTAGACTGATGTTGATTTAATAAAATACTAAAAACTGGTGTCATCTGCAGTGCCTCAAATCATCTTACAACTAAATATTTATGTTTCTTAAAAAATAGTAGATGGTAATGATGGCCATATCTTAAAAACAGAAAATAAATTAAAAATAAATGTACAACATAACATTTTGCTATTTGAGGAGAAACATATAAAGCAACTTGATCATGGTTTAGAAGGACCCACTCAGGGAGAAGATATACGGGGTCTTTAATCTAGCAGACAAAGGTGAAATAAGTACCAGTGTCTGGAAGTTAAAGCAAGAAAAAAATCAAACTTGAAATAAGGCATACATTTTTAACAGCGATGGTAATTAATTGCTGCAACACACCACCAAAGGACGTGGAAGATTCTCCATCACTTGAATTCTTTAAATCAAGACTGGATGTCTCTTTCAAAGATACGCTAGAGTCAAACTACAAGTGGTTGGCTCTGCTGCAGGAATTACTGGGCAAAGTCCTAGAAATTACCTTTGATTTTAAGGATGTTAGTCAAAAGGCTCAACTAAACTGTATGTAAATGGTGAATGTGTTCTCTTAAGGTGAGCAATTCAGATACATCAATCAGAAGATGCTAGTTGTTAGTGCTTCTTAGGGCCTCTGTACATTACAGCCACTATGGTGGAACAGCTACGGCATTGCTGTGCCATGCGTAGACACTTCCTACATCAACGGAAGGGGTTTTTCTATCAATGTAGTTAATCCATCTCTCTGAGATGAAGTAGTTAGGTTAACAGAAAAATTCTTCCATCAACCTAGCTATGTCTATGCCAGGGATTAGGCTGTGCTAACTACAGTGCTCAGGGAACCAAATGTTTCTCAGTCCTGAGCAAAGTAGCTAGGTCACTATAACTTTTAAGTGTAGATCAGGCCTAAATTGAAGTGTTGTTTAAAAATTGTCGAGCACTAGAACCCCTCATCTGAACAACCCAAATTTCATGAAAATTCTGATTTGGATCTACATGCGAGCTCATCAAATCCACCCCATTGCTATGATGGGTCCAAACAGGATCCTCCTGAATCCAGGCACCGCACGAAGCCAGGCAAAATTGAGATTTAGATTCAAATCCAGATCTAGGCCTCTCAACTTGAGACCATCTCCAGTATGGTTATGAGGTTTAACAACGTTAGGTTACACTATGAAAATTGGTGGGGAAATTAAAGACTTTCAGCCTGTCCGTCCGGTAAAGAACAAACTTGCTTTCAAATGTATTATAACTGATCATGTTTATTATGGTAGTGCTTCAGGGCCAACTGACAGTGGAGCTCCACTGTGCTAGGCACTGTACAAATACAGAGTAGAAGATGGTCCCTCCCCCTAAAGAGCTTACAGTCGAAACAGACAAGACAGGCACAGGGCAGGGGAAAGGATGCAACACACAAGCAGAGTGAACAATATGATGGTGGCAAACATCATGTTAGTTCTGTGATTTTTTGAATCCATTGCATTCTCCTCCTTGTCGTGGCTTAAGAGAGCCAGTGTAAGAGAGTTTTCAATATAATATTTAATCTGCTATAGTGCCTTGATTTCTCAAACTGATCTCAAAAATGCCACGAGGAGGTTTGCAGCTGCTGTCTACCAGTCTATTGATTTAGAAACTACTGGCTTAATGGGGCTAGTGCAAATTTTCATTCTTTTCTATTTGTTTTAATTGCAAAAAATAATTGCAGAGTATATGCATCTGTTCCCGGCATTATTAAAATATAAGTGTAGGCCCCAGTGTCTGAGAGAGAGGTGCTTTGGAGATGCATTCAGAGGAATCCATGTTTGCAAAGACAGGAGGAGAAATAAAACAAAACTGTGTTATTTTCTTCTATCCCTAGTGGTGGAAGAGACAGGAGCAGAGATTGTGGAACTCTATGTGGGCTTTTTTAGCTAACCTAGTGCATTACCCCAAAGAATAGTTCTTCTGCACTGACAGCTGCACAGCAAAAGATGTGCCATATGGTAAAATATGCAAATGACCCGCACATGTGTATTTCTTCCTCTCCTACTGGGCAGGGAATTGGGAACCTAAATTTAAAGTGGAAAAATCAGACATTCACAGTGAAGTGAAGCTCAGGCCAATACTCATTGCCGAGGACTTGTGCATTCAAGCTAACTTGGTGTGGGTGAGGAACCCAACAAAAGGGTAATCCAGGCAGTGGCGCACACGGGCACTGATGCTGATACTCAGAGTGGCAGACACAGGAGACATTAGCTAAGAGGAGCGACTGGAGTACCTTAGAGCAAAATTAGCCAATTAAGTCATTACTCCCTGAGATATGTAAAATTAATTTTAATTATTTTTAAAGGCACAAGTTCATTAAAAGTGAACTAGTGAGCTGAACAGCAAAGTAAAAGTTACCTGGGGAAAAAAAAAACAGGTTTTCATCTTATTTTAGACTTCCACCTTTCTGGTGTCTTTCTGTAATGTTGTGACACAAGATTTCCCACTGATAAATAAATCAGATAAATAAATCAGAGCAGGGAGAACCAGAACCTTAAATCTTCCTCTGCTGATTGTTTGTTGGCTTTGCCTCTCAATCTCTTGGGTTTACTAAACTTAGTGACAGTTGAGACAAGGTAAGAGTTCATGGGTGGGATTTTCAAAAGCGCTCAGCACCGGTCTAACTTTGCTCCCATTGAAATCAGTGTATTGACTTCAAGGGCAGCAGAGTTATTTCAGTGGGGGGTGCTTTTGAAAATCTCAACTACACTCTTTTGTAATTCTCCTTGGAAGAATTCAAGATCAAGGACTTGACTCTGAGCTGGATCCAATTCAGAAAAGTAAAGGGATTAAAAAATATATATCCCATTGATTCTGTGCCACAAAATGCTTCTGGTTTTGGAAGATCTTTTGTAAAAGTGTTCAAAATCTTTACACTCATTTTTAGGGTCTGGAATGGGTGAGGTGCCATTGTCTATATCCTATTTGCTACGTTCTCCCCACTCTTATCTCCCTCAATGTATTTTTCCGTCCATACCAGACCTGATCCAAAGCCCATAAAATTCAGTCATGGAGCAAAGGAGGAAGTTCATATTTCAGTTTTACAAACTGGCTGCATGTTGATACTTTAGGTTCATCTTCTGTGTGTCTTCCAGGAAAAAAATAACAACTCTTTTTAAAGCTCAATAAGCTTTGGATTCTGTCTAGTTTCAGTGTTGGGTGCAGGTTTAGGTCAGTTCCTGTTTAGTCCAAATGGTTATGCCATTCTATATCCCTAGTCCAGACACGGTTCAAATAAATCCCTCTATCAAAATAAAGAAACTGAAAAATATCATCCACATATTTTTACCAGTTCAACAATACATTCTGTGTGGAGCTTTAGCACACTCTGAGTCAGAAGCTATTGTCTGCATTTGTTGCTGCTTCATCTTGATGTACAGGGATAAGGAGAGGGTGACAACAAAAAAATTCTAGTTCTTGCACTGAGTCATAGATTATTTTCTCTAATTAATCTCCCTGCAAATTCACCCCATCTATAAACTATTGGACAGGTGGGTGTGTTTTGCAGATGGCAGACAGGATACACAACTGCACATGGAACATCTGGCAGAGGGGTGGCTGGTTTTATAATTGCCAACAAGCCACGGTTTTGGCTGGAGGATCCAGAGTTGCTGTCTAGAGAGAATTTTCCAAGTCTGCTGGCCCTAATTATAACAGTAATCCTCCTATGTAATAATGAGTTGTGCCAAAACCACTTCCTCTCATATCTCCCCACCCCATCTATCCGATCTGGCTTTAGTGCTTTTCTGCATGATATAACAACAAAGGTAATAACACCTAGCTCTTATACAGAGCTTTTCATCATTAGATCTCAATATACTGCTTTTTTAATAATGGGGAAACTGAGGCACAGAACAGTATAGTGATTTACCCAAGGATCACACAGCAGGCCAGTGACAGAGCCAGGAATAGAATCCGTGTCTCCTGAGTTCTAGTCCAGGGCTCCATAAACTAGACCACTCAGTGTGTTGTTTTGTTGACATAGAATGAGCAATAGGAGTTTGCCAACTTTCTATTCGTTAAATCTGACTGGCTCTGCAACAGATCGAGCTCATATTTTTTGAAACCCAGGTTGTTTCGTAAACACGAAGGCACGGGGCTTTGGGGATGGGGTCAGCAGTTGAAAATGAAATAGCAAATCACTGTATTGTCCAGATTGGAAAGAAAGGAAAAGAAAGCAGCCTATAGCAGTGGAATAAGGTATCGCTGGAGGCAGGGAGCGGAATCGAAGTGTGTGCTGAGGTAGAAGTCCAGGTTCCATGGTTGCTGCAGCTCCTTGTTTTGTTGGAGAAACAACCTAAGCGCCGGCAAATCTCTATCACATAACAGGTGGACAGGTTTCCCGAACAGCTGATAGATTGGGGGGAGGAGGAGGAAAGAAGTATCGTTTTGGAAAACAAGGTTGTCAAGGCCTGTAAGGGTATTGCTAGGTCTTAAACACTGGTTTGGGAGATAAACCAAAACAATATGCACAGCGTCCAAATGTGAAATGCAAAGGAGGAATGCTTGTGTTCTGCTTTTTTTGTCTTTTTTTTGCCCCATTTACTTCATTTTAAATCTGTTTTGACCCATTTACTGTGCTGTCCTCCATCTGAGCGAAATTCGCCCCTGTGCAGAGAGCAGGCACCAGGTCTATTTGTTTCACTTAACAAAGAGAAGGTCAAGGTTGATCACACTCTGTAACTGTACATGGGAAACAGAAATCATTAGGGAGCTCTTCAATGTAGCAGACAAATGTATAACAAGATCCAATGGCGGGAAGTTGAAGCTAGACAAATTCAGACTAGAAACAAGACACAATTTTTTTTTACAGTAAGCGTAAGTAACCATTGGAACAATTTGCCCATGGTCGTGATGGATTCTCCATCATTGGTAATTTTAAAATCAAGATTGGATTAACAAAAAAAAGATTCACTCCAGTTCAAAAGGAATTATTTTGGAGCAGTTCTATGGCCTGTGTTATATGGGAGGCTGGACTAACTAGATGATCAAAATGGTCCCTTATGGACTATCTATGAATCTGTGTCTTAAGTCCTCAAAATAGAGTTTGCATGTGACTTAAGTCATGGATAGACTTGGTTGCTAGCCCTTTTCATGGAAGTAAATTTCATATTCCATGCACAAATGCTATTGACCTTAGAGCCAGAATCTACTCTCTCTTAACACTAGTGGAAATCTGGAGCAATTCCACTCAAGCCAATGGTGTAAGTCCAGATTTACTCCAGTGGTACGGACTGCAGAATTTGGCCCATTGGAACAGATTTTTAAGAGGGCTGAGCACCAGATTTCAAGTGCTCACCATGTACCTTTTGGGCCACATTTTCAAAACAGCTCAGCACCCAATATATGGGACACTTTTGAAAATTTGGCCTTTATGTAGTTGCCTGAAAGGAGGCAGAACTTTTCTGAAAATCTGACCAAAGTTGTGCTTGTCCTTTTGAAAAGCTCGCCCTAAATTCGTGTCTGGAACCTTCAACAAAGACAGTTATAATTTTCACCCTGTATTTGCCATGTACCCAATTTAGCTAATAATTTGTTCTAATATTCCTGTTGCTATATTTATTATTAACATTTCCTCATAAATCAACCCCACGGATAGATTAGCATACTCTAGTTATTTCAAACACACCCTTCTATCCACTAGAAGGTTTACCTTGCAACCAAATTAATATATTTGCAAACTGCAGGATATTATACAGAACAGTGATTAAAAGTGCATTTCTTCCATCTGATCTTAGAGTAATGTAGATAAGGCCTGACATTTCAGTCAACAGAAAACGTACTACTTTGGCTTTAGCATTAAGTGAAACTAGCAATGATTATTTTGCCTCTGGCTGCTAATTATTACTGTACAGTACTTCAGAAATACTTAAAGCCACAGCATGTGCAAACCTACAGCAGAGCTAAAAAAATCACATAGTTTAATAAAGTACCTGCAACGTGATGGTGGTTGACTAAAACTTTTTTAACTCATGGTGCATTAGCTGAAACCCCAAACGCTGTAAAATAGCATCTCGTTGAGCAGTTTTCTGGAGTGTTGAAAGGACTGTTTTATTCTTGTTTATTTCTCTAGGGGCTAATAAACCATTGAAATGGAAAGATTTTGGTTAAACCCATCAAGCACACTAGATATTAGTATTGTTATATGGCTTCATCCTGTGCTCATTTAAATCAATGGCAAAATTCCTACTGACTTTAGTGGTTCGAAATCAGGCAAATAAAATACACCATGGACTAAATATAAGGGCATGGTTTATTACACATAGATTAAACCTGCATGTTAAAGTCCCATTACCTGTGATATCTAAAGCTAGACTGGAGACCATTGAAGAATATCCGATAGGGAACAATCCTGCAGTGACTGGAACAAGGAATAAGTTATATAACCAGACCTTTCCAGCTCTAACTTACACAATTCTAAAAATCCAGGTAAAGTATTGTCAGGGGTGGTTGGTATTTTCCAAACATACGCAACTATGGATGTTGTCACTGAAATTCATTTCATCTGATTCTTTCATGCATCTGATGAAGTGGGGTTGAGCCCACGAAAGCTTATGCTCAAATAAATTTGTTAGTCTCTAAGGTGCCACAAGTACTCCTCGTTCTTTTTGCTGAAATTCATTTGTTGCTATCCCCATCAATGGCCCATACGCCACTAACAAATTACCCATCTTCCATTTGGAAAGCAAAGTCCTAGTCAACTTACAGCAGAAGAAAGCTGGAAAGCATGTGGCAACTGGAAAGCATGTGAATTAGCTAACTTCTACTTTGTTGTTGGTTGTTGTCTGCATAAAAAATGGCTGAATAGATCAGATTTTTTTTCTTTCAAATTTTGAAAAAAAAAATATAATTCTCTGGCTCAGACCTTGCGTGCCATGTTTCAACTAGGAGGGAATTTTTATGGTCAAATTATAAAACCGTGAAAATAGGAGTTTATAATGGAAACGCTGATACAACCGTAACTATGGTATTGCAATTGCACCACTATAAGAAAATTGGTTTAGATAATATAACCTTCTGGAATGACTGCAGTTCTAAATGATCGTGCATCTCCATAAATCTAAGCTAACTCAGTAATTCAAAATTACTAAGATTTAAGTTTAGTACCAATAAGCAATAAACTTATGGCTATTGCTATAATAACTGCTGGTCTGTGCTCCCTTATTTCACAGCAGGTGGTCTTCAGGCTAGTCGGCAGGCTGAATGAAAACACTTCAAACTATTTCTAAACTAATCCCTAAACTTAAGCGGAGACAGATTTCCAAACTCCCTTGCAATCATTTCTGCTGGCAAAAGGGATTTTTTATTTTAACCAATGCACCAGAGTATCATCCCTTTTTACGTTGTTTTATACTAATATGCTACACAGTGACAGCTGTCACAGTGTATTACTGCAATATGTCAGGAGGAAGCCACTGTGGGATATGTAACGTTGCTCTAAACAGACTATACTTTTTGTATCGACTTAAAACTTTTTATTTTAGATTCACCTAATTCATGGAGAGTAGACGTCTCGATGCTTGACTCTCCTGTCAGTTGATTTAGTGTTACGTTGCTGTGACCCCACTGAATGTAGTGGAGTTACTCCTGATGTACCATGGTAGTAACTGAGAGGAGATTCGGGTCCTTCAGGCCTGTGATGGGGAGTACAAACCCCACCCTGGGTCCGAAAAGGTTAAAGGAAAATAAGGGGCCCAGGTAGCCCCTCCCCTCCAGACCTGCACAGCATGTGCTGAGCCCAATTGGGGCTGATGGGTTAGTTGTCTTTATTTTTTCTTTTGTTACCTTATATTGGACTTGGCGTGGTGGGGAGAGATGGATGGTAGGAGGGCCTGGGCTCCCCTAACAACTGCACCTGCTGCAGGATGGGCAGAAGCCTCATTTCCACACACACACACCTATCTAGTAAGGAGAGGGAAATGACATTTCAAACCCTGTGGTGAAGCTAAGCCCCCTACCAAGGTTAGGAACTGCTCTGAAAGGCCTTCCTGAGGGGAGACAAGGCTGACAATAGGATGTGTTACCTATCGGAATGACTGACCCTCCAAGACTCTATTACAAGGCCTCATCCTTGTACCACTGGAGCCCTGGGCGTCTCCCAACGGTAAGGCTGGCCTTGCCCTTCCCCCCCAAAAAAGTGACAGCCCCCCATACCCTGCGAACTTCACTTCTGCACCGCTGTTGGCGGCGGCGCTGGTTTTCGAGCTGACTTTAGTGCCCCCATCAGCAGCAGCGCAGAAGTAAGGGTGGCAATCCCATGACCCCCCCCCCACTACAGTTTTGCAACCCACTACTGCCCCCCCCCTGAAATTTCAGATGTAAACCTGAAACCATGAAATTAGCTATTTTAAAAATCCTATGACTGTGAAATTGACCAAAATGGACCATGAATTTGGCAGAGCCCTAACTATAACAGTCTTACCAGGCAGTCAGTGACAGCCTCCTTGGGCACTCCAGTCCATCTTACCACCCAGGCAAGCTTGACTCTCTGATATATGGTCCCTTGCACCAAAAATCACAACAATATTCAGTTACTCCCAGTCCCAAAGGTCCAGTCATTTACCCCAGGTCAGTTGCACCCTAGATCTCTCACCAAAGACAATGATTGTAGCTAATCCTGTAATAAACTAACTAAAGACTCATCCAAATAGGAAAAAGAAGCAGGTAACATACACATTCACAAATGAGATACTGTCTTGGGTACCAAAAGATAATACAAACTTCTATAATAAGTAGGCTTTACACGTCTTTTGGGGCTAACCCAGGCAAAACGGCTGGGGTTATTTTGCTCATGCTTAATGATTCTTGCCCCTTTAGAGTCCAAGCAACAAAAAGAACCAATTTTCTCCTTGTCAGGGATTTTTATCCCCTTCACCCCAGAGTCCAAGCTGATGGAATGAGATCATGCACAGGCCTCCTCTTCCTGGAGTGGGTGAGGAATGCAATCAACAAGGTCTCTGTCCTTTGGTGCTTCACAATGGCTCACTTGCTTTCAATGGGCCATTTTGTGTGCAGGACAAGCACTTTTCCTTAATTAATGCTTCTTTTTCCTGTTGGTGTGTTACACGGTTACAGAGGTTTACAATGCAAATGCTCAGTATAACTTTATACCAGGGGCAACGGAGGATATAAGTGAAATCAATACATGTAGCATCCTACCAGATACTCATAAGATCTAAACACCAAACAAGTTCTTACAATGTTAATGTCAATCTTAATAATACTAGCACACATGTGAGGCAGATTAGTTTTCAGCTGTGCATTTGTCAGTGTTCAGAGAGGTCTGGGGCCTTGGCAAGAGCTGGCACCTTGTCTGCCAGCCATGGCCAGAGGACAGGCACACCTACCTGGGCCCCGACCCAGCCCGGCCCATACCTGCTGCAGCCAGGGGAGAAGCGCCTCTCTCCCCCAGCTTAGGTGCTGCTATGGGGAGAGAGAGCTGTGGGGGAGTCCTCTCTCTCCACTGTAGCCCCGGAGAGCCCCACTGTCCCCCAAACCCCTCATCCCCGGCCCCACCCCAGAGTCCGCACTCCCAGCCGGAGCCCTCACCCCCCCACACACACACACACCAACCCTCTGCCCCAGCCCTGAACCCCCTCCCGCACTGCAAACCCATCGGACCCACCCCACCACATGAATTTTGTTATGTGCACCAATAGGGAGGTGATGTGTGACATATCACCATCCCATTAGTGCACATGACAAAATTCATTCCGCACATGGGTGGGAAAAATTAGAGGCAAAACTGGTCGACACTGCCTGAACATTAGCCTAAGATCCTGATCTTGCCATGTGTTGCATGCAGCTCTGTGACAGGGTCCATCAGGCCTTCTCTGCCCCCTGCTGGAGGGATCAGTGCCCTGATACCCACCCCGCTCCCCTTAAAGAAAACACCCTCAGATGGGGCTAACCATGAGACAGAGGCCTAGAAGGAGACGGTGATCAACAGAGAGCCCGCAGGCCTGTCAAGAACGCTGGCCTGCTCTCTGGAAAAGACAGTGCTGCTGTGTGGGGTTTAACAGGAAATGAGCTCCTCTGTATTAGGTTAGGAACACTGTGACTAAGGACAGGTTTCAGAGTAGCAGCCGTGTTAGTCTGTATTCTCAAAAAGAAAAGGAGGACTTGTGACACCTTAGAGACTAACAAATTTATTTCAGCATAAGCTTTCGTGGGCTACAGCTCACTTCATCGGATGCTGTAGCTGTAGCTCACGAAAGCTTATGCTCAAATAAATTTGTTAGTCTCTAAGGTGCCACAAGTCCTCCTTTTCTTTTTGTGACTAAGGAGTCACCTTTTGTGTTTGTTTGTTAGTTTAAAGGGGCAGACAGCCAAATCTTGAGTTTATGTTTCACTAATCATTTGAGACTGATGCCAAGTTCTCTCCTCACTCCCTACTGCTCTACCCTGGCAGCCACGGGCTCTGTGCAGATGCAGCAGTCCATCCCCAGGTAACGAATTGCATCAGAATTGGGGTATTCAATTAGAAACCATACTAATGATGGTCTTGATTCTGCAAGTCCTCACTTATCTCACTGAACTGTCATGCCTCTCTGCATGCCTGCTGTTTTTGTCTCATCCATGCGTGGTGAAAAATGGGTAATACATGTTAAAGAAAGGGCAGGGAACATACTGTGTCATTTAGGTGAGCGATTCCACAGGCCAAATAGCAAATAGGGAAAATTCAACACAGTAGCTGCAGTGAATTTTGGAGAAACCCTTAGGCTGAAATATGTTTACGTGCATAATCCGTGGAATAATTGAGGGCATTCGATAGGGATAATTTGTGATCAGGAAAGGGTCTAAATTCCTCCTCAAAAAGAGCCAAATTCCCTGTTGGTATAAATCAGTAAAGCTCTTGACTTCTGGTCAAGCAGCCTATTTATACCAATCAAGAATTTGGCCCCAATTGTTTGCCCAGTTCTAGTCAATACTGACCTAGCTTCAAACTGGTGGCCACTTAGCCTTCATGTAAAATGGTTTGTACACTTTTACAAGACTCCTTAGCCATCTATTGCATCAGTAAGAAAAGTGAAAAGTTTCAAACTTCCTATAAAAAGCCATTTTCAGTTGTGTATGTTCCCTTGTCCTGCCTGTTCTCCATTTCTCTCTGCCTAAGCAGGTTTAGACTGTATTTAAATGTTGCATTTCCAAGTGTTCATGATTCTATACAAAGCTCATCACACATCACTCATGCCTTATTTCACAGGCTGAGCTGGTAATTAGCACATTTCACAATTAGCCAGTGTCTTTGCTCTGCTAATTTCATTCTATGATGAAGGTGCTAACGTGGCGTGAAGCTGTAATGTACTCGTTGATTTATTAAGCCTCCTCAGATTGATGAAAATCGCATGCTGTGCCTTTACTGTCGGGGAACGTTAACAACATCCATTTGTAAGAGATGGTATTTGAAAAGTGATGTTGGTGTGATTGAATGTGTAATGAAGCCAGCTCAGATAGCAACTTCCCAAGGAAATTATATTAAAGTTCCACTGAAGTTTCTGCTTGAAAGTGGGCTCTGACTTTATAATGTGTAACTGAGGGGCAAAGCAGCTAACATGCTTCCTTCTTAACGAAGCAACGCATAAGATTTATAGGAACTGTCATCTTTTCGCTCTTTAACCTCTGTCTTCACCCAGGGTCAGTAGGCATTTTGCTTTCATCCCTCGGATAACAGCTCTACAAGAAACACGGCTTGGGGAAGAGGACTCCCTAGTTCATGACCTTTTGACGGCCAATCCCAAACAAAACAGGCAAGGTGGTAAGGCTACAACTTCCTGAAAAAACAAGACCCGGGTTGCCTGGTGTTAACTGCCATTTTCAACAAATGCAAACGTTTCCGCCGTACTCCCAGCTCCTGGAAGAAGTCTATTACAGTGCTCATCTACAAGAAAGGCAAGCGAGACGACCCCAACAACTGGAGACCCATCTCTCTCTGTGTAGCAGTAGGATATTATGTTTGTATTTTATTTAATTTAAAATAAAAAATAAAGACTAATAATGTACATGTATTAAATGTATTGGTGTATGATTTAACTTGCCAGCCACCCTTTTATGAATAGCAGAAAGGAATGTCCTAATGGGCCATTGGTAAAGGTGCACCAGCGAGAATTGGTGTCTGAAGCTGATTTCAAGGCAGTGACAGACCTTTAGGGTCACCACTTTGTTGTAGGTTTAGCATTTTAAAATAAGTAAAAGAATGCAATGATTGTTTTTCTCTTGCATTGCAATTTGATGTTCCTGTTCAAATGTTCTGTGTAAATCACTTCTGTTTTGTGTATAAATAAGGAATGTGTGTGTTAAAAAATAAGTGTAAAGGCCATCACCTGACCAAATGTTCTAGAAAAGAACCGAGAACAAATGCAAGGGCACCAGGAAATTACAACACGTCCCTATTGAAATGAGCCCCATCGTTTTCAGCTTAGCCATGGAGCCGTGATCTCCAGCGGTCTAGGTGGTTTCAAGCTATATGACAACAGAGTGAATATCCTGGCATATGCAGTGGGCAGCCTCGCTTCATGCCACTATGGATAGGAATTTTGGGTGTCTCTCCTTCCATGGAGCAGATGGTGGTGATGCAGCCTTCATACAGTTCCCGGACCAGTTGGAGAAAGTTTTCAGGCATCCCAAACTCTCGCAGCTTAGCGTTCCCCCCTTCTGCTTTGTGAGGCAGAGTTTTTGGTAGGTATAGACTTTTTGTGTTTTGTAAGTTTTAGCACAAGCGTGGGCATGAAAAAGTTATAAAAGTAAAAAAAAATACATTAAAAAAATATGTTTAGGCAAAAAAAGTCCCCTAAAAACAAAGTGCACCATGTACAAACTATACCAGTTGCCTCGCAGCTAGGATCACAGACTGGTCGGTGAATGGAGGAGCCATCAGCTCCATCCAGAAGGGCTTCATGTCATGCGAAGGCTGCTATGAACACAACTTTGTCCTTCAGACTGCCATCCACATGGGCAGGAGGGCATGGATGCAATGTGCCATAGCATGGCTCGACCTGGCTAATGCTTTTGGATCAATGCCCCACCAGCACATTTTTGTCATGCTGCTAGAGTTTGGGATGCCTGAAAACTTTCTCCAGCTGGTCCGGGAACTGTACGAAGGCTGCACCACCTCCATCTGCTCCATGGAAGGAGAGACACCCAAAATTCCTATCCATAGTGGCATGAAGCAAGGCTGCCCCCTGAGCCCTATTGTTTTCAACTTAGCCATGGAGACGCTCATTCGAGCAATCTCCAGCAGTCTAGGCGATTTCAATCTGTACGACAACAGAGTGAATATCCTGGCCTACGCAGATGATCTGGTCCTGATTGCAGACAACCCCGAGAGTATCCAACAAATGCTCGACATCACCAGCCAGGCTGCCAACTGGATGGGACTGGGCTTCAATGCCAGGAAGTGTGCATCCCTGCATATCAATGGCAGTAGAAGGGATTCAGTCCAGGTGACATCTTTTCAGATCCTGGGTGAACCCATCATCTTCCTCAAGGATGAGCAAGCATACCAACATCTTGACATGTCGACGGGTTTCCACATCCAGCAGACACCTGAGGATACCATTGCAGAGATCCTATGAGATGTGGCCAGGATCGACTCCTCCCTACTGGCACCCTGGCAGAAGATCAACACCTTGAACACCTTCCTGATCCCCCAGATCTCATTCATCTGGAGGGGATCTGCCATGGCGAAGGTACCTCTGAACAAGGCAGACAACACCATCCGGCAGCTGGTGAAGAAGTGGATGTTTCTTCCCCATAGGTATAGCAATGAACTGGTGTACATCTCGCACAGGCAGGGCGGCGCCAACGTCTCTCGAATGGGTGATCTGTCTGACATTGCCATGATCACTCACACCTTGTGCCTTCTGACATGCATGGAAACCATGGAGAATGCTCTGCAGGATGCCGTCAAGAAGCGAATCGCCAGGACCCCCTCCAACCAAGATGTCGCCACCTACCTGAGAGGCTCCCTGGAAGGCAAATTTGGAAGAGAGGAGGGAGACTTTGCTTTGCTCTGGACTCGTGCCCACAATGCTATGTGATGACTGGAGAAGCGTACCGGCTGCCACTGGACATGGTGCGATGAACATCAGGAGCTGGGAGTCCTGGTGCCACAGGTGAAGAATACAGATCATACTATCATCACTCCGAGAGCTAGAACCATGCTGGAGAGGACCCTGAAGGATGCCATCCACTACCAATACATGGAAAACCTGAAATGGAAGCCGGACCAGGGCAAGTCCTTCAAGCTGATGTGCAAGTGGGGCGCCAGCAACCACTTCCTCCCCGGGGGCAGCTTCACCTGATTTGCCAACTGGAGGTTTATCCACAGGGCCCAGCCCAACTGCGTTTCCCTGAACAGAGCCGTCCACCATGGGAATCGGGACAAGCGTTGCAGGAAGTGTGGCTATTGCCCACATCATGTGTAGCTGCAAGCCCCATTCCAGAGCCTGGCAGCTGCGACACAATGCCATCCAAGATCGCCTGGCCAGAGCCATCCCGCCACCCATGGGGAAGGCAGCCATAAACTCTGCCATCCCCGGAACTGACAGCCAACTGTGACTGGACATTGTTATCACCAACGAGGACTGAAAGAAGATCAGCGTGGTGGACGTCACAGTGCCCTCCGAGAACAGGATCCCGGCCTTCCACAATGCCCAATCTCAAAAGGTAGAGAAATTGCCCCTCTGGCCAAAACCTTGAGAGCTAAGGATTACCAGGTCCAGAAACACACTGATTGTTGGAGCCTTGGGGACATGGGATCCCAGTATCAAGAGAATGCAGAATTGGTCAATGCTACGTTCGGCTAATGCAGCAACTCATGGTGTCAGACGCCAACAGGTGGTCAAGGGACATCTACATAGAACACATCACCGGACATCGGCAATACCAGGAGGGATGAGCTGGAGTCCGGAAAGTAACTGAAATACTTGAGAAACGCAGTCAGGAAAGTAACTGAAATACTTTCCTCATGGATTGTATTTTCTAAATGGACACCTACCTAATTCTCAATTACTGAGGGACAATCTCCACTCATTGATACATTTTGCTTTCCACAACCAAATCTCTGAGTATTTGGATTCTAATATCTAAACTGTGTTGTTAAATCTATTCACCTAAATTGGTGTTATTGCTGATTATGTACTCTATGTATCATGTGACTTTATAAACAGTCCGATTCCAAATCCCTTCAGGACTGTATGGAGTGCTATAGCTAGACAGTTTCAGTTCCTGTTTCCAGTTCCATCTTTATTTGTCCAAATGTTTCTTTGAAGGTACATCCACGCAAGTGGGGACTTTCAGACCAGATCCACAGTGTTCCCCCATGCCCTCTGGAAGATTGTCTGTGGTTTGAAGAAATCTTTTGGGGATGCTAATAAATCCCCTTTTGCATCTGATGAAGTGGGTTTTAGCCCATGAAAGCTTATGCCCAGATAAATTTGTTAGTCTCTAAGGTGCCACAAGGACTCCTCATTGTTTCTCCTTTTTAATGTTTGCTGTCCCTGACAAAAGGTATTAGACTGACTTAAGCTCAGTCTCTTTAAAGTTACCACATTTACATGTTCTGTATAGGTTTCAGAGTGGTAGTCTGCATGTAGGATCTGAACTCCTTGTTTCCTTTCCACATGACAGCAGTAGAAATGATTGAAGAACTAGTCAGAACTCCTGACTGAAGGGAAAGGGGCCAGTAACAGAGCTAGCAAAAGGAATAAGAACCACAGTTTGTTAAAAAAGAGCACAGAAACCTGGCTCAGCTGGAGTCAGCGTGTAGTTTGCTGTATTTTTAAAGGATTTGATGGCTTGAATGATCTCTTCCTTAGTTGAGGTGTCTATGTTGCTGTCAAGATCTTCTTCTGCCTCCTGGATGTTTGCTTCCTCTTTAGGTGGCTCCCTGTTCAGCAATTCTTTGAAATGCTCTGTCCAGTGTATTTCTTGTTCTTTTTCTGTTGTTAGTAGTCATGTCTGCAATCCTCTTCAACATTGCCATTGACTGGGTAATGCGGTGTACAACAGAAGGCATGCCAAGAGGCATTAAATGGACACCCTTCTCATCCCTTGAAGACCTGGACTTCGCAGATGATGTCGCTCTCCTATCACATACCCAAAACACCATATACAAGAGAAAACAACTTGACTCAACGCATTCAGCCAGCAAATTGGACTGAAAATCAATGTCAGTAAGACAGATATCATGACCTTTAATATTGCCTCACCATCACCAGTATGGATAGAGGATTATGTTCTCACCAGTGTAGAAACATTCACATACTTGGGCCGCACCATCAGCCAGGATGGTGGAACAAGCCAGGACATCCGGAACAAAATCAATAAAGCCAGGAACACCTTCAGGAGCTTAAATACATTCTGGAAATCATCAACATACAACATCAAAACCAAACTCAAGATTTATCAGAGCTGCGTACTTTCAATATTACTTTTACTGAGGAATGAGAAAGTCTGACATGTCCAAACTGTCTTCATTCCATACAACCTCAGAAAAATCCTCTGTATCTTTTGGCCCAAAACAATCTCAAACCAGGATCTATTCACACAGTGTAGCCAAGATGATATGAGCACCATCATTGCCAGGAGGCATTGGAGATGGATTGGCCATGTGCTTCGGATGGAAACTGATTCCATCACCATAGTAGCAATAAGATGGACACCTGAAGGAAAGCAAAAACGAGGCTGCCCGAAAACAACATGGTGAAGAGCTGTGGAAGCCGAGCTGAAAAACCTGGGGCACAGCTGGGGAACCATTGAAAAACTTGCCAGAAACAGACAGGAGTGTAGGAGCTTCGTCACTGCCCTAAACGCCAGAGGCATAACGGGAACATGATTATGAAGATGATGATGATGACTATCAGAGCTCTTCCTTACCCCTCTGGAGTCACGTCATGAGGGAAAGGTATCTGCCGGGCCTGATCCTGTTGTAAGTATTTTGGCCAGTGTTTATAAATGTGTTGCTATGGTATAGAATGTAAGTGTGTATATGTTCATATTGGTATTTTGGATGTAATCAATACCAAGTGGCCTTTGGACTAATAAAGGAATGGTAGTGTGGAA
Organism: Chelonia mydas; assembly: GCF_015237465.2. Taxonomy (NCBI): domain Eukaryota; kingdom Metazoa; phylum Chordata; order Testudines; family Cheloniidae; genus Chelonia; species Chelonia mydas. The sequence goes on from NC_057851.1 coordinate 12,409,512, forward strand.
ATTGAGACCTTTATAAACTTATTAGGGAAATTATTACAACATGGTGAGTGTTGTAAGAACGAGCAGGACAAGTGCAACAATATTGAGAGCTTGTTTTCAGCTGGGGTGCGGGGGGAAGGGAGGTATGCTTTTTTAATATCATGATAACTATCCTGATGTAAAATCCTAGTGGAAACAAGGCACAGGTCATTTTAAACTCTGTGTAGCTAACTGAGGTCAAACTATATCCCCCACCTCCAGTTTATCTTTTCTAGCTATGTCCAGGTAAAAACTACAACACCTTGTCTCCACTAGGTTTTTGTCTTGAGTCAGCTGTCTCAATATGAAGACCACATCTTTTCTGCAGGGATGACATAGCCTAAGTGACAGAGATTAGCATAGGATTTATAGGTAAAGTTTTCCACAGAAGTACACCCTGCAGCCCTACCCCTCAAAAACAGATGCTGCGTAGTTGTTTGTTTAATCTCACCTGTCAAACTGTATGAAGCGCTGCTTTTGTAATTATGTGACAGTGTCATGGACAAAGGGTGTTTTCATTTTACAAATGTCTTGAGCTCCGGAGAAAGTCTTGATATTTAGTTTGTAGCTGGCAGGCAAACAGGACCCCTTCTCCCCTGTGTTTCATATGCAAAATTTGAACCGATTATGTCATTAACATTTTTGAGTTGCGGTACTGCCATTATAATTTCAAATATCATCTGTACCAAGGCGCTGATCTAAAGTGGATGCACTGCAGAGGCGATAATCAAAGTTCAGTCTGGTTTCCTCTTGAAAACAGAGGCACAAGCGTCTCCCTGCAGTCCTGCAGCTGACTGAGGAGCTCAGAACAGGAGCCCATCATGGATTCTAGAAGCATTAGTCACATGAGGTTCTGGGTACCAGCCATCTCTGCCAGCAGCATGCCTGGAAATCAAGCCCATAGCATGGAAGGGATGCTAACCCCCAGCTGCTCTGGCTTATGTGCTCAGGTGGGAAGGGGCCTGGAGCCCACTGTGACAGATATGACAATATCCTGGACAAAGCTTATTGAATGAAGTTTAGATATTTTAAGAGGTCATTGTATTAAAAATGCAAATGTTTATGTGTTTTTGAGGGATTATGTGGGCTTCCCTGGGGGAGGGGGACCACAGCCTTCCAGGAACTAAGAACAGTGCGGGGGGGGAGGGGAGACGAGGGACAGCAGGATTTAGACAAATGCATTCAGGTTATGATATCTCCAGAGAGCTACCACCTCCCGCGCAGAGACTCACATATACTGGTTCAGACTGGATTCATCAGGGACCAGCAGACAAAGAAAGGACTTTGTTAAATAGCCTGAATTTAAAACTGACTTGTTAGAGAGCTTATTCCTTCACTCTCCCACTTCCCTGGTCCTTCTCGCATGAACAGAGAGCAACAATACCCGAAGTCCGAAGGTGCAAACAATTCGATGTTTATTGGGGTGAACTTCCAGCAAGCTTAAATACAAGTTCCTTTTTCCTTATTTTCGAATCCCAGCTTACTTCCTGTTTGCCCCTAATTTATATAGTAATATTCTTAGCTATACCTTAACCAATCGTTCTACTGAAATTTAACTAACCAATCCTAACATATTGTAACATGATTAGCTAACCAATTATATCCCACCACCTTAATTAGTTTACACCCAGTAAAATTAATTATACAGCAGACAGAAACAATCACAGAACCAGACAGAGACCATGCCAATAAACAATAGCAAAGTGGGAACTATAATGACAAAACAATACAGAAGTGAGGATTTCACAACTACATCTATAAAGACATAAGAGTTTCCCAGCTGTGTCTATTGATAAGTGAGTTCTTACCAGACAGAAAACTATCAACCTCAATTTCCTTTTACATCTTCTAGGCACTTCCCTTTCTCTGGAGGTGATAGGCACTATCAGGACAGGATTGTATTCCTAACAGCCCAATAGCACCTTCTTTCAATGTGACTACTTTGGAATGTGAGGATGTGACCAGTCGCTTCCCAGCTTATGGCTGCCTCTGCTGCTTAGCCAAAGGCCTTAGCCTAAGAATAGGGCCTCAGACTGTCACAGTAAGAGAAGGACCTTACACTGGCAGACAGTGATTTTGATTCTTTCTTTTATACCTCTAACTAGCCAAGTGATAGTAATACACCTAAATTCTTAAAGTACAGGCCTTTCCAGACAGGCCTGAATATCTATATCCTAACATGACTCAGGGCCTTCTTCCTGATCCAGCAAATTGTTGCCGGCACCCAGTGCCGAGAGGCTGAACAACAGCTTGAGTTGGTTCGTTACCCGGTGTGCTACACCCAATAATCACAACGGGGTGGAGAAGCAGAAAAGTTTATTTGAAGCTTCAAATAGGTACAGGGAGATTTGAATCTCAAATCCTGTACACAGAGCAGGAAGTTACACAGGCTTTTATACATCCTTTTTCCCAGCATACTTATCCAATAGCAAGCTGCCCCAAGTATCCGTATAGCCAGCCAATCCAGTTCCCAGCTAGTTCCCTGGTTCTCTGTATCATTTGTTAAACTATACATAAAGCTGCTTTATTCAGCATTGTTCTTTCATATCTGCCCTGTTTGGCCTTGCTTAGTTTCAGGCAGTCTGACTCTGCAGCATATTGTTGCAGATTCTCAGCAGAACTGCTGTGTGTGCCTCCAGGCAGGGTGGCCAAGGACACTTGGGCCTAGTACGCAGAGCTGCTGTGAGTGCCTCCAGGCGGGAGGGGGGGGCCAAGGACACCTGGGCCTAGTGCGAGGGGGCTTCATCGACACTCGTGGTCTTCCATCCCCTCGAGTTACCTAGTGGCCATGCCCCAGTGTCCCCAACAACTCCCTCCTTTGAGAACACTCAACAGCCTTGGCTCTGAGTTTTCTCACTTGGGCTACTTATTTCTTTACAATAGGACTTTGCATAAGCACTTTGTGATAGCCCTGAAGAGAATGACTTATTAACTTCTGCAAAAGGGCCCTAACACATGATACTGCACAGCACCAGTAATACAAGCAATACAGGAAAGAGAAGTTTCAATAGCAGGCTAAATAAACCACCGAGCCAAGACGACAAACCTCAGCCTGAAAACAAGGTTTGCAACCAATCGCTCTCGGGGGCAGTATAGGCAACCTGTGCTCCGGCTCGGGCATGGGCCTCAGCCTGTACCATCTTTTCATAGATCTTATAACTGCTATTATTTATATATACACAACATCGGGGCCCGACGAGGGCACAAACCCCTCCTTGGGATGCCAAGAGATAGTCCAAACCCAGCCTGTTTTGGAGGGAAAACGTCCTGAGCTGCTGAACCTTTTTATTTAATGTTTTTACTGCTGACCCTAAATCACTAACCGAGTCCTCTAACTCTAAGGCAACTTTCTCAAGTACCATTTGCAGCCTTACAGTATAGCGGCCTATGCATGCCATGGCTGGTCCGGAAACCAGTGGCGCTATTCCCAGTACAGAGCACCCTACAAGCTTCTTGGTTGTGAGGGAATTCTTCATATTGCCCTCCAATGCCGTAGTCAGTCACCGCAGGGTCTTTTCTCGTGACTCAACAGAGGTGTCTCGGGCATTTCTAATCTTTCCTTTGGGCAGTGTGGCAGTTATGGAAAGATGAGGAACTCCATGAGCTATATAACAGCTACCTGTCCAGTTGGCTGGCAGCACCCTGTAAGCCTTTCGGCCACATACAAAATAGTGACCCTGTAGGGCCCAGTAAGGACTGTTTCTTAAGGGGATTTCTGGGATATTTAAGGCTGCTTTTCCAAACAGTTTATATGCCCCTAGGGGGACATCCCATCCTCCTGATTGGGTACAAGTGGGGGCATTTTTAATTGTGCCGTTTAAATTACACTTGCCATAGGGACCACTACAAACCCACCATTGGCTTGCTACATTGGAGATATTAACTGGACGGCAAGTTACATTTCCAAACCCCTTTTTTGTGGTAAGAGTATTTGTAAGAGTTTTCCTAAAAGGGGAGGAACCATTACACCCACACTGCTGGCCTTCCTTTTTGGTCTTTATCCAATACCCATCAGCCCACTGTGTAATAACACAGGAGCTTTTTCCCACAGGACGCCCATAGTGATCAGATTGGTTTTGGGTAAAACATAACACTTCCTTAGTGAGTACTGCAACTGAATACTCCTGGTCCTGATAGGTGGCCTGCTGTAAAGAGGTCTTATTTCAGAACGGCGAGTCCGTTCTTTTCTGTTCTTTGTTGGTGACTAATTTTGCTAGGGTCAAGGGCAGCATGTCAAGGGGCATTCCCGTTTTGGGGGACAGTGGAGTTGGAGCACATACCCAGCAATCAGTCTGATTTGTTAAAGTAGCAACATGGTGCGCAAGCGAAACAAAGGAGTTATGCTCCCGATATGCACAATTTGGAAATACCAATACAGAGAATAACAATGTTACCCAATTAATTATCACCAGAGTCTTCCCAACCCAGGGTCTCCAGTACCTGGGTGGGTCCATTTTAGCATTAAGGTGCCCGCTATTTGTGTCTTTTAAACAGTAGCTTTAGCCCGAGATTGTCACTAGATGAGGAGTCAGCAGGTTGGACGGTCCACTGTTTGCTGACGAGGGGGCGGGTACTGCCTTCAGACGAGAGTGATGGATCCAGTTTTTGTGTCCCTCGATCTTTGCCGCTGTATGGGAGATCAGCAGGACGGTATAGGGTCCTTTTCACTTTTTCTGGAGAGGCTCGTCTTTCCAGGTGCAAACAAGCACAGAGTCACCAGGCTGTAAGGAGTGGACGGGAGAGTCCAAGGGGAGAGGCTGGGAATCCTTGGTATACCTGTGAAGAGACAAGAGAACAGCAGACAGGGAACACATATACTGTGACAAAAAACCATTACCCAACTCCCATTCCCCTGACAGAACCGGGTGCCATTCATAGGCCATGCCCTTTCAAACATAATTTCAAAGGGACTGAGCCCTCATCTACCCTTTGGGAGAACACGGATATGGAGTAGGACGAGGGGCAAAGCATCAGGCCACCGCAGTGAGGCTTCTTGACACACTTTTGAGAGATGCCATTTGAGGGTCTGATTGGTACTCTCCACTACCCCACTGGCTTGCGGTCTCCAGGGCGTATGGAGGGGATCTGTAAGGCATGTGAGATGCTTTGAATGATTTTTGACGTGAAGTGTGTCCCGTTGTCAGATTCCATCCACGGGGGAGTCCAAAGCGAGGAATGATTTCCTTAACAAACTTGAGGGCCACTGTTCTGGCAGTGCAGTTACGGCATGGGAAGGCTTCTGGCCATCCGCTGAACCGATTCACTATAACAAGGAGATATTTGAACCCTTGGGTCCGGGGAAACTCAGTAAAGTCTATTTGCCACACTCGTCCGGGGCCCGGAGTGGGTTCTAGGGCAGCTGGTGGCACAGGATGTCCCGGTCGGGGGTTATTCTTTTGGCAGACTAAGCAGTCCGCTTGTACCTGGGCAGCCAGGGATCGGAGTCCGGAAGTGATAAAGTATTTTCCCATTAGTTGGATAAGTGCTTTCCTGCCAGCATGAGTGGTTTGATGTAGTTTCTGCAGCACTGGCCGGATTAGGCCCTTTGGTAAGAGGACCTTCCCTTCTGGGGAATGGAGCCATCCCTCCTTTTCCCGGAGACCGAGTTTGTCAGTTAGCTGTCTCTCCTCCCCAGAGTACTGAGGGGTTGGAAGCTCCCCTATTGATGGGATAAGGGCATGCATATGGGCGTTCTCAGTCTAAGGGGATGGCAGGGTGGCAGCATGCTTAGCGTCTCTATCTGCCTGGGCGTTACCTCTGACCACATCTTGATCCTCCCTTTGATGGGCTTTACAGTGTACCACCGCCACTTCCGAGGGAAGTTGTACGGCTTCTAGGAGCCGGATGATTTGGGGCTCGTACTTGACTGGGGAGCCTTGGGCTGTCAGCATTCCCCTTTGCTTCCATAGGCCAGCATGAGCATGCAGCACACCAAAAGCATACTTTGAATCAGTAAAAATGTTGACCCGCTTTCCTTTTGACAGTTTAAGTGCACGGGTCAGGGCTATCAGTTCGGCAAGCTGGGCAGAGGTCCCAGCAGGCAAACCTTCAGCTTCCATAGTGTCATGGAGGGTCACAACAGCATAACCCGCCCTCCTTTGCCCATCTATTACAGTACTGCTACCATCAGTGTACCACTCATAATCTGCATTTGGGAAGGGTACATCCTTTAAATCCGGACGGCTGGAGTACTGGACATCTATGATCTTTAAACAGTCATGTTTCTGTTCCTCTGTTTCTGGCAAGAGAGTGGCTGGGTTAAGGGAGGGGCAAGGCTGTAAGGTGACTTCAGAGTTCTCTAACAGCTTAGCCTGGTACCGAGCAATCCGAGCCTGGGTGAGCCAAAGCCCTCCCTTTGCATCCAATACGGCTCGGACCATATGGGGAGTATAGATTTGCATAACCCCTCCCAATGTTAGCTTCTCGGCTTCCTCAAGCACAAGGGCAGTAGCTGCGACTGCCCGTAAACATGCCGGCCAACCCTTTGCAACCTGATCCAGTTGCTTAGAAAAATAAGCCACGGGACGTTTCCATGCTCCTAACAGCTGTGTGAGCACTCCTAGGGCCACCCCCCTTCGTTCATGTACATACAACTGAAACGGCTTAGAGAGATCCGGCAGGCCCAGAGCCGGGGCTTCCATCAGTTTTCTTTTCAGGATTTTAAATGCCCTGTCAGCCTCTGGGGTCCAACAGAAGGGGCCATGATCTGCTTCTTTTACACAGTCGTACAGGGGTTTAGCCCACAGTCCAAACTCTGGGATCCATATCCTGCAAATGCCTGCCATACCCAGAAATGCCCTGAGCCACTTACAGTTACTTGGAGAGGAACTTGACAGATAGCTTCCTTTCTTTTGCTTGAAAGCTGACGCTCCCCTTGCCGTATTTGAAACCCGAGGTACCGTACCTCTGGGAGGGCAATTTGAGCCTTACTCCGTGCTACCCGATATCCCTGGAGTCCAATAAAATTCAGGAGGCTCATGGTGGCTTTAAGGCAGGGGGTTTGGCCCACAGTGGCAATTAACAAATCATCTACATACTGCAGAAGGAGGGCCTCCTCATTATCCCACTCCTCTAGGTCCCTGGCCAGAGCCTGGCCAAAGAGGGTGGGGGAGTTTTTAAATCCCTGGGCCAACACTGTCCAGCAAAGTTGCTTTTTAACCCTTTTTCGGTCCTCCCACTCGAAGGAGGAGATCTCCTGTGACGGAGTGGCAACTGGGATGGTAAAGAAAGCATCTTTCAGATCAAGAACTGAAAAATGGGTATACTGTCCCCCTATAGAAGCCAGTAAGGTATACGGGTTAGGGACAAGAGGGTGCAGAGTCTTAACCCGTTCATTGACTGCCGTTAGGTCCTGTACCAGCCGATACGTGCCATTAGGCTTCTGTACGGATAGAATGGGAGTGTTCCAGGCTGACTGACATTCCCGGAGAATACCATACATTAGGAATCGATCTATAGTTTCCTGTAAACCTTTTCTGGCTTCCCTCTTGATTGGATACTGTTTTACTTGCACTGGGCCTTTCCCTGGTATGAGCTGAATAGTAATGGGGGTCTGGTGGGTGGCCTTTCCTGGGATCCCTGATGCCCACACGAGGGGGTACACTTGGTTTTCCCACGGGCTCCATTCTGGGGCTTGCATGGCTGAGGGCTCAACTGCAAGGGTCATGATCGATGCATTCTCAGGGGGTAAGGTAAGGGTTATTTCGTCCTCAGTAAAATGCAGGGTGGCACCGAGGCAACAAAGCAGATCCCGTCCCAGCAGAGGTGTTGGACACTCAGGGAGGTATACCAGCTTGTGGGATATAGTCCTGTTTCCCAAAGCGCATTCCACTGGGGCATACACTGGGCACTTGGTGTCCCTGCCTGTGGCTCCCACCACAGTAAGGGAATCTGCTACTGGCAACTGAAGAGGCTGATTTACGGCAGTTCGGGCCGCTTCAGAGTCCACTAAAAAATCTATTTCTGAGCTTCCCACCCGCATCTTTACTCGGGGTTCCGGGGGTAGGGTGGTCCATCTCCCGTGACACCCTTATTCCTGCTCCGCCATCGCCATCATAGGGGAACCCCCCTTTTCTTTCCTCTTTGGGCACTCATTTTTCCAGTGTCCCTCCTGTCAACACAGGGCACACTGGTTGAGACCCAGTCGTCTCTCCCGTGGGCCCGGACGGTCGCGTCCACGGCCCCTTCCTCCCCGGCCACTTCTCTTAGTGCCGGCCTGTACCGCTGTTACCATCAATCTCACTTGCTTTCTCTCCTTCTCTGTCTCTCTCAGACTATAAGCTCGGTTTGCAGTCTCTAAGATTTGTGCCATGGTCATGCCCATTAAATCCTCCTTTTTTTGTAACTTTCTCTTAATATCAGGGGCTGCTCTGCTCGTAAAAATTCCCTTAATAATTGACTCAGTTGCCTGATCATCGAGGTCTGCATTAGTGTTCTGTAGAATGGTGTCCCAAATACGCTGTAGAAAGGCCCCTGGGCTTTCTTTTAAATCCTGCATTACTTCATATGGCTTTGCCCAATTATTATGTCGGACAGCCGAGTGACGGAGTCCATGCAAAAGCAACTCCTTATAGGAGGTAAGGCGGGTCATATCCCTTTCATCATTTGGATCCCACCTGTGGTCTGCTCGGGGGACTTACAAGGTGTGGGTGTAGGGGCCGAAGGGGACACCGGCTCTGCCATTACAGTGGGGGTGGGGGTCTGGGGACTAACATTAGCTGCTACCGAACCAATCGGAGTCAGATTACAGTGCTGTAAAATATCTGGTCGAGTACATAAAGTCAGAAACAAATGCACATACATATGTTCATTCCATTTACCCATTCACTGACAAAACAAAACTAATTGGAGGATCGTGTTGTAATTAATTGACCCTCCTGGTGGCCACCACTCCTGGTTCTCTAGTTGATATTGAGGCCAGTCAACTGTACAGAATCGTTTTAATTGGCTCTTAGTCATCGGATCTGCACCAAATACCTTCCAGTTTGCTAGAATGCACTCTAGGGGCGTACACTGTGCCCTAACCCCTGAGCTCTGTCCCTGTCCCATACCTACAGGGTAACTCTGGGCGTCCCCAGGTTCCAACAGAGCATACAATCCGGATTTCAAAAGGTTCCTACCTTATCCAAGGGACCGGTTCTTCACCGTGGCCTGCAGCTGCTCCTCCCCCATGTGTAAGGGACCGGTTCTTCACCGCCGTCCACAACTGCTTCTCCACTATATGAGTGCGTTGCACCGTTGTGCCCTCCGGGGTCGATCAAATCGCGTCTCCTCCGAGGCCCCGGTGAACTCACCGGTGCGCACTGGGCGTCGGTTCTCGCCGCAATCCTCGACCTCCAGGAGGGGTCCGGGCAAGGCTAAATTGCAGCCTCTGGCCCACCCAGGGACGCCAAAAGCTGTTGCCGGCACCCAGTGCCGAGAGGCTGAACAACAGCTTGAGTTGGTTCGTTACCCGGTGTGCTACACCCAATAATCACAACGGGGTGGAGAAGCAGAAAAGTTTATTTGAAGCTTCAAATAGGTACAGGGAGATTTGAATCTCAAATCCTGTACACAGAGCAGGAAGTTACACAGGCTTTTATACATCCTTTTTCCCAGCATACTTATCCAATAGCAAGCTGCCCCAAGTATCCATATAGCCAGCCAATCCAGTTCCCAGCTAGTTCCCTGGTTCTCTGTATCATTTGTTAAACTATACATAAAGCTGCTTTATTCAGCATTGTTCTTTCATATCTGCCCTGTTTGGCCTTGCTTAGTTTCAGGCAGTCTGACTCTGCAGCATATTGTTGCAGATTCTCAGCAGAACTGCTGTGTGTGCCTCCAGGCGGGGGGGCCAAGGACACTTGGGCCTAGTACGCAGAGCTGCTGTGAGTGCCTCCAGGCGGGGGGGGGGGGGGGGGGCCAAGGACACCTGGGCCTAGTGCGAGGGGGCTTCATCGACACTCGTGGTCTTCCATCCCCTCGAGTTACCTAGTGGCCATGCCCCAGTGTCCCCAACAAAATGGGCAGGACCTCTGGTCTATGAAGGGCTCCGATCCTTAGCGAAGGGTTGGAAGGACTTGGCTGACCGAGGCCCCAGGAGACTGTGCACTTGTTCTGAGCAAAGGGCGTGATGACCTTAAAACCACAAAAAACAAAAAACCCTGTTTGAGGGACTCCTCACCTGCCACAGCCCATGTTGGAGCTGGGATGATCTTGGGTAAGCTTATTAGACCACCTGTAGGTTATTTTATCGTCTTTTTTACTGTTTTCTTTGTAATTATTTCACCTTAAGAATAAAATGTGTGTGCTTAGAAAGAGCTGTATGGTAACTTAATGGTGGTAATTACACTGTTCACCAGTTCTGATGAGAAGGTAAGACAAGCCGGCTTAGTCTGTCTGTCTTTTGCTGGGACATCACAGTGTAGCCAGGGAGCTGTGCAGCCTAGAAATAGCCCAGTCAGGAGGGAGAGAAATGTATGTCTCCACCCAAGAGAGACAGAGCTGGGGAGCCAGAGGTTTAGAGTGGGTGCCCTTGATCAGCCATAGAGGGGGAAGACAAGTGCAGTTACCCTGAACTGTGACACCTGTGATGGGACCCCAAGAAAGAGCAAAATGAAATCAGAATCATCCTGCAAAAGGCAGCATTGGTCTTACAAGCAAGGTCTTGCTGCGCAGGTCAAGACAAGGAGGCAGAGATGGGGAGTCACTGGGAGAGAGAATCCCTGTTTGGTACCCCTAGCACCACTTTATATGCAGAGCAGCATCACAGCAAGAGGGGAAAAGGAGGTGGTGGTAGGTTTGGCAGACGTAGCTCTTTATTGAATACACTTCAGTGGGCAACCATCTCACTGGGGGTTCAGCAAAGATGCACTTAAATTAGTTTACACATAACCAAAACAAACAGGATAAGTTCCAAATAATGGCTCAGTGCACCCAGTAGATAGACACCTCTGATGGGATGTGTACCCCACACTGGCAGTGAAAGGAGTGACTGGTGTCAGAGAACAGTTAGTGCATCTGGTTGCACCTGGAGGATGGGCCAGACCCAGTTTAGTCTTAAGCCCAGCTGGAGAGGAGCTGGGTGACTGATAAAGGAAGGACCTCAGAGCCGTAGATGGTAGGTAAGAGGCTCGGGGAGAGGAGGCCTGGGCTTCCTCTTCTGAGAAGGGAGCTCTGGCAAAGATCTAGTAGAGATGAATACGAACAGACCCTGAGGTGAGGCAGACAAGGAGTTGGATCTCCTGAGAGGCATTTTTCTGTACAAGAGCCAGAAGTCAGGGGACTGTGGCTAAGAATCTATACACAGGCCAAGGTAGGGAGTGGTCGAGGGAGGAAGGAAGGAGTCTGAGGAAGTAGACCTTGCTTCTACAGGGTCCCTTTGCAGGAACCCAGGGGATGGGTGGCTGGGTTCCCCCATCAGCCTCTGAGGAAGGTGATACAAGGGGTGTAAGGACTACTGAGCCCAGTGTCAGGCTGAAAACCTGGTGTGAAGTTGCTGGGTTATTGTTTGGTGGAAGTCTGTTACAGCAGGGTGTGGGTTGGCTATAAGAGACCTGGATAGAGTGCCAGGGCATGAGAAGAAACAGATCACTGCAGGGATGAAGTGGTGTTGGCAAGGAGCCACCTGATCCCCTAGGCGTACTATACAAAATTGCTAATGCAGGATGGGAAGGTAAGAGGAGGAGAGAGCCCCCACATGGAGATGCTGAGGCCACTGACTAGGAGGGGCACCCCCTATGGAGGGGAAGAGAGACTCCAAGGCTGAGCTGTTCTAGCCTGGGTATGTAAGGCCACCAGGTGGCTGGGAAGCAAGCCAATGCAGGTCAACCAGGCCTCCAGCTTGGGAGAGGGTGAAACCCAGCCCTGGTTGGCAAGGCCAGTTATTGATTTCTGCCATCGATGGTGCCTTTTTACAGCTAGACTGGACGCTTTGCCTTCAGACAATTTTATTTGACTATTTAAACATGGCAAGGAAGCCCAAATCCCCTAATCTGAAGAAAAACATGGTTTTTTTTTTTAATGGAAGAAGGGACAAAATAGTATATTTCCTTTGTCATGAAAATCCATGATGGCACCTTTGCCATGGGACCTAAGCATCTGCATAATATCAGCAGAGACAAACTTGGCATAATAGATGATTTCTGGGGAATCTGAGTAAAATGACAGGTTTCAGAGTAACAGCCGTGTTAGTCTGTATTCGTAAAAAGAAAAGGAGTACTTGTGGCACCTTAGAGACTAACCAGTTTATTTGAGCATGAGCTTTCGTGAGCTACAGCTCACTTCATCGGATGCATAGCATATCGTGGAAACTGCAGAAGACATTATATACACACAGAGACCATGAAACAAAACTTCCTCCCACCCCACTCTCCTGCTGGTAACAGTTTATCTAAAGTGATCATCAAGTAGAGCCATTTCCAGCACAAATCCAGGTTTTCTCACCCTTCCCCCCCCCACACACACACATACAAACTCACTCTCCTGCTGGTAATAGCCCATCCCTCTTTGAAACCTCTCTTTATAATGCGCATGATAATCAAGGTGGGTCATTTCCAGCACTAATCCAGGTTTTCTCACCCCCCCCCCACACTCCCCTCCAAAAACCACACACACAAACTCACTCTCCTGCTGGCAATAGCTCATCTTACAATGTGCACAGCAATAATCCAAGTTTAACCAGAACGTCTTGGGGGGGGGTTTGTAGGAAAAAAAACAAGGGGAGATAGGCTACCTTGCATAATGACTTAGCCACTCCCAGTCTCTATTCAAGCCCAAATTAATAGTATCCAATTTGCAAATGAATTCCAATTCAGCAGTTTCTCGCTGGAGTCTGGATTTGAAGTTTTTTTGCTTTAAGATAGCGACCCTCATGTCTGTGATTGCGTGACCAGAGAGATTGAAGTGTTCTCCGACTGGTTTATGAATGTTATAATTCTTGACATCTGATTTGTGTCCATTTATTCTTTTACGTAGAGACTGTCCAGTTTGACCAATGTACATGGCAGAGGGGCATTGCTGGCACATGATGGCATATATCACATTGGTGGATGTGCAGGTGAACGAGCCTCTGATAGTGTGGCTGATGTTGTTAGGCCCTGTGATGGTGTCCCCTGAATAGATATGTGGGCACAGTTGGCAACGGGCTTTGTTGCAAGGATAGGTTCCTGGGTTAGTGGTTCTGTTGTGTGGTATGTGGTTGTTGGTGAGTATTCGCTTCAGGTTGGGGGGCTGTCTGTAGGCAAGGACTGGCCTTTCTCCCAAGATTTGTGAGAGTGTTGGGTCATCCTTCAGGATAGGTTGTAGATCCTTAATAATGCGTTGGAGGGGTTTTAGTTGGGGGCTGAAGGTGACGGCTAGTGGCGTTCTGTTATTTTCTTTGTTAGGCCTGTCCTGTAGTAGGTGACTTCTGGGAACTCTTCTGGCTCTATCAATCTGTTTCTTCACTTCCGCAGGTGGGTATTGTAGTTGTAAGAATGCTTGATAGAGATCTTGTAGGTGTTTGTCTCTGTCTGAGGGGTTGGAGCAAATGCGGTTGTATCGCAGAGCTTGGCTGTAGACGATGGATCGTGTGGTGTGGTCAGGGTGAAAGCTGGAGGCATGTAGGTAGGAATAGCGGTCAGTAGGTTTCCGGTATAGGGTGGTGTTGATGTGACCATCGTTTATTAGCACTGTAGTGTCCAGGAAGTGGATCTCTTGTGTGGACTGGACCAGGCTGAGGTTGATGGTGGGATGGAAATTGTTGAAATCATGGTGGAATTCCTCAAGGGCTTCTTTTCCATGGGTCCAGATGATGAAGATGTCATCAATATAGCGCAAGTAAAGTAGGGGCGTTAGGGGACGAGAGCTGAGGAAGCGTTGTTCTAAATCAGCCATAAAAATGTTGGCATACTGTGGGGCCATGCGGGTACCCATAGCAGTGCCGCTGATCTGAAGGTATACATTGTCCCCAAATGTAAAATAGTTATGGGTAAGGACAAAGTCACAAAGTTCAGCCACCAGGTTAGCCGTGACATTATCGGGGATACTGTTCCTGACGGCTTGTAGTCCATCTTTGTGCGGAATGTTGGTGTAGAGGGCTTCTACATCCATAGTGGCCAGGATGGTGTTATCAGGAAGATCACCAATGGATTGTAGTTTCCTCAGGAAGTCAGTGGTGTCTCGAAGGTAGCTGGGAGTGCTGGTAGCGTAGGGCCTGAGGAGTGAGTCTACATAGCCGGACAATCCTGCTGTCAGGGTGCCAACTTTTTTATGGCTGATTTAGAACAACGCTTCCTCAGCTCTCGTCCCCTAACGCCCCTACTTTACTTGCGCTATATTGATGACATCTTCATCATCTGGACCCATGGAAAAGAAGCCCTTGAGGAATTCCACCATGATTTCAACAATTTCCATCCCACCATCAACCTCAGCCTGGTCCAGTCCACACAAGAGATCCACTTCCTGGACACTACAGTGCTAATAAACGATGGTCACATCAACACCACCCTATACCGGAAACCTACTGACCGCTATTCCTACCTACATGCCTCCAGCTTTCACCCTGACCACACCACACGATCCATCGTCTACAGCCAAGCTCTGCGATACAACCGCATTTGCTCCAACCCCTCAGACAGAGACAAACACCTACAAGATCTCTATCAAGCATTCTTACAACTACAATACCCACCTGCGGAAGTGAAGAAACAGATTGATAGAGCCAGAAGAGTTCCCAGAAGTCACCTACTACAGGACAGGCCTAACAAAGAAAATAACAGAACGCCACTAGCCGTCACCATCAGCCCCCAACTAAAACCCCTCCAACGCATTATTAAGGATCTACAACCTATCCTGAAGGATGACCCAACACTCTCACAAATCTTGGGAGAAAGGCCAGTCCTTGCCTACAGACAGCCCCCCAACCTGAAGCGAATACTCACCAACAACCACATACCACACAACAGAACCACTAACCCAGGAACCTATCCTTGCAACAAAGCCCGTTGCCAACTGTGCCCACATATCTATTCAGGGGACACCATCACAGGGCCTAACAACATCAGCCACACTATCAGAGGCTCGTTCACCTGCACATCCACCAATGTGATATATGCCATCATGTGCCAGCAATGCCCCTCTGCCATGTACATTGGTCAAACTGGACAGTCTCTACGTAAAAGAATAAATGGACACAAATCAGATGTCAAGAATTATAACATTCATAAACCAGTCGGAGAACACTTCAATCTCTCTGGTCACGCAATCACAGACATGAGGGTCGCTATCTTAAAGCAAAAAAACTTCAAATCCAGACTCCAGCGAGAAACTGCTGAATTGGAATTCATTTGCAAATTGGATACTATTAATTTGGGCTTGAATAGAGACTGGGAGTGGCTAAGTCATTATGCAAGGTAGCCTATCTCCCCTTGTTTTTTTCCTACAAACCCCCCCCAAGACGTTCTGGTTAAACTTGGATTATTGCTGTGCACATTGTAAGATGAGCTATTGCCAGCAGGAGAGTGAGTTTGTGTGTGTGGTTTTTGGAGGGGAGTGTGGGGGGGGGGTGAGAAAACCTGGATTAGTGCTGGAAATGACCCACCTTGATTATCATGCGCATTATAAAGAGAGGTTTCAAAGAGGGATGGGCTATTACCAGCAGGAGAGTGAGTTTGTATGTGTGTGTGTGGGGGGGGGGGAAGGGTGAGAAAACCTGGATTTGTGCTGGAAATGGCTCTACTTGATGATCACTTTAGATAAGCTGTTACCAGCAGGAGAGTGGGGTGGGAGGAAGTTTTGTTTCATGGTCTCTTTGTGTATATAATGTCTTCTGCAGTTTCCACGATATGCTATGCATCCGATGAAGTGAGCTGTAGCTCACGAAAGCTCATGCTCAAATAAACTGGTTAGTCTCTAAGGTGCCACAAGTACTCCTTTTTTTTTGAGTAAAATGAGTGTTAAATAAGTGACGTGTCTTTCTCTCAAGTGCAGATGAGAGGTACTGTGGGATAGAGAAACCATGACGATCAAAGGATATGTTCCAGTGTAGTGTGCCTATTGCCTTCTGTGTACAGAAAGAATTTTGCAATGAGAGACGATACAGAGAAACACTGACAATAACTAAATCCCCATTGACTTCAGTAGAGTCAGGATTTCACCACTGTATGTAAACTCAATCCGGTTCCACTAGATGGCGCCACTTCACTGCCATTAAAATGTCTGTTGCTCAGAATGCTGTGATCCCACCTTTTTCTCATTGTAGTTTCAATTTAGTTTCACAAGGTCACGTGCAAGGACCTTAAAACAAATCAAAGAACATTTTTGGAAGTAGGGTCATGTGAGAAGGCTAAGTATAGGGTCTGGGGCTGATTCTGTAGGTTTTTTGCATGTGAAAATCCCACTGAATCCAGTGGGAGTTCTGCATTATTTATGTATTTATTTGTATTACAGTAGAGACTGGGGTGCTGTTGTGTTAGGCATCATACATACACCTAGTGGGAGATAGCCCCTGCCCCAAAGAGTTTACAATCTAAATAAAGAAGACTGAGAAAGGGTGGAAGAAAAGTATTACCACGCTCACTTTATGGAAAAGGAGCGGGGACTGTTCCAGAGTCACATGAGAAGTCTGTAACAGCATCAGGAAATGATTCCAAATAGGCATGAGTATAAAATCGGGCTGTGCCCACATCTTGGCACATTCTGTCAGTCCTGTTTTTGCTAGTTGGTGGCTATAGGACTTCTGAAAGAAATAGCGAAAACAGAATTGCTGGAATCCTTCCGCCTGCTGGAGGAGACATGGAGATTATGGTACAAGGGTGTGGAGAAGTGTTGAACAGGGTTGAATAGGGTTGGGGTAGGATACCTACTAATAATCCTGTGATGGCATGATATAGGTCACAGATTAAGTCTCTTTCACTTGAACATTTCCCTCTAACTAAGAGGCGCTGGCTAATCCATGTCTTCTATTTAAGAGAGCCCATTGTGAGCTCTATCTTTAGGAGTAAATATAGCCAACAACCCAAAGGTGTCTTTGCAAAGAATTTTCCTCTCCTACTGGCAAGTTTGGTATAGTGACAGCACCTCCTTTTAGTGAGCAAGGTTAACATGCTAAAAATCAATATTTTTCTCCTATTTTTACATCATTGTCCTCCTTTTAATATATCTCTCACTCAAATTACAAAGCAGAAATGTTGCTTCTGTAGAGATAGTAAAAATTAGAGAAATCATCTAGGACCTGCCATTGCTCCCATTGAAGTCAATAATAATTTTGTGATTAGTTTAACAGATTCATGGGTTTTAAGCCCAAAAGGGAACATTACATCATCTAGTCTGACCTCCTGTATAACACAGGCCATAGAATTTCATCCAGTTACCCCTGTATTGAGCCCAATCACTTCTAGTTTACTAAAAGCATATCCTGAGAAAGACATCCAGCCTTGATCTGAAGACATCAAGAGATGGAGAATCCCACCACGTATAGAATTGTAGGGTTAGAAAGGACTACAAGGGTCATCTAGTTTAACTCCCTGCCAAGATGCAGGATATGCTGTGTCTAAACTGGCCAACAGGAAGTTTAGACTTGAAATTAGGCAAAGGATTCTAACCATCAGAGGAGTGAAGTTCTGGAACAGCCTTCCAAGGGAAGCAGTGGGGGCAAAAGACATATCTGGCTTCAAGACAAAGCTTGATAAGTTTATGGAGGAGATGATATGATTATATTAATTTTGGCAATTAATTGATCTTCGACTACTAGCGATAGATATGCCCAATGACCTGTAATGGGATGTTAGATGGGGTGGGATCTGAGTAACTACAGAGAATTCTTTCCTGGGTGTCTGGCTGGTGAGTCTTGCCCACATGCTCAAGGTTCAGCTGATTGCCATATTTGGGGTCGGGAAGGAATTTTCCCCCCAGGGCAGATTGGCAGAGGCCCTGGCGGTTTTTCGCCTTCATCTGTAGCGTGGGGCATAGGTCACTTGCTGGAGGATTCTCTGCTCCTTGAAGTCTTTAAATCATGATTTGAGGACTTCAGTAGATGAGACATAAGTTAGGGGTTTGTTACAGGAGTGGGTAGGTGAGATTCTGTGGCCTGAGTTGTGCAGGAGGTCAGACTAGACGATCGTAATGGTCCCTTCTGACCTTAAAGTCTATGATTCTATGATTCTAAACCATCCAAGACAGATTCTAAACCATCCTTCCTTAGTGTCCCCCTTCCCAGCTCTGACACCACAGAGCCTTACACCTGTGTCCCTGTTCCCATTCCTGCCCTTAGCAAAACATGATTCCAATTTCCCCACCCCCATTCCCTGTTCCCATTTTACCCATACACACCCACCCCCTTCCTGATTGACTACAGACTATATAGTAAAACTTGAGTTCTGCTTAGCTATACCTTAACCAATCATTTTCCTGAAATTTAACTAACCAATCCTAACCTATTGTAACATGATTATGTAACCAATTATATCCCACCACCTTAATTAGTTTACACCCAGCAAAATTAATTATACAGCAGACAGGAACAATCACAGAACCAGACAGAGATTATACAGACAAACAATAGCAAAGTAGGGGCTATAATGACAAAACAATACAGAAGTGAGGATTTCACATCCCAGCTATTGATAAGTGAGTTCTTGCCAGACAGGATGCTATCAAACTAAGTTTCCTTTTACATTTTCTAGGCACTTCCCTTTCTCTAGAGGTGATAGGCATTATCAGGACAGGATTGTATTCCTAACAGCCCAATAGCACCTTCTTTCAATGTGACTAGTTTGGAATGTGAGGATGTGACCGGTCGCTTCCCAGTTTATGGCTGACTTTGTTGCTTAGCCAAAGGCCTTAGCCTAAGAACAGGGCCTCAGACTGTCACAGTAAGAGAAGGCCCTTACACCAGCAGACAGTGATTTTGATTCTTTCTTTTATATCTCTATAACTAGCCAAGTGATAAGAATACATCTAAATTCTTAGAGTACAGGCCTTTACAAACAGGCCTGAATATCTATATCCTAACAGCTATCCAGCATCCTTTTGAAAACCTCCAATGAAGGAGCTTCCATAACCTCCCTAGGCATTGTGTTTCATTGTCCTACTGTTCTTACGGTAAGAAAGTTTTTCCTGAGATTTAATCTAGATCTGTTTCAGAGTGGTAGCCATGCTAGTCTGTATCAGCAAAAACAATGAGGAGTCCTTGTGGCACCTTAGAGACTAACACATTTGTTTGGGCATAAGTTTTCGTGGGCTAAAACCCACTTCATCAGATGCATGGAGTGAAAAATACAGTAAGCAGTATTTATCTAGATCTGCTATGCTGTAGTTTGAATCCATTGCCTCTTGTCCTGCCCTCTGTGGCAAGAGAACAACTTTTCTGCATCTTTTTTATGGCAGCCTTTCAAGTATTTGAAGACTGCTATCTTGTCCCCCCTTAATCTCCTCTTTTCCAAACTAAACATACCCAGTTCCTTCAGCCTTTGCTCATATGGGTTGCATTCCATCCATTTGATCATCTTCACCTCTGGATCCTTTCCAGTTTCTCTTCATCCTTTCTATACATTAGTGACCAGAACTGAACACAGTGCTCCAGCTGAGGTCTAACCAGCGCCACATAAAGCAGTACTATCACCTTCTGTGACTTGCATTCTATGCCTTTGTTAATGCAACCGAATATTTCCTTCTCTTTTTTTGCTGAGGTTGTGATCCACCACTACTCCCAGATCCTTCTCATCTGTGCGTCTGCCAAGCCAGTTATCCCTCATTCTGTATTTGTGCAGCTGGTTCTTCTTCCCTAAGTGAAGCACCTGACATTGGTCTTTGTTGAATTTCATTTTGTTGTCTATAGCCCAGTTCTCCAATTTATCAAGATCCCTCTGAATTTTAGCTGTGTCCTTAAAGTACTGGCAACCCTCCCCGCTAGCTTTGTGTCTTCTGCAAATTTGATCAGTCTGCTCTCTGTGCCCACATCCAGTCATTCATAAACATCTTAAACAACAACGGAGCCAGAACAGATCCCTGGGGCACCCCACTTGAGACCTCCTTCCAATCTGACATCATTCCATTAATAGCTATTCTTTGTTTGCAGTTGTTTAACCAATTATGTATTCATTTAATGGTAGGTCCACTAAGCCCGCATTTCAACAGCTTACTTATGAGAATGTCATGTGGGACTGTGTCAAAAGCCATGCTGAAGTCCAGGTATATGATGTCCATTCCACCATCCGTAAAACCAGTTACCCTGTCAAAGATGGAAATCAAGCTCGTTTTGCATAATTGGTTCTTAGCAAATCCATGGTGGCTGCCAGTGCTCACCCCTTCATCCCCAGGTATTCGCAAATTGAATGTTTTATACATTGCTCTCGTAGCTTCCCAGGTATTGAAGACAGGCTCACTGGTCAATAGTTCCTCGGCTCCTCCTTTCCCCTGCTTTTTAAAGATGGACACTATGTTAGCCCTTCTCCTGTTTTCTGGAACCTCTCCTGTCAAATTGTGGCTGGACTGGAGCCGGGGCCATGCGCCCCTGACCAGCAGCTTACGAAGTGGGCTGGAGCCGGGGCCATGCGCCCCCAACTTGCGGCTGGGGCTGGAGCCGGGCCGTGCGTCCCCGCAGCTTTCTGGGGTGGGGGGCGGGGAAATGGAGCCAGGGGCTGGACTTAGTTGGTGACCAGAATGTCTTTATACCACACCCCAAAGATCAACAGGCTTCAGCCAATTTTGGGTGAACTTCAGACAGTCCTCCACTGAAGATGAACCACCATCCTGACCCCAAGGACGTTTACATGTAAGGGCTAATTTGGACAAGCACATCAACTGATCTCATCTGTCATTCAAGTGTATGCAGAAAGAGATTTCTCAGCTAGATAGGGCCTAAGCAATCTAGGCCTTTGAAATTAGTGGGTTCTGTTGAGCACCAGTATAATATTCTCTAAGGCCAGTCACACTAAGTAAATGGGGTGCTACATTCTGCACCAATTGCAACTTCTGAGTAGTCTTCAAGGGTGTTTCTCACCTGCATATTTATGGCACTTGAAGGCTGTGAATTTAGTGCTGGTGTATGGCACCAGACTGAAAATTTTGAGGCTTGAAGCTGCCATTAAGTACCACACAGTTACAACACTATCAGTGGCAGTGTGCAGCTCCCCACAATGCACCAGTAATTGGTGCTCCACACTCCCCTGGACAGACTGATCAGATATCTTTTGCACCTATTGTACACTCACTTAGCAAGGTGTAAAAGGACTAGACAAGGTGAAGGAGAGTAGAGAGTTGGGCCCAAACTCTCAACTTCTTTCATAATTAAAGGATTTGTAACCTATGGATTTATGTCACCCTTTCTGCTTAGTTGGCAAAACAGCTGGGAAAAGCTCTATTCAAATACTGCCCTAAGTCACGTCCCCCCCTTTTGGTTGTAACAGGATTACTGGGGGAAGGTAAACAAACATCAGAGAATTGGCTTCTTTTTCTAGAATTGACATTTCCACTTGAACCTCACCCTGTATTTACTTGGAGATAAAGACGATATTTTTTCACTGCTACTGTTTTTAAACAGGGGATTTGTTTATTTAAAGAAAATCTCAGATTAAACAAACTGTCATTATTGATTTTAGTGAAAATGAAACTTTGATTTAAAAAAATGGAAACATGAATTTTCAAAGATTTTTGTCAATAGTTTTCTCTTTTCTGACCACCTCTGGCTGATCACAACCCTGCTTGTCTTAAAAATGCAAAACTCCCTTGTATTTCTGGGCAGAGTGTGAGTGCCTTATTCACTTTGGCAAGCTGTTACTGACCAAGTAGGCTAGCTCACTTCAAGGGAACCACCCGCGTGAGCAGCTACTTAAACAAGGGTTAGGGTTTCTGTAGCTCACGAAAGCTTATGCTCAAATAAATTGGTTAGTCTCTAAGGTGCCACAAGTACTCCTTTTCTTTTTGGTTTCTATAGTCTGGCTCTTAATGAGAAGTGGGGGAAGTAGCTGAGAGACTTACCAATTAGGGCACATTCGTCACACCTCTCTTAGATTCCATGGCGATAGGCTTTTTAGAAAACATGGGGTGACTGATAGAGTAGAAAGGATGGAACATAAGTCCCATTTTCTGTTGCTCCATCAGTTCATGAGAGACAAGAAATTTCATTCTTCTCATTTTTAAAGATGGGCACTACATTAGCCCTACTCCCCAGTTTTCTGGAACCTCTCCTGTCATTGATGAGTTTGCAAATATTGTCAGTGGCTCTGAGATTTCTTCAGCTAATTCCTTCAGTACCTTGAGTGAATAGCATCAGGCCCCACTGACTTGAATTCATTCAAACTGGTCAGAAGATCTCTGATGTGTTCTTTATTTATCCCAATCTGCATCCCTTCCCCTTTATTGACTATGGTAACTTTGATAGTCATCTGTTCACGTTATTTTTCTGTGAGAAGAGTGAAGTAAAGTAGGCATTGAGGAGCTCTGCCTTCCTATCATCTTCTGTTACCAGCTCTCCTTCTCCACTGAGCAGAGGACACAAACCATCCCTGATCTTTCTTTTTTGGTCTAATATATTTGAAGAAGCTCTTCTTGCTTTCTCTAACATTCCTAGCCAGCTGTAACTGATTCTTTGCCCTGGCTTTCCTGATTTTGTCTCTACACACTTGCACTATTCTCATATATATTTATTTGGTGACATGCCCCTCCTTTCATTTCCTGTATGTCTCCCTTTTGCTTTTTAGATAGCTAAAAACCTCCTTCCTTTGGTAGTTTGTTCCAATGGTTAATGACCTGAGCTGTTAAAAAACGCATGTCTTGTTACTAATTTGAATGTCTGGCTTTAACTTCCAGCCATCGGTGCTTGTTATGCCTTTCGCTGCTAAATTAAAGAGCCCTTTAGTATCTAGTATTTTCTCCACCTGTAGGTACCTAGACACACACACTGTAATCAAGTCATCTCTTTCATGAGAGCAAGATTGACCCCTTTAATGTGAAGTTTGACTTCCAAAATCCATGCTAAGGCAAAACAAGGGCACTGATGTTGCACTTTCAAATTTCAGCTGCAAGTATAGTATTTGCTGGCTCCAGATATGAACCAGGAGCAGACAGATATTTCCAGCAGGCTGCAATAACTTGGCAGCTGAAAGCATAAGCTTTGTTTCAATTCTTGATAACAACAAGTACCTGTAAGGCATATTAGGGAGTATAACAAAATTCTGGCAGTGTCAAGAGTGATCAGGCCTAGTTATTGGATTGCCAGCAAGAAAGGAATATAATCTGCATTTTGTGGTGACGAACACAGAACAGGTCATGGCCAAACAAGCCATTCAGTTGGCAAGTCAAGTTTTTGTCTTGCTAATATTTGAGTAATGCCAATTTATTTTCCTCATAAGATTATCGAAACCTAGGGTTAAGTGCCTTGGTGCAGGTAAGGTATTCCATTGCCTGGTCTGTAATCTCTAGTCCAATATTTGATAAAATAATTACCTTATTCCCTTGCCTTTTCATACACTATGTGTGCTAGTCCGAAAACTGAGAATCTGTTGAGAGACTTAAGATACAAGGCTCCATATAAATGTGCTGTTCTTTGTCCAGGGTGTGCATATTGTAAGGCAGTGTGTATTCTGTGGAAGGATGGTGTTGCCATAGGATCTGGGAGCCTTACTCATGGACTAGGACCCCATTGTGCTAGGTGCTGTAGAAATAGAGCACCAAAATACAGCCCCTGCCCGAAAAAGTTTGCAATGTAAGTAAAAAACAAAAGCCAACAGATGGATGGAGACAGACACAGGACTGCAAGGCAATAATGTAGGGTGACCAAATGGCCCGATAAAATCGGGACTGTCCTGATATTGAACTCTCTGTCCTGCATCCCGACTGATGTATGATATTGTAGGGTTGCCAGGCCTCTGGTTGGCAGGTTCCCTACCTGGCCGGTTCCTCACAGCTCCCCGGAAGTGGCAACATCTCTATCTGGGTCCTAGACTCAGGGATGGCCGGGGGGCTCTGTGTGCTGCCCCCACCATGAGCGCTGGCTCCGCAGCTCCCATTGGCCAGGAACTGTGACCAATGGGAGCTGTGGAGGTGGTGCCTGCTGGCAAGACAGCACACAGGGCAGCCTAGCCACACCTCCACCTAGGACCCAGAGGGAAATGTTGCCACTTCCGGGGAGCCGCCTGAGGTAAGCGCCACCCAGAGCCCGCACCCCCTCCCGCACCCCAAACACCTGCCCCATCCCTGAGCTCCCTCCTGTATGTAAACTCCCTCCCAGAGTCAGCACCCCAATCCCCCATTCACTGCCCCAGCCATGAGACTCCCTCTTGCAGCAGGGGCTGTAGCTGGTTCTGTGTGCCCCCAATGCACGGCTTGCGGCGGGGGCCGGAGCCAGGGCTGTGCACCCCCAACTTGTGGCTGGGGCTGGAGCCAGGGCCATGTGCCCCCTACCCGCAGCTTGTGAAGGGGGCTGGAGCCGGGGCCATGCGCTCCCAACTTGTGGCTGGGGCTGGAGCCAGGCCGTGCATCAACGCAGCTTTCAGGGGGGACTGGAGCCTGGGGCTGGAGCTGGGCCATGTACCCCCCTTGCAGCTTCCTAAGGCTGTGCACCTCCCTCCCCCATGGTTCTGGTGGGTGCTGTTAGCCTGTGGCTGCCCCCCCACCCCAAGTGTCTCAGCACACAAGCAGCCAAATCATTGTCAAGTTGTTGGTTTGTTGGTTGGTTGGTTTGTTTGTGGAATTTGCATCAAGGTTCTTGGATTTTGCAGGACTCTGCTGTGAGAGGTTGGAAATTCTGTGGCAACGGCAATATGATAAAAAGTGGAGGTCTTTCATGAATGAAATATGGAAATGAATATTACAATCAGAACAGGAACTCTTATTATTTGTTTTGATGTCACAGTCAGTTTGCTTGACTCAATGTTCACATCTTCAGTTTTCAATGTGCGACACATTTTGGGACCTCTAATGCAGAACTGCATCATAGAAGCTGTTCAGGGAAAGCTAGAGGTTTTGGCAGCTGCACAGGGGATAGCTGGGGCTTTGGTAGCCAGGGAGGTGCAGCAGAGACTTTGAGAGGAACACATTAGCCGCATGAATGACTTAAAGTGATCAGCATTGAAATAGTTAACAATGGTGCTATTTTCTGTTGTCAACTTCAGGTTTTAGAGTTGACACGCTATTGAGGTGAATGGGGCAGTTCATCCATCTGAGGAATTGTCTTCAGAGAGCCTGAAACTTGGGCAGATGTCACGGCATTGGTTCATACTCTGTTTCCATTTTCGACATTATCTTCATACACATGAGGACTGGGCACACTTAGCTTCAAATGTGGACCTTCACATGTGGAACACAGTTCTGTAGAGTAAGGCATGGTATCCCTAGCCTCTATTTGTCAAAGGAAATGGATGGCAGGAGAGAGATCACTTGATCATTACCTGTTAGGTTCACTCCCTCTGGGGTACGTGGCATTGGCCACTGTCGGCAGACGGGATAATGGGCTGGATGGACCTTTGATCTGACCCAGTATGGCCATTCTTATATTCTTATGTAGAAAGGGTGGACCAGGCATGTATTCTGCCTGTATATAACTTTGCACTCCTGAGAGTCACAGTTCCTACACCACTATAGCACAAGGCAGAGTGTATGCTTCATCAGAATCGTGGCCAGATGCGCTCAGTGTACTCCATCCCTATGCCAACGCAGCTGTGCTGGCTAATGCATAGGAGATAGAGCTATGGCTGTACCTACTTTCTGTCTTTCCTCCTTCCAGCCTCTCCCCACCCACTGGTTTATGAGGTGTGGGGTGTTGAACAGCTCCCCAGGGCCTCTTCTTCCCCCTTTACCCAGAACCCCAATGTAAGCAAGATCTGTATTGCCATCTAGGTAGGCTCTGCAGAACTTTGATTTTTTTTTTTTTAGAATTATAATTTATATTTTTTAAATAATGTGTTGGATAATATTGATGCACTTCTCTATTTTTATCAATTTAAATCTTCACAAATGCAGGAAGGGGCATCAAACAAGGGGGAGTGGTCAGACAATTACATAATGACATTGAGATTCAAAAAGTTAAAGCTTTATAACCATTAAAACACAAACTGTCAAAATAGACAAAGTGACTATCCTTAAATCCAACGCTAATAAGTTCTCAAGCAGCATTTTTTTAACTTTGCCTATCTATAAATGTTTATTACTATTGATGGAAATATTTTTTTCATCTGATGGTGAATGTACGGAGAAATTGACATTTACCGATAAAAATCTAATCCTGCCAAGCCTACATGTAGGAGAGTGGTGGGTTAGCCTTACTCCTCTGCATGGCCAGCTATAGCTCTGTCACATATGAACCCAGTATGACTATATTTGCCATCAGACTCAGGTTGATTTCCAAAGGGTGATGATTTGTACAGTCTCCTACTTTATAGAGTTTTGTTATGATTGTGAAATTGGTCAAACCTCACTGAATAAAAGCCAAATTCTGGCAAATGTTCAAATTCATCAAGTACAAGCAGATTTTTCAGCAAGCAAAAGATTAAAGCCTCCTGGCTGGTTTGAATGTAGTGATCAACCAGATAAACACGCCCCATGTAATAACTCTGGGTCCAATTCTCCTCTCACTTACATGGCCGTAGTTCAATTTAAGTCAGTGGAGTTACAAGGGAGCAAATGAGAGGCAACTCGCCCCGAGGCTTTTTTGTTTGTTTGTTTTGTTTAAATAAAGACCTTGCAGCTATAGACTATGTAGGAGAAAATTATACAGACTGCAGGGAGTGTGTCAAGTAGTAAGGCAAATCTTACAGAAATGATAAACCTCAACTGAATGCCAGTGTTCTTGTGCATAGAGTGTATGAAATATCATTTGTGTAGAGAGCACAAAATATTGTCTGTGTAGAGTTTGTATAATGTCATTTGAAGAATTGTCTGAAGGGTGTTTATTTAATCACTTACTGGGTGGTAAATAGATGAACCTGAGATTGTCATTAAGGATGATTAATGTTTCCTGTTTGTTAGGACAGCCAGGATGTTTGACAATATTGCTGGGTGTGGTCTGTAGGTACATGGCCATAGGGAAATTGATTGATTGCAATTTAGTAAGAAAATCTACTATTTCTAAGGACATTCATCCATCTCCTTTTATTCATTACATGACTGCTCTGGTCAACACTGAGACTACTTGCTGGTAAGAGGCCGGGCTGAGACTCAGGAGATCAGGGTCCCCAGGTCTGACCTCCCGTGCAACCTCAGGCAAGCCACTACAATCTCTCTGCCTCAGTTTCCTATTGCGATAAAATACATGCCCACTTCACAGGGTTTTTTTGTATGAATATGAGGTACTCTGATGGTATATTGTTATGTGGCACTGGGGAAAAAAGCTTTCATCTCCCTCAAATTTATAGTGGTGTTTCCTGTATTTGGAAGCGATACTTCCATGAGGTATTTATACTGCACCACAAAAATGTTTGCTGTTTGTAATAGCACCTGAATCCAGTCTGTACTGGCCTCAAGTTTTCAACACTCCAATTCAGCAGAAATTGCACAAGACTTTGAAGGGTTATAGCTGGTAAATGTAATTCAAATGTAAGTCACAAAGGCCAGAGAACATAGCTTAAAATATCTATTACTAGGTTGTCTTATCCTGAGGATTTAGAGTAGCAGCCGTGTTAGTCTGAATCCGCAAAAAGAACAGGAGGACTTGTGGCACCGGAGAGACTAACCAATTTATTTGAGCATAAGCTTTCGTGGGCGACAGCCCACTTCATCGGATGCATGCAGTGGAAAATACAGTGCGGAGATTTTATATACACAGAGAACATGAAACAATGGGTGTTACCGTACACACTGTAACAAGAGTGATCAGGTAAGGTGAGCTATTACCAGCAGGAGAGAAAAAAAACTGTTTGTAGTGATAATTAAGGTGGGCCATTTCCAGCAGTTGACAAGAACATGTGAGGAACAGTAGCGGGGGGCGGGGGGAAGGGGGGAAATAAACATGGGGAAATAGTTTTACTTTGTGTAATGACCCATCCACTCCCAGTCTTTATTCAAGCCTAATGTAATGGTGTCCAGTCTGCAAATTAATTCCAATTCAGCAGTCTCTCGTTGGAGTCTGTTTTTGAAGTTTTTTTGTTGAAGAATTGCACTTTTAGGTCTGTAATCGAGTGACCAGAGAGACTGAAGTGTTCTCCAACTAGTTTTTGAATGTTATAATTCTTGATGTCTGATTTGTGTCCATTTATTCTTTTACGTAGAGACCATCCGGTTTGGCCAATGTACATGGCAGAGGGGCATTGCTGGCACATGATGGCATGTATCACATTGGTAGATGTGCAGGTGAATGAGCCTCTGATAGTGTGGCTGATGTGATTAGGCCCTATGACGGTGTCCCCTGAATAGATATGTGGACACATTTGGCAACGGGCTTTGTTGCAAGGATAGGTTCCTGGGTTAGTGTTTTTGTTGTGTGGTGTGTGGTTGCTGGTGAGTATTTGCTTCAGGTTGGGGGGCTGGCTGTAAGCAAGGACTGGCCTGTCTCTCAAGATCTGTGAGAGTGACGGGTTGTCCTTCAGGATAGGTTGTAGACCCTTTATGATGCGTTGGAGAGGTTTTAGTTGGGGGCTGAAGGTGATGGCTAGTGGCCTTCTGTTGTTTTCTTTGTTGGGCCTGTCCTGTAGTAGGTAACTTCTGGGTACTCTTCTGGCTCTGTCAATCTGTTTCTTCACTTCAGCAGGTGGGTACTGTAGTTGTAAGAATGCTTGATAGAGACCTTGTAGGTGTTTGTCTCTGTCTGAGGGGTTGGAGCAAATGCGGTTGTATCACAGAGCTTGGCTGTAGACAATGGATCGTGTGGTGTGGTCTGGATGAAAGCTGGAGGCATGTAGGTAGGCATAGCGGTCAGTAGGTTTCCGGTATAGGGTGGTGTTTATGTGACCATCGCTTATTAGCACTGTAGTGTCCAGGAAGTGGATCTCTTGTGTGGACTGGTCCAGTTCCTGGACACTATAGTGCTAATTCTTAATTGAATTGTCATGTTTGGCTCATCTTAAATGGATGTCCCTGAATCTTTCTTATGGAAGAGTTGTTTTCACTATGCATGTAACTCTTCCAAATCAACATGACCCAAGGAAAAACATCCAGATTGGTACGTGGCTGGTGGCAATTTATGTCATTCATTCAGCTGCTACTTTATTATCCACGTTGTACATTGCTGATGTCAAGCCAAGCTGAAAGTTTGGGTGGAGCTCTCAGTTAAATAAAACTAAAACTCATAGGCCTGAGTAAAGGTTAAGCAGTACAGAGGCAACATCCTCAGTTCAATCATAAACAATTATATAATGAAAACCTCCACAAAACTCCTTCAAATAAGTGCATTACTAACCAAAACTACCAAAAAACCCCTAAAGGATTTAAACCCTTGCAATCCTTTCCTCTCCCCAGTGTTAACATCTCTTCATGCCATGTCTTAACCTAGATCTGTAAGATCTTTGAAGCAGGGACATTGCTCTCAGGTCACCTGCTGTGGTGCAGATGGCACATGGCACATACTTTAGAGTGAATGACTCAGGCAGGATTTACCCCTGGGTTTGCACTGCTGCTTTCACCAAGGATTTTTTGCTGGGGAAGACTGCTTTTAGATGCTGAGAGACTACAGCTCCCAGGAGCTCCACCAGTGAGTCTAAATCAATGTATCTCCAAAGTTATGCACTGTGGGGCTCTGCAAGCCAGCTACTACTGTCTGCCACTACAGATAGTCTGTCCAGGGGAGTGTGGAGCACCAATTACTGGTGCATTGTGGGGAGCTGCACACTGCCACTGATAGTGTTGTAACTGTGTGGTACTTAATGGGAGCTTCAAGCCTCAAAGCTTTCGGTCTGGTGTCCTACACCAACACTAAATTCACATCCTTCAAGCGCCGTAAATATGTAGGTGAGAAACACCCTTGAAGACTACTCGGAAGTTACAATTGGTGCAGAATGTAGCACCCTATTTATTTAGTGTGACTGGCCTTAGAGAATATTATACTGGTGCTCCACAGAACCCACTAATTTCAAAGGCCTAGATTGCTTGGGCCCTATCTATCTGAGAAATCTCTTCTTTTTGCATACACTTGAATGACAGATGAAATTGGTTGATGTGCTTGTCCAAATTAGCCTTTACATGTAAACGTCCTTAGGGTCAGGATGGTGGTTCATCTTCAGTGGAGAGCTCTCTGAAGTTCACCCAAAATAGGTTGAGGCCGCTGATCTTTGGGGTGTGGTATAAAGTCATTCTGGTCACCAGCTAAGTGTGTAAGACAGTTGGGGGAATCTCTTTATAAAAGATGAATGTTGGTTAATATTATGAAGTTACAGTAATTTTCATTGAAGGACATAAATCCACACCGTGTAGAGGTCAAGCACAGGAGTTTATTACGTACAGCACTGGCAGAGTGTCACCTCGCTTATTAGGCTCAGAAACATTGTCAATCAATTGATTACAATGGAATATATGGATTTTCCATGGGCGAGGGAAAGTGACGGGGTAGGCAGTCCCACACACCCGGATAGGTCTAGCAGCAAGACATGATAGCACAGTAGCCAATGGTCAAAGTTTACATAATGTCTCCGCCCATGGTCTTAAGTTAACAAATTAACATTTAACATTTAATTAGTACTTTAATAAGTGTATTAGTATAAAATATATATGTTGAATTCTGATTTGGGATCCATAGGAATGAAGTAGCTCCTTTGATTGGCCAACAGATACATATCTAGGGGTAAAAGCAAAGAAACAGTGAAAGTATATGGCAATGAAGATTGTCTTTCAAGTTGTTCATTTGTATTTTAAGGCAGGCATTGGTCCCTGGGAAAGGGAGGTGGGAGGAGGCCATATCTTATACTGACATGCTTGAACCTTTCATAAACTCAAGGTTGGTGTGTGGGAAGAACATCTCCCTACAAAAGAAACTAACACAACAGAAACAGGGCTTCTTTGTTCTATTTTCAACTTTAAATAAGACACAATTATTGCCCCCAACATCTGGCGTTTTGCTGACCAGGCATATCTTAGCAAAAGCAAGTTATTCTGCTTTCTCTAAGCTATTCACTATTTGTTAGGCCTCTGACCTCTTGACCAAACTCTGGACTTTGGGTCTGTACACAAATCTGTATACCAGGTTGTTACATCAGCTATGGATGTTAACCCTTCATTCATAGTATCACTGAATGCTTCTACATAAATGTAGATTCCACCCTGGGTTGACAGGACCTGTGTCATGTCCCTCCCAGCTCAGGTACAATGAGAGTGTGGAGGAACTCAACAGCTGCCTGGTCAATGAGCTAGCTGAAGCTAGGTTAACTGAAGCCAGTTTTGTCCTACTAGTCTGCAGGGAGCTGGCATTTGGAGAGTGAAAGTTGCCAGCATCAGGACAAAGAAACCAAGATGTTGCTGGTAGCCTTGAAAAATAGCAGAGACTTGGTGGGTCAAGGGAAGACTCACGGAGCCAAACAGGATGTTTGGCCAAGAGAGGGGAAGAGACATGGATGCGTATGTATAGAGCTGGGCAACACTTTTTGGTCAAGACTTTTTGCAGTGAAAAATGCAGATTCAGATGGACCAAAACATTTTGCAAATTCCTAACTTTTGTTTTGGTTGAAATGGGGGGATAAAAAAGACAACAATTTGGAAATGTCAGAGCAGTTTGTTTCAATATTAGTGAGATGTCTCATTTTTATTTTGGGGGGGCTAGAATCGCACAGAAAGTAACAAGAGTCACAGGTTACTTGATGAAGCTCTGATGTTATTTCAGAGCAAATGATATCTCCTCATCAAAAGCTGCTGTAACATCAAAGTCATGGACCCCAATTCCATATCTATGTTCATAGTATTTCCTACTGTACTATGATACTTTCTTTATTGAAAAGAATCATGGTGTTTGCTTTCAAATATTGTCATTCCTTTTATTAATTTGGTGTCCACTCCTAAAGCAGTGGTGGTTGGACAGGTGTGAAATACGTAGATGATGATCAGATTTTCTTGCTGTTTTTTCTCTGTTTGGAGAGCAAGGAAAGAAAAAAACAATTTACTTGTTGGCATTTATTAGTTTGAAGAAGTGCTTTGATCACATTGCAAGATAAAATGTCCTAATATCAAATCACATTTCCTTTTGTTCCACAAATAACATTGTAATGACCCATGTCCGTCTTAAACGGAATAGGCTTTGGCTCTTCATCAAAATAAAGTGTCCTCTTCATTTTTAGTGGATATAGGAAAGTACATGATATAGAGTGAAAGAGACATAGATTTAGATGGAACATATAGTTCAGTGGTCACTCTGGTTAACCTTGCATTAGGGTCCATACAAGATTTTTTGTGGATTGTGTATCTCAAGGCCATATATTTTAAGAATCTGCCTGAAGACACACTGTCACTGTTGAATGTTTTGAAATCTCAACATTTCATCCCACCCTTGCCACCCCTGCACCTCCCCAACCTCCCTTATAAGTAAGAGTTTGCCTGATTTGGGGGCATAGAAAATAAAGTCAAAAGAGTTCTAATACATGAAATGAATGTACTTAAGCTATGCAATATCAATCAATAACCATACCTTTTTAAATAATGGCGTCATAAGAGGAGGGAAGTTAAGCATAGCATGGATCTCAATTTTCATTTGGTACAGTGACTACTCTTTTTCTTGTCAACAATGTTCAACAAATTATAGATACATATGTTCAGCAAAATTATAATAAAATTTTAACCAAATACTTCACTTTGGAATCATTATAAATGATTTCTACTGTTCTTTCTCATTTAAACTATAGTTGAGCGTCCTAATATGAGTAATAAAGGTCACTGCTTGTCATCACTGTTTTCATCTGCACATGCTAAAGCTGATTTTGTCAGGTCATTGCAACACACCACACTTCCTTGGTGGGCACAGTGTATGGTACATGACAGTCTGGCACTGTTACATACACATTTCATAGATTTGCAAGGTGCATCCGCCTCACAAAAGCACTTGATTAATTTCAAAATATCTGGAAGAGCAAGCACAACATTGTCCAGTATAGTTTTTTGGAAACAGAGTTAGACCCATCATTGTGTATCCATCCCATACTACTGTGGATCAAGTGGTAGTGCGTCTGGATCCAAAGCACTTTTCCACACACATGCCCAAAGATGTGCTTGGTTTGCATTTTCTATAAACACTTCAGTTGTTCAAGGTAAGGAGCTGAGCTTTAGTGTTGATATGGTACCTTTGACAGTATATGGGCAGCTAACAGCCCTGGTACAATGTTCCAGTGTGGCTCTATGGTAGCGCATCTGTCTATTACAGCTCTCTTGGATGAAGGGTTCTGTAATCACTAAAGATGTTAGGCCCTGTTCAAAGTAGAAGTGCAAAAATAACACAAATATATCAGTGTGATCTGAAATTACTGATATGCCCGACCAGTTTCTCTTTTGCAACCAAAACCTTGTTCTATAAGGATGTTGCCAGTAAACATTGATATTGCTACAGAACTCCAACTCGTGTTTGTCCAACTCGTGACAAAATGGTCTTGATGTCAACCTCTTGTGAACTTGCTTGTAGTCCTGTCACTCTTGAATGTATAAGGTTAGTAGCAAATACCTTTGTTAGAACAATCTGTGCAGACTTATTTGTCCCTGCCAGTGCCTCTACTATTCTTTATATTGTGTCATAAAACCATGTGTCTTGCTCTGTTCCAATTCTTGCATTTGGCGAATTCCAATTGTAAGTGCTTCCTTTATGTTGATTGATGGTGGTGCCACTCTACCACTGATGATATTTACAATTGCCTTTGGGTGCTTAGTAGCTTCTTACTAATGGTTGCTCTGTCCTTTGCATCTGCAGCAATCCTTGACTTCGTTTCTTCTTTGTGGATCTTTTGTATTTGTGTCTCATTGCTGTCCTCTATATTTGCAATGTCTTTCACCAGCCAGCTGCATGTGTGGAGGATAAGATTAAGTGAAGAGTAAAAGACCTATGAGTTGCAACCAGGTAGCAATAGAAAATCAACAGTGGGAAGCAGGAAAGAAAACAAAAGGTGAATGAAGAAAACAGCTGACCATCTGTTTGGTTTATAATTTGTTAATGTCTATAACTGTCTAAAAATTAATTCTCCTGAGTGAATATGTAAGTTTGTTAAATAAGCATGCAATGAGCGTACAAGAAGAATATACTTTGTGTCTTGGTTCGCGTGGAGGATGTACGGGTGTACTCACAAAATATACAGCTAATACAGACATAACATATGAACTTTCTAGCTAATTATGTTCCATACCATAAGATTATTGTGAGGTTTTCATTTAAAAATAATTAAAATCCAATTAAAATTGTTTCACTGTGACCTGGCTTATGAATTAGGAGATGGGTAGTAATAAGTGCTCATATTTCAAAATGTTCATCAGTGAAGAGGTGTCACGGTTTTCTTTGAATTTAGGGTCTTGAAATTCAGAATCCACAAAAACAACAACCATAACAACAACAACCAAAAAAACCCAACAACATTGTATGGACACTAAAACAAGGTACTGCCAAAAACTTGCATTTGGCTACTGGACTATAAAAAGATACTCAGCTAAAAGGAAGAGTAAGTGGGTATTGCATAGAATCATAGAATATCAGGGTTGGAAGGGACCTCAGGGGGTCATCTAGTCCAACCCCCTGCTCAAAGCAGGACCAATCCCCAACTAAATCATCCCAGCCAGGGCTTTGTCAAGCCTGACCTTAAAAACTTCTAAGGAAGGGGATTCCACCACCTCCCTAGGTAATGCATTCCAGTGCTTCACTACCCTCCTAGTGAAAAAGTTTTTCCTAATGTCCAACCTAAATCTCCCCCACTGCAACTTGAGACCATTACTCCTCATTCTGTCATCTGCTACCACTGAGAACAGTCTATATCCATCCTCTTCGGAACCTCCTTTCAGGTAGCCCCCTCATTCTTCTCTTCCGCAGACTAAACAATCCCAGTCCCCTCAGCCTCTCCTCATAAGTCATGTGTTCCAGTCCCCTAATCATTTTTGTTGCCCTCCACTGGATGTTTTTTCACATCCTTCTTGTAGTGTGGGGCTCAAAACTGGACACAGTACTCCAGATGAGGCCTCACCAGTGTTGAATAGAGGTGCATGGGGGAGCAGTCTTGAGATTGCTGTGGTTTAAGTTCCTCCTTTCAAGCACAGTTTGGAATTGAAATATCGGCCTCTTCAACTTTAACGACAGTCATGCCTTGTGTAAACATGCAACCCCCTGATGTAGATAAATGTGTTTATAAAGGTACAGTTTATTCCCATAGGAGAAGGGGAATAATCTGTACTGGTATAAGCAATTTTATACCAGTATACATAGTCCTAGCAGAATTCTGTATTTTTTGTATAATTTCAACAGATGTTTATTTTAAGCATTTTGTTCCCCAATTTGTATCTATTTAAATTTTCACAGTCATAGGAAATTAAGGGTTGTGTGGGGGGGTCAGACAATAATTATTTTATGACAGACGTTGAGATTCAAAATGTTAAAGCTTTATAACCGTCAAAACACAAATTGTCAGCATTTCATGTCAAATTTTACAAAGTAAATATCTTGAAATCAAATTCTAACAAGTTCTTCAAGCAGCACTTTTATTACTTTGCCTATCTGTAAATCTCAGTTATTATCAAAGGAAATATGTTTTTGTCAATTTGTTTGTGTGTGGTGAAATAGACACTTACAGATAAAAAACCTTCCAAGCTTAAGTATAAATGTGCCCATGCTAGGGGTTGTAGTGGGATAAATATTTTGGTAAAAAAAATCACCCCCTTAACCAACAGTTATACCAGTATAAAATCTATATGTAGACCAGGTCTCAGAGTCCTTAACCTCTCTTCTGAGGTAGAATAGTCCCCATTAAAGATTTTTACAATCACTTATGGAAATAATTAATATTACTGTGGTATCTGCTAGGTATTTTGAAATATAAGGAAACTCTGAATATTATGATGATTTCTACTTGCAAAAGTAAAATTGTAAGGTTTTTAATAGTGACCACGGCAGTTATATGTTTAACTTATTCCTCTTCAGTATCAGGTATAACCACTCAAATATAGTTTGTATTCATGGTTAGTGGGGCCATGTATGTGCAGAACTGTCCAATAAGGAGCAGCACTAAATGCTGGTTACAAAATGTCTGGGGGCTAGCGTGTGACTTGAACTACAGGTCTGCCCTGGGGAATAAGAACTACTGTTCCAGTCCTTGGATTATAAAATGCAGCCTCTTAAGAGGAGAACATCATTACGGGAATAAGTTATACAATGAAATCCTGTTTAAACAGGAAGTTCCTGATTCAGCAAAATGCTTATGGCACCTTAGAGACTAACCAATTTATTTGAGCATAAGCTTTCGTGAGCTACAGCTCACTTCATCAGATGCATACTGTGGAAACTGCAGAAGACATTATATACACAGAGACCATGAAACAATACCTCCTCCCACCCCACTCTCCTGCTGGTAATAGCTTATCTAAAGTGATCACTCTCCTTACAATGTGTATGATAATCAAGTTGGGCCATTTCCAGCACAAATCCAGGTTTTCTCACCCTCCGCCCCCCCGCCCCCCCCCCCCCACACACAAACTCACTCTCCTGCTGGTAATAGCCCATCCAAAGTGACCACTCTCTTTACAATGTGTATGATAATCAAGTTGGGCCATTTCCAGCACAAATCCAGGTTTTCTCACCCCCCCTCCCTTTTTTCAAAAACCACACACACAAACTCACTCTCCTGCTGGTAATATCTTATCCAAAGTGACCACTCTCCTTACAATGTGTATGAAAATCAAGGTGGGCCATTTCCAGCACAAATCCAGGTTTTCTCACCCTCCGCCCCCCCGCCCCCCCCCCCCCACACACACAAACTCACTCTCCTGCTGGTAATAGCCCATCCAAAGTGACCACTCTCTTTACAATGTGTATGATAATCAAGTTGGGCCATTTCCAGCACAAATCCAGGTTTTCTCACCCCCCCTCCCTTTTTTCAAAAATCACACACACAAACTCACTCTCCTGCTGGTAATATCTTATCCAAAGTGACCACTCTCCTTACAATGTGTATGAAAATCAAGGTGGGCCATTACCAGCACAAATCCAGGTTTTCTCACCCCCACCCCCCCCACACACACAAACTCACTCTCCTGCTGGTAATAGCTCATCCAAAGTGACCACTCTCCCTACAATCAAGGTGGGCCATTTCCAGCACAAATCCAGGTTTTCTCACCACCCGCCCTCCCCACACACACACAAACTCACTAATACAAACTAACACGGCTGTTACTCTGAAACCTAGCAAAATGCTTAAGCATGCTGAAGCGCTTTGCTGAACGGGGGTGATTTTCTAAATTAGGGCCATGGTACTTATGACTTTTTTAAAAAAAATAATCATTTAACTTTACATGTGCCCCTGGAAATGTTTTCATGGTGTACCCCTGTGCAATTCTGTGAACAGTATTGGATTGCTCAGCATTGGCATTTGTTGCCTGAGTATTGATAACTGCTTTTACGCTTGAAAACTTCATTCATTATTTCTTCTAGATGCTGAATAAGAAGGACTGCAGTATCACAGCCCAAGTTATCCCGGGACATCTTTGGATTGCCCTTTCCTGGACAAGTCAGTCTCTGAATAACAACTATTCCCAGGGGGAAAAATGCGGGTAACACTCTGACACCCCTCTCTTTCCGCTGCTTTCTTACCTACAGTAAAGATACATAAAAATTGTACTGTGGAAGTCGCATTCTGCATTTGGCAACAAACAACTATCCTGGGACCAGCCCTGTGATTTGCAGGGCCTTATGCTACTGGAAGTGTAGAAATGAAGTGATGAGGTGCCTTCCACATTGTTCCGGAGGGGATGAGGAGACCAGGTAATACATTCCTTTTTGTCCTTTTTATTCCATTAGTGCAGAAGGAAATAGGACCAGATGATGAGTTGTGAAGGCTTGAAAAGAGCAGGACCCTGAGCAGCCACTTGCTTTACTTGTATTTAAGGCCACTCCTTTACCACATCATCTCATTCCTTTTTGACATGTATTGGGAGCGCTATACATCTGGGGAAAGTTCAGAGATTTTAATTTAATGCCAGAAGGGACCATTATATTAGCAAATCTGACCTTCTGCATGGCACAGGTCAGAGAATGCACCCTGTAATTCTTGCATCAAGCCCATAACTTCTGGTTGAGCTATAGCACATCCTTTAGGAAGAGAAACCCAATTCTGCTTTAAAGACACATTCCTTGGGAAGTGATTCAAATGGTTAATTACCCTCACTATTAAAAAACTGACACCTTATTTCTAGTCTGAATTTGTCTAGCTTTTTCTTCCAGACACTGGACCTTGTCATGTCTTTGTCTGGTAGATTACAGAGCCATCTGCTATCTGAATTTGTCTGAACAGACAAATACCTGTCAGAGATGGTCTAGATAATACTTAATCCTGCCACGAGTGCAGGGGACTGGACTAGATGACCTCTTGAGGTCCCTTCCCAGTCCTATGATTCTATGAATTATTCTCCTGTTTTAGACTTCAAGACTGTGATCAAGTCATCTATGAACCGTATCTTTAATAAGATGATTTGTAAGGCACGTTGCCTACTGCAAAGCCACTCACTCCATAAGTGTCCCTCCATTTTCCCCTGTATTCCAGCTGCAGGATCCCAGTATTCTGAAGGCTGGAAACTTTGAATGCATGAAACATGACAGACGGGTGGGAGCTGGGACAGGAAGGTAGGAAGCACAGAGATGCTTGTGTGAGAAACAGACAAATGGGTCTTCAAGGCTATTCTTTATTATTGGTGTTGCAGTGGCACCCAAAGACCTTTCAGGGTTGAGGCGCACGTATGCTAATTACTTTGCAGACACATAGGAAAACATGAGAGCTCAGAGTCTCAGCTGAGAAGAATGAAATCTTTTGTCTCTCATGAACTGATGAAGCAACAGAAAATGGGACTTATGTTCCATCCTTTCTAATCCATCAGTCACCCCATGTTTTCTAAAAAAAATGCCTATCACCATTGAATCTAAGAGATGTATGACAAATGTACCCTAAGTGGTAAGTCTCTCAGCTACTTCCCCCACTTCTCATTAAGAGCCAGACTATAGATACCCTGACCCTTGTTTAAGTAGCTGCTCACGTGGGTGGTTCCCTCGAAGTGAGCTAGCCTACTTGGTCAATAACAGCTTGCTAAAGTGAATAAGGCACTCACACTCTGCCCAGAAATACAAGGGAGTTTTGCATTTTTAAGACAAGCAGGGTTGTGATCAGCCAGAGGTGGTCAGAAAAGAGAAAAATATTCAAAAAAAAATCTTTGAAAATTCATGTTTCCATTTTTTAAATCAAAATTTCATTTTCACTAAAATCAATAATGACAGTTTGTTTAATCTGAGAATTTTTTTAAGTCAATAAATCCCCTGTTCAAAAACAGCAGCAGTGAAAAAATATCGACTTTATCTCCAAGTAAACACAGGGTGAGGTTCAAGTGGAAATGTCAATTCTAGAAAAAGAAGCTAATTCTCTGATGTTTGTTTACCTTCCCCCAGTAATCCTGTTAGAACCAAAAGGGGGGGACGTGATTAGGGAAGGTCACTCTGTTGGTCTTTGAATGGAACTTTTCCCAGCTGTTTTGCCAACTAAGCAGAAAGTGTGACATAAATTCATAGGTTACAAATCCTTTAATTATTAAAAAAGTTGAGAGTTTGGGCCCAACTCTTTATTCTCCTTCACCTTGTCTAGTCCTTTTTCACCTTGCTGAGTGTACAATAGGTGCAAAAGATATCAGATCAGAATTCTCCACTCACTGATGCTGGCGGTAGCATTTTGCACTCCCTTTGCACACTTGTAAGGTGTCAGTGATGGCGCATCAGACCCTGCATCTGTAATGTCTTCCTGCACCAAAAATCATGTGATTCATAAAGAATGAAAAATCAATTTCTAATATACCTTTCTCATTAGACAAGTATGGGGGGGATTTATTTGTCTTTGCTTTTTACTTTAAGGAGATGTTATGTATATGAGTTACATTCACTTGAATCACCACAGCCATTCATGATTTTTTGGTACATATTATTGTTGTTTGAATGACAGTAGCACCCAAACGCCCCAGGCTGGGATCATGATCCCATTGTGGTTGGTGCTGTGCACACATGTAGTAAAAATACGGTGCCCACCCCAAGTGTACAGTGACAGACAACATGGGGATGCAACAAACACACTACTACCTGCCTAGCCATTGTTGAGTGTCTTATAGGTATTGCACCTAAATCTGGGCAATTCCCGCTGCGCGCACACACACACACACACACTCACACACACACACCCTGCAGCAAATAGTAAACTTGTTGGAAAAGGCATTTTTCAGGGCACTGAAACTACGTGATTTCTGGTTTTTGAACCTCACGTTCGTTAGAATTTGCTACAATAGTCAGAAAATGAACTGGGGGAAGGTTGACACGTGGGTGTGCAGAGGAAGCCGTGCACTCAGGGTAGTGGAACATCCTTCATTTTTCTTTAATGAACAACTTTTTGAATCAGTTTGGAAGGTGTAAATTCCTGCTTGAGGTGACGTACCCATGCTCGCTGTGATCAAGCTAGCATGCTAAAAATAGAAGTGTAGCCATGGCGGCGTGAATGGTGGAAGGGGTTAGCCACCCTGAGTAAGATCCCA
Organism: Chelonia mydas; assembly: GCF_015237465.2. Lineage (NCBI taxonomy): Eukaryota > Metazoa > Chordata > Testudines > Cheloniidae > Chelonia > Chelonia mydas. The sequence goes on from NC_057851.1 coordinate 12,450,126, forward strand.
TCCGAGACCATAGGTACATATTTGAGGTAGCTAGCCCCTCCCACCCTTCCCACCACTCACGCCACTGTGTCTACATTTCTATTTTTAGTTCACTAGCTCAATCAAAGCTAGCACTGGTATGTCTCCTGAAGCTGGAGTTTACACCTTCCATCTCCAGTGTAGAGATACCCTATGAAGCAAAAGGGCATCCCAGATGAGGTCACTTGTAGACCTTTAAGTTTGTTCGTTTAATTTCTCATGAGGAGCTTCTTCAGTCCAAGGAGGAAGAGTTTAAGAGCAGAAGCTATAAGTGGAAATTCTGTTGAGCCATTAATTTCAGATGACCTTTTAACTAACACACAAGAGCCCTGAGAACCTGTGTGCATGTACATCTTGTGCAATGCCATGGAAATTATTGGCTTTTCAATCATTGCTTATATTGTCTCTGGATTTGTTGCTTGGATTTTTCATTTGTTCTTTCTTGTATTAGTAAACAGAGAGAGCTATTGTGCCACAACTCCAGTACTTCTTGTGCAATTAGTGTTCAAATTACAATGTGCTGCCTGGATTTGAAAGGTTTCAGAGTAACAGCTGTGTTAGTCTGTATTCACAAAAAGAAAAGGAGTACTTGTGGCACCTTAGAGACTAACCAATTTATTTGAGCATAAGCTTTCGTGAGCTACAGCTCACTTCATCGGATGCATACTGTGGAAAGTGTAGAAGATCTTTTTATATACACACAAAACATGAAAAAATACCTCCTCCCACCCCACTCTCCTGCTGGTAATAGCTTATCTAAAGTGATCACTCTCCTTACAATGTGTATGATAATCAAGGTGGGCCATTTTCAGCACAAATCCAGGGTTTAACACGAACGTCTGGGGGGGGGGGGGTAGGAAAAAACAAGGGGAAATAGGTTACCTTGCATAATGACTTAGCCACTCTGTTAGGATATAGATATTCAGGCCTGTCTGTAAAGGCCTGTACTTTAAGAATTTAGGGGTATTCTTATTACTTGGCTAGTTCTAGAGGTATAAAAGAAAGAATCAAAATCACTGTCTGCTGGTGTAAGGGCCTTCTCTTACTGTGACAGTTTGAGGCCCTGTTCTTAGGCTAAGGCCTTTGGCTAAGCAGCAGAGGCAGCCATAAGCCAGGAAGCGAACAGTCACATCCTCACATTCCAAACTAGCCACATTGAAAGAAGGTGCTATTGGGCTGTTAGGAATACAATCCTGTCCTGAATACAATCCTGTCCTGATAATTCCTATCACCTCCAAAGAAAGGGAAGTGCCTAGAAAATGTAAAAGGAAACTTAGTTTGATAGCATCCTGTCTGGCAAGAACTCACTTATCAATAGCTGGGATGTGAAATCCTCACTTCTGTATTGTTTTCCCACTTTGCTATTGTTTGTCTGTATAATCTCTGTCTGGTCCTGTGATTGTTTCTGTCTGCTGTATAATTAATTTTGCTGGGTGTAATCTAATTAAGGTGGTGGGATATAATTGGTTAGCTAATCATGTTACAATATGTTAGGATTGGTTAGTTAAATTTCAGTAGAATGATTGGTTAAGGTATAGCTAAGAATATTACTATATAAATTAGGGGCAAACAGGAAGTAAGTTGGGATTCGAAAATAAGGAAAAAGGAACTTGTATTTAAGCTTGCTGGAAGTTCACCCCAATAAACATCGAATTGTTTGCACCTTCGGACTTCGGGTATTGTTGCTCTCTGTTCATGCGAGAAGGACCAGGGAAGTGGGAGAGTGAAGGAATAAGCTCTCTAACACACTCCCAGTCTCTATTCAAGCCTAAGTTAATTGTATCCAATTTGCAAATGAATTCCAATTCAACAGTTTCTCGCTGGAGTCTGGATTTGAAGTTTTTTTGTTTTAATATTGCGACCTTTAGATCTGAGATCGAGTGACCAGAGAGATTGAAGTGTTCTCCGACTGGTTTATGAATGTTATAATTCTTGACATCTGATTTGTGTCCATTTATTCTTTTACGTAGAGACTGTCCAGTTTGACCAATGTACATGGCAGAGGGGCATTGCTGGCACATGATGGCATATATCACACTGGTGGATGTGCAGGTGAACAAGCCTCTGATAGTGTGGCTGATGTTATTAGGCCCTGTGATGGTGTCCCCTGAATAGATATGTGGGCACAGTTGGCAACGGGCTTTGTTGCAAGGATAGGTTCCTGGGTTAGTGGTTCTGTTGTGTGGTATGTGGTTGTTGGTGAGTATTTGCTTCAGGTTGGGGGGCTGTCTGTAGGCAAGGACTGGCCTTTCTCCCAAGATTTGTGAGAGTGTTGGGTCATCCTTCAGGATAGGTTGTAGATCCCTAATAATGCGTTGGAGGGGTTTTAGTTGGGGGCTGAAGGTGACGGCTAGTGGCGTTCTGTTAGTTTCTTTGTTAGGCCTGTAGAGCTCCAGGAAGAAATCCCAGCCAGTGTTTCACCCTACATGCCTCCAGCTTTCACCCTGACCACACCACACGATCCATCGTCTACAGCCAAGCTCTGCGATACAACCGCATTTGCTCCAACCCCTCAGACAGAGACAGACACCTACAAGATCTCTATCAAGCATTCTTACAACTACAATACCCACCTGCGGAAGTGAAGAAACAGATTGATAGAGCCAGAAGAGTTCCCAGAAGTCAACTACTACAGGACAGGCCTAACAAAGAAAATAACAGAACGCCACCAGACGTTCGTGTTAAACCCTGGATTTGTGCTGGAAATGGCCCACCTTGATTATCATACACATTGTAAAGAGAGGGGTCACTTTAGATAAGCTATTACCAGCAGGAGAGTGGGTTTGTGTGTGTGTGTGGGGGGGGGGTTGAGAATACCTGGATTTGTGCTGGAAATGGCCCAACTTGATTATCATACACATTGTAAGGAGAGTGATCACTTTAGATAAGCTATTACCAGCAGGAGACTGGGGTGGGAAGAGGTACTTTTTCATGCTTTGTGTGTATATAAAAAGATCTTCTACACTTTCCACAGTATGCATCCGGTGGAGTGAGCTGCAGCTCACGAAAGCTTATGCTCAAATAAATTGGTTAGTATCTAAGGTGCCACAAGTACTCCTTTTCTTTCTGGATTTGAAAGTAGCCCTGGCAAACTTGTGCCTCATTATTATTTAATAAATTACAGAATAAGTAAATAAGATGGACTGGAGACTAACTTTATCCCAGTCAAGACTGTAACCAGGATTCTTCCAGTGGAAGTTTACTACTTTTGAATATAAAGTAGATTAAAAGATGAGTGAAGAGCCTCTAATAATGAAAAGCTGTTCAACTGCTTAAACTGTTGGCTGATTATATCTAGCTTTAAGGTCTAAGCAAACAAACAAAAAACCCAGTGTCTGCAGAATAACTGGAAGGATGGGTGTGATAATTTGGGAATCTCTCTGTACAATTTAAGAATTCCGTTTGCTATTGGGGTCTCTGTATATGTATCTGTGTCAGACTGCAGACTGCCTTTTGGATACTGGGCTCTTTACCTCCTCCGTTCCCTCTTTATCATAGAATATCAGGGTTGGAAGGGACCTCAGGAGGTCATCTAGTCCAACCCCCTGCTCAAAGCAGGACCAATCCCCAATTTTTGCCCCAGATCCCTAAATGGCCTCCTCAAGGATTGAACTCACAACCCTGAGATTAGCAGGCCAATGCTCAAACCACTGAGCTATCCCTCCCCTTTACTTCCAGGTTGGATGGAAATTCCAACAGAGCAATGGTACAGGACTTATAACAGCAGGTCATTAAAGCTGAATGGTCCCTATTGTCCTATCATAGATGAAAGAGTGGCTTCTTCTACTCTGGAGAACTGATTTGTCAGGGGAGAGGTTGTCTGGAAGTGGAATCACCTGGTAGGACTCTGTGGTCACTTGTTGAGCTGACCAGCAGAGACTCTAAGGTTATAAAGGACAGGAATGGCTTTATTGGAAGGTGAGGAGTCATGTTATTTTTTGGAAATTCCTCACCAGTTGAAATTGAGGGAAGCTGCTGCAGCAGCCAGATGAGGTGGGGGGAATCCTGCCTACCGGAAGGCAGCTGTTTCCCCAGGGACTCTCAAGGGAAGGGTGAGCTAAAGTGAGGGGCATTGGGCTCAGAATGTATGTTGTTTTCTAAATGATCTGTACTCTCTGTGCTTTATCTTTATATAAAGAGAAAATGTGTTAGAATCCTGTGCAAAGTGCCTGTGTGTTATATGCTGCAACTCCCAAGTGGTCCCACGAAGCGATAAATCAGGAGGCTCACATCTTTGGTGGAGTTCTGGGAAAGGGTGGTTCCAGGGACTAGGCCGTAGCTCTCTGGAGGAGGTGCTAGAAAGAAGGTCTGCACTCTGAGAGTGTGCCTAGACAGGGACAGTGCCTGGGCTCAGTTTGGATTCCAGAGGTTTAAAATGCCTGAGGACCCAGTGGTTGCATCCCCTCACAACAACGTGGAGGGCTGCCAGCAAGGGAAGCCTGATATGTGACAATGGGCACAAACCAAAACCCCACATCTGAACAGCCCCAGTGTTGGGGAAAGTTCAACTTCAGAAGCCAACTCTGCAGCTCACTGTCAATTCTCAAGACTAATACTTTGCACTTTACAGAAGGTTTTTATCTGTAACATCAGCTACTGGAATCCGTGTCATCCTAGTCATCTTTGTGTGGTTTCTTAAGTAGCTGTATTAGCTTCTTGTGGTTTTGTTTGATAAATATTATGTTTCAGTCACATTTCCAATTATTTCTTTCTTTAAATCAAAAAGATTTCTTGCCAGATGTTTCAGTTTTCAGGGCAAGATTTCCAAAAAGGAAAACCCAGGTCTTTTACACAGCTCTGAGTTTAACACATGTACAAATAGCTAAAGAAACCAGTTATCCAGGAAATAGCTCTATAGATACTAATCCTAAATTATTTTTACAGTAATCCTATAGCAAACGTGCCCACACCCTTTTAAAATAATATATTTTTGTAATGCAAGTAGATTGTAACATCAGAGCATTTCTTATATGCTGTATTAAGACTCTTTTTCAATTGTATTTTCTCTGTATCACAGCTAGATTTTTGTAGCAATGCTGGCTAAATCCATTTTATTTCCAAATTAAAATGAGGTTAAAACGCATTGTCATGCTGTCTGGGGTGGCTCATGAGTGAGAATTCCAGCCTCAGGGCAGACTGTTAAGAAGCAGGGCACAAACCCCAAGCTGGTTGTGAATTCTATACTTAGATTTCACCAACGAAGTGACAAGTGTAAACTCCTCAGGCTCCGTGCAGCCTTAACATGGAGTCACAGACAGTCCCCTTGAGCATTTCAATCTATCTTGCCACTCAGGCAAGCTTGACTCTGTGACAGATGGTCATTTCCCACCAAAGATGACAAAATATTCAGATTACTCCCAGTCCTAGAGGACCAGTCATTTATCCCAGGTCAATTTAAACGTTAGAGCTCACACCAAAGACAACACTTGTAGCCAATCCTGTAATAAACTAAGTAAAAGTTTATTAACGAGGAAAAAGAAATGTAAGAGTTATTTACAAAGTTAAAACAGATAAACCTACACACACAAATGAGTTGCAGTCTTAGGTTTCAGACAGTGATAAAGAAGTTGAGATATGCCTGCTCAAAAATGTCCATTAGGCCTCAGTTAGCCCCAGGGATCTCTTGCTTATGTTTAGGACATAGGTGCCAACTCCGTGGGTGCTCAGGGGCGAAAGCACACATGAAGAAAAAATTGGAGATGCTCAGCACCCATTGGGCTGGCCAGGGCTGCTGCTCTGGAGGCCCTGGGGCTGCACTGCCAATCAGCTGTTCAGAGGGGCTGCCCCACCCATCAGCTGTTGAGCAGGGCTGTCCTGCTACTTGCTTCTCTCTGCCCCTCACCCCCTCACTGCCCTTAAAGCAGGAGGGGGCAGAAAGGAGCAAGCGGCGGGTGGGGTGGCACTCAGGGGAGGACATCTTGGGGGAAGGGGCAGAGCGGGGAGAAGTGGAGTGGGGGAGGGGCCTTGGGAAGGGGCAGGGCCAGTGTGGGGCACCCACCGGCAAAACCAAAAGTCAGTGCCTGAGGACACAGATATTATAAGTAGGACTAAGGCATGCACCATCCTACAAGCATTCCATAAAGTGTAACTCATTCTTATAACTGTAATATCTATGTTAACTATACTAACATACGGGTAAGCCCGACTGGTTTCCAGCTATGAATTTTTCAGTGTTCAGTGAGACCCAGGGCCTTGGAATAAGTTGGCACATGGTCTGCCAGGATTAAAGCCATGTGCCCAGTTCTGCTGCTAAAGACGGGAGAATAAAAGGCATTTTGTATGATGGAAGCAAGACTAATGGACTCAGATAATTTGTTTAAAGAACACACAATATGCAGCTGCCCCACAATAATTACACAACAATGGGCCATGTCATCAGTGAAGATCAAATCATGTTTGCTGACCTAGTTTGAAAAAACAATCAGGTTTTAAAAAAACCGTTGATTTGCCTGATCAGTGTGAAAAAGCCAGGCTTAAACTGAGGGCCAGAAGTGGATACCCTTGCTCACCTAGAGTAGCATTTTACTCCGTGGGGGGGGGGGGGGCTGCTTGTGCAGTGAGGTGCTGCTCAGTGTGAGTAAGGGTATCAGCATCTGGACTTAGGTCAGGCTGAGCTATTTTAAATCTATATTTTTTTAAGATTCAGCACGGTTCACCATAGTTCAACAAGCACAGTTCCCATCCCTCTTAGAAAGGAAAGATGGTCCAGTGCTGAGGGCATTAGCCTAAGCCTTAGCAGATTTTAAAGGTATTTAGCCATTTCTGCTGTCCGCATTGCAACACCTAACTGATCTAGGAGGCTAAATTTCACTTTCAAAAAGGATCTAAACACTTAGGAGCCAAAATCCCATTGAAAGTCAATGGGCTTTAGGCTTCTAAGTGCCTAAATCACTTCTGAAAATTAGACTTATTCTCATAAATCGGTTCAGAGTTGCAATATTGAGTGCAGCAACACCTAATGACCTTTAAAAATTTGTCCCTTAGCCTCTCTGGGCCTCCATTCCCCATCTCTAAAATGGGAATAATAGATATTCCCCACCTCATGCAGCTGTTGTGAGGATAAAAGACTGTGGGGTGTTCTAATGGAATGGTAATGAGGGCCGTATAAGTCCCATAGATAGATACGGAGGGATTATGAGCCCAGTCCTGTGTTAGTGAGAGGAATAATAGAATTCCAAATGTCTTCAAAGGGTGTAGGTTCAGGCCCTAGGTCTATTCGTAATCCTCGTAGACAAGAGATTTGGTCTCTTGAGCTAGTGCTGCAGCTGCCATAAAACCAACTGAGTAAATTCTTTACCTCTCAGGGGCGCATACCCATGGTCTCTCAAGACTGAATGATGCCTACAACATAGACAAGGCAGAACAGGGGAAACTTCAGCCTTTGAGAACACACAAGGCTCAATTCGCAGCTGGGGCCAGTATGTTTCTGGCACAGTTTAGGAGGAAGAAGGAAAGTGTGGCTTAAAATTCAATCTTGGTACTGGCCAGGGGCCAGTCTGCTCCACAGTGTAAGAGAGCAACCTCTAGCATGTTCCCACATTTATGGTGAGGTACCCATGACCCTATGGGACCACACTCGTGGCTAGGGTTCAACAGAGATATAGGTATGTCCCCTTACCCTTGGAAATGTCCTTTAGTAATCCTTATAGAGCTTGTTAAGTCAGCTTTCAAGGTACAAGGCCTGTTTTGGACTCTGGGAAGTTTTGATTAAGTTTTTAACATATTTTAATGGGCTGCAGAACCTGCTTTCATTCTGACACAGGCATTACCAAAATATCGCCAGAAATGCTGTTCTCACAGCATCTCTGGGCCAACCAAAACCAGGGAGCACTGGAAATCTCATAGAAAAGCCTGGTTTTCGATGATTTCCAGCCTAACAGGTGGAGCCCAATAGTTATGATTAAATTAAAACCAAACCTCTGAACTTGTTATGTATCACCTGCTCATAATCTATTTGTCCACCTATTCATGAGGGAATTAGAATTACTGACACACAGACCCTATCCACTGAGATCAGAATATATTGTACTACTTCATTGTCTTTCTTACACACACGGAGTGAAGGAATAGAAAATCTCTGTTCAGTTTATGTTAAAAATATAGAGTCTATAAGGTGCCTAAATTTAACTTGAGATGCCCAATTTTCAAACATGGGTGTCCGTAGTTGGGCATCCGAATACCTGTTGTAGGCACCCAGCCGCTGATTTGGTCACCTAAAATTACTATGTATCAGTTTTTTGTGTCATTTCATCCCCTAAATCAGCCCTGTGTTGTCTAAATCAACTAATAGCTGTTCCTGTCTTACATGAACTGAGTTGAACTCTCCATCTTCTTGCTGGGAGATCCCCATATTTCACAATTTTTGCCATCAGTGTTGGCAGAGAGACCAAAGATTGCCTCCCTGTCAGTGTAATCTCAAATCTTTTGGTCATTTTACCAGAACGGGATTGAAGAACATTGGTGGAACAGTGGAAAGAAGTCATATTGTATACTTATGAGTCAGTGCCAGCTACAGTAAATCCATGATGAATCATCATGCAGTTTTTTTCACTACTAGGAGCAGTCTGAAAAATTACAGCTGATTCAGGGGATTACAAGGGATGGATCACTTGAGGATTACCTGTTCTGTTCATTCCCTCTGAAGCACCTGGCATTGGCCACTGTCAGAAGACAGGATACTGGGCTAAATGGACCTTTGGTCTGACCCAGTATGGCCTTCTTATGTTCTTATATCCTTATGATTAGCTCGTAACACCTTCTCAAGTACCTCTGAAAGAAGAGGAATGTGAACAGTAGGGAAAAATTGTGCAAGTGGATTATGGGATAATGTGATATCAATGTGACAGCAGATCTGGAAACAAGTGAAACAAACGCTGGCAGATTTGTGTATTTTGGGGCACAGTTTTGCCCATTTTTTCACTCAGTCCATACACAGACAAAACTCCCATTGAAACCAGTAGGAGTTCTGCCTGAGAATGGACTCAGTAAAAATTAAAAAAAGACCAAAGTATTGCCCTCTGAAACAATGGGACAAATCGTAAAGGAAATGACTGTTATCAACAAGATAAAGCTGTCATGACAGTGCCAGGGTCAGATTTTGTGGAGGTTGCTGTAGGGATGCAGATATGAAACCACTTTTATCACTAGGAGGTTGGGTGTGAGGTCTTGGGAAGCAGCACTGATGGACCAGAAAAGTGCCTCTGTTGTGAAAGCAGTGTGGCACAAGGGGAATGTACCGGTCCCTTAACCCAATGGGTTATAGATCAAAAGCATCCTCTGATAACTACCGCTTCTTTTATCCATAACAAGTTTTTGGGCTCAGTACAGGAATTATTAGATGGAATTCTACGGCCTATATAAGGCAGGAGATCAAACTAGATGATCATCACTGGACTCTAAATCCATGACATTTTTAGTACCCTATTGGCCCCATCTAAAAGATAACATACGCTCTAAGGCCCAATTCACATTTTGTTGGCTGAAGTAGGCACCTAAACTCTACTCAATCACCCATGTAAGTATGGTCTGACATTCAAAGTGCTTCAAGGGGAGCTGAAGGTGCTCAGCTTCTCAGAAGGTGAGGCCCCATTGCCTTAAGTACTTAAATATGGATTCAGGTGTGTGCTTAATTCGCTTCCTCTTACAAGCTCATATCAATGTGTAAAGTGCTACATTTAGGGCTCTTTCAGTGTCAGACTTTTCTAGTTGTCTAACTGAATACCCACGTGTCAGATTATTTGCACTGTTATTTTTTCAGGCTAAGGCTATCATATTTTTTCAACTTTCTAACCATATTTATAACGTCCCTACGCCCCTCTGTGTTAGTTCTTTGCCTTCACTGGTGCTTACAATGCTTCATCATTAAGGAGTTGTCTCCACTGAGATGAAAACATGTCAGTTAGATCTGTGTTTAGCAGAGAGTAGCCCCAGCCACATTTCTAGGTCTTAATACCTACATACACTCTCTCTGTCTCTCCCCTGGCCACAGCTCAAATCTCAAAATGTGAACAAAGATCTGGACCAGAAAACTTTAAGAAAACCTTTTATGAGATGTCCAATGCAAAATTGAGATCAAAGAGATTTGGATAATTTTTGGATACATTTCTGTATGGTTGGATACTGCTTATTTATAGAGCTGGTCAGGATTTTTTTTTCTTTTGCAGGGGGGAAAAAAAAACAATGTTTTTGTTTTCATTGAAATTTTTCTATTAAAATTTTCTATCGTTCCTCCCCCCGTTCCCCAACCACCACCATTTTTGCCAAACAGAAAACTGAAATACTTCAGATTAAAACTGAAAATTTTCTGTTTGGTTGCCAATACACTTCCTCTGTTACCCATCCACCCCCACCGAAAATAAATCAGCTTTTGATATTTCAATTTAAGCTCCAAAAATGTTGATGAAAACCTTCCATTTTCATTCAAAATTCTTTGACAAAAGCCATCTTTTGTTCAAAAAATAATTTGATTACATTTTTTTTTTGACCAGCTCATTATCCAAAACAATTCTGGGAATCTTTGGTTGGGGGCACACTTGCATCTTTAGTACCCAGAAACCTCAGAATGTCTCTCAGGTTGCTGCCATGGACTAGGGCTCCTGATTGCACAGGCAGACTGCTTGTATACATCACAACTGGTATACATCACAACCAATAATTTGTAACTGGCCTCCTAGTCACTAGTGACAGTTCACAAGGTTCTACCGCATTACACTTTTGCATTTTCTATCTTAAATCAGCTGCTAACTGAGATGCCAAAGTTTGGGAAGTGGACTCCTAGCAAATAGGAAATGAACAGCACGCACCAAAAGTAAAAAATATCTTTAAACTTACTTTTACAATTTTTCTGTAGCCCTAACTTTTTTTTTTTAAGTTTAAGAATGTAGGGCCCAATCCAAAGTCACGGCAGTTAATAGAAAGACTCATTGAGCTTAAAGGACATTTTATCAGGTCCTTCATGATTGATTTACTGTGTGTGCAAAACCTGTTTGTCTCAGACACTGCAATTCAAAGTTCAGCAGAGCAAAAACTGGCCTCATCATCATGTTTGATCTCTGGAATGATCTTGGCAAAAACGCAGGCTGGGAAAAAAATAATATCACCAGCAAAACAAGACTGCCACGTCGTGTTCTGAGAGACAAGGTGGGTGAGGTAGTATCTTTTATTGAACCAACAGTTGGTGAGAGAGACAAGCAGAAGTGGGTCCAATCAAAGATTTTGCCTCTCCCCACCTTGACTCTCTAACATCCTGGGTCAGAGTGCTGGTCTCCCAGCAAAAGCGATTAAATCTAGAATTGTTCCCCGGTGCCTCTCCATGTCTGCATCTCAAGTAAACAGCTGACCCAATGTCTGACAATCAAAGGAAGGGTGAATATTATCATTTTAGAGATTGGAGTCTGTTTCCAGATCATAATTTGCTAACCAGTGTAACAAAGATCCACTTGACATAACCAGCATTTCTGAACCGTAGCGGAACGAAAAAAAATGGGGATACTGTAACATCTATCTATAGAAACTATACAGGAAGGACACCGTGAGGCAAAGAGAAGGGGAAAAACCTAAAAATCCCACATAGTGTAACAAAATCAAGTTTCTTAGTGGTGAATGATCGGAAAGTGGAGGTACAATCGGTGCTGGGATCTCATCTGGCCACTGAGTCACTACCACACGCCCCTCATGTGACAGTGTTGTTATGGCTGGTATGGAGTAGCATTTCTAGAAGGGGGTAAAGATGAATGATCGCTGACTCTGTATTTCTACACTGCAGGGCTAGCACATCACAAAGTCATGTCTACTTTGCCATACACTGTCACCTCTTGGCCACTCTCAGCATTACTGGTTTGTAGGATTCTCCCTCCCTTTTAGTATATTTGGTTTGCATTATTTCCCTCCCACATCCAAAGATATCAGCTTGCATTTTCCACAATGAGTCCCAGTTAGGGCCTGATATTTTGAAGTGCTGAACATCTCCTCAGATGTGTTGAAAGGCCTGAGCTCCCATTGACTGCATTGTCAGCACCTTCCAGGATACACCCAGCTGCCAAGATTCTTGAATGTAAGGGAGCCTAATTGGAGGCACCCAGGACTGAAAATCTTGGTCAGCATGTCACAGAACCAGGCCCATATTTTTTATCCATGTTTCTAAACTCTCTAGGGTCCTTTGTGTTACTTCTCTGTCCTCACGGGTCTTCCCAGCTCTTCTCAATTTAATATCATCAGTACTTTTTGAGACTGCTATTTCCTGCCGCTTCCAGGGCATGGTCCTGACGCTAGTCTCCTCGCTCTCCCTATAGGTACTTCCCCCACCCACCCCCCGCCCCGATATACAACCATTTATCATTCTCTTTGCTTATGGACTTTTAACCAGTTTTCAGTATACACATCAGTGGGCCTGATTCTCCTATCACCTGGCTGGTGTAAATCAGGTACGACACCAGTGAAGTTGTACTGGTGGCAGAGTGGTGTAAGTCACAGAAGAGGTCTAGTGCTCCTATCTAGAGCTATTTGAATTGTGCTTTCCATTTTTATTTCATGAGCTGCCTTATCAAATGCTTTATTCAAATCCAAATACGTTACAGCTACTGTATTATTTTGTAGATGGAAGCTGGATTGACTAGATGTCCTAATAGGTCTAGCCCATCTAATTGTTGAGGCTGAGACATACACTGTCCTGAAGGTGACTGAGTCAATAGGTGAAGGCCAGCTAAAGAATGGACCACAACCCTGCCATGTGTGATTTAATCTATTCTTTCTCCAAAACATGGCAGAATCTGAGTCCTCCCTGTTTCAGATTCCTTATTGTTTGATTTCTGCATGTTCTCTGTAAAAGAGCTGTTTAACAGTGTGCTCAATCTCTAGTTTTGAGCTCTAACTGCAAATATTTAAGATGTAATTTTTTTGTGTGTGCAGGAACTAAAAAATGGCATTACTTATGTCCCCTGCGAACTTCCAAAAGAACGGTGACACATCACATCATGAACGTCACAGGCAGATACAGACTTCCCAGGGCTCCCTGGGTGAAAAAAGCTAACATATTTCAGGATTCCAACTTTTCACGGATGACCTGGGTACCGTATCACCGCACACATACCAGTGGTTGAGAGTATATTTGTTCCAAGAGGATACCCTATGTATATTCAGGTGAGCGGCGATATAAGCACTCCATTCTGAGTTAGACAGATTGGGAACAATTTACTTTAATCCACACACACATTTCACGGTAGCTACAGGCATGGAACTCAGCACTGGATGGATTCTGACCGTGAGCCAGTTCTGCCACCCTCATTCCCATTGAATTCACCTCTTTTGGGAAGTCACCCCTTTGAGATGACTCAGGGAGTAAGATGATCTGCAATCTGTCAAAATGTGGCCCCAGGTAATTTGGGGTGTGAAAATCTGCAATTGCTTCCCCCAGCCTGATCCACAAGATCCAGAGCCCAGTGGCAGGTGGAGAGGCATTCAAAATGGAAGCTCTGCTGGAGCGCATGAATAAGAATGGAAAGGGGTGAACTATGTGGGAATCCCACTGAGTGGAGGCTTTCCTAACTGACTACACCAAGAAGTGAAGCCAAGAAGCTGTGACATGACTTCAAGGACAACACTTGAATGGGAGGATCTTACGCCGGATTAATTTTGAAAGGCTGTATTCAGTTTCTAAAATTTTTATTTCTGTAAAGACTTATGGAGAAAAGAGACAGATTATGGTATTTTTATTTAATTCCATCCCCAAATCCTCTTTGTTAGTGGGAAAATTGCAAAGTCAAATGTTCAAAAAATAGGAAATCACATGGTGGCATGTGCAACCTCAGCTCAGTCGCCTTTTTGCCTGTGTATTTTGCTATAATCTTTACTTATGTGATTCATAGATTTTTATGGCCAGAAGGGACCATTATGATCATCTAGTCTGATCTCCTGCATAACAAAGGCCAGAGAATGTTGCCTAATGTTTTCTGTTTCAAGTGGAATAGCCTAAAGTTAAACGAAATGTCTGAGGAAGACATCCAACCTTGATTGAAAGGGCTTGATTTATCATTTGCATTAAGATCCCTTTACATTGTAATTTACATTAACACACTGTGAGGCCCTTTTAAACTGCCAGAGCAGTGTAAAGAAGTCTTAATGTAAATGAGAATAAGGCTCAAAAACTTCAAGTGAGAGACAACCACCCCATCCCTTGGTCATCTGTTTCAGAGGTTTATTACCCCCTCTGTTAAAAAATTTCACCTTGTTTCCGGTTCAAATTTGTTGAGCTTCAGCACACAGCCACTTGAACTTATTAGGCCTTTGTCATCCAGATTAAAAGAGCCTTCAAGAATCAGAAATCTCTCTTTGTAGCTATTTATAATCCATTATGTTATTTCTCAAAATATATAATCCTAACAAAAACTAACAGTAATTTTTTTAAAGTATATTGGAAGCAGGAAGCCGGCCAAAACAGACAGTGGGGCCATTAGATGACCAAGGTGTTAAAGGAGCACTCAGAGAAGACAAGGCCATTTCAGAGAAGCTAAATGAATTCTTTGCTTTGGTCTTTACTGCAGAGCATGTGCGGGAGATACCTATATCAGAGCTATCCTCTTTCGGTGACAAATCTAAAGGACCGTCCCAAACTGGTGGTGTCAATAGAAGAGGTTTTAGAACAAATTCATAAATTAAACAGTAATAAGTCATCGGGACCAGATGGTGTTCACCCAAGAGTTCTGAAGGAACTCAAATATGAAATTGCAGAACTGTTACCTGTACTATGTAATCTATCTCTGAAACAAGCTTCTGTATCAAATGACTGGAAGGTAGCTAATGTAATGCCAATTTTTAAAAAGGGCTCCAGAAGTGATTCAGGCAATTACAGGATGGTGACCCTAATTTCAGTACTGGGCAAATTGGTAAAAACTATAGTAAAGTAATTATAGTAAATTTTCAGGCACATAGATAAACACAATTTGTTGGGAGAAGAGTTAATGCGGATTTTGTAAATGGAAATCATGACTCACCTAGCTATTAGAATTCTTTGAGGGTGTCAAAAAGTTGATATAATGTATTTGGATTTTCAGAAAGCCTTTGACAAGGTCCCTCACCAAAGTCTCTTAAGGAAATTAAGTATTCATGGGATCACAGGGAAGATTCTCTCATCTATCAGCAACTGATTAAAAGATAGAAATAAAGAGTAGGTTTCCACAATGAAGAGAGGTAAACAGCAGGTTCCCCCGAGGAACTGTCCTGGGGTCTGTGCTGGTCAACATATTAACGATCAAGAAAAAGGGAGTGACCAATGAAGTGGCAAAGTTTGCAGATGATACAAAATCATTCAGGATAATCAAGTCCAAAGCTCCCTGCGAAAAGTTACAAAAGGATCTCAGAAGACTGGGTGACTAGACAATAAAGTGGCAGATGAACTTCAGTATTGATAAGTGCAACGTAATGCATACTGGCAAAAAAAGAATACCAGTTACACATATATAGGTTCTAAATTAGCTGTTACTACTGAAGATAGAGCTTTTGCAGTTAACATGGCTAGTTTTCTGAAAACTTCAGCTCAATGTGCAGCAACAGTCAAAAAAGCTAACAGAATATTAGGAACTATTAGGAAAGGGGTAGAAAATAAAACAGAAAATATCATATTGCCACTATATAAATCCACGGTGTGCCCACACCTTGAATTGTCCTGTTCTGATAGACGGATCTCAAAAAAAGATATAGTGGAACTGGAAAAGGAGCAAAGAAGAGCAACAAAGATGATCAAGGACATGGAATGGCTCCATACAAGAAGAAACTAAAAAGGTTAAGGCTGTTCATCTGAGAAAAGAGATGACTAAGGGGAGATATAATAGAAGTCTATACTATCATGAATGGTGTGGAAAAAGTGAATAGAGAAGTGTTATTTATCCTTTCCCACAATACAGAAAACAGGAATCACCTAAAGAAGTTAATAAGCAGCAGGTTTAATACAAACAAGAGGAAGTACTTTTTCACACATCACAGTCAATCTGTGGAACTCATTGCCATGGGATGTTGTGATGGCCAAAAATATAACAGGGTTCAAAAAAGAACTAGATAAGTTCATGGAGGATAGGTCCATCAATGGCTATCTGCCAAGATGGCCAAGGACACAACCCTATGATCAGGGCAACCCTAAACGTCCAACTGACAGAAACTGGGTGGAGAAGACAGGGAAGGATCACTGCAGTACCACATCAAAATGGTAACATATTGCACTCAATTTGCCCAGCTGTAAATAAGGACATGGGGTGCAGGGTAGGGACATACTGAGTTCCTGCTGGCGTACTTTTAGTGTTGTAGAAATAAGGCATAAATGTTTAAGGGAGAGAATAATAAACCATTGAAACATGGGGCATGGTGGTTTCTCTATCACTGACCATTTTTAAATCAGGCTTGGATGTTCTTCTAACAGATATGGTCTAGGAATTATTTTGGGGAAGTTCTATGACCTGTGTACAGGAAGTCAGACTAGAGGAGGACAATGGTCCCTTCTGGCCTTGGAATCTGTAGACGTGATGTAATGTTTACAGTACATCTCATGTAAATCACTCTGTGGAGTGTTCACATGGTAGTACAGAGCACGGCAAAATGCTGTACGTGTAATATTTTCACTTCATTATTTTCTGAACATTGAAAGATGCTTATAAGAATCTCTGTTTTTACCTGTCATTTTAATTTATAAGATAGTCCATTTTTATCCTGAGCAGCTGCAAAAAAATTAAAGTAACAGCCCTAAAAACTTGCTGTTACTAATTGTTGTTGCTGCCCAAACCCTCACAACAGTATATTCACTTGCCTGATACAGATATAGGACAAGTGATATAAGTAAAAACTCATATCAACAACTGGCCTCAAACAATACCTCATCCCACTCTGCAAAAATGACAGCCTTGTAATTTGCCCTGGCATCAAGGTCAACAAATTGGGGCTCTGATAGACCAAAGAGGGAAGTAAATTTTATGAGAGGCAAATACAGAGTGAAATATTGAGCTCTCTCTGGGACTGGCTCTTGATGGTGTCTTTGGGTATTTCCAAACACTATCGATCCATAGCTCTGACTTGCCAGCTGTCAGGTTTGTCAGGATATTCTACGCATTGCTCCTCTTTTTGTTTATCTTAATCAGCAGTCATAGTACAGGTAAGCACAAAATACACAAACCTAAGCCAACGCCAGCCATACAAGAAAATGAACAATGACCTCGTTGTATTAAATAGCGTACACTCAAGTATAAAATGCTTTTCAGTTCAGTCGTTTGACCCTTCACATCACTGGACTTTTCATTGCTGGTGTCAAGGTTCCTTCCCCACTCTGAACTCTAGGGTACAGATGTGGGGACTGCATGAAAGACCCCCTAAGCTTTTTCTTACCAGCTTAGGTTAAAAACTTCCCCAAGGTACAAACTTTGCCTTGTCTTTGAACCGTATGCTGCCACCACCAAGCGTGTTAACAAAGAACAGGGAAAGAGCCCATCTGGAGACGTCTTCCCCAAAAATATTCCCCCAAGCCCTACACCCCCTTTCCTAGGGTGGCCTTGATAAAAATCCTCACCAATTGGTACAGGTGAACACAGACCCAAAAACTTGGATCTTAAGAACAATGAAAAATCAATCAGGTTCTTAAAAGAAGAATTTTAATTAAAGAAAAGGTAAAAGAATCACCTCTGTAAAATCAGGATGGTAAATACTTTACAGGGAAATCAGATTAAAACATAGAGAATCCCTTTAGGCAAAACCTTAAGTTACAAAAAGACACAAAAACAGGAATGTACATTCCATCCAGCACAGTTTATTTTACCAGCCATTAAACAAAAGGAAATCTAATGCATTTCTAGCTAGATTACTTACTAACTAACAGTTGTAAGGCTGCATTCCTGATCTGTTCCCGGCAAAAGCATCACACAGACAGATGAACCCTTTGTTTCCCCACCCTCCAGATTTGAAAGTATTTTGTCTCCTCATTGGTCATTTTGGTCAGGTGCCAGCAAGGTTATCTTAGCTTCTTAACCCTTTACAGGTGAAAGGGTTTTACCTCTGGCCAGGAGGGATTTTATAGCACTGTATACAGAAAGGTGGTTACCCGTCCCTTTATATTTATGACAGCTGGGATCATGTTTGCCTTGCCTTTTCAATCTGTCCCCAGAAGTCTTTTCTGTTGACATTGTCTCCCCATAAGGTACAGTATGTCTTCCCAATACTGGTTATGCATGTTTTGGCTGGCTAGGGAGCTAAAGTTTCTGCCCTGCATTTCAGAGTAGCAGCCGTGTTAGTCTGTATTCGCAAAAAGAAAAGGAGTACTTGTGGCACCTTAGAGACTAACCAATTTATTTGAGCATAAGCTTTCGTGAGCTACAGCTCACTTCATCGGATGCATTGAGCTGTAGCTCACGAAAGCTTATGCTCAAATAAATTGGTTAGTCTCTAAGGTGCCACAAGTACTCCTTTTCTTTTTGCCCTGCATTTGTATTAGCTTAAAATATCCCCGTCTGACTTGCATTACTGGAGTCATATTGAAATTCCCCCTCTATGTAATGTCTAGGGACTGCTTTGTGGCTTTCACTGCTTTTCTAGAGGTTTTCATCTGAGTATCTTTAATCAGTCTACAGACTGATTGTTGATTGTTGAAGTTTCTCAGGATAAGTATTATTTGCCCATGTGACACATTTGTAAGATAAAAAACAGTGAGATTAAGGCAAAATTTTCAAATTTGGATGTGTAAAGCTAGGCACCTACATTCACACTGAGGACTTAACTAAATTGCACCAATGACAATCTGCCTATGAATTTAGGTACCTAAATATGCCTATCTTTAACCACCGATCTTTGACCAAATTGTCTTGAGCTAGAGTGAATCAGAGGTAAAGCCCTTGGAATAGGGCAAAGGATTCCTATCAGTGTCCTGCTCTAACCACTAGCAGTCTCCATCACTTGTAAGAACTGACAAGACACTATTGCAGTGATCAGATAATCCAATCAAAAATGTGCTGTTTATTTTATTTCTTCTTGAAAGACAAGGTGGATAAGGTAATAACTTTTATTGGACCAACTTCTTTTGGTGAAAGAGACAAGCTTCTGAGCCACACAGAGCTCTTTTTCACATCTGTCAGAATTGAAAAGCCTTCCCTGTACATGCTGAGCTCACCCTGGTTTCTAAAGAATATCTGAAGGGTATGTTTTTTCTGAAGGAGTTCCGTTACAGTTTGTCATTTGGCAGTTTCTAGAAACCAATTTGTTGTAAGAGAGGTGGGATTGTTGATTCATGGCATCTTTTTGCAATTCCAGGTTGAGATTATCTGTTCAAATTTGGAGCTGAAGGCAGTGATAGTCACTAGAATATCAGCTAAATTTTGTACCATTCTGTCCAAAAATATTTGTATGTGGAAAGGAAACTTATCCTTGGATTGCAAGTAAGATGACACTTGCCTGTATCCCTGAGAATGCCTCTCTAATTTCACATTGTGGTTGCCTTTAATTGACATTTATACATCTTCACCGATCCTGGTTACTTTACAAAACATTGTATGTGAAATATTGTGGGGGTCTAATTTATCTGTAGCCTGAGCTATGCTCCTGTACTTCTCTCCTGGCTGGTATAAACCCTGCTTTCTCCTGTCCAAAGATTTCTGTCCCCTGATTTCTATTCTGGTTAGTGAGGTCCCCACCACTGATAGACTCTGACATCCATTTTTAAAGGTGACTTGCAAAGAATCTGAAGATGGCATGGAAGGTGTGGGTTTATTTGGGGTTTGTTTTTTCCAACCAACCTAAAAAGAAAGGGAAAGGGATTTCTGGTTTTTTGTGTGTTTGTTTGTTTTTCTACTTTTGGAAATATCAGGAATGTGAAAGTCTGATCTTCGGTGTTTTGCTGGAAAAGCTATTGGGAGACTTAGGTTTTTTCTTCACTACAAAAAAAAAAAAAGAAAGAAAAAAAAAGAAAAAGAATAGCTCTCTATGTAAAATCCTAATGGGACAAGGCCCAGGTCATTTTTACCTCACCATAGTGAGTTGAGGTCAACCCTATACCCACTACTTAGACTTTACCTCAACGAGTTACATTGAGATGAAAACTGCCCTGTGTCTCATCTCCACTAGCTGGCTATCTTGATGTAAAAAACACATCTTTTTGCAGTGAAGACATAGCCTCCAAGATTTGTATGATCTCATCTCTCACCCTAACTGAAGGGTCCCATAGGCACGGGAGTTAAAAGGGGATAAGAAAAGAGCAAAACACTTTGCACTACCTGACTGGTGCAAATTGCACCAAAGACTCCTGCCCAGTACTTGTAAAAAATATATTGAAGTCTTATAGAAAAAGGTTTTAAAACCCTTTTGCTGTCATGTTGGGGGACTAAATTTGTCCTCAGACTCCAGCCCCATTCACCATTCACACAGCATATAGGTGGCTGTAACAGCTCATAAGGTGCAGGAGAAAATGACTTTTACTTGGCTGGACCTCTTGGAGGGAGAGTACAGAAACTGTCCCGGTGTGTATTCTGAGAACAGACTTTGACACGCAGTCCTTTAGACTCTCATCCTAGAGTGAGCTGAGTGTTTTCTGAAAGATGCTGAACTATCTCAACTCCCAATGAAATCAACGGGAACTGCATGCTGCTTAACCCTTATGAACCCCAGCTCCTGGGGCCCATAGCAAGTTTGTGTACTTCAAAGCACCCCAAGGCCAGCATAGGGCCAGCACCGAACTGGCCCCAGGACCGGGGATTCTGTCGGTCTTCTTTGTAGACCCCTTGTCAGCTACACATAATGGAATTTGATTGCAAATAAGAGCATAAGCGTCTATTTTTTCCCTCCTTCTGAAAGAAATACAGGCAAATCCGTTCTTAATCCTTTATATTTGTCTATTAAAAAGATTTTACGGATGATGGATATTTAGATGTGTCCCTCCCTTGGGAGTGTATGGGAGCCTTTCTGAGTTGATCCAGGCAGGCTTGATATGAAACTTGATTGTAATTTAAAAACATAATTGGCAGTGTTCTCTGGATATGGCAGAGATTTTGTGAAATATGCAATAAGTGTTATGCAAAAAAAAAAAAAGCAACCCCTATCACTGAAAGTTGTTAAAACCTTTTAGGAGAATGTATGACAAATGCAGTGCTAGAGTCACTGGCTTGGTTTATATAGCACTTTGCACAAACTGACAACACCAAATCCGAAAACAGGTGGGCTATATATACAATATCACTTCATGCAAGTATATTGCTAATTTCTTCCTAAGGAATCAGAAGAGACAGCCCATCCTATCTGCCTGCAAGTCAATAAGGTACAAAGCAATGATTTTAATGTAAAAACAAACATGATGGCAAAATGTTTTGGCTGTGTATTACAGAAAGTTACACTGACTCTTTCATTATATACCTAAGCTGTCACTGAAATGTCATTGCTTGAATTGTTTTTCACCAAAATAGTACTGATTTTAGTCACTCCATTCAGTGAATGAATATTAGAAATAGGGTTGATCGGAATTTTTAACAAAAATCATGAAAAATGCCCCATTTTTCAATAATTTTTCAATAATGGAAATCTGTAGCTCACGAAAGCTCATGCTCAAATAAATTGGTTAGTCTCTAAGGTGCCACAAGTCCTCCTTTTCTTTTTATAAATCTCATGAATCTGAATGCAGTTTTGTATATACAGACGCTCCTCAGCTTACGCAAGACCCGACTTATGCAAATCCGCACTTACGGAAAAAGTTCTGTAAGCTAGAAATAGGAGGTTTTGTGGGGGGGTTGGGTTTTTTTTTGGCATAATGGTCGGGTATACATTTCCGACTTACGCAAAATTCGAGTTATGCAAGGTGTTCCAGAACAGAATGATTGCGTAAGTCGGGGAGTGTCTGGTACACAGCTTTGGTTGAGTGAGAAACCCAAGAATGCACTCTTTGTAAATACCAGGCCAGAAAATATGTGGACTGACAGATTTGAAATAGGCATATATCATGTGATTGCAGAATTCATGTTCATGAACATTAAGGAATTTTTGTGTTTTTAAATAATGGATCTAAAAGGATACAAGATGGCTATCGTTGAATTATCATCAACAAACTTACAACTCTTCACGTAATGGACTCTCCCAGTGATTCCCTTAATTATATAGATGCTAACAGTACACATTTATTGATGTACAGACTGTGACAGGGTCGGGCCGGATGGCTATAGGAGAGTAATAGAAGGCAGATATATTAGCCCCAGGCTAAGTAGGTCCCTTTTCTCTGGGTAAGGTAACAGGGAAGGTTTCAGAACAATCAGGAACCTTCTGGAGACAATTAAGACAGACAGGTTGATTAGAACACCTGCAGCCAATCAAGAAGCTGCTAGAATCAATTAATGCAGGCTAATCAGGGCACCTGGGTTTAAAAAGGAGCTCACTTCAGTTTGTGGTGCGCGTGTAAGGAGCTGGGAGCAAGAGACGCTAGGAGCTGAGAGTGAGAACACATACTGTCGGAGGACTGAGGAGTACAAGCATTATCAGACACCAGGAGGAAGGTCCTATGGTGAGGATAAAGAAGGTGTTGGGAGGAGGCCAGGGGGAAGTAGCCCAGGGAGTTGTAGCTGTCGCACAGCTGTTCCAGGAAGCACTCTAGACAGCTGCATTCCACAGGTCCCTGGGCTGGAACCCGGAGTAGAGGGCGGGCCCGGGTTCCCCCCAAACCTTCCAACTCCTGGTCAGACACAGGAGGAGTTGACCTAGACTGTGGGTTCACGAAAATGGCCAAACTGGGGGCTGCCGTGAAGCTCCAAGGCAAGCAAATCCACCAATAAGAGCAAGACCCACCAAGGTAGAGGAGGAACTTTGTCACAAGACACAGGGTCAAATTCTGTGCTACAGCAAATGGGCAGTCCATAGAGCAGCCACCATTTACATTAGAACAGAATTTGGTCCCCAGAGTCTAATCAAACTTTAGAAACAATAAACTATGAAAGTATTTATCAAATAACAATTCCATCTAAAATGGTGATTTAAGTCTCAGAACAGGATGGTTGAGTGTTTTGAGCCATGTGTGGAGAGGCTTGAGAAGGCCAGACAGTATCTTTGGATGGGTAGAGGTCTGTTACTCAGACCCCGACATCAAAATGGTTATTATGTTCATTCCCCTCCTTCATCCTTGTTTCATAAAGATGTGACCTGTGCCCCATAAACTATTTGTATCTTGTGAGAGGTCTTTGGGATAGGATCCCCATGACAATAAAACTTAATAATAGCCAAGGAGATTATCAATTGTTCTTTACTTTTTCAGAGATGATTCTGCTAACTGCACTTGTGTGTCTGGCCACTGGGCTACAGCAGTCTGTTGGACAGGTATGAGCCTTAAACTTTATGTCTCTCCAAATGCTTTGGTTCTTGCTTAGAAGCCCATGGATAAAACTGATACTTGCCCACCAGCACCATTAATTATAACCCCTCCGTTCTTTCCTGCTGATATTGGAAGAATCTCTGTTCTAAGTTTGTACTAAGCACAAATTTCTTGCTGTTCTCATTCTTACAGCAGCTGGTTTCAGGAATTTCTACCTTTGTCCTAAAATACTTCTTCCTAAGCATCCATTTGACCGACTGGACAAGGAACTTATATTCTACTATCACCATACTGTCTGAGCACTTCACAATCCTTAACATAGTAATTCCCAGCACACCGCTGAGTTAGGAAAGTGTTATTATCACCATTTGGTTGATGGAGAACAGAGAGGCTATGTGACTTACCCAAGATCACACAGAAAGTCTGTGGTATACTAAGGAATTGAATCCACAGTTCATTGTCCCCTAAATAATGCGTTTAGTGGTGATAAGAGTGAAGGAGAAATATTTTGGATACATAAATATATAGGGCGTCATCTAAAGCTCAGTTGAGTCAAAGGGGGTCTCCACTGACTTCATTGGACTTTGCAACAGGCCCAACGAAATAACCATTTCATGGCATTCACTGCTCCTGAGGCACAATTATTCTCTCTATTATGGATATAACTCAAGCATAGATCCTGCCCTCCTATTTTTAGCTTTTATCATGGGGTGGGGGGTGAAGTTTAAGCAAAAAAAAAATAGATTTAAAAAAAGCATCCAAAACAAAACTGTAAGTAACTGTATTTTCTGCAAATCATGGGTCCATTGTAAAGGGAATGTTTAAAAACCAAACCATAAATTGTTGCCATTTAATAGTTGTGTTCTAATTTATGTATTTGTAATCATGAAAATGTTTCTATTATTACTTTTTTTTGTTTTGTTTTCAGGACTTTCTTAAATCTAAATGTTTGCCTGAATGTCAAAGGTATTTCAAAGCCAGAATGACAGCTACATATTCCTTTGTATCTTCTGGGAAACCTACATTGTATTTAACCAAACAGATCAGCCCATACTTCTTGAGGCACGATAGCAAAAATAGGTTTAGGATTACTAAATTGTGCTCATGATTTTGCAAAAAATCAATCATATAGAATGAGTGTTTTAACTGAGTCCAGAGGAGAGCAACAAAAATGATAAAAGACATTGAATACCTAACCTATGAGGCATATTTAGGCTTGAGAGAAGACTGAGGGCGGGGGACCTGATATCAGTCTTCAGACATGTTAAGGGTTATTATAAAGAAAATTGTGAGCAATAGTTCACCATGTCCACTGAATGCAGGACAAGAAGTAATTGGCTTAATCTGCAGCAATTAAGGGAGATATAGGTTAGCTATTTGGAAAAACTTCTGACTAAGAATAGTTAAGTAGTAGAATAGCCGTCCAAGGGAGATTGTGTAATCCCCATCATTGGAGATTTTTAAGAGCAAGTTGGACAAATACCTGTCACTTGTTCCCACCTCAGTACAAGGGCTAGACTACGTGACTTGAAGGTCCCTTCCAGCTCTACATTTCTATGCACCAAGGTCTGGTCTACACTGCTGCTTAAGTCAATGTAAGTTTTTCACTCAGGGGGGTGAAAAAACCACCCCCCTGAGCGACATAGCTTACATCGACCTACTGAGGTGTCTACACCACGCTATGTTGATGGGAGACACTCTCCTGCCAACTTAGCTTCTGCCTCTCAGGGTGGTGGAGTACCCAAGTCGACAGGAGAGTGCTCTGCCATCGACTTATTGCGTCTTCACCAGACCCGCAAAATCAATGTTGCTGCATTGATCACAGTGACGCCAATTTAGCAGGCCATTGTAGACAAGCCCTAAATCTTATGGCTGGGAGTTTTAAAGGAGTTATGTCCCCAACTCCTACTGAATTTCAGTAACAATATTGCATTACAAATCGTCAGGTCAAAAACCCTAGATGTCTTAGATAACAAGTTTCTTTGCATGTGGCATTAATATAGAATTCTTCAATTGTTAAACCTGAAAGATTTTTGTGTAAAATTTAACTCCTATCCCTGAGTGCTATTTGTTTTACTTAGGCTATTGACAGACTACAGTTTAGGTCAGTATAAGTTATATTGCTCAGGGGTGTGAATAAGCCAAGCACCAGTGTGGACAGCGGTATGGACATGGTATTGACAGTGGACAGCGGACAATGGACAGCAGTATTTCGGTGGGACAGATTCTCCCGCTGACACAGCTACCACCACTCATGGGGTTTGGAGTAATTAAGTCACAGGGAGAGTTCTCTCCCGTCAGCTTACAGCTTCTGCACTGGCAGGTCTACAGCAGCCCAGCTCTGTAGTGTAGCCATCGTCTTAGAATCATAGAATATCAGG
Source organism: Chelonia mydas (assembly GCF_015237465.2). Lineage (NCBI taxonomy): Eukaryota > Metazoa > Chordata > Testudines > Cheloniidae > Chelonia > Chelonia mydas. The sequence goes on from NC_057851.1 coordinate 12,475,824, forward strand.
GTTGAAAGGGACCTCAGGAGGTCATCTAGTCCAACCCCCTGCTCAAAGCAGGACCAAACCCCAATTTTTGCCCCAGATCCCTAAATAGCCCCCTCAAGAATTGAACTCACAACCCTGGGTTTAGCAGGCCAGTGATCAAACCACTGAGCTATCCCTCCCTCCCTTAGTATTTAATTCAGCGCCCGATCCTGAAACCGGATCCACATAGGTGCCAGATTGAAGTCAGAGGCTGCCTGCAGGCCGAGCACTGGGGCCTCAGTAAAATTACACTAAACTCGTCAGTTTTATTTGTAGTCATTTTTTAATTCATTTTCAGAGGCTAATGCTGTAATTAATGCTGCAGTATTTCTGTTCACCCTTTTTCTAATACAAATAAATATTCCCATGCAAACTATTTTCTTCGCATTTCTTCCTAGAAATCTTTCAGTTGATCTTATATTTTTGTTTTTACAAAAGCTTATATTTACAAAACCTTAAATTGTGGGCCAGTTTTTTTTCTGAAAGGGAACCTTACAAATCACACTTGTAAAATCTGCATGAATTGGGACCATTTCAGACACTGACACACAGAATATGTTATGAACAAGTACATGGCACGTTATTTCATTTTAGGATCCAGCTCCAGTATATGCTACTTTGACTACTGACTTGCCAGAAGTTCAAATAGAGATCACTGACAAGCACAATGAGCTCAGGAGACTGGTAAGTCCAACAGCTAGCAACATGCTGAAGATGGTAAGATTTTATAAAGAACTTCTTAGTGTTACGATTGAGCAGTAGGGGTGCGGCTCGGACTCAGCGCATGGAGATGCTGGCCGCATTGCTGTCCCCGGGGCCCAGCGGGCGATGGTTTTCAAGCATCTCTGTCATAACCATAAGGGTAGCCTAAAATTCCTCCTTACCTGTAAGGGGTTAAGAAGCTCAAATAACCTGGTTGGCACCTGACCAAAGGAACCAATGGGGACAAAAGATACTTTCAAATCTGGAGGGGGGGGCCTTGTTTTGGGTTCTTTGTTTCTGTGTTCGTTCACTCTTGGGACTAAGAGGGACTGGACATCAATCCTTGTTCTCCAAACTATTCTGAATCAGTCTCTCATATTACAGAAATTGTAAGTACAGCCAGGCAAGGCGTATTAGTTTATCTTTGTTTTCTCAACTTGTGAATTTTCCCTTTGCTGGAGGAAGGTTTATCCCTGTTTTATTGTACCTTTGAAACTAAGGCTAGAGGGGATTCCTCTATGTTTTGTGCATCTTTTGTTACCCTGTAAAGTTATCTTCCAACCTGATTTTACAGAGGGGATTTTTACCTTTTCTTTTTTTTAAAAAATAAAATTCTTCTTTTAAGAACTGATAGATTTTTTTTTCCGTGTCCAAAGATCCAGGGATTTGGCTCTGTGTTCACTTTGTAACCAATTGGTTAGGATATTATTCTCAAGCCTCCCCAGGAAAGGGGGTGTAAGGGCTTGGGGGGATATTCTGGGGGAACAGGAACTCCAAGTGGTCCTTTCCCTGATTCTTTGTCTAAATCACTTGGTTGTGGCAGCATACTGTTCAAGGACAAGGTGGAATTTGTGCTTTGGGAAAGTTTTTAACCTAAGCTGGTAAAAATAAGCTTAGGCGGTCTTGCATGCGGGTCCCCACATCTGTACCCCAGAGTTCAGAGTGGGAAAGGAACCCTGACAATCTCCATAATGGGACCCACCAAGAACTCACTCCTGGTTTGCTAGACTCTAGCTGGGACCTCCATTAACCATTCAATATATTTGGTTGTGATTTCCGTACTCCTGCTTGTGACCCAGTTGGGAGCTACCACACTCATAATGAGAACCCGTGTATCAGCGATTGAAAAGCAGCTCTTTGCTGCCATAGTACAAATAGTTGAGCTGGCTGGAAATTTTGTGACAGAACGTTTTTCTCTTATAGAATGCTGACTCATCCAAAGCAAAACATTTCGTGGAAATGTGTCGAGTTTGATTAATTTTTTGATGGAGTATCACCAGGTACTCCAGGGCTTTTAGGGTCTACAGCTCTGGGGTAGTTCACTACACAGATTGCCTCAGGATTGGGGACCCAGGAATTCTAGGCTCCCTTATACAGAGCTGGGAGCCCTGACTCCAGTAGGTACTCTCAGGATCTAAGTTCCAACACTGCAGCAAGAAGCCTGGAAATCCTGGGAGCCCTCAGGGCTCCCTGCCATGGATCTGGTAGCCTGGAAGACCTGTGAGCCCCAGTTCCCAGGTTCCCAGCTTAGGTGTAACTCATAGACCTTCTAAGCTTCCAGCTTCCTGTCAGTCCTGATGCTGACGGGTAGGGTGACCAGATTGCAACTGTGAAAAAAACGGGACGGGGGTGGAAGAGTAATAGGTGCCTATATAGGAAAAGTCACCAAAAACGGGACTGTCCCTTTAAAAATGGGACATCTTGTCACCCTACTGATGGGGAGCAGGTGCCTAGAAGTGCTGGGAGCCTTGGCTCAGCCCATTTTGGAGATTGGTCTCTGAGGTGGAAGTTAATTTTGAAATTTTCCAATTATTTCTAAATAAGTCTCCTTTAATTCCCTCCCATGGGAAATTTTGAAATTACTACTTCTCACTTCAAAACAATTTTTTTCAAAATTTTGGAATTTCCCATGGAATGGAATTTTGGACTTTTAACCAAGTAGTTGAAAACATTCTCCAATGTATCAAGGTGAGGAGACCACATAGGTTTCCAAGGGATTGGAAGGAGAGGACAATAAGAAAAGAGTAGATGCGGGAGGAGCTGTGAAAAGTGAATGCTAGAATTATTGATGGCCATTGAACAAGACGCAGTGGTATGAAAATGGACTTCCATTTGGTTCTATACAGAAGCATCTTACTTATTCAGCTTGTTGCACATTCCATGATTCTCTGTATTCTATGCAAGTATAATGTCCGGGACGCTGGATCGGTTCAATTGCACCCTTAACTTGTGAAGACTAAAACAATGAGAGCATTGCAATGGAAACTGAAGTACTCTGGCCACGAAAAAAGTGCATCGCTTAAGCAATGTACCTATTCTGTTAGTCATTATGGCTCCATCCTGGAGAAACACCCTGAGGGGTGAGAAGCTCTGTCTTCATGCAAATTCATTTAGTTTATTTAGTTGTGTTCCCAATCATAGTGATAATGGTGAAAATTTGTGCCAACATTAGTGGTGCTCTTTGTGGAGTGGACACTTATCCAATAGGAACTGAGTTGAGACCAACTACCTATTTAGCATCGATCAACAAAGAGTCACATCAGTATCCCTCCAAGCCATCCTGGCCACCAATTATATTGACAAGCCTAGATGAGTGGCCCCATTTTCAGAAATTCTAAGAACTGCACAAATCCCACTGGAATCAAAAGGAACTGCATGCTCTCATCACCGCTGAAAAATCAAACCATCTTTATGTATATGCCTATCTGTAGATTTAGGGTTGATCAGGCGATTTAGACACACACGATTCCCATTTGTCGGCTTTGAACATCTCAGTCTGGGTTTCTAACTTCAGGAAAGCGAACCAAAGCAGGCAAATCAAATTCACATTTGCTGAGTGTTTTTCTCTTTGAATTGCTTAAGAATGCCCAGTATCTCCCATTTCATTAAGGTATGGAATGCTGAAGCTGCAAAGAATGCTAAAAGTTGGGCAGTGTTTATTCCCATAGTCCTGAATCCAGAAGAAAAGTTGTAAGTAAGTAAAATATGACTTTTGGCAAGCAATATATCATTAAGCAGTCTGGACTACATGACGTTGCCTCAAATGTGAGTGAGGAAAGAGAGAGTAAAGGGAACACTTGCCCAATAGCACACAAGGGACAAAGGCATAAGCTAGTTCCCAGAACTGGGGACACTATAGTGGTATAGAATGATAACAATTCTATTATAATCTACACTAGGAAAGTGAATCTGTGTCCCACTGAAATAGCCAGTTCATATACAGGAGAGAAGTCGATTATGGCTACCAGCAAGAGCTCTCCACAACTGGGAAAGGTGGGAATCAGATATTATGGTGATGATGCCATATAGGTATACGGATAGATCCCTCTTGCAAAGAGCAGGAGGTTGGCCAGAGTGGAGCTGGGCCTTGCAGACTTGGGAAGCCTCAATCAGCTGTGAGGAGTTGGGAAAATATCATTGTTTAAACTGGTTCATGCTGAAAACTTTAACAATATTTTAACCAGGTTCACATCTAAACTTAAAGGGTGTGATTCGCATTTACACTAAGGCCTGTTTTATGCCACTCTCACAGTGTAAAGGGGCAAATGAGGATGAGACCCAAGGAGTTTAGTGTGCACTTACATTAGATGTGCAAGTTTGTTCATGAGGGCATTTTGGGGGGCTGATGCAATTTCAAAGCAGTCATTCTTTCTTCTAGGTTGGTTTTTCTCCTCAATTATGAAGGTTTTACAATATTCCCAGCAACTCTTCATTATATAATTGGTGAACTGTCTTTCCATTATTTAGATATCACCTGTGGTGAAAATCTCTATTATCCAAGTGTTCCCAAATCATGGTCATCTGCACTCCAAGGCTAGTCTGATGAGACAGATTACTTCACATTCGGTGTTGGACCAACACCATCAAATGCAGTGATTGGACACTATACTCAGGTATGGATAGTGTCTATAACACAACATGCCATATTTGCAAAAAAGTTCTCTAAACTTATGCCAGAAGTCTTATGCATGCAAGCATTCACATGAGAACATGGCATAGTTGCATATCTAACTACCTGATTTTCTAATGCAAATCCAGGTTTGGGGGGCATAAAACTAATTTTCTTGATCAAAATTAGATGCTTGAAAGTTTGCTTGCACAAAATGGATGACACAACTTTAGATGCCATACTGAGGTGATCTGGAAAATGTGTTTAATTGGGATCATCGCTAAATTCATAATTTAAGAAGGAAACAGATGCAGCCTTGACATGAGGTACATTAATTTTTCCACCAGGGATTATCTAACATCACTCCTTGAATGGTAATCAGCCTATTATATTTAAGCAAGAAGGTACCCCTTCATAGTCCTTTTCTAGCAGATAAGGCCCATGCAAGGACAATGAGTCCCAACTGGTCCTTATTTGACAGACAAAGATTCAGGGAAGTGTCTCATCAGTCATATCAACTGAAGATTTTGTCCAGTGCTTCCCCTTTCAAAATGAACCATCCTCTTGGACTTCTGGAGATATCAGAATTTATATGGGGGGGTAGAATGCTGCTGTAGATGTGAGCTGTGAAGGAGCGGGAGCCAGTAGCAACACTATCTTTCCTAGAATCTCACCTCTAGTGTTGTCTGAGGATCTTCACTTAGGCCACGTCTGCAGTACCCACCGGATTGGTGGGTAGTGATCGATCTATCGGGGATCGATTTATGGCGTCTTGTGTAGACACGATAAATCGATCCCTGATCGCTCTGCCATCGACTCTGGAACTCCACCAGTGCGATCGGCGGAAGCAGAGTCGACGGGGGAGCAGCGGCCGTTGATTCCACGCCGCGAGGACATGAAGTAAGTGATTTTAAGTCGATCTAAGATACATCAACTTCAGCTACGCTATTCTCGGAGTTGAAGTTACGTATCTTAGATCGATCCCCACCCCCCTAGTGTAGACCAGGCCTTAGAGTCAGCATCTGGGTTGCAGTGCGGTCCTGCTTACGTTACAGACACAAGGAGATTTGTGATGTCTTTGTAACAAAAGACTTAACCCAGATATGAACATCCAGTATATGTCTAGCCCCCAGTCCTCTGCTCTAAACAGCAGAGAACACAGCTTCTTTAAATACTGAATGAAGCTAATTTGAAATGTGCTTCTGTTTGCATTAATGACCCTCTTTCTAGGGAAATCACTGACACACTAGTCCAACATACTTACATTTAGAAGCCCTCACTGCATCAGGATGATAGTATATTGACAAAACAGGGACATCATGGGGCAGATTCTCAGCTGATGTATATCAGGAGAGCACCGGTGAAGCCCAGGGTGCTACTTCGATTTATAGCAGCTAAGGAATTGACCTATGAAATCTACATATTTTAAAAAATTCTGCCCTATTTCCTGCTGTCTGAGAATTACACTCAGCTACATCACAGTGGTGCTGTCTAGTAGTAAAAGCAAGGAATTGCTAGATGACGAACTCTGCCATGGATTCACCATGTGATTGAAGGCAAAGTGTTTCACCTCTCTCTGCCTCAGGTTCAACACCTGTAAACAGGGATACTTATACCAAAATTAAATCCTTCACTATGAAAACCCCCATCACAATACCATGAAGATTATCTTTGAGTTCCATAACTTTTCCGCATCACTAAATTAAGACCCCCATGGTGTGTAACCCTCTCAGACTGAGCCCAATGTATAGTATTATGGCCCTACCAAACTCACAGTCCATTTTGGTCAATTGCATGGTCATAGGATTTTAAAAATTGTAAAATTCATGATTTCAGCTGTTAAAATCTGAAATTTCACAGTGTTGTAATTTTAGGGGTCCTGACCCAAAAGGCAGCCGTGCGGTGGATTGCAAGGTGATTGTAGGGGGGTCGTGGTACTGCTACCCTTACTTCTGTGCTGATGCTGGCGGTGGCTCTGCCTTTAGAGCTGGGCAGCTGGAGAGAAGAGGCTGCTAGCCAGGAGCCCAGCTCTGAAGGCAGAGCCACCGCCAGCATCAGCACAGAAGTAAGGGTGGCAATACCATACAATCCTTCTTACTTCTCGCTGCTGCCTGTAGAACTGGGCCGTCAGGCAGCACCCACCCCTCTCTGACCGCCCAGCTCAGAAGGCAGTAGCGCAGAAGTAAGGGTGGGATGGTGTGCTTCTGGTGGGGTGCTGCCTTCACAGGGGGTGCCCGGCCACCAGCCGCCGCTCTCCAGCTGCCCAACTCTGAAGGCAGCGCAGAAGTGAGGGTGACAATACCACGACCCCCACAAAATAGCCTTGTGACCCCCCTGCAAGTCGCTTTTGGGTCAGGACCCCCAATTTGAGAAATGCTGGTCTCCACTGTGAAATCTGTATAATATAGGGTAAAAGCACAAAAAAGACCAGATTTCACAGCTCCGTGATGCGTTTTTCATGGCCATGAATTTGGTAGGGCCTTATCTATGATGTAGAGAGAGAACAAATTGGCGAGAGAGACACGAATTGAGGAAGATGGGAATGTTTGAAAGGGAATGGGCAAATCAAGGACACCTGGCTAGAGACAATGGAAAGGAATAAAATAATGAAACGGGTCTCATACAAAAATTCACTTTATTCACTTTGTTTCTACTCTATATTGTATCCTCCCCCCTCTTCCACTGTCTGTGTTCTCAGGTAAGGCCCTGATCCTTCAACTGAATCCAACACAAGGGTTGCAATTGCAAATTTTTTAGGGGAATATACCTGTCTCATTTTATGTCTGTAAAGTGGTTGTTGTACATGGAATAATAATTCATAAGGATCTGACTCTGGGATAAAATGTACCCGGTAAAGATGTCAGAACTGGAGCTGGCCAAAAAAGAGAATTTCTGTTGTGTGGAAAATTCAGAGATTTTGAATTTTAGCCTGAATTGGGACAAAAAGTCAAAATCTCAGATTTTTCTGTGGAACAAAATATTCTCAAAGATTTCATGTTCATAAGGTTGAAATGTTTAATTTCATCCTTCTCATTTTGATATATATTGTATAATATAAGCAGTTGAAAGCTTGTGCTGGCACACAGCTCTAATTTGTAAAGTCATGTATGTTAAAAGCTGAAAATTGTGGAGAACTTAAAAATTGGATGGTAACAGACTGTGAATCTCAGCGATGATTGAACTGCTGGTGATATTTTAAATAAAAATAACTCTCGGCCATGCTTGCCGTGGTTTCCATCACTTCACACTGACTCCACAGATATTCTAAACTTCAAGGTGGTAGGTGGGATTAGTGTGTGTGCTGTTAGTGTTGTGTAAGCAGATGTGTTGATTTGTGTGAGGGTTGTGTTGTGCTGGAAATGTTTTGGGGATTTGTGTGGGTGGCAAGTGAGGTGTGTGTGTTGCAGTGAGGGGTTATTGTGTCCACTGGTTGTGTACTTGTGTGGGTGGTTGTGTTGATTTGTGTGAGAAGACGGGTTGTGCTGGAAGATTTGTGTTGATTTCAGTGGGTGTCAGCTGAGCACACAGGTCTGGCAGCTGGGCCAAGTAATCCACCATCTGTGGAGTCTTCCTCATATAACCATGCAAATTCTCTGTGGAGTAAAGAGTGGTGATTGGTTGAGTTGCCTCTGATATCACAATGGTCTAGGACTCTGAGCATGACATAGATACATGCCATAGGTACACTTCAACTTAAAATGACTGAGAACTTAAAAACTGCAACCGACTGTGAAACTCAGTGATGTCTCAGCCTGGCGATACTGTGAACAAATGAGCCCTTAATCACGCTTCTAGCTGTTTCTATCACTTCACACTGACTCACCAGACACCTTAGGTTTCAGAGTGACACACAGTGACATTCATGGAATATATTATATTAATTATATTATATTATTTGAAATGATAAAGTCAAAATGAAATCTTTCACCTTATTGTAATGGTGGCGAACAGCAGAGAGGCTAACAGAGGGAGAGGATCTGTCTGAGAGGAGGTATGCTAAGTGCTGCATTAGTGAGGGCTGTGTTGGTGAGTATCTGAGTGTCTGTTGCGGGGACAGTTTGACCATGTGTTTGATAGTGTGAATTGGGAGTGCTTTATTCCAGGTGAGCCTTGAGTGGGCCTGACTGTTATAAAAAGCCAGTCAGCCGTGAACCAGCTGAGCAGCGAACAGCAGAGAGGCTAACAGAGGGAGTTTGCCAGGGGAGAGCCCACTGAGGCTTACAAAGTCTTGCAGGCTTCTCTGAGTAGTCACTACAACTCCTGAGGAAGCTCGTAAAAGGAAGGTAATATGGATGGTGAGCGTTCAGCTGTTGTGACCTGCACAAGATGTGCCATGTTTGTCTTTCTTCCACAGGACAGAAGCGACTTTGTCTGTACAAAGTGCAAGCTGGTCTCCATATTGGAAGAGAAGGTTCAAGGTCTGGAGAAACAAGTATCAACCCTGTGTTGCATAAGAGAAACTGAAGATTTCCTGGACAGACGTCAGGGTATGCTTCTATGGACACAACATTCTGAAGATTCAGAGCAGGCTGCGCAGCGGGGACAGAAGAATGGTGAAGAAATTTGGCAGCATGTGACCTCCAGAAGAAGAAAGGGGAGCATCCATGTACCAGCAATGCAGATACAGGTAAGCAACTGTTTTCATGTTCTCTTCACAGGTACTAATGCAGAAAGGGACTAGATGATACATCTGAGGGAAGGGAACAGAAGGAGACTCCACCAATTGGAAGGCATGAGATGCACTATCCTAGGGATGGGGGTTCTACGACCACCACTCCCAAGAGAAGGAGGCGGGTGGTGGTGGTTGGGGACTCTCCTCAGGGGGACTGAGTCATCTATCTGCTGCCCCGACCGGGAAAACCGAGAAGTCTGCTGCTTGCCAGGAGCTAGGATTCATGATGTGATGGAGAGACTGCCGAGACTCATCAAGCCCTCGGATCGCTACCCCTTCCTGCTTCTCCACGTGGGCACCAATGATACTGCCAAGAATGACCTTGAGCGGATCACTGCAGACTACGTGGCTTTGGGAAGAAGAATAAAGGACTTTGAGGCGCAAGTGGTGTTTTTGTCCATCCTCCGCGTGGAAGCAAAAGGCCTGGGTAGAGACCATCAAATCGTGGAAGTCAACGAATGGCTACGCAGGTGGTGTCAGAGAGAATGCTTTGGATTCTTTGACCATGGGATGGTGTTCCAAAAAGGAGGAGTGCTAGGCAGAGACGGGCTCCACCTAACAAAGAGAGGGAAGAGCATCTTTGCAAGCAGGCTGGCTAACCTAGTGAGGAGGGCTTTAAACTAGGTTCACCGAGGTAAGGAGACCAAAGCCCTAAGGTAAGTGGGGAAGTGGGATACCAGGACGAAGTACGAGCAGGAGAACATGAGAGGGGAGGGCTCCTGCCTCATACTGAGAAAGAGGGACGATCAGCGAGTTATCTCAAGTGCCTATACACAAATGCAAGAAGCCTGGGAAACAAGCAGGGAGAACTGGAAGTCCTGGCACAGTCAAGGAATTATGATATGATTGGAATAACAGAGACTTGGTGGGATAACTCACACGACTGGAGTACTGTCATGGATGGATATAAATTGTTCAGGAAGGACAGGCAGGGCAGAAAAGGTGGGGGAGTTATACTGTATGTAAGAGAGCAGTATGACTGCTCAGAGCTCTGGTATGAAACTGCAGAAAAACCTGAGAGTCTCTGGATTAAGTTTAGAAGTGTGAGCAACAAGGGTGATGTCATGGTGGGAGTCTGCTATAGACCACCGGACCAGGGGGATGAGGTGGATGAGGCTTTCTTCCAGCAACTAATGGAAGTTACCAGATTGCAGGCCCAGGTTCTCATGGGAGACTTCAATCACCCTAATATCTGCTGGGAAAGCAATACAGAGGTACACAGACAATCCAGGAAGTTTTTGGAAAATGTAGGGGACAGTTTCCTGGTGCAAGTGCTGGAGGAACCAACTAGGGGCAGAGCTCTTCTTGCTGCTCACAAACCAGGAAGAATTAGTAGGGGACGCAAAAGTGGATGGGAACCTGGGAGGCAGTGACTATGAGATGGTCGAGTTCAGAATCCTGACACAAGGAAGAAAGGAGAGCAGCACAATACAGACCCTGGACTTCAGAAAAGCAGACTTTGACTCCCTCAGGGAACTGATGGGCAGGATCCCCTGGGAGAATAACATGAGGGGGAAAGGAGTCCAGGAGAGCTGGCTGTATTTCAAAGAATCCTTATTGAAGTTACAGGAACAAACCATCCCGATGTGTAGAAAGAATAGTAAATATGGCAGGCAACCAGCTTGGCTTAACAGTGAAATCTTGCTGATCTTAAACACAAAAAAGAAGCTTACAAGAAGTGGAAGATTGGACAAATGACCAGGGAGGACTATAAAATATTGCTCAGGCATGCAGGAGTGAAATCAGGAAGGCCAAATCACACTTGGAGTTGCAGCTAGCAAGGGATGTTAAGAGCAACAAGAAGGGTTTCTTCAGGTATGTTAGCAACAAGAAGAAAGCCAAGGAAAGTGTGGGCCCCTTACTGAATGAGGGAGGCAACCTAGTGACAGAGGATGTGGAAAAAGCTAATGTACTCAATGCTTTTTTTGCCTCTGTCTTTACGAACAGGGTCAGCTCCCAGACTACTGCATTGGGCAGCACAGCATGGAGAGGAGGTGACCAGCCCTCAGTGGAGAAAGAAGTGAGAAAGAAGTGGTTTGGGACTATTTAGAAAAGCTGGATGAGCACAAGTCCATGAAGCCGGATGCGCTTCATCTGAGAGTGCTAAAGGAGTTGGTGGATGTGATTGCAGAGCCATTGGCCATTATCTTTGAAAACTCATGGTGATCGGGGGAGGTCCCGGACGACTGGAAAAAGGCTAATGTAGTGCCCATCTTTAAAAAAGGGAAGATGGAGGATCCAGAGAACTACAGGCCAGTCAGCCTCACCTCAGTCCCTGGAAAAATTATGGAGCAGGTCCTCAAGGAATCAATTCTGAAGCACATAGAGGAGAGGAAAGTGATCCGGAACAGTCAGCATGGATTCACCAAGGGCAAGTCATGCCTGACTAATCTAATTGCCTTCTATGATGAGATAACTGGCTCTGTGGATGAGGGGAAAGCAGCGGACGTGTTATTCCTTGACTTTAGCAAAGCTTTTGACACGGTCTCCCACAGTATTCTTGCCAGCAAGTTAAAGAAGTATGGGCTGGATGATGGACTATAAGGTGGATAGAAAGCTGGCTAGATTGTCGGGCTCAACGGGTAGTTATCAATGGCTCCATGACTAGTTGGCAGCTGGTATCAAGCGGAGTGCCCCAAGGGTCGGTCCTGGCCTGGGGCCAGTTTTGTCAATATCTTCATTAACGATCTGGAGGATGGCATGGACTGCACCCTCAGCAAGTTTGCAGATGACACTAAATTGGGAGGAGAGGTAGATACGCTGGAGGGTAGGGATAGGATACAGAGGGACCTAGACTAATTAGAGGATTGGGCCAAAAGAAATCTGATGAGGTTCAGCAAGGACAAGTGCAGAGTCCTGCACTTAGGACAGAAGAATCCCATACACCACTACAGACTAGGGACTGAATGGCTCAGCAGCAGTTCTGCAGAAAATGACCTAGGGGTGACAGTGGACGAGAAGCTGGATATGAGTCAACAGTGTGCTCTTGTTGCCAAGAAGGCCAATGGCATTTTGGAATGTATATGTAGGGGCATTGCCAGCAGATCGAGGGACGTGATCTTTCCCCTCTATTCGACATTGGTGAGGCCACATCTGGAGTACTGTGTCCAGTTTTGGGCCCCACACTACCAGAAGGATGTGGAAAAATTGGAAAGCGTCCAGTGGAGGCAGTGGTGAGCTGGAGCCAGTTTGCACCGGTTCACTAGAACCGGTTGTTAAATTTAGAAGCCCTTTTAGAACTGGTTGTTCCGCGAGGGACAACCGCTTCTGAAAGGGCTTCTAAATTTAACCGGCCAAAAGTGGCACCTTAAGCGTCGGCTCCATGGGTGCTCCAGCCCTGGAGCACCCAAGGGGAAAATTTGGTGGGTGCAGAGCACCCACCGGCAGCTCCCTGCCCCAACCCCGGCCCCAGCTCACCTCCGCTCCGCCTCCACCTCCTCCCCTGAACGCACTGCCCTGCTCTGCTTCTCTGCCCCCCCCCCCCCCCCCGGCTTCCCGAGAATCAGCTGTTCCCGCGGGAAGCAGGAAGCCGGGGCAGGCTGAGAAGCAGGCCGCGGCTTCCCGCTCAGGCCCAGGGAGGCAGAGTGGAGGTGAGCTAGGGCGTGTGGGCCGGGGGGAGCGAGGAGGGCCGCCTGCGCTGCAGCAGGTAACCCTCTGGGGGGGGGGGGCACAAGGGAAGCGCTCCCCATCCCAGCTCACTTCCGCCACCCTCAGCCTGAGCGGGAAGCCATGGCCTGCTTCTCAGCCCTTCCAGGCTTCCTGCTGAACAGCTGATTCGCGGGAAGCCGGCGGGGGGGCCGAGAAGCAGAGCGGGGCAGTGCATTCAGGGGCGGAGGCGGAGCGGAGGTGAGCTGGGGCCAGGCGCGGGGTGGGGAGCTGCCGGTGGGTGCTCTGCACCCACCAAATTTTCCCCGTGGGTGCTCCAGCCCCAGAGCACCCAGGGAGTCGGCGCCTAAGGCGCCACTTTTGATGTAATCAGTGGGGAGAGCAGCCCCTGCTCCCCCCCAGCTACGCTCCCCTGCCCGTAGGAGCCAGAGGGACCTGCCGGATGCTTCCTAGGAGCTGCCCCAGGTAAGTACCACCGGGACTCCCCACCTCGCCCCCTGGCAGGTGCCTCTGGCTCTTAGGGGTGGAGTGGGCAACCACTATGGGCCCACTATGGGCACCCAGGAGGGCCCATGAGACCCTCCTGCCCTGTTATGGGGGCAGTCACGGGACAAGGGAGGGGGGATGGATGGGGCAGAGGTCCGGGGGGGGGGCATCAAGGAACACAGGGGGGTTGGATGGGGCAGGAGTGGGCAACGACCCCCTCGTGGGGTGAGGAGGGAACCCGTTGTTAAGATTTTGGCAGCTCATCACTGAATGGAGGGCAACAAAAATGATTAGGGGACTGGAACACATGATTTATGAGGAGAGGCTGAGGGGACTGGGATTGTTTAGTCTGCGGAAGAGAAGAATGAGGGGGGATTTGATAGCTGCTTTCAACTACCTGAAAGGGGGTTCCAAAGAGGATGGATCTAGACTGTTCTCAGTGGTAGCAGATGACAGAACAAGGAGTAATGGTCTCAAGTTGCAGTGGGGGAGGTTTAGGTTGGACATTAGGAAAAACTTTTTCACTAGGAGGGTGGTGAAACACTGGGATGCGTTACCTAGGGAGGTGGTGGAATCTCCTTCCTTTGAAGTTTTTAATGTCAGGCTTGACAAAGCCCTGGCTGAGATGATTTAGTTGGGGATTGATCCTGCTTTGAGCAGTGGGTTGGACTACATGACCTCCTGAGGTCCCTTGCAACCCTGAGATTCTATGATTCTATGATTCAGTTCAATGATTTCCCATTGAAAATTTTGTTAAACTTGATATGTTTCCACAATGTTTAAATGTCAGTGAAACAGCATTTTCCAACAGAAAACTGTACCATCAGAAAATCTGACCACCTCTAGTCAAAACACTACAGCCCAGATTTTAAGTTAGATGCTTGCAATTGCAGGAATACATTTGTACATGCCAATGCAGTATGCTCACACAAAACGCTAACTAGTTATGCCTACATACATATAACTGATTTGTGTGCATCAGGCAGGTGATGCAAATGTACGTGCACCATTGTACTCACATAACTTGACTAATGGCTGCAGAACCAGCCTCTTTTGAATGTACTCTGGATTGCACTTTGAAGTATGATTAAAAAGTGAGGTTTGTCAGACGTTTTATGCCATTTTAAAATTTTAGGGGAAAAGTAGTAGGGTCAACTACAACACCTTACAAAATAGGAGACCCATGTGGCGACTGTCCTGATGCTTGTGACAATGGACTGTGCAGTAAGTTAATGTATTATTGTACCACCTACATATTTTTGGTGTGTCCCATGAAATGCTGAATTCCCTTATCCAGTCCAAGTAGAGCATGGGGGCTTGACGCCTCTGTTTGTAATGAGCAATGATACATATAGACACCACATTCTCTGGTTCAGGGCATTACGGCGGGTGTTCCAGTTCTGGCAGACGGCTAGTCTTCTTTTATCTACCGGATTCTTACCTTTTCTGTAGTGTTGTTGTCACTCTAAAGCCGCTGCTATGTAATATGAATGAAGTTATTCTCCCGCCCATCCAGTTCCTCAGTGTCACAGACCCACAGTTCATGTCATTAGTATGCAGTGCACCTAAGCAATGGTATTGCAATAAGCGTCGTGCAGATTCCTTCTATGCAGTCATTTTTTCTAATGTTACACTCAAGAATGAATTATGCCTTGGGGAATGTAAAGGTGTCAAAATTCTTTCCCCACTCTGAACTCTGGGGTACAGATGTGGGGACCCGCATGAAAGACCCCCGTAAACTTATTTTTACCAGCTTAGGTTAAAAACTTTCCCCCAGGCACAAACTTTGCCTTGTCCTTGAACAGTATGCTGCCACTACCCAGTGATTTAGACAAACAGGGAAAGGACCACTTGGAGTTCCGATTTCCCCAGAATATGCCCCCAAGCCCTTACACCCCCTTTCCTGGGGAGGCTTGAGAATAAACGATGAGCATAAACCCCTTGGATTTTTAAGACCCAAAAAAACCAATCAGATTCTTAAAAATCAGAACTTTATTAGAAGAACAAAAAAAGATAAGAGAACAACTCTGTAAGATCACAATGGAAGATAATCTTACAGGCAGTCAGATTCAAAACATAGAGAATCCCTCTAGGCAAAATCTTAAGTTACAGAAAGACACAAAAACAGGAATACACATTTCCTCCAGCACAGTGAATTTACAAGCCAAAACAAAGAAAACCTAACGCATTTTCTAGCTAGATTACTTACTAACTTTACAGAAGTTGAAGGGCTTGCATCCTTGATCTGTTCCCGGCAAAGGTATCACCCAGACAGACAAAAGCCTTTTTTCCCTGCTCCAGATTTAAAAGTATCTTGTCCCCTCATTGGTCATTTTGGGTCAGGTGCCAGCACGGTTACCTTAGCTTCTTAACCCTTTACAGGTGAAAGGATTTTGCCTCTGGCCAGGAGGGATTTTATAGCACTGTACACAGAAAGGTGGTTACCCTTCCTTTTATATTTATGACAAAAGGATTGCCACAGAGCTAAACCAAAAGCATCTTGTGGCCTGACCGTGCTCTTATTCAAATTAATGGCAAAACCTACACTGATTTCATTGGGAGAGGAGCAGGTTCATGCTTAGGAATCCCTTAGCAACACAGAACCGTCAGCACTTGTAAGAGTCTAAGGCAGCTTAGGGGAAGAGGAAAGGAAGAAAAGTCAGGGCCCTGGTGGGGGGGAGGGTTGTTGGTCAAAACACATTCTGCCTGTTTCCCGTTATCCACCATTCTGCCCACATCCCTGTACCCAGCCTGCTCCTTTCAATTCTTGTGTCCCCCTACCTGCCCCCACCTGCCCGGCAGCCGTCTCCCTTCCTCCTCTCACCCCCATGCCAGGCAATCAGTCATTTCTGTAGGCACTGCTTCCTCCCACATTCCCGTCACACGGCCAATGTACCTGCAGGGGGCGACAGTATTGAGACCCTCCCTTGCAGGGCCTGGCCCCATTGCAGTTGCTGATGGGTGGGGGAAGGAGCAACAGAGGAACAACTCCATTCTCTTCATAGCCCTGCTGGATGCATGTGCTTTCTTCAGGTATGTGGAAATGCCTGAGAGGACCACCAAATGCATGAATGTCGTTCCCAGTGCATGACACTTATGAGTCCTGCCCTCCCTTGGCATGGGCCCCTGGGTCTGTGACCAGGACTCCACAGTGTTCAGAAAGGGGGTGCTGCAAAGTCAGCTGAATCTCCCATCTGCACAGGGAAGGAAAGTCATGCCCAGGGCGAGTACACAGCATGCCTGTCTCAAGGGTATAATTTGGTCCACAGCTTTCACTCCCTTGGTTTATGTTGGTTTTGCTGAACTAAGGCAGGAGTATGAATGGAATAAGGGACTCAGGATTTGGCCCACAATGCTGTGGATAGTTAAGTTTCTGTGACACTTGAATTGGGGGAGAAAAACTGAAGTAAGAAAACATGTTTAATAAGGGTAAAATTCACCCCTGTACAGGGGACCAGCAAAAAGCTTGTGCAACACAAAAATTCCAGTGAATCCCTTAAATGGTGCATTGGCCTTTGTGCTGGCTCTCCACACGGGGGCAAATTTCATCCAAATGAGAATGTATTTGAAAGAAAAAAAGTTACAAACTAGGATTGCTTTAGTCTGAGATCTGCAGTGCATTGTAAAGCACTTTGAGATCTGCTGATGAAAGGGGCTATAGCAGTGCTGCAAAGAGCAAATAGAAATTTGCAGCCTGAATGACTTTCATGGTAGATTACAGTAAACAACAACACAAAGGAACAAAAGTGAAGTCTCCATGGGAGAGCACAGTGTGTGCCTTAGGGCCAGTGCTAGCCATTGCGGGCCCTAAGCAGGAGTATCTCACACACACACACACACACTAAAACTGGCAAGTTCTTAGAATAAAAAGCCAGTAGGAGGGGCCCTGGAACTGCTTGGGGCCCTAAGCAATTACTTAGGTAATTAGTCTGCTTATGTCTAGCGCTGGGTCTGGGGTATGTCCTGTAAAACAGGATGCAACAGCTCTGCCTCTCAGAATGGCTGTTTATCTTGGCAGACAAGCGAGTTCTTAGAGACTTAAACAAAACAAATGGGTAACAGTCATACAGCAAAATAAACCGCATTAACGATGTGCTCCCTTTTCTTTCAGCCAATCCCTGCAAGTATGAATATACATTCTCCAACTGTCGTCAATTAAAAACGCAATATACCTGTAAACACCTGTTTGTCCTAAAATATTGTGTCGGTTCCTGTCAGTGCACCACTGAAATACAGTAATAACTTAAAGTTAGCCTCTGCAGTAAAATGAAGATAAATAAAATAAAATATTTCCAAACTAGATATAATTCCAGATAAAGATTCTAACAATGTATTCTGCATTGTATGCTGCGATCCTCCTCCTGTGTAAGTTGCACGTTCTATTAAGTCTCACTTCGCTATTAACTAGGGCATCTGCTCTCCTCAATCTGCTTGTAGAACTCCTTTGATGTCAATGAAATAAAACTGTACCTCCTTAACCGTGTTGTTCTTTGCCTTGAGACAATTGTTATATTTGGAACATATTAAAAACCTGTGACAAAATTAGCCCATGTGTTTTCATTTAATACTCATTAAAACAGCGATGATTTTTATTTTTGTTTTAAATTCTGCACATGCTAAGTTCTGATAGGATTCAGTGCAGTAGGTTCTGATCTCATTTAAACAGGAGCAAAATCCAGAATAACTTTTTTGGATTCAGTAGAGTTATTCCAGATTTATTCCAGTATAAATGAGATCAGAATCTGGCCCAGAAAGATCCCACTTCTTTGTCAGCTTTGTTTTACACAAGACCCCATTTTAATTACTGAAGGAGCTGATTGAAGGAACTTTTAAAATGGGCAAAGCTTATCTGAAAAAGTACTTTTTAGATTGTATGCAAGAAAAACAATCATTGGCTTGAAGCCCATAGAAGAAAGAAACCTGACATTTAAGTATATTAATTTCACTCACTCAATAACTTAATTTTGTTTTGGTGACCTCTCTCTTTTTTATATTCCTGCAAAATAAATACCTCGATTATCTGTTTGATTATCTTCATTGGAGTATAATCCCTACTTTCCACTCTACCTGGCAATACAAATAGTTACAGATACTTTAAAACAGAGCAGGCTCACAAAGCAATTTGTTGCATTTCACATGTGAAATGCTATTGTTGACAAAAGCAAATGACCCAGAGGAAAAACAGGCAGAGATTTCACTGAAAGCAAATAATTCCTATTAATTCCACAAACACACTGATGCAACAGGATATACTAACTTAAAGCATCTGTGTTGTCCCATTGACTTCAGTGTGTCTGCTCATGTATTTAAAGTTAGGCATGTGCTTAATTGCCTGGCTGAACTGAGGCCAAACAGAGTTTGTAGCTGGTGAGGTCAAAGAATGAAGAAGTGGGATGTGTTGATCTGGTTGGGGAAAATCCAGTAGGAAAGCCCGATGCACAAGGGAAACGCCATGAGCCTAAGCTTGAGGTGTCTCAGATGTATCAGGTTTCAGAGTAGCAGCCGTGTTAGTCTGTATTCGCAAAAAAAATAAATTGGTTAGTCTCTGAGGTGCCACTAGTACTCCTTTTCTTTTTTCAGCTGTATCAGGCAGTCTGGGGAGGCAAGGTTTTCCACTCTGTACGGTTTGGCCCCTTGAATGGATTCCTCGACCCTCTGATGCAGTCTTGAGGTATGAAGAATTCCCCTGCAGCCCTGAAGATGCTCATAGGGTTGTACATCTTAATGAGAAATGGATCCCCGTTCAGCTGCCGCATGTTTCTGACAACCACCAATTAGGAAAAAAAGGGAACCAAGTGGCAAAATGTGAACCAGTGTCTCTAGGGAATACAGAGATTGAGGACAATTGCAAAGAAGAAGAGGGTAAGGTGAGCTCCCAGAGTTTCTACTGGACCTGTTCAAGAGCGGCGCTCTACACTAGCAGAGGGAACAGCAGAATAGTCGAAGACACTTTCTAGTTAAAAGGACAGGAGGACTTGTGGCACCTTAGAGACTAACCAATTTATCTGAGCATGAGCTTTCGTGCGCGACAGCTCACTTCATCGGATGCATCCTTTCTAGTTAGGTTGTTCTCCCAACCTCACAAACATATAGGCTGTGCACAAGACTGACACTGGTGGAAATCAGCCCATTAAATAGCGAATAGCCAGCTCACCATTTACCAGTACAAAAAGGGGAGACGCATTTACAGGCCCTCGAGGAAATGGATCAGGAAGGCATAACTGAGCCTTCATAGCTCTGGTTTAAGAAAAAATAAATAGCAGCAGCAGCTGATTCTCTGTGGACTATAGAAAAGTACATTAAGTTACTTTAAAGGATTGTTATCAATTGCCATGAATAGATGGTACCCTGGATGCTATAGCAGGTTCATCTTGCTTTCCACATTGGATCTAAAAAGTGGATACTGGCAAGCGGAAATGGATCCAAAGGACAGAGGAAAACTGCTTGCACAAGAGGACAACACCCTGTGGTAATTTAAAATGATGCTTTTGGCTTGTACAACGCACCATCCACGTTTGAAAGGCTAATGGAGAGGGTAATGTTTGGCGTGTCTTCCACATCCTGTTTGTTTTACCTAAATGATATCCTGGTGCATGCTAACGCCTTTGAACAAGAGCTGATGCATTTACAGATTCTCTGTGGTAAACTGAAGCCTTCCAATCTGAGACTGAACCCAAAGAACTATGAATTGTTTCACAAAGAGGTAGCTTACCTTGGGCACACAATCAGTGAGGAGGGAACTTCCACTGGCAAAAGGGATTAGGATGAGCAAATCCCATTTCTTTTGATGGTTTACAGAGCAGCAATCAATGAGGGCACAAAGGGTACCCCAGCACTCCACACATTTGGGCATGAGCTAAGGACTCCAGCAAATCTCTTGCATTGAGTTCCTGAAGAGGAACAAAGGAATTTGGACCGTGTGGACTATATTGAAAACCCTATAATCCAAAATTGAAAAAAAAAAAAAAAAAAAACCTTACATCTTTGAGGATCGCCTCCAATAAAATGAAAAGGCTTTATGACATAAGGTCATTCGGAGGGGAGGGGAGGGGGAGAAGAGGGTATGGTTCTACATTCCTAGGAGAAGGAAGAGTAGGAGTCCTAAGCTAAATAAACCTTGGGAAGGACCCTCTTCTGCAGTGACCCAAATAAATGAAGTGGTGTCTAGGATACAGTTGGGTCCCAGGGCTAAACCCAAAATGTATCCATAAAGACCATCTCAGAAGGTATCAGTGGGATAGAATTTCAGCTTAGGTGCCCCCAGAAACTGGCAATGTAACTGTAGGTGCGGAAGCCGGAAGGGTGGTGACAGAAATGAATTCCTCTTCAGAACAGAATGGAAGAAGTCTGATTCAGCCAGGAGATTCCACAGAAACAATAGACACTTCAGGAGCATTATGACATACCTCGGGTACAATCCAGATGAATAAGTAGCTGTGTCACCCCTGCCCTTTAACCTGGGATGCTCTTTACAAGGCTTTGCTGATGTAGCCTCTAGTCTGGATTGCTCACAAACAGCCTCCAGCATGCAAGTCACTCCTAGCTACGTGTATGTGTGAGGTACAGGCAGCAAGCCACACGTTGGCTCTTATCAGCCTTGTTTATGCAGCAGTGTGACCCCACCACAGTCCCAGTCTTAGATTTCCCCCCAGAAATGGATGTCCTGTACTGTTCAGCCCTCTCCTGGCACAGTACAAGCTTATATAAAGTCCATCATTTTATTAATAGAAACAATATGTCACTCCAAATGATGTTTCCCAGGCACTTCAATTCAAACACACTGGATTAGATAAAATAATAGAACAAATTTATTAACAACAAAGAGAGATTTTAAGTGAGTACAAGTAATGAGGCACAAAAGAAAAAAGATAAAATGCAACTGGTGTCTAACATAACAAGCTATGTTAAATTCAAAGCAAAGTTTCTCTCACCATAGGCTTTCAGTAATCTTACTGACCAAACTTCTTAGGCCGCGACCACTTCCCCAGTTCCATGCTGCTTCCTTTGTTCTTTCTGGTGCAGAGAATAGATGGAAAGAGAGAGAGAGAGAGAGAGAAGAGGGGTCCATTCGGGTGTCTGTCCCTTCTTTTTATAGTCTTGTCCCCTCTTTGAGAATCATTTCCAGCTGGGAGCATGGCAACAGGCAGTCTATGTGGACAGAAACTCCATGCTCTTTCTTTGCTAAAAGGTAGATTTTTCATCCCTGCCCCCTATCCTGCCAAAGTATAGCCACTTAGCAGGTAATGGCCCTGTTAGGTGTATTAGTGCCAATGTAGCATCGAGGCCTGTCGTTTCGCCGGAGATGGTACTTTGAGTTCTGCTTGCCTGTTTGGTTTTGGATATATATACATTTTTACTAATATGTGTGACCAGAGGGATTCTTACTAAGAACAAAGACAGACACTGTATATGTTGCTTTTGCCTAAACCAGATGGGTTTGTTAGTTTAATGGAAATAGATAAGAGCAGGTAAAGTGTTACTGGGCATGGTGGGAATGTAATATGTGAGCGCACACGTGAGGACTGCCTCAACTTCTTATCTTAAAGCAAGGTCAAGCAACCAGTCGGGAGGGGCAAGGGGGGATTGGACAGGGAAGGTAAAACACTAAAAGACCAGAGAAATGCTTGCCCCTGACTGAAGTACAACATCACCCCTTACCCCTCCCACAAAAGGGGTGGGAATGAAGACCCCAGCCCGATGACCCCGCCAAATAGAACATGACCATAAGTTGTTAGGGATGGGACTGTGGGCGTGCATTTCCAATATAATTATGCCTGCTGAGGAGAGGGGAGTGGGAACACTGGAAAACATGGATCTGCGGCATCGAAGTTAGGGTATACATATGCCTGCTGGAAATTAACCCCAATAAACATTGCATTGCTTGCACTTCAGACTTCTGGTCTGCTTTCCATCTGCATGACAAGAACCAGGGGAGAGGGTGAAGGGAAAGCTCTCTAACAGGCCCATTGACCTTGTTTACACCTGGCTGAAGCCTCAACTTGCCCTTTGTCTCTGAGGGAGTGGTTTGGCCACTCCCCAGACTTGGGACATGTGTTAGTAACATCATAGAGTGGAATCTTATAACTTTACATACAATGTTGCCAAACATATTTCACTAGGACAATACTGACTAGCAAATTATGAGCTTTCAAATGATACCTCACAAGGCATACCTTGTACAAAGTTTACCACAATAGTGGACATGGGGGTATATTCTGTCCCATACAAAGCTGCAGAAAGGTTAGCCACTGGCTGACTGGAGGCAGCATGTCAGAGCTCTCTTTTCTGCACAGGGTATCTGCCACCATGTTTTCTTTAATCTCCATATCAAATTATTGGCATATAAGGTGCCAGTGTAGAAGCTTGGAATTTGAACTTAAGTTTTGTTTAGCCACATCAATGTGACTGATCCGTTAAGACCCTGAACTTTCTGTTAAAAGGAAAAAGAAAAGGAGGACTTGTGGCTCCTTAGAGACTAACAAATTTATTTGAGCATAAGCTTGATGAAGTGAGCTGTAGCTCACAAAAGCTTATGATCAAATAAATTGGTTAGTCTCTAAGGTGCCACAAGTCCTCCTTTTCTTTTTGCGGATACAGACTAACACGGCTGCTACTCTGAAACCTGTTAAAAGGAAGGGTCTTAATTGCTTGACTGTCCATACTATAGCATAGGATTCCTTTTCTATGACAGAATAATTCTGGTGTCAGTTGTTTGTTTAAGAAAGCAATTGGGTGTTTCCCTGGGGTATTGTTCTCCCCTGTTTTCATCAGCACAGCACCTAGAACAATGTCTGATGCACCCCTACACAGTTCAAACTGTTTATCAAAATCTGGACTAGCTAGTACAGGCTTTTAAGACAAGAGTTGCTTTACCTTATCAAACCCTCTTGACATGCCTTCATCCATACAACTTTGTTAGGTTTACTCTTTTTACACAGCTCTGTGACTGCAGATCCAGTGTCACTGAACCCAGTATGCCAACAAAAGAACTCCAGCTGCTCCCCTTTGACACTTAGAGGCTCTTATGGTGAGGCGTGCCTTTTTGAGCTTTGACAGCACAATTTCCAAGTGTTTGTTGTGATCGGCCCAAGTGTTGCTAAATACTGCAATGTCATCCACACACGCCCTTGCAATGCTCTATAAATCATTTAACACTTGGTTGACTAGCCTCTGGAAGGCGGCTCCGGTCTTAATTAATCCATATGGTAGCATTGTGAACTCAGACTCCCATATCAGTGATGAAAGCAGATTTTTTTTGCTGTGCATCCTTATCTAAAGGAATCTGCCAACACCATCAAGTTAAATCAAAATTGCTGAGATAGCTAGCTTTGCTTGAAATGGGATGGAAGCATTCATCTGTTGGCCTGACATGGCATCCTGAGAGGTATGCTGCCTGCCAGGAGCCCGTGTCCGAGATGATATGGAGGATCATCTGGCTCTCTGACTACTACCCCATGCTACTCATCCAGGTGGTCATGAATGATACTGCGAGGTATGACCCTGAGAAGCTCAGAAGTGACTACAGGGCTCAGGGAGTAAGGGTGAATGAGTTGGGAGTGCAGGTGGGGTTCTCTTCAATCCTTCCAGTCAAGGGTAGGGGCCCAGACAGAGACAGATCCATCCTGGAGATGAATGCCTAGTTGCAAGGATGGTGTTCCCAGGTGGGCTTTGGCTTCCTTGACCATGGGATGCTATTCCGGGAAGAAGGACTTCTAAGCAGAGATGGGGTCCACCTATTGAGGAAGGGGAAGAGCGTATTTGGATACAGACTGACTAACCTAGTGAAGAGGGCTTTAAACTAGGTTCAAGTGACAAAAGCCCACAGGTAAGTCAAAAACATGGAGACCTGGGAGAAGGATCAGAATCTGTGGGGAGTATGGGCCCTTGTAGCTGGGATAAGGGAGAGACAAGAGAGAACATGGTGCGGGAGGAATCAAACAGTATCTTAGACGTCTATATACTAATGTGAGAAGTATGGGGAGTAAGCTGGCAGAACTTGAAATGCTAGTTAATAAACACAACTATGACACAGTTGGCATCACACTTGGTGGAATAATAGTCATGACTGGACTATTGGTATAGAAGAGTACAGCTTGCTCAGGAAGGACGGGCATGGGGAAAAAGGGAGGAGATGTTGCCTTATATATAAAAATACATACACTTTGAGGTTGAGATGGAAATAGGAGACAGACTTATTGGAAATCTCTGGATAAGGATAAAAGGGGTAAAAAACAAGGGTGATGTCATGGTAGGGGGTCTACTGCAGACCATCGAGCAGGAAGAAGAGGTGAATAGGGCTTTTTTTAAACAACTAACAAAATCATCCAAATTACAGGACTTGGTGGTGATGGGGGACTTCAACTACCCAGACATCTGTTGGGAAAATACAGATTATCCAGCAAGTTCTTGGAATGTATTGGAGCCATTTTTTTATTTCAGAAGGTGGAGAAAGCTACTAGGGGGGAGGCTGATCTAAATTTGATTTTGACAAATAGGGATTAACTGGTTGAGAATTTGAAAGTGGAAGGCAGCTGAGGTGAGAGTGATCATGAAATGGTAGGGTTCATGATTCTAGGAATGGTAGGAGGGAGAACAGCACAACAAAGACAATGGATTTCAATCAGGCAAACTTTAGCAAACTGAGGGAGTTGGTAGGTAAGTTCCCATTGTAAGCAAGTCTAAGGGGAAGCAAGTTCAAGAGAGTTCACCGTTTTTCAAAGAGACATTATTAAGGGCACAAGAACAAACTATCCCACTGCATAGGAAACATAGGAAGTATGGCAAGAGCCCACTCTGGCTTAACCAGGAGAGCTTCACTGATCTGAAACTCAAAAAAGAGTTCTACAAAAAGTGGAAACTAAATCAAATGACAAAGGATCAATATAAACAAATAACACAAGTATGTCAAGATAAAATTAGAAAGGCCAAGGCACAAAACAAAATTAAACTAGCTAGATACATAAAGGGTAGCAAGAAAACATCCTACAAATCCATTAGATGCAAGAGGAAGACCAAGGATAGGGTCGGCCCATTACTCAATGAGGGGGGAAAAACAATAACAGAAAATGTGGAAATGGCAGAAGTGCTTAATGACTTTTTTGTTTCGGTTTACACCAAAAAGGTTAGCAGCGATTGGACATCTAACATAGTGAATGCCAGTGAAAATGAAGTAGGATCAGAAGCTAAAATAGGTAAATAACAAGTTAAAAATTACTTAAACAAGTTAGATGTCTTCAAGTCACTAGGGCCTGATGAAATACATCCTAGAATACACAAGGAGCGGACTGAGGAGACAGCTGAACCATTAGCAATTATTTTCAATAAGTCATGGAAGACGGGAGAGATTCCAGAGGACTGGAAAAGGGTAAATACAGCGCCAATCTATAAAAAGAGAAATAAGGACAAGGGGGAAATTACAGACCAGTCAGCTTAACTTCAGTACCTGGAAAAGATTATTGAGCAAATGATTAAGCAATCAATTTGAAAACATCTAGAGGATAATAAGGTGATAAGTAACAGTCAGCATGGATTTGTCAAGAAAAAATCATGTCAAACCAACCTAATAGTTTTCTTTGACAGGGTAACAAGCCTTGTGGATGGGGGGAAGCAGTAGATGTGGTATATCTTGACTTTAATAAGGCTTTTGATACTGTCTTGCATGATCTTCTCATAAACGAACAAGGGAAATACAACTGAGATGGAGCTACTATAAGGTGAGTGCATAACTGTTTGGAAAATTGTTCCCAGAGCGTACTTATCAGTGGATCACAGTCAGGCTGGAAGGACATAACGAGTGGGGTCTCGCAGGGATCGGTTCTGGGTCCGGTTCTATTCAATATCTTCATCAATGATTTAGAAAATGGCATAGAGAGTACACTTTCAAAATTTGTGGATGATACCAAGCTAGGAGGGGTTGCAAGTGCTTTGGAGGATAGGATTCAAATGCAAAATGATCTGGACAAACTGGAGAAATGGTTTGAAGTAAATAGGATGAAATTCAATAAGGACAAATACAAAGTACTCCACTTAGAAAGGAACAATCAGTTGCACACGTACAAAATGGGAAATGACTGCCTAGGAAGGAGTACTACGGAAAGGGACCTGAGGATCAAAGTGGATCACAAGCTAAATATGAGTCAACAGTGTAACCCTGTTGCAAAAAAAGCAAACATAATTCTGGGATGTATTAGCAGGAGTATTGTAAGCAAGACAAGAGAAGTAATTCTTCCACTCTACTCCATGCTGATTAGGCCTCAACTGGAGTATTGTGTGCAGTTCTGGACCCCACATTTCAGGAAAGGTGTGGACAAATTGGAGAAACTCCAGAGAAGAGCAACAAAAATGAATAAAGGTCTAGAAAATATGGCCTATGAGGGAAGATTGAAAACATTGGGTTTGTTTAGTCTATAAAATCAGGTTGGGCAAACACCTGCCAGGGATGGTCTAGATAATACTTAGTCCTGCCTTGAGTGCAGGGGACTGATGACTGCTCGAGGTCCCTTCCAGTTCTATGATTCTATGGATCTGTGTTCTAGCTGTGGAACAGCATTACCATGAGGCTTTTTAACATGATATGTATCTTCATTTACCACTTCTATTACCTCAAAAGGTCCTTCCCAAGAATTTTTCATTTTGTCTTTTTTTGTTTTACAGGGCATAATGCCACTACCAAGTCTCCTATTTCAAGAGTGTTTATAAATATGTTATCATGCTACGCATATTGTTTGGATTGACTGTCTCTGAGGTTAGTTCGAAAAATACCCACCATGTCTTTCAACTCCTTCCTAAACCGTTGTACATGTTCAGTTAGTGGCTCTTCCTTTGCCTCAGTGTGCCCTTCACAGGAGTCTCTGATGAGATCTAGGAGACCCCTCACTTTCTTTCCATATAGGAGATCAAATGGGGAAAACCCGGTTGATTCTTGGGGTACCTCCCTATAATCAAACAGCAAATATGGTAATAATTCATCCCAATCTTGAACCCTCTTAATTGCAACATACCCAGCATGGATTTTAGGGTCCCATTGAATCTTTCCACCAAACCATTTATTTTTGGATGAACTGAGGTACCTTTTAGTTCTTTCAGCCCACATGACTTCCATAGCTCATTGAATAGCTGAGACATGAAATTTGACCCACTGCCAGATAAAATCTCTTCAGGGAAACCCGCTCTGCTAAAAGATAGTGAAAGGGTCTCTTGCTACAGATTCTGCCTCAATGTTAGAGCTACTACTTCAGGATATCTAATGAAAAAATCAATCACCACCAAGATATGTTTCTTCCTCCTACAGGTAGAACGTGGCATAGGGCCCACACTGTCCATTGCGACCCTCAGAAATGCCTTTTCTATTACAGGCTATGAGCATAGGGGAACTTTCTGCGGTCCTGAAGATCTTCAGCAATAGTTCCTCACAGCTTCCTGTATTCCTGCATAGTAGAATTTTTTCTTTAATCTGGCATAGTTCTCTGTGCCCCCAAGTGACCGGCAAAAGGATAGTCATACTAATAACATTAATACTCCATAGTGCTGGGTGGGCATAATTAACTTTTTATAGGGCTACCCCGGGCTTTTGTTTTTTCCCCATACAGTCTATCTCCCCGTTTTCGTTTCCTGGGCCCCTCCTTTAGGACACACACTCTTATTCTCTATAGAGCGGCATCTATCCTTTGTTAACTGCAAAATGCTGGCAGCTGATATCTGGAACAGCTTATTCAGTCACAGAGGTTATTTCCCACCCCCAACCGCTCCCACACCTGGATACACACTGTTTCCTTCTGCTGCAGGAGAGTTAGAAAGACCTTCCCTGTGCCCTCCGTCAGCAGTTTCTGGTACTTTACCATTCCCCTTGGGATTCCAGCACAATATTCCCTTTTGCTACAGGTTACTACATTAATAGCCTTAACCATATGCAAAATATCATTCCCTACAAGAATTTCAACAGGGATACTATACAGCACCCCTACTGTCAAGACTCCTTTTAAACTTTCCCATTTCACATTCACTTTGGCTGAAGGTATAGGAATCCTTCCACTGCCAGAAGCGTCACTTTTCGGTCAGGTAACATGTCAATCTCTTGGCCCATGTTTCCCTTGACCAGAAAGATCTGTGCTCCAGTATCCCTCTACTGTATGTACTCCTTGTTATTTACTCTGGCAACCTTAATAAATTCCATATCCACCCCCTCTGGGTCAGTCCTCACAAAACTCACCAGGTGAACTGTAGGTTCCTCTGGGGCTTCTGTGTTAAGGACAGCTGCATTAATGTGGGTTGGATGGGGCTCAGTTTCTTTTAGCTCAGGGCACTTATCTCTCAGGTGCTCAGTGGAGTTACATTGGAAACAGTTTCTTGGACTCTCCTCTTTCTCAGGAGGCTTGTGATGAGGACTTCCATTTCTGAGGAAGTGAGTGCCTGGGCTCCCAGACACCATCCTCCTGTCCCGGGGTAAAACAGGATCCCCCCTTTACACCGGGTTTGTGTCCCTCCTTTTGGGCTTGCACAAGGGCATCAACCAGAGTGGCCGTTTGCTAACACAGATTTAATAGACTTATCCCACCAGCTATTTCTTACCTCTTCAGTGCTTATACTTAAGAATTGTTCTTGAGGAAAGAGATTAAACAATTGATCATAATCCTCAGCTTCTTTCCCCTTTACCCATTTTCTCATCAGGTCATACATCTTATAGGCATATTCAGTATTACTTATGCCAGCACCTTTCCTGAGATTTCTAAATGTTAACCTATACAGTTCAGGAGTAATTTGAAATCTTTGTAAAATAGCTTTCTTAAATGCAGTATATATCAGTTTACGGGTCTACTGTCAATCAAATGTTGACCCCGCCCCTTAACCCTTAAGGCCTTGCCTGCCTATCACCATAAGCCCCTCACCATGGGATATTACTTCTGGGGTCAAGATTGACACATAAGTGGAAGCAAAGGGTGGCATGTGACCCTTCTAAGAACTCCTGCCAGCACTCTCCGCCAATTGGAGTGGGTTTCAGCACCATAGAAACTCCCCTAGAACAGGTTTGAACAATCAGGTCAGGTTCTGCGGTGAGGTGACCTATCTGCATGTGGGTAATGTGACCCCTCTAGGAACATCTCCCAGCATCCTCTACTAATTGGGGCATGTCAAGGTTCCTTCCCCACTCTGAACTCTAGGGTACAGATCATAGAATCATAAAATCATAGAATATCAGAGTTGGAAGGGACCTCTGGAGGTCATCTAGTCCAACCCCCTGCCCAGAGCAGGACCAATCCCCAACTAAATCATCCCAGCCAGGGCTTTGTCAAGCCTGACATTAAAAACTTCTAAGGAAGGAGATTCCACCACCCCCCTAGGTAACGCATTCCAGTGTTTCACCACCCTCCTAGTGAAAAAGTTTTTCCTAATATCCAACCTAAATCTCCCCCACTGCAACTTGAGACCATTACTCCTTGTCCTGTCATCTGCTATCACTGAGAATTGTCTAGATCCATCCTCTTTGGATCCACCTTTCAGGTAGTTAAAAGCAGCTATCAAATCCCCCCTCATTCTTCTCTTCCGTAGACTAAACAATCCCAGTTCCCTCAGCCTCTCCTTATAGGTCATGTGTTCCAGACCCCTAATCATTTTTGTTGCCCTTCGCTGGACTCTCTCCAATTTCTCCACATCCTTCTTGTAGTGTGGGGCCCAAAACTGGACACAGTACTCCAGATGAGGCCTCACCAATGTTGAATAGAGGGGAATGATCATGTCCCTCAATCTGCTGGCAATGCCCCTACTTATACACCCCAAAATGCCATTCGCCTTCTTGGCAACAAGGGCACACTGTTGACTCATATCCAGCTTCTTGTCCACTGTCACCCCTAGGTCCTTCTCTGCAGAACTGCTGCCTAGCCATTCGGTCCCTAGTCTGTAGCGGTGCATTGGATTCTTCCGTCCTAAGTGCAGGACTCTGCACTTGTCCTTGTTGAACCTCATCAGATTTCTTTTGGCCCAATCCTCCAATTTGTCTAGGTCCCTCTCTATCCTATCCCTACCCTGCAGCGTATCTACCTCTCCTCCCAGTTTAGTGTCATCCGCAAACTTGCTGAGGGTGCAATCCACACCATCCTCCAGATCATTAATGAAGATACTGAACAAAACCGGCCCCAGGACTGACCCTTGGGGCACTCCGCTAGATACCGGCTGCCAACTAGACATGGAGCCATTGATCACTACCCGTTGAGCCCAACAATCTAGCCAACTTTCTACCCACCTTGTAGTGCATCCATCCAGCCCATACTTCTTTAACTTGCTGACAAGAATACTGTGGGAGACCATGTCAAAAGCTTTGCTAAAGTCAAGGAATAACACGTCAACACTCCTTCCCCCGGTGAACATAGTTTAAAGCCCTCCTCACTAGGTTAGCCAGCCTGCTTGCAAAGATGCTCTTCCCTCTCTTCGTTAGGTGGAGCCCGTCTCTGCCTAGCACTCCTCCTTCTTGGAACACCATCCCATGGTCAAAGAATCCAAAGCCTTCTCTCCGACACCACCTGCGTAGCCATTCATTGACTTCCACGATTCGACGATCCCTACCCCGGCCTTTTCCTCCCACGGGGAGGATGGACGAGAACACCACTTGCACCTCATACTCCTTTATCCTCCTTCCCAGAGCCACGCAGTCTGCAGTGATCTGCTCAAGGTCATTCTTGGCAGTATCATTGGTGCCCACGTGGAAAAGCAGGAAGGGGTAGCGGTCCAAGGGCTTGATGAGTCTCAGCAGTCTCTCCGTCACATTGCGAATCCTAGCTCCTGGCAAGCAGCAGACTTCCCGGTTTTCCCGGTCGGGGCGGCAGATAGATGACTCAGTCTCCCTGAGGAGAGTCCCCAACCACCACCACCCGCCTCCTTCTCTTGGGAGTGGTGGTCGTGGAACCCCCAACCTTAGGACAGTGCATCTCATACCTTTCAACTGGTGGAGTCTCCTTCTGCTCCCTTCCCCCAGACGTATCATCTGGGCCACTCCCCGCAATGGTACCTGTGGAGAGAACATGAAAATGGTGACTTACCTGTATCTGTGTTGCTGGTACATGGACGTTCCCCCTTCTTCTTCTGGAGGTTTCATGTTGCCAAATTTCTTCACTGTCCTCCTGTCCCCGCTGCGCAGCCTGCTCTGAATCTTCAGAATCTTCAGATGTGGGGACCTGCATGAAAAACCCACTAAGCTTATTTTTACCAACTTAGGTTAAAACTTCCCCAAGGTACAAACTATTTTACCTTTTGCCCCTGGACTTTATTGCTGCCACCACCAAGCGTCTAACAAATATATAACCGGGAAAGAGCCCGCTTGGAAACATCTTTCCCCCCAAAATCCTCCCAAACCCTACACCCCCTTTCCTGGGAAGGCTTGATAAAAATCCTCACCAATTTGCATAGGTGAACAGAGACCCAAACCCTTGGATCTTAAGAACAATGAAAAAGCAATCAGGTTCTTAAAAGAAGAATTTTAATTGACGAAAAAGTAAAAGAATCACCTCTGTAAAATCAGGATGGTAAATACCTTACAGGGTAATCAGATTCAAAACATAGAGAATCCCTCGAGGCAAAACCTTAAGTTACAAAAAGACACAAAAACAGGAATATACATTCCATTCAGCACAACTTATTTTATCAGCCATTTAAACAAAACAGAATCTAACGCATATCTAACTAGATTGCTTATTAGCCCTTTACAGGAGTTCTGATCTGCATTCCTGCTCTGGTCCCGGCAAAAGCAATACACAGACCGAGAGAACCTTTGTTTCTCCCCCCTCCAGCTTTGAAAGTATCTTGTCTCCTCATTGGTCATTTTGGTCAGGTGCCAGCGAGGTTATCCTAGCTTCTTAACCCTTTACAGGTGAAAGGGTTTTTCCTCTGGCCAGGAGGGATTTAAAGGTGTTTACCTTTCCCTTTATATTTATGACAGGGCAGGTTTCACTTTCATAGACCCAGACAAAAGGGAAACATGTGCCAATCAGAAAAGGTATAGCAGAGGATCTAGGTCAGAACCTTCGATCTCTGGAGATCAAAAATTGGCCAGTCACCAGTATAGAATCATAGAATCATAGAATATCAGGGTTGGAAGGGACCCCAGAAGGTCATCTAGTCCAACCCCCTGCTCAAAGCAGGACCAAGTCCCAGTTAAATCACCAGTACTGCCCCCGAAAGCCCCATTGCTGCGTAGAAGAGGCCATCCCATTTCAAGAACATGTTTCTCAGGAATCATGGAAATGCTGAGGGGAAACATGGCTTCCTTCATCAGCTCTGTGAGAGCTACAGAACTGGTTTTAGCTCCAAGGGAGCTCAGTCACCTACAGAGAAAGTGCTACATCAGCAACAGTTCTGAGGAGGAAGAGGCGGTGAGAGCCGCCAAAGGGAGCCCTTTGGCCCAGCCATTGACGGATACACTGGAACCTGTCCCTCAGACCCCAATGATCGTGAGGCAGACTGACAAATGTGATGGCTGCCCGGCCTCTGCCCCTGTGGAGGAAGGTGACCACAGCTTGCTGGTGTCGGACAAGCTGAATGGAGAAGATATTGGTCAGGTAAACACACTATAAAAAGTGTCTGTTGAGCATGGGGTGTAATGGGCTAGGAACTGACCCGGGGCTGTATACATCTAAAAACAATGGACTTACAGCTGTTTTTTTCTGACAATCTCTTGACAGCTTGACACTTTTCTGGAGATCTTTGATAGCCTACACATTGGTAGCCCTGTGGGGGTAAATCTGTCATGCATCAGCTGTTTTTGCTCATTCCTGAGATACAGCTCTCAAAAAGGAGACTCCAGATAAGAACAAAATGGAAGAATGAACCAGCTCAGACCCCCTATAAAGGCAAGGGGCCTGGCCTCAGTTTTCCACAGACAGCTGTAAAGTGGTGTGTTGAACCAGGTAATCATTAAAACTTGTTTAAATTTGTCATTGTGAATATGTCCTCTCCTTACTTGTGTTAGTGAAAGGACAGTACAGCTAACAGTCATGTCTACACAGATGGCTCTGTTAAAGAAAATATATTACACCCCCAAGGAATTTGGAAGCTTCGGAGAGGTGAACCCTCTTTTTCAAGCTGCCAAAAAGCATAGTAAAACTTTGAAAAGATGATAGGTAACAGTTTGGCTTTCAGACCAGGATGCTTACACTTAACACAAACTGGCTCAAATACGTTTTAAAAGAAACAAGACCATTGTTTCAGATGTGGATGCACAATGGCAGGCAGATTTAGTGGATATGCAGCAGTTTTCCAAACACAATGGTGGTTTTAAGTACATCTTAATAGTGCTAGTATGTCTATCTAAATGCGCCTAGGACTTAGGCCTACAAGACAAGATGGGTGGTGAAATATCCAAGGCCTTTAAAACTATTTTCAGTGATGGTCATGTGCCTCAAAAATTACAAACCGATCAGTGAAAAGTATTTTTAAACAAACATTTAAACAAATTGTTAAAACAACATGTTCACCGTTTTGTTACTAATAATGAAGTCAATGCTGGGGTTGTGGAGCAGTTTAATAAAACTTTAAAATCTAAGATGTGGAGATGTTTTACATCTCACAACACCTTTCACTACATTGACATGTTATCTGAGTTTCTAAAGAGTTACAACCAAAGATTTCACAGAACTATATGTATTAGACCCATTAATGTTAACCCCTCAAATTTTCTGGCGGTATGGAAAATAGTGTATGGAGATAGTTCTGAAATAAAACCAGTTGTTGCCCGTTTTAGAAAAAGCGACCGTGTGAGACTATCGAAAACAAAGGAGCTTTTGCAAAAGGTTCTGAACAAACTTCAGTCAATGAGATATTCCTGGGAAGAAGCCTTAACCAAGGGACAGAGACTTGTATACCAATTAAAAGATTACAGGAGTAAGACAGTTACTGGATCTTTTTACTCTGAAGAATTACAAAAAGTTAACCCCAAACAGGACAGTATTGAGAGAACTGAAAAAGTTCTAGCTGAGAAAAGAAAGGGGAGAAAAAAAGCAGCTATCGGTGGAATGGCTGGGATGGCCCGATACATGGGTTGGGATGGCCCAATAAGTTTAACAGTTGGGTGGAAGCTTCTCAACTCTGTGACATTTAGACATGACAGAAAACAATTACTCCTGCCAAGAGGGAAAAAATGAGTGACAGCGGCTTTTACATCACTTTGCCCAGCAATGCCAACTCTGGACTTTTTTCCCCGAAACACCAGTTTGAACTTTACAATACAGCTAGTTAAACTCTTCACTCTTCCGGGGATCTGGGAGGTGGGGTTAGTGGAAACTCAATACCTGCACAGCTGGAACGGTATCAGCGAAGACAGCCCTTTCCAAATCACTTTTGGAGCTAAGAAATGGTGTTACGCCCTATGATGAGACTATTACTCATCTATACCTGAATTACTGGATCACATGAACAATATGATGGCTAGTCAACCGGGACCGCTGGAGGTGGTCATGAGCTAAGACCTTGTGGGTAAAAAAGTTAGACTCAAATCCTCTGACGTTGCTTATGCATATTCAGGAGCACATTGTAGACAGCCACTCCAGCTTGCCTGAAAGGAAATCAGGAAGGGAGCAAAAAGCTCTAGAGAGATTATGGTGGAGGTAAAATCTATTTGGTGTGTGACATGAAGTATCCTGAGAGGAAGACACTATGTAAATATGCAGATAGTTAAGCTTGCATCATTTTGCAGGCTTGTTAAATTATTTCCTTTCTGTCTCAGATAGGTTGCTAAGGGTCACAATTTTAGGCTCCATAGAGATGACGGGCAAAAAAATAAACCTTGTTGTTATGATTTAGACAGAACCACCTCTTTCATTCAAGAGAAATGTAAATTGTGCCCCGGTGTCTGAAATAATAGCAACAGCATTCAAAAACACATGCACATGGAAAAGCTGGGGTAGAAGCTGAACCATCTGGCCCAATGGGTTCCTCGTGGTACTGAGAGCAAATAGAAGGGCGAGGTCTTTGACCGGTGGAACTGTTTTGACAGAGTATAAGAGAAAGAAGGGCCAGAAAGATACAGAAGTGGCTAGAAAGCCCAGCAGACAGTAAAATAAGTGCTGGTCGTGTGATGTGAGAGGATGCTCTGAGAGAGAGAAAGAGAGAGAGAGAGAGAGAGAGAGCTGGCTGGAAAGGCAGGTTAGGAACTGTGTGTGAGCAAAGGAATTATCTCTGACTGTCTGATTCCCACTGTGTTTAGGGAAGCAGAATTTAATGTATAATCTGTGTAAATAAACAAGATTGCATCAAAGGAAATACCTGACTCCATCATCAATTTCTTCTCCTAGTGGAAAAAAGCTGCAGAGCCCCCAGCTTAGGCTATTACTCAGGCCGAAAAGAAGTGACAATAGTGCTATCCCAGTTTTCAGAACGGAAGCTGAGGCACAGAACAGTGAAATGACTTGCCCAAGATCAGACAGACAAGGTGGGGGAGGTAATATCTCTTATTGGACCAACATCTGTGGGAGAAAGAGACGAGCTTTCAACCTGAAGAAGAGCTCTTCGTAGGGTCAGATGCTTGTCTCTCTCACCAACAGAAGTTGGTCCAATAGAAGATATTACCTCACCCTCCTTGTCTTTCTAATATCCTGGGACTGACACAGCTACAACAACTTTGCCCAAGATCACATAGTCATCAGCAATCTCAGGAATAGAACATAGGTTTTCGGATTGCCTGTCCTCTGCTTTGACCACTAGACAATGCTTCCTTCCTTAGCACAGACTCTTTCGGGTCAGTGACAGTGAGGGCATCCCTGTTTCCCAAGCCACAGTGTTATCTCCGCTGGGAAAGGTATCTTTCTTCGGGTGTGTGGATGCTGAGTTCCTTTGCATCCTTTAAAAAAAAATTCCACCTGGAAGAGAGAGGAAGGAATCAACACACTATGAAGAGCCCTCTGGTAATATTTTTTTTCCTGATCGGGTGCTGAAAGCCCTGTGTCCTCCCCCACAAACCCCATCCTTCATCAAAGGCAAAGAGACAGCTTTACCTTCAATTTCCTGATCACTGTCGCTGCTCCTGGCTGTAAGCCGGCTCCCCCCTACCCAAAGCTGCCTGCATGATGTGTGACTTCTCCAATCCTGAGATACAGGCTAGGAATCCAAAACAGGATGAGACATAGAATGGCAGGAGAGCAGCATGGGTGTGAGGGGGGAACTCAGAGCAAAGGGAAGGCAGGGCAGGTGGGACCCATTTTCGGCAGTAATCTTGCCATGACCCTGCCTCCAATATGCCTGTAATCTACCCCTACCCTTTCCTCAGCACTTTCTCTTGTCCTCCTGGCCACCCAATAGAACTGGCCAGACCTTAGTCATCTTGTGCATTTTGTATATTCAGTCTTACATACTATACATATGGCCCTGTATATATACCAATTGAATTTAAATAAAGAAATAGAAAATATATATTGCTGATCCTCCTAGTTCTGTCCAGTTACAATCCATCCTGTCTAATAGGAAAGAAGTGGCTTTGTAACAGAAAAGGGACAGGACTGGATATAAAGCCAAATTCTGTACTTATGTCCAGTGCTTAATGAGATCAATGAAATCATCTGGGTTTAACTGAGAGGAGAATTTGACTCAGAGTCTCCAACAGAATGACACTGCTCGGTCTGTGAATGGTCTCAGGAAGCCTGGTACCTGAACATCAAACAGGTTTCCAGCTTCCTCACACCCCTTCAGCCAATGTTAACACCAATGACCGCTCACATGTTGGATTTTGTTACATGGATACAATGTGTGGCAGAGGAGGAGGAGAGTGTGCTGGTGTCTGCATCTCTCCAGCCTCTGCAACAGTTGGGACAATAAAAACAATTTATACATTCGGGAGAGTAAAGTTTGGCACTTCAAAAAAGCTGCCTAATTTTCAGAAGGACTGAGCATGCACAATTCCTAATGGATTCAGAGGAGCTGCAGGGGCTCAGTACATCTGAAACAGCCAGTGTCTAAATATGGATTTAGGAGCCCATATTTAGGTATATGCAGTTCAGACATGTTTGGTAAAATGTTCAGAAGTGCCTATATGACTTAGCACCTCTGTCCCACTTAAAATCAATAGGCCTTTAAAGTCCATGTCCCAGATCCTCAAAAGTATTTAGGTCACAAACTCCCATTAATTTCACTGGGAGTTAGGCACCTAAATGCCTTTGAGGATCTGGGCCTAAGGCACTAAAGTGTTTCGAAATACTTTATCTTTAGCCATTTTAGAAAAAAAAATGACGCACTCACCTTTGTGTTTTGGCTGTGAACTCTGGGGATGTGACTGTCAAGATAAGCAGTGTTGCACCAGCCATAGATGCAGGTAGCTGGCGAAGTGGAACACCAAAGCACAGATGTAATGATATGAAGCCTACTGAATATTTACCACAGAAGAAGCAGGTATTAAAAAAAAAAAAAGAATCCGTGGTCCTGCGTATATTCCCCTTCTCTGACTATCACCACACTTGACTAGGTTCTGGCATGGCAACTCATTAGATAGGGAGGCTGATATGCGAAGCTTTCCATGGTCTGCACTTCTTTTGCCACTGGACACCGGGAGAAAAGCCCAGCTTTTATTCCCAGAGCATGGGACTTAACGTGGGCACGGAAATACTATTTCTTCAGAAATCACTCGGAGTTATGCCCTGGTAACTGAACATGGAATGTGGCCCTTAACCTCTAGAAGGAGAGAGTGGGGTTAAAAATACTTCTGAGGTGTCATGGGAAAATATTCTGTGTAGATAGCATGAGTTGGGTTTGTCAAGTGAAAGGACGGGGGTATTGCTACGGTGGGGCATAGCCTGTGCATAAGGGTTAAGGCAGGGGAGCCATGTTGCAGTGGGCAGCTCACAGAGAATTTTGGCTGAATTCTTGCTGGAGTCCGCAAGGAGCGCAAGCTGCATGAGCAGTTCTGCTAACATTGCATCAGTGTGTTCCCTTCTGCCCCAACCCCATCCCTCCCTTTGTGCCAGCAATAGCACTATCAGGGAGAATCACATAGAAGGTCAACTTTGCAATGTCTCCTTGACCCTGTCCCCCTTCCCTGCACACCCATACAAATACAAGGTCAAATAAAATTGAGCCCCTAGAGCTAGAAGGATGGGCTAGTAGTTACGGCCTGTCCCAAAACCCTCTCTCAGGGCCACAGTTCCTTCCTTGGCGTTCTCTGTGGGCAACATAGCTACACACCTCCACTCACCCAGGGTGGCATACCAAAACTTGAGCTAGTCCATAATGTCTTACCTCAGTCCTAATTCCTATCATCTTCCCCTGGCAGGTTTGAGGGTTCATACCGGGTCGATGGTGCTTTGAAAAAGATGTCTACTTTTGGAACCAAAACTGGCAGTGAAAAATGGCCTGCTTTCTGCTGTTGCATGAAGGAATAAAGTAATCCCTTCTTGCTCATCGTTCTCTCTGCTTCAGTATCTCTCTGCTGCCTTCAAGTACATACAGACTCATGAGAAAGTCAACACTAGATCAAATTCTTAATAAAGATTTTGATTCCTCATCTGAGATTCCACAGTCTATTAATAATCCTGAATGATATGCAATGCCTGAGAGTCTATTTCTGTATCTAATCTGCTTCTCTGAAGATCAAAACCAAAGATCTGCATAGCCATAATGCCATGAGGGAATACTTGTTACCACTTTCCTATAAAACTGTATAAGCACAATCTAGCCCTAAAACTGTGGAGATTTTTTTTTATATAAACTAGAGTGCTGTCACCTAATTTTTAGCATATTTCACTTTTCTGGGCAACGTATCTAGTTCTAAGTAACTAGCTTTAGCTGTTATGATTGTTCATACTTCTCCACATAATGCAATCATATTTCTAAACAATTGTGGTGCTGTGAAATGTCTATTGCTTCATAAATACATTATTAATAAGTCAATCATCAACTTGCTAAATACATGCCTTGTTTAACCAGATGCTAACACAATTAGTCTTGTTTGGAATTCTTGACCCTAGTGCCTAAGAAGTGCTGTAGAAGAATCATGACAACATTGAATTATATTTTGAACAAACAAACTATCTCTTGTAGATTTAATCCAGATGGTACATTGACAGGAAGAGCTACTTTGTTTAAAGTAATAAAGAAACAAAAATTACACTCCCCAAATAAATAAAGTCATTGTGGGGAGAAGGAAGGCTGGAAAGAATTGGGTCCATTATATCTAAAATATCAGAGGAAGAAGCTCCACTGAAACCTTCCTAGGTTCTTAATGTTGAGCGCTAGTGTATAATACATTGCTCTCAACCCTCTGCCACACATGACACTCTGTAGTGATACAAAAGATACCAGTGTTTGCCTGACACGCATTCAAGTTATAGGACAGACTTTCTCAACAGACGTTCTCAATAGACTCCATTATCACTGAGCACTCAGTTCATTACACAATTTATTATTCTGTTTATTTGTACCTGGGAGCCCCAATCAGGACCCCACTGTGCAGGCACTGGACAAACACAGATCAAAAGTCCCTACCCCAAAGAGCTTACACTCTAAAACAAGAGGCAACAGGTGGGCACAGACAGACAAATGGGAGAACACAAGGAAACAAAGAGACAGCTTTGGTCACCATGATGGGCTGTAATCTCAACACACCAGCTGCCTAATTGTTGCCACCTTTTTATAGGAATCACTGAAAAGAGCTGTAAGGAGGGATTCGAAGGGGGACAGCGAGGAAGCTTTCCAGATATTCACAGGTAGCTCCTCCAAAAAGACAGCGTGGGAGATAGCACAAAAATGCTTGTTTGAAAATTTAATGAGTGGGCAATGAAAGCTGACATCATTGGCTGATTGGAGATGGCAGTCATCATCTCAGGAGTGTATGAGAGAGGATAGGGAGGGTGAGGATTAGGCTATGAAAGGTCTTGAAAGTGAAGACAAGCAACTTATGTTTGCTGCAGCGGAGGGGAGCCAGTGGAGATTTATAGAGGAAGACCAAGAGTTACATTCATGCTAGCAACACTATAGTTATGGTTCTATTATAAACACTAATTATCTGTTTCTTATAAGTTGACTTGAAATCATTAGGAAGGAATTCATTGAAACGTGAGCCTAATACAGAATTCAGAAAGAAGGGATAGCAAATTATTTGATCTTAGCATAGTACAGAACTGGGTTCACAGAACAGAGCAGTAGAGTGGGAAATGGATTCAGGAAAGCAAATGCTATAGAACTAAGAATTCTAGTAAATCTGATGCAACAGGAGGAAATATTAAAATTCACGAGGATGCAAGAAAACCTAAAAATTCTTTCATGCTGTAATAAAAGACCAATAGACTATGACTCCTCTCCAAAAACAAAAAAGCCACTCACCCACAACCTGAGACAAGATGTTATCAATATGACATCATGAGGATCGCTGAGATTCAGAAGGGTAAAAAATAAATTTATATTGGTAATGAAGAAATTGGTGGTGCATAGGAAGAAATCAGACAAGAACATACAGTCAGTTAAGCCATTCTGGAAGTTAGCCTGAATCCCCTCATACATAATGGATCTCTATGTAAAGAAACTGTCACACTGTATCTCAAGATCCTCCAATGTTTGTAGATTGACTGTTCCTTCAGTTGGGACTACTAAGGTCTTTGGAGCAAAGACAGAGTTCTGGATATTATCCTCATCTTGTTAGTACATCTTTTCCTGACTTAATTAAACCAAGAGTAGAAAAGGTGGAAAAGCACACAACTTTTGACTCATGCATGGGGCTTGATCTCACATGTACAGGTGTAAATCTGGAATAACACCAATTTCCTCAACTTGAGGAAATTGGTGTTATTCCAGATTTATATCAATATGGCCGGTATCAGACTCTAGCCCTAAAACCACAATGGACAATGAATTTACTACAGTTTCATAATAGTGTAGCTGAGCTGAATTGGAGAGGATTCAGAGAAGAGCCATGAAAATGACGACTGGATTGGAAAACATACATGATAGGGAAAGAATCCGGGGCACAATCTGTTTAGTTTATCAATGAGAAGGCTAAAGAGTGACTTGACCCTGGTCTCTATGGGTATGTCTACACTACGGAATAAGGTCGAATTTATAGAAGTCGGTTTTTTAGAAATCGGTTTTATATATTTGAGTGTGTGTGTCCCCACAGAAGTGCATTAAGTGCATTAACTCGGCGGAGTGCTTCCACAGTACCGAGGCTAGAGTCGACTTCCGGAGCGTTGCACTGTGGGTAGCTATCCCACAGTTCCCGCAGTCTCCGCTGCCCATTGGAATTCTGGGTTGAGATCCCAATGCCTGATGGGGCTGAAACATTGTCGCGGGTGGTTCTGGGTACATATCGTCAGTCCCCCCTTCCCTCCCTCCCTCCGTGAAAGCAAGGGCAGACAATCGTTTCGCGCCTTTTTTCCTGAGTTACCTGTGCGGACGCCATACCACCGCAAGCATGGAGCCCGCTCAGGTAACCGTCACCGTATGTCTCCTGGGTGCTGGCAGACGCGGTATGGCATTGCTACACAGTAGCAGCAACCCCTTGCCTTCTGGCAGCAGACGGTACAGTACGACTGGTAGCCGTTCTCGTCATGTCCGAGGTGCTTCTGGCCACGTCGGCTGGGAGCGCCTGGGCAGACATGGGCTCAGGAACTAAATTTTTCGTGACTTGACCAGGTCATTCTCTTAAGTCCGGCAGTCAGTCCTATTGAACCATCTTATGGTGAGCAGGTAGGCAATATGTCCTTCTGCACTGTCTGCTGCCAGCCAAAGATGTAAAAGATAGATGGAGTGGATCAAAACAAGAAATAAACTGGATTTGTTTTGTACTCATTTGCCTCTTCCCCTGTCTATGGGACTCATTCCTCTAGGTCACACTGCAGTCACTCACAGAGAAGGCGCAGCGAGCTAAATCTAGCCATGTATCAATCAGAGGCCAGGCTAACCTCCTTGTTCCAATAAGAACAATAACTTAGGTGCACCATTTCTTATTGGAACCCTCCGTGAAGTCAACCCTGTAACCCCTCCCTGCATCAGAGCAACGGCAAACAATCGTGCATCTGAGTTGAGAGTGCTGTCCAGAGCAGTCACAATGGAGCACTCTGATTGGGCTAAAACATTGTCGCGGGTGGTTCTGGGTACATATTGTCCGGCCCCCGTTCCCTCCCTCCCTCCGTGAAGGCAAGGGCAGACAATCGTTTCGCGCCTTTTTTCCTGAGTTACCTGTGTGGACGCCATACCACCGCAAGCATGGAGCCCGCTCAGGTAACCGTCACCGTATGTCTCCTGGGTGCTGGAAGACGCGGTACGGCATTGCTACACAGTAGCAGCAACCCATTGCCTTCTGGCAGCAGACGGTGCAGTATGACTGTTACCCGTTCTCGTCGTGTCCGAGGTGCTCCTGGCCACGTCGGCTGGGAGCGCCTGGGCAGACATGGGCGCAGGGACTAAATTTTTGGTGACTTGACCAGGTCATTCTCTTTAGTCCTGCAGTCAGTCCTATTGAACCGTCTTATGGTGATCAGGCAGGCAATACGGATTGCTAGCAATCGTACTGTACCATCTTCTGCCGGGCAGGCAAGAGATGACGATGGCTAACAATCGTACTGTACCATCTTCTGCCGGGCAGGCAAGAGATGAGGATGGCTAGCAGTCGTACTGTACCATCTTCTGCCGAGCAGCCATGAGATGTGGATGGCATGCAGTCCTTCTGCACCGTCTGCTGCCAGCCAAAGATGTAAAAGATAGATGGAGTAGATCGAAACAAGAAATAGACCAGATTTGTTTTGTACTCATTTGCCTCTTCCCCTGTCTAGGGGACTCATTCCTCTAGGTCACACTGCAGTCACTCACAGAGAAGGTGCAGCGAGCTAAATCTAGCCATGTATCAATCAGAGGCCACGCTAACCTCCTTGTTCCAATAAGAACAGTAACTTAGGTGCACCATTTCTTATTGGAACCCTC
The DNA here is from genome assembly GCF_015237465.2 of Chelonia mydas. Classification (NCBI taxonomy): domain Eukaryota; kingdom Metazoa; phylum Chordata; order Testudines; family Cheloniidae; genus Chelonia; species Chelonia mydas. The sequence continues at coordinate 12,519,074 of NC_057851.1, forward strand.
CATGAACTCCTGCCTGAACTACTCCTTGATTTAAAGCCACCCCCTTTGTGGATTTTAGCTCCCTGAAGCCAACCCTGTAAGCCGTGTCGTCAGTCGCCCCTCCCTCCGTCAGAGCAACGGCAGACAATCACTCCGCGCCTTTTTTCTGTGCGGACGCCATACCAAGGCAAGCATGGAGTCCGCTCAGCTCACTTTGGCAATTAGGAGCACATTAAACACCACACGCATTATCCAGCAGTATATGCAGCACCAGAACCTGGCAAAGCGCTACCGGGCGAGGAGGCGACGTCAGCGCGGTCACGTGAGTGATCAGGACATGGACACAGATTTCTCTGAAAGCATGGGCCCTGACAATGCATGCATCATGGTGCTAATGGGGCAGGTTCATGCTGTGGAACGCCGATTCTGGGCTCGGGAAACAAGCACAGACTGGTGGGACCGCATAGTGTTGCAGGTCTGGGACGATTCCCAGTGGCTGCGAAACTTTCGCATGCGTAAGGGCACTTTCATGGAACTCTGTGACTTGCTTTCCCCTGCCCTGAAGCGCATGAATACCAAGATGAGAGCAGCCCTCACAGTTGAGAAGCGAGTGGCGATAGCCCTGTGGAAGCTTGCAACGCCAGACAGCTACCGGTCAGTTGGGAATCAATTTGGAGTGGGCAAATCTACTGTGGGGGCTGCTGTGATGCAAGTAGCCCACGCAATCAAAGATCTGCTGATATCAAGGGTAGTGACCCTGGGAAATGTGCAGGTCATAGTGGATGGCTTTGCTGCCATGGGATTCCCTAACTGTGGTGGGGCCATAGACGGAACCCATATCCCTATCTTGGCACCGGAGCACCAAGCTGGCGAGTACATAAACCGCAAGGGGTACTTTTCAATAGTGCTGCAAGCTCTGGTGGATCACAAGGGACGTTTCACCAACATCAACGTGGGATGGCCGGGAAAGGTACATGACGCTCGCATCTTCAGGAACTCTGGTCTGTTTCAAAAGCTGGAAGAAGGGACTTTATTCCCAGACCAGAAAATAACTGTTGGGGATGTTGAAATGCCTATATGTATCCTTGGGGACCCAGCCTACCCCTTAATGCCATGGCTCATGAAGCCATACACAGGCAGCCTGGACAGTAGTCAGGAGCTGTTCAACTACAGGCTGAGCAAGTGCAGAATGGTGGTAGAATGTGCATTTGGACGTTTAAAGGCGCGCTGGCGCAGTTTACTGACTCGCTTAGACCTCAGCGAAACCAATATTCCCACTGTTATTACTGCTTGCTGTGTGCTCCACAATATCTGTGAGAGTAAGGGGGAGACGTTTATGGCGGGGTGGGAGGTTGAGGCAAATCGCCTGGCTGCTGGTTACGCGCAGCCAGACACCAGGGCGGTTAGAAGAGCACAGGAGGGCGCGGTACGCATCAGAGAGGCTTTGAAAACCAGTTTCGTGACTGGCCAGGCTACGGTGTGAAAGTTCTGTTTGTTTCTCCTTGATGAAACCCCCCGCCCCTTGGTTCACTCTACTTCCCTGTAAGCTAACCACCCTCCCCTCCTCCCTTCGATCACCGCTTGCAGAGGCAATAAAGTCATTGTTGCTTCACATTCATGCATTCTTCATTCATTCATCACACAAACAGGGGGATGACTACCAAGGTAGCCCAGGAGGGGTGGTGGAGGAGGGAAGGAAAATGCCACACAGCACTTTAAAAGTTTACAACTTTAAAATTTATTGAATGACAGCCTTCTTTTTTTGGGGCAATCCTCTGTGGTGGAGTGGCTGGTTGGCCGGAGGCCCCCCCACCGCGTTCTTGGGCGTCTGGGTGTGGAGGCTATGGAACTTGGGGAGGAGGGCGGTTGGTTACACAGGGGCTGTAGTGGCAGTCTGTTCTCCAGCTGCCTTTGCTGCAGCTCAACCATACACTGGAGCATACTGGTTTGGTCCTCCAGCAGCCTCAGCATTGAATCCTGCCTCCTCTCATCACGCTGCCGCCACATTCGAGCTTCAGCCCTCTCTTCAGCCCGCCACTTACTCTCTTCAGCCCGCCACCTCTCCTCCCGGTCATTTTGTGCTTTCCTGCACTCTGACATTATTTGCCTCCACGCATTCGTCTGTGCTCTGTCAGTGTGGGAGGACAGCATCAGCTCGGAGAACATTTCATCTCGAGTGCGTTTTTTTTTCTTTCTAATCTTCACTAGCCTCTGGGAAGGAGAAGATCCTGTGATCGTTGAAACACATGCAGCTGGTGGAGAAAAAAAAAGGGACAGCGGTATTTAAAAAGACACATTTTATAAAACACTGGCTACACTCTTTCAGGGTAAACCTTGCTGTTAACATTACATACATAGCACATGTGCTTTCGTTACAAGGTCGCATTTTGCCTCCCCCCACCGCGTGGCTACCCCCTCCCCCCTCCCCCCTCCCTGTGGCTAACAGCGGGGAACATTTCTGTTCAGCCGCAGGCAAACAGCCCAGCAGGAATGGGCTCCTCTGAGTGTCCCCTGAAGAAAAGCACCCTATTTCAACCAGGTGACCATGGATTATATCTCACTCTCCTGAGGATAACACAGAGAGATAAAGAACGGATGTTGCTTGAACGCCAGCAAACATACACTGCAATGCTTTGTTGTACAATGATTCCCGAGTACATGTTACTGGCCTGGAGTGGTAAAGTGTCCTACCATGAAGGACGCAATAAGTCTGCCCTCCCCAGAAACCTTTTGCAAAGGCTTTGGGAGTATATCCAGGAGAGCCGCGAATGCCAGGGCAAAGTAATCCTTTCACATGCTTGCTTTTACACTATGTATAGTATTTTAAAAGGTACACTCACCAGAGGTCCCTTCTCCGCCTGCTGGGTCCAGGAGGCAGCCTTGGGTGGGTTCGGGGGGTACTGGCTCCAGGTCCAGGGTGAGAAACAGTTCCTGGCTGTCGGGAAAACCGGTTTCTCCACTTGCTTGCTGTGAGCTATCTACAACCTCCTCCTCATCATCATCTTCTTCGTCCCCAAAACCTGCTTCCGTATTGCCTCCATCTCCATTGAAGGAGTCAAACAACACGGCTGGGGTAGTGGTGGCTGAACCCCCTAAAATGGCATGCAGCTCATCATAGAAGCGGCATGTTTGGGGCTCTGACCCGGAGCGGCCGTTCGCCTCTCTGGTTTTCTGGTAGGCTTGCCTCAGCTCCTTCAGTTTCACGCGGCACTGCTTCGGGTCCCTGTTATGGCCTCTGTCCTTCATGCCCTGGGAGATTTTGACAAAGGTTTTGGCATTTCGAAAACTGGAACGGAGTTCTGATAGCACGGATTCCTCTCCCCATACAGCGATCAGATCCCGTACCTCCCGTTCGGTCCATGCTGGAGCTCTTTTGCGATTCTGAGACTCCATCATGGTCACCTCTGCTGATGAGCTCTGCATGGTCACCTGCAGCTTGCCACGCTGGCCAAACAGGAAATGAGATTCAAAAGTTCGCGGTTCTTTTCCTGTCTACCTGGCCAGTGCATCTGAGTTGAGAGTGCTGTCCAGAGCGGTCAAAATGGAGCACTCTGGGATAGCTCCCGGAGGCCAATACCGTCGAATTGTGTCCACAGTACCCCAAATTCGACCCGGCAAGGCCGATTTAAGCGCTAATCCACTTGTCAGGGGTGGAGTAAGGAAATCGATTTTAAGAGCCCTTTAAGTCGAAATAAATGGCTTCATCGTGTGGACAGGTACGGGCTTACATCGATTTAACGCTGCTAAATTCGACCTAAAGTCCTAGTGTAGACCAGGGCTATGTGCCTACATAGTGAACAGAAATTTGATGGCAAAGGGCTCTTTCATTTGACAAAGTTATAACAAGATCTGATAATGGAAGTTTAAGCTGGATAAATTCAGACTGGAAATGAAGGTGCATATTTTTAACAGTGACAGTAATTAACCATTGGAATAATTTACAAAGGACTGTGGTGGTTACTCCATCAAGGGAGATCAAGATTGGATTTTTTTTTCTATTTTAAGAAAGGAGACTAACAGGGTGTGGCTTGTTTAGCCCATCAGAACAAAGATGCAGAGAGGAAATCATTGTTCTGTATAAATACATCAGAGGAGGACACACCAGGGAGGGTAAAAAGCTATTTAAGCTAAAGGACTGTGTTTTCACAAGAATAAATGGGTCTAAACTGGCCATGGATAAATTTAGGCTGGGAATTAGATTCAAGTTTTTAAATACCAGAGTGTAGTTAAAGAAGAGCCTGTAATAGGAGTAGTGGGGGCAAACAACTCAGTACATTTTAAGAGATAGGCGGACAAATTTCTGAGTGGGATTGCATGATGGGGCTGCTTGTGGAGGTAGGGATTAGCAACCCCGGGGGTCCCTTCCAGTTCTCGTTTTGGGTTCCCAAAATGTCATGCTTCAGGGCCTCACCTGGGGTCAGGAAAGGATTCTTCCCCTCCCCTCCCCAATGTATTCTGTGTGGGAGGTTTGGTTTGGTTTTGTCTCCTTCATCTGAAGCATCAGAGATGGCCATGGCTGGAGATGGGACACTGGATGGGGTAGGCCGGTGCTTTGAGGTTGCACTGAGCATTCTCTCTCTCAGGTGCTTGGCTGGCTGGTTCTTGCTCACATGTTCAGTGTCTAATTGATGATCAGATGTGCGTTCGACTAGGAATTGCCACCCACCCCAGTTGTGCAGGTGCCTTGGGGTTTTTCTGCCTTCCTCTACAGCATGAGACCAGGGTGACTTGCTGGGGTCATCTGAGTATATCTCATTTAATCAGTTCCCTGCCATTACAGGGACTTTATGGCATCAGTGCAACTTGGTCCCTCCTATTCTCTGCCTATGGCACTCAATAATTTAGCCTCTAGAGAGCTGTAATAGTTTGGTCTCATTTTGATTGTTGGGTTTAGTGTGGGATGCTGGTTGGTGCTGGTGGGGTGTGATATACAGGGGGTCAGACTGGATGATCTGGTGGTCTCTTCTGGCCTTCAACTTTATTACTCTACTGTATGGCTCTAAAAATATGGTCTTGTTCAACCAGTACTATTTGCTTTGACTCAGGAATGTCCTATAGCCTGTGTTACTCAGGAGGTCAGGCTAGATGATCACAATGGTCACTTCTGGCCTTAAAAATCTATGAATCTCTGAAAACCTGAAGTCAGCCCTTATTGTTCGTAACAAGGAACTAGCTTGTGTTGGTTACACTTGATTTCCCATATAACTATTGATAATTAATCTTTGTTAATCAATAACTTGTCAATAATAACCAATTAACTGATAACCAATAAATGAGAAATTAAACTGTGATTATATGTTTAGTGAGAAGGTTCTCTCATGTCCTGATGTAGTTCAATAATAAAAAAATCAGATAAATCTGCTTTGACTGGGTTTGTTGATTAGCAGATCATAGAGAAACACATACACAGAGGCATGCAGTTACCAACAGCTGTTGAAGATTTTTCCCTGTCATTCTCTGACACTCTGCATCCAGACTGCTGATGGTCTTACTTCGTCTATGATTTAGGGGCAATTATACCCTTGTTAGCCTTTTAGTGTGTCATTATGGTCCTTATTTATTGCCTCTTTTGGGCTCACACTTCTTATTTTCAGCTATTCCCAAGGTGCCCTGTTCCATTGCAAATTTCCAACTAGCTCAGCATCTGTTGGGTAGTCATTATTTATGTTTTTTAAGACTTAGTTATTTGTTTCATATCTTGCGGTTAGTACCTTGCTAAGATACCTCCTAGAACAGTTTTCAAAATGTGGTAAAGATTAGTGCTTGGTAAAATTCTACTTTCTGAAGTTACCTTCATCTTAACTACAAAGCATCATGGGAGTCTTGCTCCTATAGAAAAAAGGAAGAGTTTCTTAGCTCATCTAGTAAAAGTAGCATATCTGTTACCAAGCACAAGTTTCCCTTATGCTTCTGTGCAAGTAATACACCAGCTAAACTAGTCATGCCATCTTACCACTCTACCCAATAGCACCAGTGTCCTGGCTCTCTAGGAAATAATGGAAGGCTGTAGATTGTATCAGCAGAGACAAGCTATGGAAAAGAACAACTATGATCACCACTGACTTGGATATGAATGTGTTCACCAGTCAGCACCTGTGCAAAGTGAGAGTAAACCATTACTAATTCTGATCTGGTAGTATTTCACTGTCACTTTATTAGGGTCTAATTCACTACACAAGGTGCAAGGCAACGTACTTTGGCTAGTAGCGATTGGACGTCAAATCTACTGCACTTGTGCAAGACTGTCAGCTTTAGAATGCTTCTTGCTGTCTTGTAGTTCAATTATCGGGTAGTTAACAACTGTGAGCCTCTCCTTTCCCTTAGGTATTACATTGTTATACAATACATATAAACAATGCCATTTTAAACTGTTTGGAGATCAGTCACCTGCGTCACAAATAAAACACGGATTATTGTTTCTTTGGCAGACCATATCTTTTTTCTATTTCAAAGGCATATGCCCCCCTTTTTTAATTATTATGAATCTTTATCACACACTGGTCTACAGCTTGTGGGGAATTTTAAAACAAAATGTTTTTGTCATGGGAAAATGACAATTTGTTATAACCAAAGCTTTTAATGTGAAATGGTCTGTTCTGACAAAATTTATGCCAGGGAGTTTTCAGCTGCATGTATAGCCTGGTGATTAAGGCACTCACTTGGCATGTGGGAGACCCAAATTCAAGTCCCTGCTTTGCCTGATTCAAACCAGGGACTCTAATGTCCAAACCACCAGCCTATGGCATTAGTCTCTCTCTGATCCCCTGAATATTATTATTTATACAAAGTGGAACAGCTCCTACTGGCAATTTTGAGAGCAACCCACTACAAAATAGCCCACTTGGTTAGGATAATCATCTGGGATATAGAAGATGCAAGTTCAAGTCAACGCTATGCCTGCTTCAGGCCAGGGACTTGAACCCAGATCTCCCACATCCCTGTTACTTGTTCTGACCAAGTGGGCTTTTGGCTATTCAAGGATGAGTCACTTTCCCTCTCGCCCTCTGGTTTTTCATGAAAATTTTTGAACCATCTCAGTTTTATCCCAGTGAGGAATGGAACATTCTTCAAATCTCATAAATATTCACAGGATGGGAAAACCGTTACCCACCCTGCTCTATAGTGGGACAGATTCTCATTTACACTAAGGCCCTTTTACTCCAGTCTGAATTTTATACTTCCACATTGATGAGGAGAGGTCCTGGTGTAAAGAGGATTCTGCCCCATTATCTTTCCAATACCAAGACAATGGCCCATGGTCTTTCCTTCTGTTAAACCAGCTCAGTTATGCCCAGTTACTCCATTGACTAGCTAAATTAATTGGTACAAGTGTAGATGAATATCAGATCCACTAAACCTTAGAGATTACAGAGAGTTGACACATCTAGTTAAGAGCCTTTGTGACATGAGTTTATACCGTTCACTCTAATTTGTAAGTAAATTTCACAATGTACAACTGTAAAGCAAAGATTTCCAGGCACTTTAAGTACGCAATAGGAGGAAGTAAAAATCAAATACAAACAACGTCTTTTTGCAAGAATGTATGAGAAACCCAGTGTTCTATCCAGTTCAATTAGGGTTTTATATTGCCCTCTGTGATGTTGACTCACCTTACCACAGCAAGAAACAGGTGAGCTATATATCATGCTCCAGTGAAGAAATCCATTCACTTCCACCAACTCTTGAAAGGTGCAGAAGACATTTCCTGTCTTCCCAGAAAGGAAAGGTAAGATTTACATTCCTTTATTTAACATACAGGGAATTTATTCTCAGGATTTAAAACATAATTTGCTACAAAGAAGGCTGTTGGAAACATTCGGGCACTCAGAGCAATATAATGCCTTGATTTTTTTCAATGAAATGGGGAAGACTAAAAAATAGTCAAAGGTTTAGCAAAAATAAGAAGAGAAAATATGGAAAGAATCAAGAAAAAATGAGAAGTACCCTTTACACTATGTGACTAGGCAACAAAGCAGCAGCTAAGCAGGGGTATTAAATAATAAGACTGGTCCGGTTTCATTTGAAAACAGATGCATTTTTGCTTGAGAAACTTGTGCACAGCCACAAATTTACCAAAAAATCTACCCATTGTCTAGTTCATAATGAAACACAGGAAAAATTAATGTTATTAAGAATATTTCTTTAATCTCAAATACTGGGGCAGTCATGCATAATATTACATTTGGAAATAGAAAGGTAAAGTTATAAGATAACAAATGCATGATAACGATACTTTAGAGTCAAACAAACACAGCACCATAAACATATATTAGCAGGAAAGAAAATGTATATTTATTACCCCTAAAGATCAGCATTAATCTGTTTAGTGTTAATATATTTTAGAGATTAGGAGCAGATCCTTAGCTCGTGAAAATGAACATAGTTGCATTGCCCGCTGAGGAACTGTCAATGCATAATGAATGCAGATGCCACAGACAGATACAATTATGAGATATTTTGCATGTACATATCAGTATCTGGGGAGCTGAGATTAGAACCTTAGTTGCAAAAAGCACAGGATTAGACCAGTTCAGCTAAAGCAGAAACTCTTTTAATGGTAGCAGTAGGAGGGCCCTTATCCTCTGTGTGGGTGAACTGCTACAGGACAATGTCACAAGGCCATTATACTACTCGATTGCCAATACCTCTCACTAGATACCTAACCCAAGAGGAGTGCAGGCAGACATTAAGACTGTGTAAGACAAAATGGACCAGTTCCCTAGCTGATACAAATGGGTGTAGCTTCACTGAAGCTGATAGAGGTACACCCATTTGCACCACCTGAGGATAGGACCCATTGCTTACTGTGTCATACAAGCAATATGATGAGCAGTGGAGCTGGCTATACAGGGAGAAAAATGCAACCTGCTTTTCCCCCACGCTCTCAGTCAACATGCTCTCTTTGCAAGTAGCTCTACAGACCCACTTCTGCGGCACATGGAAATGTCAGCTAACCCCATGGTCATTTTACCAAGAATACATTAAACTAAAACCAACAACCGCCTGCTAAACCAAGCACAAAATTAAGCTAATAACAAATCTACCTGGCATCATGCCCTTAAATGTACTAAGGCTGGGGCTTGGGCAATGGGCCAATGGAAGTGAATTGCAGCCCAGCCACTAGCCCAAGCCAGTTAAACCACAGGTACTTTGAGCCAAAGCCTCCAAGCTGATCCTAATGACAATGATAGGGAACAAAGATCACCAGAGATAAATGGGTCCTGGGCCTTACAGGGATTTGAAAATACTCCCGAGCGCTTTTTGAATTGCACCCAGAATGAAACAGAAATGCAGTGTAAGGATTCAAGCACACCTCTCACATGCTAAGAGTCCTGTCCAGTGCAAGAAATGGGCAGCTGCATTCTGCACTGGATAGGGCTATCGGGTGGACCACTAAGGCAGGCCTGCATCTCACCAGCTCATCACTATTCCAGTGCTGATCATTAACCACCTACTCATTGAACATGAATTCAGCAGACATCTGAGTGCTTATTCCTCTCAGTTATTCAGCTAGATTGTGAGTAACACTATGCATTCACACTGGGGAGAAGGAATCCTCCCTCAGCATTCTCATGTGAGCTACTCAAAGGTTGGGTAGGTGTAGGCAGAGTTACTTACCCACTTACTCCTTCCCCAGAGCAGGTGGAAGGGGAATGGACAGAGACTTAGCTCCTGCCCTTACCCACTGGCCAGAGTCATGAGGAAAGCAGTGAGAGCTGGGAGTAGAAGTTGACGTTGGTGCTATAGACCAGCAGCAAATTACTATTCTGAGAAGCAAGGAGACAGCAAGGGAGGAATTGAGGCAGAGAAGGATGTCTCTTAAGGATACTTCTGGGAGCTCATGCACCACCCCTTGCTCAGGGTTGTATCTAATGTCACCATCTAGCCCTAAATCTTACCTTTCTTCCATGCAGATGGCTATCTCCCTGCTTTTAATTATAAACTAGGGGCACTGGTGTGAACTAAACCTAAGGGGCTGAATTCAAACTGGGTTTGCACTGGCTTGTGCTGCTGTAACCTCAGGTGCATGGAGTAGAAAGTCTGTTGGGGAGACGTCTATGATACCACATCTTCAGCATCCCCTCCACAATGGGATGGACAGTATGGGCAAGTGCAATCCAGTAGGTAGCTAGGAGTATTGCAAAGGTGGGTAGTGCGCATGCTAATTCAGTGCATCCCCTCAGCAGTCTCCACAGGGAAGGTTCCTATGGAGCTCTGGCTAGAAACTAAACCTGTCACCACATAATGAAAGCCCCAAGACAGGGTGGCAGCAGTAGTAATGTCTCCCCTTCCTCCATGCAGAGAAATTAGTACCTCCTTCTACTACACTTAACTTAGGCCATTGTGTTTGACCACAGTCTAAAAGAAAACCCGCTAGTAGAGGAGCATGTACTGTGAGGAAAACATGGAAAGCTGGTTGGCTCATAGTGCTGATAGAAGTAACAGAGAGAGAAAGAAAGGAGGATTTTTCTCTCTAGTATAAAGACCTGGTGACAAAACCAGTACCTTTCTGATTGAGAAAAACCCTAGATATGTACAACACATGGGAGCACACTTCTGCTGGAATGTATTTAAATAAACAGAAGCTATAGACAGGAAAGAGAACTAAGCAGGTTATTCTTTCCTTTTCAGAGATGATTCTGCTGGCTGCATTCCTGGGCCTGACTGCTGTGCTGCAGCCGTCCAGCGGACAGGTAGGACGAGAGCTGGGTGGGAAACGTTTTTCCAACCCCATGAATATTCTGAGATTTCTGAAATTTCTTGTCTTGAAACAGGACAAAAAGTAAAAATTTCAACTATTTTTGCAAACTGAAAAAGAAAAACACATTTGGTTCAAGTCATTCGAAACATTCCACTTCAGTCATTTCAAAGCACTTCTCGTTGATTTTGACTATTTTTGGGGGTGGGGGTGAAATTTTAAACCCTGTTAAGTCCCTAAAGCAACACAAGCATTTAACGTGATTTAAGTCCTTAAAATGGCTCAAGTGTTCAAGGCAAACTAAAGGCCAGATCCTGCAAATACTTTCACGATTAACTTTACTCATATAAGTAGTCCTCTCAATGGCAATAGGATTACTCAATTCAGGCACATTAAGAAACAATCCTAGGATTAGGACCTAAGACCTTTGGCTGAGTGAGGCTGAATGAAAAGTGAAATGGCACATACATGCAATAATACTGACTGAGCTTAGATGTTCATAATTGGGAAAACTGAGGGTTATAATGAAAACTGTTTTGTAACCTTAGGAATGACATTCACGATCATGAAGAAATACTATAGTACACTAAAAGAAAAGGAGGACTTGTGGCACCTTAGAGACTAACAAATTTATTTGAGCATAAGCTTTCGTGAGCTGCAGCTCACTTCATTGGATACACTAAAGAACTCAAATTGTTCATGGTATTTTCACAGATGTGAAAGAAGACTTTCAAAATGTCAAAAGCTTCGGCAAAAATTTCCAAACAGATGCTTAATAGTCACATAGCTCCATATAAGAATCTCTTTGCTATATGTCTGTGCAGTTCTTAGCACAATGGGATCCTCATCAATGACTAGGGTTCCTAGGAGCAACCACAATGTAAATAAATAAATAATTCTATGTAGTTGTTCCTGTCTTTACCAGCACTGAATATGGCCAAATATACAGTATTTAGAAGAATCTGTCAATCTAAAAAAATCCTAAGATTAGATACTAATATTAGTTTCTCAGTTCTAAATTGTGCTCACCAGGAGCACATATGAAGTAGGGTGCTAGGTAACATAGAACACAGATATCAGAATCTGACCCATAATTTATTAATTAATTATTGATTCGTTCTGATTAAATTATTTTTAAAATATTTCATGAACTGATGATGTTTATAAAGACACACTACTTGGAATTAATTCCTAGCTTCGCTTATAAAATATTTTTTCACTCACACAACCTATCTACGAAAAAATCATTGTACTTTTTTTTTTTATTTAGACATCAGGTTTTGCTTCTCTGTCAACTGACAAAGCAGATCAACAAAAGGAGATTGTTGACAAGCACAATGCCCTAAGGAGAGGGGTGATGCCAACTGCTCGCAACATGCTGAGGATGGTAAGATGCATTTTGCAAACTAATCTGTAATGTATACTAATGTTACTAGGTTTCAGAGTAGCAGCCGTGTTAGTCTGTATCCGCAAAAAGAAAAGGGGGACGTGTGGCACCTTAGAGACTAACAAATTTCTTTGAGCATAAGCTTTCGTGAGCTACAGCTCACTTCATCGGATGCATGAAGTTACTAGAGAATTTGCAAGGGCAGAGCATTTCAGCCGGCAGAAAACGTGCCATTTGAATCTTTTCCCCAATAAGATGTTAGAGAACATAAGAGTTATCAAGGGAAGGGATCACTTTGCGGGTGACAAATCTTGCTACTCATGAACATCTCCTTTTCAAGTGAATGGAAAACCCATTAGCTCTGGTCTCCCACGTGTCTTGTGGTATGTTCTCTCTAGCTAGTCACCATGATATCTAGCCACCTAAGGTGTGCAGCTACAGAGCCCCTTCTCCTTTTACTGCCCAAATGAAAGAGAAGGAGTTGTCAAGATTTTAAACACTTTGAAAATGCAATATCCAAGTGTATGTTCTCTTCTACATTCTGCATTACTAAGAGGTGCACATCTGAACACGTAATGTTTCTCGTTTCATTAAGGAATGGAGTCCTGCAGCTGCAGAGAAAGCCAAAAGTTGGGCAAATGAATGTACTTTATCCCACAGTCCTGAAAACAGAAGGACAACTAGTAAGTAAAGTGTCAGTTTGAAATGAATAATGCATAATTCAAGCAATTTTCAGATAATATAACCCCATTCATATTTAAGCGGTATTAATATTTTGCTGAATGAATAACATTTATAACAGCGGAGTGTATAGATTCATCTATTCTGCTGTGTGATATTTAGAGTTAAGCAATATTCTTTTAATATAGACTAAATTTCAACATTAAAGAAATAATGAAAAATTTCCAAGAAATTTCACAATTTTTAATTTTGGGGAAAAAAGGAAAAAATTTTCAAATGTTTTTGTTGAGATTTATTTCCTTCCAATCCCCCTCCTCTGACTCCTTATCCCTAAACAGCTCTAACAATTTGAAAAGTATTTTATGGGAAGGTAAAACACTTTTAATTGAGGTCACAGAGTGATGAACAATGCAGTTGTTACTTTGAGCTTATTCAAGACTGGACCCAAAACAAAACAATGGACATGAACACTCCTGACACATGAGAAAGTTTGAATCCAGATCCAAATTTAAGCTTTGATTCTGATCTATGTTGCACCAGTTTTACACTGGTGTAATGCCACTGACTTCCATGGAGTTACTCCTAATTTAAGAATCATTGCAAGAAAACCTATTTTCTCAATATTTTCATAACAAACACCAGGGTGGATTAAGAACATAAGCACAGCCATATTGGTTCAGACCAAAAGTCCAACAGCACAGTATCCTGTCTTGCGACAGTGGCCAATGCCAGGTGCCCCAGAGGGAATGAACAGAACAGGTAATCATCCAGTGATCCATTCCCTGCTGCCCACTCCCAGCTTCTGGCAAACAGAGGCTAGGGACACCATCCCTGCCCATGCTGGGTAATAGCCATTGATGGACCTATCCTCCATGAATTTATCTAGTTCTTTTTTGAACCCTGTTGTAGTCTTGGCCTTTACAACATCCTCTGGCAAAGAATTCCACAGGTTGACTGTGGATTGTATGAAGAAATACTTCCTTTTGTTTGTTTTAATCCTGCTGCCTATTAATTTTGTTTGGTGACCCATAGTTCTTGTGTGATGAGAAGGAGTAAATAACACTTCCTTATTTACTTTCTGTACACCAGTCATGATTTTATAGACCTCAATCATAACCCCCCTCCGTCTCTTTCACAAGCTGAATAGCCCCTGTCTTATTTATCTCTCCTCATACAGAAGCTGTTCCATACCCCTAATCATTTTTGTTGCCCTTTTCTGAATCTTTTCCAATTCCAATATATCTTTTTTGAGATGGGGCGACCACATCTGCACGCAGTATTCAAGATGTGGGCATACCATACCATATGGAGGCTATATGATATTTTCCATCTTATTCTCTATCCCTTTCTTAATGGTTCCCAACATTCTGTTAGCTTTTTTGATTGCCGCTGCACATTGAGTGGATGTTTTTAGAGAACTATCCACGACTCCACGATCTCTTTCTTAAGTGGAAACAGCTCATTTAGACCCCAACACTTTATCTGTATTGTTGGAATTTTGTTTTCCATTGTGCATTACTTTGCATTTATCAACAGTGAATTTCATCTGCCATTTTGTTGCCCCATCACCCAGTTTTGTGAGATTCTTTTCTAGCTCTTCGCAGTCTGCCTGGGACTTAATTATCTTGAGTAGTTTTGTACCATCTGCAAATTTTGCCACCTCACTGTTTACCCCTTTTTCCAGATCATTTATAAATATATTGAATGGGATTGTTCCCAGTGCAGACCCCTGGGGGACACAACTATTTACCTCTCTCCATTTTGAAATCTGATAATTTATTCCTACCCTTTGTTGCCTATCTTTTAACCAGTTACCAATTCATGAGAACACCTTCCCTCTTATCCCATGACAGCTTACTTTGCTTAAGAGCCTTTGGTGAGGGACCTTGTCAAAGTCTTTCTGAAAATCTAAGAACATTATATCCACTGGATCCCCCTTGTCCACATGCTTGTTGACCCCCTCAAAGAATTCTAGTAGATTGGTGAGGCATGATTTCCCTTTATAAAAACCATGTTGACTCTTCCCCAACAAATTATGTTCATCTATGTGTCTGACAATTTTGTTCTTTACTATAGTTTCAACCAGTATGCCCAGTACTGAAGTCAGGCTTACTGCCCTGTAATTCCCAGGATCACCTCTGGAGCCCTTTTTAAAAATTAGCATCACAATTAGCTATGCTCCAGTCATTCAGTACAGAAGCTGATTTAAATGATAGGTTATAGATGACAGTTAGTAGTTCTGCAATCTCACATTTGAGTTTCTTCATAACTCTTGGGTGAATACGATCTGGTCCTGGTGACTTATTACTGTTTAGTTTATCAATTTGTTCCAAAATCTCCTCTAATGACACCTCAATTTGGAACAGTTCCTCAGATTTGTCACCTAAAAAGAATGGCTCAGGTTTGGGAATCTCCCTCACATCCTCAGCCATGAAGCCTGATGCAAAGAATTCATTTAGTTTCTCCACAGTAGCCTTATCGTTCTTGAGTGCTCCTTTAGCATCTCGATTGTCCAGTGGCTCCACCAGTTGTTTAGCAGGCAAAAAATTTTGCTATAAATTTTTGAGACTTTGACTAGTTGTTCTTCAAATTCTTTTTTGGCCTTCCTAATTATATTTTTACACTTCATTTGCCAGAGTTTATGCACCTTTCTATTTTCCTCACAAGGATTTAACTTCCACTTTTTAAAGGATGCCTTTTTGTCTCTCACTGCTTCTTCTACAGGGTTGTTTAGCCATTGTGTCACTTTTTTGGTTCGCTTCCTATGGTTTTTAATTTGGGGTATACATTTAAGTTGAGCCTCTATTGTGGTGTCTTTAAAAAGTTTCCATTCAGCTTGTAGATCCTTAACAGTAGCTCCTTGAAATATAGACATAGTTTATGGAGGAAACCAGAAGGCTGGTCCAGTATGAGACTATTCGGGATCTGAATCTTTGAATGCTTATGAGAATCAAAGTTAACCTTTGAACCATTGGGATTTACCCAACGCCATTCACTCATGACCTGGAGAGTGACAAAGGGCAACACTGTAGTGTGTGGATGTTCAGGAAATGAAACAAATTCTTCCCACCAGACTTTCCTAGAAATTTCTGAATCTTCTACTGGTTCTACCCACATGATGAAGCGCTTGTATCTTCTTAAGCCTCTTTCATCAGTTTTTGTGAATGGTTTCCTTTCCATTTTCAGCAGTGGGCTGTGGCGAAAATCTCTACATGTCAACTGCACCCAATTCCTGGTCAGATGCAATTCAAGCCTGGTACAATGAGGTGGAAAATTTCATGTACGGCATTGGACCAACCAAACCAGGTGCAGTAATTGGCCATTATACTCAGGTAGGGACCATAGCACCACTTGTTACATTCATGTTTTAACTGATACGTGTTTGACTAAATGATTATCACGGGTAGGAGAAATAACAGCTTCAATATATTTAAAGAAAACAAACACCATGAAGGATAAGAATTATTCCAACAGAGAAAAATTAAAAAAAAAATAAGAATATGGAAATTGTAGACTAAATATTATGACCAACTTCCTCACAGTGAGGTCTATTAGACCAAGGGATATGGTGGAAACCCTATGGTTTGGATATTTTAAAACTAGGCTAAACCAAGCTCCTTAAGTTGTAGGGAACAATACCACATTGGCAGAGGGATAGACTCGATAACCTACTAGATTTTTTTCTTGTGGGTGTAATGTTGTTCTTGCTGTACTGATGGCAAATTAGGTTATAAGTTATTATCTTCCCTTAGCGTTCCTTCAATAACTTCTTCAGACACATACACATTCACAAATTATAAACTAATCAAGCTAATTCTCCTACAGGTTAGGAAGGAAGAATGTGTGAGAGAATTTATTTGTATTTTTTTAATATTTTGGAGGCCATAAGTTATTACTGGAATGGGGGCGAGATAAGAACCTAGAGAGATAAACATCTCTAGATAAAAAGAAAAGGAGTACTTGTGGCACCTTAGAGACTAACAAATTTATTTGAGCATAAGCTTTCGTGAGCTATAGCTCACTTCATCGGATGCATTCAGTGGAAAATACAGTGGGAAGATGTATATACATAGAGAACATGAAACAATGGGTGTTACCATACACACTGTAATGAGAGTGATCACTTAAGGTGAGCTATTACCAGCAGGAGAGCGGGGAGGGGGAGGGGGGAGAAACCTTTTGTAGTGATAATCAAGGTGGGCCATTTCCAGCAGTTAACAAGAACATCTGAAGAACAGTGGTGGGGGGGAGGGCGAATAAACAAGGGGAAATAGTTTTACTTTGTGTAGTGACTCAACCACTCCCAGTCTCTATTCAAGCCTAAGTTAATTGTATCCAATTTGCAAATTAATTCCAATTCAGCAGTCTCTCATTGGAGTCTGTTTTTTAAGTCTTTTTGTTGAAGAATTGCCACTTTTAGGTCACAAATTGAGTGACCAGAGAGATTGAAGTGTTCTCCGACTGGTTTATGAATGTTATAATTCTTGACATCTGATTTGTGTCCATTTATTCTTTTACGTAGAGACTGTCCAGTTTGACCAATGTACATGGCAGAGGGGCATTGCTGGCACATGATGGCATATATCACATTGTTAGATGTGCAGGTGAACGAGCCTCTGATAGTGTGGCTGATGTGCTTAGGCCCTATGATGGTGTCCCCTGAATAGATATGTGGACACAGTTGGCAACAGGCTTTGTTGCAAGGATAGGTTCCTGGGTTAGTGGTTCTGTTGTGTGGTGTGTGGTTGTTGGTGAGTATTTGCTTCAGGTTGGGGGGCTGTCTCTAAGCAAGGACTGGCCTGTCTCCCAAGATCTGTGAGAGTGATGGGTCGTCCTTCAGCATAGGTTGTAGATCCTTGATGATGCGTTGGAGAGGTTTTAGTTGGGCTCTGAAGGTGATGGCTAGAGGCGTTCTGTTATTTTCTTTGTTGGGCCTGTCCTGTAGTAGGTGACTTCTGGGTACTCTTCTGGCTCTGTCAATCTGTTTCTTCACTTCAGCAGGTGGGTACTGTAGTTGTAAGAACATTTGATAGAGATCTTGCTGGTGTTTGTCTCAGGGGTTGGAGAAAATGCGGTTGTATCGTAGAGCTTGGCTGCAGACAATGGATCGTGTGGTGTGGTCTGGATGAAAGCTGGAGGCATGTAGGTAGGAATAGCGGTCAGTAGGTTTCCGGTATAGGATGGTGTTTATGTGACCATTGCTTATTAGCACCATAGTGTCCAGGAAGTGGATCTCTTGTGTGGACTGGTCCAGGCTGAGGTTGATGGGCTTGATCACTTAAGATGAGCTATTACCAGCAGGAGAGTGGGGGGATAATAGCTCATCTTAAGTGATCACTCTCCTTACAGTGTGTATGGTAGCACCCGTTGTTTCATGTTCTCTATGTATATAAATCTCCCCACTGTATTTTCCACTGAATGCACCCGATGAAGTGAGCTGTAGCTCACGAAAGCTTATGCTCAAATAAATTTGTTAGTCTCTAAGGTGCCACAAGTACTCCTTTTCTTTTTGTGAATACAGACTAACATGGCTGCTACTCTGAAACCCATCTCTAGATTGGTTTACAAACCCTGTAGAATCGGATTGTCTTAGACTGTCTGCCCTGAAGGGGCCATTATGACCCTCCAGTCTCACCAGCTGTGGGTAACACTGACAGGATATTTTTATCTAGTGAATCCTGAATCTTGCCCAACAGTCTGTGGCTGAACCAGAGTATGTGTTGTTTGTATGTATATGTCTTGATTTAAATATGCCAGGTGACTGAGAATCTACCATGTTGCTTGCGTTTCATTCCCATTACATCCTATAAAGGGTGAATAAGGTTATACGAAAACTACTTGCTTGTTTCTGGTTTCTCTCCTACAAGATGTGACTTATATTCTGCCACACTGTGTAATAAGATAATGTGCCCAAATCCAGCTTCATTCAAAACCTTTTAAAATGTACATTTGATATTAAAAATATAGTCTTTCACATTCACTCACGTAGTTACTCTTCTATCTCCAGGTGGTTTGGTACATGTCTTACCAGATTGGATGTGCAGTTGCCTTTTGTCCTGAGAGCGAATACAAATACTTTTATGTTTGCCATTACTGCCCTGCGTATGTATTAACTATAGATTTAATTGATTATTGGAATTCCTTCATGTTTTAATTCATTAAAATGACCCAGGAAACTTGAAGCTACATTGCAGATTGCATCATAATTTTTAGTGGGTTTATGGTCAGAAGGGCAATTCGGTCATAATGGTGTGCAGAAGCATACGTGCAAATTGCATTCTAAAATAAAACAACTCATAAAACCCTTAATAATTTCTCAGTGAGGACTGCTCTGCTTAAAAATCTAAGCATTCTTTTCTAACTGCTTAGTAACTGAGAAATACGAGCATCTTCTTTTTATCCAATAACTGCAAGAAGCTTTTCCTGGGGCATGTTACCCAATAACTGCCTCCTGCACAGGAGCGGATTTACCATGAAACAAACTGTGCGGTGGCAGGGGGCCCCCCAAATGCAGGACAAATATCTCACAATCTGCCCCCGAGTCCCGGCTGGTGGTGCAGCAGGGCTCAGGCAGGCAGGCTGCCAGCATGCCCTGGCCGGTGGCCCCACGCCGCTCCCGGAAACGGCCAGCTGCTGGCACGTCTCTGCACGCCCCTGACGGGGGGGAGGTGGCTCCGTGCACAGCCCCCAACCCAGGCAGCACACGGAGACCCGCTGTCCCCCACCCACCCAAGGGGTGTGCAGAGACATGCCAGCAGCAACGCAGTATGGCTAAGGTGGCTCCCTGCCTGCTCTGCCCCCCTCCCTCCACACTGCTTCACTCCCAGAAGCAGCCAGCATGTCCCTGCAGCCCCTGGAGGGGGGGGGGAGGTGTCTCCACGCGCTGCCCCCACCCTGAGCACTGACTCCGCAGCTTCCATTGGCCGGGAATTGCTAGGAGCTGCTGCCGGGGGGGGGGGGGGGGGGTGCCGGTCGCTTTGGGAGCCATGCCACCCGAGGGAAGCACTGCCCCCCTGCCCCCTCCCACACCCCAACACCCTGCCCTAGCCCAGAGCCTTCACCCAAACTTCCTCCCAGACCCCACACTCCTCCTCCCCTCCCACACCCCAATCCCCACCCCGCCCCAGAGCCCAACCCCTCACCTCCCACACCCAAACTCTCTCCCAGAGCCTGCACCCCACACCCCCTCCTGCACCCCAACCCCCAGCCCAGAGCCTGCACTGCGCACCCCTTACCCCTTCTCACACTCCAACCCCCTGCCCCAGCCCAGAGCCCACATCCAGCACCCAAACTTCCTCCCAGAGCCGTACCCCTGCACCCCCTCCTGTACCCCAACCCTCTGCCCCAATCAAGGTACCTCACTTTATTTTCATTTACTTCCCATTACTTATACTATAGGAGGAGGATGAAAAAAAAGAATGAAAAGTGTGGGGGGGAGCTAAGAGAGAATGTTATTTTTCTTGGCTGGGTCCCGAGGGGAGCCCCCACCCCAAAATGAAGTGCGCCCAGGGCCCCACTAACTCTAAATCCGCCACTGCCTGCAGCATTAATTGTACCTTCCTCTGAAGTAGCAGCGCTGGTCGCTGCGAGCCCTCTAATCAGGATGGCACACGAACACTTGCAAGTATTGTAAGCAATCGATCGTTAACAATAAAGCCAACAGGTAAGAGTTTCAAAGAAGTGCAGGGGGTTTGGCTATACGTCTTTGATTCATATTAAGAGTTACACTTTGACATTTGAAACTGTGATTTGATACACACCGGACTAAGGGTGTGTCTACCCTGCAGCCGGGGGTGCGTCTACATGAGCTGCAATGGCACCTGTGCTAGTTTTATTCTAGCTCGCTTGCAAAAGTAATAGTAAGCGTGCATCAAAACAGGCATCAGCCCAGGCTGGATAAGCCTGCCTGACCCCTCTAGGCACAGGCTCACTTGTGCAGCCTGTACTCAAGCCTGCCCCATGACGTCTTCACTGATTTGCAGCCTGGTAGCAGGATTAGAGCTTGTGAGGGGATGTCTGCACAACCCGCTAATCACACCCATTCCTGCAATGTAAATGTCCCCTGGGTGTAAATGAAGATGTGTGTTGTAGACTGGCTTTACATTTTATGCTGTTTAATTTTACCTTTTCAGGGGGAATATCAATTCCTTAAAAACACCTTACGAATCAGGATCCACGTGTGGAGATTGCCCCAATGCTTGTAACAATGGACTATGCAGTAAGTTTTAGCAATTTGAAGTATTAATAAGTGACAACTTTGCCACTGCAAAACAATGTTTAATTCCCTTGGCGGGAAGGCTTTGGGAAATTATCAACTCAAAAACCATGGCTCCAGAGCCAGACTGCAATGCCCTTACACACGCTCATTGCTAAAAGAAAAGGAGTACTTGTGGCACCTTAGAGACTAACCTTTTCTTTTTGCGAATACAGACTAAAACGGCTGCTACTCTGAAACCACTCATTGCTAAGCATGCCATGTTTGAAAATGAGCATGTGTCGGGGCTCGTGTAAGGGCTTCTGATGGGGGACTGGTATGTCTGGGGAATGTCATCGTGTCATCATGTCCCCCTCAAGAGAGAAGACTGAGGGGGTCATAGTCTGCAAAGATGTGCAATTTTGTTATAAAGGAGATGGCGATCAATTGTTCTCCACATCCTTCCAGGGTAGGACAAGAAATAATTGGCTTAGTTTACAGTAAGGGAGATTTAGATATCAGGAAAATCTTTCTAACTGTAAGGATAGTTAAGCACAGGAACAGGTTGGAATTCCCATCATTGGAAGTTTGGTTTTTTTTAAGACTAGGCTAGATTAACTTGTCAGGGATGGCCTAGGAATACTTAATTCTGCCTCAGCATTGGAGCAGATGACCTCTCAAGGTCCATTCCGGCCCTGCATTTCTGTGATTCTGTATTGAATAGGACTTTATACCATTAGTCTGATTTATTATTTGTATTGCGATAGCACTTAGGAGCCACTGTCATGGACCAGGACGCCGTTGTGCTAGGCACCACATAAATAGATAATGAATATTCCAACTGAAATCAGTGAGACAACTTGTGGAGTACGCAGCTGCTTAATATGAGCCAGGAGATCACCATTAACTCTGCCTCTTCCCCCGCCCCCCAAAAAAAAAAAAAAAAGAAAAGAAAAAGGAGCTTTTGAAAACATTTAAAATATTTAACACCTACAAAGGCAAGAGCAAGTTCCAACCAGGGTTTTAGACCAAATTAGTTGTCCAGTCCAAGTGGAGTAATGGCAATTTCCTACTTCTCATTCTGGGTAATAACCTTTGAGCCCCAGTGTGGAACTTTTACTCACCCTGGTGAGCTCTTACTCATGCAAGTAGCTCCGTTGGCTTCAGTGGGACTGAGTAAGTGCTCCTCCACCTGAGTGAGCATTGCACATTCTAGCCCTGGGTGTTTTATATACTAGACCCTTTGCCCGTGAGCAACAAGTTCCTTCTAAGCTTGCTGTGGTGCCTCTCTAATGACAGCAAAGCTGCCTCATGGTGTGCGAGAACAAGCTGGCTGAATGACCGAGTCTCTAATCTGTTATGTCTCCTCGTATGCCTCCCCAGGCAGAGAGAGGTGGCTCTCATCCCCCTCTCTCATATGGTAGACTGTCAGGGCCTTTTGCTAACAACCAAAGCCACTTGGATTTGTACTGTTGAGTGTATAGAAAAACCTGCCGTGGATTTTGCAGTTGTAACTTCCAAGACACACATATGGACAGATGGTGGAACTCCTGGAGGTGCTGCAACTGAGGCAGGCACAATAGTCCTGGGAGTAAAGGGACAGTATGGCTGCTGTCACCCTGTGAAATGATGCAGACAGCACACCCCACTGAATGTGCACAGAGGAGAATGGGGCCATTGCTCTGCCCTCCATTCAGCTCCTCTACTCATTTTGGGGTGACTAGCACCATCACACTGAGTCACTGAATTCCCTAAGGATGGAACTTACCCATGTGCAGAGGGTCATCACAAACCCGATGCCCCATTAAGGACCCACCAGTTGCTATTTTCATGGGCTAAGTTGGACTGTAATGTGGCACAGGCCTTGCACTGACCGTCAACACAGGGATGGATTTCACCCAGAGCTCAAAGTGAGATTGTGCCAAGCCCCGGGGCAAACGTGCAAGGGAAGTAGGACAGTTTCTTATGACATCTTCCTCCTGGATGACTGGGCCGATATATTGATACAGTCCACAGAATACACTAGGTTTGCAAATCTGGATAACTCATTCCTGGGACAAAAATGCTACTGGGAAATAAAGGACAGAGAACAGATCCCGTCTTTTTAAAATGAAACCAGCCTCCAAACCTGACTTCTCCTTATTGTAATGGTATTGTAATAAGCTGTATTAAAGCAAAAAACATTGCTCCACCTAATAAAATGCCTTGAATTAAGTAAACAATATTTCTGTGGCCAGTTAGACTTTTAGAATCTTACTGGGGAATAAGTAAAACTGTGCTGAAAAAAATACAGTGAAAAATGTTTATTTTGTCAAAATATGCTTTAACAAGAGGAAAAACACCCTACACTGTTTCCTTTAATATCTAATCTCATGATGTGTTTCATTTTCAGCCAATCCTTGTACGTATGTGGACACATACTCAAACTGTCCTGATTTAGCAAAGAACTATGGATGTGAACACTCCATGATCAAGAAATACTGTCTTGCCACCTGCCGTTGCGCCACTGAAATAAAATAACAGCCTCGGATTCCGCCCTTCATGGAAATTCTTCTTTCTAATGAGAGCACCTTTTAGAAAATCAGAGTCTCATCTTGCAGCCCTCATGTGTGTAGTCCTAGTGACTTCAATAGGGCTACTCATCTGAGTGTAGGATCTTGCCATTCAATTTAGGTTCTTATCCTACTTTAATTCTTTGTTTTAAAATGTTGTAGATTTTTCTTCTTTGCTTGAAATTCAGCATCTGACATGCTAGACTTAAATCATATTCAATGACTGAGATTTCGTCTCCATCAATAGCAACTACACTCTCTACAAAATACTATTTAAAGTACTATCTATCTAAAGATCAGTTCCTGCCAAGATATACATGTATAGTCCTTATTCTGTAAGTAATCCCATTGATACAATGGGCCAGACATCTCCATCTTCATTCATGTGGCGAGTCACCTTACTGCACAAGCGTTCCCGCTAGTTGCAACAGGAATACAAGGGTTGTAAGGTCTTAATCAATGGGAGTAAGGGTAGCAGAACTGTTCCCACTAAAAGTACTGAGGGCTGGATTCTGCCACATTTGATCACATGGAGTAGTACCTTACTCTGCAAATAAACCTGTGGACTGCATTGCAAGGAGGACATCAGAATTTGGTTCATTTAGATTAATTGGACTACTCCTAGTATAAGATACTACCCAGCATGAATAATAAGAGTGCCAAAATCTGACCCTCAGTGAAAAAGGGCTGTTGGAACAATGGGATCAATAAGCCTATTCTTGAAAGTAATTACCACACAAGGAAGGAAGGATTATGAGATAGGGAAATGTTCTTCTAATAACAAATAGAGAGCTGTCACCTGAGTTACTTTTAAATTGTCATTTCTGTATTACTCATTACATTACTTGTTCAATATTGCACAACTTGTTTTGGCTTTTATTACTTTTGCTTCATGTAAAATACTGTTTCACCAGGTTCCATGGAGTGTAAGTTTTTATCACAATTCTTTGTCCTTATAGCCTTGGTGCTGCAAGCAGTGTTTGACTGATATTCCTGGAAACACTGCAGAAGATCTGTAACACACAGTTATATTTTGAAGAGGTGACGTTTCTCGGGTAGAAAAAGTCAAAGAATGTAGACATCAGAGAAGCAATTCTAGTCCAAGTAACAACAAACAGACAAAAAGTTCTGCGGCTCACAAAGGGCCAAGTCGAATGAGTAAAGACTATTCATGTAAGGAGGTGGAATTTCACTAAGAATGAATTTGCCCTTCTCTCTCCTTCTTACATTCAGTCTGGCATCTGGTTTCCTTCCACCTCACTATCACAGAGAAGGAGTGTTATAGATAATACACAACAACTGTCCCTGACCTTTGGGAGAGAGCTGTTGCATTGGGCATTCAGCAGAGAGTGGATAACAATGAACCCACAGTTCCCATAGCATCCCTTTAGTTCTCCATAACACGACTTCTCCTTTAGGCACTCTGCCATGCAGGGCACCTCTATAGCGTTAAAGTCCCTGATTCACCAGAGTACTTAGGCAGATGCTGAACTTTAAGTGCAAGCTTATGTAAGCAAATGCTTGAAGTTGAGCACATGATTAAGTGCTTTGCTGAATCAGGGCCAAAAGCATGAGTAGTGAATAAACCATTCATTCATTTTACACCTGCCAAAAAAGTATTACATATGGATATGAAGAACATCCAAAGTTACAATTAATACAGTTTAGAAGGGATATTAAACCTTGTGCTTCAGGGATAAGCTAAATTCCAACTATTAGAGACAAGAATGAGAGCTAATGTGGGGAAAAGGGGATTGCAGGGTTCTTACACCTTCCTCTGGATTAGCTGGTACTGGGCACTCTCGAAGACAGGATACTGAATTAGATGGACCCCTGGTCTGGTCCAGTTTGGCACTCCCTAGGTTACCTATTGCACAAGTGATACCATATATGGAATGTGACTTCCTCTCTAAAACCTTATGCTGGCTTGTTGGCTCCTGTCTCAAAATACAGTTGTCGTCAGATGTTGGCTGCGTGTGTGTGTGTTTTCTCTGTGTGCTGTCCTGGCTCTGCACAGATAGTTGGCACAGCAGACCTTGATCGATCCGCCTGTTACCCGCACAAAATTCTCTTGTAACTCACACATTCAAGGGCACCCACCTTTACCCAGTTCCTAGGGCTCAAGGCGTAACCCTCTTAATTTAGGTACCATCACCCTTTCCCAGTTCGTAGGGTTCCGGGCAAAAAGCACCTAACTTTACCCCTCCATGGGCTCTGGGCTCTACTCCTCTGTGGCCTTCGGGCAAACACCCTTTCCCTGTGGACTCAGGACTTAATCTTTTGCAGGTTAACGGGGTCTTTTACCAGTGAAAGAGCCTTACACAGTAATATACTACATAACCTCTATTTATTAACAATCACCAAAACCAGAATGCACACGCTACACATACAGTGCTCTCCACTCCCAATAAGACAGATGAACTTTTCTTGATGGCCAGTCAGGATCAGGTCCATCTGGGGGACTCCAGTTTCTGCACGGTGTCATTGGCAGAGTGTTGCGGTCTGGCAGCTCTGATCTTTGGGGCTGTGTACTGGAGTTGGTTACCAAAGAACTTCCTTTTGAACCCCAGTTTATATAGTGAAATTTGAGTTCTGCTTTGCTATACCTTAACCAATCATTATACTGAAATCTATCTAACTAATCCTAACATAGTGTAACAAAATTTTTTAAC
Source organism: Chelonia mydas (assembly GCF_015237465.2). NCBI lineage: Eukaryota > Metazoa > Chordata > Testudines > Cheloniidae > Chelonia > Chelonia mydas. Next base: position 12,545,238 of record NC_057851.1, read on the forward strand.
CGATTATATCCCACTACCCTAATTAACTTACACCTAGCAAAATTAATTATACAGCAGACAGAAACAATTAAAGAGCCAGACAGAGACCATACAGGTAAACAATAGGGAAGTGGGGACCATAATGACAAAACAATAAAGAAACGAGGATTTCACAACCACAACTATTGATACATGATTTCTTGACAGACAGCATGCTATCAAACTAAGTTTTCTTTAAACATCTTAAGATCTATTTCTTTATCTGGTGATAGTGGGTGCCATTAGGATGAGGTCTCCTTCTTAACAGCCTGATATTGTATTGTTTTACTGTAATTTAGATGGAATGTGAGGATATGACTTCCTGCTTCCTAGCTAATGGCTGCTGCTTGGCTGCTCTTTTAATCTGGCTGCAGATGAAAGCGTTAGGCCTTACAATATGGCCGCAGACAAAGGCCTTATCCTTACACGCCCAATAAAACCACAGACCCGATTTAGTAGCGAAGGCAACCAGCCAGGTTTATTGTTAACGAAGCAAGGACCTAGTATCCCTTAGTCTCTACAGGACCACTAACACATGTATGCCTGTCACAACGGACCAGCTCAGTCAGTGGTGGGACTTTCCACTGCCTCCTAGCCTGGCCAAAGACACTTCCCGAGACTCCATTTTATACACCAATACAAACAAGTTATGTATTGCCCCTCTTACATGGGTAGTTACCACCCTCTACTATGTACATGTGGGTTCAAGCAAAACACTCTATCCATCACACCGTCCTCCTAACCTCATCTTTAGGTCAGCATGTTCCTGTTATCTTTGGGGAATGTGTCTGCACCATACTTGGTATCAGGGTGTTCTGGTACCTCTCTTCTGGAATGTGTTTGCATGAGTGTCCTATGCCTAGTACTGTGTGTGTTTTTGCAATACCAGCCCTGTTCTTGCCAGGCTCTGTGAGCTTGCAAGCCGGCATGTTTTATAGCAGGGCCTGCCTTCTGCTTACAGCCTGACTTTTGCTAACTTCGCTTTATATCAGCAAAGCTTGACCACTACTTTAGTTCGGGCCTTAGGCCTCACACTGGGCTTCTCATACACAGGGGTGGTGAGTTTTATGGGTCTATTGTGCCCGGGCTCCAGCAAATTCAGGGCCCCAGGGGCACGGCTCCACCAATGTTTGGGGTCTCTCCCCCAGACCCACCTGCCACTCCCCCGTGCGCCTCCCCTGGGGCCCACCTGCCACCCCCCCCATGCACCTCCCCCAAGCGTCCCTGCCAGCCCTGGGATGGCTGCCCCTGCAACTCTGCACTGTGCTCCTTCACCAGCCGCTGCCAGCTACAAGGGAGCAGTGCCCGGGGCAGGCTGAAGCGGCTGCCAGGGCCAGCCTTTGACCAGGTGATAAGGGCAGTTGCCCAGGGTGATGTGCTGATGGGGGCGCATTTGATACATCCCACATGATCTTACCTGCGGCCAGCCAGCTGGGCTTAAGGACGGGAAGTGTTCCTGCCAGCCCAGCCAGGGTCAGGGTGGAAGAGAAAAAAACACACATCCAAGCTGTAGTTTGAGGTACTCCTTCTCAGGTAACTCCTCTGGTGGGAGCAGCAGCAGGGGTGGGTGCCCGGCGGGATGCTCCCCACTCTCCCGGGACAGAGGGCGAAACCATAGAAACCATGGGGAGTAGGTGGGGCAGGCTGGGCTGGGTCCCGACCTGATGTCTGGGATGGGCGGCTGAGGTTGATGCAGGGTGGTGGGGAGGGCGGGGGTTGAAAGAGGAGTGTGTGTGCAGCTTGTCTCTGTGTGCTCCGGTTGACTGGGGGCTTGGAGCAGCCCTGTGATCTGGTTGTGTGTTAAGTGTAGCGCAGATTTGGGTCCATCCCCACTTAGAATCATAGAATCATAGAATATCAGGGTTGGAAGGGACCTCAGGAGGTCATCTAGTCCAACCCCCTGCTCAAAGCAGGACCAATCCCCAACTAAATCATCCCAGCCAAGGCTTTGTCAAGCCTGACCTTAAAAACCTCTACGGAAGGAGATTCCACCACCTCCCTAGATAACGCATTCCAGTGTTTCACCACCCTCCTAGTGAAAAAGTTGTTCCTAACATCCAACCTAAATCTCCCCCACTGCAACTTGAGACCATTACTCCTTGTTCTGTCATCTGCTACCACTGAGAACAGTCTAGATCCATCCTCTTTGGAACCCCCTTTCAGGTAGTTGAAAGCAGCTATCAAATCCCCCCTCATTCTTCTCTTCTGCAGACTAAACAATCCCAGTTCAGCCTCTCCTCATAAGTCATGTGTTCCAGTCCCCTAATCGTTTTTGTTGCCCTTCACTGGACTCTCTCCAATTTCTCCACACCCTTCTTGTAGTGTGGGGCCCAAAACTGGACACAGTACTCCAGATGAGGCCTCACCAATGTCGAATAGAGGGGAACGATCACGTCCCTCGATCTGCTGGCAATGCCCCTACATATACATCCCAAAATGCCATTGGCCTTCTTGGCAACAAGGGCACGCTGTTGACTATATCCAGCTTCTCGTCCACTGTAACCCCTAGGTCCTTTTCCGCAGAACTGCTGACGAGTCATTCGGTCCCTAGTCTGTAGTGGTGCATGGGATTCTTCCTTCCTAAGTGCAGGACTCTGCACTTGTCCTTGTTGAACCTCATCAGATTTCTTTTGGCCCAATCCTCCAATTTGTCTAGGTCCCTCTGTATCCTATCCCTCCCCTCCAGCGTATCTACCACTCCTCCCAGTTTAGTGTCATCTTCTCTTCCCCTTCCCCACTAAGAGCCCCACTTGCCCCGGAAAGGGCTTACTCATTCCTCTGGCACTGCCGGTAGGACTGGAGTGCACATTTAGCTCCACACAGTGAGCACCATGCTAACCAGGGGCGCTGCTGCAGCCTGCCTGCTCCAATCCCATCCCTTCCCTGTGACCCACAGGGGGACATGAACTGGGTCACGTTACCCCTCCTCTCCAGTTTTCTGCTAGGGTTTGCCTGCCGAGCTCTCCCGCTCCCTCCCCTGCTTGCTGGAAGCAGCCTGGGACCAGGACGGGAGAGGTAAACAAACAGCAGGTGAACCAAATAGCTGGGAGCCTGGGAGCACTCGGGAGGAAGGGCTGATGCTTCAGCTCTGCAGGGAGAGGTTAGGTAGGGGAGGAAGGAAGGAACAGCTGCTCCCCCATGGGGGAACTGAGGGCAAGGGGGAGAGCTGGGCTGCCTCGGGGGGGGGGGGTATGACACTCGAGCTGTTGGGGGGGGTGAACCTTTAAATTGTGCCCCCCATCAGCAGCTGAAGGTCCTGTCCTCCCTGCTCCCCTGGCTCAGAAGCTTCACTCACTTGGTCCCCGGGGGGGGGGGGGGGGGGGGGGCTGCTGCTGTCTCCTCAGAGTCAGGCAGGCGGGTGCATAGGAGATAAATGAGTGTGACTGAGATAAGCTCCCCCATGTGCCTCCTTCCCCCTCCCTCCCCATCTGAGCAGGAATGGGAATGGGAGTCACAGTGGGTGGTGTCTGCCTGCCTGCTGTGACTTCATTGAAACCCATTTACCTTTCACTCAGTCCCTGATTGCTTACCCACCCCCTCATGCTCTCTTTTTTTAACTGTTTCTGTTTCCACTACCAGTTGTACTTAACAGTATAATGAAATTCCTTGGGGCAGGGCCTTGTCTAAGATGTTGGGCACAGGGTTGTGTACATTTCTATACTGCATCAAGATTAAGAATAAGGAAACTCCTTTCTTTACTCCCATCTTAATCCCATATCCTGCAAACCTCATGCATCCTTTGGAAGTCAGTGGGGTTCCTGCTCTTAGGGCACGTCTACACTGGCAGAGTTACAGCACCATCAGTTACAGTGCCACTCAGAGAGTGCTGAAGGGAAACCGCTGTTGTGTGTTCACACTGTCGGCTGCCTGCACAATAGCGTGTTCACCCTTGCAACACTTGCAGCGGCATTCGGAGCAGTGCACTCTGGGCAGCTATCCCACAGAGCACCTCTTTCTCTTCTGCCGCTAAGACTTGTGGGAAGGCGGAGGGGGTCGTGGGGCATCCTGGGTCCTGTCCCAATGCCCTGTGATGCATTGCTTCGCATCCCAGCAACCCCCGTGCTTCTGTCCACATTTGCAGCCATCTTTCAACCATTTTGTACTGCGCGCCCTGCCTCTTTGAGCTGCAGGAATGGATCCCGAACTGGTGACCAGTATGCTGCTCGCTCTGACCAACACGTCACAAGTGTCAGTGGAGTTATTCCTTAAACTACAAAGGCAAGAGGAGTGTGACACTGATCTCGCCACGCGTAGTAGCTATGACACGAGAATGCCTCTGACATTCCCGGAGGTGCTGACCACAGTGGAACGCCGCTTTTGAGCTTGGGAAACAAGCACTGAGTGGTGGGATCACATCATGATGCTTGTCTGGGATGACAAGCAGTAACTGCACAACTTTTGCATGAGGAAAGCCACATTCACGGGACTGTGTGATGAGCTCGCCCCAGCCCTGCGCCGCAAGGACACAAGAATGAAAGCTGCCCTGCTGCTGGAGAAGCGCGTGATGATTGCACTGTGGAAGCTGGCTACTTCAGACTGCTACGGATCGGTTGCTAATCACTTTGGAGTGGGAAACTCTACTGTTGGACTTGTGTTGACGGGAGTGTGCAGGGCCATTAATCTCATCCTGCTCCGAAAGACCGTGACTCTGGGCAATGTGTGTGACATTTTAGATAGCTTTGCACAAGTGGGCTTCCCTAACTGCAGAGGGGCAATAGATGGCATGCATATTCCACTTCTGGCACCAGATCACCTAGCCACCGACTTCATTAATCGCAAGGGGTATTTCTCAGTGGTTCTCCAGGCACCTGTGGATCACCGTGGGCGTTTCACAGACATTAACGCAGGCTGGCCCACATCTTTCGGAACGCTGGTCTGTTCAGGGAGCTGCAAGCAGGGACTTTCTTCCCAGACCAGAAGATCACAGTAGGGCAGTGATTCCTAAACTTTAACAACCCACAAACCCCTTTCATGAAAATATCAAATCTCGTGAAACCCCTCCTAAAAATGAATATTTCCAGGGATTTTCTCCCTTACCTGACCATAAATTATAGAAGCAGTGAACTTGGAAATAATTTGGGTTTTTTATAACATGCTTATTATACACTATTTATTATTACATTATTATTTATCATTACATTATTAATTTTATTACATTATGAAAATGGCAACACTCTTCCAAGATTTCACTTTTGTAGCTCAGATCACTTTGATTAAACCTCCTACATGTTTCATCAAGGAGTACCAGATGTGCAACAGCATGAAGGTATTTAAGAAGCCAACTCAAATAAGGTTTCAGAGTAGCAGCCGTGTTAGTCTGTATTCGCAAAAAGAAAAGGAGTACTTGTAGCACCTTAGAGACTAACCAATTTATTTGAGCATAAGCTTTCGTGAGCTACAGCTCACTTCATCGGATGCATTCAGTGGAAAATACAGTGAGGAGATGTATATACATAGAGAACATGAAACAATGGGTGTTACCATACACACTGTAACGAGAGTGATCACTTAAGATGAGCTATTACCAGCAGGAGAGTGGGGGGGGGGGGGCCGTGGGGAAACCTTTTGTAGTGATAATCAAGGTGGGCCATTTCCAGCAGTTAACAAGAACATCTGAAGAACAGTGGGGGGGGGGGGGAATAAACAAGGGGAAATAGTTTTACTTTGTGTAATGACTCAACCACTCCCACTCTCTATTCAAGCCTAAGTTAATTGTATCCAATTTGCAAATTAATTCCAATTCAGCAGTCTCTCATTGGAGTCTGTTTTTTAAGTCTTTTTGTTGAAGAATTGCCACTTTTAGGTCAGAAATCGAGTGACCAGAGAGATTGAAGTGTTCTCCGACTGGTTTATGAATGTTAGAATTCTTGACATCTGATTTGTGTCCATTTATTCTTTTACGTAGAGACTGTCCGGTTTGACCAATGTACATGGCAGAGGGGCATTGCTGGCACATGATGGCATATATCACATTGGTGGATGTGCAGGTGAACGAGCCTCTGATAGTGTGGCTGATGTGATTAGGCCCTATGACGGTGTCCCCTGAATAGATATGTGGACACAGTTGACAATGGGCTTTGTTGCAAGGATAGGTTCCTGGGTTAGTGGTTCTGTTGTGTGGTGTGTGGTTGCTGGTGAGTATTTGCTTCAGGTTGGGGGGCTGTCTGTGGGCAAGGACTGGCCTGTCTCCCAAGATTTGTGAGAGCGATGGGTCGTCCTTCAGGATAGGTTGTAGATCCTTGATGATGCGTTGGAGAGGTTTAAGTTGGGGGGCTGAAGGTGACGGCTAGTGGCGTTCTGTTATTTTCTTTGTTGGGCCTGTCCTGTAGCAGTTGACTTCTGGGTACTCTTCTGGCTCTGTCAATCTGTTTCTTCACTTCAGCAGGTGTGTATTGTAGTTGTAAGAATGCTTGATAGAGATCTTGTAGGCGTTTATCTCTGTCTGTGGGGTTGGCGCAAATGTGGTTGTATCGTAGAGCTTGGCTGTAGACAATGGATCGTGTGGTGTGGTCTAGGTGAAAGCTGGAGGCATGTAGGTAGGAATAGCGGTCAGTAGGTTTCCAGTATAGGAAATAAATAAAGGGAATAAATAAATAGGGAACTCAAATAAAGAGTTTGAGTTCCCTATTAACCTCAAGCATTCAGGTCTTGAGCAGTCCAGGCAAACAACGCATGACTACAAGCTTAAACGTGTTCTTCATAATAATTTTTAAAACAATACTAGCAGCTTATTTAATTTTAGAAACAGAAAAAAATATCCACCTCCCTTTCCAGTTCTCATAAGGAGTCTTGAAGTTTAAATCTCCTCAGTGTGATAGATGCACATGCTTTGATCTGCATAGCTCTTGGAAGTCCGGAACCACTGGAGAAAGATAATGTCTCAGGTCTGAGTCTGCTTCTGTATTTGGTTTTCAGATGTGCATACGAGGAAAACGCTTTCTCGCATAAGTATGTTGTTGAAAATGGTAACAAAAGTATAGTAGCTTTTTCTACCAGCAGGGGGTACTCGTTTCTTAAACTCAGCCAAAAGTTGATCAATGACAGACTTCTGAAACTCCTTTTCAGTTCGTCATCACAGGACATCTTAGTCAATGTCTCCTTTTCCTCAGTGCTCAATACCTGCATTGAGAAAGTGGTATCATCAAAGTGGTTTCGAATCCAGTCACTATCGCCTGACTTACCTGGAAAGTTGTGCACTTTTAGGTGTGCAGTTATATTGGTTTTAGTGCACTGATCCGACCGCAGTTTATGTTCTGCCAGGAAGTCATGGTCACGGGGCTGGGGCTGAATGTTTCATTCAGGTTTACACCTTTTAAAACACTTTAATGTAAATTAAGTTTAACTTTGCCATGAAAAGTCATTTTAAAAAACCTCACCTTTTTGAAATGGGATGCTGCTACAGTTTCAAAGCTGTTCTCTCAACACTTTTCAAGCCTGGCCATTCAAAGCTGATCTTGTTTTGTGAATAGTTTAAACAAATTAGCATTTGTTGGGGAAAAAAAATGTCCTGGCTACTCTAATCTCATTTGTATATTAAGGATTCATTTATGAATAACTTGTAAAGAGTTTAACCATTATTAATAGGTGTTATATGCATGATTTGTATGTGTCATGGAGGGTGATAATCAAACTGTTGGACTCCACAACAAATAGACGCACCCTCTATTAAAACAATTATTAATTATGGAGCTCAGCGGGAAGTCATCTTCCCATTCTGCAGGAGTCTGGAATTCAGAATTTTTTCCCCCATCCTGACTTGGGACCCAAAGTCAACATCCAAAATTTTCACAGACCAGTATTCTGAAAAAGCTTGATTGGGTCAATTGAAACGTTGTTATAATTCTGACCTTTAGTAATTTATACTTAAAGTTAAAATAAAGTTTTCTAAGAGAAAGCCATTTGAAACCAGAAAAAGAAAACATTTGGAAAATGTCAAAATGAGCCATTCCAACAACTTCAAAACTGTCAAAAAAAATTTCAAAAATCTTTCCTGCAACCAGTTTCAACATATTGACATTTTCTGATGAAAAACATTTAACTGGACTAGCTTTGTTCATTTAACTACTTTATAAATGATCATAAATAGAATTGTATTTAAGTGTGACCAACTTTCACATTGCCCATATTACATTGGTGCTAATTTTGCACTGTGATCCATACAGGCTGACTGCTTCAGCTGTGAACAGATCCATTGACATCCGTCACAGGCACCTCCATCGCCACCCAGTGTACAGCACTGCCTGACCTGTTTCTTGGTCTCTTAAACACAAACACACACCAGGTTGTTTCCCTTTCACCACTATAATATGTAGTTATATTTCACTTACAAAGTACAACCAAGTATTGCAAGTTTACAGCAGGAAGAGATTACCACCCACAGCCTTCTCTGCTCAGCCTAGACTCACCCTCTGAGATTTTCTCTGTATTCTCAAAAACAACGAGGAGTCTGGTGTCAGCTTAAAGACTAACATATTTATTTGGGCATAAGCGTTTGTGGATAAAAAACTCACTGAAGAAGTGCATCTGAAGATGCATCTGAAGAAGTGGTTTTTTTACCCACGAGAGCTTATGCCCAAATACATCTGTTAGTCTTTAAGGTGACACCGGACCCCTGGTTGTTTTTGTGGATACAGACTAACAGGGCTACCCCTCTAATTCTCTGTATCCTGTTCTCCCACTTATGTCCTCTAATGACAGGTTTCAGAGTCCTCTAAATTACTGAGCTAATTGCCTAATTAGCCCACCAATTGCCAAACAGGTGTCAGTAATTCCCAACAGAAACTGCTTAATTGCCTTCAGTGAAGCCTGCACTCCTCTCAGTGCTGCAGCAACCACAATGATCTTCTATACTTTCCACAGTATGCATCCGATGAAGTGAGCTGTAGCTCACGAAAGCTTATCCTCAAATAAATTGGTTAGTCTCTAAGGTGCCACAAGTACTCCTTTTCTTTTTGCGAATACAGACTAACACGGCTCTTACTCTGAAAAATGATCAGTCAGTTACTAATAGTGCCCTGTCACAACCTCATGGACACAATACTACTTCCACATACCTCACAATGCAGGATTGGGACCTATAATTGCTACTTTTACTATTATACAGACTCGGCACTGAGCATGGTGGGGCAAATCTACGTTTGTTAGAAATTGGTTAACGGAAGTGGCCAAAAGTGCACTAGATTTAAAAGGCAGGTCGTCATGTTATTGTCCTATAGGATGTTTTTTTTTAAAAAAAAAATCACTTTTATACCTCTTTGAAAATTTGCTGTTTTTTTAAATGCCAATCCCATCTTTTTTTCCACTTTTGAAAGTATCGGCCATCCCCATACGTAGCTCAGAGAAGGAAAAATGTCACATAGAATTAATTGTTTTTTTCCCCATTGAAATTCAGAATTTCAGAAAATGGTCAAAACTGCGAAATTTGAAAATCTTTAACCAGTCCTCCATGCTATACTAAAAAAAAACCCCTAAACTTTTCAATCTATAACTTATATTTGTACAAGACAAGAAGCCGTGACAAAAAAAAAAAGATCAATTAAAGGAAAATTAGGCAGAATAATTCAGAACCTAAGAGGGTAGAAACTATGATGACTCCCAGAGGCTTTATGTAGACACAAAACCACTTTAATTGTACCAGTGTAGCTGCCACAACAAACAGGACTAAGCTGTACTGGTATAATGTACCTTTATAGGAATATAACTGTATCTACACTCAGGGTTGTACAGGTAGAAAAATCACACTCCTGACCAAAATAGTTGAACCAGTAGGATAGAGGTGCCTCTGAAACTCCCAGGCTTAACCTGATTCATAGAAAGATGGTGTGAAGGGCTAATGCTGCCACAGAAGGTGCAGGTCCTCTCTCTCGGAGGACAGACTGCTCAGCAAAATAACAGCTTACCCATCCGTGTCCTGCTGAGACGGAATATACAGCAGCATGACATCACAATGATTAATTACCATGCAAGCTTGTGACCCTAGCAGCATCCCAGTGCAAGAGGGCAAGTGTCTTATTGATATCTGGTGGAGAGGGTCAGCTGGTCTGGCCAGTTCAGTGTGCCCCAGCTCACTCATGTCATAACCTGTATCTAAAAGGTGTCATGTAAGATATCAATAGAAAACCAATAACCGCAGATCATTAATATTATTGTGTGGGGTATGTGTGAAGGACAAGTTCAAAATCACACATATACTAGGAATTATGTTCTTAAAGCGTGTCTGTCAGGTAGGACTGAAATTACCCTGCCCTAGATAAAGGAATGTTGTTCTGCCATCTTGAAGGTATTTGCAGGAAACATTAAGAGATAATGGAAATGCAATTTATATGAGAGATAAACAGACCCATTGCGACACACCAGGCTACAATCCAGACTCATGAGTAGCTGTGTCACCCATGCCATCTAACCTGGGGTGTCCTTTACAAGCCTTTGCTGCTGTAGCCTCTAGTCTGGACTACTCACAAACAGCCTCCAACATGCAAGTCACTCCCAGGTATGTCTGTGTGTGTGCTGCAGCCCAGGGCGGTAACTAGGGTGGGACAAGAGAGGCAGCCACCCAGGGCTCAGAGCTGGTGGGGGTGCAAAAATGGGGCTGCACGCGGGATCGGGACCAGCAGCATCACCACCATCACCCGCCCCCTACCCCGGATCAGGCCTAGCAGTGTCAGCTGGAGCCCAGGGTGCTCAGGCCCCCCGTCCCGCACAATTGCGGGCCCAGTAACACCAGCCAGAGCATGCTCTCCCCGGCGCCAGGCCTGCGGTGGGGGCGGCAGGCGATCAGGGCACGGAGTACTGTTTGGCTCATGCTCTGAGCATGCTCACATGAACTGAGCATGCTCAATAGTATCTGCTGACGCTGCTGCCCTCGCTGGGGATTAAAAAGGTTAAAGGGAGCAAATCGGAGTGGGGGTATGAGCAGGTCTGAGCAGGGGGCAGAAACTGACTGTGGGGGGTTGGGAGGGGTCAAGCAGCTGGGGAAGGAGAGGCAAAATCAGGGAGCCGGGGTTCGGCACTGCCAGAGGGTGGCAGAGGGCAAAACCCTGGCACAGGGAGGTGCAGAGGGGGTAACAGTTACCCCAGTGGGATGAGTCGCCTGCAGCATTTACAAAAACAGGGTGGGAGGGGAAAGAGGGGCTTTTTATTTCCCCTTTCACAGGACATGTCACAGCACCAACTTCCCAGGGCTCTGTTCTTCAAGGCACAGGCAACCCAATGCCCAGACACCGCAGCTCCTCTCTGTCTGATGTAACCTACTGAGGCGCTGCAGGAGACCGAGTCAGTGAAATATTTTACACACACCCTCAAAAACTGCATGTCACACATTTTGAGTATTTCTAAAAATCCCTTATCAGTTTATATACCTGCGTAAAGTCTCCTAGCAGGTCACAAATGTGTCTTATCTGCTGCTGTGATTCCCTGAATTGGATTCCCTCTAATTGTTGACTTCTTAAAATGTGATTTATTTTGATTACTCTTAGCACTTCGATCATTTACCTTTTGTCAACATTGGGGCAGGTGGATGGTATTGTGCTATTTAGTGTATAGTGCAATGGCAATTAATCACTGGAAATATTTATAAGAAAATTGTTGCTGGTAGTTTTAGCAACGGCATTTGCGTTTCTAGTATCGCGTTTCCGATGTTTTTACTGTGATTTTTCATTTGGAATTTTTAATTCAAAACTTGCATTTTTCTAGCACAAGTTTATTGTGTTGGATCATGTGACTTCCAATCTGACCGATCTCCTCGCCTGACGTTAAAACTTCTTCATTTTCATTGGATCCTCCAGTGGGGATTGCCCTTTTCAACTGTTATGTTGCCTCTCAATCCAGCCCTTAGATTGCTTGTGTGTAGAACTTGGTTCCCAAATATTCACTAAGGGCAATACACTATCTCATATTAAATCCTTCTCAAAAGTATTAGTCTCAAAGGCAATAAATCTACTGTAACTTTTACTGAATGCCCATGCTGGGTCAGACCAATGGTCCATCAAGCCCAGGGTCCTATCTTCCAACTGTGGCCAGTACCAGGTGCTGCTGAGGGAATGAACAGACCGAGTCATCACTGAGTGATCCTGTCGTCACTCCCAGCTTCTGGTAGTCAGAGGATAGGGTTATGGACATCCAAAGCATAGGGTTTCATCCCTGACCATCTTGGCTAATAGGACCTATCCTCCAGGAATTTATTTAATTCTTTTTTGTTTGATCCAGTCATAGTTTTTGAATTGCGTTATGCCTAGCCTCACACTTTCTTCTGTTACCTCTCCCAAACAATTCACATACCCAAGGCCATATCACCACTACCAACGTATGCTAACTCAAGTTACATCAGCATGCAGTGACTGCGGTTAGTGTGGCACTTGCCTACTTTGCTCCTTGTGTCATAGAATCATAGAATATCAGGCTTGGAAGGGACCTCAGCAGGTCATCTAGTCAAAGTAGGACCAACCCCCAATTTTTGCCCCAGATCCCTAAATGGCCCCCTCAAGGATTGAACTCACAGCCCTGGGTTTAGCAGGCCAATGCTCAAACCACTGAGCTAACCCTCCCCCCCAGTGTCAGTGGTGTAACAGGCACACTTGTACTGATTCAGAGTGTGGTGTACAATGGGTATGTAGCAACAATGCATCACAATTTGCTTCCTTTGTAGGAGGAAGAGCACCTGAGATACCTTGTATCAGAGGCCTGGTATGGGGCAGGATCTGCTCACACAATGTGGCAAGAACAGTGCTGATATTGCAGAAATACACATTCCTAAAATGTGCTAAGCACAGAGTACTCACGCAAACACATCCCAGATATCAACTGAACATCCCGATATCAAGGATGGTACAAGAACATTCCCCTAGGATAACAGGAACACACTGACCCCTCCTAAAAGATAAGGACAGGATGACAGTATGTAATAAAGATGTTCTGATCAAACCAACATGTACAAGGTGATGGGTGATAACTGCCCTCAGATGTGGCTAGTTATTAACTATGTCAGAGGCAGTACTACCTTGTTTGTATCAGGGTAAAAAGATGTATCTCAGAGGGGGTATCTTGGTCCAGCTGAGGGGCAAATGGAAAGTCCTGCCATTTACTGAGCTGTGTCCATTGTCACGGACATACATATCTTACTATCCTCAGAGTCTTCCAGGTGCTATTACTGTGCCTTGTCGACAATAAATCTGGCCTGGTGCCTTCATGCCTTAATGCATTTTGTGATCATTGGGCGGTTTGGTCGAGGTCTATAGTGCCGGCTGTCTGCCCAGAGCTGGGGCAGCACACAGAAGAACACACACACACAGCCAAACATCTAACCACACTGGTGACCCCGACTACTGATCTGATAAGTAAGCGAGCTGCCCTCCGTAGGAATCGGGATCTAACATGACAGAAAACCACAAGCTAGGGAACTCCCTTAACCCCTCCCTGCAAATCCCCACAGAGTGTCATAATGTATGGACGTGCTGGGCTGCTAGCAAAAGAGGTCCATATGAATTTAAAAAATATAGTGGGGAAGGAACATGGAATAAAACTATAGCCTTAAAATGTAGAATATTGCAAACTATAGCCCTGGCTGTTAAATGGTTAAAACAACATGCCATAAAATTGGCAGGGCAAGTAACAGAAACAAAGAAAGAGTTAAAAGAAGCAGGAGACGCCAGAGAGCCCTGGAATGCTCCCACTCTCCTAACAGGGCAGCAAGCCATCCAGATACAGCAAGCACAGGAACAGAATAAAACATTGGAAACAAGTGGAAAAATACCTACAAAAAAGAGATGTGCCTTCCCCTTTTATAAATATTTGTGGTCAACAGCAGGCTTCAGGTAGCTACCCTGTGCCTGAAGAATGGGGACTGAAATGGAAAAAATTAAAAGATGAAACAGGGTCCACTGCATTGCAACCACCACCATATGATAAAAGCCAGGTTCCAGTAGAACCTAAACTGGGACCTAGATTGTGCCTGTCACAATGGGACAAGTAAGTGCACAGAAAAAGTAACAAACAATATTTTCACAATATACTTTCATATTAAATCAGATGAGGGGGAAAACAGAACAGTTCAGAGAGCCCATTAGGAGACAGGAGATGCTACTCAATCGCAGGGGAGTGAATAAAAAAGAACTTAAAAGTAAAAAAACCCAAAATTGAGCCGGTTAACATCTAGAATTAATACATTAACAGATGGAGTTGCCCAAAAACAGGTACTGAAGCATGTAACGGCACTCCCACAATCCATTTAGTATGCAGACAAAAGCAACATACGCTGGCAGAACAAATTCTGGTTTTGCAAAAGCAGGTTAGTCTCTAAGGTGCCACAAGTACTCCTTTTCTTTTTGCGAATACAGACTAACACGGCTGTTACTCTGAAACTATCTTCCTATGTTGCTCACCCTCTTTCCCGCCCGGCCTCCGCTTCTCCTCACTTTCTCTCTCTCTCTCTCTCTGATTTAAAAGTTAAAAGTTATAGTTTTTACAAAAACCTCCAGAAAATAAAGGAATTAAAAACAGAACAAAACAACAATCAAACAAAGAAAAAACAAGGTAAAAATTTTACTTTAAATAAATCCAGTGAATTAATAATTTGAACCCTTCAGGAATGCAGCAGCTGGAATTACTCCTAACTTTCTTGAAGATAAAATGCAGACTCTGCTTCTAATCCTAACCACTAACTAATATTTAAAATATGGGCTTTCCTTATTACCATATAGCAAAGTTTTAAAATAAAGTTATTATAAAGTAATGGAAAATGCCTTAAATTATTAAATTAATAAAACAAATTTGGCAAATAATAATATACTTTTTTATCAATTTTTAATAAAAGTTTTAAATAAAAAGGTAATAACTTGCTTATTTAAATGTTTAACCCTTTTGTTTGTATTTATTTTTTCTTTTTGTTTGCCTTATTTTGCAGTTATAAATAGAATTCTGGCGCCAATTGTTTTTAATTGTAAGTTTGTTATGTATGTTGTCCTGTGTTGTATGTGTATGTCATGTGACTGCTTTTTATTGTTTTTATTTTGTTGCAACAAAAGTCAATTTTATACTTAAAAAAAAAAAAAGTGGTACCACACTACTTTAATATTATGGTTGATGTATAACCATCATCATATTATTAATACAATTTTTAAGTTCAAAAAGGTCTCAGTTATAAATATATGTACATATATTTCTGCCTCCACAAATAATGCAATTGAAAACAAAAACAATTCTCTTTTATTAATCACAGTTTTTTATTTTTATTTTTTATTCGAAGGAAAAATGTAAGGGAAAACCTCAACGTCAAAGTAAAGGTAATATTAACAAAATGTCACTTTCTTGTTTGGGTTTTTGTGAACTTGTTTGCACTTTTAAATACAGTTATAAAAACGTTATAGCAAAAATGTTTTAAAATAACAATATACACATAAAGCTAACCAAACAATTTCAACAGGTTTCCACCTTTGGCTCCCAAACACAACAAAGTGCCACAAAAATTTCATACTCTCAAGGTGTTTGCACGAACTTGCACTTAAAATTTATTTTGGTATAATTGTTCTATGCTTTTATCTTATAAAGGGAAGTAATGGTTGTTAAAGTTTGTGCTTCTAAATAGTTAAAAATGGAACTGGCATCACAAGCAAATTAACTCTAAAAAGCTTGGTAAAAATTATGTTACTAACTCTTTTGCTAAAACAGAGTGCTCAACAGGAGAAAGCAATACACCTTCTCATAGAAGATTGTGAGCATCTATTTAAGCACTTAAGCATTACATTTAGTATAAAATATTAGTAATGCACCTCAAGTAAAAATTAATGTCCATACAACAGTTGCAAAAGTATAGCTTGTGTTATAAAAGACTTGGTCCACATTACATTGTAAACAAACAAAGTTAATCTGTGTATTAAATTTGGGTTACTGAAAACAAGAACAGGTTTCAGAGTAACAGCCGTGTTAGTCTGTATTCTCAAAAAGAAAAGGAGGACTTGTGGCACCTTAGAGACTAACCAATTTATTTGAGCATAAGCTTTTGTGAGCTACAGCTCACTTTGTAGCTCACGAAAGCTTATGCTCAAATAAATTGGTTAGTCTCTAAGGTGCCACAAGTCCTCCTTTTCTTTTTGAAAACAAGAAGAAATGTAAAATAAACAAAAAACTTCGTGACATCCCACAGACCAAAGACACCAGAAGATATCACACCACAAAAACACTAAAACCGGGGTGGCCAACCTGTGGCTCCGGAGCCACATGCGGCTCTTCAGAAGTTAATATGCGGCTCCTTGCGTAGGCACCGACTCCAGGGCTGGAGCTACAGGCACCGACTTTCTAATGTGCCTGGGGGTGCTCATTGCTCAACCCCTGGCTCTGCCCCAGGCCCTGCCCCCACTCCACCCCTTTCCACCCCCTCCCCTGAGCCTGCCGTGCCCTCGCTCCTCCCCCTCCCCACGCCATGAAACAGCTGATCAGGAGGTGTGGGCAGGGAGGGGAAAGTGCAGATCGGCAGGGCTCCCGGTGGATGGGAGGTGCTGGGAGCGGAGGGGGGAGTGGAGCTGATGGGGGGCTGCTGACGTATTACTGTGGGTCTTTGGCAATGTACACTGGTAAATTCTGGCTCCTTCTTGGGCTCAGGTTGGCCATCCCTGCACTAGAAGATATCGGTATACAGTGAAGGAACCCCTAAGCATCAAGAAAAGAAAAGTGAAGTGCTTTATAAATAAGAGACTGGTCAACTACACCTCAGTCTACCATATATGGACGATTAAGTTGGCAATCAGCTAATAACCACTAGCTGGACCAGGTTAAACTGTCATTTAATTTGAATTTGGCTACTGTGTAAAAGCAACTGTATTACTGCTGTATGATTGAATTATTGCTCTATGCCATTAACAATGTGCCTAGCATTGCTAAACTGTTTAATCAACACACAGGTGAAAATCAACAAGCAAATAGCAGCAAACAACACGAAGACAAGAAAAAACAAATGGGTAAAAAAATTAAGTTACACAGTAACTACAAATTGGGTAAACAAACTTCCTGGTACGACAAGTCACACTTTGGGATCAGGGACACTGCATCCTCAGTAAGGCACATGTTATTCAAAACAACCTTGTTCAGTGTCTGCGTACCAGTACTAAATGCTGACACAGCAATATTTGATAACTTGGTTACTGTCCATTCAGTAAGTTATCCATAAGAAACAACTGGATCTACGTCAGCAACTGGTGTATTACAGAGCAATGCAACCAATAAAACAGAGAAGCTAGCAGTTCCTGTTTCCTGCCTAGCACAGCTTACCCGAGGGTAACAACCAGCAGTAAGGGTAACCTATAACATGGATGAACAGTACTGTGCACTAACTAAACACAAGAAAATTTATATATAAAGACCTCATTTGTAATGTCACTACTCCAAATTTCTGTTTTACTTCTCATATATGTGGCACTGTGGGACAGACTATAACAATGCATAAGAACATAAGAATGGCCATACTGGGTCAGACCAAAGGTCCATCTAGCCCAGTATCCTGTCTTCTGACAGTGACCAATGCCAGGTGCCCCAGAGGGAATGAACAGAACAGGTAATCATCAAGTGAGCCATCCCCTGTCGCCCATTCCCAGCTTCTGGCAAACAGAGGCGAGGAACACCATCCCTGCCCATCCTGGCTAATAACCATTGATGGACCTATCCTCCATGAATGTATTCCCTATCCCAGTATTCAAAACATTCAGCCTACTATCAATAATCATACAGGTGATAACTGTAATTGCCCTAATAGGAGCGTGTTGCTATCTGGGGCACCAAAATAAAAGGGCCAGACTACAACACCAGATTGAAAAAAAATTGCTATGCTTGGATATAAGGTGGTGTCATATATACACATATACACTACACATATATACCCATGTACACTAAAAATATATACATCATATCCATATTATTCATATGTATTAATTATCTGGTAGCGCCCCCAAGGCTCAATCATAAAATTACATTACTCATTCAAAGTCCTGGGCCTAACGTTCCCAGGCCCACCATAAGGGACTACACATGACTGGAAAATAAAATCTGTCCTTCAGTTGTACAAGGGAATGTGCAGACCAAGGGACAGATGGAGCATAAATGTATAGATGGGAAAGTGAGGTGGCCAAATAACAGTGTTTAACCCGCTGGGTCATCTTCAGTCCATGCATTATGCTTTTCTGGGATGATGAGTAAACATCCTCCCCATAAGAAAACAAAAAGCAGGCGAATGTAGTAAGAAGAGAGTCTGACACATAAGCACTTGTATCAGAGGCCTGGTATGAAGCAGGACCTGCTCACAGAATATGGCAAGAACAGGGAAGATATTTCAGAAATACACATTCCTAAGAAGTACTAGGCACAGAGTACTCATGCAAACACACCCCGATATCAAGTGATAACCAGAACATCCCAATATCAAATGGTACCAGAACATGCCGATATCAAGGATGGTACAAAAACATTCCCCAAGATTAATAGGAACACACTGGCCATCCCTAAAAGATAAGGTCAGGATGACAGTACATAATAAAGAGGTTTTGATCAAACCAACATGTACAGGGTGATGATGGGTGATAACTAGCCACATCAAGGGGCAGTAACTAACTATGTCAGAGGCAGTACTAACTTGTTTGTTCAGGTTATGAAGATGTATCTCAAAGGGAGTATCTTGGTCCAGGAGAAATGGAAAGTCCCGTCATTCACTGAGCTGTGTCCATTGTCACAGGCATACATGTCTTAGTATCCTTAGAGTCTGCCAGGTGCTATTACCGTGCTTTGTCGACAATAAACCTGACCCGGTGCCTTTTTTTACCTTAACAGATCTCGTGGTCATTTGGTGGTTCGGTCGAGGTCTGCTGTGCTCCGTCTGCGCAGAGCTGGGGCAGCACACAGGGAGAACACACACACGCAGCTGAACATCTAACCACACCTCTCACCTTTGTCATCCTCTGGTTTTTGGGTAGCAAATTGTCATGGACCGTTGAAGCCCTGTCATAATTTGCTGCCCTTGGACCAGATGACGAGAAAGGGGCGAGGTAGCAAATTGTGACAAGTGTAACCGCTACTGCTGGCACATTATGTCAGTAGCAGTTTTCGACATTATACTCTAGTTCCTGGCAGGAGGCGACAGTTTTCAAACTGTGGGGCACATCCCTCTAGGGAGGCACACCCCAAAGTTTGAAAACCTCTGTGCTAAATGGAAGCCAGACATCTGGGGAGGGCACGTGACCCCACACGCCCCTCACGTGTTGCCTCGAGGGGGCAGAAATATGCTTGCTCACCCTGGGCGCTAAAATGCTTAGTTACGTCTCTGCTGCAGCCAGCCAGCCACATCTTGGCTCTTACCAGCCTTGGTTACACTGCAGTTTGACGCCAACATACTCCTAGTCTTAGATTTTCCCCCAGATATGTATGTCCTCTACTACCCAACCCTCGCCTGTACAATGAAAATGATGCAATGTCTGTCGTTTCTTTAATAGAAACAATATACACATAACTTGCCACACCAAATGGAGTTTCCCAAACACTTCAGTTCAAGCATGCTGGATTAGATAAAACAAAAAAAAAACAAGTTTATTAACTACAAAGAGGTAGATTTTCAGGGAGTACAAGTAATGAGGCCTAAAAATAGAAGAAAATAATGTTAAAACTCGACTTGTGCCTAACTTAACAAACTATATCAGGTTCACACAAAGTTTCTCACCATATGATTTTAGCAGTCTTACTGAACAAAGATCTTAGATCAAGACCCCTTTTCTCAGTATACAATTAACGCTTCCTTTGTCCCTTCTGGTGCTAATGAATACAGTGGGCAGAAGAAGAAAGAGAGAGAGAGAGATGGTTTGTCTTGGGGGTTTGTCTTGGGGTCTTTGTGCCTCCTTTTTATAATGTCTGTCCCCCTCTTGAAATTATTTCCAGCTGAGATTCAGGAGACAAAAAGCCTATGGAGAAGGATGTTCCCTGCTGCTTTTCCTCACCTGTTTGTGCTTTCTTTGTCAACCCCTCCTGCTTGATTACTCTTGTGACGGGTTGGGTCACAGAAACCCCTTCGGGACTGCCACCTGATGTGCTGGGACTACCTCTGAGCCCGTTTTTCCTGCCAGGTTTGGACTTCAGTACCTTGCCTTGTTTGAGCCAGACACCCTTGCCTGCTGCAAACACAGATCCAAGTCTGAACCACGTCCCCTTACAAGCTGCAGGCTTAACTGAAAACAGTTTAAGAAGTGCTCCTGCCTCCAGCACTCAGATACCCAGGTCTCAATGGGGTCCAAACCCCAAATAAATCCATTTTACCCTGTATAAAGCTTTATACAGGGTAAACTCATAAATTGTTTGCCCTCTATAACACTGATAGAGAGATATGCACAGCTGTTTGCTCCCCCAGGTATTAATACATACTCGGGGTTAGATAATAAGTAAAAAGTGATTTTATTAAATACAAAAAGTAGGATTTAAGTGGTTCCAAGTAATAACAGACAGAACAAAGTGAATTACCAAGCAAAATAAAACAAAACATGCAAGTCTAAGCCTAATACATTAAGAAAACTGAATACAGATAAAACCTCACCCTCAGAGATGTTTCAATAAGCTTCTTTCACAAACTGAACGCCTTCCTATTCTGGGCACAATTATTTCCCCTGGTACAGTCCTTGTTCCAGCTCAGGTGGTAGCTAGGGGATTTCTCATGACTGCAGCCCCCTTTGTTCTGTTCCACCCCCTTATATACCTTTTGCACAAGGCAGGAATCCTTTGTCCCTCTCTGGGTCCTCAGCCCTCCTTCTAAATGGAAAAGCACCAGGTTAAAGATGGATTCCAGTTCAGGTGACATGGTCACATGTCACTGTAAGACTTCATTACCCACTTGCCAGCACACAGGTATATAGGAAGACTTACACGTAAACAAAGACATTTACAACCAATTGTCCTGGTTAATGGGAGCCATCAAGATTTCAAACCACCATTAATGGCCCACATTTTGCATAATTCCAGTAGGACTTCAGAGTTCTATTTCATACTTCTAGTTTCAGATACAAGAATGATACATTTATATCATGTATCTTCGTACTACATTCCCCTGATTTTTGTTTTTTTATGGGGAGGATGTTTACTCATCATCCCAGAAAAGCATAATGCATGGACTGAAGATGACGCAGCGGGCTAAACACTGTTATTTGGCCACCTCACTTTCCCATCTATACATTTACGCCCCATCTGTCCCTTGGTCTGCACATTCCCTCGTACGACTGAAGGACAGATTTTATTTTCCAATCATGTGTAGTCCCTTATGGTGGGTCTGGGAACGTTAGGCCCAGGACTTTGATTGAGTAATGTAATTTTATGATTGAGCCTTGGGGGCACTACCAGATAATTAATACATATGAATAATATGGATATGATGTATATATTTTTAGTGTACATGGGTATATATGTGTAGTGTGTATGTGTATATATGACACCACCTTATATCCAAGCATAGCAATTTTTTTTCAATCTGGTGTTGTAGTCTGGTCCTTTTATTTTGGTGCCGCAGATAGCAACACGCTCCTATTAGGGCAATTACAGTTATCACCTGTATGATTATTGATAGTAGGCTGAATGTTTTGAATACTGGGATAAGGAATAAATTCATGGAGGATAGGTCCATCAATGGTTATTAGCCAGGATGGGCAGGGATGGTGTTCCTCACCTCTGTTTGCCAGAAGGGAAAGGGGGGAGGTATAAGAAACACCAAAAGCCAAAGAAAAAGTGACCCTGGCTGGTACAAAACCTCACTCCCCTACCCCTCCCATGAGGTACAAAAGAGGTGGTACCAAAGCCCCCAGACTCAAGATGCTCCAAAATGGAGCATGAACATAAATGGTCAGGGGTGGTGCCAGGGCCACCCGCTATCGGTATAATTAATCCTACTAAGAAGGAGGGGGGAAGGAAGCTCTGCTGGTGTACAGAGCTGTGGTTATGCTTGCTTGTTAATGCCAATGAACATCGCGTTGCCTGCATTTTGGATTCTGACCTTCTGCTTTCTGTCTGCATGACAAGAACCAAGGGAGGGTAGGGGATCCCTAACAAGTAGTTTCACAAGATCTATATTCCATAAACTCATGTTGATGGGCATTAATTATACCCCTATCCTTTAATATTTTCATTAATTGAATCATATCAGCTGTTTCATTAGTTTGCACAGGATTGATGTCAGGTTGCCAGTAGCTATCTGGGTCATCCTATTTACCTTTTTAAAATAATTGCACAACATTGGTTTTCTTTCAGTCCTCTGAAATGTCCACAGAGTTCCAAGGCTTAGCAAGCTCCTTGGCCTGCTCTTTCAAATCTCTTGGATGAAAGTTACCCAGGCCTCATGATTTAAAAATCTCTAGGTTTAGAATCTGCTGTTTAAAATGTACTTCAACTGGAATGGAATGTATTCCATCATCTGTTATTGTTGTTGGGGGTTTTCCCCTCCCAACTATAGAACAAGGTCTAGGCTGTGAGAATGAAATGTTTGATGTCAAAAGGTGAAGGGAGGAAGTGAATGTAATGTGAAGAAAATGGTTAGAGTTCTATCCTAGGACCAAGGTTCATTTCCATGCTCTGCCACAGACTTCTTGAGTGCTCTTGGTCATGCCAATTAATCTCTCTGTGTCTCAGTTCCCTAGTAGGGACAATAGCACTTCCCTACTTTATTGTAGGGGGAGGAAAAACTCACTAAAGATCATGAGGTGCTTAGATGCTATATTATTGGGGACTGTGCAAGTAACCATGGTACCTGAAAAATTATGGAGACAGGGGATTGCAATATATTTTTCCTCTTAGTCATAATTCAAAATGTCTAAAATAATTGTATAAAAATAAAAAATAGTAAATTTCAAACAGCTCCAATGATAGATACATTTTCTTATTTAAGAAAATCTGACCTATCAATCTATCTATTTAGCTCTCTGTCATCTACAGTACCTCTAATCATGGTTTCACCTGTCACCATCTAGTTCACCTATGGTAGAAAGGGGAACACATATTTGAGAATTAGATAATTTTTCTTCTGTCCCCCTTTGTGAACGATAAGGATGCTGGAGTGCTGGCTTTCTGATTAGTGATCTCACACCAAAAAAAAAAAAAGAAAAGAAAAGAAAAAAAAAGCAGTTGAAATGCCTGAAATGCATTTTCAAGTGAACTACGTTAGATATTGAAACTGGCCATGTGATTTAGTGGACTAAGACTATATTGAAAGAGATCACAAGATCAAGAGGATCTCGGTTTTGTCACCATCTCAACCAATGCAGTCACAAGGCAGTCACTGAGTTCCCTGTGTCTTAGACAGTCCGCTGTAAAAGTGAATATAAACCAGAATGTCATGACGTCCAGATACTGTATCCAATCTAATCTTCCCTGGACAAATAAGCAATGAGAGAGCCTGATCCTGATCTATTCCAACTAAGGAGGATGTTGAACATGGGAAGAAGGATGAGGCAGAGAAAGAAGGGAGAGCAGCATGGGAGTGAAGGGGGAATACACAGCAAGGGGAAGGCAAGGGAAAGGTGGGACTCACTTTAGGCAGAAGTCCTGCCTTGGCCCTGTCTCTGATATGCCTAGGATCTATCCCCAGACATTCCTCAACTCTTTCTGTTGTCCTCCTGGTCACCCTACAGAGCTGGCCAGATCTTAGTCATCTTGTGCATTTTGTATATTCATTCTTACATACTATACTTAGGGCCCTGTATACACACTAAATGAATTTAAATAAACCAATAGAAAAGACATCTAGTTGATTCTCTTAGTTCTGGCCAGTTACAATCCATCCTGTCTAGAAGCAAGGATGTGCTTTGTAATGGTAAAGGGACAGGGTTGCATATAGAACCAAATTCTGTACTTATGCCCAGTGCTTAGTGAGATCAATGAAATCATATGGGTGTAGCTGAGGGGAGAATCTGGCTCATCGTCTCCAACAGAATGACAGTGTTGAGACTGTGAATGGTCTCAGGAAGCCTGGTACCTGAACATCAAGCAGGTTTCCAGCTTCCTCACACCCCTTCAGCCAATGTTAACACCAATGACCGCTCACATGCTGGATTTTGTTACATGGATACAATGTGTGGCAGAGGAGGAGGAGAGTGTGCTGATGTCTGCATCTCTTCAGCCTCTGCAACAGTTGGGACAATAAAAACAATTTATACATTCGGGAGAGTAAAGTTTGGCACTTCAAAAAAAGCTGCATAATTTTCAGAAGGGCTGAGCATGCACAATTCCTAATGGATTCAGAGGAGCTGCAGGGGCTCAGTATATCTGAAATAGCCAGTGCCTAAATATGGATTTAGGTGTCCAACGTTAGGCATACAGAGTTCCGATGTGTTGGGTAATATTTTCAGAAATGCCTACGTGATTTAGCACCTCTGACCCACTGAAAATCGATAGGTCTTAGAAGTCCATGTCCCAGATCCTCAAAAGTATTTAGGTCACAAACTCCCATTAATTTCACTGGAAGTTAGGCCCAGATCCTCAAAGGCATTTAGGTGCCTAAGGCACTAAGGTGTTTCGAAATACTTTACCTTTAGCCATTTTAGAAAAAAAAATGACGCACTCACCTTTGTGTTTTGGCTGTGAACTCAGGGGATGTGACTGTCAAGATAAGCAGTGTTGCACCAGCCATAGATGCAGGTAGCTGGCGAAGTGGAACGCCAAAGCACAGATGTAATGATATGAAGCCTACTGAATATTTACCACAGAAGAAGCAGGTATTAAAAAAAAAAAAAAAGAATCCGTGGTCCTGCGTATATTCCCCTTCTCTGACTATCACCACACTTGACTAGGTTCTGGCATGGCAACTCATTAGATAGGGAGGCTGATATGTGAAGCTTTCCATGGTCTGCACTTCTGTTGCCATTGGACACCGGGAGAAAAACCCAGCTTTTATTACCTGAGCATGGGACTTAACGTGGGCACGGAAATACTATTTCTTCGGAAATCACTCGGAGTTATGCCCTGGTAACTGAACATGGCATGTGGCCCTTAACCTCCAGAAAGAGAGAGTGGGGTTAAAAATACTTCTGAGGTGTCATTGGAATAATGGGAAAATGTTCTGTGTAGAGACCATGAGCTGGGTTTCTGAAGTGAGAGGACTGGGTATGGCTACAATTGGGAATAGCCTGTTCAGGAGGGGTTCAGGCAGAGGAGCCACGTGGAGTGCCTGCAGACTGACTTCTCCCTCAGTTGGGACTGTCAAGGTCTTTGAACAAAAGACAGAGTGTTAGAGAGCTTATTCCTTCACTCTCCCACTTCCCTGGTCCTTCTCGCATGAACAGAGAGCAACAATACCCGAAGTCCGAAGGTGCAAACAATTCGATGTTTATTGGGGTGAACTTCCAGCAAGCTTAAATACAAGTTCCTTTTTCCTTAGTATCCTCCTTCCCAGCTCTGACACCACAGAGCCTTATACCTGTGTCCCTGTTCCCATTTCTCCCTTTAGCCAAACAGGATTCCAGTTTCCCCACTCCCATTCCCTGTTCCCATCTCCCCATTTAGCAAAACATGATTCCAATTTCCTTACCCCCATTCCCTGTTCCCATCTCCCACACACACACACACACACACACACCCCACCACGCCCACTCACTTCCTCATTGACTACAGATTATATAGTAAAACTTGAGTTCTGCTTAGCTATACCTTAACCAACCATTTTCCTGAAATTTAACTAACCAATCCTAACATATTGTAACATGATTATGTAACCAATTATATCCCTCCACCTTAATTAGTTTACACCCAGCAAAATTAATTATACAGCAGACAGGAACAATCACAGAACCAGACAGAGATTATACAGACAAACAATAACAAAGTGGGAACTATAATGACAAAACAATAGAGAAGTGAGGATTTCACATCCCAGTATTGATAAGTGAGTTCTTGCCAGACAGGATGCTGTTTCCTTTTACATTTTCTAGGCACTTCCCTTTCTCTGGAGGTGATAGGCATTATCAGGACAGGATTGTATTCAGGACAGGATTGTATTCCTAACAGCCCAATAGCACCTTCTTTCAATGTGACTAGTTTGGAATGTGAGGATGTGACTGTTCGCTTCCTGGCTTATGGCTGCCTCTGCTGCTTAGCCAAAGGCCTTAGCCTAAGCACAGGGCCTCAGACTGTCGCAGTAAGAGAAGGCCCTTACACCAGCAGACAGTGATTTTGATTCTTTCTTTTATACCTCTAGAACTAGCCAAGTGATAAGAATACCCCTAAATTCTTAAAGTACAGGCCTTTACAGACAGGCCTGAATATCTATATCCTAACACAGAGTTCTGGACATTATCCTCATCTTGTTAGTATGACTTTTTCTGATTTAATTAAATCAAGAGTAGAAAAGGTGGAAAGTCACACAACTTCTGACTCATCCATGGGGCTTGATCTCACGTGTACAGGTGTAAATCTGGAGTAGCCTGAGGAGACTGGCGTTATTCAAGATTTACATCAGTATAGCTGAGATCAGACTCAAGCCCTAAAACCACAACAGACAATAAATTTACTCATCAGGATGCAGCTGAGCTGAACTGGAGAGAATTCAAAGAAGAGCCATGAAAGTGACTAAAGGATTTGAAAACATGCATGACAGTGAAAGATTCAAGGAGCACAATCTGTTTAGTTTATCAGTGAGAAGGCTAAAGAGTGACTTGACCATGGTCTCTAAGTGCCTACATGGGGAACAGAAATTTGATGCCAAAATATTCTTTCATTTAGCAGACAAAGTTATAACAAGATCCAATAATGGAAGTTTAAGCTGGATAAATTCAGACTGGAAATGAAGGTGCATATTTTTAACAGTGACAGTAATTAACCATTGGAATAATTTACAAAGGACTGTGGTGGTTACTCCATCAAGGGAGATCAAGATTGGATGTTTTTTCTATTTTAGGAGAGGAGACTAAAAGAGCGTGGCTTGTTTAGCCCATCAGAACAAAGATTCAGAGGGGAAATGATTGCTCTGAATAAATACATCAGAGGGACACACACCAGGGAGGGTGAAAGCTATTTAAGCTAAAGGACTGTGTTGTCACAAGAACAAATGGGTCTAAACTGGCCATCGATAAATTTAGGCTGGGAATTAGATTCAAGTTTCTAAATATCAGAGTGTAGTTAAAGAACAGCCTGTAATAGGAGTTGTGGGGGCAAACAACTCAGTAAGTTTTAATAGAGAGACGGGCATATTTCTGAGTGGGATTGCATGATGGGGCTGCTTGTGGAGGTAGGGATTAGCAACGCTGGGAGTCCCTTTCCAGTTCTCATTTTGGGTTCCCAAAATGTCATGCTTCAAGGCCTCACCTGGCTCAGGGATGCATCAGAGATGGCCATGGCTGGAGATGGGACACTGGAAGGGATGGGCCAGTGCTTTGAGGTGGCACTGAGCATTCTCTCTCTCTCTCTCAGGTGTTTGTCTGGCTGGTTCTTGCTCACGTGTTCAGTGTCTAATTGATGATCATATGTGGGTTCGAGTAGGAAACCCCCCATCATTTGGAATGGACCTTTGGGTTTTTCTGCCTTCCTCTGCAGCATGAGGCCTGGGTGACTTGCCGGGATCATCTGAGAATATCTCACTTAATCAGTTCCCTGTTATTACAGGGTCTTTGGGTATCGGTTCAACTCAGTCCCTCCTACTCTCTGCCTTTGGCACACAACGGTTTAGTCTCTGTAATATTGTGGTCTCATTTTGATTGTTGGGCTTAGTTGGGTTGGGCGGTGCTGGTGGCCTGTGATATACAGAGGGTCAGACTGGATGATGTGGTGGTCTCTTCTGGCCTTAAGCTTTGTTACTCTATTGTATGGCTCTAAAAATATGATCTTGTTCAACCAGAACTACTTGCTTTGACTCAAGAATGTCCTATGGCTTGTGTTACGTTGGAGGTCAGGCTAGATGATCACAAAGGTCACTTCTGGCCTTAAAATCATTGAAGACCTAAATTCAGTCCTCATTGTTCACAATGGGGAACTAGATTATGTTGGTTACCCTTGGTTTCCTATATAACTATTGATAATTAATAATCAACTCAATTAACTGATAACCAATAATTGATAAAAATTAAACTGTTTATATGTTTAGCAAGAAAATTCTCTCATGTTCTGATTTAGTTCAATCATAACGAAACTTGGATAAATCAGCTTTGACTGGGTTTATTGATTAACAGTTAGTAGAGAAGCATAAACAGAGGCATACAGTTACCAACACCTGCTGAAGATCTTCCCCTGTTGTTCTCTGGCAGCCTGCATCCAGACTGCAAATGGTCTTACTTCCTCTAAGGTTTAAGTGCAATTATACCCTTGGTAGCCTTTATGTTTGTCATTCTGGTCCTGACTTATTTCCTCTTTTTGGTATACACTTCTCATCATAGGCTATTTGCAAGGTGCCCTGTTCCACTGCAAATTTCCCACTGTCTCAGCATCTGTTGGATAGTCATTATTTTGCTCTTTTTAAAGACATACTTATTTGTTTCATATCTTGCAGTTTGTACCTTGCTAAAATAGCTCCTAAAACAGTTTTCAAAACATGATAAAGATTAGTACTTGGCAAAATTCCACTCTCTAAAGTTAGCTTAATCTTAACTGCAAGGCCTCATGGGAATCCTGCTCCCAGGCAAGCCTTAAAATCTTTCGTGGGCTATCTTACGTGTCAGCATGACCAAGGGAAGAGTTTCCCAGCTCAACTAGTAAAAATGGCATGTCTGTTACCAAGCAGAACAAGTTTCCATTATACTTCTATGCAAGTATAAGCAATATAGCAGCAAAACTAGTCATACCAGCTTACCGCTCTACCCAATAGCACCAGTGTCCTGCCTCCCTGGGAAATAATGGTGAGTCTCTTCCCCTCTCGCCCACTGGTTTTTCATGAAAATTTTTGAACGGTCTAAGTTGTATCCCAATGAGGAATGGAACATTCTTCATATCTCATAAATGTTCACAGGATGGAGAAACTGTTACTGACCCTGCTCCATACTGGGACAGATTCTCATTTACACTAAGGCCCTTTTACTCCACTCTGAATTTAATACTTCCACAGTGATGTGGAGAGGCCCTGGGGTAAACAAGAGTCTGGCCTATTATCTTTCCAATACAAAGACAGTGGCCCAGGTTCTCTCTCATTTAAACCAACTCAGTTATGCCCAGTTACTCCATTAATTAACTAAATTAATTGACACAAGTGTAGATCAGTGGCTTTCAAACATTTTAGGCTGTGTACCCCTTTCCAAATAATGTTGCCTACCATGTGCCCACATCTGGTACAGGCAGAGGCGATGCGTGGGGAGAACATGTGGGGTCATGTGCCTGCCCCCCGAATTTCTGCCTTCCCTTTTGCAACATCTTTTAGAGCTTTTCAAACTGTGGGGCACGTTCCCTGAGGGGGGCGGGGGGCACAGAGGAACATTCAGGGGGGCGAGCAACAATGCGAGTGGCTTGGGCCGGCCCCGTGCGGCAGGGCTCAGGGAGGGAACATCACCTCCACCCCCTAACTCAGCTCACCAGGTCACCCAATCTGTCTGGGTTGGTGGGATGGAACCAAAAATTGTAACTCAAATGAGCTGAGCCTCCCCTGCGAGATTTAAAATTTTTGCTTGCACCCCTCCCCGCCCCCCCCAGACAGGTACTCCCTCCCTGAACCCTGCCCCACAGGGCTGGCCCTAGCCACCTGGCATCATCAGCCTGAGCCACCCCCCATTTTAAAAAACCTCTATACTAAATAAAATGTGTTGTCCACCATTAAAGGATTTTTCGTGTACCCCCTGACAAGAGCTCATGTACCCAAGTTTGAAAGCCACTGGTGTTGATGAATATTAGACCCACTAAGCCTTAGAGATAACTAGATGTGTCAACTCTCTGTAAAGACCCTTTGTGACATGAGATTATTCAGTTTGCTCTAATTGTGAAATTTACTTATAATTAGCAATGTACAAGAAACATAGGTCAGCTGCTTAATTGGAAGCAGAGATTTCTTGGCGCTTTCCAAATACACAATATTAGGAAGTAAAAATCAAATGCAAATAACATCTTTTGGGAAGAGTGTACGACAAACCCAGTGCTCTCCCCAGTTCCAATTTGGGTTTTATTAAATCTGCAGTGACGCTGAGTCACCTTGCCAAAGCAGTAAACAGGTGAGCTATATATTATGCTCCAGTGAAGAAATCCATTCACTTCCACCAACTCTTGAAAGGTGCAGAAGACATTTCCCATCTTCCCAGAAAGGAAAGGTAAGACTTGCATTCCTTTATTTAACATGTGGAGACCTTATTCTGAGGTTTTAAAATATTATCTGCTACAAAGAAGGCTGTTTGAAACATTCAGGCACTCAGAGCAATATAATGCCTTGATTTTTTTCAATGAAATGAGGAAGGGTAAAATATAGGCAAAGGGTTAGCAAAAGTAAGAAGAGAAAATATGGAAAGAATCAAGAAACAATAAAAAGTGTCCTTTACACCATGTGACTAGGCAATAAAACAGCAGTTAAGCAGGCGTATTAAATAATATATACGTTTAAATTCCGGTTCATTGTGTGGGCTGTTGGCTTAGATAAAATTCTCTTCAGGACAGCGATCCTGTCTCCTTACATAGCCGTAAACTACCTTGCACATACAGAAAGCTACCTAAAGAAAAACTGTAGTGTGTATAATTATAAAACAGTTTCACTAGATAATAAATAATGAATGTGGGGTTGCACTTTTGTAAGAAAGAGAGGAAGATAGCCCGCTTTGTATGAATAGTTTAGGCTAGACCGAGTCTTTCCAAGACTCGGTCTTTGGGAGGGGAACAGAAGCACACACAAGAAGATTTCTGCCTGTAATGTTGAAATAATACAGACTGGAGGTATTAAGGCACTGATCCTGCAATGGTGTGTGTGGATTGGCCCCATGATGTCAATGGGACTTTGCACATGCACAGAGCACAGAGCTGGTTGCAGGATCAGGCTCTAAAGTTTAACTCTCAGAGCAAGTAGGTTTACGTCTTCTAACGCAGTGGTTCCCAAACTGTGTAATGTAAGTCCCTGGGGGTATGCGAGACATCTCGGTGGGGGAGGGGGGATGTGGGAGAAATAGCCTAATGGTGGATTTTATTTATTCATTATTTTATTTATTGCATTTTCATAATAGGCCACTCAGATGAAGCTTTAAAACTCACTGGGAGTTTGTTATGTACAATATGGTTAAATAAAAATACTGTTAATTTACTTCAAGATGTACCAATGAGAACACAGATACATAAAGACGCGGACATACGGCGCCTTCCCCTCCAATCACCGTACAGCGTGGGTTCCGTTGCCCAGGAATTGTCCAGTCTAACTGAGCTCAGAACTTAATCAGGGTTTTTTACAGTTGTATGCATTGCACTATAACTATATCTGTACGTAACAACAAAAGGTGGACCACTGGCTAAAGACAGGTAGTGTTAAGAAGAACACACAAAGTATCAGTGATGAGAAGGATAGGAGTACAGTGGCAGCTGATACAGTGAGAAAAGTTTGGGAACCTCTATTCTAAAGCATAAGCATTTGGGTGAAAAGGATGGGGTTTTCAAAACGTCTAAGTAAGTAGGAGTCCCATTGACACAATAGGATTCTGCAGGCATTTTTGTAACTCTCTAGGAATCCAGTAAAAAACTCATAATTATATTGTGTTTTTCTGACAACATTTTAGCGTGCACATTTTTGCCATTTCAGTGGGGGCATTTCTCAGTCCTATTTGCAAATTTAACGATATTCACAATTTCTATGAGTTGGTTATTTTCACCTCAGAACATGCTACAGCATATATTTTCCCAAGTTTTCAATGCCAAAGTCACTTGTATGTGAAAAATGAATTTCTTTCCACTTGGATAAGAGTGCAGTTTGCTCTAAGAGTAGCCCGGTTTCACTTGAAAACAGACACATTTTAGCTTGAAATACTTGTGTACAGCTACAAATTTACCAAAAAATCCTCCTATTGTCTAGTGCAGAATGAAATGCAGGAAAAAAATCATGTTATTAAGAATATTTCTTTAATCTCAAGTACTGGGGCAGTCATGTATAATATTACATTTGGAAATAGTAAGGTAAAGTTATAAGATAACAAATGTGTACTAAACATACCTTAAAGTCAAACAAACACAGCACCAGAAAATGTATTACCAGGAAAGAAAAATTACATATATTAACCCTAAGGATCAGCATTAAACTGTTTAGTGTTCATATATTTTAGAAGTTAGGGCCAGATCCTTAGCTAGTGAAAATGAACATCGTTGCATTGCCAGCTGAGGAACTGGCCCATAATGAATCCATATGCCACAGACATATACAATTATTAGATACTTTTTATGTTCATATCTGTATCTGGGGAGCTGAGATTAAAACCTTGGTTCTAAAATTGCACAAAACACAGGACTAGACCGATTCAGCTAAAGCAGAAACTCTTTTATTGTTAGCAGTAGAAGGTCCCTTATCCTCCATATGAGTCAGCTACTAGAGGACAATGTCACAAGGCAATTATACTACTCGATTGCCAATACCTCGCACCAGAGAAGTCTACAGACAGTACCTTGTCTAAGCCAAGAGGAGTGCAGGCAGACATTAAAATTATGGAAGACATAATGGACCAGTTCCTTACCTGATGCAAATGGGTTTAGTTTCATTGATGCAAACAGAGTTTTAGAGACTGAAGTTGATAGAGCTACAAGTGAGGATATGATCTATTGCTTCCAGCATCATACAAGCAGTCTGGTGAGCAGTGGAGCTGGCTATACCGGTAGGAAAAGTGCAACCTGCTTTTCCCCCATGCTCCCTGTCAACATGCTCTCTTTGCAAGTAGCTCTAGAGACCCACTTCTTCTAGTCTGAAAGAGACTAGGACTTTTCAGCTTGGAAAAGAGGAGACTAAGGGGGGGATATGATAGAGGTCTATAAAATCATGAGTGGTGTAGAGAAAGTGAATAAGGAAAAGTTATTTACTTGTTCCCATAATATAAGAACTAGGAGCCACCAAATGAAATTAACGGGCAGCAGGTTTAAACCAAATAAAAGGAAGTTCTTCTTCACACAGCACACAGTCTACCTGTGGAACTCCTTGCCTGAGGAGGTTGTGAAGGCTAGGACTATAACAGGTTTTAAAAGAGAACTAGATAAATTCATGCAGGTTAAGTCCATTAATGGTTATTAGCCAGGATGGGTAAGGAATGGTGTCCCTAGCCTCTGTTTGTCAAAGGGTGGAGATGGATGGCAGGAGAAAGATCTCTTAATTATTACTTGTTAGGTTCACTCCCTCTGGGGCACATGGTATTGGCTACTGTCGGCAGACAGGATACTGGGCTAGATGGACCTTTGGTCTGACCCAGTATGGCCATTCTTATGTTCTTATGCATATGAAAAGGTCTGCTAACCCCATTGTCATTTTACCAAGAATACATTAAACCACAACCATCAACCTCCCTCTAAACCAAATATAAAATTAAACTAATAATAAATCAACCTGGCATCATACACTTAAGCCTACTTAGACTGCGGCTTGGACACAGGACCAATGAAAGTGAATTCCAGCCCAGCCACTAGCACAAGCCAGTTAAACCATAGGTACTTTGAGCCAAAGCCTCCAAGCTGATCCTAACGACAATGACAGGGAGCAAAGATCCCCAGAGATAAATTGGGTCCTGGGCCTTACAGGGATTTGAAAATACTCCTGAACACTTTTTGAACTGCACCCAGAATCAGACAGAAATGCAAAGTAAGGATTCAAGCACACCTCTCACATGCTAAGAGTCCTGTCCAGTGCAAGTAGTGGGCAGCTGCATTCTGCACTGGACACGACTCCTAGGTGGACCTCAAGGGCAGCCCTGCATCCCAACAGGTCATCATTGAGTGAAAACCATTGCTGTGTTCCATTCACACAATTATGCTATGAGCAAACCTTCTATAACAAAAGTCCTGAAACAACTCATCTTTCCTGGGACACAATCTCTGGCCCAGCTCTTGATCCATAGCAATATTCCAGTGCTGGTCCTTAACCACCTACCCTTTGAACATGAACACAGCGGACACATCAATGCCCTCTCAGTTATTCAGATAGATTGTGACTAGGACCATGCATTTGCCCTGGAGAGAAGGAATCCCCCCGTAGCATTCTCACAAGGGCTACTCAAAGGTTGGGTAGGTGTAGGGGGAGTTACTTACCCACTTACTTCCTCCCCAGAACAGGTGGAAGGGGAATGAACAGAGACTTAGCTCCTGCCCTTACTCACTGGCCAGAGTCATGAGGAAAGCAGTGCGAGCTGGAGGTAGAAGTTTACATTGGTGCTATAGACCAGCAATAAATTACTATCCTGAGGAGTAAGGAGACAGCAAGGGAGGAATTGAGGCAGAGAAGGATGTCTCCTAAGGATACTTCTGGGAGCTCATGCACCACGCATTGCTCAGGGTTATTTCTAAAATTACCATCTAGCCCTAAATCTTACCTTCCTTCCATACAGATGGCCACCTCCCTGTTTCAATTGTAAACAAGGGGCATTGGTTTGAACAAAACTTAAGGGGCTAAATTCAAATTAGGTTTGCACTGACTTCTTCTGCTGTAACCTCAGGTGCATATCCCCAGCAGTAGAAAGTCTGCTGGGAGGCAGCTATGGTACCATGTCTTCAGCATCCCCTCCACAATGGGATGGACAGTATGGGCAAGTGCAATCCAGTAAGTGGCCAGGAAGGGAGTATTGCAAAGCTGTGTGGTGCACATGCTAATTCAGTGCATCCCCTCTGTAGTCTCCACAGGGAAGATTCCTATGGAGCTCTGGCTAGAAACTAAACCTGTCCCCACATAATGAAAGCCCCAAGACAGGTTGGCAGCAGTAATAATATCTCCCCTTCTTCCCTGCAGGGAAATTGAGGACATCCTTAACTTAGTAGAAAGGAAAACCCTCTAGTGGAGGAGCATGTACTGTGAGAAAACCATGGGTTGCTGGTTGGCTCATAGTGCTGTCAGAAGTAAAAGAGAGAGAAAGAAAGGAGGATTTTTCTCTCTAGTATAAAGACTTGGTGACAAAGCCACCAACTTCTTGATTGAGAAAAACGCTAGACGTATACAGCACACGGCAGCACACTTCTATAATGTATTTAAATAAACAGAAGCTATAGACAGGAAAGAGAACTAAGCAGGTTGTTCTTCCCTTTTCAGAGATGATTCTGCTGGCTGCATTCCTCGGCCTGGCTGCTGTGCTGCAGCCATCCAGCGGACAGGTAGGACGAGAGCTGGGTGGGAAACATTTTTCCAACCCCATGAATATTCTGAGATTTCTGAATCACCATGGAAAGTAAAAATGTCAAATATTTTTGCAAACTGACGAAGAAAAAAAACCATTTGTACGTCATTTGAAATGTTCCACTTCAGTCATTTCAAAGCATTTCATGTTGATTTTGACCCTTTTGGGGAGAAATGGGGGGTGAAATTTTAAACCCTGTTAAGTCCCTAAAGCAACACAAGCACTTAAATCAGCTTAAGTCCTTAAAATGACATAAGTGTTCAAGGCAAACTAAAGCAGTGGCTCTCAACCTTTCCAAACTACTGTACCACTTTCAGGAGTCTGATTTGTGTTGAGTACCCCCAAGTTTCACCTTGCTTAAAATCTACTTGCTTACAAAACCAGACATAAAAATACAAAAGTGTCACACACTTTGTTACTGACAACTTGCTTATGTTCTCTTTTTTTACCATATAATGATAAAATAAATCATTTGGAATATAAATATTGTACTTACATTTCAGTGCACAGGATATAGAGCAGTATAAACAAGTCATTGTATGAAATTTTAGTTTGTACTGACTTTGCAAGTGCGTTTTATGTAGCCTGTTGTAAAACTAGGAAAATATCTAGATGAGCTGATGTACCCCCTGGAAAACATCTGCATGCCCTCAGGGGTACACATACCCCTGGTTG
The DNA here is from genome assembly GCF_015237465.2 of Chelonia mydas. Taxonomy (NCBI): domain Eukaryota; kingdom Metazoa; phylum Chordata; order Testudines; family Cheloniidae; genus Chelonia; species Chelonia mydas. Next base: position 12,581,153 of record NC_057851.1, read on the forward strand.
AGAACCACTGAACTAAAGGACAGATCCTGAAAATACTTTCCCAATTAACTTTACTCACATGAGTAGTCCTCTCAATAGCAATAGGATTACTCATGTCAGTAAAGTCAGACACATGAAGAAGCAATCATAGAATCAGGGCCTAAGACCCTGAGGCTGAGTAAGGTTTACAAATGAAAAGTGAAATGACACACACATGCAGTAATACTGACTGAGCTTAGATAGTCATAACTGGGAAAACAGAGGGTTACAATGAAAACTGTTTTGTAACCTTAGGTATAACATTCATGATCATGAAGAAATTCTATAGTATACTGAAGAATTCAAACATTTCATGGTATTTTCATGGATGTGAAAGGAGTAAGAATTTCAAAGTGCCAAAAGTTTCAGCAAAAATTTCCAAAGAGATGCTTAACAGTCACATAGCTTCATACAACAATCTCTTTGCGATATATCTGTGCAGTGCTGAGCACAATGGGATCCTCGACCTAGGAGCAACCATGATGTAAATAGTAGAGTTGTCAAGCGATTAAAAAAATTAATCACGATTAATCATGCTGTCAAACAATAATAGAATACTATTTATTTAAATGTTTTTGGATGTTTTCTACATTTTCAAATATATTGATTTTAATTACAACACAGAATACAAAGTGTACAGTGCTCACTTTATATTTATTTTTGATTACAAGTATATGCATTGTAAAAAAATAAAAGAAACAGTATTTTTCAATTCATCTAATACAAGTACTGTAGTGCAATCTCTTTATCATGGAAGTTGAACTTACAAATGTAGAATTATGTACAAAAAAACCCTGTAGTTGAAAATAAAATAATGTAAAATTTTAGAGCCTGCAAATCCACTCAGTCCTACTTCTTGTTCAGCCAATCGCACAGACAAACAAGTTTGTTTACATTTGAAGGAGATAATGCTGCCTGCTTCTTGTTTACAATGTCACCTGAAAATGAGAACAGGCATTCTAATGGCAGTGTTGTAGCCAGCGTTGCAAGATATTTTATGCCAGATGCACTAAAGATTCAAATGTCCCTTTATGCTTCAACCACCATTCCAGAGGACATGCGTCCATGCTGATGACGGGTTCTGCTCGATAACAATCCAAAGCAGTGCGGACTGACGCGTTCATTTTCATTATCTGAGTCACATGCCACCAGCAGAAGGTTGATTTTCTTTTTTGGTGGTTCAGGTTCCGTAGTTTCACATCGGAGTGCTGCTCTTTTAAGACTTCTGAAAGCATGCTCCAAACTTTGTCCCTCTCACATTTTGGCACTTCAGATTCTTAAACCTTGGCGAGTGCTGTAGCTATCTTTAGAAATCTCAGATTGGTACCTTCTTTGCATTTTGTCAAATCTGCAGTGAAAGTGTTCTTAAAATGAACAACATGTGCTGGGTCATCATCCGAGACTGCTTTAACATGCAATATATGGCAGAATGAGGGTAAAACAGAGCAGGGCATACAATTCTCCCCCAAGGAGTTCAGTCACAAATTTAATTAACGCGTTATTTTTTTAATGAGTGTCATCAGCAAGGAAGCATGTCCTCTGGAACGGTGGCTGAAGCATGAAGAGGCATACAAATGTTTAGCATATCTGGCACCTAAATACCTTGCAATGCCGACTACAAAAGTGCCATGCAAACACCTGTTCTCACTTTCTGGTGACATTGTAACTAAGAAGAGGGCATCATTATCTTCTGTAAATGTAAACAAACTTGTTTGTCTGCGCGATTGGCTGAACAAGAAGTAGGACTGAGTGGACTTGTAGGCGCTAAAGTTTTACATTGTTTTGTTTTTGAGTGCAATTATGTAACAAAAAATCTACATTTGTAAATTGCACTTTCATGGCAAAGAGATTACACTATAGTACTTGCAAAAAGAAAAGGAGTACTTGTGGCACCTTAGAGACTAACCAATTTATTTGAGCATGAGCTTTCGTGAGCTACAGCTCACTTCATCGGATGCACTATAGTACTTGTATGAGGTGAATTGAAAAATACTATTTCTTTTATTTATCCTTTTTCAGTGCAAATATTTGTAATAAAAAATAATACACACTTTGTATTCTGTGTTGTAATTGAAATCAATGTATATGAAAATGTAGAAAAACATTTAAAATATTTAATAAATTTCAATTGGTATTCTATTAACAGTGTGATGAAAATTGTGATTATTCACGATTAATTTTTGTAATTGCGATTAATTTTTCATAGTTAATCACGTGAGTTAACTGTGATTAATCGACAGCCCTAGTAAATAAATAAATAAATAATAATACATTCAGTGGAGTTGTTCCTGCCTTTAACAGTACTGTATTTGGCCCAATATATTTCAAAGAATTTGGCAGGCTAAAAATTCTAAGATTAGATAACACTATCAGTTTCTGATTGCTAAATTGTGTTCACTGGGCCCACACATGAAGTAAGGTGCTACATAGCATAGAATAAAAATATTAGAATCTGACCTATAATTAATTAATGATTGATTGACAGATTCATTCTGATGAAATTAAGTGTATAAACATAATTACAGGTTTCAGAGTAGCATAACTAAGGGGTTAGGATTAGGGTTAGTTCATGAAATATTTGAAAGACACATTAATTGGAATTGATTCCTAGGTTTACATATAAAATATTTTAGACAAATACAAGAAAAACTATTGTACATTCCTCTAATTTAGACTCCAGATTTAGCTTCTTTGTCAACTGACAACGCAAGTCAACAAAATGAGATTGCTGACAAGCACAATGCCTTAAGGAGAGGGGTGATGCCAACCGCTAGCAACATGCTGAGGATGGTAAGATGCATTCTGCAAAGCAATCTATAATGCATACAGACCCTATCAATGTTACTAGAGAATTTGGAAGGGCACAGCATTTCACCTGGCAGAAAACATGCCATTTGAATTCTTTCCCCTATAAAATGTTAGTGAACATAGGAGTTATCAGGGGAAGGGAGCAGGTTGGATATGACAACTCTTGCTGCTCATGAACAATAATGTCTCCTTTTTGAAGTGAAGGGAAAAACCACTAGGTCTGGTCTCCCATGTTGCCCTGTCATGTATTCTCCATCTAGCTAACCACCGTGATATCTAGCCTCCTCCTAAGGTGTGCAGCTACTGAGCTGCTCCTCATTTTACTGCCCAAATGAAAAAGAAGGAATTGTCAAGAAAATTTTAAACACTGAAAATGCAATTTCCAAGTGTATGTTCTCTTCTATGTTCTGCATTACGAAGTACTAAGCGGTGCACATCTGAACACCTAATGTTTCTCATTTCATTAAGGAATGGAGTCCTGCAGCTGCAGAGAATGCCAAAAGTTGGGCAAATGAATGTACTTTATCCCACAGTCCCGAAAACAGAAGGACAACTAGTAAGTAAAGTGTCACTTTTAAATGAACAATGCTTCATTCAACCCATTATACAAACAGTTTGCAGATAATGTAACCCCATTCATATTTAAGTGGTATTAATATTTTGCTGAATGAATAACATTTATAACACTGGACTGTATGGATTCATGTATTCTGCAATAGGACTGCATGATATTCAGACATAAGCAAAAGTTTTTTGAATATTGACTATATTTCAACATTAAAGAAATAATGAAAAATTTCCAAGAAATTTCACGATTTTTAACTTTTGAAGAAAAATTGGGAAAAAATTTCAATTTTTTTTTTTAAGATTTATCTCCTTCCAATCCCCCTCCTCCCATTCTTTATCCCTAAACAGCTCTAATAATATGAAAAGTTCTTGGTGTGAAGGTAAATCCCTTTTAATTGAGGTCACTTGCATTTGTTCACAGAGTGATGAACAAGGGTATTGTTAATTTGAGTTTATGATTGATTCAAGACTGGATCCAAAGCAACACCCTGGACATGAACACTCCTGACACGTGAGAAAGTTAGTATCCAGATCCAAATTTAGGCTTTGATTCTGATCTACGTTGCACTAGTTTTACGCTGGTGTAATTCCACTGACATCTATGGAGTTACTCTTGATTTAAGAATCTTTGCAAGAAAACCTAGTCTCCCAATATTTTCATACCAAACACCAGGATGGATTAATAGTAGATCCTTAAAATCGGGACATAGTTTATAGAGCAAACCAGAAGGCTGGGCCAATATGTGACTATTCAGGATGCATTAGACAAGGAACCAGGGGGCAATGTCAATAAGTTTATTTGTGCTGGCAGCAATGTCTGTCCAGAGTGGGTGAATCTCAGAGTTTTAGGGATACATTGGCATTTTGGTAGATCTGGGCTCTGCTGACTTATCATTGCCATGAAAGTTCAGATAAACATCTGAATCTTTGAACACTTATGAGAACCAAAGGTAACCTCTGAACCATTGGAATTTATGCAACACTATTCACTCATGACCTGAAGAGTGACAGAGGGTAGGGCTGTAAAGTGTGGGTATTCAGGAAATTAAATAGATTCTTCCCACCAGGCTCTCCTAGAAATTCCTGAATCTTCTATTGGTTCTCCCCACATGCTGAAGCTCTTGTATCTTCTTAAGCCCCTTTCATCAGCTTTTGTAAACAGTTTCCTTTCCATTTTCAGCAGTTGGCTGTGGCGAAAATCTCTACATGTCAACTGCACCCAATTCCTGGTCAGATGCAATTCAAGCCTGGTACAGTGAGGTGGAAAATTTCATGTATGGCATTGGGCCAACCACACCAGGTGCAGTCATTGGCCATTATACTCAGGTAGGGACAATAGCACCACTTGTCATATTCATGTTTTAAATGATACATGCTTGGCTAAATGATTAACAGGCGAAGGAGAAATAACAGCCTCAATATATTTAAAGGGAATAAACACCATGAAGGATAAGAATTATTCCAACAGAGCAAAAGTAATGGGACAAAAAACAAAATAAACAATGGAAACTGTAGACTAAATATTATGACCAATTTCCTCACAGTGAGGTCTCAGAGTGGTAGCCATGTTAGTCTGTATCAGCAAAAAGAATGAGGAGTACTTGTGGCACCTTAGAGACTAACAAATGTATTTGAGCATAAGCTTTCATGGACTAAAACCCACTTCATTGGATGCATGCAGTGGAAAATACAGTAGGAAGATATATATATACACAGAGAACATTAAAAAATGGATGTTGCCATACACACTATAATGAGAGTGATCAATTAAGGTGAGCCATTATCAGCAGGAGAAAAAAACCTTTTGTAGTGATAATCAAGATGCCCATTTCCAACAGTTGACAAGAAGGTAAGAGTAATGGGAGCGGGGGAGAGAGGAAATAAGCATGGGGAAATAGTTTTACTTTGTGTAATGACCCATCCACTCCCAGTCTTTATTCAAGCCTAATTTAATGATGTCCAGTTTGCAAATTAATTCCAATTCAGCAGTCTCTCGGAGTCTGGTTTTGAAGTTTTTTTTATTGTAATATTGCGACTTTTAGGTCTGTAATCGAGTGACCAGGGAGACTGAAGTGTTCTCCAACTGGTTTTTGAATGTTATAATTCTTGACGTCTGATTTGTGTCCATTTATTCTTTTACGTAGAGACTGTCCGGTTTGGCCAATGTACATGGCAGAGGGGCATTGCTGGCACATGATGACATATATCACATTGGTAGATGTGCAGGTGAACGAGCCTCTGATAGTGTGGCTGATGTGATTAGGTCCTATGATGGTGTCCCCTGAATAGATATGTGGACACAGTTGGCAATGGGCTTTCTGCAAGGATAGGTTCCCTGGGTTAGTGGTTCTGTTGTGTGGTGTGTGGTTGCTGGTGAGTATTTGCTTCAGGTTGGGGGGCTGTCTGTAAGCAAGGACTGGCCTGTCTCCCAAGATCTGTGAGAGTGAGGGATCATCCTTCAGGATAGGTTGTAGATCCTTGATGATGCTCTGGAGAGGTTTTAGTTGGGGGCTGAAGGTGACAGCTAGTGGCTTTCTGTTACTTTCTTTGTTGGTCCTGTCCTGTAGTAGGTGACTTCTGGGTACTCTTCTTGCTCTGTCAATCTGTTTCTTCACTTCAGCAGGTGCATATTATAGTTGTAAGAACGCTTGATAGAGATCTTATAGGTGTTTGTCTCTCTCTGAGGGGTTGGAGCAAATGAGGTTTTATCTTAGAGCTTGGCTGTATACAATGGATCATGTGGTGTGGTCTGAATGAAAGCTGGAGGCATGAGGTAAGTATAGCGGTCAGTAGGTTTCCGGTATACGGTAGTGTTTATGTGACCATCACTTATTAGCACTGTAGTGTCCAGGAAGTGGATCTCTTGTGTGGACTGGTCCAGGCTGAGGTTGACGGTGGGATGGAAATTGTTGAAATCATGGTAGAATTCCTCAAGGGCTTCTTTTCCATGGGTCCAGATGATGAAGATGTCATCAATGTAGCGCAAGTAGAGTAGCAGCATTAGGGGACGAGAGCTGAGGAAGCATTGTTCTAAGTCAGCCATAAAAATGTTGGCATACTGTGGGGCCATGCGGGTACCCACACACCACACAACAAAAACACTAATCCAGGAACCTATCCTTGCAACAAAGCCCGTTGCCAATTCTGTCCACATATCTATTCAGGAGACATCATCATAGGACCTAATCACATCAGCCACACTATCAGAGGCTCGTTCACCTGCACATCTACCAATGTGATATATGTCATCATGTGCCAGCAATGCCCCTCTGCCATGTACATTGGCCACACCGGACAGTCTCTACGTAAAAGAATAAATGGACACAAATCAGACGTCAAGAATTATAACATTCAAAAACCAGTTGGAGAACACTTCAATCTCCCTGGTCACTCGATTACAGACCTAAAAGTCGCAATATTACAACAAAAAAACTTCAAAACCAAACTCCAATGAGAGACTGCTGAATTGGAATTAATTTGCAAACTGGACATCATTAAATTAGGCTTGAATAAAGACTGGGAGTGGATGGGTCATTACACAAAGTAAAACTATTTCCCCATGCTTATTTCCTCTCTCCTCCGCCCCCATTACTCTTACCTTCTTTTCAACTGTTGGAAATGGGCATCTTGATTATCACGACAAAAGGTTTTTTTCCTCCTGCTGATAATAACTCACCTTAATTGATCGCTCTCATTATAGTGTGTATGGCAACATCCATTTTTTAATGTTCTCTGTGTATATATATATCTTCCTACTGTATTTTCCACTGCATGCATCCAATGAAGTGGGTTTCAGTCCATGAAAGCTTATGCTCAAATACATTTGTTAGTCTCTAAGGTGCCACAAGTACTCCTCATTCTTTTTACAGTGAGGTCTGTTAGACCACGGGATGTGGTGGAAACCATATGGCTTTGCATAATTTAAAACTAGGCTAGACCAAGCTCCCTAAGTTGTAGGGAACCATACCACATTGACAGACAGAGACACTAGATAACCTACTAGATTTTTTTTCTTGTGGGAGTAATGTTGTTCTTGCTCTTGTTGTTCAGGCCCTAAACTATCATCATCTTCCCTTAGCCTTCCTTCACTATGTTCTTCAGACACATACACACACACTCATTCACATGCACTAGTTATAAACTAATCAAGCTAATTCCCCTACAGGCTAGGAAAGAAGAAAGTCTAAAAGAGACTTAATTTGTATTTTTAAATATTTGGGAGGCATTTGGTTATTACTGGAATGGCGGCGAGATATCTAGAGAGATAAACATCTGTAGGTTGATTTACAAATGCTCTATACAATTGTACTGTCTTAGATTTAATTACCAGAAGCCGCCATTATGACTACCTAGTCTCACCAGTTGCGTGAGATAATTGATAATTGTATCTTCTGATTCCTGCCTCTTGCCCAACAATTTGTAGTTGAACCAGTGTATATGTTTGTATGTATATGTCTTGATTTAAAAACTCCAGGTGACTGAGAATCTACCATGTTGCTTGGGTTTCATCCCCATTACATCCTAGATGGTTTTCTATGAAGGGTGAATAAGACAATATGAAAACTACATAGTGTTTCTGTTTCCTTTCCTACAAGATGTAACATTCTGCCACACTGTGTAATAAGATAATATGCCCAAATTTCAACTTCATAGGAAAATGTTTTTAAATTTATATTTTATTATATTAAAAATATAAAGCCCTTCATATTCACTCATTTATTTACTCTTCTCTCTCCAGGTGGTTTGGTACAAGTCTTACCAGATTGGATGTGCAATTGCCTTTTGTCCTCAGAGGTTTTACAAATACTATTACGTTTGCCATTACTGCCCTGCGTATGTATTAACTATGGATTTCACTGATTATTGGAATTCCTTGGTGCTTTAATTCATCAAAATGATCCAAGGAGCTGTCGGCTACATTGCAGAATGCAGCATATTTTTCAAAGTGGGCTTATGGTTGGAAGGGCAATTCAGTAATAATGGTATGCAGAAGCATACATGCAAATTACATTCGGAAATAAAACAACCCATAACCCCCACCCCCCACCCCCAATAATTGCCCTGTGAGGTCTGCTCTGCTTAAAAATCTAAGCATTTTTTCTTAACAGCCGGGTAAGTGAAAAAGAAGATGCTTGTATTTCTAACTAATAGGGGCCTGCAAGAAACTTTCCCTAGAACATGTTATCTATTAACTGCCTCCTGCAGGGTTTATTGCACCTTCCTTTGAAGTAGCTGCGCTGGTCATTGTGAGCCCTCTACTCAGGATGCCACATAAGCACTTGCAAGTATCGTAAGCAATCTATCATTAATATGGCTGTGAGACTGTCACAGAAGTCACGGATTCCATGACTTTCCGTGACCTCCGTGACTTCTGCAGCAACTGGTGCTGGCTCAGTCCCTGGGCCAGCAGCAGCAGTTTGGGTGTGTGGGAGGGGGCTCAGGGCCAGAGGCAGGGGGTTGGTAGGTGTGGGGGGACGCTTACCTCAGGGTGAAGGGCTCCCCAGCTCCCACTGGCATGGGCATGGCCCTGCAGCTCCTAGGCGGCAAAGGGGCCAGGGGAGGCTCCGTGCTGCACACTGCCCGCCCCCGCAGGCCCTGCCCCGGCAGCTCCAATTGGCTGTGGTTCCCAGCCAATGGGCGCTGCGGCAGCTGGTGCTTGTGGTGGGAGCAGCATGCTGAGCCCCCTGGCCCCTCCGCCGTCTAGGCACTGCAGGGACATGGAGCGGGTAGGGAGCCCCGCCCCTTGCCAACTCCGTCAACCCTCCCCTGCCCACCATCATCAGGGGTCCTGGGCTATGGTGCCCACCACCAGCAGGGTCCCGGACCGCCTCCCTCAGCACCCACAGTGCCCCCAGACCACCCGCCCCCCACCCAAGAGCACCCATGGCCCCCCACCCAAGTTTTAGTCACTGGTATTTTTAGTAAAAGTCGTGGACAGGTCATGGGCCATGAATTTTTGTTTACTGCCCATGACCAGTCCATGACTTTTACTAAAAATACCTGTGACTAAACGTAGCCTTAATAAAGACAATGGGGTAAGATTTTCAAAGCAGTGCAGGGGATTTGGCCATACGCTTTTGATTCATTTTAATATTTACATTTTGACATTTGAAATTATTGTTTGACACATACCAGACTAAGGGTGTATCTACACTGCAGCCCGGGATGTGATTGCAGCTCATGTAGATGCGTCTGTGCTTGTTTTATTCTCACTAGCTTGCAAAATATAGCAGTGAGTGCGTGGTAGAGCAGACATCAGCCCATGCTGTATAAGCCTGCCTGACCCGCTGGGCACATTCTCGGTCTAGTCCAGGGGTTCTCAAACTGGGGGTCGGGGTCGCGGGGTTATTACATGGGCGGTTGCGAGCTGTCAGCCTCCATCCCAAACCCCGCTTTGCCTCCAGCATTTATAATGGTGTTGAATATATTAAAAAGTGTTTTTAATTTATAAGGGGCTTGTTCTGTGAAAGGGGTCACCAGTACAAAAGTTTGAGAACCACTAGTCTAGTCTGTGCTGAAGCCTGCCCCATGGCATCTTTGCTCTTTAAGGATTGCAGTTAGATTAGAACTAGTGCAGGAATGACTACACAACCAGCAAATCACACACACACACACACACACACACCCGACTGCAGTGTAAATGTCCCCTGAGTGTAAATGAATATGTGTGTTGAAGACTGGCTTTACATTTTATTCTGTTTAATTTTATCATTTCAGGGGGAATTACAGAAATGTAATAAGCACACCTTACAAATCAGGGCCAGTGTGTGGAGATTGCCCTAATGCTTGTGACAATGGACTATGCAGTAAGTTTTAGCAGTTTGAAGTATTGCAGTGGCAAAGTTTTCACTTACTAAAACAATGTTTAATTCCCTTGGCGGGAAGGCTTTGGGAAATTATCAACTCAAAAATCTTGCTTACAGAACGTGACTGCGAGGCCCTTACACACACTCATTGCTAACCATGTTATATTTAAAAATGAGCATGCGTAGGGGCTCATGTAAGGGCTTCTGAGAGGGGATTGTTATCCTGTCAGGGGACTGTCATAATGTTATCATGTCCCCATCAGAAGAGAAGACTGAGGAGGACATGATAACATTCTTCGGATCTGTCAAATTTCATTATAAAGGAGATGGTGATCAATTGTTCTGCACGTCCCCCCTGGGTAGGACAAGAAGTAATCGGTTCAGTTTATAGTCAGGGAGATTTATGTTAGATATTAGGAAAATCTTTCTAACTATAAAGATAGTTAAGCACGGGAACATGTTACTAAGGAAAATGTGGAATCCCCGTCATTGGAAATTTATTTTTTTAAGAACAGGCTAGGTAAGTATGTCAGGAATGGTCTAGGAATACTTAATGCTGCCTCAGCATGGGGGCAGATGACTCTCAAGGTCCCTTCCAGCCCTACATTTCTATGATTCTGTACTGAATAGGACTTTGCAATTATTCGTATTTATTATTTGCTTTGTGATAGTGCTTACAAGCCGCTATCATGGGCCAGGACCCAGTTGTGCTAGGCACCACATAAGTATATAATAAATTCTATTGAAATCAATGAGAGAGCTTGTGGAGTAAGTTTATATGTAGAGATTTCATATAGAGAAATATAGCTATTCATATGCTGCTTAATATGAGCCAGGAGATCATCAAGTTCCCTACCTTGGCCCCCCAAAAAAGAAAAAGAAACTTGTGACAATGTTAAAAATATTTAACACCTACAATGGTAGCCTGTCAGGGCCTTTTACTAACGACCAAAGTCATGTGTATTTGTACACTAAGAACTGCAGAGTATATAGAAAAACCTGCAATGGATTTTGCTGTTGTAACTTCCGAGAGCCACATATGGACAGATGGTAGAACTCCTGGAAGTACTGCCCCTGAGGCAGGCACAATGCTTCTGGGAGTAAAGGAACAGTATGGCTGCTCTCCAAGTGAGATTGTGCCAAGCCCCTGAGCAAAGCTACAAGAGAAGTAGGGCAGTTCTGTACGACTTCTTCCTCCTGGACTACCAGGCAGATATAATGATACATTTCGCAGAATACACTAGGTTTGCAAATCTGGATAGCTCATTCTTGGGACAAAACTCTTATGGGAAATAGAAGGAGAGAGAACTGGTCTAGTCTTATTAAAATTTGACTGACCTCCAAACCTGACTTGTCTGTCTTGTAATTGAACTGTAAAAAGCTGTATTAAAACAAAGTATTGCTCCACCTGATAAATTGCCTTAAACTAAATGAACAATTTTTCTGTTAGACTTCAGTTTTATTTGTTCCCCGATAAAATTGTAGAACAGAAAAAAAAATACAGTGAAAAATGCTTATTGAGTCAAAATATGCTTTAAAGGAAACAGTTCAGGGCTTTTTTTCTCCTCCTCTTGTTAATACCTAATCTCATGCTCTGTTTCATTTTCAGCCAATCCTTGTAAGTATGTGGACATTTACGCAAACTGTCCTGATTTAAAAGTGTTCCCTGGATGTACAAACCCCATGATCAAGGCAAGATGTCCTGCTTCCTGCCGTTGCACCACTGAAATAAAATAACAGCCTCAGATTCCTCCCTTCATGGAAATTCTTCTTTTTAATGACAGCACCATTTAGAAAATCTGGGTGCCATCTTGCAGCCCTTATATATGAAATCCTACTGACTCACCTGCGTAATGGCTGTAGGATCTGACCTTTCATCTCATGTTTTTTCCGGCTTTAATTCTTTGTTTTAAAATGTTGTAGATTTTTCTTCCTTGCCTGAAATTCTGCATTGTACATGCTAGACTTGTACAACGTTGAATGACTGAGATTTCGTCTCCATCAATACCAACTTCATCCTTCACAAAATACCATCTAAAGGTCACTTCCTGTCAAGATATACTTGTGGTGTCCTTATTCTGAAAATAATCCCATTGATACAATGGGCCAGACTTCTCCGTCATCATTCATGTTGAGAGTCACCTTACTGCACAATCAATGGGATCAGTGAGTCTATTCTTGAAAGTCATTATCACACAAGGAAGGATTATGAGAGAGGGAAATGTTCTCCTAATAACAAATAGAGAGCTGTCACCTGAATTACTTTCAAATCATTTGTCATTTCTGTGTTACTCATTAAATTACTCATTCAATACTGCACAACTTGTTTTGGCTTTTATTACTTTTGTTTCATGTAAAATACTGTTTAGCCAACTTCCATGGGTGTAAGTCTTTATCACAGTTCTTTGTCCGTATAGCTTTGATGCTGCAAGCACTGTTTGACTGATATGCCCGGAAACACTGCAGAAGATCTATAACACTCACCTATATTTTGAAGGGGTGACATTTTTCTAGTAGAAATAGACAAAGAATGTAGAGATGAGAGGAGTAATTTTAGTTAAAGTAACAACAAAAAAGTTCTGAGGCTCGCAAATAAAGGGCCAAGTGGAATGAGTAAAGACTTTTCATGTAAGGAGGTGGAATTTCACTAAGAATGAATTTGGCTGCAGAAGGTTCCCAGAGGTGGAGGTGGGTCTGATGATCTCCCCCCAGAGCAGCTGTGCAGGGGATGAACAAGTTCTGTCCCTCTCCAGCCCAGCTGTAGCTAGGCAGCCCCTGGCTGGGCACTCCTAGCAGCAGGGAGAAATTGGATTTCATGGGGAGGGCCTTATTTCATGGTCTGTGATGCGTTTTTCATAGCCATGAAATTGGTAGGGCCCTAGTTATAATTAATACATTTTGGAAGGGATATTAAACCTTGTGCTTCAGGGCTAAGCTAAATTTGAACTATTTGAGATGAGGAATAGATCCAATGTGGGGCAAGGGGGTGAAGAGTTATCCCACCTCTGCCTACTGCAGGGTTCTTACACCTTCTTCTGAAGTAGCTGGTACTGGACACTGTCAGAGACAGAATACTGGATTAGATGGACCCCTGGTCTGATCCAGTTTGGCACTTCCTAGATTACCTGTGAATAACAGACATCAACCCAGTGCACAAGTGACACTATATATGGAATGTGACTTCCTCCCTAAAACTTTATGTTGGCTTGTTGGCAACTCTCAAAATACTACCTCCTCTGCTTGGTCACAGGGCGTCATCCAAAGTCCTCTGAAGCCAATGGAATTAACTTACCAGTGAATTTCTGTTTTGCAAGTTTGCGGGGGACTGGAGGAAGAGAGGGGCAACATCCGTTCAGGCATTTTATAATATAAAACTCTTCCTGGAACTAAGTGTTCAACCATATTTTACCCACACTTCACTACAAAATAATTTTGAATTCTTTGCCTGGGCAAGCGGTCTGCAAAGGGTTAACAAACCTGTCTGCATCGCCCTCCTTGCTCTCTTTCTCCTATCAATGGCTCATTCACATCAGTTGGGGATTGTTTGTTAGAGGGGGGGCTGGTGCCGATTCAGGTACAGGCAGGGTTAAATTGCCTGTGGATAGCTAGTGTTTGGATTCCAGACCACAGCCACTTTTTAACATTTTCAGTAACGAGACCCAAAAGCTATTTCATTGGGAAGTTAATTTTTAGTTTTATACATGATACTGGCCAATGTATATATACGTGAGTCCACTACTTGTGAGTCTTTTCTAGTTAGACATACTGAATTTTCCTTTGAATGACACAGGTGACTCATTCTACCCATAAATCTATGAATGTCAAAGTAAACTTCAATGCAGATAATGTAAATCAATTTAAATCTACTAATAACATTACATACCATGTAGAATATATACAAATGTAGGTCAACAGACTGTGCTAAAAGTAGAAGCATAAATAGCCGAAATACAGTTTTGCTCTGTTCTGTTCCCAGGGCATGATTCTCTGTTGACATACACCTTGTGCAGTCATTTACACTAGTGAAAAGTGGGGATAAAACACCATGCTTCTCATTTGGTAGTGTGTTCACACCTATTTTGCACCGGTGTAAATGACTGCACTAGATGGACAGCGGTGAAGAATCAAGACTTTTTCCCCCCCAGACTCCATGGGCATGTCTACAGTAGGGAAAATGGTGTGTTTTTAAAATGTGATAGCTGTGACTTACAATACTAGTTAGACAGGGCCAGATGTAGTTTTAACATGTGTTAGCTGCTTCAAGTGAGCCTAGACCTGTCTATAGGATTTTAAAACATGTTCGATATCCTGTACTAGCTATCACATTTTAAAAACACACCATTTTTCCTACTGTCGATAGGACTCATCTGGTTTACATTTTGATAGCTATGTTTAGTATATGTTGCTGACACAGTTTTGAGGGATGTGGTTTTCCTGAGATGTGGGAAATTGGTGTTAAGATCCTCTTGGATGTATTGCTTTTGTCATTCAGTTACTGGAGGATTTTGTCTCAGTTCCATCTGGAACCTCAGAATTTCTTCCAAAATGCTGCAGAGGCAAAAGTGTTATTTGAATGATTTTTTCCCATATTAAAAACTACATCTTCAATAGAAGAGAGTAATTAAAATACAAAACCCATCTGCTCCCCTGAGATATCTGCTGGATACTTCCTCAGGCCTGATGCTGTATTATGATCTGTACAAATTGACTGCTACACCTGGACAGAGCTCCACTAAATTTGAGGAGTCCGTCAAGATTCACGTATGAATCTGGTCTGAGCAGTTTTGCTGAGGGTCAGGTGTTAGAAATCTACATTTACCATCCATAAAGAGCCCCCTGAGAGAAAACTAGGGGTTTATGAGGGAAAATAAACCAAAATAAGGAGCTAAGAAACAGGAATATGTATAAAAATGCAGTTTAGTTACCGAGTAACTTCCTTCTTGTCTGTGAATCCCCAGCACTGAATCTTCCTTCCAAACCCAGATACATAGTGTGGTAATAGGGGGGGCATATATCTGAACACCTCACAATCTGCAATGCATTTAGCATCATAATATACCTGTGAAATAGTGAAAAGCCATTACCCCCATATTACAGGTGGGGAACTGAGGCACAAATGCACAGATCCACAGAAGTATTTAGACTTTATTATACTTTTTTGGGCCAAAGAGGCTAAGGCCCAGATTTGGTCCAGCAAGATCCAGTAATTGTAAGTTCAAACTAAACAAATTCATACTGCAGATAAGGCATACATTTTTTAACAGTGAAGGAAATTAAATATTGGAACAAATTACTGAGGATTGTGGGGGATTCTCCATCACTGGAAATTTTTTAATTAAGGTTGGTAGCTTATTTTAAAGATATGCTCTAGTCCAAATAGTGATTATTTTGGGGAAGTTCTCTGACTTTTGTCATTCAGGAAGCCAGACTAAATTATCACAACAGTCTCTTTTCACCTTAGAATCTATTAATTACATTTCCTGTTACTCTAATTATTTCTAGAATTTATGTGAATGCACCCTATTTTCGGAGCCCTATTATCCTAAATCTGCCCAAAGGAGGAATCTACCCAACGCAAAATCTGTTCCATTTCTGAGGTGAAGTAACTTGAGTACAGCAATTGACCCAGATATAGATTCATTAAGGAAATAGTTGGATTTTTCGCAATACACCCACAGTATTCAACTGACATTGCACAACAAGAGATAATAAATCCATTCCCATTTGTCTCATCCCAACCTACAAGAAATAGTTTTGCAATAACCCACAGCAGTGAACTGAACTAGTGTAACCAGGTAACCTGTCCATATATGTCGCATCCTAGATAACAGTGTCTGTGTTCCTGTCCATCACACAGAGTCTACCCAGCTACTGGTATCTCTTTTCTTGCATTACAAAATAATTGTCTCTGTCCATCACCGCTGTATTTATTGTGGGTAGGGGGCTAGCGACTGCAGCTGCAAAAATGGAAGCCAAATCAAGATCCTTTAAAAAGTCAGGCCCTAAGTCAATACACTGAGACCTGCTTGAGAAGTATTTTTACTGAGCCAGATTCTGAGACCTTCATTCACATTGAAGGGTACCTTGCAAGAAGTCCCATTGGTTTTAATGGGGCCATTCATGGTGAAAGGTACTATTCAATGTGAGTTAATTACTTATAACTATGGACCTGACTGTTTTCATGAGGAACCCTTCCTGGCAGTGTCTGGGCAGTGGTTATGGAATATGTAATTCTGTGTTCTTTGTGTACAGGAAAAAAAACCAAACCAATAGCCATTCCCTTTCCCAACTTCCTTATTTTGTTAATTCTGCTTTTCTTTGTGCTATGATGCAAGCAGGGCAGGGACTCTGGTTCATGGACTACTCTTTTTGTTCCTGTATTGTAAATATGATTTTGTGGATTAACTTTAAACAGTTGCATCACTCATGGCTCCTGTGACAATACCATGTGACGTCGGCAGACACCTCTTTCTGCTGCCTTGAGCCATCCCCTCAATGACTGTGCCCTGAGGTAGGTAATATTTCCGATAGCACATGGTTCTCATTTAACCTCATTTGTGTTTCAGAGCACTTATGTTTTAGGATGCTAATCTAAGCAGTTTCAGTGAGAGGGAATAAGAGAGGCCAGACTTACTCACTCACTCCTCCTGATGGAAGAACCCCCCAAATGGTTCACCAGGAGTGCAGGAGCAGCAGCTGCTTGTCACCCCCATTCTGAGGAGTAGTTCATGGCAGCTGGTAGTGCTCATACAAGGAAGACCCACACTGACTGTGAAATTCACCATTTCAGTAGAGCTCCTAGGCAGACTCCAAGGACAGCAGCTGTGCTTCTGTCCAGCCCCAAAGTGCTAAGTCTGGCAGAACTCACAGGAGAGGAGAGGAATAACCACCTGCCCTGACCTCCCCTCCCCTGAGGGGGGAACCCCCTCTTGCACAGCTAATCAGGCAATTGCACAGGGTGCATTCCTGCAAATTGCCTCCCCAGTGAGAGTGAGTCTAGCCCAAGGTACCTGTTCTGTGCTTGACTGTGGCATACACAGCAGAAAATTTATTCTTAGAATATGGCTGGTGACTTTGGAATGACAGGCACTGTCCTGGCACTCTAATAAACTTTTTGTTTTCATTCTGAACAAGACTTGTGCATTCCCACTTTTTTAAATTTATCAACTTATTTTCCCCATGAGTTATGTCAAGGCTGAATCCCCAGTCTGGCACTTGGAGTGCAGAAGGTGCGGGACTGCAAGGATTTTAAAAATAAATACTTGACACTCCAGGTTTGTATTACACTCCCAAGGTTACAGCTTTTCTCTGACCTTGGCGTGGTAAACACTGCCACCACAAAAATGCAAAAAACCCCTTGAACCCAGGAAGAAGCACTTGGGAATTCCTCCCTGTGGGGTACCCTCAAGCCCTTTCACCCCCCTGCAGGGAAGAGCTGAGAAAGAAAACAAAGGAAATTAGCTGTTGCCACCAGCTAATTAAACAACAACATATGCACAAACCTCTTAGGACACCAAAAATCCAATCCTTTTCTTAAAAAGGTAAATTTTATTAAAAACAAAAAAGGAAGAAAATACATCTGGAACTCAGGCTTTTGCTTGATTTTAAAGGAGCAATTCCAAAAATTAAGCACCCAAAATAGCTTTCTTGGGGGTTCAGCTTAGAGGTTACAAGCAAACAAAAGCATCTGAGGTTAGCACAGAGGAGATCCACAAGCCAAAATAAATAAATAATCCTGATTGCGTCTATCTAAACATATGATGTCCCAATGATTCCTTCTAGGTATGGAAGATAATTTTTCATACCTGGTTGAAACCTTACACAGCATTCCTGCTCATAGCATTTCTGCTCCATGTCCCTGCAGCCCAGAGAGAACAACACACAACAAAGGGAAGTTTTTTTCCCAATTTTAAAACATTCTAGCCTTCCCATTGGCTCTTTTGGTCAGGTGCCCACTCCCCCCCCCCCCCGCCTTTTTTTTTTTTTTTTTTTTTTTTTTGGTACTTATGCAAGGAGGCTTTTTAACCCTTCACAGGTAAAGCAAGCAGAGAACAGCTACCAAAGGGATTTTACAGCTAATTGGCTGGCTGGGTGTCCATAAAAGGGAGCTACCCCCTTTTCATTTATCATAAGCTAACATGGAGGCAGCATGTTATTGCCAAGGAGATGAACAAGTCAACAGGTTAATTCTTTTTTTTAATATGTATGTGAATTTAACACTTCCAAAGAAGGCAGTTTCATAACTAAGCAGGTGTGAAACCTGACTAAGGGATGCAGATTACATCAGACTGATGCACAGCTTGTGTTTTTTCAGGCATGAAGCCAAAGACTGGTTTAGGCCTTGTTGATACTAGATAAGAGAAGTTTTCAAAATGTGCGATAGGTTCCATAGATTCCCTCTTGGTTAGCTGATTATAACAGATAAAAAACAGTGCTGGGGAACAAAGGGGCACTGAGGGGGATGGAGTGAGGGCACAGCATGCTCAGGGTAGATGGCGGGAAGGGGTGGAGTGGGGGCAGGGCCTGTGGCAGAGCCAGGAGTTGAGCAGTGACCCTGCCCACCCCACCCTGGCACATTGGAAAGTTGGCACCTGTAGCTCCAGCCCCGGAATTCAGTGCCTGTACAAGGAGCTGCATATTAACTTCTGAAGAGCCACACGTGGCTCCGGAGCCACAGGTTGGCCTCCCCTGTCTTCTAGGATGTGTTTTAAAAAAAAACACTTTTATAGCTCTTTGACAATTGATTCCAGTATCTTGTGAAAGTATTTTTGCTGTCTTTTTTCTTTTAATGTAAATACCATCTTTTGTCACTTTTGAAAGTGTTGACCATCCCCATACATAGGTCAAAAAAGGAAAAATGTCACATAACATTAATTCATTTCTTCCCCACTGAAAGTCAAAATTTTAGGCTAATTGTCAAAACTGTGGAATTTGAAAATCTTTAACCAGTCCTCCATGCTATACTTCAAAAAAACCCTTAAATTTTGTAATCTATAACTTAGATTTGTACAAGACAGGAAGTAGTAACAAAAGAAATCATCAATTAAGGGAATCTTAGGCAGAATAATTCAGAAGTTAAGTTAAGAAGATGGAAACTCAACATGGCTGCAAGAGGCTTTATCTAGACACAAACCCACTTAATCTGTACCAGCCTAGTTGCCCTGCCATACCACCCTTACTTCTCTGCTGCTGCCTTCAGAGCTGGGTGGCTGGAGCGTGGCGGCTCCTGGCCGAGAGCCCAGCTCTGAAGGCAGCAGCGCAGAAGTAAGGGTACCAATACCATACCATGCCATCCTTACTTCTGTGCTGGTGCTCTGAAAGCAGCGCCGCCGTCAGCAGCGGCAAAGAAGTAAGGGGACAATACCAAGACTCACCCTACAATAACCTGGCACCCCCCACACACAACTTCCTTTTGGGTCAGGACTCCTACAATTACAACACCATGAAACTTCAGATTTAATATCTGAAATTGTGACATTTATTATTTTTAAAATCCTATGACCACGAAATTGACCAAAATGGACCCTGAATTTGGTACGGCCCTAAGCATGACATACAGCAGTAAAAGGCAGCATGACATCACAATGATTTATTACAATGCAAGGTTGTGACCCTAGCAGTATCCCAATGCAAGAGGGCAAAGGCCTTAGTGGTAACTGGTAGCGAGGGTCAGCTGGCCTGACCAGTTCAGTGTACCCCATCTCACTAACATCATAACCTCTATCTAAAAGGTGTCATGCAAGATATCAATAGAACATAAGAATGGCCCTACCAGGTCAGACCAAAGGTCCATCTAGCCCAGTATCCTATCTTCCGACAGTGGCCAATTCCAGAGGGAATGAACAGAACAGGTAATCATCAAGTGATCCACCCCCTGTTGCTCATTCCCTGCTTCTGGCAAACAGAGGCTAGGGACACCATTGCTGCCCATCCTGGCTAATAGCTAATAGAAAGCTAATAACCCCAGATCATTAATATTATTGTGTGGGGTATATGTGAAGGACAAGTTCAAAATTAGAAACATATTGGGAATTATGTTCTTAAATTGTATCTGCCGGGTATGACTGAAGTTACCCCACTCTAGACAAAGGAATGTGTTTCTGCCACCTAGAAGGCATTTCCAGGGAACATTAAAAGACAACAGAAACACAATTTACATAAGAGATAAACAGACTCATTGTGACACACCAGGGTACAATCCAGACTCATGAATAGCTGTATCACCCATGCCACCTAACCTAGGGTGTCCTTTGCACTACTTTGCTGCTGTAGCCTTCAGCCTGGACTGCCACAAACAGCATCCAGCATGCAAGTCATTCCCAGCTCTGTCTGTGTGTGCTGCAGCCAACCAGCCACATCTTGGCTCTTTCCAGCCTTGGTTATACTGCAGGTTAACCCCAACACACCATAATTAGATTTTCCCTCAGAAATATATGTCCTGTACTGCCTAGCCCTTCCTTGGACAATACAAATTAAATAAAGTCTGTCATTTCTTTAACAGAAATAATATGCACATAACTTGCCATCCCAAATGGAGTTTCCCAAACACTTCAATTCAAACACACTGGATTAGATAAAACAATAAAACAATTTTATTAGCTACAAAGAGATAGATTTTAAGGGAGTACAGTAATGAGGCTTAAAAGTAGGAAATGGTTACAAGAAAATAAAGTTAAAAGTCTACTGGTGACTAACTTAACAAACCATATCGGGTTCAAGCAAAGTTTCTCACCACATGCTTTCAGCAGTCTTACTGACCAAACTTCTTAGGTCAAGACCCCTTCTCTCATTATCCAACAAACGTTTCCTTTGTCCCTTCTGGTGTCATTAATTCAATGAGCAGGGAGGAGGAATGTGCCTTGGGATATCTGTCCCACGCCTGAAACACATTTCTAGCTGAGATTCAGGAGAAAAAAACCTACGGAGAAGTATTTTCACTACTGCTCTTCCTCACATGTTTGGGCTTTGTCTACCCTTCCTTCTTGATGACTCAGTTTACTGCTTAAAAGCAGATTAAGCAGAGCACATATTCCTTTCTTTGAGACAGACCTGTTTCCCAACTTCTGCTGTGGTTTGGAACATGGGTTAATAACTTGATTCAGAGAAATTTAAAACTTCAATAAAATGTTGCCATACATATTTCATCAGGACAATACTGACCCTAGCTTCTGATTTCTGACTCTGGCTTGACCCTTGGCTCTGGCAATTGGTATCCGATCGTGGCTCCAATCCTCCGCTTTGATTCCTGACTCTGGCTCCGGCTTGTCCCCTGGCTCTGGTAAATAGCAGTCAACTCTGATGCTGACCCTCAGCTTCATTCCCCAACCTGGATGCCTGTTCTGCCCACTGACTCTTGCTCTGACTACTAGGCCAGGCTGCCTACATCCCAGTCCATAACAGTGGAAACAGTCATAACTTTGCATGCACTGACCTCTCAGAGACTACATTTTCCAGCATCCATTATCAACTATCATTTCATTCTCATCTCAATTTTGGCCATCAGAAAGAAAATCCTTTCTCCGAGAAATCTGTCACCCCTGGGCAGCTGCCTCGTTTGTCTTTAGCTAAAGTGGACCCTGCAAAATAATTCCTGTTCAAACTAGTGCATTTCTTTTAGAGAAACATCCAAACTTGATTTTAAAATGCCAAGTGATGTAGAATCCACCACGATGCTCAGTAAACTGATGCAATGATTAATTACCCTCATTGCCAAACTCTTGTTTCTAATCTGAATTTGTCTAGCTTCAGCTTCCAGCCATTAGATCTTGTTATACTTTTGTCTGCTAAATTGAAGAGCTCTCTAATCATATTTCTCTTTCCCTTGTAAGTACTTCCAGACTGTGATCAAGTCATAACTTGGCCTACATTCCTTGTTCTTGGATGTATGACTTTATAATTGGCCATACTAATGCGCATATTGTTTGTTTGCTCCCAGTTTACCAAGAAATCCAGATCGCTCTGTATCAGCGACCTGCCTTCTTCTTTAATTAAGACTCTTCCTATCTTTTTGTCGTCTGTGAACTTTATCAGTAATCCTTTTATGTTTTCTTCTCGATCACTGATAAATCTGTTAAATAGCACAGAGCCAAGAGCTGATCTCTGAAGGACCCCACTAGAAACACGCCTGCTTGCTGAAGGATTCCCTGTTTACAGTTACACTTTAGGGCCTCTCGGACAGGTTTTCATTCATTTAATTTGTGCTGTGTTGATTTTTTTTGTACCATTCTAGTTTCTTAAGCAAAATGTTGTGATACAAAATCAGATGTCTTATAACAGTTGTGGCTGGGCATCTCCTTTGCCTTGCTGGCCTCAGTGTTTCTCCCTGGAGTGGTAGTGAGCCTGGAGTAAACCAATCTGACTCCAGAGTGTTTTTCTCTTCACTTGGGTTTTACTTTCCCATATATATGTGGTGGGCTACCGCATAGGCCCAAACAACGAGGAGTCCTTGTGGTACCTTAAAGACTAACAAATTTATTTGAGCCTAAGCTTTCGTGGGCTAAAACCCACTTCATCAGATGCATGGAGTGGAACATACAGTAGGGAGGTATAAATACACAGCACAGGAAAAGATGGGAGTTGCCTTACCAAGTGGGAGGTCACTGCTAATGAGCCAATTCAATTAAGGTGGAAGTGGGCTATTCTCAACAGTTGTCAAGAAGGGGTGGAAATCACTTTTGTAGTGCTAATGAGGCCAGTGTAAACAAAGTGGCCCATTTCAAACACTTGACAAGAAGGTATGAGTATCGGCAGGGGGAAATTAGCTTTTGCAGTGACCCATCTACTCCCAGTCTTTATTCATCCTATGATGGTGTCCCTTGAATAGATATGTGGACAGAGCTGACACCAGGGTTTGTTGCAGGGTTGAAGCAAATACTCACCAGCAACTACATACCACGCAACAAAAACACTAACCCAGGAAACAAAACCAAAAAAGCAAGGTGGGATCTGCTTCCATCTGAGTTGGAGTCTGCTGGGGGTAAAGACTCAGAATCAGATACTTGGAGCCACATTTAGTGGCATCTAAATGTAGGAAAGGGAGAGATAATAAGACAGTAAATATAATAATACCATTAAATAAATCCATAGTATGACCATGCCTTGAATACGATGTGCAATTCTAGTCACCCCATCTCAAAAAAAGATATATTAGAAATGGAAAAGGTACAGAGAAGGGCATCAGAAATGATTAAGAATATGAGACAACTTTCATATGAGGAGAGATTAAAAAGTCTGGAACTGTTCAGCTTGGAAAAGAGACGACTGAGGGGAGATAATGATAGAGGCCTATAAAATCATGACTGGTGTGGAGAAAGTAAATAAGGACGTGTTATTTACTCCTTCTCATAACACAAGAACCAGAGGTCACCCAATGAAATGAATAGGCAGCAGGCTTAAAACAAACAAAAGGAAGTATATCTTCACACAATGCACAGTCAACCTCAGTAACTCATTGCCAGGGGATTTTGTAAAGGTAAAAACTATAACTGGATTCAAAAAAGAATTCAATAAATTCATGGAGGATAGGTCCATCAATGGCTATTCACCAAGATGGTCAGTGATGCAATCCCATGCTTCTGGTGTCTCTAAGCCTCTGACTGCCAGATGCTTGGACTGGATGACAGGGGATGAGTCACCTGATAATTTCTCTGTTCTGTTCATTCCCTTTGAAGCATCTGGTATTGGTAACTGTCAAAAGACAAGATACTGGGCTAACTGGACCATTGGTCTGACCCAGTACGGACATTCTTATGTTTATCTGCACTGGCCAGAACTTTATCACAGAAATCTTGGTAAAGAAACCTATACCTCAGGGATTTTGTCAAGAATTCATTCCTGGACGGTCATGTGATACAACCAGACTATGTGAGGTATTTAAGAACAAACAGGAGGTTTTTGAAAAAAGTAGAAATTTTTCACCTTCTAGATCAAATGAGGCAAGAGTGATGGAAAGAAATCATTTCTAAACTGAACTTCATGCATTCCTGTTGCAAAGCCTGTGTCAACGTTCCTTCCCCACTCTGAACTCTAGCGTACCGATGTGGGGACCTGCATGAAAACCTCCTAAGCTTATTTTTATCAGCTTAGGTTAAAACTTCCCCAAGGTACAAACTATTTTACCCTTTGGACTTTCGCTGCCACCACCAAACATTTAACCGGGTTTATTATTGGGAAAGCGTCGTTTGGAAATTTTATTAGCTACAAAGAGATAGATTTTAAGGGAGTACAGTAATGAGGCTTAAAAGTAGGAAATGGTTACAAGAAAATAAAGTTAAAAGTCTACTGGTGACTAACTTAACAAACCATATCGGGTTCAAGCAAAGTTTCTCACCACATGCTTTCAGCAGTCTTACTGACCAAACTTCTTCTTTCCCCCCAAAATCCTCACCAAAACCTTGCACCCCACTTCCTGGGGAAGGTTTGGTAAAAATCGTCACCAATTTCCATAGGTGACCACAGATCCAAACCCTTGGATCTTAAGAACAATGAAAAACCATTCAGTTTCTGAAAAGAAGAATTTTAATAGAAGTAAAAAGAATCACCTCTGTAAAATCAGGATGGTAAATACCTTACAGGGTAATTAGATTCAAAACATAGAGAATCCCTCCAGGCAAAACCTTAAGTTACAAAAAGACACAAAGAAAGGAATATCCATTCCTTTCAGCACAGCTTAATTCCTCAGCCCTTTAAATAAATCATATTCTAACGCATATCTAGCTAGATTACTTACTAAATTCTAAGACTCCATTCCTGTTCTGTCCCCGTCAAAAGCATCACCCAGACAGACACAGACCCTTTTGTTTCTCCCTCCCTCCAGCTTTGAAAGTATCTTGTCTCCTCATTGGTCATTTTGGTCAGGTGCCAGCGAGGTTATGCTAGCTTCTTAACCCTTTACAGGTGAAAGGGTTTTTCCTCTAGTCAGGAGGGATTTTAAAGGTGTTTACCCTTCTTTTTATATTTATGACAGCCTGACAAAGTATTAAGAGACTGAGCAAAGATTCTAGCCTGGCCAACAGGGAAAACCCAGTTACAGAACACTCCATTAAGCAGAGTCTGAATGAATGCTTCCCTGACAGCTTGCTGGGAGGAGAAGAGACTATGGGTGTGTTTATGTAAATACAAGTATCAGGGTGTAGACATGTTAGTCTGTATCCACAAAAACAACAAGCACCTTAAAGACTAACAGATTTATTTGGGCATAAGCTTTCGTGGGCTAGAACCCACTTCATCGGATGCATACATGTAAATACAGTTTGCTCCTGCTCCGTTTACATATTAATCAGATACAGCTGTATCACAGGATCAACTTTGGCCGGTGTTGGGCACAAATGACCTTAGTACTGAATGCAGGAGTAGTGAAATATGGTTAGCAATGTTGTAATTATTGTAGGAATACAGGAAAGCAGGACTGTGCTTAACCTGTCCCAAATGATGGGGGGCACCCTCAGTTGAAAGAACCTCATTAAGCCTCCACTGTCAGAGCACTGTGAAAGTAAGAGGGATAGGACAAGTATCCTAGACAGGAGGCTGCACACCCTCATAGAGGGTCCTCCCTAGACTGGTTTACCCTGTTCTCCCCACTGTTCAAAGAATAGAGCTAATTAGGCTTCATTAGAAGCCTCTTTGTTTTGTTAAATGCCCAATCAGAGCTGAAATTAGTTGTGGTAGGACTGTGTTTCTGCCCTGCCTGCTAAGAGCTCAAAATCACTGAGAGCTGAAATCACTTGAGATGGGGCAGTGTTTCTGCCCAGCCTGCAAAGAGCTGAACATTATGAAGAGACTGATGTGCAGAGGTCACAGCAGAGAGGCAGGTGGCAGCAGAAGACAACTGACAGTCAGCTGGTGAATGAGTGGCTGGTGCAGCGGAGAGGCGCGAACAACAGCCAGCAGGGTGGCTGGTGGAGAGGTGCAGCGAGAGCAACAAACATTGCAAATCATGGGTGGTGTACCTGAACCTTAAACATTTTGAGCAATTGGTAACTTGCCACTTCGTTCCAGACGGACAAAAAGTTTCAACCTTGCCGACAGTGATGGGCCCTAAGGCATATAGACTGCTGAGTGACCTATTGTCTCCAACTGTGCCCAGAACTGTCAAGTACACCACAACTGCTGCAGCAATTCAGGAACCTTTTTCTCCTACCCCATCAATGATAGCAGAACAATATTGGTTCCATCAGTGATGTCAGGGAAGTGAAAAGTCAGTAGCACAGTTCATTGCTACTCTAAGGAAGTTGTCAGAGCATTTTCAGTTTTGACAAACATTAAGTGATGCCCTGCATGACCAATTTGTCTCTGGATTATGCAATGAGCAGATCCAGAAAAAGTTGCTCACTGTATCAGCACTTGCATTCAAGAAGGTTGTTGAGATATCTATTACCATGGAAATCACAGAAAAAAATTCTTCAGAATTTAGCAAGAGCCAAGACATTCACCTCCTGAATCTGTGAGCCAGAGAACCATGGGAACATAAAGAATTTCCATATGGCTGTTGTGCACAAACTGTGTGTGTTGAAAACAACTACTTGTCATACCAGGTAATTTTCAGAAAGTGCCAGAAGAAAGGCCACATCGCTGTGACCTGTCACACAGTTCAACAACCAGCAAATAAATTGGTTAGTCTCTAAGGTGCCACAAGTACTCCTTTTCTTTTAACATAGAGAATCTGAACCTAAGAAAGGAGAAAGTTGGGAATTCAAAATATGGAAAAAGACAAGAGCTCTAGTGACACTGATAAAGATCTAGGGCAACATATTATCAGAAGCTGGAGTAAGAGATGGCATCTGCATCACATCCTTGATCAAAGAAGTTCCTACAAGAATAGAGCTTGATAGTGGAGCTGCTATTTCATTGATTTTCTGCATCTGCCTATCACCAGAGTTTGTCAGAAGTTTCTCTGGAAGAAACCTCCATGGTTTTGAAGATGTATACCAGAGAAAAATTAGTCCCAAAAGGGATACTCGAGGTGAAAGTTCCACTAAATGGACAATCAGTCGTTTTACCCTTGTACGTGGTTGAACAAAAGTATCCACTATTATTTGACAGAACTTGGCTTGCGAAGCTCAAGGGGAATTGCACTGAGATCAAGATGATCACAAAAACATCTTGAAATTTTCAAGAAATACTGGACAGACACTCCAAAGTTTTTGAAACTTGGACAGATGAGCAAAGTATCAGTGAAGCTTACTATTAAATCTGCCAGCCAGTCAAAATATTGCAAACCCAGAGCTGTGCCACATGCTCTGATGCCCCTACCATATCAGTGATCAATAAGGATGGCTTCATCTGAATTTGTGGAGATTTCAAAGTGACACTGAATCCAGTTTTAGGTGCAGACCAGTATCCACTACCGCGTGTTGAAGATCTGTTTGCTGCTCTCAGTGGAGGACAGTGTTTCAGCAGATTGTATTTACTCAATGCATACTAACAAATGGTTATTGATCCAGCATTTCATATCTCACAATCTACACACAAAAAGGCTTATTTTGTTACAACAGGCTTATTTTGTTGCCTTTTGGTATCACATTGGCACCTGCCCTGTTCCAGAAAGCCATGGGTGAGATTTTAAAGGGACTGAATGGAGTTCAGTGCTATTTGGGTGACATCCTCGTTACAGCAAAGGATCAAGAGGATCATCTTTGAAATATCGATGCTGTCTTTCAACATATGGAAGACAATGGACTGAAAGTACATCAAAACAAATGTGATTTTTCAAACCTTCATTTGAATACCTTGGACATGTAATTGATGCCTTGTGCCTAAGGAAATTGACAGAGAAAGGGAAGGCAGATCTTTAAGCAACCCTGCCAGAGAACATGTCATAGTTACATTCATTCTGAGGATGGCTTAACTACTACAATAAAATTCTGCCTAATCTGGCAACACTATAAATGGCACCTTTACAAGTTTCAAGCAAAAAAAAATAAAATAAAATAAAAGGAACTGGACTAAAGAATGAGAGTGAGCAGGTAAGGCAGCAAAGAAATTGCTGACATCAGCCAAAGCTCTTACACATTTTGATGCCTTGCTGCCAGTGTGATTGGCATGTGATGGTTCACCATGTGGAGTAAGTGCAATTCTTTCCCACATTTTTCCTGATGGCTTGGAGAAACCAATTGCCTTTGCTTCATGAACACTCACCTTCCCTGAGAAGAACTATGTGCAAATAGAGTGAGAAACTCTCAACAATATCTTTGGAATTCAGGAGTTCCATGCCTATCTGCATGGTACACATTTTGCCTTGTTAAGAGATCATTGCCCATTACTTTCAATGTTTGGATCAAAACATGAAATTCCATCATTAGCTGCTGCTCTAATGCAATGAAGGGCATTGCTACTTTCCGCTCAGTCCTATCCTATTCAATTCCATAAAGCGGCTCGATACAATGAAGTTGATGGGCTGTCATGCTGCTATGCCTAAATTCTCATCAACCCAAAGGAACTTCAGATAAAGTGTTCAGTCTGATAGATACATTAACCATCACCAGCACAGACATCAACAAAGAAACCACTATGGATGATATGCTGTCTCTTGTGAAAGGAAGGGTATTACATGGTGCAGTGTTGTATAATAAGAATCCCCAGTTACACAATTCATGTCACATCCATGTGAATCATCTGTAAAATGGTTGCATCTTATGTGGAATGCGAGTGATCATTCCCAAATCCCTTCAGTTTTGGAAGCTCTTCACGAAGGTCATTTCAGCATTGTATGTGTGAAGACCATAGCCTGGAGTCATGTCTGGTGACCAGGGATTGACAAAGGCATGGAGAGGAAAGAGAAGTACTGTACTATATGTCAGCATGACCCTGGCCCAGCTCATCTACACCTTTGGATATGGCCTCAGAGCCTTGGACATGTAGTCATATGGACTTTGCTGGACCTTTCAAAGGTTACAGGTTTTTGATCATAACTGATACCCATTAGAAATGGCCAAAAGTTTTCAGAATCACTTCTACTACAGCTACCAAGGCCACTGGACACCTTCGTACCTTGTTTAGCCAATTCGGTTTACCATTACAGTTGGTGAGTGACTATTCTGTTCTGAAGAATTTCAGAGGTTCCTAATTTCAAATGGAATTGAGCACATATTTTTGGTTACATACCATCCTGATACAAACACACTAGAGAAACAGGTTTCAGAGTAGCAGCCGTGTTAGTCTGTATTCGCAAAAAGAAAAGGAGTACTTGTGGCACCTTAGAGACTAACCAATTTATTTGAGCATAAGCTTTCGTGAGCTACAGGATGCATTCGATGAAGTGAGCTGTAGCTCATGAAAGCTTATGCTCAAATAAATTTGTTAGTCTCTAAGATGCCACAAGTCCTCCTTTTCTTTTTACTAGAGAAACAGACACTTAAGCATGCCTTAACTGCTAACCAGTCTATTTTGAGTCATCAGCAGAAATCGGACAATTTCTTGCTTGTCTTTAGGAGTATACTACATGCTACTATCTGGGAGTCACTTGTAGCTGTTTTCCTGAAGTGATCTTTGTGTACCTGTCAGGACCTGCTACATCCTGACGTTGCATCATGTGTAGCCAAATCCCAAGCTATTCAAATGGATCAACGACATGAGACTCATCACTGTTCTTTTCAAGCAGAAGACTTAGTGTGGACTTGCAAATGGATGTGGGGTGAAATGGGTAAAATACTTGGGACCTGTTTTGTTTTGTGGTTAACATTATCTGAAGGTACTTTATTGAAATGACATATACACCAGCTGCAGCCTCGACAAGTACCATAGTCTGGGGATGTTCAAGTAGGACTTTCTGTTCCTCCAATCTAACTTTCTGTAACAACAACTAACTTTGATTACTTGATGGGAGAGACATTTGGTACCAGATCCAGGCAAGGCCATACCAAATTAAGTGGATTCCTTGCCCACCGGCGGTTCCTGTTGTCCAGGACACTGCCACACCACCATCACCACGTTCAGGGGTGAAAGTAACTTAAGGGACTTACCAGTACGCAAGACCGAGGTCCTGAGAGGGCTGCGGGGGGCGGGGGGGAGGGTCCCTCAGGCAGAGGGGGTGGGACCTCAAGCAGAAGGGACAGGGCCTTTAAATCCCTGAGCCCTTTAAATCGCCGCCACTACCCTGGGGCTCCAGCAGCGATTTAAAGGGCCCAGGGCTCCAGCTGTGGTAGCAGCGGCCGGGAGCCCTGGGCCCTTTAAATCACCACCACCGCTGCTACCCCAGGGCTCTGGCAGTGGGGCTCTGGCAGCGATTTAAAGGACCCAGGGCTCCAGCTGCAGTAGCGGCGGCCAGGAGCCCCAGGCCCTTTAAATCACTGCTGGAGCCTCATGGTAGCTGTAGTGGCAGCCGGGAGCCCCAGGGCTCTGGCAGCAATTTAAGTGGCCAGGGGCTCCGACCGCTGCCTTGAGCCCAGGGCCCTTTTAAATTGCCAGCCTGGGGAAGGTGCCCCCTGCCAGTATGGTCAGCTGTGTAACAGATCTTGCTGGTACACTGGACCAGACCGACTTACTTTATCCTCTGACCACATTATCCCAAGAGGCTAAATTCAGTGCCTTGCATGATGACAGGTTTCAGAGTAGCAGCCGTGTAAGTCTGTATTAGCAAAAAGAAAAGTAGGACTTGTGGCACCTGAATGTATCCAATGAAGTGAGCTGTAGCTCACGAAAGCTTATGCTCAGATAAATTTGTTAGTCTCTAAGGTGCCACAAGTCCTCCTTTTCATTATCCCAAGAGAGTGTGAAAACAAGTGGTGAACCTCAGTTTATTAATTGTTTAGTTAGTGAGTTGCTATTCCAGGGCAGAATAATCTTTTGCTAATTATGAGGCTATGTAGTCCAGCCACAACTTTTAATTAGGTTCTGTAGCGTTTTATGTTAGTCATCTAAAGAGTAAAGTACAATCTATTTGTTACCTGAGGTTCTTTCAAAGCTCTTGGTAACTTTACTCTGTACGAGATGGTGCCAGGAAATAAATCAGTGGAGACGCAGCCATCCGACTAATAGATGGCTGGCGCAAACAGGACAACACAAGAGTGCTCTCACTTAACGCTATATTTTACTTCGTCTCAAGCACTTACACACATCCACAAAAGGTTAGTAAAACACCCGCAACCCTCAATAATTACCGAAGTTTGGTGTGGCTCTCAAGTGGTACAGCGGCAGCCTTCTGATTGGCCCATCTTTCAGCTGCCATTGGGGAACTCAAACTGTGTCCATAAAGAGGCCCCAAAGAGTCCAAACTTCTCCTCTCTTATTTATCCTTGTTAGTAGACAATGACATGTCAATCAAAAAAACTTGTTAGGTAAGCAAAAGCTAAGCAAGAGGTTTCCTCAGATTACTAATTCGCCAGATGTGTTCCTGAGGGTATGCATGTCTCCGAGGCCCTAAGAGACACATCCCAGAAGGCAAATATAGATAAGCTTCTTGCTAGTCTCCTAAAGCACAGACCCCTGCCATGTCCAACAGAGATTTCATCAAGGAGGGGTGCAGAGTCAGGCAAAGGTTGAGCAAGAGGCTTACTCCTCCCTGTTTAGTCCTGGTAAGGCTATCCAGGCCTGCAAAAAGGCCTATTAGTTTTGGCTGCTGTTAGCAACAAGTATGATCATCAATATTACCCTATCAGTAGTCGTCCCTGGCCTTTTCACTGGTCTGTCAAAATCTCCTGTACATATTTGGGAAGCTTTAAAAGTAGGGTGGAGAAATGTGATGTCCTGTCCCTTTAAATATTTGGGCATTCTGTGCTTCCCTCTCCTCAGTGCAAAGCCTCACTTTTGTGTTAGTATCAGTTTTGCCCCCAGAACAATAAAGCCAGCACAGCAGACATCTGGGTTTCCACCAGCTCCCTCTGTGTCTGTCTAGCTCCTTTTCCGCTGGGTTCAAATACAACAGATAACATCCACAATGAGTTCATCTCTCACTTTGGATTGGTCACCAAAAACTGGCTGCTTCAATTTCTCAATTATTGTACTCACTATTGCAGTATTTGAAAAGTCTGGCACAGAGCAAAGGTCATAGCTGTTCCCAAGCCTGGACCACGCTAAATAGACTGCCCTCTGGCTTGACCAGAGTTGTCATAACCATGCACTGATGTGGCCTGGTATGCTCCCTATGTTGTCGCTGAGGGGCAGCATCACAGCCAATACATCATGCAGTGGAAGAGTGCCCAACCCAATATCTGGAGGGCAGGTTACAATGCCTAGCCTCTCTTGATATAGAGGACATCCTCTAGTTAATGTCCAGGTTCTGTGAGCTCTGACATCTGCATGCAAGAGAAGTCTCAGGTGCTTACAGTTAAGCATGTGCCTAGGTTGCAGGATTGGGGCCCTACCATAGGAATTTACACAATGTTCTGTTGTGTTGTTTCTTCTGTCCATACCTGAGGACAGTGCCCAGTCCTTCCACATTTTGTTGTTGGCCTACTGCTAAAATAGAAGTCTTTCACCTCATGCCTGATGATGGCTGGCCATGCCTAGATTAAGTCCCACCTACCCCTGCCTTCCTCTTGCTGAGAAGTCCCCTTTCACACACATGCTGCTCTGCTGCCGTTCTAGGTCTCATCCTGTTTTGGTTTCCTAGCTTGTATCTCAGGCTTGGAGAAGTCACACGTCATGAAGGCAGCTTTAGGAAGGAGAGGAGCCAGCTCAGAGCCAGGAGCAGTGATAGTGATCAGGAAATTGAAGCTAAAGCTGTCTCTTTGCCTTTAGAGTAACAGCCGTGTTAGTCTGTATTCGCAAAAAGAAAAGGAGTACTTGTGGCACCTTAGAGATTAACCAATTTATTTGAGCATGAGCTTTCGTGAGCTACAGCTCACTTCATCGGATGCATACTGTGGAAAATACAGAAGATGTTTGTTTTTATACACACAAATCATGAAAAAATGGGAGTTTATCACTACAAAAGGTTTTGTCTCCCCCTACCCCACTCTCCTGCTGGTAACAGCTTGCGGAGAGTGATCACTTTACATAAGCTATTACCAGCAGGAGAGTGGGATGGGGGGAGAGAAAACCTTTTGTAGTGAGAAAAGGAGTATTTGTGGCACCTTAGAGACTAACCAATTTATTTGAGCATAAGCTTTCATGAGCTATATATATAGCTACATCAGATGAAGTGAGCTATAGCTCACAAAAGCTTATGCTCAAATAAATTGGTTAGTCTCTAAGGTGCCACAAGCACTCCTTTTCTTTTTGCAAATACAGACTAACATGGCTGTTACTCTGAAACCTTTTGTAGTGATAAACACCCATTTTTTCATTATTTGTGAGTATAAAAACAAACATCTTCTGTATTTTCCACAGTATGCATCCGATGAAGTGAGCTGTAGCTCACAAAAGCTTATGCTCAAATAAATTGGTTAGTCTCTAAGGTGCCACAAGTACTCCTTTTCTCTTTGCCTTTAGTGAGGGATGAGGTTTGTGGGGAAGAACACAGGGCTTTCAGCACTGACTAGGAAAAGCAATGTTGCTAGAGGGCTAAAGAGATGGGAGAAGTCACGTTTTGGTTCTGGGAGTGAACAGGAAACTTGCCGTGGGAGGGAAGGAGGAAAAGGAGGGAGAAAGAGAGAGAGTTGCCCCATCAGTTTCTGCCTCTCAGGACATCAATATTCATCCTTTGCCTTCTAAGGACTTTAGCTATCTAGGGGCCCATACAGCCCGAGTGGTACTGAGGGACTCACAAACATTAACACATGTATCCTCGCAGCCTCCCTGTGCAACAGGGAAGCAATAATAATAATAATATTGGCATGATACAAATGGGGAAAGTCTCTCTCCTCGTGCCCGGATGGCAGATGTAGAGAAATAGTGACTGGCCCAGGTTCACACAGAATTGCGGCTGAACCAAGAATTGAGCTCAGTGACAGGCCACCATGAACTGAGGCTGTCATGAACAGATTCTCACCACGCTTTGTAGCTCAAATAACAGGAGAGTGGGGGCAGGGGTGAAGACAGTTCACAAATTATATAAGGAAAAATGTCAGGGCAGATTCAAGGGACCTCTGAACAGGAAGAGGCTTTGTTTTGCCAGTAGAGTGACTATTTGGCTCAGTGCCAACATTAAAGTGCATTGCAAAGTGGTCTCATTGTGCTCTAATGTTGCTATATGTCAACTTCTGGGAATGGAATTACAGAAGTAGGCACGGTCTCTCTATATTGTATTTTTAATCACTAAAAGGTGCCATTGTCTGACTGTTCGGCAGCTTCTTTGAAATCTGCAAAGCGGTGCAAAAAGCTTGCCATGAAACCCAAAACCACACTACTCCAAAGGAGTTACAGTTTCGTTACCAAACTCCTAACTTAGATCAGGTTCATGCCCTGAGCCCATTTCTAGAAAATTTGTGTCCGGTGTGAGACAAATCTGTGCTGATGTATAATTATGCATCAAAGTTGAGCAAAAGTTATGATTTTTTCATGTTTCTGTATTAAATAAAGCTCTAGCTCATACACAGAGAATTTCAGGGTTGGAAGAGACCTCAGGAGGTCATCTAGTCCAACCCCCTGCTCAAAGCACGACCAATCCACAATTTTTGCCACAGATGCCTAAATGGCCCCCTCAAGGATTGAGCTCACAACCCTGGGTTTAGCAGACCAATACTCAAACCACTGAGCTATCCCTCCTACTCAAACCTCCCCTGATGTTGTGTTGTTTGAAAACCCGGATCTGGATTTTTTTAAACTTGTATCCAACTCTACTTCTGTTGTAAACCTAAGAGAAGCACTTAACTTTGTTAGAAGAGTTTAACTATAAGATTTAGAGTTTGTTCTTAACTGAAACCGAAACAGCAAAGTTTGGGGTTTGTGAAACTATGCAGATCAAAACTGTTAAGAAGTTCACATAAACTTTTCACAGCTCCAGAAATGTTAGCGATTTTAACCCAATTCTTTATGGGCAAGTGTCGACATAAAATGAATCCTTTCCACTTCCCTAACTTGCGGGGAGAGGGGATAAATATATTAAAGATTGTGAGATATTTAGATGCTATCTTAATGGGGACTGTAAAAATACCTATGATAGCTGAAAACATATTAAGAAAGGGGATTGCAAAGTGTTTTTCCTCTTGGTCATAATTCCAAATTTGTAAAAATAATTGTATACAAATAAAAAATTAGACAATTTCAACCAGCTCCAATGATAGATATGTTTTCTTATTTAAGAAAATCTTACCTATCCATCTATCTATTTAGCTGTCTATATTCTAAAATACCTCTAATCACCCACAGTAGAAAGGGGAACACAAATCTGAGAATCAGGACATTTTTCTTATGTTCCCCTTTATCAACTATAAGCGTGCTGGAGTGCTGGCTTTCTGATTAATGATCTCACAAACCAAAAAAGCCAGCTAAAATGCATCTTAAAATGCACTACAGTGGATATTGAAAGTGGCCATGTGGTTTAGTGGAATAATAGACTGCACTGAAAGAGCTCACAAGGTCAAGAGGATCTAGGTTGTGTCACTGTCTCAACCTATGCAGCCACAAGACAGTCCCTGAGCTCCCTGTGTCTCAGACAGTCCCCTGTAAAAGTGAATATAAATGAGAATGTCCTGCAGTGGCATAGCTAGGGGGGGAGCAGGGCAGCGGCTGCTCCCTCACTGAGCACAAGTGGCGCCTTGTCAATGTGTTGGCGCCTTTTACATTTTCCCCTGTTGAGGAAACAGGGGGAGCGATTGACAAGAAAAGGTGCCACCCGCTGTGGTGCTTTTACTCACCTGGCGGCACCTCGGCGGTGGGACCTTCACTCGCTCTGGGTCTTCGGCGGGGCCTTGGTGGCGGGACCTTCAGTGCCGCTGAAGACACCCAGAGCGAGTGAGGGCCGGCCGCCAGAGCGCCGCTGGGTGAGTAAAAGCGCCGCAGTGGATGGTGTCTTTTTTTTTTGGATCGCTCCCCCTGTTCCCTCCACCTGGCTACACAGCTGGTCCTAAGTCCAAATACTGTAATTCATCTCAGGTTCTCTGGACAAATAAGCAATGAGAGGGCTTGGTCCTGATCTTTTCCAACTAAGGAGGATGTTAAACATTGGAAGAAGGATGAGGCATAGAAAAATGAGAAAGCAGCATGAGTGTGAAGGAGGAATTCACAGCAAGGGGAAGGTCAGG
This sequence comes from Chelonia mydas, assembly GCF_015237465.2. Classification (NCBI taxonomy): domain Eukaryota; kingdom Metazoa; phylum Chordata; order Testudines; family Cheloniidae; genus Chelonia; species Chelonia mydas. The sequence continues at coordinate 12,617,412 of NC_057851.1, forward strand.
GGTAAGTGGCACTCAGTCTAGGCAGGAATCGCACCATGGCTCTGCCTCCTGTATGCCTGTAATCAACCTCTACCCATTCCCCAACACTTTCTGTTGTCCTCTCTGTCACCCTATGGAACTGGCCAGATCTTAGTCATCTTGTGCATTTTGTATATTCATTCTTACGTACTATACTTATGGCCCTGTATACACACTAAATGAATTGAAATAAACAAATAGACAAGACATCTCGTTGATCCTCTTAGTTCTGGCCAGTTACAATCCATCCTGTCTAGAAGCAAGGATGTGCTTTGTAATAGTAAAGGGACAGGGTTGCATATAGAGCCAAATTCTGTCCTTATGCCCAGTGCTTAGTGAGATCAATAAAATCATATGGGTGTAGCTGAGGGGAGAATCTGGCTCATCGTCTCCAACAGAATGACAGTGTTGAGACTATGAATGGTCTCAGGAGGCCTGGTACCTGAACATCAAGCAGGTTTCCTGCTTCCTCACACCCTTTCAGCCAGTGTTAACACCAATGACCGCTCACATGCTGGAATTTGTTACATAGATAAAAGGTGCAGCAGAGGAGGAGGAGAGTGTGCTGGTGTCTGCATCGCCCCAGGTTCTGCAACAGTTGGGACAATAAAAACAATGTTACGGTTGGGGAGATCAAAGTTAGGCACTTCAATAAATGCTCTCTAATTTTCAGAGAGGCTGAGCATGCACAATTCCTAAAGGATTCATAGGAGCTGCAGAGAGGCTCAGGACATCTGAGATAGCCAGTGCCTAAATATAGATTTGGTGCCTAATATAAGGCATACAGAGTTTAGATGTGTTGGATAACATTTTCAGAAGTGCCTCAATGACTTAGCACCTCTGTCCCACTGGAAATCAATAGGCCTTAAAAGTCCATGTCCTAGATCCTCAAAAGTATTTTACGTCACAAACTCCCATTAATTTCATTGGGAGTTAGGTACCTATATTCCTTTGAGTATCTGGGCCTAAGGCACTAAGATGTTTTGAAATACTTTGCCTTTAGCCGTTTTAGCGGGGCGAGGAAGGATAAACCTGGAAAAATATCCTGCTTAGAGAGCATGAGTTGGGTTTGTGAAGTGAGAGGACTGGTGTATGGCTATGGTTGGGCATAGCCTGTTCAGGAGGGGTTAATGCAGAGGAGCCATGTTGCAGTGGGAAGCTCACAGAGAATTTTGGCTGACTCACTCACTCGGCTAACCTTCCATCAGCAGTCGTGTATTCTCCCCTGTGTCCCTGACTCCATCCTTATCCTATCCCTCCCTTTGTGCCAGCAATAGGACTATCAAGGAAAATCACATAGAATGTCAAGTTTGCACTGTCTCCTTGACCGTGTCCCCCTTCCCTGCACACCCATACAAGTCAAATAATATTGAGCCCCTAGAGTTAGAAGGATGGGTTAGCGGTTAGGGCCTGTCCAGAGACTCTCTCTCTGGGACACAGTTCCTTCCTTGGGGCTCTCTGTGGGCAGAGTAACTACACACCATCATTCACCCAACATGGCATGCAAACGTCAATCTAGTCCATAATGTCTTACCTCAGTCCTAATTCCTATCATCTTCCCCAGGCAGGTTTGAGGATTCATACCGAGTCTGTGGTACTTTGGTTTACTTTTGGAACCAAAATTCACAGTGAAAAATGACCGGCTTCTTGCTATTGCACAAAGGAAAAGAGCAATCCCTTCTTGCTCATCGCTTTCTCTGCCATAATATCTCTGTTGCCTTCAAATATGTACAGATTCATTAGAAAATCAATACTATATCAAATTCTTAATAACAATTTTGATTGCACGTCTGAGATTCCACATCAGTTAATAAACCTGAATAATACACAATGCCTGAGATTCTGTTTCTGTATCAGCTTCTTGCTTTTCAAAGTTTGCTTTAGTTGGAAGTTAAGGGCCAGACTGTGCCCAGAGGCACAGCCCTTCGTAAGGAGTAGTGCATAAGCTCTGCTATACCACCCTACGAGTACCCGCAGGAGACGTTGTGCTTTGGAGACACCCCTATGAGGCACACATCCTCTGAAGATCCCCTGTTCCATTCCTCTCACCACATCACCTTCAGCCAGCTCCGGTATGAAGAGAGCAGAACCATGGTTCCATCTATTCTCTATCCAATCCTCTTTGCTGACTTGTTTGCTGGGTCGGGAGCAGCAATGTCAATGCTCTCCTGCAATGAAGATCAAAACCAAAGATCTGGATACCCACAATGCCATGAGGAAATCTTAATTACCACTTTCCTAAACCACTGAATAACCACAATCTAGCTCTAATGCTGTGGAGAATTTTCTTTTTAGATAAAGTGCTGCCATCTAATTTTTAGTATTTTTCGCTTTTCTGTGCAACTCATCATGTTCTAGGTATCTAGCTTTGGCTCTTATGGTTGTTCTTTTCTCCACATAATGCAATCTTCCTCCTAAATAAATGTGGTGTTGCGAAATGAACAACTGTGTCATAACTACTTTACTAAGTCAGTCGTTAGCTTGCTAAATACATGTCGAGTTTAATCACAATTAGGCTTCCTTGGAATTCTTGACGCTAGTGCCTAGGAAGTGCTGTAGAAGAATCATAACAACACTGAATTATATTGTGCACAAACAAGCTGCCTCTCATAGATTAAAGCCTAATGATACAAAGACACAGAAAGCCACTTTCTTTATAGTAATGAAGTAATGAAGAAACAAAATTACCCTCCCCAAATAATTGAAGTCAATGTGGAGAGAGGGAATGCTAGGAAAGAATTGGGCCCGGTGTATCTAAAATATCGGAGGAAGAAGCCCCACTGAAGCCTCTCTAGGCTTTGAAGACACCCCTTTTCCTAACTGTATACCATGTGACTTTCCAATTCTGCAAGCAGTCTTTCGAGTTTATGTTGGACTGAGACAACACTGACAACATCTAGCACTCTAATTATTGCCTAGAAACTAAATGAATCCTGCTGGCTTCACATCCTGGCCATGCACCATCTGCTGTGACCCCGTCCACCAGCTCAACATGAACTGAAACCCAGAGCGTACAGTCCCTGGAGGTTCTCTCCCACATGTAGGAACCTACTGGCACCACAGAGACACTTTAGCAACTCCTGTGTTACCCCCTGTAAAGGTGGTGGGGCAGCATTGGTCTAGTGATCCCCAGTTAATGTACCATTCCCATGGGGCAGTTAGCAGTTGGTGCCTGACTGCATTAACCTGTGCTGAGGAACCAACTCAGGGCAGACAAGTCCTAAGATCTGGGGGGCAAAAGGGCACCATAATGCCCGTCCTCTTTTATTTGGGTCAGGTGCTTTTTGGTGACAATTAAGATCTTGCAGCCTTTGTTTAGAAAATGCAAATCACTCACACAACGGCCCTTGCTCCCTATGCATCCTCCACCAAACCTCTAATCAGAGGGCCAAACAAGGACCTGCAGATACTTTTGCCTTCATGTTGACAGCTAGTGTATAATACATCACTCTCAACCCTCTACCACTCTGTGCTGATATGAAAGATGCCAGCGTTTTCCTGATACACATACTTCTTCTTAGTATATGTGCAACGTGCCTCAGGTGGCACGTGACCAGGATTCATCACCAAAGTTGGTCTGCTGGTTGGATCATTAGCTTCCCTGGCCTGGGCCAGGCACTGAAGGGGAGTGACACACATGCAAGTTATGCAACAGATTGTCTTAACAGAATCCATTATCCCTGAGTGCTCAGTTCCATGGACAATTTATTATTACTATTTATTTGCATTTCTGTAGCACCTGGGAGCCCCAATCAGGGACCAGGTGTAGTAGTAGGATTTTATGTTGGTATTTTGTATAATTTAGAATGAAGGATAAAAAAAATAAGAATAATAATTTAGCATGTATTAAATGTATTGGTGTATGATTTGATCATATCCTGCCAGCCACTCTTTTTGCATAGCAGAAAGGAATGGCCTAATGGGCCATTTGGTAAAGATGCATCAGTCGGAATCTGTGTCTGGACTGATTTCAAGGCAGTAACAAACCTTTTAAGGTCACCAATTTGTTGTAGGTTTAGCATTTTAAAATAAGTAAAAGAATGCAATGATTGTTTTTCCTTTGCACTGCAATTTGATGTTCCTGTTCAAAATGTTCTGTGCAAATCAGTTCTGTTTGTGTGTGAATGGGGAATGTATGTATTAAGTGATAAGTGTGAAGGCCATCACTGAACCAGATGCTCTAGGGAGGAACCAGAGACAGACGCAAGGGCACCAGGAGGCTGCAACACGCCCCTAGTGAAATGTCAGAGGAGGGAAGATTGACGATTCTAAAGATGAGACAAGCAACTATAAATGGGGACAATGTAACTGTGATCAACTGTGATAACTGTGATCAACAGCCTGGGATAACTCCCTGTGAAACTTGATAAAAGAACAAGAAAAAGGATGAGAAGGACAATTTAGGAAAACAAGCACTTGTTAAACAACCATTGATTACAGCATGACGGTGCAAAACTCATTGGTCCCAATGAAGGAAAATCCCTATATAAACAGGGTGCCTGGCCATGAAACTTTGGGTTCATCCTGTCAAGACTTCCCCGGAGCATTGTGTCGCGACCGACGGAACTCGGCTCCTCCCTACCCGTGATCAACCTAGCTGGCCACTCTGGACTGGTAACTATAACATCAACTGACTGGACAGTGTGTATGTGTGGTGTGATTGAATGCATATGCTAATTCTTGTATCTTCAATAAATGCCTTTTCCCCTGCTATTTTTAGTTGCCCAGCTGCTGGAGTTGGGCCACCTGCTTCCGTTTCTGGCTCCCAGCAAGCTACTTTATCAATTTCTCCATCTCCATCAGGCTAGGGTAGGGAAGCTCTCCCTCTGTCTTGCTCCTGCATGTGACTTAGGTTCAGCTTCCGTTTGTCCCCTTGACTCAGGGGTGGGACATTGCCATGTTCTCCACCATGTTGTAACCTTTCTGCATCGCAGGTGAGGGTCAGGGAATCTGCGCTCATGCCATATTGGCCTTTCGGGCATCGTGGTCTGTGGCTAGGCAGCTGACCAAGTAATAGCTGAGACCTCCTGGCTGAGGGTTGAGCAAATAAGCAGTCAGTAGCTCAGGCCTCCTAGCCTAAGGGTTAGCGTTCATCCAGCCCCAAGTGTGGGGCCAAACGAAAGGGCCCACCCTGCTCCACCATGTCCCAGCCCAGGGCCCTAGAGGTGACTGGCAATCCCATCGTACAGTTGGCAGGGAAATCTGGGGTCACTGCCTCGCCTCCTGGCAACACAACAGGATCAATCTCTCATTCCCATGGGCTATTTCAAACTGGCATCTGGTAGGGGCTCCTTGGCCACTGGGGCCTGGTTCCCAGCCTCCTTGCTGAGTGGCTCGCTCTCCGCTCCCTTTTTGGGTTTTTTAGCTTCCCGAGGCAGCGGCTTGCCTTTTGTCCAGTCCGGCTCAGGAGAGTCATCGCTCACCACAGCCTGTCATGGGCTCTGCTGGCAGCTTGGCTCCCTGGGAAGGATATCTGGCGCCTTCCCTGGTCTGGCTATAACTGAGCTGCAGGGCTCTGATCTTATACTTCCTGCCTCACGCCCGCACATCCTGCATGGGGGGGTGAGGCGGGGTTAGCTGAACCCAAAAGGGTGAGTTTCCCCTGTAATGTAGCAGAGTGGCCTTTTTCTGGTATAGAGGGGGTTAAGACTTGGAATCAGATATTTTGGAACACATTTAGTGGCATCTAAATGTAGGAAAGTGATAGGTAATAAGACATGGTACACCCACACCTTGAATACTGCATCCAGTTATGCGTGCAGTTATGGTCAACCCATCTCAAGAAGGATATATTAGAAATGGAAAAGTACAGAGAAGGGCAAGAAAAATGATTAAGGGTATGCAACAATGTCCATATGAGGCAAGATTAAAAAGTCTGGAACTGTTCAGTTTGGAAAAGAGATGACTGAGGGGAATATGATAGAGGTCTATAAAATCATGAACGGTGTGAAGAAAGTGAATAAGTGTTATTTACCCTTTCACATAACACAAGAACTAGGGGTCACCCAGTGAAATTAATAGGCAGCAGGTTTAAAACAAACAAAGGAAGTACTTCTTCATACAACGCACAGTCAACTTCTGGAACTCTTTGCCAGGGGATGTTGTGAAGGTGAAAACTATAACTGGATGCAAAAGAGAATTAGATAAGTTCATGGAGGATAGGTTCAGCAAGGCTATTAGCCAAGATAGTCAGGGATGCAACCCCATGTTTGGGTGTCCCTAAGTCTCTGACTGCCAGATAGAATCATAAAAACATAGAATCATAGCACTGGAAGGGACCTCCAGAGGTCATCTAGTCCAGTCCTCTGCACTCATGGCAGGACTAAGTTGATGGGACTGGATGACAGGCGATGGATCACTTGATGATTGCCCTGTTCATTCCTTTTGTAGCATCTGGCATTGGCCACTGCCAGAAGAGAGGATACTGGGCTTAATGGATCATTGGTGTGACCCAGTATGGCCATTCTCATGTTCATCTACCAAGCTTCCTGTGATAAAGTTCTGGCCACTGCAAAGAAATCCATACCTCAGGGCTTTTGTCAACAATTCATTCCTGGATGGTCATCTGATGCAACCAGACTGTATCAGGTATTTAAATCCACCAAGAACAAACAGGAGGTTTTTGACAAAAGTAGAGACATATTTCACCTTCTAGATCAAACCAGACAACCGTGATGGAAAGAAATAGTTATTTCTAAATTAAACTTCATGCATTCCTGTTGCAAAGCCCAACAGACTATTAAGACACTGAGCAGAGATTCTAGTCTGGCCAAGAAGAAATACCCAGTCACAGAATACTCCATCGCGTCTCAGCTGGTGGCCAATGGCAGAGCTCCTAATTAAGACAAAGCTTTCAGTTGTACAGTTAAAATGGTGGTTGCTGAGAGAGGGCGGGCTCTAAGTGTAGACATGAACCTGATGGCTCCTTTTACTGATCAAGAGCTTGACCTGGCTATACACCAACTGCAGCCTACCAAGATAATATGATGTCCTATCCCTTTAAATGTTTGGACTTTCTGTACGCCCCTCACCCAATGCAAATCCTCACTTTCATATTAGCTGCAGTGTTGCTTGCAGAACAACAAAGTCAGCACAGCAGACAGCTGTGTTTCCATCAGCTCCCTTTGTGTATACATATCCCCTTCTCTGCGAGGTCCAAATATAGTATCTTGATGACACGGATTGTTTATCACACAATTCTCCATTGCTCGCATTGCCTGAACAAAAGGAAGACAAAGCGAGCAGATAATTTTTTTAAAAAGGAAAACGTTCACCAAGAAACAGAAGATGGCAGCCTGCTGCTACATTTTGCTTCATGTACTGCTGGAATCAGCCAGCTAAAGAGGGGGAAATAGTCAATTAGAAGTAGAACAAAAGAATAGATTTCTGCTGTTGCTGCTGATCAGCCAGAGCTGTTCAAACAGAGCAGTGAGGGGGAAGCAAGTAGCATCTTGGCTGACCACTTGCAAGCAAAAAGAAAAGGAGGACTTGTGGCACCACAGAGACTAACCAATTTATTTGAGCATAAGCTTTCATGAGCTACAGCTCACTTCATCGGATGCTCAGATAAATTGGTTAGTCTCTAAGGTGCCACAAGTCCTCCTTTTCTTTTTGCGAATATAGACTAACACGGCTGCTACTCTGAAACCTGTCACTTGCAAGCAGGCAGAGAGAGATTAACAGATGCAACCAGCACAGAGGGTCTACAGTCAGCAGAGGGAGCCCAAGTGCAGCCAAGGAAGATTTCTGCATTCTGCAGTGTGACACACAGAAAGCAGATGTAAATCTAGTGCAGATAATGCACGGGGCTTTTTAAATGTAGGATAAAAACTGTTTTTCCTGTGGCAGAGAAGACATCCGGAAAGGCATGAAGTCCAACATGAGAGCAGGAAAATGGCAACTTTTGTGGGCAACGTTGGTGAGTTCAACAAAAATTGCAAATCATGGGTGAGCATGCTTTGAGCAGGGGGTTGGACTAGATGACCTCCTGAGGTCCCTTCCAACCCTGAGATTCTATGATTCTATGATTAACTTTGAACATTTTGAGCAATTGTATACCAGAATTATTGCAGCAATTCAGGAACTTTTTCTCCTACTGCATCAATGATAGCAGAAGAATATCAATTCCATCAGCGACATCAGGAAAGTGATAAGTCAGTAGCACAGTTCATTGCTAGTCTAAGGAAGTTGTCAGAGTATTTTCAGGTCGGACAAACATTAAGTGATGCCCAGGCATGACCAATTTGTCTCTCGATTATGCAATGATGAGATCCGGAAAAAGTTACTGACAGTATCAGTGCTTACATTCAAGAAGGCTGTTGAAGTATCTGTTGCCATAAAAACAAGAGAAAATAATTCTCTGGACTTTATCATGAGCCAAGAAGTTCACCTCCTGAATCTGCAAGCCAGAGGATCATGGGAATGTGAGGAATTTCCATATGGCTGTTGTGCACAAACTGCACATGCTGAGAAGGACTGCTTGGTATGCCAGGTTATTTGCAGAAAGTGCCACAAGAAAGGGCATTTTGTGATCTGCCACACAATTCAATGACCAGCAACACAGAGTAACCATCCATCCAAGAACACAACTGTGAAAAACGAACCTAAGGAAGGTTGAAAGTCAGGAATTCATAATGTGGATAGAGACAAGAGCGGTAGGGACACTGATAAAGATCTAGCACTGCATATTTTCATAAGTTGGAGTAAGAGATGGCATCTAAATCATACCTTTGATCAAAGGACTTCCTACAAGATCAGCACTTGATGCTGGAGATGCAGTTCCACTGATTTGTGCATCTACCTGTCACCAGACTTTGCCAGAAGTTACTCTGGAAGAAACCTCCATGGTTTTGAAGACTTATACCAGAGAAAAACTAGCCCCAAAAGTGAAAGTTCAACTAGATGGACAATCACTAATGTTACCCTTGTATGTGACTGAAGTAAAGTATCCAACTCTATTTGGCAGAATTTGGCTTGTGAATACACGTTTAGGGGCTATCTGAAAATAACTATCCTGAACCCCCAGGATATAGCAATGGCCCAGGAGAGTATTCCCAGAGAATTAATAGGACCAGAGCATTCACCTTAATGGTTTTTAGGAAACCCCATGCAGAAAAGTAACAAAGTAACTAGAATATCAAGTGTCAAAGTGAATTTTCTTAATAAATCATCCAGCACATGGTACAACAAAGACTTGTAGAGTAGTTGATTCTAATCATCTCCAAAGCAACTCAAATATAATCTGCATCCTTTATTTGAAGAATATTATTAGACAAACTTAAAATCTTCAGTGACCTGAGATGGCACCTAACTTCAGCTAATGGTATAATTGCTAAGAAATTAAATATATGTATATTTTCAGGGTGCACAGCTCAAAAGCATACTAAAATTGAATTAATTACTTTTGGCTGCCTATGGTAGACAACAGGTGCTTGCTAGTTTGACGGTCCGGGTGAAATGATTTTCTCGTGGACTGATGCACTCAGAAAGAAAATGTTGGCTTTAATATGCTTTTAAGAAATATATTGAATGGGGAGTTTTGTGAGGGAGTTGCAAGCTGCAGTAGTAAATAGAGAATGCAGGCAGAAGTCCAGCAACAGAGTGGGAGCTATCCAGTTTATTGCACGCAGTGCAGCATGTATGAATACCTGCCCTATGGGCAGGTGGCATATTGTGCATTCGGTGCAAGGAGCTCCTGGCCCTCAGAAACCGTGTACGGGCTTTGGAGATCAGAGAGGCTGAACTGGAGGAGCTGAGGGAGACAGAGAGGTAGATTTAGTAGAACAGTCCCACCCCTGGTCTGACAGACTCTGTGCTGTTGAGGAGGATGAAAGTCTCAGGGAAGGAGAACATCCAACTGGAGCTGAGAGAAACGATCCCAGAGCTGGGACCTTCCTTCCAGATGATGTCATGGTACCCTCTCACACCGAGGATGCCTCTCCAGGGGAGGAAAATCCAGTTATTAGGAAGAGACAAGTAATAGTAATGGGGAATTTGATCATTAGAAACATAGATAGCTGGGTTTGCAATGACCGGGAGAACTGTATGGTGACTTGCCTGCCTGGTGTGAAGGTTGCGGATCTCTCAAGACATATAGATAGACTTATATGTAGTGCTGGGGAGGATCCGGTGGTCGTGGTACGTGTAGGTACCAATGACATAGGGAAAGATAGGAGAGAGGTCCTGGAGGCCAAATTTAGGCTACTAGGTAAAAGATTGATGTCCATGACCTCTGTCAAGGTTCCTCCCCCACTCTGAACGCTAGGGTACAGATGTGGGGACCTGCATGAAAACCTCCTAAGCTTATCTTTACCAGCTTAGGTCAAAAAGTTCCCCAAGGTACAAAATATTCCACCTTTTGTCCTTGGATTGGCCGCTACCACCACCAAACAAATACTGGTTACTGGGGAAGAGCTGTTTGGACACGTCTTTCCCCCCAAATACTTCCCAAAACCTTGCACCCCACTTCCTGGACAAGGTTTGGTAAAAAGCCTCACCAATTTGACTACAGACCCAGACCCTTGCATCTTAAGAACAATGAACAATCCTCCCAACACTTGCACCCCCCCCTTTCCTGGGAAATGTTGGATAAAAAGCCTCACCAATTTGCATAGGTGACCACAGACCCAAACCCTTGGATCTGAGAACAATGAAAAAGCATTCAGTTTTCTTACAAGAAGACTTTTAATAGAAGTAGGAGTAAATAGAAGTAAAGAAATCCCCTCTGTAAAATCAGGATAGTAGATACCTTACAGGGTAATTAGATTCAAAACATAGAGAATCCCTCTAGGCAAAAACTTAAGTTACAAAAAAGATACACAGACAGAAATAGTTATTCTATTCAGCACAATTCTTTTCTCAGCCATTTAAAGAAATCATAATCTAACACGTACCTAGCTAGATTACTTACTAAAAGTTCTAAGACTCCATTCCTGGTCTATCCCCGGCAAAGGCAGCATAAAGACAGACACACAGACCCTTTGTTTCTCTCCCTCCTCCCAGCTTTTGAAAGTATCTTGTCTCCTCATTGGTCATTTTGGTCAGGTGCGAGCGAGGTTACCTTTAGCTTCTTAACCCTTTACAGGTGAGAGGAGTTTTTCCTCTGGCCAGGAGGGATTTTACAGGGGTTTACCCTTCCCTTTATATTTATGACAACCTCCATGATAGAATTCTCTGAAATGCTTCCAGTTCCCTGTGCAGGGCCAGTTAGACAGGCAGAACTGCGGGGTCTCAATGCGTGGATGAGACAATGGTGTAGGGAAGAGGGGGTTAGATATTAGGAACTGGGGAAACTTTTGGGAAAGGGGAAACCTATGCACGAAGGATGGGCTACACCAAAACCAAAATGGAACCAGATTGCTGGTTGTAAAGTAGTTTTTAAACTAAGGGCTGGGGGAAAGCCGACAGGTGCGGAGGAGCACATGGTTCGGACAGAGACATCCCTTAGGGAAGGATCTATTAATGGAGATTTTCTGTGTCCTAGTAAGGAGGAGAGGATAGAAGATGATAAAATACAGGTAGGATCTGATGAGAAACAGTCAAATGAAAAAGAGTCCCATTCAGTTACATCATGTAATGGCACACACAGCTAAAAAGTGACAAGCTTTTAAAGTGCTTATATACAAATGCTAGAAGTCTAAATAATAAGATGGGTGAACTAGAGTACCTTGTATTAAATGAGGATATTGATATAATAGGCATCACAGAAGCTTGGTGGAATGAGGATAATCAATGGGATACAGTAATACCAGGGTACAAAATATATCGGAAGGACAGAACTGGTCGTGCTTGTGGGGGAGTGGCACTATATATGAAAGAAAGCGTAGAATCAAATGAAGTAAAGATCTTAAATGAACCAAACTGTACTATAGAATCACTATGGATAGTAATTCCATGTTCATATAATAAGGATATAGAAGTAGTGATATACTACCGCCACCTGACCAGGATGGTGATAGTGACTGCAAAATGCTCAGGGAGATTAGAGAGGCTATAAAAATAAAAAACTCAATAACAATGTGGGATTCAACTATCCCCATATGGACTGGGTACATGTCATCTCAGGATGGGATACAGAGATAAAGTTTCTTTACACCTTAAATGACTGATTCTTGGAGCAGCTAGTCCTGGAACCGACAAGAGGAGAGGCAATTCTTGATTTAGTCCTAAGGTGGAGCACAGGATCTGGTCTAAGAGGTGAATATAGGTGGACCTCTTGGTCATAGTGACAATAATAGAATTAAATTTAACATCCCTGTGTAGGGGAAAATACCAAAACACCCAAGCAAGGTAGCTTTTAATTTCAGAAAGGGGAACTACACAAAAATGAGGAAGTTAGTTAAACAGAAATTAAAAGGTACAGTACCAAAAGTAAAATCCCTGTAAGCTGCATGGAAATTTTTTAAAGACACCATAATAAAGGCTCAACTTAAATGTTTTCCCCAAATTAAAAAATATAGTCAGAGAACCAAAACAGTGCCACCGTGGCTAAACAACAAAGTAAAAGAAGCAGTGAGAGGCAAAAAGGCATCTTTTAAAAAGTGGAAGTTAAATCCTAGTGAGGAAAATAGAAAGGAGCATAAAATCTGGCAAGTGAAGTGTAAAAATATAATTAGGAAGGCCAAAAAAGAATTTGAAGAACAGTTAGCCAAAGACTCAAAAAGTAATAGCAAATATTTTTTAAAGTACATCAGAAACAGGAAGACTGCTAAACAACCAGTGGGGCCACTGGTCAATCGAGATGCTAAAGGAGCACTCAAAGATGATAAGGCCATTGCGGAGAAACTAAATAAACTCTTTGCATCAGTCTTCATGGCTGAGGATGTGAGGGAGATTCCCAAACCACAGCCATAAAAATTAAACAGTTATAAGTCACCAGGACCAAATGGTATTTACCCAAGAGTTCTGAAGGAACTCAAATGTGAGATTGCAGAACTACTAACTGTGGTTTGTAACCTATCATTTAAATCAGCTTCTGTACCAAATGACTGGAGGATACCTAATGTGATGCCAATTTTTAAAAAAGGCTCCAGAGGTGATCCCACCAATAAACACCCCAGTAAGCCTGACTTCAGTACCGGGCAAATTGGTTGAAACTATAGTAAAGAACAGAATTGTCAGACACATAGATAAACATAATTTGTTGGGGAAGAGTTAACTTGGTTTTTGTAAAGGGAAATCGTGCCTCACCAATCTACTAAAATTCTTTAAGACGGTCAACAAGCATGTGGACAAGGGGGATCCAGTGGATATAGTATACTTAGATTTTCAGAAAGCCTTTGACAAGGTCCCTCACCAAAGGCTCTTAAGCAAAGTAAGCTGTCATGGGCTAAGAGGGAAGGTCCTCTCTTGGACACATAACTAGTTAAAAGATAGGAAACAAAGGGTAGAAATAAATTGTCAGTTTTCAGAATGCAGAGAGGTAAATAGTGGTGTCCCCCAGGAATTAGTACTTTTCAACATATTCAAAAATGATCTGGAAAAAGGGGTAAACAATGAGGTGGCAAAATTTGCAGATGATACAAAACTACTCAAGACAGTTCAGTACAAAGCAGACTGCGAAGAGCTACAAAGGGATTTCACAAAACTGGGTGACTGGGCAACAAAATGGCAAATGAAATTCAATGTTGATAAATGCAAAGTAATGCACCTTGGAAAACATAATCCCAACTATACATATAAAATGACGGGGTCTAAGTTAGCTGTTACCACTCAAGAAAGAGATCTTCGCGTCATTGTGGATAGTTTTCTGAAAACATCCACTCAATGTGCAGCAGCAGTCAAAAAAGCTAAGACAATGTTGGGAATCATTTAGAAAGGGAAAGAAAATAAGATGGAAAATATCATATTGCCTCTGTATAAATTCATGGTATGACCACATCTTGAATACTGCATGCAAATGTGGTCTCCTCATCTCAAAAAAGATATACTGAAATTGGAAAAGGTTCAGAAAAAGGCAACAAAAAATTATAGAACAGCTTCCGTATGAGGAGAGACTTTTCAGCTTGGAAAAGAGACAACTAAGTGGGGGATATGATAAAGATCTATAAAATCATGACTGGTATGAAGAAAGTAAATAAGAAAGTGTTATTTAGTCCTTCTCATAACACAAGAATTAGGGATCACCAAATGAAATTAATAGATAGCAGGTTTAAAACGAACAAAAGGAAGTATTTCTTCACACAGCACACTGTCAACCTGTGTAACTATTTGCCAGAGAATGTTGTGAAGGCCAAGACTATAGCAGGGTTCAAGAAAGAACTAGATAAACTCATGGACGATAGGTCCATCAATGGCTATTAGTAGGAGCTGGGAATGGGCGATGTGGGATGGATCACTTGATGATTACCCCTTCTATTCATTCCCTCTGGGGCACCTGGCATTGGCCACTGTTGGAAGACAGGATACTGGGCTAGATGAACCTTTGGTCTGAGCCAGTATGGCCGTTCTTATGACAGTTTATCACAGAATGTTCAAGTGTTAGGTTTTTTCATATTTTGTTGGTAAATCATCCATAAACATTCCACAGATCTTTTTTTCAGAATGCAGATACTTTTTTGCAGCACTCCTTCATAGTCAGTCATTTCCCATTTTCTATTTGTGCAATTGATTATTCCTTCCTAAGTCCAGCACTTTGCATTCGTCCTCATTGAATTTTATCCTTTATATTTCAGACCATTTCTCCAGTTTGTGCAGATCATTTTGTATTCTAATCCTGTCCTCCAAAGCACTTGGAACCCCTCCCAGCTTGGTATCCTCCACAAACTTTGTAAGTTTGTGCCATTATCCAAATCATTTATGAAGATATTGAATAGAACCAAACCCAGGACAGATCCCTGTGGGACCCCAGGTGATATGCACTTCCCGCTTGATTGTGAACCACTGATAACTACTTTCTGAGTACGTTTTTCCAACCAGTTGTGCACCCTCCTTATAGTAGGTTTGTCTAGGCTGTGTTTCTCAATTTTATTTATGAGTAGGTCATGTGAGACAGTATCAAAAGCCTTACTAAAGTCGAGATAGATCAAATCTACAGCTACTCCCTTATGCAGAAGGCTTGTTACCCTGTCAAAGAAGGATATTAGGTTGGTTTGACATGATTTGTTCTTGACAAATCCATGTTGACTGTTACTTATTTTCTTCTAGGTGCTTACAAATTGATTGATTATTTGCTCCATTATTTTTTGGGGGTACTGAAGTTAAACTGAGTGGTCTAAAATTTCTTGGGTTGTCATTGTTCCCCTTTTTATAAATAGGTACTATATTTGCCCTTTTACAGGCCTCGGGGATCTCTCCTATCCTCTACAATTTCTCAAAGATAATCGTTAATGGCTCAGAGATCTCTTCAGCTAGTTCCTTAAGTATACTAGGACATATTTCATGAGGCCATCCCAACTTGAAGATATCTAAGTTATCCAAGTAATTCTTAACTTATTCTTTTCCTATTTTAGCGTCAGATCCTCCCCATTTGCACTAATGTTCACAATGTTAATGGTCCAATACATTCTCCCTGTCCTAATACCTAGGCACCTCAAACATCCTTAATGACCCTTCGAAGTTCATCTGTTTGCCACCCAATAATTGATTATGAACAGCCAAGACAATTCCTCAAATGATATTACACACTCCCTGCAAAGACAATATGTTATTCTCTCTATATACATATTTCATACCCCTATACACATGCACACGGGCATGTATATAGCTGAGGTTTATGATTTCTGTAAGACTTGCCTTAGAACTAGACAATTTTCTTACAGGCTGTATAAATGCTCCTACGTAATCCATAGCTGCAATGTTTTTATTAAAGAGGCTGGGGGGAAACCACAGGGAATCTCTCCTCTCTAACTTCGTTGACTTAAATGCAACAAAAGCAGTGTGAGAGGAGAATTGGACCCAGAGTTGGTCGTGTTTATCTTTTTGATCTCTGCATCCAAACCAGGCAGGAGGGTTTAATTTCATGCTTGCTAAAAATCTGCTTGGATTTGATGAAATTGAAAATCTGCCAGAATTTGGCTTTTAGTCAATCATAATAAAACTCTATGAAATAGGAGATTGTAGCTTCACCACCCTTTGGAGATCAGCCTGAGACTGATGGCAAATATAATCATGGTGGGCTCATTTGTGACACTGCCATACCTGGCCATACAGGGGCAGACCACTGCTCCACTATCCTATACAGCAATATAGATCTTACCTACATTGGGAGCCTGGGAACAGGGGGAACAATAGGCCCTGTGTTGCTGTTCCTCCCCCTGCCCTCATAAACCAGTGAGGGAGGAGAGGCTGGGATGAATGACAGGAAGTAGGTAGAGCCATGTTTCCATCTCCCATGCCTCAGCCAGCACAGAGGTGTGGGTATAGAGATGGAGTACACTGACTGCATCTGACGATGGGCCAACAAAGCATACTCCCCATTTTGTGCCACTCTGGTGTTCAGGAGGAATTGTGACTGTGAGGAATGCAAAGTTGTATACAGGCAATATGCTGCGCCTGAAGTATTCCCAGCAGAATGCATGCCTTGTCCACCCTTCCTACAGAACTGTGCTCCACATTTGAAGCTAAGTGATACCAGTGCTCATGTTTGTGAAGGTAACCTTGGAAATGGCAACAGAGTATAAACCGATGCAGTGACATCTTCCAAAGTCTTCAGATACCCCAAAACAATTGCTCTGAGGTGGGTGAACTGCCCCATTTGCCTCAGTAGTGCGTACATTCTGAAACCGAAAGCTGACAATGTAAGTGTTAACTATTTCACCGCTGAGCATGAGCGGGGTAGGGCGGCATTCTTCTCAAATAGCACACTAGAGGTGACAGACCAGGCAATGGAACATTTGTGCATTTCCAGGGTAGAGTAATTATTCGCAAATAAAGTGACTTACTACAGAACAGTGTTCACAGGGGGGAGCTATTCCACAGTAGCTACTCCAGTCAATTTCCCCTTGTAGGCAAGCCCTAGGCTATGAAAAGAGTCAGTGGCATCAGTACAGCTAAAACGCTAGTGAAGCCCCATCATCAGGTCCCAGCTCACTCCTCTAGACCACACTCCAACCTCCAGTTCATCCTGTATGAGTTCTGTTCCCCTACCTTTGCTTTGTTTGCACTTTGAGGGCTACTTAAGTGTCTACCTAGGCTCACACCCAAAACTCCTGCCTTGAGACTTGGGAACCTCTAGTTTGCCTTAATGACTTGTTGTCACAGGGTAGCTGGCCTCATAACAGGGTTGAGAACTCAGTTTGGTGGAGAAATCATTGGGACCACATTGGGGCTCCTGTAGAAGCTGGGTCTGGAAGAAACAGGGTACTCCAGGGAAGCAGCCTGGGAGTCAAAGCCCTGTTTCAGAGTAGGGAAGACTGAAAGGTAGTCCTGAAAAGCCTGGGAATTGAGCCCAGAGGGTGGAATGAAGAAAAGCCAAGCGGGTGCCACTCCCGTATTTTAACCACAAGATCATCCTTCCTCTTTATTTATATATAACTGGAGGGAATGATCTTCGCTGGTGAGAAGGGGTCTGGGTGACCTAATGGTCTCATCCACCTCTAATTTCCGATTGAATATATTGTACTTACCAAAAAAATACAACTTCATAATAGGACCACAATTGCTACCTCAACCCAAAATGCATTAATTTTAAAACATGGTGACATCCTGTGGTGATATAAACATTTGATTCAGTGGGGGAGGGGAACTTCAACAGGTATTGTTAGCAATAAGGAAATATACCTGCATAAAGTAGAGAAATCTGATACTACAGTAAGGGCAGCCCAGATAGATACCTACACTGAGTGGGATATTTTTTTCCTGATGCAGAATAATACTAAAAGTAAATCTGATCTGGTAAATCTTTGCATATCAGACCTTGGCTAGAATTAGCACACCCAGAACTCTGGCTTAACATTTGAGTGACATTTCCTTTATTTAAAATGTGGGAGCACCCTCTGGTGGCTAATTTTCATCCGTAAATCTATTTGTGATTTCAAAGTCACTGGACTTAATTTTTTCCTCAGCTCCATAAGTGCAATTCTGTCACATGGCTCCAACGTGCTCTTAGTTACACCGTAGTAAATTGATCCTGGAAATAGGGCTGGTGACTTTGCAGTGTTTTGGCATCCTCGTAAACATTTTATTTCCATTCAGAAAAACAAGTCTTCTGGATTTCACTGTTTTCTTTTTTAATCAACCTCTTTTCCCATTTAGCTAAAGTCCCTGGGATGTAACATGTTATTGCCAAGGAGCTGAAAAAGCAAATATGTTCATTCTTTTTTATATGTCTTAATTTAACAATTGCTGAGGGGACAGTTTCATAGTGAAGCAGACACAGGGGTGTGGACTACAGCACACCGATGCACAGCTTGTGTTTTCTTAGGCCTGAAGCCAAAGTGGATTTGGGCCTTCTTGAGCACAGAAAGTAGGAGTTTTAAAATGGCCAGTACGTTTCATAACTTCCATCATGGTTAGCAGTTTACATCAAATGAGCCTGGGGTCACCCTGACAGAAACTGTAGTCAGGCACAATTACGTGAGCCTAGAAGTATGAGAGTGGGGAAAGTGATTCCTACCTTCAGCTTGTAATGCTTCTCTGTGGTGAGGCCTCTGTTAGAGGTCCTAGATATCACTGATCCATCTCTAAATAGCAGAGCCGGACCCAAGACTGTTGCAAAACACCGAATAATGAAGAACAAAGGCAGCTTTGAGGTAACAGTTGGTGAGGTGGCAGAGCCTTTCTACTAGCAATTAAAGCTGAAATCACTTCAGCTGGGTTAGGTGGTAAAGCCCCCGAACAGCCCAGGCAGCACTGACCTGCTGGCATCCTTGGACTTCTCCAATCCAGCACTTCACCACCGTCCTAGTGAAATAGTGTTTCCTAACTTCCCCCATTGCAACTTGAGACCATTGCTTCTTGTTTCCTGCTTCTTTTAATTCTCTCTTTGTTTCTGTTACTTGTCCCATCAATTTTGTGGCATGTTGTCTTAACCATTTAACAGCGACAGTTATAGTTTGCAATATTCTACATTTCAAGGCTACGATCTCCGCCTTAGCCTTACGGATTTCATTTCATGTTTCTTCCCCTCTATATTTTTTAAATCCACATGGACCTATTTTGCTAGCTACCCAGCACATCCATACCCTATTAACCTCTGTGGGGATTTTCAGGGAGGAGCTAAGGGAGTTCCCTCGCTTGTGGGGTTTTTTTATGTTAGATCAAGATTCCTACAGAGGACAACTCACTCACTTACCAGATCAGCAGTCGTAGATCACCCGTGTGGTTAGATGTTCGGCTGAAAGTGTGTGTTCTCCCTGTGTGCTGTCCCAGCTCTGCGCAGACAGTTGGCACAGCAGACCTCGAGCAAACTGCCCAATGACCACAAGACTCGTTAAGGTATGAAGGCACCAGGCCAGGTTTATTGTCAATAAAGCATGTTACTTGTATCATGCAGACTCTACCAGACCACTAACACATGTATGCCCTAACAATGGACCAGCTCAGTGAATGGCAGGACTTTCTATTCCTCTTTAGGCTAGACAGAGACACTCCCTTTGAGGCTCCATTTTATACATCAATACAAACAAGTTATGTACTGGCCCTCTGACCTAGTCAGTTGACACCCTCTGACATAACTGGTTACCACCATCATCTTGTACATCTCTATCCATCACACTGTCATCCTGACCTTATCTTTAGGATGGGTCAGCGTGTTCCTGTTATCTTTAGGTAATGTGTTGGTATCGAGGTAGGGTTGCCAACTCTGACTGAAGCTATTCTGGGGGATTTTTTTTTCCAACATGACATAATGTCATTTTCTTAAAATATCCTATTAAAATCTCCCGGATTACTTTCAATAGTCACCGGAAGATCGATGCCAATTCCAGGAGGCTCCAAGCCAATCCTGGAGGGTTGGCAACCCTATATTGAGGTGAGCTGGTACCACCCTTCTGGAATGTGTTTGTGTGAGTGATCTGTGACTAGCACCTCTTAGGAATGGTGTTTTAGCAATATCAGCCCCATTCTTGTCTATTCTGTGAGCAGGGCCCAATTCTAGCTCACAGCCTGATTTTGCTTTATATCAGTAAAGTTTTGATTGCTACTTTAGCCCAGGCCTCAGGCCTCATACCAGGCCTCTGATACAAGGGCTTACATTTCAGGCCCTCTTCCTACTACACGTTGTAAACTATAACCAGGAGTGCAAGTAGGGAGGTACCTTCCAGTACCCGGTACCTGCAAGAGGTTTCTAGCTGGTATGGGGTACTGGAAGGATGTGCGGCCAGCCCCCCCTCGACTCCCCCTTCCCCCACTGCTGGAGCACATGACTGGGGGGAGCGGGGGAGCTCTCTGCTCCTTAAAGGAGCAGAATGTGACTAGAGAGGGCATTCATTTTTTATGGCTTTAACAGCTCAATACATATGCTAACAAACTTAAACAGAGGCTTTGTTTACGTTTTTTAGCATATTATTGTGCTGTTTTACATTGGTCAAGTGTCCTCAAGATGGGAGAGTTATGGGGCACAGAAGGTGTTTAAATAAAACAGTGTTTTTGATTCTGTTTCTCCCCATTGGTCTGAATTATCCATGACATTCATACTGCATCACATCAAGTCCAAATCATTAGAGGAATGCCTCTGCTTGCACTGGCCAGAGGATGTTTGAATTCTGATGTCAGCCCAGTTCTGCAGCCTGACAGGAATCAGGTGTCTGTCCCCAGTGTAAACATAGAATTCTTCTTTGCAGCCAAACTAGTCTAACATGCAGTTTGTTAACTGGAACTGGAGCAGCAAAACAAAGAAAACAAATGCCTCATTTTCCAGCTTTGTGGGTGAGAGAACTATAAGTGAAGATTATAATGCCGGACATGGATGGCCTTAAACCAGCT
The DNA here is from genome assembly GCF_015237465.2 of Chelonia mydas. NCBI lineage: Eukaryota > Metazoa > Chordata > Testudines > Cheloniidae > Chelonia > Chelonia mydas. The sequence goes on from NC_057851.1 coordinate 12,638,292, forward strand.
GCCTCAGGAATCTGCCAAGAACTTTGCTGAAAATATGTTCCTCATCTTAGCAATGGATCTAAGACACACACATCTGCCCACCTTTATTCGAATGAAGCTCCTTCTGATCGGACAGCTCAGACATTGTCAGTTTCATCCAGAACAATTTACAAACTTGGAACCTAATCCTGTAAACCCTTAATCATTTCATTAATCTCATTGAAGACAACGGGACTATTTGCATGACTATGGACCACTTTTGTGGACTGGTAAGAGTTTCAGGAGTCTATTCCTATAAAGGAAGCTGAATCCCCCATTGAAGTGCAATGTTTGGGTACAATACCATAAAGCAATTCAGGATACAGTTCTATTTAAAATTTGTCTTTTAAAAAGTCATACATATGCTGGAATGGCTCCTCACCCAACTCCCATATTCCATATAAACAGACTGAATACAACATATTTTGGGGGAAGTTAGTAGTTAAGCATATTGGTGTCGGAGGAGATGGGAAGAGCGTGGGGGCCCTGGGCTCAGGGTGGGGTGGAGAGGAGTGACATGGAGGGCCACGTGAGGAGGTCACGTGCCCCTCCCCTTGTGTCCCTCCCATGTGTGTAGTACCAACAAGAAATGATTTCTACTTGCACCACTGACTATAACATAGATTTGTAAAAGAGATTCAAGTCGGAAGTTTTTCTGGCTGCTCTAATTTGTATTTGAGCAGTACTAGATGTTCCACTCAGGAATCCAGGTCCAGTGTTATATAAATACAATAAAAAATACCTACTCCAAAAAGCTTACAAAAATCAAGCTCCTTGACCTTGCAACTTCCTCTGAGCTGGTGGATCCCCTTGTATTTCAAGGCGATTCCACAGAGTTGCAGGGGACTGTTCATGCACAAGCACGTGTAGGATGAAGGCCTCAGTTATAAGGTAGAATCATAGGACTGAAAGGGACCTTCAGAGGTCATCTAGTCCAGTCCCCTGCACTCATGGTACTACTAAGTATTATCTAGACCATTCCTGACAGTGTTTGTCTAGCCTGCTCTTATGTGACTAGGCAAACAGATTGGGGAGAGGAAGGGGTGAGGTTCCAGTTAAATGGGGAGGTTTAGCATTGCAGACAGTAATCCCACATCTGCTGAGATGAGAGGCTGTCTGTGTCATTGCAGAAAACTTTGGTTTGGGGGAAGGTCTGAAAATAAAATTTGCAGCTTGCTTCCTGTTATAATCGTAACTGTGGAAGGCTCAGCATAGCCCTCCGTTATTACAAAGGCCCCTACGGGTGAACTCTTGGCTACACTGACGTCAAAGAGAATAATGAATTCACAATCATTATATTCAGACTTGATTCCCCTCCCCAAACATAGATGGAAGGATTTAATGGGGGGTTTTAAAGAAGAAACCAGAACTATTTGAACAATGGAGTGTGTGACTAGTCCACTGTTCAAAACTTAAGCTTCAGAAGAGATTTCTAAATAGCTCTTTTTGTTTAGCAGAATGACTAATAATAAATGACTAGGTGACATGTAGAAAAATATTTATGAAAGATCCTAGCTCTTAGTTCTTCCTCTTTCCAGCCAGACTCCTGATGTGGCAAAACAGTCTTAAGTGAGCATATTATTGGAGGTTGGGCGAAACGTCTTTGAAGAGGCGGGGTATAGCTTCCCAAGTTTCACCCTTCATTTAAGTTAGCTCTAAGAAACAGTTAAGTTGCTTTAGGAAACAATAGCAGGCTTCACCCCAAGGACAGGAACTTATCACTGCCAAAAATAAAGGTACAGGTGCAGCCCATTCAGGAATCTGAACTATGTGGGAGAGAGAAGGGCACGTGCAAGAGAGAAACAGCACAGGAAAAAGACTGAAGGAAGCAGCACACACGCCCTGAACAAGCTTTAAGCATACAGTCCGGAAAGCACACTTTTGGGCAGGGTACTGGCTGAAATTAGGGTTGCCAACCTCCACGATTGTCCTGGCTTCTCCAGGAATTAAAGATTAATCTTTAATTAAAGATTGTCATGTGATGAAACCTCCAGGAATACATCTAACCAAAACTGGCAACCATTGGTGCTACACAAATAAGAATTTTAGTATTTTTAATATCATATTTTGATCTTTGGACTCAACTGAGTTGTGCTAATTTGCAATATGTTAAGTTAAATGACCGTGGTCAGAAGCAATGTCTTTGGCGGAGTCTGTGCGGTAGAGCTGGAACCGTGCTCTGAGTCCAGCAAGGTATGGCAAGCACTGAAGGCTAATGGTCTGATTCTCCCTCTGACATGGAGCTATGCCTGAATCTCACCAGTGCAAGTGGGTGAACTATCAGGTCTTGTATCCACCCCCTACTTTCTCCATGATATGACTGAGAAGACAGTGACAGGACTCATCAATTACAGGAACACTAGGTAGAATAACTCAGAAACAGAGGACAGAAACCAAGATGACTCCCAGAAGCCTAGTCTATACACCAAATTATCCCACTTTATCTATACTAGTGTAGTTAAAACAGAACAGCCCCCTAGTGTGGAAGCAATTATATTGGTTTTGTAGTGGTATAGCTACTTCCATAGAGAAGGGGAATAAGCTCTACTGGTATAAAGCACCTTTTGTACCAATGCGACAGCATCCACAATAGGGCTTGCACAGGTAGAAAAAAATATCAGAGCCCTGACCAAAATAGCTCAACCAATATAAAACGGTGGGCAAACAAAGCTAGCAGCTCCTCTGAAAATCCCCACAAAGTTGCCAAGTCTCGTGATTTTGTTATGAGTCTCATGATAATTATTGTTTTTCTTAAAGCCTCAGCTCCTGGAGTTGAGTGGATGTGTGATGATTCCAGCCCTCATTCTTAAAGAAAAAAGGAAGTTTCTAGCCCTTGGGGCTGTGGAGACATCTTCAAAATGTGACCCCAATTCACCCTAAAGGCTTGGAAAGCAGAAGGCAAATAAAAAGAACCTCAAATCTATTATTTTTATATAATCTCGTGATTTTAAAGCCAATCTCCTGGTTTTTGGTGAGCCTGACTCATGATTTTTGAACATCTGGGGTTGACGTACTGCAGACCTAAACTTACTGATACAAAGGTAGTTTGACCAGCTCTCCCTGCTACCATAGCCCTCCCATCCCTGAGAGCACAGCTCTCAGCCAGCAGAGGGCAGCTTGTCCAGCACAGTAGTGGATAACTAGAGCCCCGTGTTTTTTGCAAATGTGAAACAACATGAAATAAAACGAAGACGAACATACAAAAGCTACATAAAATGAAAAACTGCCCCACAGCGGCAGCTTCCATGGCTCCTGTCCCGCGGGACTGAGCCCAGCTTCACGTTCCTGGCTTTGTGACCGGGCAGACAGGGTTACAGCGGTCCTCAGGTCTGGCCCAGCTGCCCCAGTCAGGAGGGGAGTGGGACAGCCAGGTCTAATCTGAGTGAGTGATGTTGTGACTTGGCTTATGGGGTCGCTATGCCGTTCACTCAGATACAGACCGGCTGCCCCTCCGTCATCATGACAATGGGGTGGCCAGGTGAAACGGGAGTAGCACTGCAATTCCATGCAATAGATCGCAATGTCCTGAGCAGGGAGTCAGGCCCAGGACGGACTGGCACTGCACCCTCCCCAGCAACACTCCCTTCGGGGGCAGGACCCAACTCCCCACCTCAGGGGAGGATAAAACAAACTAGCTCCAAATTCCCAAGAAACAGAAAGTAAAAAGAATTTCACAGGGCTCTATTTATAACAATCAGTGTGCTGCTACCACAGAATATACAATGTTTATGCAGTAGAGGGCAGCATGGCATGACAATTAGTTACCATTACAGCATCGGCCAGTAAGAATACTCTGTTCCTATAACTGTATTCCTAGTGGGAATAGTCAATAACATTTTTGATGACTTCTGAACATTACAAATGCTAATAGCTAGACCTAGCTTAATGTCTGCACCTATAATCTCTTGCACCTGCACACACACACACAAAAAACTCAAAGGAAATTGTGCACATGTATCTGTACATACAAATCTGTTAGATCTCTCTCTAAATCGTTTGCTGTTTGTCTCTAATTCTCATGCTCTTGTTCTCATGGTCACACTGAACCAACAAATTCAGATGTCAAAGTGGGGCCTATGAAAATGTTGCCTTGATCATGTAAAATATGTGGCATCACTATTTATGGGAAATTTACACGCAAATATTGGCAAGTGTTTCAAAGTACATAGAATAAAGGGGCTGATGTGCCACGTAGAAGGTCAAATTCATAAGAGTTAATGGTTTAAGTGTAGCCCCTCCCTTGTGGTGTGTCTCATGCCTGTCAGTGAAGGTTTGTGTTACCCCGAGAGAATGCTCATTGTGAGTGGAGACCTTTGCTCTCAGAGCCTGTTGTTGTTCCCCTTTCCTCTGGGCAAAGCAAGAGAGGATGCCAACGTCGCGACGCAGCAGAACAGAATTTAGGAGAAGAGTGAACAGAGACAGATCTCTTCAGCTCCCCACTTGATCCTGCTGGGTCTCCAGGAAAGGGCTGTGCAGAGATCAAACACAACCTGCCTGCTGTGCTCTAAACTGCTTTATGACTATTCCAGTCCACAGAGACTCCCATTGACTGCCATAGGGGCTTGGGATCAAGCCTTAAGCTTATTTACGGTAAGCATCACAAGAAATCATTTTCTGATACAATGCATAATTAACCCGTGGAACTCATTGCCACTACATATAACTGAAGCAAAGCATTTACTACAATTCAGAAAAAGGGATCAGACAATATAGGGATAATGAGAGCATCCACTGTCACATGACATGGGATTAAATGTAAATTAAAGGGGATGTTTCAGGGTAAAAACCAGCCACTAACTGAGGAGAGTTAACCTTCTCAGAGGGCAAGTTTCATACTAAATCAGAACTGTCCACAAAGGGGTTCCCTGTACCTTCCTTTGAAGCAGCAGGTACTGATCACTGTCAGAAACAGGGCACTGGGCTAGAAGGACCACCGGGCTGGGCTATGTTTGGCCTGTTTGCTTGGGTCACTCTCACAACAGCAGGGGCGGGGGGGGGGAATTTTGGAGGAGGACTTAGGGGCATGTGTATTACCTGAAACTAGTGCTATCTTTTCCTTTTTAAACGGACTATACTTCACATTGAGGGTGCCCCTTTAAGGTAAATATATGTAACATTCAGTTGATCAAACTACTAATCAGCTGACAGGAACCTAATGTTTTCCAGTGAAATATGGCAACTGTTCTTTCAGCTCATAAAAAAAACCCTCGCCTTTGTAATAAGGCTATTTAAATACATATGGCTTCTTTAAAAGCCCTTGTGTAAACAGTGTCATTTTGCAAATACTATCTGAGATGGTAGGTGTGTCACTAACTTGACACTCAGTTGATACAAATTGTTTAAAACCCACAAGTCCTGATAAGAAAATTCTTTTTAACTCTCTTCTGTCTTAGTCCCTTGTGCTTGCATTGTAAACTCTGCTCCATGCCCATTCTGTATTGGCATGGGAGTTCCCATTCAATGAAATGGCAAATAACGTCTTGTTTGTCCATTGGAGCTAAAGATGTCATTGTTCCATATGCGCTTGTGCCCAGACTACCCCTCTATATATGTCTGAGGTCCAAATTTCAACAACACGGAAGTTTCATCAGCAGAACAATGAAGAACACTGGAGTGAGCTAATGAAGGAGGTAAGACCAGACCAAAACCTGGCTATCTTCTGAGTGTGCTTCAGCATCCACCCACTCACTAAAGCCTTCCGAGCCAACTCTTCAGCTGATTTAAGGCAGCATGGCTCCTTTGAAGTCAGTAATGCTATGCCAGCTTACTCCAGATAAAGATCTGGCAATCCATCTCTAAGTAAAAAGTAAGCTTGTGGGTGGGTGGGCCTTCTGGTCAGCACGGTAAAATTTAATGTTTTCAATTAAAAGTTTTCAGCTAGCTCTAACTGTAGGCATAGACATACCAATGTGCATAAATGGTAGAAAGACAGGAAATGATATAGCATGTGAATCATACATACAAATAAATTATGAACAATTAAACTCTGCAATGTTCTGACAGCTGGAATTGGGCATATTTAAGAGCAGATTTTTCCAAAGAATTATAAAATAATTGCACATTCTTTACTACTGCCACTGGCTTCTGTAAATGTTAGTACACTGAGCCCTGGTCTACACTAGGAGTTGAGGTTGAATTTAGCAGCGTTAAATCGATTTAACCCTGCACCCGTCCACATGACAAAGCCCTTTTTTTCGACTTAAAGGGCTCTTAAAATCGATTTCCTTACTCCACCCCGACAAGGGGATTAGAGCTGAAATTGGCCTTGCTGGGTCGAATTTGGAGTACTGTGCAAGCAATTAGACAGTATTGGCCTCTGGGAGCTATCCCACAGTGCTCCATTGTGACCGCTCTGGACAGGACTCTCAACTCAGATGCACTGGCCAGGTAGACAGGAAAAGGCCCGCGAACTTTTGAATTTCAATTTCCTGCTTGGCCAGCGTGGCAAGCTGCAGGTGACCATGCAGAGCTCATCAGCAGAGGTGACCATGATGGAGTCCCAGAATCGCAAAAGAGCTCCAGCATGGACCAAACGGGAGGTACGGGATCTGATCGCTGTATAGGGAGAGGAATCCGTGCTATCAGAACTCCGTTCCAGTTTTCAAAATGCCAAAACATTTGTCAAAATCTCCCAGGGCATGAAGGATAGAGGCCATAACAGGGACCCGAAGCAGTGCCGCATGAAACTTAAGGACCTGAGGCAAGCCTACCAGAAAACCAGAGAGGCAAACGGCCGCTCCGGGTCCAAGCCCCAAACATGCCGCTTCTATGATGAGCTGCATGCCATTTTAGGAGGTTCAGCCACCACTACCCCAGCTGTGTTGTTTGACTCCTTCAATGGAGATGGAGGCAACATGGAAGCAGGTTTTGGGGACGAGGAAGATGATGATGATGAGGTTGTAGATAGCTCACAGCAAGCAAGCGGAGAAACCATTTTTCCCTACAGCCAGGAACTGTTTCTCACCCTGGACCTGGAGCCAGTACCCCCCAAACCCACCCAAGGCTGCCTCCCAGACCCGCCAGGCAGAGAAGGGACCTCTGGTGAGTATACCTTTTAAAATACTACACATGGTTTAAAAGCAAGCATGTTTAATGATTAATTTGCCCTGGCTTTCGTGGCTCTCCTGGATATACTCCCAAAGCCTTTGCAAAAGGTTTCTGGGGAGGGCAGCCTTATTCCATCCACCATGGTAGGACACTTTATCACTCCAGGCCAGTAGCACGTACTCGGGAATCACTGTAGAACAAAGCATGGCAGTGTATGTTTGCTGGCGTTCAAACAACATCCGTTCTTTATCTCTCTGTGTTATCCTCAGGAGAGTGATATCATTCATGGTCACCTGGTTGAAATAGGGTGCTTTTCTTAAGGGGACACTCAGAGGTGCTCATTCCTGCTGGGCTGTTTGCCTGTGGCTGAACAGAAATATTCCCCGCTGTTAGCCACGGGGAGGGGGAAGGGTGGAGGGGCTAGCCACGCGCTGGGGGGAGGCAAAATGCAACCTTGTAATGAAAACACATGTGCTATGTATGTAATGTTAACAGCAAGATTTACCGTGAAAGAGTGTACCCGTTGTTCTAGAAAATGTGTCTTTTTAAATACCGCTGTCCCTTTTTTTCTCTCCACCAGCTGCATGTGTTTCAAGGATCACAGGATCTTCTCCTTCCCAGAGGCTAGCAAAGATTAGAAGGCGAAAAAAATGCACTCGTGATGAAATGTTCTCTGAGCTCATGCTGTCCTCCCACACTGACAGAGCACAGACGAATGCATGGAGGCAGACAATGTCAGAGTGCAGGAAAGCACAAAATGACTGGGAGGAGAGGTGGCAGGCTGAAGAGAGTAAGTGGTGGGCTGAAGAGAGGGCTGACGCTCAAATGTGGCGGCAGCGTGATGAGAGGAGGCAGGATTCAATGCTGAGGCTGCTGGAGGATCAAACCAATAAGCTCCAGCGTATGGTTGAGCTGCAGGAAAGGCAGCAGGAGCACAAACCGCCGCTACAGCCCCTGTGTAACCAACCGCCCTCCTCCCCAAGTTCCATAGCCTCCTCACCCAGACGCCCAAGAATGCGGTGGGGGGGTCTCCAGCCACCCAACCACTCCACCCCAGAGGATTGCCCAAGCAACAGAAGGCTGGCATTCAATAAGTTTTAAAGTTTTAAAGTTTTAAACTTTTAAAGTGCTGTGTGGCCTTGTCCTTCCCTCCTCCAGCACCCCTTCTGGTGCTTCTCTCCTCCACCACCCCTCCTGGGCTACCTTGGTAGTTATCCCCCTATTTGTGTGATGAATGAATAAAGAATGCATGAATGTGAAGCAACAATGACTTTATTGCCTCTGCAAGTGGTGATCGAAGGGAGGCGGGGAGGGTGGTTAGCTTACAGGGAAGTAGAGTGAACCAAGGGGCGGGAGGTTTCATCAAGGAGAAACAAACAGAACTTTCACACCGTAGCCTGGCCAGTCATGAAACTGGTTTTCAAAGCTTCTCTGATGCGCACCACGCCCTCCTGTGCTCTTCTAACCACCCTGGTGTCTGGCTGTGTGTAACCAGCAGCCAGGCGATTTGCCTCAACCTCCCACCCCGCCATAAACACCTCCCCCTTACTCTCAGAGATATTGTGGAGTGCACAGCAAGCAGTAATAACAGTGGGAATATTGGTTTCGCTGTGGTCTAACCAAGTCAGTAAACCGCACCAGCGCGCTTTTAAACGTCCAAATGCACATTCTACCACCATTCTGCACTTGCTCAGCCTGTAGTTGAATAGTTCCTGACTACTGTCCAGGCTGCCTGTGTATGGCTTCATGAGCCATGGCATTAAGGGGTGGGCTGGGTCCCCAAGGATAACTATAGGCATATCAACATTCCCAAAGGTTATTTTCTGGTCTGGGAATAAAGTCCCTTCCTGCAGCTTTTGAAACAGACCAGAGTTCCTGAAGATGCGAGCGTCATGTACCTTTCCTGGCCATCCCACGTTGATGTCGGTGAAACGTCCCTTGTGATCCACCAATGCTTGCAGCACTATTGAAAAGTACTCCTTGCGGTTTATGTACTCGCCAGCTTGGTGCTCCGGTGCCAAGATAGGGATACGGGTTCCGTCTATGGCCCCACCACAGTTAGGGAATCCCATTGCAGCAAAGCCATCCACTATGACCTGCACATTTCCCAGGGTCACTACCCTTGATATCAGCAGATCTTTGATTGCGTTGGCTACTTGCATCACAGCAGCCCCCACAGTAGATTTGCCCACTCCAAATTGATTCCCAACTGACCGGTAGCTGTCTGGCATTGCAAGCTTCCACAGGGCTATTGCCACTCGCTTCTCAACTGTGAGGGCTGCTCTCATATTGGTATTCTTGCACCTCAGGGCAGGGGAAAGCAAGTCACAAAGTTCCATGAAAGTGCCCTTACGCATGCAAAAGTTTCACAACCACTGGGAATCGTCCCAGACCTGCAACACTATGCGGTCCTACCAGTCTGTGCTTTTTCCCGAGCCCAGAATCGGCGTTCCACTGCATGAACCTGCCCCATTAGCACCATGATGCCCACATTGGCAGGGCCCGTGCTTTGAGAGAAGTCTGTGTCCATGTCCTCATCACTCACATCACCGCGCTGACATCGCCTACTCGCACGGCATCGCTTTGCCAGGTTCTGGTGCTGCATATACTGCTGGATAATGCGCGAGGTGTTTAATGTGCTCCTAATTGCCAAAGTGATCTGAGCATGCTTGCCGCGGTATGGCGTCTGCTCAGAAATAAGGCGCGGAACGATTGTCTGCCGTTGCCCTGACGGAGGGAGGGGCGACTGACGACATGGCTTACAGGGTTGGCTTACAGGGAATTAAAATCAACAAAGGGGGTGGCTTTGCGAGAAACTGAATGGCCCCCTCAAGGATAGAACTCAAAACCTCAAGGATAGAACTCAAAACTGGGTTTAGCAGGCCGTTGATTTCACAGAGGGAGGGAGGGAGGAGAAAATGAATACAAAACAAATCTGGTCTATTTCTTGTTTCGAGCCACTTCATCTATCTTTATACATCTTGCTGGCAGCAGACTGTGCAGTACGACTGCTAGCCATCGTCATCTCCTGGGTGCTCGGCAGAAGACGGTGCAGTATGACTGCTGGCCATCATCTTCTGCGAGCTGCAGATTAAAAGACAGTGCGGGACTGAATCGCCACGAGACGAAATAAGGGAAATGACGTGGCTGAGTCACTCCCATGTTTGCCCAGGCGCCCGGTTAAAAGAGCACCCAGGACTATGTCGATGACGGCTACCAGTCATACTGCACTGTCTGCTGCCAAAAGGCAATAAACTGCTGCTGTGTAGCAATATAATACCACGTCTGCCAGCACCCAGGAGACATACAGTGACAGTGAGCTGAGCGGGCTCCATGCTTGCCATGGTATGGCGTCTGCTCAGGTAACTCAAGAAAAAGGCGCAAAATAATTGTCTGTCCTTGCTTTCATGGAGGGAGAGAGGGAATGGGGGCCTGACGATATGTACCCAGAACCATCTGTGACAATGTTTTAGCCCCATCAGACACTGGGATTTCTACCCAGAATTCAAATGGGCGGCGGAGACTGCGGGATAGCCACCCACAGTGCAACGCTCCGGAAGTTGACGGTTGCCTCGGTACTGTGGACACACTCCGCCAACTACATGTACTTAGAGCATTTGTGTGGGGACACACACAATCAACTATATAAAAATGCTTTCTCCAAAACGGACTTCTATAAATTCAACCTAATTTCGTAGTGTAGACATACCCTGATATTCACACTGGATAGTTCAGTTCCACAGAATCTCCAGCTTAATTTTATAACACACAGGCTATGTTTGGCCTGTTTGCTTGGGTCACTCTCACAACAGCAGGGGCGGGGGGGGGGAATTTTGGAGGAGGACTTAGGGGCATGTGTATTACCTGAAACTAGTGCTATCTTTTCCTTTTTAAACGGACGATACTTCACATTGAGGGTGCCCCTTTAAGGTAAATATATGTAACATTCAGTTGATCAAACTACTAATCAGCTGACAGGAACCTAATGTTTTCCAGTGAAATATGGCAACTGTTCTTTCAGCTCATAAAAAAAACCCTCGCCTTTCTAATAAGGCTATTTAAATACATATGGCTTCTTTAAAAGCCCTTGTGTAAACAGTGTCATTTTGCAAATACTATCTGAGATGGTAGGTGTGTCACTAACTTGGCACTCAGTTGATACAAATTGTTCAAAACCCACAAGTCCTGATAAGAAAATTCTTTTTAACTCTCTTCTGTCTTAGTCCCTTGTGCTTGCATTGTAAACTCTGCTCCATGCCCATTCTGTACTGGCATGGGAGTTCCCATTCAATGAAATGGCAAATAACGTCTTGTTTGTCCATTGGAGCTAAAGATGTCATTGTTCCATATGCGCTTGTGCCCAGACTACCCCTCTATATATGTCTGAGGTCCAAATTTCAACAACACGGAAGTTTCATCAGCAGAACAATGAAGAACACTGGAGTGAGCTAATGAAGGAGGTAAGACCAGACCAAAACCTGGCTATCTTCTGAGTGTGCTTCAGCATCCGCCCACTCACTAAAGCCTTCCAAGCCAACTCTTCAGCTGATTTAAGGCAGCATGGCTCCTTTGAAGTCAGTAATGCTATGCCAGCTTACTCCAGATAAAGATCTGGCAATCCATCTCTAAGTAAAAAGTAAGCTTGTGGGTGGGTGGGCCTTCTGGTCAGCACAGTAAAATTTAATGTTTTCAATTAAAAGTTTTCAGCTAGCTCTAACTGTAGGCATAGACATACCAATGTGCATAAATGGTAGAAAGACAGGAAATGATATAGCATGTGAATCATACACACAAATAAATTATGAACAATTAAACTCTACAATGTTCTATCTGACAGCTGGAATTGGGCATATTTAAGAGCAGATTTTTCCAAAGAATTATAAAATAATTGCACATTCTTTACTACTGCCACTGGCTTCTGTTAATGTTAGTACACTGATATTCACACTGGATAGTTCAGTTCCACAGAATCTCCAGCTTAATTTTATAACACACTGGTGGATTCTAACTTGTGTGTTCATTGTAAACTGAAGGTAATATTGATGCAAATACTATTCTTGCCTAATATATAACAGTACCCTGTATGTTGCAACCAAAAATGCATCACTCATTATTTCTGACCTTTGTTTTCATGTTAATGTTCATACCACTAAAGGTCCTCCCCTGAAGATAAATCTTGAGCTTGGCCATGCTGCGCAATACCCTACTTCCAAGCATTCAGAGTTGTACTAGAGGCAAAACTGGCCCATTAATTGTAGCAAAGATCTCATTGATCCCCACCAGAGACGATTGAGACTGAACTCCTCCCAACAAGTCTCTAACAAGAAAAACATAAAAACTAAAACTGTACAACAAGTAAGGAAAAGATCTTGTAAAAGTAATAATTTAAGAGCAGGTTAAGGGATACATACAAAATTTGAACATATGCAACTTAGGGCATACTAATAACACATTTTTTAAAATTATGTACTAATTGGGCTGTGCCAAAGATTGGAAATAAGTAAAAGCAGTATCAATTTTCAAAGAAAGAAAGAAGAGTGATCTTGGTAATTAACCCATACTTCTCATAGCATTTAAGGCCAGAAGGGATTATTAAATCATCTAGTCTGATCTCCTGAGTAACACAAGCCAGTTTCCCCTATATTAGGCCCAATGACTCTAGTTAGAGCAAAGTTCAGTCTTCAGGAGACAAAGGGTATGTCTACACTGCAACAAGAGGGTGTGATTGTAGCTCGTGTAGACATATTGGAGGTAGCTTTAATCTAGCTAGCTCAGAGATCAGAGTAGCAAAGCCGCAAGCAGTTTGGTCTTCAGTGGGTGTTGAACAAGCCCGCCCAGAATGCAGAGCTAGCCTATGCTGAAGCACGTGATGCTGCAGCTTCACTGCTTCAGTACCTGAGCTAATTAGAGCTAGGTTGGGTACACAGCCGCTAAAGCTAGGTTGGGTACGTAGCCGCTAAAGCTAGGTTGGGTACGTAGCCGCTACCACACCCTGTAATTGCAGTATAGGCACGCCCTAAATTCTTGTGTGCCACAGGAGAAACCAAGGCACCACCAATACCCAATGCCCCTGCAAGAATGGGAACAACGTTGGGTGCAGGGCAGGATCTGGGCTGGAGCCGTGGAGAAGTAAAGCTTGGAGAGATGAGCACAGGGAGACAGTGTCCATGGCTGTGGATGTTAGGCTTGTTAGGGCATCAGAAGTACTGAGCAGGCACAGCCGAGGGCCTCACACCTGACAGATATGCCCAGATGATCCCATAAGGTGATCCACGGCCCATGCTGCAGAAGAATCAACCATTTATTCCTAATGGAGTAACAAAACAAAGATTAAAGGAGAAATAACAGTGAACATAGATAAATGGAATCCCGAGCTGGAAACAGCCCAGAAGAAGAAATCTCGCCAACCTTGATTGTTTAAACTTTTCCTGGGGGCAGCGTCACTCTGCCTCATCTTCCATTACGCAGTGTTGCAGAAGCCTGGTTGGTCCCAGGATATTAGAGAGAAAAGGTGGGTGAGGTAACGTCTTTTGTTGGACAAACTTCTGTTGGTGACAGAGACAAGCTTCCCAGCTGAAGAAGAGCTCTAAGTAGGCTCAAAAGCTTGTCTCTGTCACCAACGGCTGTTTGTCCAACAAAAGGTATTACCTCACCTGCCTTGTCTCTCATCTTCCATGCACAGTTGTACACTCACTAAGGTCACAACTGAGCATTCCTTACTCTCGCTGGTGAGAACGCACACAATTAATCCTACTGAAGACAATGGAAGTTACTTGTGTGAGTAAATGCGAGCTAGTCAGAGTTAAGCCTTGAAATGCAGTGTTAGAACGTTAATTGCATTCAGCCCCAGAGGGAGAAAAGAGGCTGCATCCGAGGGCTTCTGTAGATGCAGCTTCTGAAAACCTGCGGTAATCTTGAAATTCTCCAACTCGGTGAGCGTTTCTTCCCCAGGATTTTAAATCAGTTTATGAAATGATTATCAGCTCAGCAAGCATGATGACTAAGAATCATGACACTTTTATTGCATGCTAACAAGACATATTTTAAATGTCCTCCAGCAACGCAGCAAGATAATTACAAAGCCTGAGCTTAATAAAAATGCCCTCAAGGTGTGTGCATGTGTATATACTTTAAATGGAAATGGTTTATCAACAAATGCTAGACTTCAGTGCTTTCAATCCAAACATTTCAGTATTGTACAACAATACAAGAAGCTGGAAATGTAATTGTCTAGCAATTGGTTTGTTTCTAGTATCCAAGAAGAAATAAAGGCACAGGATAACCAAATGGAATAGTATAATTAAATTAGACATTAAGAATTCTGTTTTCACTGTTTAAAGGTGCTATTTGTAATGTAATTAAGGAAACTGGTTTTTAAAGGTTATACTAACTGGTATGAATTGACATAGGCCCATTGATTTCAAGGAATTTACAAAAGGTGAGGTTCTGGCTCAAGCATGTTTAACCTGACAGTGTCAATTAATGTGAATATTAAGTTTATAAACCTTTTGTATCTTCTAAAAGATAAATACAAATGTTGCCACTTACATCAGTTCCTCTCCTAAATCTAAATGAATAGAGACTCTGAAAGCTACTCATAAGGAAGCCTAATAAAAAAAGAAGGGTAGGAAAAACAATACTGAAAAAGAAGAAATTCCATGTGTGTTTATTAAACATGAGTGGAGGACAATCTGCTTGTTCTTGTTTCCAGACAGAATTAAAAAAATAATACTAAAGATACAGCTATTAAACAGTCTCTTTACAAGAGACAATTCAGATTCTGCTAAGTCTTAAATGAAAATTAAGGGTCAAATTTTGGCATGAAGGGCTCAGTCCTGGAAGGTGCTGAACACTAGCCTTGAATCAGCAAAACATATAGGCATGTGCTTAACTTTAAGTACAGAAATAAACCCTTTGAATTCAATGAGCAACTGGTTAAGGGCTTTGCTGGATTGGGATCCAGCTGCTCATCACTTTACAGGATGGAGAGTTTAGCCACTGCTCTGAGTAGGCCCCATTAACCCAGGGCACTGGGGGAGGGAGGGACTCTGGGCTAGTGCAGAGGGGAAACATACTGCTGCCTCATTCCTGTCCCCTTTGAGGTCCTGCATATCCCCAGGGACCCATTAGAGAAGCAGTCCCTGCACGTCAGTGTAGGAACTGTCGAAGGCTGCACAAAGCAGGCAAGATACCTTGCACACCTGCACAGCGGGTGATCAGTCTGGCCCTACGCAAGCAAGACAAAATCAATATTCCTCTTTTCAGGTTCTCTGGAATCACTGAAGCCTCAGGAGTCATAGTCAGGAGTAAGGTGCCTCCTGGGAAACACTGGTCTGTAAGACATGTTGTCAGTCAAACTAAATAATCCTGTCCTGTTTGCATGCAAATGCTCCAAATCTATACACACTCCTTCCTCCTTGTGGTATGACTGCATTTCTTTGGACACACAAGTGTTCACTGGAGCGAGGTATCTCCTCTTATGGTAACTTGCTGACCAGACACACGATTCTACTACCTCCCATACAATGAGGGTCATAGAAGGGATCTGCTACCTCAGACCTGCTAGAGCACATTGCTATTCCCAGAAGACTGTGGCGGGCGACAGACACCCCGCCGCCAAAATGCCACCGCCGACAAGCGGCAGCGGCAATAAGAGTCGCCGCCGAAATGCCGCCGAGAAACGGCAACACTTCTCGGCGGCATATTGGCGGCGGGGTGTCCTGCGGGCGCACAAAAATGCCCCGGGCGTTGGGGACCCCTGTGCTAGAGGTATCTAAAATTATGAATGGTGTAGAAAGGGTGAATAAGGAAGAGTTATTTATTCCGTCACATAACACAGGAACTAGGGGTCAACCAAAGAAATGAATAGGCAGCGAGTTAAAACAAACAAAAGGAAGTATTTCTTCACACAACACACAGTCAACCTGTGGAACTCGTTGCCGGGGATGTTGTGAAGGCCAAAAGTATAATTGGGTTAAAAAATGATTAGATAAGTTCATGGAGGATAGGTCCATCAATGGGTATTAGCCAAGACGGTCAGGTATGCAACCTCATGCTCTGGGTGTCTCTAAACCTCCAACCGCCAGAAGCTGGGACTGGATGACTAGAGACGGATCACTCAAAATTGCTCTGTTCTGTTCATTCCTCTGAAACATCTGGCACTGGCCACTGTCAGAGACAGGATCCTGGGCTAGATGGACCATTGGTCTGACCCAATGTAGCTCTTCTTATGGATCCCTCATGATCTCAATTCAGTTCAAGGTTGAGTCTCAGCTGGCTTGCTTCTCAAGGCCCTAGTCTTACCCATACTTTGGGAAACACACTTGATGCACAGTCTGGGCTGGATAAGGCAGACACTGAAGCTGTCTGTCCTCAGCTTTAACCTGCAGCAACCAGCACAGAAAGACCCTAGTCCACTGCAGCAGGGCATAGACTGGGGTAGCAAACATGGATAGCCACCCTCGCTCTCTGGCTTTTATGAGCCAGTGGATCCCTGCAGTTCATGGACCAACCACATATGGACCTGCCCCACCCACCATGCCCACTCCCCTCTCTTTGCTGCCGAGATGTGGGACGCTGTGGAGCAGGGGTTCTCAACTCTGAGGCCCCTTCCCCAACCCCCCATAAAAATGCCACAGCCCACACATGCCACAACAACTGGTTTTCAGTCGATTAAAAGCCAGGGCCGCCGTTAGGGGGTAGCAAGCAGAGCCATTGCCCAGGGCCTCATGCCATAAGGGGCCCAGCAAAGCTAAATTGCTTGGGCTTCAGCCCAGGGAGGAGGGGCTCGGGCTGCAGCTTCAACCCCGAGCAGCAGGGCTTGGCATTCGGCTTTCTGCCCTGGGCCCCAGTGAGTCTAATGCTGGTGCTGTTCTCTGGTTTATTTTGGTGGACCCCCTGAAACCTGCTCACAGACCCCAGGGGCTCCGGACCCCTGGTTGGGAACTGCTCCTGCAGAGTTCACTTCCTTTTTGCACAGGAAGCTCCATGCAAGAGACTAATCTCTCTACAGTGTGTCACAGCAGCCCTGCTGGTTTTCAGGCCTCTGCAGCTGCAATGGGAGGCAGAATTTCCCCCAGATACTCGTGGTAGGGCACGGTGAGCCCAAATCCGCTGACCACACACACATGTGCTAAAGAGACAAAGGGATTCTAACAAATCTACTACGGGAGTGAAGGCAGTAAAAGATTCTGGGCCTAACTCTCTTCTTACTACACATTGCAGCTCCATTGATTTTATTGGAGTTACTTCTGCTGTCCAGCTGTGTCAGAGGAGAATCCTGCTCTCTGTTTTATCTATGCCACTGGAGCAAGTTGGTATCAAGCTGCCTCCTCAAAACATAATGATGATTGGGCAAGAACTGAACAATATCAGAACATTTTCTGCCTTCCACAGCATCAGCACAGTTATTGTCCTGAGCATATCCTCCTCCTCCTCCTCCAGGTACAGCCAGTTTTTCTCCTGTTGTGCAACTACTGTCAGAAAACCTACGTTGCTTAGACAGTGTAAAAAGTATCCCACCCAGAGAGAATGCTTGGTCAGGTTTAATAATTTAAATCCACGGGTTTTTCTAAGAGTGTTTCGATTTTTAAAAAAATCATATTTCCAGGTAATAATTAGCGCTACAAAAGTAATCAGCTATTGAGAATAGGCCACTTCCACCTTAACTGAATTGGCCTCGTTAGCACTGACCCCTCACTTGGTAAGGCAACTCCTATCTTTTCATGTGCTGTAATATATATACTGCTTACTGTATTTTTCACTCTATGTATCTGATGAAGTGGGTTTTAGCCCACGAAAGCTTATGCCCAAATACATTTATTAGTCTCTAAGGTGCCACAAGGACTCCTCGTTGTTTTTGCTAGATAATAATGGGTCCCTTGTTTACAGGCTGTATCTGTGTTTTCATTAGAACAGCTAAAAAAAAAAGGAGTACTTGTGGCACCTTAGAGACTAACCAACTTATTTGAGCATAAGCTTTCGTGAGCTACAGCTCTCTCCCTCTGTCTTCCTCTGCCCACTCAGTTTTTTTCTTTAATTTATTATTTGTATTAATATTCTATCAGGTCCCCTGTTGCATGAGGCACTGGACAAACAAAAGAAAGACAGGCCTTGTTCTAAGTCTGTTTAAACCAAGATACACGCAACGGTAGGTGTCCGGTGGCACCTTAAAGACTAACAGATTTATTTGAGCATAAGCTTTCATGGGTAAAAACCCCACATGCATGCATGCATGCATCTGAAGAAGTGGGTTTTTTACCCACGAAAGCTTATGCTCAAATAAATCTGTTAGTCTTTAAGGTGCCACCAGACTCCTTGTTGTTTTTGTGCATACAAACTAACACGGCTACCCCCTGATACTTGTACCATGCAATGGTAGGTGTAACAGAAGAGATTTAACAAAAGAAGATGGGCAATAGAAACTGCAGTAGGAGAAGACATTAACTTAGCCCAGCAATGTCCAGAGCTAGAATCATATAAGATATCAATAGGTAATAATACTGTCAGAGCTCATTGCCTCTCATCACTTGCCCTGTTTCCATGGTTGTTTTTCTCTGACCCTCTTCTCTGGAGAATATGGACCCAATAATATTAGAATTGATATTTGCAAGATGAGACAGAATCAGGTCTCCTAATCCCAGCCCAGCCCATGTTTGTGATGGGCAGAAGTAAGAATCCAAGTATTTATATTTGAAGACAAGTGTCTCTCCCTGGGCAAACATTTATGACTTAATTTCAAGAACTGTTTGTGTGTGTTCCTGCTACTGCCTAGGTCAAATAGATTCTCACTAGAGATGGACTCGATGGATGCAGAGCAGCAAGGCCAGGCAGGGAGGGATAGGGAAGAAGATGAGGTCATGGCCAGAAGCAAGTTGAATGTCCTGTACAATCCCAACAATTGCCATCCTCCTCCTTAGAGCTGCAAGAGGAAAACCCTTCCCAAGCTCCCCCTGGAGCACACGTGCACACACACACACACACTGCAGGCTATGGGTATGAGAATAATGTTTGGTTAGAACTGTAGCAGAAGGATGACTATAGGTAGAGCTGGCTGGAAAAGGGATTTTCTATCCTGCAAAGTATTTTGAGGTTTCATTTTTTCCACCATCCTTAATTGGGAAAAAAGTCAACATTTTAAAATTGTTTTTAAGTTGAATCCCCCCCCCACACACACACACACCCACCCACCCAATATTATTGTTTGGGTCAATCTTTTCAATTTTGATCTTTTTTATACAAAATAAAGTAGTTGCAAAATAAAAAAATCAAAACTTTCCATTCTGAAAGTATCAGATTGAGCTGCTGTGACATTCTCGAAATGTTTTACCAATCTTTTTTGGAAAAGAAGTTTGGGATAAATTGGTATTACCTCACGAAAAATTTTGGTTTTAGGTAAAATGGCATTTTCCAATGGAAAACTGCTTTCAATTAAAAGTTTTTGATTCGCTCTAACTGTAAGTATAGACATACCAACGTGCATAAACGATAGAAAGACAGGAAATGACACAGCATGTGAATCATACACACAAACAAATTATGAACCATTAAACTCCGCAATGCACTTTTCTAAAAGGGGAGAAATCATCTAACCAGACTGAGATGTGGCTAGCAAATTAACATGCAAGCCACTGCTGACAACTCAGCCAGGGGCATCGGCATTACAAATGCCAAGTGAGATGAGCCCAGTGAGCACTGCCAAACTTAATTGTTCAAAATCACGAGTCAGAGCTCCCCAAAATCAAGTGACTTGAAAAATATATAAATATATGAGCAGATTGTCTGGTTATTTACCTTCTAGTTTTCAATCCTTTAAAGTTCTTTGTTTCTATGCTTTTTCTCTGCAGTCATGAGGGCTAGAAACGTCCTTTTTCCTCCTTTTTTTTTTTTTTTAATGAAAGCTGAAATTCTCATAAGCATGAGTCCAGGAGCTGGGGCTTTAATAAAAAGGTCAGATATCATTAGATTGCCACCAGTGAGCTTGAACAGGGGGAAGAGTATATGGAAAGCATTTTGTAAACCTAGAGTGAGAAATGAATGAAGAGCAGAACATGAAAAGTTAGTTGTGGGAAATCTATGGATGCTTAAAAGTATTTAGGGGGGGAAAGGGTGTTTTTTTGTTGAAATGGTCACAAACAGCATAGTGCTGTGTAAATATCTTTCTCTTTTCTGATTCATTTTCCAAAGACTGGATTAGACAAAGCTTTCTGAAACTAGTAATTAATCTGGAAAGGAAATCGGAGATTTCCAGTTGGCTGCAGTCTGGCAATTTACATGATATATTGGACCAGTGTGGGTATGTGCACTTGAGGCAGTCAGAGTAGGAGGAAAGCATATTTTTCAATGGCTAAGTGAACAGGGAAGTTGTTGAAGTCCTGCTGTTGCCCAATTATATAGGGAAGAAAGAAGGAGATTTCTGAAAAAACAACGTGCAATAAAGAGCTATTAAGAAGAAACTGATCAGTGATCATTGAGACACTGTTCTAATAGAGACCCTGTTGAAGAGACTTAAGATGTGGAGAGGAAAACAAAATCAGAGGTAAAGGAAAATTTATTTTCAAGGAAAAAATGATTGTAAGGAAACAGAGTAAAGGCATGACTATTCATCTAGAACCAGACATGTAGGAAGACACAGGGCTACCTTAAGACCCTACTCACACACTTCTAAGGAAGCCCTTAGACCCTGAGTAAGGAAAACATTTAAGCATATATGTTAGCCCATCTCTATTCACAGGAAGCCAGGTAAGCACATGCTTAGCTTTAAGCTTTTGCTTCAGTTTCACCAAAATGTGTGTCTCAAGCACATATTGAAGTGCTTCTGTCCCGGGGCACTCTACTCACCGCTGGGACACCTCCTCCTGGCCACTCGGCATTAGCTCCTTCAGGTGTTGCACCCTCATCTCACAGGCTTTTCATCCATCTCTGCAACTCCAAGTCTTTGCAACTTGGCCCTCTGGCCAGATCATTACACATTCTGCCCCTTTCTGGGGTGTCAAGGTCTTTCAGGGCAAACGGTTCCAGGCACTCCATTTTCCATTGCCTGGGCTTACCACTTCCCCAGTACCTTGTAACAGAACCAGGGCCTTCCCTCTGCTTGGGGGTCTAGCTCAGGGACCCTCTAATCAGCAGCCAAGCTCCAGGCCTTGCTGCTTTTCCCCTGAGCCTTTCCTACATCTCTGGCTCTCCCCCTTCTCTGGAGCCCGGGCTCTAGGACCCTCCCACTCACAGGGTCCTAGAGCCTGAGCGCCAGCCCAAGGCCAGACATCTATATAGCAGTGAAACAGCCCCACAGCCTGAGCCCCATGAGTCCAAGTCAGCTGGCACAGGCCAGCCATAGGTGTCTAGTTGCTGTGTAGACATCAGGGCTGGCCTTACCATGAGGCGAACTGAGGCGGCCGCCTCAGGTGTCAGACTGTGCGGGGGCGCCACTAGGACCCAGAGTGTAGAAAATTGTGTCTGCTGCTGGGGCATCTGTATTCTCTCTGCTCTCAATGCACAGAGATGGTGGAGTGCTGTGCTGGAGGAAGGAGGGCACAAGAGACCTAACAGGCAGGCAGGAGAAAAGGTGAGAGGGAACAACAGAAAGCAGCAGGAGCTGCAGAGAGAGAGAGAGGAGGAGAAGCCTCTTATGTACCTCTCTAGCACCCCCAGGAGCCTGGACTGGTTGACACCAGCTTCTCAGGGAGCTCCTTGTTTCCTGCTGCTTCCCTGAACCTACTTGAGGAGAACAGGCATTCAACTGAAGTAGTAGGAGCCAGTTAGGCCCTTAAGACGCTGATATCTTCCCTCACTTAGGCCCTGCTACCAGCCTGCTTATTTGTCCCCTTCAACTGAGTGTTGAGAGCCACTATAGCTGGCACAGAACAGCAGTCATGAGTGAAAGAAGAAAACGCCCCTCTGGGGCAGCATTCAGAAAAAGAGAGAAAGCAAAGGAAGCTTTTCTATCTAAGCAGGAAGGAGCTCTCCTGAGATACATAGACACAAATGTTCATGGTGAGCCTTCCGGCCCCAGTGAGGATGTGAGTGGTGAGGAGATGCCTGATCTTCCAGTTAGTCAGAGTGCAGGTGGCCTGGCACCTACTGCAGCATCCGTATCTCCATCTCAAATGGATGTAACCACGCACATTCCTGAAGAAAAGTGTAGATCAGAGAAGAGTATGGTGGGGGCGCAAGAAAACAGCTGCTGCTGAGTTTAGTTCCTTAAGTCTAGATGATCCAGGACTGTGGATCCACTTGAGCAGTAGCCTGAGGGACTTCCTTGTACTGCATGGGCCACAACAAGTGAAAAACTTCATGTTCCCCAAAGACAATGAAAATAGGAGTTTCCATCCAACACATTACTGGGGTGAAATCCCCAATGGTGACAAAGTGGAGAGGCCATGGCTTATGTACTCAAAAACCCAGAATGCTGCATACTGTTTTTGTTGCAAACTCTTCCAGTCCAATGTTCCAGCCACATTGGGTTCTACAGGAACAAAGGACTGGAAAAATCTGGCTAGAAATCTGGCATGCCATGAGAAAGCAGCAAATCACCAGAGAGCATTCCATAGGTGGAAAGAGCTTGAGAGGAGACTAAGGTTAAAGGCCACCATAGATGATCAGCATCAAGAGAAGATTGCATCAGAGTCTCTTTACTGGCAAAATGTTCTGAAAAGGCTCATTGCCATTGTGAGAATGCTTGCTACTCACAACCTAGCACTGTGTGACACTTCAGATCAGCTGTATGTGCCAAACAATGGAAACTTCCTTAAAACTGTGGAGCTGATGGCTGAGTTTGATGTTGTACTCCAGGAGCATATAAAAAGAATCACCACCCAAGAAATGTACACACACCAGTACCTTGGAAAAACAATTCAAAATAAGATCATACAGTTACTGGCAACAAAAGTCAAACAGAAGATTGTGGCAGATCTGAAGTCAGCAAGATATTCCTCTGTTATTCTGGACTGCACACCTGACATCAGCCATATGGAACAAATGACTTTAATGGTGTGTTTTGTAACAACAACAGAACCTAGTGAAAATGTCCCTGCAATGCTGACTGTCAGAGAGCATTTTCTAGAATGTATTGACATTGATGATACTACAGGAGCGGGTATGACAAATGTGCTTCTTAAAAAGCTGGAAGATACGGGAATTGCGAAGCAACATCTGAGAACATCCTCTCTGACACTGAAACCACTGAGTGCCACACTATGGGAAAGTCAAGTGGAGGCGATAAAGCCTATCAAACACCAAATTGGGAAGATAGATGATGCCATAGTTGCCATTATGGAGGATAATGCTATGACAGGAACTGTTCGTGGGAGAACAGTGGCAGAGGGAAATGGAATCACCAGAAACATATATAACTTCAAATTTCTGTGTGGCTTAGTGCTGTGGCATGACATACTGTTTGAAATAAATGTTGTAAGCAAGAGACTCCAAGGCGTTGACCTTGATATATCTGGAGCAATGGAATAACTGGACAAAGCAAAGTCATACCTACAGTCTTACCGGTCAGATGAGGGATTTCAAAATGTTCTGAAGAGTGCACAGAAGTTGGCAGAGGAACTTCACACTGAAGCTATTTTTCCACCCATTCAAGAATACAAGAGTCACCGAAGAAGACGACATTTTGATTACGAGGCACGGGATAATCCCGTAAGAAACCCCAAACAACAATTCAAAGTTGAATTCTTTAACCAGATGCTAGATTGTGCAATACAGTCAGTTGAAGAATGTTTCATGCAGCTCATGGAACACGGCAGTATATTTGGGATGTTGTATGATATTCCAAAACTCCTCAATATACCTGAAGGAGACCTACACCAGCAATGCAGGGCACTAGAGACAGTGTTGACACATGATGACATGCGTGATATTGATGTGAGTGATTTAGGTGATGACCTGAAAGCCCTTTCAAGATACATTTCAGCAGGATCAACTCCAAAGGCTGTTCTGGAATATATGTGCGCAAATAAGATGACCACCCTCTTTCCAAATGCTTTTGTTGCTCTGCGCATGCTTCTAACACTTCCTGTAACAGTTGCCAGTGGAGAATGCAGCTTCTCCAAGCTGAAGTTAATAAAAACACATCTACACTCCACAATGACACAGGAGAGGCTGGCCGGCCTTGCAACCATCTCAATAGAGCATGAGCTGGCCCAGACTGTGGACCTTCAGAAGGAAGCAGTTCAAATCTTTGTAGCCAAGAAGGCACGGAAAGCACCGCTTTGATTATTCAAATGGATAAAAATGCCAGTGTTTACTATGCAGACAAGAAAAGTTACACTTGCTGTTCAGGCGCTTGAAACTTGAGTGTTACTTAAAATTTTTGAACAAGGCATTTTAAGTTGTTAGGTTTCAGAGTAGCAGCCGTGTTAGTCTGTATTCGCAAAAAGAAAAGGAGTACTTGTGGCACCTTAGAGACTAACAAATTTATTTGAGCATAAACTTTCGTGAGCTACAGCTCACTTCATCCGCTCAAATAAATTTGTTAGTCTCTAAGGGGCCACAAGAACTCCTTTTCTTTTTAAGTTGTTAGTTCTCCTTTATTGGGGTAGGTAGCAGAGCAGTATCATGAGAGGAGTAGAACAGGAAGAAGGCAGAATTGAGACCTTTCAAAGTTTTGGCCCAAGCGAGAGGGCATGGGGGTGTCATTTGAGCTCCCTGCCGCAGGTGTCAAAATGTTGTGGGCCGGCCCTGGTAGACATACCCTATGAGAACCTTTCCCAGACCTGAGGTAGACCTCTGTGTAATCTAAAGCTTGTCTCTCTCTCACCCACAGAAGTTGGTCCAATAAAAGTATATTACCTCACCTGCCTTGTGTCTCTAATATCCTGGGACCAACAGCTACTACAACACTGCATACAACACTGAATAACACAGGTCCGAGAACTTCACCCAGTGACTCCTGAACTGAGCTCTGTCACTTGTGATTAAAACACTAGAGCATAACTTTTAGAAAGGAGTTCCAAATTTAACATCTCCAAGTGATGAAGAATCTACCACATCCCTTGATAAACTATTCCAATGACTAATTACCCTCACTTCAAAACGTGTGCATTATTTTCAGTTTGAATGTTAGTAGCTTCAGTTTCCAACAACTGGATCTTGTTATGCCTTTGTCTATTACACTAAAGATCACTTCTCCACATATTGTACTCAAAGACTGATCAAGTAACTTCTACAAGTTAATATATTGAATCCCTTCAGTCTTTCTCACTGTACAGGTTTTCCAGACCTCAAAGCACAGCTTTGTCTTTTCTGGGAATCCTTTCCCATTTTTCTAGATCCTTCTAAAGTGTAGACACCAAGAATGGGACACAGTATTTCAGTATTGGTCTTTCTGATGCCATATACTGAGCCAATACCATTGTCCCACCCCCACTCAATATTTCCTTGCTTATTCAACCAAAGATCATATTAGTTCTTTGAGCCACAGCCTCACACTGGGAGTTCATGAACATTTAGTTATCTACAATGACTTTTAAGTCCTTTTCAGAGTCACTGCCTTTCCAGATACAATCACCCATTCTGTAAGTACATTATTTTTTTCCTATAAAATAAATAAAAACCTTGCATTAGGTTGCATAAAAATGCATGTTTTTTCGCAGTGCCCATTTTCCCAAACTGCTCTGTGTCAGTGGTCTGCCATCATCAATATTCACCACTCCTTTGATCTATATCATCTGCAGATTTATCAGCCATTATTTTATATTTTCTTAAAAATCATTGATAAAAATATTGACTAGATTTGGGCTGAGAAACAATCCCTGTGGAATCCCACTAGAAATACCACCTCTTCTTGAGGATCCCTATTAACAATTGTGTTTTGAAATTCATCAGTAAACCAGTTCTCAGTCCATTGTTATTTAAGCCAGATGAGAAACTGGTTCTGGGATCTTTGTGTGAGCAGTGGGACGTAAAAAGCCTGTTTCCAGGAGATTTATCCATGATTGTGTAGCAAAGTTCCCACAGAAGATAATGGACTAAGCCAGTATCAGGCTGTCAGACCAGAATAAAGTGACCTTAGGCAATAATTAAAGAAATCAATAATGTCATCTTGACCCTGGAACATTTCATACTTCTCCTTTGCGTTCTCAGCTTCTATTTTGAGCGGGTTTCCTCCCACAAGGAGAGATAGAGTCTCTCAAAGTATGCAATTATTAGGGAGGAAAAAATCCTAATAAATCACTCAAAGAAAACTTTTTAAAAAACACACAAATACTAAACTTTACTTGGTAGAACGAAAATAGAGTCTAGCACTGACCCAGTTTGCTTAATTCAGCTGGAGGCCCTCGCAGTTTGTTGGTTGTCTTTTTCTTCAGCAGTCACCTCTTCACAGAAGACAACATGCTAAATTTCTTGAACAAAGATTTAGGAAATCATTATAAATATCTAAACTACTTAGCTTTATTGTAATGGCAAATCCATTACTGGAAAAAAAATGTCCTTAGGCTTCCCTTCCTCACCCCACTAGAATGGTTATTGTAGGGTCTGGAACAAAGGAGAAAGTCTTCACAGTATTAATCCTTTTCAAATAGCCCTACACATACTGGCATAATCTGGGTCATGTTCTTTTGCTGGCCTAAAGGGCAGTCCAATATATCAAAGAAATACCTTCCCAGAAATGACTGGTCCAGTGGCATCTGTTATGTTAGTCTTTCTCTATATTACGGGCTAGATTGTGGCCTCAGCGATGCATATGGGACATGCTGCACCTGGAATCTCTGAGAGGAAGTCTGTCTGACTCAGCCAGATTTCCTATTGGTAGGGCAGTTAACCGACCCCCTGGAATGGTTGAGAAAGATTGTTAACTAAATTATATCCCACTGTGTGTAGTATAACCTGTTACCTCATCTAGATTTCTTGCAGTTCTTTGGGTCTGTGTTCTTTTGTTAAAGTACAGACTGGAGAATTATGAATGTATGAATCTCAATTAGCCAAAATAGCTTTGAAAGCAAATGAGAAATTACAGGAAACAAAATAAAGCTGGTTAGATGATAGTGTTCACAATGTCCAAACTGAATTCAACACAGGATGTTACAATTTTCAAGAGACAAGAAATCAGTTCAATTAATTGTAGGTTTCATTACAGTCTTTTCCCAAAGGCCAACTTTTATCCTACCCTAGTCTAGGCAGATGATTTCAGCATCAACACAGAAGTATTGATCCTAAACATAGATACTTGTTTACTTCCAGTCAAGCTTATCTGCCAATGGAGTGATGTCACTGCCCATGTCACTTCAACCAGAACAGTTCCAAAGTAGGATTTAGATATTTGGGACAAGTTCCTTAATTATCAATCTATTTCACCAGTGCTATAAACTCTTATGCCACTCTAAGCAAAGGTTCAAATAGTGGTAAAATCTATAGCTTACTAGTCAATTCAAAACTTCTTCCTCTTTTTGTCTAAGAAGCTGTCAATTCTCTTGACCACACAATCTGTGATTTTTAATTTTTTTTAAACTGAATTATTAGAAAACTCAGGATTTCTCACAGCTAACTTGTGCTGTAGTGTAGCACAGGGTCCTATTACAAACAATATTAGGCTTGGTTAGTGCAAGGAGTTTCTCCAGCCTTAATGTTCTCAATTCTTATTGATTTAGCATAACTTCTGGACAACTGAGACTAAACTTATTGGTGAAATACAAGTACATATGGTGCATTATAGTTATTCAGAGGCTTTTAACTCAGGTAAGTACTTTCTGAGAAGCATTTAACTTAGCATAACCAAGTTGACACGAGTAAATAATACAAGTCCTTTTGCTACTTATAAACTGGAGCTGGCAGGAAGATTGGTTCTCCAGTTCAGTTGCAAAACTGTAATTACTAGTTTCTCGAGATAGATAAAGAATTAATTCAGGTGATTAGCTCAAGGTATTATGATAGCTGAATTCCTCTTCTCTTTCAACGTTTTGCAGCAGTCTCCCAACACAGGACTTTAAAAGACAGAATTAACTGAGTGCTTGTCAGTGACAAGACCTTAGTTGTTTCCAAGAAGGAGGTGAGCTCACTCATCCACACGTTTCAACTTCAACAAGCAATATGCAGAACACAGGACATTTTAGACATTTTCTACAGGGCTGCATTGCCTCGTTCTTTTCCTTGGCAAAGCTGATGTCTGCCTATTGGAAAGTGACCAGTGCTTCTGGTAAAAATGTGAAATGTCCAACCAGAATGCAAGTTGTGTCCCTTCTCATGACTCAGTGAAAAAACAGAGTGTCTCCTTATGGCTTCTTGCAACCTTGTTTGGAAGATTCCCATATCTTTGTGCAAACTTTTTGTGCCATGCCAATTTTTATAAGACACGTTGGGCCATATGTTGAACTTCTTTTGCCTTAGCCCTCATTAGTAACCTACTTCCACAAATTACTTTGTGTGGGCTGCTATGTGGTGTGTTCCCTTGGCCAACCTTGCACAATTCCATGTTCTTTCCATCAGCAATGTCAGCTTTCTGTAGGAAGATCAATTTTGAAGTTAGAACAGAGGTTTTTTGTAAAGTGTCTTCACCCTCCTGGATGGTTCTGTCTTTGTTTAGTAATTTATCGTGCAGCACTATCATGTCATTTGAATCATTCACTTGGTCAGTCTCCAATAACATAACAATTAATAAAAAGAAAAGGAGGACTTGTGGCACCTTAGAGACTAACCAATTTATTTGAGCATAAGCTTTCGTGAGCTACAGCTCACTTCATTGGATGCATTCAGTGGAAAATACAGTGAGGAGATTTATATACACACATAACATGAAAAAATGGGTGTTTATCATGCACACTGTAAGGAGAGTGATCACTTAAGATGAGCTATTACCAGCAGGAGAGTGGAGGGGGAGAAAACCCTTTGTAGTGATAATCAAGCTGGGCCATTTCCAGCAGTTAACAAGAACATCTGAGGAACAATGGCGGGGGGGTGGAATAAACAAGGGGAAATAGTTTTACTTTGTGTAATAACTCAACCACTCCCAGTCTCTATTCAAGCCTAGGTTAATTGTATCCAGTTTGCAAATTAATTCCAATTCAGCCGTCTCTCGTTAGAGTCTGTTTCTGAAGTCTTTTTGTTGAAGAATAGCCACTTTTAGGTCAGAAATCAAGTGACCAGAGAGATTGAAGTGTTCTCCGACTGGTTTATAAATGTTATAATTCTTGACATCTGATTTGTGTCCACTTATCCTTTTACATAGAGACTGTCCAGTTTGCCCAATGTACATGGCAGAGGGGCATTGCTGGCACATGATGGCATATATCACATTGGTAGATGTGCAGGTGAATGAGCCTCTGATAGTGTGGCTGATGTGATTAGGTCCTATGATGGTGTCCCCTGAATAGATATGTGGACACAGCTGGCAACGGGCTTTGTTGCAAGGATAGGTTCCTGGGTTAGTGGTTCTGTTGTGTGGTATGTGGTTGCTGGTGAGTATTTGCTTCAGGTTGGGGGGCTATCTGTAGGCAAGGATTGGCCTGTCTCCCAAGATTTGTGAGAGCGATGGGTCGGTCCTTTAGGATAGGTTGTAGATCCTTGATGATGCATTGGAGAGGTTTTAGTTGGGGGCTGAAGGTGACGGCTAGTGGCGTTCTGTTATTTTCTTTGTTGGGCCTGTCCTATAGTAGGTGACTTCTGGGTACTCTTCTGGCTCTGTCAATCTGTTTCTTCACTTCAGCAGGTGGGTATTGTAGTTGTAAGAACACTTGATAGAGATCTTGTAGGCGTTTGTCTCTGTCTGAGGGGTTGGAGCAAATGCGGTTGTATCATAGAGCTTGGCTGTAGACAATGGATCGTGTGGTGTGGTCTGGGAGCTAATAAGCGATGGTCACATAAACACCACCCTATACCGGAAACCTACTGACCGCTATTCCTACCTACATGCCTCCAGCTTTCACCCAGACTACACCACACGAAAGCTTATGCTCAAATCAATTGGATAGTCTCTAAGGTGCCACAAGTACTCCTTTTCTTTTTGCGAATACAGACTAACACGGCTGCTACTCTGAAACATAACAATTAATGAAATCATACAAAAAGAGCAATGCAAACTTCTGCACCAGTATTTGATTATTCCCTATACTTCAGTGATAGTCTGTAGGATCGCTGCATATATGGAACTTTCTCTCTGTACAACTGCCAATCATGCAGTCAATCAGGTCTTACAATCATTTAGGCCTTAAAACATTTTGACTCACCTTAAAGATTTAACTTCACATTGGTTTCTCAGCATACCATTTGAATTTATCAGCTTCTTTGATACAAAATAAACACCTTGCTAGATATACTTATGTTAAAGATTAGTTATATATCTTACTAATCAATTTCTATTTTAAATAGACAACACGGTCTGAACTATTTGCAATACATTGTAATCAAGTTGCCTAGGCGATGAAGCTTCTTCAAACTGAAGGGGTCTGCTAGAGAATGCCTTTAACAATAAAATAAAATACCTAGCTCTTATATATCACTTTAGATAGCTTTAATTTTATGATATTGTAATTAACACATTTTAAATGTATCTATCTATATTATGCCTTATGAAACTGCATCAAGTAGCATAGCTTGAGATCTTATATCTCTATTACAAAGTTTAAAGCATATAAAATAGAAGAAAAAGATAAAAGAGGAAGTTACTTCACAATTTAGCAAGAGATTGCGGTTACCTAGGCAGTTAGCTGTTGTGGTTACTCAAGCTGAGTTAAACACAGAAAGACCATCTCCTATTTTTTTAACGGTTTAGGGTTAAATTATGCCAAGATATTAATCTGGGTGGGTGGGTGTCTCTAGCATTACTACTGTTAATAAGTTCTATATTTCCTGCATAATCACTATACAAGAGTGCAGCTTGCTTCTCCTCTGTGCCTTACAAGCTGGTTTGGAATGGCCTTATACCCACCCTGTCCCCTTTCTGGCAACTAGCATCTTCTGAGGCACCAGAAGGGAGCAGGGTCTATGCTCCCTAGCAAGATCTGAGTGCTTGTATGTCCCCTATTGCCAGGGCATCTGAGCAGCTCACAAGGATCAATGTATTAATCCTAACAACATCATTATTTCCCTTCAACCGATGGGGATCCTGGGATCTAATCCAATGTCCACTGAAGTTAATAATAAGTTAGAACTCTTCCATTGACTTCAATGAGAGGTGGACCAGGCAGGCTCTGGGTATGTCTACACTGCAATTAAACACTCACAGGATGTTTAATTGCAGGGTAGATGTTCAGGCTCACAGACCCCCAGGGGGAATGGTGCCAGACCCCATGCGCTACTCCAAGGCTGAATTGTCTACACTGCAATGAAACAGCCCTATGAGCCCGAGTCAGCTGACATAGGCCAGCCATGGGTGCTTAACTGCATGGTAGACATACCCTAAGAGAAAACGTAGCAAAACTCCCATTAACTTTAATGGCACGAAGATTACACCCCTAGTACTTCGATTCTAATCAGATTCTGGTGATTATGATTTATGTGTAGGATGGGGAAGGAAGCACTTCATTATAGACCCAGTCCAAAATACATAAAGCTCAATTTACAACCCACATTTAGCAATGATCAGTAGGAATATATGACAATGTTTGGTATCCAATGCCTCACCCCTGCACATATCCCTATTCAAGATAAGCTAATTACCGTGCCAAATTGTTTTCTGTACCTCAGTCCCAGACATCATGTGTATTGGTCTTTGGGTTCTTCCTCCTTCTTTCATCCCCGGGTAATGAGTTATAAAGTGCTGTGGGGAAAAAATGTTCTGTACACCAAAGGGATGTGCCTGTATATACAAGTACGGATTTTGTAAAGGAATGTTTGTGAGCATATTGTTCTTTATACAGGCCCTTGCTTTCTGGCTTATGGAAATATTATTTTACATAAATGCACTGCTGTTGGCATTGCAGATTATCTGAATGTCGGGTTCACATCTATCATACTGTGGCTTGTGTGTTTTCATATTCAATAGGGGCCTCGTTAGACGTGTGAAAGTGTCCCTCCCCACACAGAAAGGATTGTGTGCTACCTGGGTGTAGGTTTGAGCTAATATTAGATCATTCCTGCTCACCACCTGGTATCCTGGGAGAATGTGCTGTGCCTGAAGGAAAATTGCCAGTCTCTTCAGAGAGCTAGCGCAGCTCAAGTGACTCAAAAATCAGGAGCCTCTGTGCACCTACTTCAGAGCATGAAAGGAAATGTGAGGCCTCTTAGATGAACGAATTTCAAAAGGTTCAGATAAGCATCCAAAAATAAATATGCACATTTCTCATGCAAAGCTCATCTGAACTACTCAGAACTCTTAGAGAGGGTTTGAGTGGCAGAATTTTTGTCATAACCCCATAGATCTAGGTCTTCTCACAAAGCCTCCCTCACCTATATAGTACAGGCTCACTTCTTGCCTTGCATTGTCCTCTGATGCAGTGGTTCCCTAACTTTAACAACCTGTGAACTCCTTTCAATAAAATGTCAAGTCTCGCAAACCCCCTCCTAAAAATGAATATTTCCGGGGATTTTCTCCTTTACCTGCGTATAAATTATAAAAGCAGTGATCTTGGAAACATAAAATTTGTTTGTACGGCATGCTTATTACACATTATTTATTATTATTATTTATCATTACAGTATTTTTATTACATTATGAAAACGGCAACACTCTTCCAAGATCTCACTTTCGTAGCTTGTATCACTTTGAATAAGCTGTTATAAGACAAGGCTCCTATGTTTCATCAAGGAGTATTAGATGTGAAACAGCATGAAGATATTTAAGAAGCCATCTCCTACACAAGCTTTCAGGTCTTGAGCAGTCCAGGCAAACAACGCACATGACAACAAAGCTTAAACCTGTTCTTCATAATAATTTTAAAAACAATACTAGCTGCCTATTTAATTTTAAAAACAGCAAAAAATATCCACCTCCCTTTCCATTTCTTATAAGGAGTCTTGAAGTTTAAATCTCCTCAGTGTGATAGATACGCTTGCTTTGATCTGCTTAGCTCTTGGAAGTCCAGGGGCTCCGGGCTGCTGGCCCTGTGTCCCTAGGGACAGCTCTGTCCGCCATTAGGGAATTTTTTCCCGAGAACCCTCTGTAACATTTCGCAAACCCCTAGGGGTTCATGAACCCCAGTTTGGGAACCACTGCTCTGATGGGAAGAAGGAGGAAAGGCCCAATGACCTATTCCTCATAATACTCTAGGATTTGTCTGACCCATGTCCTGTCCTAACCCTGTAGAAGATACTTAGACCCCTTCCATTTACTTCTTCCATTTGCTTGTAGGGAGGAGGGCTGGCAGCCTGGGCACTTTCTGGGGAGAGTGTGACTGGCTCAGCCCCTTGCTCCATTCATCAGAATTCTAAATGCTACTCCAGGTCTTGTTGCTGTTTCTTATGGACCCTTAATGCCTCAGAGTGTGAGATGCCCTAAGGTGTTCTGCAATAATCAGTGGTAAAGTAGAAAAGTTTTTCATGCTGTGGAAAGGAATTTAGAGTCCTTTTCCATGGGGAAAGGTGCAAACCAAACACACATGCACCTATGTACTGGACATTTTCCAAACACAATCCGTGTTTCTCTTACTCTGTGTTTGTACAGCATCTAGCACAATGGGGCCCCAGTCTCACCTCTGGAAGCTAGCATAATAAAGATATTTTAACATAGGAAACAGTTCCAGGAAAACTCTGAGTGGGCTTAGCGCAGAGTTTTCCTTAGCAAGGAGGCTATTGTGTTAGAGAGGGGTGAGCTGGCCCAGTAATTTCCCCCCCTTAATATTTATTCCATTATTTTACTAGGGCAAAGCAGTCATTGCCACTATAACCCTTCTTTCTTTTTTGTGAGGATCAGTGCTACATGACCTCCCCCTTTAGCAGAAGTGCCTACAGGTCAGCTTTGTGGAACATTGGCAAAGAATTTTCACCTGCTCTGTGAAAGGACTGACCTTCCCAGGCCTGGCATGTGTTAGGAGAGCCAATTTCTGTTTTTGTTTTGTTTTGTTGTTGTTGTTTGTTTTTTAAAGGCAAGAACACCACAGGTGGACTAGCTGAATTTCAGTCAGCTGTTCCCTGATTAAAGTTAGTTCTTTTTAAAGAATGCTGCACTGTGCTGATATTGTAATTTTTTTTTAAACCACGTGTTTATAAAACAGGAAGTAGGTGTGCTATATATACACCTCTAGAGTGGAGATAACTTCAAACACTTACAGCCCTTCCAAAGATAGACAGACTCAGGCTGGAGAAAGGTAACTAATTTTTTTTAACAGAAATTATATTGGAGAAAACACTTATTCAGCACTGTCTCACAATGGTATTTTATTCAGAATGTAAATAGTACCAAAATGTCTTTACTTTTAATTTTACAGTTTTAATGCACTAATCCCACAGGGAAACTATACTAATAAATAATATTTTCTATTTACCAGGCTACGTTCTGATCTAAGTTGTGCTAGTGTAAATGAGAAATGACTCCCCTAAAATCAGTGGGGTTAATCTGATTCCCACCACTGTAATCCAGATCCAAATCTGGCCCATCATCTCAAGGCATTTTCCATGCAAGGATCTTAAATCACTTTGCACAGTGGGTATCTGTTATCCTGCTTTGCAAGTGGTTAAGCTCAGTCACTGAAAGACTGATTCTTCTCTCTCTTACATTGATTTTATGCTGATGTAATTTCAGTGGAATTACCCCTGATGTAAACCAGGGTATCTGAGCACAGGTTTTTCTCCTCTAGAGAGACTAAACAACTTGCTCATGTGTACAGTATATTAGACTGTATATTAAATATTTCAGTGAAAAACAGGTTAATTGTATATTCTTAGTGAATGGAAAAAAAACTAAAAGACATAAATGTAAAACACATAAAAGATAGAAAATAATTTATTACACTGTAAACTGAATAAACAAACCCTACCAATGACTGGTAGTCGCAAAATTATCAGAAAATTCCCAGCATTAAAAACAGGTCAGAAAAATTTCTCAGCTAGGAAAAAAATTGTGTTGGGTTGTAAAAAGGCAAATGTATGAATTTGTTTCTAACTTTGTAGTTTAATAGATTTTTTACCATTAGGAATTTTTAATATATGATTACAATTTGCATAAAATGGCTACAATTTTCAAACCTGGGTACCTGATGTTAGGGTTCTAGTGCTGGAATTTTCAAGAGCACTTAAGGCTCAGATCCCTCAAGGTGTTTAGGCACCTGACTCTATTGAAATTAATCCCATTTACTTGGTATAAAATTGTATTTGGGAGCACAAATATCTATTTAAGAATCTACCTTCAGTGCCTAGGTTTCAAAATCTTGGATAATATAGTCTGATACGGACCAATTTATTAATATGGGTGGGCTTGATTGTCAGATCTTATTGAGTGCAAATGTGTATTAATATTTTAAGTTTGTGAAACAAACATTTAATTTATTACTAATGCTAGACATGTTTTGTATCCTTTAACATACATTTATCTGGGGAATTTCAAGCACTATACATTAATATCTTAGAATTAACTTTGTATCAAGCCTTGAATCATCATAAAAATTCAGCCTCCCTTGGTCTTCTTTTTAAAAGTGAAGATAATGTATGTTCTGAGGGAAATCCAGACAATACCTCTGCACCCAAAGATTTCCCTCCCTCTGCAGAACTCAGACTCAGCCTGCATTATATGACAGCTTTGCCACTAGCTTTATTGGGCATAGTCTCAAACCCCTGGTGTGGTTTTCTTATGTAACAATGGGGAAGAGACTGTCTGAGTTGGTGTGGGGGGCACATGAGCTATGCCCTGTTTGGTGCTGTGTGAGCTCTATGTAGCAAGATACATGGAGTTTGGAAGGATAGAGCATGCCGAGGCAGAAGTTCTGACAGTGTGGATCCTCTGGTCTCCCCTCAGCACAGCCAGGCTAAACTAGAGCTGCTTGTGGTAAAGTAGCCTGCATGAGTGACTCCATAAATATACCATTGGCTGGTAGGGGAGGGGACAATGTTTCCTCAGTGCCTAGACCCTGGCTACTCCGTGATGATGGAACATCTTCTCATTGCTAAAAAACATGGCCATATCCTGCTTGCCTCACTCACACAAACTGAAATTTTGACTTCAGTGTAGCTACTTCTGCAAATGCAGCAAGCAGAGCTAGTCCTATGAGCCGACTTTAATATTAGAAATGCACTTTAAACGAAAATAATTTAAAACCTTTGCCTCCCACTTGGTCTGGCATTTCCCACGCTACAGTCAATGGCATCACTCATGCCTGCAGTGCAGGGAACTGTAACCATCATACTGATTGTACTGTTAGTCACATCAGGAAACTATGGTGTCCTATGATGGTATCCTTGCAACGGGCTTTGTTGCAAGGATAGGTTCCTGGGTTAGTGGTTCTGTTGTGTGGCATGTGGTTGCTGGTGAGTATTTGCTTCAGGTTGGGGGGCTGATGTAAGCAAGGATTGGCCTGTCTCCCAAGATCTGTGAGAGCGATGGGTCGTCCTTCAGGATAGGTTGTAGATCCTTGATGATGCGTTCATCTGTTAGTCTGTATTCATCAAGGATCTACAACCTATCCTGAAGGACGACCCATCGCTCTCACAGATCTTGGGAGACAGGCCACTCCTTGCTTACAGACAGCCACCCCCAACCTGAAGGAAATACTCACCAGCAACCACATACCACACAACAAAAACACTAACCCAGGAACCTATCCTTGCAACAAAGCCCGTTGCCAACTGTGTCCACATATCTATTCAGGGGACACCATCATAAGGCCTAATCACATCAGCCACACTATCAGAGGCTCATTCACCTGCACATCTACCAATGTGATATATGCCATCATGTGCCAGCAATGCCCCCCTGCCAATGTACATTGGCCAAACTGGACAGTCTCTACATAAAAGAATAAATGGACACAAATCAGACGTCAAGAATTATAACATTCAAAATCCAGTTGGAGAACACGTCAATCTCTTTGGTCACCCGATTACAGACCTAAAAGTGGCAATTCTTCAACAAAAAAACTTCAAAACCAGACTCCAACGAGAGACTGCTGAATTGGAATTAATTTGCAAACTGGATACAATTAACTTAGGCTTGAATAAAGACTGAGAGTGGATGTGTCATTTCACAAAGTAAAACTATTTCCCCATGTTTATTCCCCCCGCCCCCTCACTGTTCCTCACACATTCTTATCAATTGCTGGAAATGGCCCACCTTGATTATCACTACAAAAGGTCGTTCCCGGCCCTTCCCTCCCCCCCCCCCCCCCCCCGGCTCTCCTGCTGGTAATAGCTCACCTTATCTGATCATTCTTGTTACAGTGTGTATGGTAACACCCATTCTTTCATGTTCTCTGTGTATATAAACTCTCCCCACTTTATTTTCCACTACGTGAATCTGATGAAGTGAGCTGTAGCTCACGAAAGCTTTTGCTCAAATAAATTTGTTAGTCTCTAAGGTGCCACAAGTATTCCTTTTCTTTTTACCTAGTTTCTGTGTTTATACAACAGGCTGAAGCTAATATTTATTGTTATATATAATATTGCTCTATGACTGAAATTTTCTCTCAATTGGCTATTGTCCTGTGGAAGTCACTTTATCAGCCCAAGGAACAATAGTCTGTTTTCATAATCTGGGCACTGTGAGGGCAAGCGGCATCTGCTATTTAACTCTCAACATCTCGAGCAATTTTACCCCATGAATATGTTCTGGTATCACAGTGACCTTTTACTGTGTTATCTGTTTGAAGTAACCTGGCCTTATGACCCAGTTTCAATCAAGAGTTCCAACAAATACATTGACCATCTAAAAAAGCAATAGTGCAAAAATAATCTCACCTTATGTATGGATGGATGTATTATACAAATGCACAGAGGGAATAATCCATCCATATGAAGGTGAATAGAGCTTTGTTAAATCCTGCAAAAACCACTTCTGTGAATATTCACTCCAATTCTGGTCACAACAGAAAACAAAAAACTAACAAGCACACAGACACATACACCCTTGCTTTCAGCACCATAATGTAGAAGTTATCAACCCCAAACCCAACTTCCCGGAAAAGTCTGAATGGCTGCTCTGCAGGCCTGCCATGGCAGGAGCCATGGAGAAACCTGGCATAGCCAAGGAGCCAGCTGGTGTGAAAAATGAGGCTATGTTTCCTAACTTGGTAACCTCTGCTACTCATGGCACCTGTGTTCAGGGTATCCCTACTCAGTATTAGGAATATATATTTTAATGTGTGAATGTAGCAGGGCTGATCAAATCTAGGAGATGGTGGGATATTAAGAGCTTGGTTTTCCTCACACAAGTTTTACCTTTGTATAATTTCACTGACTTCAGTCGCATTAGAGTGAGAGCAGAATCAGGCCCATAGAATCTAGACATGGAAAAGATTCAGCAGGAGTCATCTCGCCAGTCTCCCTACCAGTGCAAGCGAATTAAGCGATCAGGGAAAGTATCTAGTAATGGGGAGACAAGGAGGGTAGAGACCTGATCTTCTTGCCTGCTTTCTGATATGACACCCTCCTCCCCTTCCCCCCAACACATAACTAGAGCTATGTGAGAATTTTTTGTGAAAAAAACATTGACAGAAAATGCAGTTTCCACAAAATCAACATTTTCTGCAGGAAAATATCAATTGTGCCATAATTTTTTTTTCAGTCAGGAAAATGAAAGAAGCATTTTGTTTTTGAGTCAGGTTGACCCCAATCAAAATATTTTGCTTTGTCAAATCGAATCAAATAGTTTCATTTCAGGTCAATGCAACATTCATCTATGTCCACTTAAGATGCTGCACTGCCTCAAGGGAGTTGTGGTTTGGGTGCTGCACACACCCATTCTCTTCTGTTGGTTGGGCTCCCTGGCTGGACTACATCTCTCATCATGTATCCCAGTCTCCCCTCTGAACTGCCATGGTGCATCACAGGAGGTGTAGTCCAGCCAGGGAGCCCAGTCCAGAGAGGAGAATCTGGATGAGACACCCTGGAACTAAAACTTCCATGAGGCATTGCAAAAGCTCAGGTGGACTCAGTTCAGTGTTGAAATAAACTAAAATGAAATGTTTCAACATTTATGAATTTTTTGTAGCTTTCTGTTCAGTAAGAAATGTTGATATTCTAACTTTTCTACCCAATTTGGGGGGGCGGAATTCAAAATATCAGAACTTCCCATAGGGCAGAAATTCTGATTTTTTTTTGACCAGCTCTAAACCTCACCCCCCTCCCTGCTTCTTATCTCTGACTTGAGAGTTAGGGGAGGCAAGTCAAACATAATGGTTTAGGGCCAAGTTGGGAAACAGTGGGGAGTTTGAGCAATCAGCAGTGAGGAAGCAATAGAGAAAAAAGGCAACTAGCAGGGCAGGAGAAGGGAGTGGAAGAACGTTAACAAGGAATGGAGTGCTATGTGTAAATTGGTAGAGGACTGGGTCACCTGTGGGAGGAATGAGTGTGGGGTTGATATGGGCGAGGAAGGGCAAGGAACTGAGGACTAGTATATCCATCTCAGTGCAGCATCTGTTAAAACAGCCCCTCTCTCCTGCACACAGCTGTTCAACGCTATGTTCTTTGAGGAGGGCAGTGGCGAGATCCTGATCTACTGCATCAATGAACAAAGCAGGCTCCTTTAATAAAGTGGGGAGAAGACAGGCAGGAAACTGCTGCACATTCAAGTTATTTCAAATAAGAGAAATGGAGACAAAAGAAGATTTTTTCCCATTAAAATGTTAGAACCCAAGTTGCCTTCATCCCAAATCACCCCGTCTTGCTCCAGAAATATATTCCACAAACAAAAAAGCTGCTTCTGCAAGTGCACCAAAAGCTTTGACAGAAAAGAGATTAAATGACACGGTGTTTATTTTTTCACAGAGATGGGTCTGCTAACTGTGATCGTGTGCCTTGCTGCTCTGCACCAAGCTGTTGGACAGGTATGTACCTTTATTTCTATGCAGAGGAATAGGAATGGGCTGAGTTTTGTACTAAGCCACCTCCAAAATAGTTAGTTGCCTGGAGTTCCATAAGTACAGATGGTATTTGACCACCAGTACCCATTACCTCAGCATGTGTTCTAAGCATTTCCACATTTTTCCCTTCAAAGAATCCACCCTTGTTTACGTAAATATTCACCACAGGTAAGGTCTGCTTCTCCTCTCACACTAGTCTTATACTGGTGTAATTCCACTGAGTTCAGTGGGATTATATCTAATTTAAACTGGTGCAAGCAAGAGGAGAATCAAACTTTGTTGGTATGGAAATGCTGGTGCTGTGGTGATTCCATTATTTTCTGGAACTCCTTCCTGGCACTTTGCCATCCTAATGGAAACAAGTGGAAAAGCAGGTGGTTTAGTGCTGGCTGTTTCTAAAGGCACTGCTCGTTCACAGAGGACAGACACTTCATAGCTATTCACATACAGAGCACCTTCATTTATCTGAATCTCCGCTATCCAAAACTCTCTGTTGTCCATGTCCCCTGACATGTCCTCTGACACCTATTAATTACATTGGAAATTCCCACAATGATCTGAAACATCATTTGCATGCATTCAGCATCCTCCTGATATTCAACTCCAATTCTATTTTGTTCAATAAAACTGTTTTCTAGTCACAGATTAAACAAAAAAATGCAGGCCACAATGAGATCCATAGCAAACTGGGTTCATTCATTGCTCTTTTGTTACCTGCACTGTTCCTTCAGGAATAGAATACTTTTTTTCCCTTTAAAGTGTTTTTCTTTCTTTGAAACTGATGTAGACAGATGCACACAGGATCTCCACTGACATCAGCAGCTACAGAACAAATCTCTGATTGCTCTGATCTCAGTACTATATACTAAATACTGTACAGTAGAGATTATGAGAATTAAGGGTCCCATTTTGGGATATTTCAATTCAAAAACGTGTAAAGTTCCAGTTTTCCAACATCTTTTAAAATTAAATTTCTGATCCTTCTCCCTATTGGTTGTGAGCCATACCCTTCTCTTCACTGAGGTACTGACAACAAACCTTTCCCTGGCAGGTCATGAGTTGGTTTCACTCTAAAGCCGTTTAACTTAAATGCCAGGAATCCACTGAGTGCTGATCCAGACATGAGCTTTTCCAAAGTAGGGAGGTGTTTGGGCCCCAGCATCTTGTTCAGCCCATTCTAGAGACAAGAGGCTAGTTGCAAAGTTTGATATTGGATCCACATCCGTGCTTTCCAAACATTCAGGGATGTTTGGATCTGGGGATGTTGTTCAGGCCCATCTCTGCATTCCCAAAGCCAGCTCTCAGATTGAGAGGGTCAATTGAGGAGGAACGGGAGAGGGGCAGGACTTCAGTGGCTGTAGGAATAAGAGGGAATTCACCAGCAGATAAAAACAAAATGGGTCACCACTGACTGGTGAAGTAGAAGGGGAGGGACCAGCAAGATAGGGACCACTGAAAATAACATGCTAAGGGAATGGGAGGGATGACGCTAACCAGTGGGAGTGGCAGACAGAGGTGACTAGATGGATGGTATAGAAGGTATCAGTGGAAAGGAGCAGTGTAAAGCAGCCAGGGAAATTGCAATGAGCAAAGAGGAGCAGGGAGTTGAGGAACTGGTTGAATGGAAGGGAAAGCCAGAAAAGCCAGGAAAGCGGGAGGTAGAAGGAGCCAAATATATGCATATTAAGATGGACAGTGGGAGGGGGCAGAGTCAGAAGAGATTGACTGGGGTACCAAGAGACAAATAGGGAGTTTGGGTACCTACTGACTGGGGAAGCAGAAGGGAAGGCTCTAAATGGAGGAGTGGGGGGCTGAATGCTGCGAGATGGGTTTTCTACTACTCACTAAGAAGGAGAGCCATTTACTGACAGTGCTCCATAACCCAAGGGGATGCTTCCAACACCAGTGAGAGCCAGTTAAACAAATCCTAAGAACATGATGAGTACAGTATAATCATGGCTGCATATACCATAGTAAGCCACAGGAACTTTCTCACTTGGGTGTGAATTTATTAGTGTGAGGATTAAGGTGACTAAACTATAAATGTTTGGCTCTGTTATGGGGCTTTTACTTCATAGGTCACAAAGCACCTCGTAAAGGGAGGAATTTCAGGAAAGTTTCATTATCCCCATTTTATAGATGTGGGTTGGGACTGGCACTTTGACAAAGGAGCTGGCTCTTGCAACTCCAACCAGTAGGAAGAGAAGTAGGGTATATACCAGGAGAGCAATCCTTTTGCCTGCTGTTAAAACAGCTGTGGTGAGAGAGGAGGCGGAGAGACAGATTGGGTTCCTTCCACTCTAAGTCTATTCCCTGGAGATGGCTCCAGTGGCTCAGCTTCCCATACCTTCTTTGGGAAGCCACATTAGGTAGGCACCCCCAGCACCCGCTCGGGGTGGTCGGAGAAGCCAGAGGGCATGTCTACACTACAAACTTAAGTCTACTTCAGTTAAGTTGACATCCAGCTGCCACAGTAATTAAGTCGGTAGTGCATGTCCACACCACATGGCTTATGTCAGTGGAGCATGTCCTCACTAGCAGTGCTT
Organism: Chelonia mydas; assembly: GCF_015237465.2. Lineage (NCBI taxonomy): Eukaryota > Metazoa > Chordata > Testudines > Cheloniidae > Chelonia > Chelonia mydas. The sequence continues at coordinate 12,680,782 of NC_057851.1, forward strand.
GCATCGATGCAGAGAGCAGTGCACTGGGGGTAGCTATCCGACAGTGCAACACACCACAGGGGTTTTTGGGAAGGGCCTGCAATGCCTCCATGGCACCAAAACATTCTCTCTCTCAGGGGGGACTGGGAACATGGCTTCAACACTTTCTCCCTCCTTCCCCTGATTTCAGCTGGAACCCATAATATTTCATGCCTTTTTTCCAAAAGACTGGCATAGCCATGCATAGGCCATACCCCAAGAAGCATGGACCCCACTCAGTTGTGCACCGTTGTTGCAAGCATTACAAACACCACACTCCTTATCCTGCAATATTTCCAAAGCCGCGGGGCGGAACATTGCAGTGTCTTTCTAGCAGCCCTGCAGGAAGCCATAGAACAAAACAATTCCCGGTTGCTGCTGGTAGCTGTGCAGCAGCTGAACACAGGTAAGCGCCGTTTCTGGTCCCGAGAAACACCCACTGATTGGTGGGATTATGCAGTTATGGGATGAGCAGCAGTGGCGGCAGAAGTTCCATATGCACAAGGCTACTTTCCAGGAACTGTGTGCAGAGCTCTCCTCAGCCCTGTAGTGCAGTGACACTGAAATTAAATCTGCTCTGACAGTGGAGAAGCGAGTGATGATCACTGTGTGGAAACTTGCAATGCCAGACTGCTACCGGTCAGTGGGGAATCAGTTTGGAGTTGGTAAATCCACTGTGAGGCTGTTGTCATCCAAGTATGCAGGGACACTAATTGCCTTTTGCTCAGAAGGGTTGTGACTGTTCTCAGTGGTAGCAGATGACAGAACGAGGAGTAATGGTCTCAAGTTGCAGTGGGGGAGGTTTAGGTTGGATATTAGGAAAAACTTTTTCACTAGGAGGGCGGTGAAGCACTGGAATGCATTACCTAGGGAGGAATCTCCTTCCTTAGAAGTTTTTAAGGTCAGGCTTGACAAAGCCCTGGCTGGGATGATTTAGTTGGGGATTGGTCCTGCTTTGAGCAGGGGGTTGGACTAGATGACCTCCTGAGGTCCCTTCCAACCCTGATATTCTATGAATCATCAAACAGTGGTTGTTAAAATAGTCAACTGGGATCATAGGTTAATGCCTTGAGTGTGGTGGGATTTGGCAAACAAAAATGAGACGAAATTTTCCCTGTGATTTTCATTTTAGAATCCAGGTCTGGGTTTTTATGATTTGTCCAATTTAAATGAGAATAACCAAAAGATGATCGTTGACAAGCACAATGACCTTCGGCGAGGGGTGAATCCCACTGCCAGAAACATGCTGAAGATGGTAAGCTACATGGCATTGCTGTTCCTACAGATCTGAAATGTTTCCCATTGTCACAGAGTGGCAAACTTGGCCGTCAGAATCCTTTCCATGATAAGGTGCAGCTTTCCTGCTAAGCTGTGGGAATGTAAGTAGAGTGGGAGAGAAGCATGTCCTTGTTGTTGGCCATTGGCCTAGGCACTGGTAGGCCAGGATTTGCTCCTGCTCTGCTGCAAGTCAATTACAGAGGAATTTTTTCAAAACCACTGAAGTGACTTAGAAGCCCAAATGCTATTGAAAATCCTACCCTTAACCTCTGTGCCTCAGTTTTCCCATCTACTGAACTGAATGAATAATATTCACCTACCTCCAAGGGTCACCGGGAATCTTACATCAATAGCATTTCTAAATTGCTTTGAGATCTTTGAATGGAAGGAGCTCTAGGAGAGAAATTCCCATTCTTGTGCAGGAGTCTAGTACATGGGCTCTCCACCATTTATGTCCCATTTAAGCCCTCAAAATAAGACCTGAGTGGTGCCTAGGCCTGGAATAGCAGATGCTGTCCCTCCAGGCCCCCTTTGCAGGGATTTCCAGCTCCTGGATCTTTGTGTGCTAGAACTGTGCAAAAAAGGTTTGCCTCAACATATTTCTAATGTACAATACAGGTTTCATGTCCTTTATGACTGCCAAACCATTATTAAAGCAGATTGGAAACTGGTTTACAGACCTTTCCATTGGTCCAAACATTGCTACCATCACAAACCATGGCACTTTTCAGGGCTAGGCTCTAAACTATAGAGATTTTGGTTTATTCATTCATGGTGACAAGAGGGTCACCTCTTAGGCTCTGGGGCTGAGGAGTTTTCATTTAAGGGAACAATCCACTTCAAATAGGTAGAAGAAATCTTCAGGACATTGTAACATTCAGGATCCCCAGCTAGTATAAACCAGCCTAGCTACAGTGACTTCCATGGGCCTATTCTGACTGACACCCCTTGAATAGCCAGGCCATAATCTCCAGATCTGTATTTTGTTCTACATTCACTATTGCGGATTGGTTTTACCAAAAGGTAAATATGATATCTCTCCTTGTTTCCTCGAGTTCTGGAGTCCTGAAGCTGCGGACAATGCTCAGAGATGGGCAGATCAGTGTAAAATGTCCATCAGTCCTAGAAATGAGAGAGTCGTCAATGGTAAGTGAAGAGTAACTATAAATTATGAGTGATTGAAATAACCATCTGGAGACTTACAGGTACAGCCATATTACTGCAAAAGTGTTATTTTAGCAGAGCAGGAGCACTGATATGGGACAGGTTGAGATTTCACTTCCAAATCCATATAGTTAGGGGCCAACAATGCAATAAAGGAAAAAATCCACCTGAGTTGAAACTTGACACACACAATCTCCTCCAGAGAGTGAATGTTTTCTTCACCATGGAAAAAATTGGTTCAAACTTTTTTTTCTTTCCCATTTGCCCCCACCAAAATCCATGGGGGAAAAACCCCAGACATTTTCTATGGATCAGGGGGAGGAATCCATTAATTCTGTGTGCCATGTCTTGACTGTTGAGACATGAACCCTAATCTCTTTGGGGAAGTGACTGTCTCTTACTATGTCATTAGAGTGCCTAGCACAACTAAACCCTAATCTCTGTTAGGGCCTTTAAATGCTATTGTAATACAAATAATTAGTAAAGTGGGACTTAGAGTGAGGCACAAGCTTTGAGTGAGTCTCCTGCACAGGAATGAATTTTACAAACAAAGAAGTTTGCACAGGTGGTATGTACACCATAATCAGCTATTGGGGGGGAGACTATTTTCATCTAATATTTAATGGTAGCCTGTTAATCCAAGAACAGATGGTAACTTTTAACTAGAAATCAGTGTTATTATTTTTAATCTGCCCTTTTCATCTGGTATTTTAATGAGATGCTTCTAGTTTAAAAAGTCTGCAAATGAACATCTCTGGGCATACGGGGCCTGCCCCAAAGCCTATGGAAGTTAATGGGACACTTTCTATTGTCTTCACTGGGGTTGGATCAGGTCAATAATTCCCTTCTTAGAGGTACAGGCTTATAGGTACTGCTTTGTTCAGACTGGAAATAAGGTGTAAATTTTCAAGTGAGGTTAATTAACCATGGGTACAATGTATCAAAAATTGTGGTGGATTTTCCATTTCTGGACATTTTTAATCAAGATGAAGTGTTTTTTTTCTAAATGATCTGTTCTAATTCAAACAGGAATTACTGTGGGGAAGTTCTCTGGCCTGTGCTATACAGGAGGTCAGACTGGCTGATCACAATGGTCCCTTCTGGCCTTGGAACTGATGACTCTCTGAATAGAGACAATGCACAGGGTGGAAATCTGGTGGTTAACTTAACTGTAGGGTGTAACTCACATCTTCTCTGCTATTCCTACAGTCTCTCTAGTTGTCCTCATGCTGTCTTGAAACTGCCTCATTTCTATTTTCAGATGTCCTCTGTGGTGAAAATATATTACAGGCAACTTATCCGCTCCCTTGGTCTGATGCAATCCAATCCTGGTATAAGCAAGTGGCTAATTTCAAATATGGTACTGGAGCAATCAATGACAATGCCCCTATTGGTGGCTACACTCAGGTATGGGGATTAATGACAAATTTCCAACAAATGAAATATTGTTTTAGGAAGAAAAGTGATACCAGTCTGGAAATAAAATATATTTATCTGAACACCCATGTGTCTCCATCAAATTCAATGGAAATGTGTCTGTGTAATTAAGGAAAGTTAGGAGACTACACCTCTAGAAACTTATCATTACTGTTATCAGTCATTCACTGCCTGATCCAAAGTCCACTGAACTAATTCAGAGTCTTTCCATTTACTTCAAAGGGCACTGGATCAGATATTTAATAAGATATATTCCAGCGGAAAATTATGATTTTTCTTCTTCCCAAAATGGGACCAAATGTCAAAGTATCTTAAATTACTAATAATATACTAAATTGTGGAATGACCATTTCTGAAAAATGTTGATTTGGAAATGTCAAAGCACCATATTTCAAAGCATTGATTAGAAACGAAACATTTCTTGTCTGAAAAATCGTACAGGTGCTCTACAAAAGGTGGTTGGTTACATGGTTCAGGCTCCTCCTTCTCCCAGCTGCTAAACTGCATTTTTTTAAAAGCTAAATATATAGAAATATTTCCTTGATATTACTTTTCCATCTAAGCAGTTGCTACAGTTCCCAGAGGGATGTTATGGGTTTAGGAACTGAAGGGCTGCTGCTCTGTGAGACCATGAAGGGGATCTCAGACAATCCATGAATGAAATGAAACCTTGCTGATTGAGTGTACTTATTTTCATGCCTGCAGGTGGTTTGGTATCGTTCTTACCAGATTGGATGTGGAGTTGCCTACTGTCCTCAGAATAAGTTCCAGTTCTTTTATGTTTGCCAGTACTGTCCCTCGTACGTACCAATATATATTTCCTTTAAGTTGAAACACTCTGTAAGATGTTTTGAAACCATCCAGGTAGGGCCGTCAATTACCTGCCGTTAACGCATGCGATTAACGCACTGCACGATTAATGCATTGATTTTTTTAACGCGCATTAATGGCAAACCCTCATGAGCTGCTCCGAAGAACCTGTCTGGTCAGGCGCAGTAATGCAAGCCGCTACCAGAGGATGGGAAAAGAAGAGGCTACAGAAAGTAATGTAGGTCTCATCCCCGCATTTTTTAAGTAAAAGCAGGATGGCCAGGCGCTTGCCAGACTCGTAGGGTGACCAGACAGTAAATGTGAAAAATCAAGACAGGGGGTGGGGCGGGGGGGGGGGGGGGTAATAGGAGCCTATATAAGAAAAAGACCCAAATATCGGGACTGTCCCTATAAAATCGGGACATCTGGTCACCCTATGCCAGAGGCACCCCTCACCCCTTGCAGGGTTCACCTGAGCCACCCTCCCCATGCCTCCCGGGGCTGGGGCTATCTCCTCCCCACCCTGTGCTGCCAACATCTGGGGCTGCCCCCACTCCCCCAGAACTCCACACTGCCCATGGTGGGGTCTCCCCCTCCCAGCCCTGTGCCGCCCGCAGCTGGGGCTGACCCCTCCCCCGCGTGCCACCCAGGGCTGGGACTGACCTCCATCCCAAGCTCAGGGGCTGACCCCCACCCCAGAGCCCTGTGTCGCCCATAGCTTAGGCTGAACCCTCCCCACAGCTTCTCACTGCCCATGGCTGGGGCTCAATCCCCCCATAGTGCTGCGCCACCCCTGGCTGAGCCTGATTCCCACCCCCTGCTCTGCGCTGCCCCCGGCTGAGCCTGATCCCCACCCCCGAGCGTCTCACCTCCCCCGGCTGAGGCTTATTTCCCCCCCGCCCCATCTCTGTGCCACCCAGGGGTCAGTTCTGAAGCCAGCACTGCTCTCCAGCAGCAGATTTCTCCGCTTTCCTGTGGGCGGGCAGGGCTGCCTTCAGCTGACCTGCAGGCAGCATCCGCCTCTCTCCACTCTGCCTTGCCTCCGGGACAAATGACCCGTTTTGGCGAAGAAGTAGGGACAGCCGGGACAGAGCTGAAAAAGGGACGTATCGTCACCCTAGCCAGCCCAGGCCCTATTGTTCCCGGCTGGCCCTTCACTCCCGGGACCAACCCCCCTGCGTCGTGCCCCATTGCCCCTAGCGAGTCGCTCGCTCTGGGGGTACCCCATAGAGAACGTGGGCCTGGCGAGCTCAGCCTCCTTGCACCAGCCTCTCCTCCCCTGAGTATGGTGAGTCCCTGAGGTAAAAGCCACCCTCCTTTGCAAGCAAGGGCCCACTCAGCTGAAGGGATCCCAGCTAGCTCAGTAAAAGGAGGAGAGCCCAGTACCAGAAACCACCCTTCCAGAAGTAGCAGCAAGACACCTCCCTCCCCCTCCTCCTGCCCAAGTGATTGCTTGCTCCTCCCCATTGTCAGCCCCTGTCCTCCCAGACCCTCCTCCTGCACAAGTCGTTGCTTACTTCCCCCCTCTGCTGTCCTCCCCCAACACTGAATGCTTGTTTGTCTGAGCGACTGGCTGAACAAGAAGTAGGACTGAGCGGACTTGTAGGCGCCAAAGTTTTATATTGTTTTATGGTTACGTGCAGTTGTTCTTTTTTACATAATTCTACATTTGTGAGTTCAACACTTCATGATAAAGAGATTGCACGACAGTACTTCAATGAGGTGAATTGAAGTTTCTTTTTTACAGTGCAAATGTTTGCAATCAAAAATAAATATAAAGTGAGCACTGTACACTTTGTATTCTGTGCTGTAATTGAAATCAAAATATTTGAAAATGTAGAAAACATCCAAAAATATTTAAATAAATGGTATTCTATTATTGTTTAACAGCGCGATTAATCATGATTAATTTTTTTAACTGCTTGACAGCCCTACTTCTAAGGTATCTACATGACTAAAAACTGGGAAACAAGGAAGCAGGTGCATGCTCAGATAATGGCTCCTAGAATTGAAATATCCTAGAAATATCCTATTTCAATTGGGTAAAAATTTGCAAGCATCGACGTTGTCAACACTTTTCGATACAAAGGGAGTGAAGCTAAAACAGTCATGCACTGACGTTGGGTCACATTGTTAATATTTATTTTATTGAATGTTGAAATGAAAGCCTACGTTTAAGTGCCTTGCAGAACAGGTTTGGGCCGTTGAATCGGAGCTCAAGCGCTCAGACATTCATGCAAAGCAAACAGGAGAGGGCCACAGATATTTTCAAAAGCAAGTTTTGATTTAGTTGTAAATGAATATTCAGAGGGAGAGAGGGTATTTTAATATTTGTATACCTCCAATACTGACCTACCTCAAAGGGGTGCTATAAGGGTTATTTCATTACTGCCCAAAACATATCTGGAAGTCTTTGGATGGAAGGTGCAGAGGATTAATTGTGTTACTGTATATTCTATACAAGGACCGAATTATTATGTTGAATTTAAAAAAATTATAATCACGGAAATGTATGTCTTTCTTTCCTTTCAAATAGAACAAAGCATAATTTGAACTAAAACAGGATTGTTTAGAAGCAGGTTTCCCACACAATCTATGGAATGAGTTCTATGTTATACAGTATGTTAACTTTATTTTAAAGGGATATATTATGTTTGGGTTGCTTTTTAATTTCAGAGGAAACAATGTAGCAGATTTATCTAAACCATACAAACAGGGACCAGCGTGTGGCGATTGCCCTGATGCCTGCGACCGAGGACTCTGCAGTAAGTTAATGGTCTTTTGTTCTTTCCAAATCTTTCCTGAAGAAATAAATAATGCTAGATTACCTTGGATAATAACTAAGGTTAAGATTTTCTCACAGTTATTTTTAATAAATGTCACAGGCAGGTCACAGGCAACAAACAAAAATCACAGGAGCCCCTGACCTCTTTGTGACTTTACTAAAAATAACCAGGGGGCAGAGCTAGGTGGGGGGGAGGAATGACAGCTGGAGTCCCATGGAGAAGACTGACAGGCCGAGCCCCCCAGCCACTGGGGCGGGCACAGCCCCAGCTCCAGCGGCTGCAGCCATGGGGCGGGGGGGTCGCACAGCCCCCAGCTCCTGAGCTGGAGGCAGCTGTGGGGCAGGGGCACATAATCCCAGCTTCAACCCCAGCCATAGCCACTCAGGCTCACAGCCCCAGCTGCAGCCATGGGGGGATGGGGAGAGTCACACGGCCCTGGGAAGCCACGAGGGGGGGGCATGACCCAGGCTGCAGCCCCCACTGCAAGCTGCAGGGTCCTGGTTCCGGCCCCAGTTGCAGGGCAGGGGTGCACAGTCCTTCCTCCAGGCCCAGCTTCAGCAGCTGACAGCTGAAGCCGAAGAAGACAGGGAGGTCCGGTAAAGTCACGGAATCATAGCCTTAAGAATAACATTGTGATGAGAGTTCTGTCAAGAGAGTCCTCATCCCTTTGAAATCTGTTGTTTACTCAACTCTTTCACAATAATCCCTTAGAAACTTAAAACAGACACTTATACAACTTTCCTCTGCTTTTTCTCAAACTGTACAATAAAATCCTCTGGTATCTCTCAAACGATAGAAGTGCTATTTTGGGCAATATTTAATAAATAACAGTTTAATTTAATAATTAAAACAGTTATGGGTAAAGTAAATCCCATCAGCTCTGTCATAGCGTTAGACATGCATCAGTGATCTATGTAATCTAGGAAGTGCTAGCAGTGCCCTCTGTTGGAGACCTCAGCACTAAGTATTCAATCTAAAGTTTTTCAGCCCCATACACTTAGGGACACAAACACCCAATACACACACAAGCTGGTGGGTTACACATATGCACAGAGCTCTGCATATGCATTGGAGCTTTGCAGGCCTCAGTTAAGTGTGAGCAAAAGTGTGTATATGGTTAAGTGTGCAAATAGTTTCACCTTCCACTTTGCATTCACCCCCCTCCCACTCTAGTCTCTGAAGCTGAGAAAAAGAATAATTCTCTACTTCACTGTACTTTGTTGTGGAGCTTAATTTATTAAAGCTTAAAGAACACTTTGAGATCTTCAGAGGAAAGGTGCTTATTATTATACCAACAATGATTTGTGTTCAGAACAATAAATTCCTAACAAAAATGAAAATAAACTGTCCTATTCTTTGTACAACCTTACAGTTCAGTCCTTTTGTATCTCCACTAACTTCAGCTGATTTGTACAATGGTTGATTCTGGCTTGTTACACTGTATGATACGGCTGGTCTTCTGCTTCAAAGTGATATTCAGTGAATGCCAGTGACTAAATTCTACCGTGGCCTGAGCACAACTTTGATTCTACTTTCACTTACACCAGTGTAAATCCATTGAAGGTAGTTTAACTGAGCTCAGAATGAGGCCCAGCAGGTTAAAAACAGAGAGGCAAACAAGACTACATAGGTTTATGAAGACAATGGATTGAAAAATACATTTTGAAAGGAAAACAATTAACTGATTTAGGACTGACTTATCCTTTTATCATCTAACTCTGTTTACCATTTGGTTTATTTCAGCCAACCCTTGCAAGTATATGGATAAATATACAAACTGTGCCACCTTAAAAGACCTCTTTGGCTGTAATCATTCTGTGGTGAAGGAAAATTGTCATGCTTCCTGCAAATGCACCACTGAAATAAAATAATATCCTGCTATCCATCACTTTCTCTTCCTTGCGGTTGTTTTATCTGAAAGAGAAAAGAACCAAGGATAAAACAAAACAATTCTCAATGTTTTCATAACCGCTTGAATTCTGGGTAAAACAATGAAGTTCCGCTCTGCATTATGTGTTATATGTCCTGAATATTGTTCAGTAATTGAAACTATTTCCATAATTACTTTAGATTATTCAAAAATCTTATTTTAGCTATTAATGGGCATAGGTCTATTGCAGGAACGGGTGGGTGAGGTTCTGTGGCCTGCAATGTGCATGATGATCATGATGGGTCCCTTCTGGTCTTAAAGTCTAAATGAGTCTACTTCAGAGCATGGAACTCCTGCTGAATTTTATTCTTAAACAGGAAATAGAGTCATAATCTACTTGACTATTTTTTTGTATTGCACATTAAATTTCAGTTGATTTGCCACTGACCTTTGATTATATAATGAATGTAATCCTGCTAAATAAAAGCATTGTTTAACTCCATCATTGCAATGTAATTCTTGCCTGTAATTCTTTGCCACAGTGAATGTAATATTTCACAAAGAATTTAAGCCAAAGAATGCTTTCAGTTAAACTTTACTTATGCAAATTACCTCTCCTTCATAAGAGCAACTGATTCACCGAAAATATTATGTGAAGCCGTTGAAAAAATAGCAAACAGGACAAATACATGTATTACTCATATACATTTAATTATAATAATAATCAGACATCCATGTTTCATGTTCTTCCTGCACCTCCTAACTATATTGTAGTTGATCATTAGATGGCGCTAGTGTTACACCTGAACAATGGTTACAGACCTACATATGGGTATTAAATACGTTGTATTAAAGTATGAAGTATTCCAAAATTCTAATATCCATTACCACTGAGGGTCTGATGCCTGATACGCAGGCTGTGTTGCAGTGCAGTGCTTTGTATTTTGATGAGAGAGCAGTGTATAGTAAGATGAGTGGTGGTTATTTAGATTCTGCTGTGATTAGCTCCTTCCAATTGGAAATTTCCCCCATATCTCACATTCTTCGAGCGCTATGGGTGCTGCATGAGTTCTGAAAAGGGGGCACAGAGGAGATAAAATTAAGTTATTCCACCCTCCTTTTCCAGAGTACATCTGTACAGCCAAGATCAGGGATGTTCATTGACTTTGCCCATTGTTAGATCAAGTTTAAGCTCAGGCCCTGGGCCGCTGATGTGCCTTATAAGCTGTCCAAGCTGGTATGGAGAGGGCCTTGGCCCCGTATCCACCTTACCCTCATCTAGGAAACTAGCACCTGCAAGCTCCCTAGAATGGGACAATGTTTGTGCTCCTCTACAAGATCTAGCTGAGATCTTAGTCCCCATCACCATAATACCCAAGAACCTCACATTCCCTTGAGGTCAAGAAATATCACTGTCCCCTTTTTATCAATGGGGAACTGAAGGCTAGACAAACTTGTAGCCCAATTCTATGGCCATTGAATTCAATGAGACCCCTTCTATTGGCTTCAGTGGGAGAAGCTCAAGTTTAAGACACTAAACCAAGGCCACACAGTAAGGCTGAGATGAAGTTGGGAATTGAACAGTGGTCTCCCAAGCCACAGACCAATGCCTTAATCTCAAGACCATTTTTCCATACAATGGCTGAGCCACATACAGGCAAACAAGAAGTAAGCCCTTCTTGTAAAATGTTGCTCTGACAATAAAATGGATGCCAGAGAAATGTAATCCCCATGCTAAGTAACATTTTCCTCATGTGCCTCAGCCTAGATTCGAACTGTGCGTGACCTATCAGGTGTAATTCGTAGCATTTGTGTGCGTGTCCTACCAGGTGTAATTCACAGCATTTGTGTGCGTGTCCTACCAGGTGTAATTCGCAGCATTTGTGTGCGTGTCCTACCAGGTGTAATTCATAACAAGTGTTAAGACAGGCTGTTGCAGCTGGGGGCCTGCCTGCCAGGAAGGGGATTAAGAGCTGAGCTGGGCTGGGGTCAAGATTATGTTTGTCTGGTGTCTCGGTTGGTTTTTGACTGAGGAACTCAGTTAATCTGGAAGGGGTTGAATTCTCTGCAGCAACCTGGCTGGAGGGCTAAGCCACATCTCCAGTGCAAGTGGGCTGAAGACTATGTAGGGAAACTGAGGCAGATCTTCTGTATCAGCACTCCAAGAAGGGGCACATTAGGATGGCATCTCTGCTACACATTCACCACAGAATTTTGTTATTCCTGTACGGAACTCAATACCCTGTGACTGACTAAAGCATATCACCCAGAAAGGCACCTTGTCTTGATTTGAAATAGGGTAGAATACAAAATATGGCTGGTGAGTAGGAAGCGCTCTCTCTTTCCCCACCTCTATTCATATGTACTACCTCTGAGACTGTACATTTACCAGTAGGATCCCTGGTAGGGAGCTGGGTAGGATAAGGGTTATGTGTAGGATGTACCACATGCTTCCCAGCTCATAGATTCATAGATACTAAGGTCAGAAGGAACCATTATGATCATCTAGTCTGACCTCCTGCACAACGCAGGCCACAGAATTTCACCCACCCATCCTGCGAAAAACCTCACCTATGTCTGAGCTATTGAAGTCCTCAAATCGTCTTCCAATCTGCCCTGGAGTAAAATTCCTTCCCGACCCCAAATATGACGATCAGCTAAACCCTGAGCGTATGGGCATGATTCACCAGCCAGATACTACAGAAAATTCTTGCCTGGGTAACTCAGATCCCACCCCAGCTAACATCCCATCACAGGCCATTAGGCCTATTTACCATGAATATTTAATTACCAAAATCATGTTATCCCATCATACCATCTCCTCCATAAACTTATCGAGTTCAATCTTAAAGCCAGATAGATCTTTTGCCCCCACTGCTTCCCTTGGAAGGCTATTCCAAAACTTCACTCCTCTGATGGTTAGAAACCTTCATCTAATTTCAAGTCTAAACTTCCTGGTGGCCGGTTTATATCCATTTGTTCTTGTGTCCACATTGGTACTGAGCTTAAATAATTCCTCTCCCTCTCCAGTATTTATCCCTCTGATATATTTAAAGAGAGCAATCATATCTCCCCCTCAACCTTTTTTTAGTTAGGCTAAACAAGCCAAGCTCCTTGAGTTTCCTTTCATAAGAAAAGTTTTCCGTTCCTCGGATCATCCTAGTAGCCCTTCTCTGTACCTGTTGCAGTTTGAATTCATCCTTCTTAAACATGGGAGACCAGAACTGCACACAGTATTCCAGGTGAGGTCTCACCAATGCCTTGTATAACAGTACTAAAACCTCCTTATCCCTACTGGAAATACCTTGCCTGATGCATCCCAAGACCGCATTAGCTTTTTTCACAGCCATATCACATTGGCGGCTCATAGTCATCCTATGATCAACCAATACTCCAAGGTCCTTCTCCTCCTCTGTTACTACTCATTGATGCGTCCCCAGCTTATAACTAAAATTCTTGTTATTAATCTCTAAATGCATAACCTTACACTTCTCACTATTAAATTTCATCCTATTACTATTACTCCAGTTTACAAGGTCATCCAGATCCTCTTGTATGATATCCCGGTCCTTCTTTAAATTGGCAATACCTCCCAGCTTTGTATCATCCGCAAACTTTATTAGCACACTCCCTCTTCTTATGCCGAGGTCAGTAATAAAAAGATTAAATAAGATTGGTCCCAAAACTGATCCTTGAGGAACTCCACTGGTAACCTCCCTCCAGCCTGACAGTTCACCTTTCAGTAGGACCCGTTGTAGTCTCCCCTTTAACCAATTCCTTATCCAATTATTTCAATTTTCATATTGATCCCCATCTTTTCCAATTTAACTAATAATTCCCCATGTGGCACGGTATCCAACGCCTTACTGAAATCTAGGTAAATTAGATCCACTGCATTTCCTTTGTCTAAAAAATCTGTTACTTTCTCAAAGAAGGAGATCAGGTTGGTTTAGCACGATCTACCTTTTGTAAAACCATGTTGTATTTTGTCCCATTTACTATTGACTTCAATGTCCTTAACTACTTTCTCCTTCAAATTTTTTTCCAAGACCTTGCATACTACAGATGCCTATAGTTACCTGGATCACTTTTTTTCCCTTTCTTAAAAATAGGAACTATGTTAGCAATTCTCCAATCATACGGTACAACCCCTGAGTTTACAGATTCATTAAAAATTCTTGCTAATGGGTTTGCAATTTCAGGTGCCAATTCCTTTAATATTCTTGGATGAAGATTATCTGGGCCCCCCGATTTAGTCCCATTAAGCTGTTCGAGTTTTGTTTCTACCTCAGATATGGTAATATCTATCTCCATATCCTCATTCCCATTGTCATGCTACCATTATCCCTAAGATCCTCTTTAGCCTTATTAAAGACTGAGGCAAAGTATTTGTTTAGATATTGGGCCATGCCTAGATTATCCTTGACCTCCACTCCATCCTCAGTGTTTAGCGGTCCCACTTCTTCTTTCTTTGTTTTCTTCTTATTTATATGGCTATAGAATCTTTTACTATTGGTTTTAATTCCCTTTGCAAGGTCCAACTCTACTTGACTTTTAGCCTGTCTCACTTTATCCCTACATGTTCTGACCTCAATAAGGTAACTTTCCTTGCTGATCCCTCCCATCTTCCACTCCCTGTATGCTTTCTGCTTTTTTCTTAATCACCTCTCTGAGATGCTTGTTCATCCAGCTTGGTCTACAACTCCTGCCTATGAATTTTTTCCCCTTTCTTGGGATGCAGGCTTCCGATAGCTTCTGCAGCTTTGATTTAAAGTAATCCCAGACCTCCTCTACCTTTAGATCCATAAGTTCTTCAGTCCAATCCACTTCCCTAACTAATTTCCTTAATTTTTGAAAGTCAGCCCTTTTGAAATCAAAAACCCTAGTTGCAGATTTATTTTTGTTAATCCTTCCGTTCAGTTTGAACTGAATTAGCTCATGATCACTTGAACCAAGATTGTCCCCTAGTATAACCTATTAGACTGCTAGCTACACTGCCCTTCCTCCTTATATACATTCTCCTACCCACGGCTGTATCCTTTCTTACTTCGTTTTCTTCCCTCTCAATGCTAAAATCCGGCGTGGAGATTACCTGGACATCTCCCAACCATCTCCCCCAAATTCCTAGTTTAAATCTCTCTTAATCAGTTGTGCCAGCCTCCATCCTAGAAGTCTATTTCCTTCCCTACTCAGATGAAGTCCATCCCGAGAGAACTGTCCTCTGTCCATGAATGCCTCCCAGTGACCATACATCCCAAAGCCCTCCTTATAGCACCACTGCCTAAGCCATCTGTTGATAGTCATCATCTTGTCACACCTTTGTTGCCCTTCTCTAGGAACAGGCAGAATCCCACTAAAGATCACCTGAGCCTCGATTTCCTTAAGCGTCTTCCCCAACCTAGCATAGTCTCCCTTAATACTTTCCAGCGAGAATCTAGCCGTATCATTTGTTCCCACATGAAGGATAATTAGGGGATTCTTTCCTGCTCCCTTTAGGATCCTTTTCAACCTCACGTCTACATCCCGTATCTTAGCACCTGGAAGACAGCATACCATGTCAGACATGCTCCTGCTACATCCAATGCTTGGTAGTGTCACCCCAGTGCAAAGCGTTTAAGATTCCAAAAGTGGAGGGGCCGCCTTTCCTGACAAAATATAATAAAAATTCATTTCTGGAAAATTAGAATAATTACAAAGGAAACAAGATATCCCCAGCAAAAATTGGTTCAAATTTAAAAAGACAAATACACAGAAGAATGTGAGGGTCCATTAGCAGACTTGTGAAAATGAGTAATTAGGAATGAGACTGAATATTTGCTCCTGGCTCTAGGTAAATCAAAACAAATAAAAAACGTAGAGCAGAATGTTGGGGCCTAGTCTTAGGCTGGTGGGAAAATGGGATAATTAGGAATGGAACAGAATAGTCCAACCACCAAACAAGTTAGGGCCCAACAAATTCTTATCCAGCAGAATGTGACCACCCAGTTCTAAAACATTAGTTCTCCATTTTATCCTACGTGTCATTGAGTAAATCCCCTGGTTGAGCGCAGCACTGACAATAAATAGATGATATGTAGGAAACACCACGTAAATCCCAACTCTCTAAATGTACTGCTGAGCATGACACCTCCATGCTAACTCAACTGCTCTGATCATTAGCTGAGCTCCAGATTCCAAAACTCATAAAATAACACCTAAGCATGGGATAATTGGGCAGGAGATGGGATGTTCCCAACTCTGAGGCACCTGAAACTAAAACAATAGCTCACACCACAGAATCCTGAGATTGAAGCATAAACTTTTGAAACACTGGGGGTTTAGGAATGACAGATGATATTGAAACCATACAGTCAGCTCAACCCAGAATACACACAGCAAGTAAACTGCTTGGGCCTTATTAGAGAACTTGATTAGTCCTCTTTCCCAAAAAAAGAGTATTGCATAGATTTCTTGGTGGGGTGATGTGATTCTTCTTAGCATATGCGCAACGTGTCGTAGGTGGCACGTGACCAGGATTCATCACCGAATTTGGACCGCTGGTTGGATCATTAGCTTCCCAGATTTGGGCCAGGTACTGACAGGG
Source organism: Chelonia mydas (assembly GCF_015237465.2). Classification (NCBI taxonomy): domain Eukaryota; kingdom Metazoa; phylum Chordata; order Testudines; family Cheloniidae; genus Chelonia; species Chelonia mydas. The sequence goes on from NC_057851.1 coordinate 12,696,728, forward strand.
ACAGCGATGTGAATGCTGATCCATGCCCCCCCAGTGACGTGCTAGAAGTATAACAATGATGTGCAGCCAACACCACCTACTGTCCAACCCCTCCCCTATGTCCAGCATAGGCGCCGACTCTGTGGGTGCTTCAGGGCTTGGGCAGAGCCTGGGGTCAAGCACCCCCTGGCACTTTGGAAAGTCGGCACCTGTGATGTCCAGTCCCTGAAGTCACCTTTTTGCAAAATCTCCTGCTAGGATTCTTAGATGCTGATGTTAGGGTTTCAGATGGAAACAGAATACGCCAACCCCCAAAGAAGTTTGCCCCAAAACACTCACACACAGCAGACTGTGGAAAAATAGTTGTAAAGCTATTCTGTGCTCTCCCCAAAATACTATTGTGCATATCACATTATCAAGTGCAGTAATAAAGGATATGGACGATGAGTAGGAAATACACATGCCTCCCAACTCTCTTCATATGTCCTATTGCTGAGAGAGCCACTTCTAAGGACTTAGCTGATCAAATTAGGAATTGGTTCTAAACTACAGCAACAGCTTTCCTCATAAAATAACTCCCTTAAACCTGGCTAAGTAGGCAGAAGATGGGTTAATCACAGCTACAAAGCACATCAGACTAAGACAACAGCTCACATGGTAGGAAACTGAGACCGTAGCGTAGACTTCTGAAGAACTGGAGAATTAGGAATGACAAAGGATATTCCAACCCATATTCCTGATATTCCATAGTCAGTTCAACCCAAAATATGTGCACGTACATGTGAGCAGAGTCAGGATGAGCTCCACCCTGACATCTGGTGGTGAGGTGTGGCAAGTTGTGGAAAAGAACTTCGGGGGCTGATCTCATTTGCATAAGCACACCCACCCCACCTAGAATGGGGCCATAGTTGCCCAAATGGCTGCTGTGGGATCCCCAGTGTCTGTTATTGGGGCAGGAAGAATAAATTGTTATTACCCTGATTATGGGAATCAAGGACAATGGAACTGTACTTGGCCTTTTGTTATGATGGAGGGACGCGCCATCAACTAAGTAGCACTCGCTAGGCAGGGGACATGGGTTCCAAAACTCTGTGAATTGAGAGAGGTTGGAGATAGGTATTAATACCTGGTGATGTAGGCCCCTTTGTGAGGGTCTGAAACATCCATTGCACCTTTGTCTCTCTCCACTGTAGACTATCAGAGCTAATTTTGGGTCTATTAAGAGTCTAGCTACAGGTGCTGAGATGAATTCACTTTGGCCTTATGGTGCACCAGCACTAAGGCACCCACTACTACAAGCTGAAATCACTGAGCACTGTGTTAAGTAGTGGGGAGCCTGAAGATCTAGAGCGGAGTGGAGCATTTCATGGGGCAGCGGGAGCTGCTTGTGAGACGTGGAGCGCAGCGGAGCTGTTCGTGGACTGGCTGGTGGGGTAGAGCGGAGCAGAGCGGCTTCTGGAGCGGATCGGAGTGAAGCCCTATGGAGCTGCGGGGCAGTTGGCTTCAGATCACGTAAGGTGCCCCTTACCTCTTCCCCCCCCACACACACGCACATTTTCACCCAGACTGGGGAGTAACACTCTGCAGATGAACTTTTGAACTCTGGGGCTGGACTTTTGGGTTGTTGGACTTTTTTTGGACTTTGGGTGATTTTTGGATTGCTGGACTCAAGAGACGTTTGGGTTGTGGGACTCAAGAACCTGAGGGAAAGGACATGGCCCAATTTGCTGGGATGGGTCTTTGTGCATGGTTTGGTTGATGAACCCTAGTTGTGGTGTTTTCCCAATTTAATGCTGATGTCATTTACCTCATGTTATTAAAGATTCTCTGCTACACCGAGACTCTGTGCTTGCGAGGGGGGAAGTATTGCCTCTTTGAGGCACCCAGGGGTGTGTGTAAGATTTTCCCAGGTCACTGGGTGGGGGCTCAAGCCAGTTTTGCATTTGCTTTGATGAGAGGGAACCCCTGTGTACTGAACCCGGCCCTTGCTGCTATCAACTCGGCCTGGCCTTATTGGGATCCAGGAAGTGCTAAAGGATCTGCTAAAGGATCCCCCCCCCCCGCCTAAGGAGGGGGTCCACAGGACCTGGAAAACCAAATAATTACGGGGGACAACTAATGAACAACAGGGACAGGAGTGTGGTAAAAGGGTCAAACGAAGGGAACCGGACGGGGACACCGAGCAGAGGACCCCGGACAGCGCCCACTGCTCCTCAAAGGCATCAAGGGAGTTAGTGGACGCCGCCCAGAGGAACTCTGCCCGGAAGCGTGAACGGACAGAGGATCAGAAATAGGCCCCACAGTCGCAGGAGACTCCATCGGCCAACCTCCTCACCCTGGTTTTATAGATGGCCACTTTAGCCAGGGCCAGGAGGAGGTTGACCAGGAGGTCCCGCGACATAGTGGGGCCACGGACAGGGAGTGCATAGATAAGGAGGTGAGGGGAAAAATGCAATCAAAATCTTAACAAAATATTCGTGAGGAGCCGGAATAGGGACTGCAGCCTGGCGCACTCCAGGTAGACGTGCGCTAGGGTTTCCCTCACGCCGCAAAAGGGGCAGGTATCCGGGATTGGGGTGAACTGCGCCAAGTACATGCCAGTGCTCACGGCCCCGTGAAGGAGCCGCCAACTGATATCCCTGGCGGGCCTTGGGACTAAGGTGGAATATAGGCTGGCCCACCAAGGCTCCTCACCCTCTAGAGGTGGCAGGAGGTCCCACCACTTTGTGTCAGGGCGGGACGCGAGGGTGAGGACGTGAAGGGTGTGGAGCACGAGCGTGTATAGATGTTTCTTTGGCGCAGTCTGGAACCGGACCGGCTGCAACTCGCATAGTCGGCTCACGGTGAAGGGGCAGGGGGGTCGGTTGGGTCCACGGGGCAGGAGCCCGATGAAAAGGTCCGGAGGGCCTGGGGTGGAGGGTGGGCGGGGAGCACCCTCTCGTAGGACCCGGTCGAGGTAAAACCAAGCAGCGGGCGGCAAAGCGGCCCTCACCTCCTGAAGTACGCGCAGGGGAGTACGAGGTCTGGAGAGCCCCATGCGCTGAGTGAGCATCAGGGGATCCAGCCAGTCTCCCCGGTCGTAGTCCAGGAGGTCTCCAACTCTGGTAACTTCTGCCAGGACCAACCTCTGGCGCACCGAGGGGGACTCCGCCACCTGCACACGGAGCTGGGGGTTGTATAGCAAGGGCTCCGCGAGGAGATCTTCCCCCCCGGAGGCCACCACGGACCTGGTCGCTGTGAACAGTTTCCAGGTCTGGAGGAAGTCCTGGTAGAAGACCAGCAGCCCAGAGAGGTCTCGCAGAAGACCCCATGGATGGAGGTAAAGGAGCTGCCGGTCATATCGGAGCCCTCGGAAGCGGCACAGGAAGGCATGTGCCAGTATGCTCCACGCCGGACTACCTGCACCATAAAGGAGCCTCTGCAGGGCCTGGAGGCGAAAGACATGGACCTGAGTGCAGAGACACTTCAGGCCCTGCCCTCCCTCCTCCAGGGGTAGATGGAGAACACCTGCAGAGATCCAGTGCAGTCCTGACCAGAAGAACTCCAGAATCAACGTCCGGAGGTTGGCCAGGAAATCCGGGGCTGGGACCAGGGTGTTGAGCCGGTACCAGAGCATGGACAGGACTAGTTGATTAAGCACCAGTGCTCTCCCTCGAAGGGAGAGACACCGGAGTAGTCCTGTCCATCTCTGGAGCCGCTCTACCACCCTGCCCTCTAAACCGTGCCAGTTCTCTGGCGGAGACGGATGCTTGGCAGAAAGGTAAACGCCGAGATAGAGCAGCAGACCCGCGCTCCACCGGATGGCCTGAAGCGCGGGTGGGAGGGGGAGCTCGCCTGCCGCCAGTCCCCTACCACCAAGCCAGAGCTCTTGATCCAGTTGACCCGGGCGGAGGAGGCTGCTGAGTAGACAGCCTGGCAAGCCTCCACCAGCGCCAAGTTGCCCGGGTCCTGGACCACGAGGAGCACATCTCGGCGTATGCCAACAGGACCAGCTGCAGCTCCGGCTCCCGTAGTGCCAACCCCGTCAACCTCCTACAGAGGAGACGGGGAAGGGCTCAATCACCAGAGCGTACAGCTGGCCTGAGAGAGGGCACCCCTGCCATACTCCTCACCCGAAGCTGACCGGTTCAGTCAGGGTCCAGTTGAGCCTGACCAGACACTCTGCGGAGGCATACAGCACCTGGAGAAAACCCACAAACTGGGGTCCGAAGCCAAACGCTCGCAGAGTGCTCAGGAGATACCCGTGATCCACCCTCAACTCAGCCTGGCAGAAGGGTTACATACACACAGAATGTTGGGGCCTGTCAGAGAACAGGATTAGTCCTTTTTCCCCCAAAGCATATAGTGTATAGATTTATACCAAAGCAATAGTGTATAGATTTCTGACTGGTGTGATGGGCTGGAGTATATCAGTGACATGAAGCCAACCCCCACCTCGTCTCCAGCTGCTCCCCATATGTCCAATCCCTGATAATGTCCCCTCCGTGCAAAATTCACTGATAGGATCCTTACTTAATGAAACCAGATTAGTAATTAATTATGCAAATTAGGGTATTGGATTGTATGCATAAAATCTCCAGATTTCTATATCTTCAGCCTTAAGAGATGTGTTCATCGGTCTCCTTCTCTACTCCACACTCCCTTAGCCACGTCCTGCACCCCATCTTGTTTATCCCATCAGCTGCTTCTTTCCAGTCGCCTTCTGCTGCCCCCTCAGTGTCCTCCTCACACTCCCTTGTCCCCAGTTTCTTATAGCACCCCACATGTCCATCTCAACTCAGTATCTTCCTATGTCCCACCAAGTTCTCCCTCTTGTTCTCCACTCTTACCTCCTGCACCTTACACTCCACTGTCTCCTCACTCTTTACAGGTTCCTAACTTTAGAGCCCCCCCTCTCAGGCATTCTTGGCTTCAGTTTCAAGGAGAACAAGATAGGTGTAGGGAGGAAGAGGGAGACAGTGGCCATCTTTACTGGAGGCAGCCTCTCTGCCACCTGCAGTAAATGTGATAAAAGCATGAGAGTTGGCGCTCTCTATGCCCCTCCCAAGAGTTTGAAGGGAGAATTAATCTACATGAAACACCTTGTCTGCTCCTGGGCCCTGGCTGCAACATGATAGTACCACCTAAAGCCCCACTCTGCACAGTTCTAATCACGTGTCCCAGCGGTTGTACCCTGGCTCTCTAGTAGCCAAAGGCTGGTGAACCACACTCCTTGCAAATCCTTTATTATCCCTGTGGTGTTTATCTTGAGCTAATGGTGCTATTCAAGGTGCTGGGAGGATATAGTTTAATGAGATGACGGAAAAATTCCTATAGCCTTTCTAGCCACTGTAAACTGCTCCCTTTTTGTGTGTGATCTGCAGTGCTAGGAAATGTTAGTACCTCTGCCCGTCCAACAGAAAATGGGAATAACTAGAGATGATTGGAAATGTATCATAAACAGAGGAGATCATTGTTTCACATGCTAATACAAAATCAGTTTTTTGTTGGACAAGGAGATGGCATAAAATCAGTGCCTGGAGAAATTTAAAAAATAAAATCATACAAAACAAACAAATGAGATGATAAACCACAGTATGATCGTTCCTGTGCAGTGCTTGTCCCCATCAGCAAAAGTGAGAGAGCCCTGTAAAATCACATATCGTTAATTCTAGAAAACTTATTCTATAAAGTTATAGGCCCAAATTCTGCCTTCATTTATGCCACTGTAAATCCAGAATAGCACCACTGAAGTGGATTGGATTATTCTAGATTTACAGTGGTGATTTTATAGGGAGTCTAGGAAAGTTTGGTGTTTTCTTTGAAGTCCTAGCATCTGGAGCCATGTGATTATGTGGGAATCTTAGCTTTCATTCACTCCATCCCCCGTCCCTCTGTCGCTCACTCTCCCCACCCTCACTCACTTGCTCATTCTGGCTCAGGGACTTGGGGTGCAGGAGTGGGTGCAGGCTCCAGGCTGAGGCAGTGAGTTGGGATCCAAGAGGGGGTGAGGGCTCCAGCTGGGGGTGTGGGCTCTGGGGTGGGGTCAGGGATGAGAGGTTTGGGGTGTAGGAGGGGGGCTCTGGGCTCGGGGGTGGAGCCGAAGGATTTGGAGTATGGGAGTGAGCTCCAGGCTGAGGCAGGAGTTGGGGTGTGGGAGGAGGTACAGGCTCTGGGCTGGGAGTGTGGGTTCAGGGGTGGGGCCAGAAATGAGGCATTCAGTGTGCAGGAGGGGGCTCCAGGCTGGGGCAGGGTGTTGGGGACTGAGGAGTTCGGAGTGCAGGAGAGGGCTCTGGGCTGAGGCAGGTGGTTGGCGTGCAGGAGGGGGTGAGGGCTCTGGGTGTGGGTGCAGACTCTGGGGTGGGGTTGGGGATGAGGGGTTTGGGGTGCAGGAGGGTGCTCTGGGCTGGGACTGAGGGGTTCAGAGGGCAGGAGGGGGATCAGGGCTGGGGCAGGAGGTTGGGGCACCAGGGGGCGAGTGAGGGCTCCAGCTGGGGGTGCAGAATCTGGGGTGGGGAACCTTTTTTCTCTCACGGGCCATTGACCCACAGAAAAAAATGTGAATTTGCAAAATACTTTGTCCCCAAAATTTGTTTGGGACTTAGTTGCCATTCACAAAATGAGGGGGAGGAGGATTCATCCTCAGAACTTTTGGCCATGGTTAGGGCACTCCCAGGGGATGTGGGGACTGTCAGAGTCTCCCCAACACAAAGGGATTTTAACTTGGGTCTCCCACACGATAGGTGAGCGTCCTCGTCACTGAGTTATGGGATTTTCTGGGGAGATGCTCTTAATCTCGCCTGTTGGAGCAGTTGCACTCTATAACTCATTAAATAGTCGTTAGAATCATAGAATCATAGAATATCAGGGTTGGAAGGGACCCCAGAAGGTCATCTAGTCCAACCCCCTGCTCGAAGCAGGACCAATTCCCAGTTAAATCATCCCAGCCAGGGCTTTGTCAAGCCTGACCTTAAAAACCTCTAAGGAAGGAGATTCTACCACCTCCCTAGGTAACGCATTCCAGTGTTTCACCACCCTCTTAGTGAAAAAGTTTTTCCTAATATCCAATCTAAACCTCCCCCATTGCAACTTGAGACCATTACTCCTCGTTCTGTCATCTGCTACCATTGAGAACAGTCTAGAGCCATCCTCTTTGGAACCCCCTTTCAGGTAGTTGAAAGCAGCTATCAAATCCCCCCTCATTCTTCTCTTCTGCAGACTAAACAATCCCAGCTCCCTCAGCCTCTCCTCATAAGTCATGTGCTCTAGACCCCTAATCATTTTTGTTGCCCTTCGCTGGACTCTCTCCAATTTATCCACATCCTTCTTGTAGTGTGGGGCCCAAAACTGGACACAGTACTCCAGATGAGGCCTCACCAGTGTCGAATAGAGGGGAACGATCACGTCCCTCGATCTGCTCGCTATGCCCCTACTTATACATCCCAAAATGCCATTGGCCTTCTTGGCAACAAGGGCACACTGCTGACTCATATCCAGCTTCTCGTCCACTGTCACCCCTAGGTCCTTTTCCGCAGAACTGCTACCTAGACATTCAGTCCCTAGTCTGTAGCGGTGCATTGGATTCTTCCATCCTAAGTGTAGGACCCTGCACTTATCCTTATTGAACCTCATCAGATTTCTTTTGGCCCAAACCTCCAATTTGTCTAGGTCCTTCTGTATCCTATCCCTCCCCTCCAGCGTATCTACCACTCCTCCCAGTTTAGTATCATCCGCAAATTTGCTGAGAGTGCAATCCACACCATCCTCCAGATCATTTATGAAGATATTGAACAAAACCGGCCCCAGGACTGACCCCTGGGGCACTCCACTTGACACCGGCTGCCAACTAGACATGGAGCCATTGATCACTACCCGTTGAGCCCGACAATCTAGCCAGCTTTCTACCCACCTTATAGTGCATTCATCCAGCCCATACTTCCTTAACTTGCTGACAAGAATACTGTGGGAGACCGTGTCAAAAGCTTTGCTAAAGTCAAGAAACAATACATCCACTGCTTTCCCTTCATCCACAGAACCAGTAATCTCATCATAAAAGGCGATTAGATTAGTCAGGCATGACCTTCCCTTGGTGAATCCATGCTGACTGTTCCTGATCACTTTCCTCTCATGTAAGTGCTTCAGGATTGATTCTTTGAGGACCTGCTCCATGATTTTTCCAGGGACTGAGGTAGAGTAGGGACTTGACATGAGGTCTCCCACATTGCCAGAGAGTGCCACAACCACCAAGCTAAAGTAGTTCTCACTTGTGTGCTCTGGCCCAATGACTATTCATTGTCATTTTGAATGACTATGAATTGCTACTATGAATGACAATGAATAGTAACATAAGAGGCATGCTTTGCAAACCAGAAAGTGTGAAAAAATGCCATAAAGTCTGTCCCACAAAAAACACATTTCCCTAACCCAGTCATGATGAAACAAATACAAAAACATCGAAGCAGGTGGGATCCAGGTTTCATCTCCACAGCATCTCTCTGTGCCGGTATGCTGCAGTTCCTACTACAAGCACCTGGGGGCAGGTTATGCACAGAGAGTGAACCTTGTTGGAATTCCCTGACTTTGGTATCTTAAAGAAGGCCCTTCCTATTATTTGGAATTGAAGTTCTGGGTTTATTGCTACCTGATTATAATATTTTGTTGCATTGAATTGCTTAATTAAAACTACATAAGTACAGCATAATCCAATCAGTGGGGAATACTTTTTTTCAATTCATTATTTTCATTCCCTCTAGTTGATCAAATTCAGCTATTCTGAAGCTAATGTATCTTCTTGAAGGTCATTTACTCTATCCAGAAAAGACTCTACTCTATTCACTAGATAATGCTGCTTACACTTAGCAATGATTTTCCTACCCATCTGAAACCCAGTTTGAACCTTGGGACTCCTGTGCAAGAATCTAGTTTCTATATTTACTTGTATGTAGGAGGGCCTATCTGGGAGTGCCAATGGCAGTGTGAAGATATTCACATTATAGTTCCGATTTTACTATGTGCAGAGGGCCAGCCTGGAGTAGGTAACCATAGTACTCTCACGTCCTATGAGATTTTTGCCTCCTAACTGGGACTTCTGCACATGGATCATGGTATTCTGTGTGGTAAGTTCTTCTATACTGTCTCATAGATATTTCTGCCTTGCGCTCATTTTTAAAGGGAGGGGAACATTGGAGGCTAGTGTCCTCGACAAACTATGAAAAACTTCTGCCAAAAGAGAATCTTGTTTTCCTTTGCAAAGTCCCTTCAGAACTGACAGACTATATTCCAGTTGGTCTGATGCCTGATAACTTTTAATAGTACTAAATGCTACTATCTTCTCTGTTATAAGGGCTCTGGACATTTTACGTCCTCCCCAGGAAAATGAATCCTTTAGCAACTGAGCCAGAAAACAATTCAGGCCAAACCCAACTCATCTATCATTTTAGCTGGCTCATATCACTTAACAGCTTCTAAAATGTCTGACTTTTTCCCTTCAAGCTCCTTGTTTTTTTGATATTTTCTCTGGACGCTGTTATCTACAAGCAAACAAAAAGCCTAACAAACTGAGAGACGCCAATGCCAAAATGTCCCATTTACTCATTTTTGGCATAAAATATTTAGCGTTTTCATTTGCAAGCCACTTTTTGTTTTGAATGTTTTAATTTTTTTTTTTATTACCTCATCTGTCACTTTAACGGGCTCATGTCCCTTAATGGCTTCTAAAATTTGTGACTTTTTCTCTCCAAGCTCCTTGGTTTTTTGATCTTTTGTCTGGACTCTATAATCTAGTATTTCATTTGCGTCCCCTCCATGACCCAATGACAAAAAGTGGTCCGTGTGGATCTCTGCTTTATTTACCTTTACTCTCATTTGGATTGTGACTTTGGTAGTATGGATGGGTTCAAGCTGTGAAAATCAGAAAATCCCCTGCATTCAGAGTTCTTCAGATTCAGGTTTACGTTTTGGTCTGTTATGGAGATAGGGGCACAACTGTGAAATTTGGATGTGAACATTCTGACAAACTGGGAAAGCATCTGTATTGTTTCTTTATTAATATTATGTATAACCTTGTTCAGTTTGGTATTGTTATCTGTATGAATGCATAGTCAAATCAAAGAAAGCTGTAAAGAGTTAAGAAACCCAGGAAGAGTAAATGATGACCCTGTTTCAAAGGAATTAAGATCACCATGGCTGGGCCATTGGGGAAGAACCTACCTGGCTTCATCCAAATTAGGATGTTTTTATCTTCCAAGGCTGAGGCTGAGAGAAAAGACCATGAGTGGTGGAAAAGGTGCCCCTGGCAGGAAGGGGTGGAGGAGATGGTCAGCTCAGCAGGAAACTGACAGAGAGACAGAGTCAGCATGCAGTGGGGATGATAGGTAGACTGGCTGGTTGAGAATCAGGTTTGGACGCAAGCTGTAACTTCAAGACTAAGTCATGTCTAAGTAGGGGCTGGAGAGGACTGACAAGCATCAGTTAGAAAATATGTCTATAGATATGCTTGTTATTTTAAATCCGCTTTTCTGCGCTCTGTGTACCATTTGGGCAAAATAAATCATACTTTATTTTGGAGAAACTGCTTGTGTGTCACTGCTTGCTATTACTGACCATAGGGTTCAGGCCCAGTTGGACCTGCTAGGTAACACAGTTGTCAACCAGGTAGGTGTAACACAGAGACCCAGTTGGGGAGTGATTGGTTTGCACTCCAGGGTCCTCCCCGCCCCCACCAAAGAGAAATGGAGGCACAGGCCTGCCACTGGAAAGGGATGCACTTAGGTGACTGGAAAAGGGTCTCAGAAGGGGAAGACTACCCAGGGACCATGACAAACATAGGTTTCATTTTAAAACATTCCTCCCTCCATGACAATCTCAAGCACCCAAAGACATCCCAGGAAGCTATTTTAAAGTTGGGAGTTACACAGAGGTTCCTTCTACAAATGAGTCCATAGTATCTCCTAAACCAACAATCAGTCACATCTTTGTTTTGAATTTTTTTTAAACAAAATGGACTGTGGATGGGATTTTAAACACCTTTACACCGAATGGCCTTAATACATCTTTTAAAAACCAGTAGCTGTGTTAAAAAACTTACTATGAATCTGCTGCAAAGTTAAACATGCCCATTTAACAGGAGTTGTTTGTACACCAGAAAAGGCTTTAGATACTTTTGAATATGAGTTGCCCGTAGGCAGGTAAGGTAAAAAAAAACAACATTCTTTGAAACGCGAGATTTCAGGGATTTTTTTCCTCTGTTCATTGTTTACTACTGTATTTTTATGTATTTGCTTTCTAAATAACTGCATGCATGTCATTTTTCATGTGGATCTGTGATGTATGTATTGGTAGGTGTCAAAATTATAACTACATAATTCTGCTTCCTATGAGGCCCTGATTCAACAAAGAAATTAATAGCACCGAGACTTTCCTGCAGATCTGTTTTGGCTATAGATACATTTACACCAGTCACATGTGCTGAGAGATAAGAGCAAGTATGGGAGAAAACTAAGCCTTATCTGTGGAAGCTTATGGAAGAGCTCTTAAGTTTTGCGGGCTCTTAAACTAAATAAGTAACTCACTTAAATGATAAGAATTTTACATGTCAAGTTTTGAACATATGCCTTAAAGTAACCTACAAGTCTGATGGCTTATGTTCAATTAAGAGCATTTTGAATTTTTAAAATATACCTAGGACTGTACCATCTCTGCACCCCAAAATCAAACAAACAGAAAAACCAATGATCTGAGAAAGAAAACTGTTGGTTCCCCCTCCCCCCGCATATTTTCCAGTACAAGTTCCTTGATCCTAGGCTTGGGATCATAAATATCCACTTTGGATACATCTGAGCATATCATGGTAGATAGCAGAGCTGAAGAAACATCAGTGATACCATATTCCATTGGAATATGCAGGTCTGTTGAAGTCAAAATGCTTTATAAATATCAAGTCAATTTGCCAAAATTTTGTTTTAAAAAGAGGGAGTGAGGGGGCGGGACCTGCAGAGGGATGTCGACAACGTCAAAATGTCCCGGTTCATCTTTTTTGTAATGCCATCTTTTAAATGTTCATTTGGAAGCTACTTTTTGTTTTGAATTTTATTTTTTAATTACAATATAATAATAATAAATTAAAAAGTCAAAATCAAAACGAAACATTTTGATTTTTTGGTCAAAAAAACACGACTCAAGACAAATTGGCAGGAAGGGTGGAAGGATTTTCCTTCATGGAGAATTGACATTTTCAGTTTTAGCTCTGGTTTCGAAGTAAGCCAGACTTTAAAATCTTGAAATCCTTTGCAAAACAGAACTCCCATCCTCTGGTACCTGTCTACTAAAGCTGTGCAATCAGGGAACAAACTCCAGTCAAGTACACACACACACACACACACACACACACACACTAATTTATCCTCCAGGGTAAAGATTCCACATAAAGCATGCAATAAGGTTGAATGTACAAAACCTTAGAACAAAACCACCTTAGCTGAATATATTCTCCACTATTGTGCTAGTGGTCTTAAACAGCTCCTGCATATTTTATTATATCTAACTTTAGTGGATCCTTTTGTTTTATAGTGAACTTTAGCCTTGTATAACTCAGAGTACCATAAAAGTCTAGAATTGTTCCGATCCCTGCCACATGCAAACTATTTTTCTGGATATAATGAAGCTGCTCCGTAAAAAGAATTTTATAGGATGGGTTCACTACATCTTTTTTAAAAAGTAATTATAGCATCTTTCATGTGTTTTATAAACATGAACTGATTATCCTCCACACACCCTTGAGCAGTAGTTATAATATCCCTATGAGTTTGTCAATGAGGCTTTCATCTGCTTAAGTACATTTAAAATCCAGGATGTGGTAAAATCAATCATTTATTGACAGGAAACTAACAAAAATATCAAAATAAACCAATAATGAACTTCAAGAACCTCAGGAGTTTTATATGGTGTTCAGGAGAAAGGACTTCTGCGCCAAAGGCTGAATGTAGACTAAATGATGACATCTCCTACAACATTCCATCTATCTGTAGCCATGGTTACCCAGCATTCAAGAATGCTGTCCCTCTCAGGAGTCAGAGCCTCTGGACACCCCACCTTGTGGGGGCAGATTTCCCCCAGATACAGCATTGACAAAATTAGTCCTCCCAAAATTCTTCACATGCTGTGTCTAGCACTTCCCCCAGTTCAGTCTTTGTTCCTCAGATGTTTCCAGGAGTCCTCTTGTGTGGGCAGTGAAGGACAACAGATGATTGCAGTCCCTGCCTTATATAGATTTAGCATATGCCAGGAACCCTTTGTTTCAAAACTTGGTTCCCAGACCGGTTTGTGGACAAATAGTGACATCCCAAGATGGAGTCCAGAACCATGTGGCCTGGTCACATGTCCTTGTAGAGTCATAGCAGCCATTACTTTCAGGTTGTCTGGAGTGTTCTCAGGAAGGCTCACCAGGTGGGAGATAAGCCTCTCCTAAGGCCTATTGTTTTCCCTAATGGCTTATTGCCCTGAATCTTGTCTAGTGGGTGTTACCCAGGTGGAACTACATTTGAAGTACAGATACATCGTCAGTATTTGTAACCTCAGATACAAAAATGATACATGCATACAAATAGGATTATATTCTACAAATCATAACTTTTCCAATGACACCTTACATGACTCATCTTGCATTAAGTAAATCATAATTACCGGTATGCTATAATCATAATAATATCACTATGAAGAATATGGGCTGCAGGGCCACAGTCATATTTTATAACCACGCCTCCGGTACAATTATAATTCTGTGCAACCGCAAGTAGAGAAGACTCTGCATACGAGAAGACAGAAGGAAGGAAAGGCCACACTCCATCCACATTACACAATGGTATTTGAAAGTTCACTGAACTTAGGCTGAAGACTGGCTTAGCTATAGAGCTGCGCAGGTGGAGCCACTGTCCTGTGGAGCTCAGGAGACCTGGCTGGTGTTCAGAGCTAGCAAAGGCCTCCTTAACTAAGACAAAAATAGCAAACCTTGTCATCAAGACGTGTTTTTTAGGATAGTAGAGTTAAGAAATCAGGATGGAAACATTCTAATGCACATGGGTGGAATTGCCAAATTCACATGTTCATAGTACTGAACAGAGTTTATTTGGGAAAAAAAAATCAATGTTTTTAATGAGAAATTTTAATATTTTTTTTTCAGTTAAGCCAACCAAAATTTTAATTTCAGTTCAAATGGAAATTTTTTGCTTCACCTTTGGGTTTGGGTTTTATTTCTCTCCCTTTCATTCCCGCCCCCTTCCACTCCTTTTCTAATAGGATGGAAAGGGCATAAGTGAACATTTCCATTAGGTAGTATATCATTATCCCTTAAAGTAAACCATTCTCTCCTTTTCTTCCTTAAAGACAGTTCTGAACACCTATCCCACAAACATTCCTGCTCTGAAGACCATCATTAGGGGAGGCAGAGCAGCCTAAATGGGGTTGGTATTCAGAAAACTTGGTGTTATATCTATCTAGCTGCATCTATACCGGTTTGCATTGGTCAGTTTGTTCCTTCGTGGTTCCTGTAGCTTTGGGTCCAGGAACTACAGCTCCCAGGATGCACCTTGGAAATTGGGAGGGCAAACGTGAGGAGGGGAGAGAAGAAGAGGAGAATTTAGATTGTGAGCTTTGTGAAGGACTGAGGGAAATTAACTTTACCGTTGCTGTTATCTAGCTTCCCAAGTGTTCCTCACACGGTTTCAGGTACAAAATGAATTGGCGATGAGAATGGAATCATGAAAGGGATCTTTAGATGATATTAGATCCAAACAGTACTGAACCTGTCCTGCAAATATAGGATAGGCTACAGCTAGGAATCATCATGGAGTTTCTGGAAGTTTTCACCAATGCCACAGACATTGCAAAAAAGTTCATACACAAGATCCAGCTTGAAAAAAAAAAGTGGGGCTTGTACAGCATAAAGTGTGAAACACACCAATCACAGGTCTCAGAGTGGTAGCCGTGTTAGTCTGAATCAGCAAAAAAAAAAAAACGAGGAGTACTTGTGGCACCTTAGAGACTAACATTTATTTGGGCATAAGCTTTCGTGGGCTAAAACCCACTTCATCAGATGCATGCAGTGGAAAATACAGTAGGAAGATATATATACACAGAGAACATGAAAAAATGGGTGTTGCCATACCAACTGTAATGAGACCAATTAATTAAGATGGGCTATTATCCTAAGGAGAAAAAAAAAACCTTTTGTAGTGATAATCAGGATAGCTCATTTCAAACAGTTGACAAGAAGGTGTGAGTAACGGTGGGGGGGGGGGGAGGGAATTAGCATGGGGAAATAGTTTTTACTTTGTGTAATGACCCATCCACTCCCAGTCTTTATTCTAGCCTAATTTAATGGTGTCCAGTTTGCAAATTAATTCCAATTCAGCAGTTTCTCATTGGAGTCTGTTTTTGAAGTTTTTTTGTTGGAGAATTGCGACTTTTAGGTCTGAAATTGAGTGACCAGGGAGATTAAAGTGTTCTCTGACTGGTTTTTGAATGTTATAGTTCTTGATGTCTGATTTGTGTCCATTTATTCTTTTGCATGGAGATTGACCGGTTTGGCCAATGTACAGGGCAGAGGTGCACATGATGGCATGTATCACATTGGTAGATGTGCAGGTGAATGAGCCTCTTATGGTGTGGCTGATGTGATTAGGTCTTATGATGGTGTCCCTTGAATAGATATGTGGACAGAGTTGGCAATGGGCTTTGTTGCAAGGATAGGTTCCTGGGTTAGTGTTTTTGATGTGTGGTTACTGGTGAGTATTTGCTTCAGGTTGGGGGGCTGTCTGTAAGCAAGGACTGGCCTGTCTCCCAAGATCTGTGAGTGAGGGATCATACTTCAGGATAGGTTGTAGATCCTTGATGATGAGCTGGAGAGGTTTAAGTTGGGGGCTGAAGGTGACGGCTAGTGGCGTTCTGTTACTTTCTTAGTTGGGCCTGTCCTGTAGTAGGTGACTTCTGGGTATTCTTCTGGCTCTGTCAATCTGTTTCTTCACTTCAGCAGGTGGGTGTTGTAGTTGTAAGAATGCTTGATAGAGATCTTGTAGGTGTTTTTCTCTGTCTGAGAGATTGCAGCAAATGCAGTTGTATCTTAGAGCTTGGCTGTAGACAATGGATCATGTGATGTGGTCTGGACGAAAGCTGGAGGCATGTAAGTAAGTATAGCGGTCAGTAGGTTTCCGGTATAGGGTGGTGTTTATGTGTTTATGGAACACTGATGACATCTTCATCATCTGCACCCATGGAAAAGAAGCCCTTGAGGAATTTCACCATTATTTCAATAATATCCATCCCACCATCAACCTCAGCCTGGACCAGTCCACACAAGAGATCCACTTCCTGGACACTACAGTGCTAATAAGCGATGGCCACATAAACAGGCTGGTGGAAATTGCATATTTTATCTCATTAAAGCTGTTCTTGCACGCTTCATCCCATTCCAACCCCACATCCTTTTTTAAGGAGATGATGCAAAGCAAATTGCTGTATAAAGATTGAATAGTATTTGCATAATCCCAATAAGGATTGAAGTTTGTCCATGTTATCCATCTCTGGTGCTTCCCAATGGCTTTTCCTGGGTCTGGTTTTGGTTGTATGCCATTCCAAGAGATACTATTTCCTAGATATGTCACTGAGTTGGACAGAGTTGACATTTCTTTTTGCTGATGGTACGTCCTGTTGTTGAAGTTTTTCTAGAACCTTTGTCATGATGATATGTTTGGAATCATCTTTGCCATATGCTAGAATGTTGTCTTGAATGTAAGTAACAGCCTTGTCTCTCCAAAGATCATATACATCATTCTGTGGAATACAGACACTGCAGAGGTTAGCCCATACAGAATCCATTTGAATTGGAACAAACCTTCAGATGCTGAAAGCTGAGTGCTTGTGGGATCCTTCCTTTAAGGGGAACTGGTACACAGAGGATAAATCAAGGGTCGTAAAGACTCTTGCTTCTCAAGTCCACACACATGCAGATGGCAGTATTAGGCTTCCTGGAGAGAACGACAGGAGAAACCCATTTTGTTGAATCAACTGGTTCTATGATATCTTCTTTTCATTGTTTCAGAATCTCCTCTTTGAGTGGTTGTTTTACTGTGATCAGTCCAAAAAAAACGAGGACTACTTGTGGCACCTTAGAGACTAACAAATTTATTTTGTTAAAACAGATGCTTGTGAGGTCTTGGTGCTGTCTTGACTCAGCTAAAAAATGGACATGCAGTCAGTATTTCACTTGCCTCCAGAGCCATGAATGATCTGGAAGAATCTTATTCCATAACTGAGAAAGACGCTCTGGTGCATTTCTGGGCAGTAGACACTTCAAAACCTACCTATGTGGTAGGAGGTTTATCTAAAGAGCTGACCACAAACCTCTTTTGGCTCTATCCACCATGCAGGGTTCTGGCTGAGCAACATCAAGGGTTGCCAGATGGGCCACCAAACTTTGATTTCTAGACAGTGTGTCTTCCAGGTGCCAAGAACACCACTGCAAATTTCTGTTTTTCACACACCTTATGATGAGAGTACAGTAGAGAGATGAAGATATTGCCATTGCACAAATCATTTCTACGACTCAAGGAGTGATCACAGAATTGGCAATAGCCATGAAAGAAGTCAAGATATTTCAGGACATTTCAAGATATTTCAACAGCTGGCATTACAAGACGATGACACCAGAACACTTGCATCCGTACAGACACCTATCACATGAGTTGTAAATGAATGGGTTTTGAGAATTGATCATTTTGTGCCTACACTTCTAAGAGAAAGATTGATTCACCTGGCACATGAAGGACAACTAGGGATGTCTTTAATGAAAAGGCGATTGTGACAAGACTTCTGGTGGCCACGGATGAATGAGCAAGTTGAGGAAGTAATCACAAATTGAATGGCTTGGGCTAATAGTGATAAGTCATAGAAAACCTTCAGCCTCCCTCTCATACCAGTTGACTATCCCAACTGTCCATGGGAGAAACTGCCTTTTGACACGATGGGACCTTGTGAAGATCATTCTATTATGCAAAGATTTGCCATAGTAATGGCAAAATGGCCAGAAGTTACATTCGCTGGAAAGATTACCACTGAAATAGATTCATGTTATCAATCTTCACTGGAGAAGGATTCCCCAAGGAACTGGTAACTGACAGTGGAATGCAATTGTCCTCTGCTGAAATGTAGCAATATATCAGTAGCAATGGTATCAAACACAAAATGGTTTATTTATACCATCCAAGAGCTAATGGTCTAGTTGAAAGAATGAACAGACTGCTGAAAGATGTTTTCAAGTGACACCATGGAAAGAAGCTTTACATGAACCACTGTTTGCTTACAGGACCACCCCATACTCAACAACAGGAGTATCCCCTTTAAACTGTTAAGATGGTGCAAGGCCTATACCCAACTTACGAACAGTCAAGGGCTTACCAGTTTCCCTTTTTCAACCAAACCTTCAGATGAAAGTATTAATGAACGTGTTAAGAACAAACAAGAGCAATACAGATGGATCTCAAGAAAAGTTCTAAACCTCACAAGTTTCAAATTAGAGGTTTTGTTCATGTGAGGCTACCGTACAGAGTCAAAAAGGGACATTTAAGATATTCATGTCCTTCACAGATAAGGGAAATCTGAGGAGATTCTGCTGTGTTAATAGATGGAAAGAAATGGAACACTTCAAGATTGTCCGCAACTCATCAACAAGCAGCTGAACAAGAGAATGCTGATTTCCATGTTGAACAGGAGAACATCGATGACTCCAATAGATGATGGCCAATCTATAGTAGTGGGAATTGCTCCACAGCTTACTCTCATTCCTGCCTCTTATGGTGTTAGAACTATGAGAAAAAGGAGACTGCCTAAAAGTTTGGAGGACTTTGTTACTGGACTCAAGTGATGGTTTGAAAAGGACTGCTTAAAGTTACACAATGGTTACTCTAAAGATGGAGGTTGTGTTGTATCTAGCTAGGTACAGATACCTGCACTTGGATTCTGTTCTTGCCACTGGCCTACTGCATGACCCTGAATAAGTCTCTGTACCTCAGTACCCCAGTACAAATAATGATACTGATCTCCATTGTAAAAGGTCTTGAAGTCTGCAGATAAAATGGCTATATAAGAGGTTTATTATTATTATTACTCTGTTTATTCTTTATTGTACTTGCATTTGTCTTTAAAATGCAAGCTGTTTGTTTGGAGCAGGATTTGCTATTGCTTGGTACAGGTTTTACAATGTCAGTGCGACAAGAGTACCTATCTTGAAAAACATTATCAATTGATGCAGTCAAGGCAATTTTATATCCTATCCATAGTTCTGAAAACTGAACCATGGGGTGAATCTTTCTTTAAAATGTCTACTGTACAATCACATTTATTCTAAAGCCTGTGCTGACTTCTAAAGCTTTGACATAAATCGGGGAAGCTGGTGAAGTGTGCTCTGTGGACAAAATACCTTTTGGCTTTATGATCAGGTCTAAAAACATGCACTAGCTGGGATTATGAGTGTGCTGCCTTTACCCAGCCTACCTGCAAAACTGGCTAGTATTCATATTCCATACCACCCTGGAAGACATAACAACTCTGGTTAACCTGCAGTTTCACTTAACAAGAGTTTGCTTATTGTGAGCTGTACTGCATTAGAAATTTTTTTTTTTTTTAAATTAAGCAATTGGTAAAAGGTGAAAAGTTTATATAATCAAATGCGGTTCTGAGACCTTTTGAATCATTCTTGTAAGTTTCAATGGTAAAGTAGATCATGTGTTATAACCACAGGGTCTGGAAATTTTGGCAAATATAAATGTACTTGCCTTGATTTTGTGCTCTTTTCTACAGGACAAACTGGATACTGAAGTTGCAAAAAAAAAAAATCTGTTTTATTACTGTGTGTTTTATTATATAAATTAAAAACAGCTAATCAGTGTTTGAATAACAAAGATTGTTAGGTTTCCTTCTGCCTTTTGGTTAAAACAAAACATAAGATTTCTATTCTCTTTGTTTTGTTTTTCCTGCCTCGCCCTGTAAGATGATTGATTTTGTGTTGCAACTTCCTAGCTTTGGAGATCGCAACATTTAGAGATACTCCTTTATTCCCCCGTGGTTTCATTTCTGCAGTGCCTCTACAGGCAAAACTCACAAGGGCTTCAACTCTCCCTGACTGAACTAATTTTGATCATCAGGTCATCACTTTGCAGAAACATGGGACATCATATAACTCAATTCTAAGTACGATATTTATCCCTAATGAAAAAAGTACACAGTTCAATATACATGAAGTGCACTAGATTCATTAAAGGTATCCAGAGGCTATTACACTGGGAAAGGATAACGATGCCCTCACCCAGTGGTTCCCAAACTTCAACAGCCCACAAACCCCTTTCATGAAAATATCAAATCTCGCAAACCCCTTCCTAAAAATGAATATTTCCAGGGATTTTCTCCCTTACCTGAGCATAAATTATAGAAGCAGTGATCTTAGAAATAATTTGTTTTTTATGACACACTTATTACACACTATTTATCAATCATTACATTATTAATTGTAGTACATTATGAAAACGGAAAAACACTCTTCCAAGATTTCACTTCTGTAGCTCATATCACTTAGATTAAGCCTCCTACATGTTTCATCAAGGAGTACCAGACATGAAACAGCAAGAAGGTATTTAAGAAGCCAACTCAAATAAAGAGTTCCTCCCACAAGCATTCGGGTTTTGAGCAGTCCAGGCAAACAATGCACGGCTACAACAAAGTTTAAACTTGTTCTGCCAGGAAGTCATGGTCATGGGGCTCAGGCTGCCAGCCCCCTTGGGGGTTGGGGTCCCTAGGGATGGCTCTGTCTGCCATTACAGTATTTTTTTCTGAGAACCCCCGATACATTTTGTGAAGCCCCAAGGGTATACGAACCACAGTTTGGGAACCATTGCCCTAACCTATTCCCATTGATTTAAGTAAAAACTGGATTAGGTCCTACCAGCATAACTAGGAGTCCCCATCGGAGACTGAGGCCTCTTTAAACTAGGCACTGTACAAATACATAGTAAAAAGTAAAGTAATACAGCGGAACCTGTCTCAAACTGCCACTCAGGAATCCAGCAACTATTGGTTGATGCTCTTCTAGTAAAGAAAGAGTACTCAGTGCGGAGTCAGTCCTATTCCCAGCCTAGTTAATGGGAACACTGCCATTGACTTTGGTAGCCGCAAGACTGGATCCTAAGCTTGGGGACTTTTTGTGAACAGCTGCTAAGGTAACTGTTTGCCCTTGGACAAGTTTCACTGTATTTCATTACAAAAGAGGTCTTACCACCTCAGAATGTTGCCTCCCATGTTAGTGTAAGGGCTATACTGGTTCTTTCCACTATAACAGAAGTAATGCTCATTCAAATCTGTGCTTGATTTAAGGGGGAAAATATAAATAGAAAGGCTGACTTTATTGTGCCTACTTAATGGCCTGAACATTATCCGTAGTAATTTATTACACAAGGCAGTTTAATGACTCTTAAATTATGGATATGCTTTATAGTATCATCTAAGGGGTCATGGGGGTCCCCATTTGCTGCAGAGAGCTAAGTTTCTGTTTCCGAAGATCAAAGCAACATGACTATCCTAGTTAGAGGAGGAGAGATATCTGAAGGGATGAAGGTTTCAAAACACGGTCAAATTCTTCTGTCACAATGGTGCAACCCCATGGATTTAAGAGAATTGCGTGGGTGTTACAGATATCAGGATTTGGCCATATAGGTCTCCAGTAGGAGGAGGACTCATTAGTGCAGGGGTTAGCTGGAGGTGGCGATGGTGTAGATCTTCATAGCTGTTTTCCTCACTGTGTGCGGGATTGTGTCCCAGAGTTGGTAATCTGCCAGATTTTTCCAACTGTTTACTCTGTGCTTATTATCATAAAAGATCTATTGTTACTGCACTGTGCCAAGTTTTATTTACTGCTTAGCATACTCAGAGGAACTTTGAACCCCCGACCTTTTCTATCCCCCAGCGTCCCAAGCTAAGTGGATTACTCACAGTAATGAGCAACAGTAAGTAGTGTCCTATAATCTCGGCTGATCTCTGTACCTAGCAGTCAGACCATCCAAGATACAGCCTTTCTGGACTTTCAAGGGACACTACTGAAGTCAGTGGAATGATTGGATCTCCCCCAATAAGACTGTGCCCATATGTGAAGCTATTGAGGGTCATGTTTAGTCTAAAAAGCTGTGTGTCTTGTCTTCTAATTTTGTGCTCTAAGTTTCACTCTTCAGCAACATTATTTCTTTGGAATTTTTTTTAAGTTACACAAGTCCTTGCTCCTTACCTGGGCTCTTTGCTTTAAAGCTGTAGGGGCTGCTTGCGTGATTAAAGAGTCCTGTATGAAGGGCTGGGCTCTTGGCTCCCTAGGCAATTATTCTTTTAAAAGAAATACAGCTGCAATCTGCCAAATCCTAAAGAACACCCTATGCCATTATACCCCTCCTGTATGTTTTCTATTGTGTATAACCAGGAATAGAAACATTTCTGCATTCTATTCACAATGAAATTTTCCCATCATGCTGTTTTAAATCTGAATGGAGCCATGACTTCAAGAACTTAGGAGTAGCTGGAGTCTGATATTGGCATGACAGTATTTCTTGCAGCTGGAGACCTGTCAAAATGTAGAATGGCCCTTTCAAGCCCATTTACCTCTGCAGGGGAAGGATGGCCTTTTGGTTAAGGCACTGAACTGGGATACAGGAAATTAAGGTTCTGGTCCCAGTTGGCTCATTTGACCTTGAGCATGTCACCTAGGGCCTGATCCACAGATTAGTGAAGTTAGTATCTGTCTGTGCTTCACTTCCCCTGCTGTGAAATAGAAATAATGATGCTTCCTGCCCTCGCGGGGGTGTTGTGGGGCTAGATTCATTAATGCCCGTGAGATATTCAGATACTACAGAAATCATAGGAATGTACGGCAGGAAAGGGCCTTGAGAGTCATCAAGTCCAGGCAGGACCAAGTACACCTAGACCATCCCTGACAGGTGTTTGTGCAAACTGCTTTTAAAAACCTCCAGTGTTTGGGGATTCTACAGCCTCCCTTGGAACCCTGTGCCAGAGCTTAACTACCCTCAGAGTTAATTAGAATATTTTTCTTAATATCTATCTATAATGATAGCAGCTACGTAGAATTAGGAGTTAGGAGCCTCCTGGCTAACACTTTGTTTTGAATACTATGTGATGTTGTTGGTATAGTACTACCATCAGGAACACTAAGGAAAAGGTTTATCACAGCATGATAGCCCTATCTAAGACCTGCACCCCCAATCAAAGCCCTGGTCTACACTAGGACTTTAGGTCGAATTTAGCAGCGTTAAATCGTTGTAAACCTGCACCCGTCCACACAATGAAGCCCTTTATTTCGACTTAAAGGGCTCTTAAAATCGATTTCCTTACTCCACCCCAACAAGTGGATTGGCGCTTAAATCGGCCTTGCCGGGTCAAATTTGGGGTACTGTGGACACAATTCGACGGTATTGGCCTCCAGGAGCTATCCCAGAGTGCTCCATTGTGACCGCTCTGGACAGGACTCTCAACTCAGATGCACAGGCAAGGTAGACAAGAAAAGAACCGTGAACTTTTGAATCTCATTTCCTCTTTGGCCAGCGTGGCAAGCTGCAGGTGACCATACAGAGCTCATCAGCAGAGGTAACCACGATGGAGTCCCAGAATCGCAAAAGAGCTCCAGCATGGACTGAACGGGAGGTACGGGATCTGATTGCTGTATGGGGAAAGGAATCCGTGCTATCAGAACTCCGTTCCAGTTTTCGAAATGCCAAAACCTTTGTCAAAATCTCCCAGGGTATGAAGGACAGAGGCCATAACAGGGACCCGAAGCAGTGCCACGTGAAACTTAAGGAGCTGAGGCAAGCCTACCAGAAAACCAGAGAGGCGAACGGCCGCTCCGGGTCAGAGCCCCAAACATGCCGCTTCTATGATGAGCTGCATGCCATTTTAGGGGGTTCAGCCACCACTACCCCAGCCGTGTTATTTGACTCCTTCAATGGAGATGGAGGCAACACAGAAGCAGGTTTTGGGAACGAAGAAGAAGAAGATGATGATGAGGTTGTAGATAGCTCACAGCAAGCAAGCGGAGAAACCGGTTTTCCCGACAGCCAGGAACTGTTTCTCACCCTGGACCTGGAGCCAGTACCCCCCGAACCCACCCAAGGCTGCTTCCTGGACCCGGCAGGCAGAGAAGACACCTCCGGTGAGTGTACCTTTTAAAATACTATACATGGTTTAAAAGCAAGCATGTGAAAGGATTACTTTGCCCTGGCATTCGCGGCTCTCCTGGATGTACTCCCAAAGCCTTTGCAAAAGGTTTCTGGGGAGGGCAGCCTTACTGCGTCCTTCATGGTAGGACATTTTACCACTCCAGGCCAGAAACACGTACTCGGGAATCATTGTACAACAAAGCATTGCAGTGTATGTTTGCTGGCGTTCAAACAACATCCGTTCTTTATCTCTCTGTGTTATCCTCAGGAGAGTGAGATATCATTCATGGTCACCTGGTTGAAATAGAGTGCTTTTCTTCAGGGGACACTCAGAGGAGCCCGTTCCTGCTGGGCTGTTTGCCTGTGGCTGAACAGAAATGTTCCCCGCTGTTAGCCACGGGGAGGGGGGAGAGTTGAGTGGGTAGCCATGCGGTGGGGGGAGGCAAAATGCGACCTTGTAACAAAAGCACATGTGCTATGTATGTAATGTTAACAGCAAGGTTTACCCTGAAAGAGTGTAGCCACTGTTTTATAAAATGTGTCTTTTTAAATACCACTGTCCCTTCTTTTTTCTCCACCAGCTGCATGTGTTTCAATGATCACAGGATCTTCTCCTTCCCAGAGGCTAGTGAAGATTAGAAAGAAAAAAAAATGCACTCGTGATGAAATGTTCTCTGAGCTCATGCTGTCCTCCCACACTGACAGAGCACAGAGAAATGCATGGAGGCAAATAATGTCAGAGTGCAGGAAAGCACAAAATGACCGGGAGGAGAGGTGGCGGGCTGAAGAGAGTAAGTGGTGGGCTGAAGAGAGGGCTGAAGCTCAAATGTGGCGGCAGCGTGATGAGAGGAGGCAGGATTCAATGCTGAGGCTGCTGGAGGACCAAACCAGTATGCTCCAGTGTATGGTTGAGCTGCAGCAAAGGCAGCTGGAGCACAGACTGCCACTACAGCCCCTGTGTAACCAACCACCCTCCTCCCCAAGTTCCATAGCCTCCACACCCAGACGCCCAAGAACGCGGTGGGGGGGCCACCGGCCAATCAGCCACTCCGCCACAGAGGATTGCCCAAAAAAAAAGAAGGCTGGCATTCAATAAATTTTAAAGTTGTAAACTTTTAAAGTGCTGTGTGGCATTTTCCTTCCCTCCTCCACCACCCCTCCTGGGCTACCTTGGTAGTCATCCCCCTATTTGTGTGATGAATGAATAAAGAATGCATGAATGTGAAGCAACAATGACTTTATTGCCTCTGCAAGCAATGATTGAAGGGAGGAGAGGAGGGTGGTTAGCTTACAGGGAAGTAGAGTGAACCAAGGGGCGGGGGGTTTCATCAAGGAGAAACAAACAGAACTTTCACACCGTAGCCTGGCCAGTCATGAAACTGGTTTTCAAAGCTTCTCTGATGCGTACCGCGCCCTCCTGTGCTCTTCTAACCGCCCTGGTGTCTGGCTGCGCGTAACCAGCAGCCAGGCGATTTGCCTCAACCTCCCACCCCGCCATAAACGTCTCCCCCTTACTCTCACAGATATTGTGGAGCACAGAGCAAGCAGTAATAACAGTGGGAATATTGGTTTCGCTGAGGTCTAAGTGAGTCAGTAAACTGCGCCAGCGCGCCTTTAAACGTCCAAATGCACATTCTACCACCATTCTGCACTTGCTCAGCCTGTAGTTGAACAGCTCCTGACTACTGTCCAGGCTGCCTGTGTACGGCTTCATGAGCCATGGCATTAAGGGGTAGGCTGGGTCCCCAAGGATACATATAGGCATTTCAACATCCCCAATAGTTATTTTCTGGTCTGGGAATAAAGTCCCTTCCTGCAGCTTTTGAAACAGACCAGAGTTCCTGAAGATGCGAGCGTCATGTACCTTTCCCGGCCATCCCACGTTGATGTCGGTGAAACGTCCCTTGTGATCCACCAGAGCTTGCAGCACTATTGAAAAGTACCCCTTGCTGTTTATGTACTTGCCGGCTTGGTGCTCCAGTGCCAAGATAGGGATACGGGTTCCGTCTATGGTCCCACCACAGTTAGGGAATCCCATTGCAGCAAAGCCATCCACTATGACCTGCACATTTCCCAGGGTCATTACCCTTGATATCAGCAGATCTTTGATTGCGTGGGCTACTTGCATCACAGCAGCCCCAACAGTAGATTTGCCTTCTCCAAATTTATTCCCAGCTGACCGGTAGCTGTCTGGCATTGCAAGCTTCCACAGGGCTATCGCCACTCGCTTCTCAACTGTGAGGGCTGCTCTCATCTTGGTATTCATGCGCTTCAGGGCAGGGGAAAGCAAGTCACAAAGTTCCATGAAAGTGCCCTTACGCATGCAAAAGTTTCGCAGCCACTGGGAATTGTCCCAGACCTGCAACACTATGCGGTCCCACCAGTCTGTGCTTGTTTCCCGAGCCCAGAATCGGCGTTCCACAGCATGAACCTGCCCCATTAGCACCATGATGCATGCATTGGCAGGGCCCATGCTTTCAGAGAAATCTGCGTCCACGTCCTGATCACTCACGTGACTGCGCTGACGTCGCCTCCTCACCCGGTATCGCTCTGCCAGGTTCTGGTGCTGCATATACTGCTGGATAATGTGTGTGGTGTTTAATGTGCTCCTAATTGCCAAAGTGAGCTGAGCGGCCTCCATGCTTGCCTTGGTATGGCGTCCGCACAGAAAAAAGGTGCGGAACGATTGTCAGCCGTTGCTCTGACGGAGGGAGGGGCGACTGACAACACGGCTTACAGGGTTGGCTTCAGGGAGCTAAAATCAACAAAGGGGGTGGCTTTACATCAAGGAGTATTTCAGGCAGGACTTCACGAAGGGTTCCAATAAGAAATGATGCACCTAAGTTATTGTTCTTATTGGAACAAGGAGGTTAGTCTGGCCTCTGATTGATACATGGCTAGATTTACCTCGCTGCACCTTCTCTGTGAGTGACTGCAGTGTGACCTAGAGGAATGAGTCCCCTAGACAGGGGAGGCGGGGAAGCAAATGAGTACAAAACAAATCTGGTCTATTTCTTGTTTTGATCCACTCCATCTATCTTTTACATCTTTGGCTGGCAGCAGACGGTGCAGAAGGACTGCATGCCATCCACATCTCATGGCTGCTCGGCAGAAGATGGTACAGTACGACTGCTAGCCATCCTCATCTCTTGCCTGCCCGGCAGAAGATGGTACAATACGACTGCTAGCCATCCTCATCTCTTGCCTGCCCGGCAGAAGATGGTACAATACGACTGCTAGCAATCCATATCGCCTGCCTGCTCACCATAAGACGGTTCAATAGGACTGACTGCAGGACAAAAGAGAATGACCTGGTCAAGTCACTCCAAATTTAGTCCCTGCGCCCATGTCTGCCCAGGCGCTCCCGGCCAACGTGGCCAGGAGCACCTCGGACATGACGATGACGGCTACCAGTCGTATTGCACCGTCTGCTGTCAGAAGGCAATGGGTTGTTGCTACTGTGTAGCAGTGCAGTACCGCATCTGCCAACACCCAGGAGACATACGGTGACAGTTACCTGAGCGGGCTCCATGCTTGCCGTGGTATGGCGTCTGCACAGGTAACTCAGGAAAAAAGGCGCGAAACGATTGTCTGCCCTTGCTTTCACGGAGGGAGGGAGGGAACGGGGGCCTGACGATATGTACCCAGAACCACCCGCGACAATGTTTTAGCCCCATCAGGCATTGGGATCTCAACCCAGAATTCCAATGGGCAGCGGAGACTGCGGGATAGCTACCCACAGTGCAACGCTCCGGAAGTCGACGCTTGCCTCGGTACTGTGGAAGCACTCCGCTGAGTTAATGCACTTAGAGCATTTTCTGTGGGGACACACACACTCGAATATATAAAACCGATTTCTAAAAAACCGACTTCTATAAATTCGACCTAATTCCGTAGTGTAGACATACACAAAGAAATACCAGAATAAAGTCTATATACAGGATGGCATTATTGTACTTGTTGATGGTGCCCACTGTACTTTGTACTCAATTCCTTTTACCTGGTGAAGGTTTTGCCTTTCCTGTATGTATATTTTGCTCTTATAAAAACAGAAATTACTGAGGAAAAACCACA
Organism: Chelonia mydas; assembly: GCF_015237465.2. Classification (NCBI taxonomy): domain Eukaryota; kingdom Metazoa; phylum Chordata; order Testudines; family Cheloniidae; genus Chelonia; species Chelonia mydas. Next base: position 12,725,011 of record NC_057851.1, read on the forward strand.
GCTGTTCGATCTCTTTTGATTATTTCCTTCTGACTGTTCTTTGACCATCCATAATACACATAGATTCACAGCCTATTTGGTCTCCGTCTCATTATTTGGACCAGCAATCTTTCAGTTAGTTATTTATAATATCTTTAGAATAAAAAATAAAGGTTGTATATAGGACAAATAGGTATCTGTCTCATCCCAGTGTTGTATGGTACAATAGTCACTATACAGGGTGTTTCTGAACTGCACCCTTCTTTCAGTGGCATCTAGGGTATATACACATGTAGTCCCCCTAGCACTGGCAATAATAGCAGTGTTGACAATGAGACACAGCTGAAGCAAGCAGAGTAAAGACAGGCCTGAAGGGTGTGGGTATGTACTTGTGTACATACCCCACATGGTTTTCTACTCACCCAAGCTGACTCCCCAGCTACACAGCTATTTCTAGCAGTGTAGTGTCCCACTGCCTCCCTGATGCTTGTGCCTTTCCCCACCACAGGCAAAGACTCCAGTCACTGGGAAAGGCTCTGTGTGGTGGACTATTTACCCCACACTTGCCCAGAAAGGGTTCATGTGGATTGAGAAGGGGGCTAATTAACCCAACAAGCCACAGCTGAAGGGAATCAGGTGGCTAAGTAATCCCCTGACTGAGTGAGGGAGCCCAGCTGAGGGGGGATGAGCTGGGCTGGGATTTATAAAGACAGGAAACTTAGGGGAGAGGGGGCTGCAGGGAAATAGGCCTCAGTTGCTCCCTGGGAGAAGGGAGGAGTGTTGGGAGGCTATAGAGACATGTAGCTTGTAGTTGCTCCCTGGAAGGAGGGAGTGGTGAAGATGGCAAACCAGGGAGTGCCTGGTGGTAAGGAAAAGGCTCAGGGAAAAGCAGTAAGGCCCAGGAGGGAACGGACCTTGACTGCTGACTAGAGGGCTTGTGAGTTGGAACCTGGAGTAGAGGGTGTGCCTAGGCTCCCCTGCCAGCCACTGAGGGAGTGGCAGTATGTGGCAGTGAATGGGAGGACTGCCTGGGATGGCTGAAAGAAGACTGGTACCCTGGAAGGGGAAAAGGAGTCTAGTGAGCTAGCCAGAGGGCCGAGTCATGAAGAGGCAGCAGCAGTTCATGGAGCGAGACAGGAGTTGCAGACCCAGAGAGAAAAGTGGAGAGATGGTGTGCAACTGCGGGAAGGGGCATCAACCTCGTGAAGCTAATCTCTAGCATGGCGAGGAGGGAGCGCCATCCTAGCGGTGAGTGGAGCATCCTGTCACACTCCAGCAGAGGGAAAAGGCTCTAGCAGGGGGGAGGCAGTAGGGAAAGACTCGGCCTTTCCCAGGTGTCTCCCCCCAAGTCAGTTCCTATACCATGTTGCTACACACTGCAGTGTGGATGCAGTGCACTTTTCACTGCAGCGTGTGGCTACGCATACCCTATGCACCGCTGCCAGTGGTGTGTAGTGTAGACGTAGCCCTCGGGTAAGCAGTTACGAGCAACTTCCGATCAGAACCTATGCTGTTCTGAAACTATTAATACAAATTAAATTCTCCTTGTTGTCCGAAAGAGGCATGGTCTAGCACATGACTGGGAGCCAGGAGCTCCTAACTTTTAACCCTAACACTAACTCATGTGGTCTGGAGAAAGTCCCCTACCCTCTCTGCCTCAATGGAAAGGTGACATCCTGTGTGTTACTGGAAGCCTACTGGGAGATGTCTACTGATAATGTGCAGGAAAATACATGTACCAGTGTTGGTTGAGTTGCTAGAGTTTTACAATTACAAGATTTGCTGGCCTGCTCCTGCTCCCATCTGAGTTTTGCAGCACAGCTAATGAGAGCTTTACCGTCAGACCAATGTCAGCATGAAGAGCTAGATGGGGACACTACATGAGATTGGAGGGAGTACAAGGAGCTCACCTTTTCCCACACCAAACGGCTGGCCCAAATTGTAATCTCTGCCCCCTCCTGACTCTCTGGGGTGCAAGCCTCTCCAAGAGGGCTGGGTGTGCGGTCTGCCGTGGAAAGAAGCACGTGCGGTACTCTAAGGCGGGTGCAGCAAGCAAGCTCCTCTTGAGGAACAGAGAGCTCCAACACATGCCTTGAGGCACAGCTCTTCCCAGGGCTCTTACTCTCCTCCACTCTGGGGGCAGGGCAGTATCTCTGAAGCAGAATTTCTCAAACTTCATTGCACCGTGACCCCCTTCTAACAAAAATTACTACGTGACCCTGGGAAGGGGGACCAGGGGCCCAAGCCCTGCCTCCCTGGGGGGTGCCAAAGCTTGAGGGCTTCAGCCCTGGGCAGTGGGACTTGGACTTTGTCTTCAGCACCAGTAAGTCTAACACCAGCCCTGGTAACCCCATTAAAATGGGGTCCTGACCTACTTTGGGGTCCCACCCCACAGTTTGAGAAATGCTGCTCTAAAGTACAGTTGAGGCTTAAACTTGTAGTTTATATAATGAAGAGAATTGCTGTAGGATAGAAGCCAGTTCCTTGTCTCTGGCATCATTCTCCCATATCCGTCTGATGATGATTGTTCATGTTTATTACAATAGTGTCTAAGGGCCAACCAAAAATGGGACCCCACTGTGCAAGGCACTGCACAGACACAGAGTAACACACAGTCGATGCCCTAAAGAGTTTACGATTTAAACTGACAAAACAGATACAGGGCTAGGGTGGTAGGGGGGAGAGGTGGAACACACAAGCAGCCTGAAGAATGTCATGGGGGCACATATCATGTTAGTTCGACATTGTTATATTCTGTTTTGGAGTGGCTTTAGGTTTTTTTGGAGGAAGGGGGATCACTTAGGAAAGAAAAGTGAAGTGAGAGAGAGGACATAGGCCAGGGGAGAAGAGTGAAGCTCAGGTGAAAAGATTTTGATGGAGGGAAAGAGTTAGAGCAAAACTGGAGAAAGTTCTGTAAATGTCCAGAGGGTCCCTCCTTTGCCAGCTTCTGCTCCTGCCAGCTGGCCTTTGGCTGTCTCCTCCCTGCTGTTTTTCCCCAAGGCCACATGGGAGTGGGGGCAGGGGAAGGCAAGACACCACCTGGGCCCTACTGCGACCAGAGTATGAGATCTCACCTGCACAGCTCTGGGTTCTTAGAATCATAGAAGATGAGGGTTGGAAGAGACCTCAGGAGGTCATCTAGTCCAACCCCCTGCTCAAAGCAGGACCAACCCCCAACTAAATCATCCTAGACAGGGCGTTGTCAAGACAGGCCTTAAAAACCTTTAAGGATGGAGATTCTGTGGGGAGGGTGACCCAGCTGAGCTCCGTTTTACCCCCTCCTGCAAGTGCTTCAGTCCTTGCTTTGACTGCTTCTGCTGCTACTCTCTGGCAGGCTCCCACTTTGCAGTTTTTCCCCAAGATCACATGGAATGGGGAGGACAGGCACAGTCTGGGTCCTATTTCCCCATATTGGCAATACAATTAGTCGTTGGGTCATCACTTGAGATTGGACCCTGAGACTTCCAGAGATAAGAGTCTGGGCCTTAAGGACTATGTCTACCTGGTAGCTGTAGCAGATTCTTTGTCCTGTGTGTATCAGGCACAGTGGGGATGTGTAACCCACAGTGAGCTGGGGGTTACACCAGCCAGCAAAGTGAAATCATTGGGTGTTTTACATGAGGAAGAATGGCAGGATTTAGCCCTATGTCATTAAATCTGCCTCAGTTCCTATACCATGTACCATGAAATGCTTCCCCTTTGTGTGAACTTTCCTAATGCCGAGCTGTAAACTAATATCAGGGTTGCAACTTCATTTTCTGAGAGACAGTTCGCTGGTTATCAAGAAGCCTTTCTGAGATAGGAGCAGTTCCAAACAAGCAAGAGGTCACAGCCTGAACTGGAGAAGGAGGTCATTCAAATAAGCTTTAGTCATCTATTGTGTTTGTTTGTTTCAATAAAACCACACACAAGGCAATTTGCAATGCAGAGCAAAGTCAGTGATCAGAGTCATCAACTCAGGAGGGAAACAGGTACATCTGGGGCGAAGGAAACAACGCATACCGCTGCTAACTAGAGATAAAACAGGTTTTGATTAGGATTTGGGGTCATGAGGTTTGCACCCTGAATAACCATCCTCCTCTCCTGACTCTTGCTGATCTCTCTGGGAATACAGAGAGCCATTAATTTGCCCTTGTGTTTTTGTTTGCTAGGCTGAATTAACAGGCAAGAAATCAGCATAAAAATAGGTAACTGCCTAAATTCAAGTTATTTTCCATTTAAAAAAAATGTTGTGGGCGGACAGAGCTGCCTCCTTCCCCAGAAAAACTCATGGGGTGCAGGTCTCGGGGGAGGAATCATCGTGAGTTTCCTCTGCATTATTCCTTTGAGGGTTAAAGTGAAGTCACTGCTTCTCAAGCAAAACTCCCTCTGACTTTACGGATGGCAATGGGACGTTTGTCTGAGTGAGAAGTGCAGTATTTGGTACATACATTTTCAACTGGCATTTCTTATTCTCACAGCAAGTTTATACTCTGGTGCCCAGAGTCTTCTATCCCATTTTTAAATGTGCTGACTGGAGGAAATGCGAGGAATCCTGAATAGTAACATGGCTCCTAATCTCTCTCCTTTTACCTCTCTCCCCACCCTGCCTCACCATCACCTCTTATCATTTTACTATGTTAATGTTTATTGTTCAGCTTCTATTTTGCACATTTTGTGATGAATTGAAAAAAGCTGGCTCACTGATAGGCCTCAAAATGTAACTTATAAATGGGGAATCATCAAGCAGATATGTTCTTGGGATCAGTTCTTGGCTCTGATGTGTTAAATGTTAAAGAACACGTAATGAGCTGGAAGAAAACATAAAATCATCACTGATAAAGTTTGCAGATGACACCCAAATTGGGAGAGTGGTAAATAATGAAGAGGACAGGTGACTGAAACAGAGCGATCTGGATAACTTGGTAAACTGGGCACAAGCAAACAATCTGCATTTTAATACAGCTAAATGTAAAGGTCTACATCTAGGAACAAAGAATGTAGACCTTAACTACATAATGGGGGACTCTATCCTGAAAAGCAGTGACTCTGAAAAAGATTTGGGGGATGGATAATCAGCTGAACATGAGCTCCCTGTGCGATGCTGTGGCTAAAATGGTGCAATTCTTGGATGCATAAACGGGAAATCTCAGGTAGGAGTAGAGAGGTTATTTTACCTCTATGTGGCACTGTTGCAATCACTGCTGGAAAACTGGGTCCAGTTCTGGTATCAACAATTCAAAAAGGATGTTGAAAAATTGGAGAGATTTCAGAGAAGAGTCACAAGAATCCTTTTTAAAGGATTAAAAAACATGCTTTATAATAGGTTTCAGAGTAACAGCCGTGTTAGTCTGTATTCGTAAAAAGAAAAGGAGTACTTGTGGCACCTTAGAGACTAACCAGTTTATTTGAGCATGAGCTTTCGTGAGCTACAGCTCACTTCATCGGATGCATGCATCCGATGAAGTGAGCTGTAGCTCACGAAAGCTCATGCTCAAATAAACTGGTTAGTCTCTAAGATGCTTTATAATGACAGCTGCAAGGAGCTCAATCTATTTAGTGTAACAAAGAGAAGGTTAAGGGGTGACTTGATCACAGTCTATAAGTAGCTACATGCGGAAGAAATATTTGATGATGGGGACTTCAGTCTAGCAGAGAAGGTATAACAGGATCTAAAGGCTAGAAGTTGAAACTAGATGAATTCAGACTGGAAATAAGGTGTAAATTTTTCACAGTGAGTAATTAACCTTTTGGGACAATTTACCAATGGTTATGGTGGATTTTCCATCACTAGCAACTTTTAGAAAAACATCCAATCTTGATTTAAAGATTTTTCTCTAAGGATTATTTTGTGGGGAGTTTCCATGGTCTGTATTATACAGGAGGTCAGAGCAGATCTCAAAGGTTCTTTCTGGCTTTGGCATCCATAGATATATGCCATGTTAGGTGACTGCACCATAATCTCATGTGGAGGGTGATGGAGTTCATTATCATAATTCATTTTTTCTTTTTATGCCATTCTGCTGAGTATCGTCACTTTTCAATACATTTATATGGGAAGAAAAAGACACTAGTCTCACATAGACTAGCTGCATCAGTCAGTTTTGGCTAATTACATGACAGCTGATTTATCCTTTTTATAATCAGTAAATCCCAGGAAATGCCTTTTTTAAATAAAATAGTAAAACAAAACACTATCAGCTCTGAATTTTGACATGGTAAATAACATTAGTTTTACATTATGGGCTACATGCTTAAATTTATGGCACTTCAGATACTTTGATGGAGACATACTGGAGGACATACTTATACTCACTGGAGATCTGGCTAAATATATCTAGCTAAGGATCCCATATGAGAGGCTTTGGTAGAGCTTTTTATAACCTATTTAATGTTAGTGAACATTTACTCTTGAGGCATCTGGAAGATGTCTGTAGTGGATGTGGGTGGGATAGACCATATCTGAAGGGATGTGGGATGGAAACTTTGTATCTTTCACAGACTGATTCACAAAACAAATTGTTCATTGAAATACAGTAATGTTGAAAATAGCATATGACTGTACGCACGTACCCATACTCAAGGAAATAAGCAAGCAGCAGAATGCATATACTGTATATGAACATTCCAAGATGTTTCTTTTATCTGTTCTACAAATGTTAGTGTAGGAAGATTATAAATGGCTGTGTTGCAGGTTTTAAGCATGTTTTGAAAGCAGTGAGGTTAAAGATGAATAGAAAAGTTTTCAGGTTATGGTTAGGTTGACAATCCTCTCACCATTTCTGTATCGTTTCCTGGAGATCTGATATAAACTAAAAGGTTCCATGCCAGTCTTTTGCTGAGGTGGGTCAAACCATGGGGATCACACTCTGTTTTCTATAACCTTCAAGGATTCTAACAAAAATATTCTGTGCAGTAGAGGTATTATTAATAAATATTTAAATATAATAAGCCAATTCTGGCATCATTCAAAGAAATTTCAGAATGTTAAAAACTGATCCTGAGACAAATCACCACCATGAACTTTAAAATTTCTATGTATGTGTTCTTGTGTATCGAGCATCCTCAAAAACACTAACAGCTTGTGATTAATCACTGGTTGCATGTCGGGGCAATCGACCCCTTTGTCCAAGTACCTTCAGTCTCGGTTTGGGCAGGAAGGGAAGCTGTATTTTAGCTATTATATTGGATTACTGTCGTGCAAGGAATCTGGGCCTGACCCGTTGCAAGGAAATAATAAATTTATGTAGTCAGTTCAAAAGAACTAGGCCACTACTGGATATTCCATGATTTAATATGTACTTCCTGGTAACTAAGAAAAGTGTTCTAAATATATTTTGCAGCTAGGTCTGACTTCCGTTTTGTCTGCACCCAGCTACAAACAAACAATTCTCTGCATGCCCAACATTGAGTCAGAGTAACATACAGTAGTTGAATCCACTATATTAACCATGTACCCTTTGGACACAAGTCAAACTTTCTCAGTCTTAATAGCCATTCTGGGTTAACAGTGAAGTCTGTATAAAATAAATAATTGTACTTTATTCCAATCACCTGAACCTCATGGATGTGGCCTACAGCCCATACTACCCAGTGACCTGAGACTATGAATTTGGAAGATTAAGGGGATAGCGCTGATGCAATAAACTTAGATGTCTGTAAGGCATTTGTTTTGGCACCATACATGATTTAAAAAATAAAACTATAAAAAACTCAACATGGCACACATTTAGTGGATTAAAAACTGGCAGACAGGTCTCACAAGGTAATTATAATTGGGGAATCATCAAGTAGTTGTGTTTCAAGTGGGGTGCATAGGGCTTGTTCTTGGCCCTACACTATTTACCATTTTATCAGTGACATGGAAAAAACATAAAATCTTTCCTGATAAATGTTGCAGAAGACACAAAAAATGACAGAGTGGTAAATAATGAAGAGGACAGGTCACAGATACGGAGTGATCTGAATTTTTTGATAGGCTGGCCCACGCAACCAGTATGCATTTTAATATGGTTAAATGTAAATGTGTATACTGCTAGCAATAAGGACTGTAGGCTCTACTTACAAGATAGGGGACGCTATCCTGGGAAGCAGTGACTTTGAAAAGAGCTTGAGGTTCTGGGCGGGTCCTGGTGGATTATCAGTTGATCATGAGCACTGAGTGCAATATTGTGACCAAAACGGCTAATGTAATCCTGGGACGAATAAACAGGGGAATCTTGAGTAGGAGTAAAGGCAATTCATGAAGGATGTTGATACATTGGAAAGGGTTCAGAGAAGACCCACAAGAATGATTAAAGGATTGGAAACATGTTTTATAATGCTAGACTCAGAGAGCTTGATCTGTTCATTTTAACAAACAGAAGGTTAAGGAGTGACTTGAGCACACTCTATAAGTAGGTACATGGGGAACAGAAACTTAATAATAGAGGGCTCTTCAATCTAGCAGATAAAAGTATAATGAAGTCCATTGGCTGGATGTTGAAATTAGACAAATTCAGAGTAGAAATTAGGCACATGTTTTTAACAGAGTAATTAAATCACTGGAACAATTTACCAAGCATTGTGGTGGATTGTCCATCACTGAAAATGTTTAGATCAAGATTGGACGTTCTTTCTAAAAGATAATTCCGGTTTGAACGAGAACATAATTCAGGGAGGTCCTATGACCTGTGATACAGAAGGTCAGTTTAGATGATCACAGTGGTCTCTCCTGGCTATATAATCCATGAATGCAAACATCAGTCTCTCTCTATCTAATATTCTGCTTCCAGTGAACACTCGTAGGGTTTATCAGTATTTTAACGTGGCAGCATTTAGCTGCCATGCTTTCAGTTTTACTATCCAGCTGTTGTTCCATTAAACATTTTGATTCCAAGTGGATGATAGCAATGTAAACCGTTATAATAACACTCTCTTAGGAGGGGGTCTTCTGGGATCCACTCCTTGGACCCACGCGTAATGGTCACGGCATGAAGAAAGCATTTTAGGAAGTAGTTTCTAGGGATGGATTATTCTCCATTATCAGCCACAGGGAGCCATATGAAGCCAGACAAGCTGAAAGCAGCACGTATTTGTGATGGAAATATCCCCCTAAACACCCGCCTTGACTCCTCATGCATGCATTGCCATGATAGCTTCAGAATTAGGATTATTTAGCTCAACTAGACCTTCAGCGTTCTTAGCACACTGTGAAACACCCAGGAAAGGAGTTTAGAGAGATGCTAAAGACTTTCACATGGGAGGTGAAATGAAGTGGCTGTGATAAGAACATGCTCTGTCACTGAAAAGCGAAAAGAAGTAATACTGCTATAACCATGACTCCAGCCTCCTAGCCATTTGCTAGAGCTAATGGAGCAAACATGCACCTGTGCAGGAAAGTAGTGCTGCAGAGTAGTATTGATGAAGAGAGGCTTGGCTGTGGGGTCCCCAGAAAGCACCTGTGAAAAGAGAGGAGGAATAAACCAGGATAAGGCTGCCTCTGTGGCCAAGGGAGGGATCTAAGTGACAGCCAAGCGACACATGCAAACTAGCTTCCTATTTTACAGAAAGGTAGCTTGAAGCCTAGAGAAATTAAGTGACTTGCCCAGTGCCATGCTGCTAATCAGTGGCAGAACTGAAGCTAGAAGTCAGACGTTCCTGGGCCGAGTCCACTAAGTCACATTGCTTCTCGCAAGTAATCCTCCAAGACCAACAGCTCTCCATTCCCAAACTTAATTATGTAGTAAAAGGGACAGTCTTGCATCAGGAGGGAGGTGGGCTGGAAGACCTGATAGGTTTATTCCACCCCTAATTTGTATGATTCATTGTCTGTCATATTTCACAATACTTAAAAGCACTCCTCCATCCACAGCTTCTTATAGACCCGGCTGCTGCTTCTTGGCCGTGATTTTCACTGCCTGTTTCAGAACAGGACTTGACTCAGACGCTTTCCCCTGATGACATAAGGAGTTTCCCTGTCACACCCAACTGAAGAGTTCAGATAAGACTCAGCACGGAGGCTTGGTGGGGAACTAACTGGTACAGACGTTGTAACAAAGGAAACATAAGCCTGTAATTTTGCATGAGCACTTATGGCAAAGTATATGCTAGACTTTAGACCTGATTCTCGTTTACACTTAACCCACTTTACACTGCTCTGGCAATGTGAAGGGGCCTTAATGTGAGAGTCAGTTGTATTTTCACCCACTTTTAGGCCCCTTTCTATGACTAGAATGTTGCAAAGTGGCCCTTATGTAAATGAGAATCGGAGGTGTTATCTCTGGTGAACAGCTTGCTATGTCTCTCCCAGCAGCTTTGTGATACTCCTCTGCCTATGCTTTTGTTCTGTCTGCACAGTTCTAACCCAGCAAGAGCAAAATACAGGGCCGTGACCTCTTTTAATATTTGACAAAGGTCTAGGATCAGGTATCCAACAAACAGTAACAGAGGAGGAGGCTTGAAACGCCAGGAGCTTCTTTTCTTTAACGTGAATAAACATTTTCTGGAGCTGCAGTGTCAGGATGTCATATCCGTTATCAATATTTCTCAGGAATAAAACAGAAGGTTCCTGCTGTCATTGAAGTCAATGGTAACTGTCAATGACTTAGCTGGAAGCAAGATAATACTACCCAGCTGTTACATAAAAATGTTCAGCCGTAGATTCCAAAGAACTTTACAAAGGAGGTCAGTTTGATTGTTGGGAAACTGTCACCAGCCTGTGCCTCAATGTGCCCAAGGTCACCCAGCAGGCCAGTACCAGAGCCAGGAATAGGATCCAGATCTCCCCAGATCCCCAGTGCTCTATCCACTAGGTCATATTGCCTCATGTTGATATGCTGAAATGCTAAATGTGGGTCTCAAATGCATGACGTGTCCTATGACAAGGCGCCGCTGACAGCTACAGGTCCCAGCTTCCAGAGGCTGGAAATAACCTGAAGTGATTTAAGTCCTTCCTCTCAAACCCAGCCCAGAGACTAATTAAGGTCAGCTGTTCTTCCAGAGCCCTCACCTGTGGAGTCCCACAAAGGTCAGTCCTGTCCCTGTTCTTATTCAGCATCTACAGGAAGCCTCTTGAGAGCTGGCTGACACCCAGCTCTGTACCCCGTCCCTGAATGCCTAATTGAGGTTAGCACCTGGGTGAAGAGTAGCTGACTAAAAATGAGCCCTGGCAAGCGGGAGGTGATGCTGGTACGAAGAGAGAAGCAGGTGGAAGAACCCTCTTGAATAGCATCTAAAGATGCTAAAGGGCACTGTAGTCCAACAAACACAGACATAACAAGCACCAGTGGCTGGAAGTTAAAGCCAGACAAATTCAAATTAGAAATAAGGCACAAATTTTTCACAGTGAGGGTGACAATATTGGAACAAGCTCCCAAGGGAAATGGTGGATTCTCCAGCTCACAATGTTTTCAAATCAAGACTGGATACCTTTCAGGGAAAGATGATTTAGCCAAACCCATGTTACTGGGCTCAATGCAGAATAACTGGATGAAATTACATGGCCTGTATTACGTAGGAAGTCAGACTAGGTTATCTAATGGTCCCTTTGAGACTGAAATCTATTAATCTCCTTCAGATTGCTGGGGGAAGTGCTTTTACTCTAATCAAGAAATTACTTCTACAGGCTCAGAATGGAGAGAGAGATTATTTCTGTTTTTTAAAGAGGAAGCATTCAGATACTTCCATGATAGTGGCTCCATATTACTTAGATTAAAGGAAGGTGGGGGGAGAAGAATAGCTCAGCGGTTTGAGCATTGGCCTGCTAAACCCAGGTTTGTGAGTTCAATCCTTGAGGGGGCCATGGAGGGATCTGGGCCGAAAACTGGGGATTGATCTTGCTTTGAGCAGAGGGGTTGGACTAGATGAGGTCCCTTCCAATCCTGATATTCTACGAAATAGCAGTGTGTTTTCAGGGAGGCCATGGTTTGTGTTTATCCATCAAACAATAGCATTTCTCTCCATTTGTGTGGAGGAATCTGACTTTGGTGATATCTTCCCTGTTAAAAATATAAAAGGAAATATACTGGAGGGTAGTTTGGTACTCATCTGTCTGAGGAAACAGGAATCCAGATTCAATATACCTTTCCTTTCCAGGCCAATTGAGTTCAGGGAAGCTGCTGAAGTGAATGAGTGAAAGAATTGCCTATGATCTCTTGAGCCTTGTATCTTAGTCTGAGCAGGTGTTTGTGGACTCACTGGATGATAGTAGGGTTAAACAAAAATTGGAAATAGTTATTTCTCTGATAAAATGTCTATTTTCTTATGTCACACAAGAGGGAAAAGGGATCAGGGCTTGAGTCATGCCGAAACGCTCCAAAAAGCTGTTCTGGCACTTTTTTCAGGAGCCAGAATGGTGTTCTGGTACTTCTGGTGCTATCACTCAATTACTGGAAGTGACTTTTGGCACTTTGTTTTTTTACTACTCAAGCACTGAATGTGATAAGTGTGGAGGTTTCCTCAAATAACAAACGAGCTCTCAGAGGATACGGTCAGGGTGATCCAAAGAACATACGTGTCACAATTGCAGGGCTATTTGCACCTCAATCCCTTCTCTGCTCTCTTTCAGCGCACCTGCTCAGGTGTTAGGCCTCTTGCCATTACCCGTCTCAGGGATTCTTCAGAGGTGCTGGAACTAGTGGTGCGGGGGGTGCTGCAGCACCTCCTGGCTTGAAGTGGTTTCCATCATATACAGGCTTTACAGTTTGGTTCAATGTCTCTCAGCACCCTCACTATACAAATGGTTCCAGCACCACTGGTATTCTTCCACTCTTAGACCAGGGCCTGTGTTTTCCTTCTGTAAAGGTTGTTTCCATCTTGTTTTAGTATTCAGTAATGTTGTTCATGCAAAGTCTAACTTTTCAGTCAACATCTTAACTTTTAGACCTGCCTTAATTTCCCTCACCTCGTGGCTAGTGTTTCTTAAATAGGAACAGTCTTGTTAAGAAGGGGTAACCCTAACATGACTCCTGTCTGTATATGCGACTATTTATTATATCATATAGATGGCTCATAGAGCCCTGAGCATTTCATACAGATAGGTATTATTTTGCAGAGGGCATTAAAATTGTACACAATTCCCACTATTTCCTATTTCTCTTATTCTGGCCTGTTTGGGGGTCTGGAGGAGCCAGCCATCACATACTTTTAAATATTCCAGCTTTAGTGCCAGTGGTTACATAACGGATATTTTCAAAGGCAGTTACACAGCATGCCATGTGAAAAAAAACATTCTCTCCTGCTTTACATTTTATGGAAAGGAAAGATACAGCTAAAGTCTCAGCTTGACAGCCCCCACAGTTGAACTGGCTCACAGGGTTAAGCACTTGGATGATTCACTTTGAACTTAACTTTTCCTTTTTAGAGCCCCATCTCTCAGTGCCTCTTCCCCACCTACCCCCCAGGTACAAAAGGTTCCAGTCAGAAAGCCTATGTAAAATTGCCATCATTTTGTTTCAAGACTCCCAAAAGAACAGCAGTGTTAGATTATTTCTGGAGCACAGCATTACAGAACGTGACTAAGAGTGGATGAGCGGGGCATACATTACTGGCCAATAAAACGATAAAATGGTGCATGTATTCCTTCACAAGATTCCCAGATGGAGACCTCATGCTTGACAATATGCATAGGTTCTCCAGACACATTGTTTCTGCTTTGTTCTCCCAACACTCCGTTTATGCGAGATGCCAAGGCTACTGTCTGCCTGTCATTTTAAATTGTGCCAACTCACAACAACAGGATGGTTTTCTCAATGGAAGACGTGTGTGGAAGACTGCAGTGGAGTTACTCCTGATTAGCACCAGTGAAAGTGAAAAGAGAATCAGGCCCTCACTTTTTCTAGGATTAGCAGAGAAGTGAGCCAGCAATAATCGTGTTTTATATTGTTCCCTCTTCTAGGCATCCTAGTGCATCCTCTGTCCTTGTGACTATCTTTTAAATTGTACACTCTTTGAAACAGGGACAGTCCTCATTTTGGGTCTGATGCAATGTTCATGAAGTCAATGGATGTCATTCGTTTGACCGCTGGGAACTTGGTCCTAGTCCCTGGGTGTCTAGTGGAGCACCAATGGCACAAACCTGAATTGGCTGTTGCTTGCTTGATGCTCCAGCTCCTCTCTACGTTTTTTTCTTGATGATTCTCTCCAGCCACTTCATTGTGTGATCCATTAGCTCGATAGGTCAGTAATTACTACATTCTTTCACATCTTCTTTACACTTGAAGGTCAGGACCGATGTGCTGCCTTTGTCTACTCATCAGGCATTTTTACAGTCTGGAGACATAAGCTGAAAAAGTTTGACATCTTCACCACTCCTTCATCACCTAACGCTTTAAAGGCGTTGACTGGTAAACTGCCTTCCCATGTTCCATCACCTTTAGTGCTGTCAGAGCCTCCACCTGCTGGGGTGATAAGTTGTGTGATGTTGTACATACTTCCCTCAATGGTTTTTTTTCACGTTCTCTCCATTGACATAAAACAACAGCCACCTCCTAATGATTTCACTGTCTTTCACCAGCACTCCTCTGTTTTCATCTTTGACACACTTCATAGTTCCCTAGTCCTCTGTGCTTCTTTCCCTAATTTTGGCTAATCTATATATTCCTTTTCCTCCTTTCCTCATGAATAGTCCTGCATATAAGATACCTGACCTTTAGCTTCCACCCTTACTCTTTTCACAGTTTTCTTTACCAGCTTGTATTCCTCATAACTTTCCGCTGTTCTCACTTTCTGCCATCGCATAAACGTTTCCTCCTCCTTCCTTGCTGCTTCCTGTACATCTGTTCTCTCCTTCTGTTTAGCCACAGACTGCTTGTAGACTTTCTTTAATACGTTTGGATATTTTTTCTCACACCTTCTTGGTATCCTTGTGGTTGGTTTGGTCATTGTCCAAGCTCCACAGAACTTGATCATTAAATCTCAGACTAACTTCCCTATTGGAGAACCTCCACCGCTCTGTCCTTAGTTCCATAACTCATCTCTTCCCATGAAGAGCAATGTCTGTAAAGCACTGGTGAGGCCATTACTAGAATACTGTGCCTGTTGGTGTCCACACGTCAAAAAGAATGTTGAAAAATGGGCAAGTGTTCAAAAAGGAGCACCAGGCTGGAAAACAAAGTCTGGAAAACAAGCCTTATAGTGAGAGGCTTAAGGCGCTCAGTCTATTTAGTTCATCTAAGAGATGATTAAGATGCAATTTGATCACCACAGTCTACAAGAGCCTGCATGGAGAAGATATTTCTGACAGAGATTTCTGGAGCAGACGGCTCTTAAATCTAGCTGAAAAGGGCAAAATGAGATCCAATGGGGTTGTAAATCAAAACAAGACATATTCAGACTGGAAATAAGGAGCTGCTTTTTTAACCAAGGCTAATTAACCTCTGGAACAATTTACCTAAGGATGTGGTGGCTTCTCTATCACTTGACTGCCAGATCCAGTCTCCATTTAAAGATGTCTTCTGTCAAACAGACATTATGGGCTTGATACAAAAATCACCAGGTGAAATCCCCTAGACTGGGTTATTCAGGAAATCAGACTAGATGATCATACTGTTCCCTTTTGGCCTTAAAATTTATAAATCTATGTTGCATGAAAGCTCCATAATGAACTCCTGGCATCCATCCTATCTCCTGTCTCCATTCCAAACAATCCAGCCTCTCATTTATTAAATCTTCTACAGAGGCTGACTTTCTCCCAAGCAGCAAGCTTCCACTCTGCTGCAGAAGAACAATTGGAGGATAAAGTGATTGTGTTCATGGCTTTAAAATGTTTGGCATATTGTACTGTTCACAAAGGGTGCCTCCAGAGCCCACTAGAGTCAGTGGGAGTCTTTCCATTTAGTGGGCACTGGATCAGGCCCTTATTTCACATCACATTAGAAGTGACTTCCCTCCCCCCGGCCCCCAGAAACATGCAGTTCACTTCATGCTCATGTATCCGTGTTCCTATCTCTGCTGCCCTCACAGTGTATATGGAGAGCTCTTTAAGCAGATCCAATACTGAGTTAGGCCAGAATTCAGGAGAGGACTTCAGCATGTGCTTAAAGTTAAGCACATGCTTGAACCTCATTGATTTCAAGCACGTGCTGAAGTGCTGTCCTTCCAGAATCACGCCCTCAATGTGCAGTAGAACCTCACTTATTCAACCATCGTGTATCAGTTAAATACAGAGGTGACATGAGTGATGTGTCACTCTCCCTCCAGACATCACACACTGGAGTGTATAGAAAGAGATCACAAAAGAAATGTTCCCCTGACTATAGGGGGAGCTGGCCTAGTGACCGCTGCATAAAGCGTTACGAATTGCCATTTCCCTTCTCTCACTTGTGCTCCTGCCACAGGAAATTTCCACTATCACTGACCAGTTCAAGGCCATCCCCAACTCAGCAGCGGATGCTGCTGCCAGAGCAGGAGCGGGAAACTGGCTGGGCTAAGCTCCCGCTACCTGTAAATCCCCATGGCCTATCTGCCCTCCTCCTTTCAGAGGGGCAGGTGGTGCGATAAAGAAAGAGAAACAGGCCATGTTTCTCCGCAACCACTCCACAGACACAGCATGTGGTGCCAGTGGCTAATCCCCACTCTGAGAGCAATACGTGGGGCAGGAGCTCTTCCAGCACCAGGAGTGGGACAAAAGAGAGAGCACCAGGCTGGGCTGCCCCCGGACAGCCCCCAGCAACACAGTCTGCACTCAAGGAAAACAACCTTCTCCTGCTGGTAGCTAGCCTTGTTAGTGCTGTAGCTCAAATAGTAGCTGTGCATGCTGAAAGTTCAGGGTTTTAACCCTAGGGATGACTTTATGAATGGGAGGGGTTTTATGCGTAACCGTAAATATATATTTGTTTGTTTTTTAAAAGAAATCTAGGAAATGATATGCAAAATCCCCTTCATTACAAGAACTTTATTAAGGTTGCAAAGCCCAACAGTTGGAAGTCAAGCTATGCCAGATTTATGCTTGCCCTTGTGCATATGCATTTTGATACAATTCTTGTTTCAATGTTACAACGCCTGTTTTAAAGCACGTTTCTCATTCAATGCACAGGCTGGACACAGAAGGGGCCAGAATTAAGGTTTGCATAAGCAATCGTAAATCTGGCATTTACTAACTTGCAAGTGCTTGACTTTGCAACCTAAATAATGTTCTTTTCACATGTTTGTGTGTGTGTGTGTGTGATTTAATATGTAGGTTCACAATAATATGTACTAGCAGAATATTGGAAAATCCTTAAATTTCAACCCTGGTTAAATTAATCAAATCTGATCGATATTTTTCAAATAAATTCAATAAATGGCACTTTTAATAAATAAATCATAACCAATAGCTTTTTTCCCTTTGAAAGAATTTAGCAATCACAAAGATTGTAAATATTGAAAATGAGACGTTAGCTAGAGGAAACACTTAAATAGTAACTGGATGTATTTAGTGTATGAATTAGAAGGGGAAATGGCCTTCATTTCAGAATAAGTGAGAGATTCGCATACAATATATGCTTAATAAAAAGTGAACTTTGCTCTCAATTTCATAATGCTGGTTTTCTTTGATTCTTTCCTTACTGGAGCAATTAAACATGCCTCTGAATGGCTCTTAATCCTCTCTCTCACTAGGAGAGTGGGGTCCCGGCTTCCTACAGCAACACTGTAGTTCCTGATTTCCCCCTCTTCCCACCATGATGACCAGTGGGTAATCAACAATGTTCAGCTTCTCGTCTTTGCACCATTAAAATGAAACAGACGGTCATTCATACCATAAAAGGATGAATTTGTTCAACCTAGCTATGCCACACTAAAGTTTAACTCTGTTATAGCCTCATGCCCTTTTCTTTACGCCACTTGTTTTCAGTACCAGGGCCACAGATCAATTTTCCATGTCCCCAGTTGGTGGCTAAGATCACTCTAAATTAGGCCCACCCTACAGCATAGTTACAGCCATGGACTCGTAATCAGATGGTGATATTCCTCTGAGAAAATTCCATCACTCAGAGATGTTGTATCCAGACAGCAACTTTTCCCCTCCCACAAGCACAATCTGACAGACCTGCTGATATCTGAAAACTGAAGAGCCTGAAGATTTTATTGCTTTGATGTGACATGCCACATTCATTATTTACTACGATCATTTCTGCAGACTTGATCAGCAGCACTTTAGAAAGTGGTCAGCTTTTAAGCTTGATTTCCTCAAAGCTTTAAAGAGTTTGCAGAGAAGCAGTGGATATTAATGGAAATACCTTTCTATGTAATATTGTATACACCTCTACCCCGATATAACGCGGTCCTTGGGAGCCAAAAAAATCTTACAGCGTTATAGGTGAAACCGCGTTATATCAAACTTGCTTTGGCCTCGAGCATTTCCGTTATTAATAGTCACTTCCCGCCCCCTGACTGACCCCTCAGAACTCCCACGCCCTATCCAACGCCCCCGTCCCCTGACTGCCCTGACCCCAATCCACACCCCCGCCCCCTGACAGGCCCCCCAGGACTCCCACCGCCTATCCAATGCCCCCATCCCCTGATCGCACCGCCCCCAGAACCTCAGAACCATCCAACCCTCCCATCCCCTGACCACTCCCCGACACCCTCTGCCCTTTATCCAACCCCTCAGCCCCGGCCCGACACCCTTAACATGCCACTCAGAGCAGCGTGTCGGAGCCTGGTGGGCTGATCCGCCAAAGCGTGCAGCCCCGCCCCCCAGAGCGCTGCTTTACCGCATTATATCCGAATTCGTGTTATACTGGGTTGCGTTCAGTCGAGGTAGAGGTGTATTATATTAGTGAAAAAGCACTCTGCAGAGCAATAAGAGCTTTTCTATTTTCTTGCTGATTCTGCTGCTTTGGTCTTTATTCTGTAAAGGGCTTAAAAGCATGCTCAGTTTTAGGCCCATATCCAACATGGGGTTAAGTGTTAAAGGTTAAAGCTCAACACGGAGTTAAGTGTTTTGCTGGATCGAGGCCTTTACGTCTGAGGAGCTCAACTTGAACAGCTGCTACACTGTGCAGAGTAAGAGGAATCATCTAGTTTTTTTAAGTGGGCATTATTTGGTTAAGACATATTCTGCTCTTGGTCCGCCAAATGCTGACGGCTCATTCAAGTGCCATGTGATAGTACTGATCTTTCATCAGTGTTACAATTTCTGTGGTTCAAATAAAGTATTAAGCCTAACTCCACTTTCCCCCAAACAGATAGTTTAAGGGGCACTCAGACGTGTTAATTTGGTCCAAAATGCACATTTTGAATAAAAGAAAAACAACAAGAAGGTTTTTTTTCCAAATCAAAGACCAACAAAAATTTTTGTGCGTGTGTGTTTAAAACATTACATATGGCAACAGGAAAACCCCATTCCTTTGATGTGATTGCAAGCCAGACATTGCAGAATTGTTATAAAGCAGGAGATCCTGGAAATATAATGGACTGGTATCAAAATATAAACTGAAGTAACAGAGATATTCAAACCGCTTGTTTCAAATCGTGCAAC
Source organism: Chelonia mydas (assembly GCF_015237465.2). Classification (NCBI taxonomy): domain Eukaryota; kingdom Metazoa; phylum Chordata; order Testudines; family Cheloniidae; genus Chelonia; species Chelonia mydas. The sequence goes on from NC_057851.1 coordinate 12,744,410, forward strand.
AGGGCTTCATGCAGGAGCAGTGGTGCATCCATACAGATCTAATTGTTTAGTCAGGGCTGATGTTAACAACATTGGTGAGTTGATCCAGACTTTCTTTAAATGTGTGGATTGTCATTTTCAGCCTATAGGTTAGTCAACAACTGTCACGTGTTGTTATTGCTGCACCCTTATTGGTGGACTGAAAACAGGAGCATAGTGACTAGCAACTCACAAGTAGGGAACTTCCTGGGTTGAATTTTCATCCAAATAAAAGTTTGCACTAAAATCCATAAAACTTTCAGGACTGGCAAACAGTTTCACAAATACTCCAGTGGCTGTCTGAATACTCTTGAACTGGTATATTACCCCCTCAAATCTTTCTGAACCTCAAACTTTGTTCTTTTATCTATATTTTTGCTGTTCCAACAGCTTTACTGACTGATCTATTTTCTCTGTCTGAGCAAAGAGAAACCCAAAAAACAAATAACTATAGATTCCTACATTGCAAAGCCAGAAGGGATCATTGTGATCATCTAGTCTGACCTCCTGAATAACACAGACCACAGAACATCCCCGAAATAATTCCTGCTTGAACCAGAGCATAATTAACCTAAATAGTGAAATGTAAAGTACAGTTTTAAAAATCTTTTGGTGTTAGTAATCTAAGCCTTATTTGTAACTAATAAAGACATTGGTGATTTTTAAAAAATATGGTATTTAACCTCTTCCCCTTTAAACAATTATTCATTCAAAAGATTTTCTACTTAATTCTTGTATGTTTTAGAGATTGTAAAACAGAACCAAGGGGTGCTTCTTAGACTTAGTAAAACCAATTCTCTGTGCCAAGCTAGTCCTAGTGCTAAGGGTTAAGTGGTTTCTCATACTTCATACCAGATAAAGGGGTTTTTTTCCATCTTTTTTAATGAGAGCAATTTATATCTTGGTGAAATGACTAAGTACTACTGCGTTTTGGAGTTGATAGCTATGTGCACCAGATTTCCAAACTGCTGTTTTCCCTTTTTTTTTTTTTAAAGTACCATAGTGACAACATTATCTATTACTAGAAAAGGACTAGAAGAGAAACTTTGCACTATAAATTATATGAAACATGTAAGTTACCTGGCTTGTTTTAGCATTAAATAACATTTCATACCCAGAAGCAGCCTGTGGAATAGGAATCGACTAACTGAACCCTATTACTCCCCTCCCTTGCTGGGTGTGACACTTGGGCCAGTCTCTCTTCTTGGCAGTATCATCCAGCCCCATTGAAGGCAAACAGCAAACTTCTCTCTTTATCAAGCCCCTGCAGCCTTGAGCACTCTCACTATGCCTTCAGCCTTTGCTACCAACATGAGGTTCAAATTCTCTATCCTGGCAATTTTTCTGGAGGTGTTAATTATCATTTTATTTGGGATATTTGTAAGATATGAAAACACCCAGCCCACCACAAAGGATATATTTCTATATCCATGTAAGTATTATTGTTTATATAGCAGGGTAAGATTTGCAGAAGCTTAGGTTGCAATAGACCTTTGAGTGATCACTAGCATTGTGCGGGAATTCAGGCTCGTATGTTAAAATTAATTGTATTGCTGCTTATCAACCCTTCTGTTCTGTTTATTCTATAACTAACGGCACCAGGGATTGGGCAGGGTATGCAGTTACCACTAACCAGAATTCTAGCCCTAGTTCAAAGGGTTCCACTTGCTGAATCATGGTATTTGGGAACGTTATAACATACGATCCTTATGCATTTTTGTTTGTTACGCTGTAAAAGTTTGAAGCTGTTTTGGGAGGTTCTTTTGCCTGGACAATAATATTGCTGGTTGCCTTCTGTTTCTCCTCTCACGAAGAGCTGATCCATCCATGGGAATGAAGTAATCGCAAGGACACTTTACAAATGGGGATAGTGTGATTTGCTGAGATCAATTGAGATATTATTTTCTGAAACTGCCATCTCAACATTTTGTTTATTTTTGACTAAAAGGGCCTTAGTGTGGTAAATGTTAGGAGGCATCATTCTTGGTGCATTATTTCAACTGCTCTTTCAGTGACTGTTACAGGCAGGACAGAACTATGGGCTCTTTTCATGGATTCCTCTTTCTTAGTCATGTGATGCTAATATGATGCTCACATAGTACATTCTCCCCGTGGGGGAGCCGGGAAAACAGTACATTATTCAGATGTGAATTGACCAACCTAGAGGGTCAAAGTCAGCTGCATTGGGGCAACCCTAATGAAGTCAATGCAGGAGAGACATTGAGAGAAGAATTTTGCCCTGAGTATTCTCCTTGAAACAGAAATACAGGAGTTTCCATCCTAGAGCAGAGCAATGGCCCATCTAGTTCAGTCTCCCATCTCCTATCTAACTGTATATCAAGTGTTTTTTAATGAACCCATCACTGATATCTAAGCACCAGGGGCCTGATCCAAAGAGCACTGAAGTCTGAGAGTCTTTCCATAGACTTCAAGGGGCCCCTGAAATCTCAGTGCCTGCAGCTAAGCACCTAATCCTGAACCGTACCGGACCCAGGGGTGGAAAAAGGTGGTGTTATACCACCTGGGTCCTCTCCCAATTCTCTGAGCTGCCAGAGCCTTGCTTGGACCCTACCGTCAATTATGGCAGCTCTGAGGCTGCTCTACTTTATATAGGCTGGTAACTCATCCAAAAAATGCTGTTATGTCCACCAGGGGTTGCCAGAGTTCAGTAGTGCTCCAGCCGTACTTCCTCTCCTTGGCAGGCCCCCGGCGTGCGCCATACAGTGGGAGGCCTGAAGGAGATAGTGTAGAGCCAGGAATCCCCAGCTACCCATTCTAGGCAGCTTTATGGTCCCTTTGTACTGCCAGAGTGATCTTTGGGCCAAGGATCAGACCTAGGCCTGATTCTCCACTGCCCAGCTCTTTGTGTAGCCATTTATACCCGTGCAAAGCACGGGTTAAATGTTACCATTCTGATTTGATATTGTTCAGCTCTTACCTTGCACAGGAATAAATGACAGGTACAAGGCCATGATGAATCAGACATACTACCATGTAATACGTGTGCTCATATACTGTACTATATAATTGGATTGTAATAGTACACACAGATTTAATATATTATGTAAAAACTCTTGTATGGATTTTCCTTACAAGTTATAAGACTACTCAGCATTATCCTAGCTCCTTTCTTCTGTGGCTCTCTAAAGCACCTTACAAAGAAAAGTGGAATCAGACAGAGGGCAAGTGACTCATGCAAAGTCACACAGAGAGGCAATTGCAGAGCTGGGGTGAAAACCCCGATCTCCTGACTCCATGCTTCCTCTCCAATATGCCTAATGGCCAGTGAATGTATCTTCTGATTTGCACACTATATTGGTCAGAACTTCAAGTGAGCATTGTGTGAAAAGCCTGTAAGCCCTGGGTCTTAGGAAGCTTGTTACTTATGAAGGAGAAAACTGCAGTAGAAGAGCACCTCTGGCAAACTCAGAGGGAGTGTGTCAAGTTGGAAAAATGTAGTAACCTACCTTCAGCTAGAACCATAGGGAGTATCATTATTGTCCTTATTAATCATTAGTATCATCAACTTTTGTAGCACCTAGAAAACACAAAGCAGATAATTTTCTGCCTCAGAGCTCACACACGAGCTATGTTAGTATTAGTTAGCCCCTTCTCCCTCCCCCACCGATATTTTTTGGCTAAATGTATTTGTTGAACCTGGCCTTAAACTTAGACTGTAAACTCTTCAGGGCAGGGACAGAATCTCACTACATATGTACAGCACCTAACACAATGGGGCCTTGATATGCTTCAGGGCTTCTAGATTAGTTTAATATAGATATTAATCAGATCTGCTAGTGTGAACTGCTGCACCTGTCTGGAATCCCATTGGATCTGCCTGAGGATATGAGGTAGAATAAGTTATTATGCATCTTTATTACCTAAACTGAGGGAGCATGTATGGTTGGGTTGGCTCAAACATTCCTTTTTCCTGTTGCTTTTGGTTTTATACATTAAAGTACAGACATGCTCGTTTCTGCAAGTGATGCCGCAGAAGTGGAATTTCAGAAGTGATTGGAATGAGGTGATGATGGAGACTTGTCTAATTGATTTTGGGATGGTGTTCCAAGCGTAAGAGCTTGCAGAGAAGGAGGAGGGGACAAAGGGGCTATCAAGTCTGGCATCCTAGATGACACGGAGAGGATGTAGGAGCGGAGGAAGGACATGAAAGCAGAGCAGGCCCATGACATTGGCAGAGGCCCCATGACATAGGGTGTTGAAAGCAAGGATAAGAAGTGTAAGTCCCCATAGTGCTAAGTGCTGTAGAAACTCTTCCTACAGCTCCTAGCAGAACCCCTTTGGCTGGGGGCTGGAATTGGGGAAGCACAGAACTACATACAGCTTCCCCGCACAGGGGAATTTTCCCCCAGTTATTTGCAGCACCTTCATGGCCTCTATTTGCTATTGAGCAGAGTATAGGGCAGTGGTTCTCAAACTAGGGGCGCCACTTGTTGAAGGCCGGGCCGGTTTGTTTACCTGCTGCGTCCACAGGTTCGGTTAATCGCAGCTCCCACTGCCTGACCAATGGGGGCTGCGGGAAGGGCGGCCAGCACATCCCTTGGCCTACACCGCTTCCCACAGCCCCCATTGGCCTGGAGCGGTGAACCACGGCCAGTGGGAGCCATGATTGGCCGAACCTGTGGATGCGGCAGGTAAACAAACCGGCCCGGCCTGCCAGGGGCTTTCCCTGAACAAGCAGCGCCCCTAGTTTGAGAACCACTGGTATAGGGTCCTAACTCTACTTTAAAGGCTCTAGGGAAGATCCTCAGCAGGTGTAAATTAGTTTGGCTATGTTGATGCCAGTATTTATGCAACACTGTTCTCTCATTGGTCTCAGTTGAAGTCACTATTATTTATTTTACACCCCAGAGAATCCCTATGGGACTGACACATTTCCTGCACGGAGATCAACAATCATGCAGAGCAACCCAACAGTGGAACTGCTAAATCAGCATTGGGTTGCACTGGCAGAGTTGCGTGTGGTGGCTTTGAACAGCACCTGCCTGTCTCATGCCTTTCTCAAGATACTGCTCACAAGCTCTGTATTTCACAAGCCCCTTAGTATCCCTCCAAAACAGTACAGAGCCCTGTACATACCCCAGATGAAGTTCTACATGAAAGAAATGGTCCAGAAGTATGGGCTGGTGTGGGTCAGCTTAGCACCATTGACTTTTGGGAGGTGTTGGCCCCTATCAGAGGCTTGATGAAACAGTGGTCCAGCCCAATCTGGTTTTAAATTATGCAGACCCTGGGTTTCTTACACCTCTCCAAGGGGAGGAACCAAGGGAGGGCAGTGTTGAGGTGGGGACTGCCCCGGAATCTCACAGACCTTGCGAATCATTGCAATGGCCGTGTCTGCAATAGGAAAATGGGTAGTGTTTCAAACACATTTTTATTAACAATTTTGAATGATTAATGTAATTAGTAGTCAATGTGCTTATTTAACATTAACACGTTTTAATGAATAAATTTTAACAGTGGGGGCAATTAACCATTGAAATAATTACCCGAGGATGTGGTAGGGTCACCGTCACTTGGAATCTTCAAATCAAGACAGGATGTCTTTCTCAAAGGTATCTCAGAAAGATGCTGTGGGCTGGAGACAGATTCTGGGTGAGATTCTCTGGCCTATGCTATGCAGGAGGTCAGATTAGACAATGATATTGGTTCCTTTTGGCCTTAAAATCTATGAATTGACAAAATTTTAAATACGGCTTTGAACCTAGTGTAAAAAAGGCGAGACATGCTTAAAACGTGTCAGATAGTCATGATCAACCTTTAGGAGGGCCTAGGATAAGCACCAACCAGTTAACGTGTTTTTAAACACAATTGTGCCTGTCCACACTAAGGGCTCGGGGGAATTTTTTCAAAAACAGCTACATCCCATTTTCAAAAGAGACTTAGGAGCCTCAACAAAAGGCAATGTGACTTTAGGAACCAGGGAGCCTAAGACAGTTTTGAAAATGGTACTTGGGCTCTTATGAAAATGTTACCCTAGATCAGCGTTTCCCAAACTTTTTTGGCCACGGAACACTTTTTAGCCTATTACGGAACACTTATGATATTATTTTGTAGTTGTTTGGTTTTCAAATAAAAAATTGCATTATTTATGCTCAAATATATTTTATTCTATAAAACAAAGCAAAAATACAAATTTAAAATAAATTGAACTAACAATTTCTAACTGGAAAGCACGTATAAAGTAGTACAAAAATCAAGTGCAAGAGTAAAAATTAAAAACAGTGTTCTACTTAAAAAAAACCTGTTTTTACATATACACAAACACCAAACAAATTAGATTTTTACTTGGAAAATCTATTTTTATAAACAGAAATACAAATTTGGATTAAATGGGATTGGTGTTTCTGCATTTTTCTATCACAAATTCGCTTAATATTAGTAATAATGCCGGAAAAAGAATTTTATGTTAAATTACAGTCATTCAAGAAGAGTTGTAAACTACGCTTCAAATATGCTAAATTTAAAATTAAAAAACAATTTAAAGACCCTTTTTTTTCGTTACAATTCTTTCACAGAGCACCTATTCACATCGTGCGGAACACCAGTGTTCCGCGGAACACAGTTTGGGAAACGCTGCCCTAGATCATGCTTAGCATCATTTTCATTAACACTCAAGAAAATGCAGTGCTTTTTCTAGCATAGACAGAAATGTAGGGCTGAAGGGACCTTGCAAGGTCATCAAGTCCAGCCCCTTGTGCTGAGGCAGGACCAAGTAAACTTAGATCATCCCTGACAGGAGTTTGTCCAACCTGTTCTTAAAAACCTCCAATGATGGGAGTTTCACAACCTCCCTTGGAAGTCTATTCCAGAATTTATTGTTGGAAGGTTTTGCCTAATATCTAATCTAAATCTCCTTTTCTGCAGGTAAAGCCCATTACTTCTTCTCCTACCCTCAGTGGACATGGGAAACAATTGTTCACCATCCTCTTTATAACAGCTTAACATATTTGAAAACTGTTATCTGGTCCGTCCCCCGTCCCCCCCCGCAGTATCCTTTTCTCAAGACATGGTGTACTGGGATGCTATAGGCAACATAATTGATTGTTTAGATTAAACAGACTTCTTTGTTTTGTTTCTGTGATGAATTAAGCAACTAACTACAAACAGTAGCAAGTAACAGTCTGATAGAACAAACCATAACCTCCGCCAGGAGGGGAAAAAATGTTGTTCAGGGCTGTTTCTGTGAGGGACATGATTACTGCCCTTGCTGTTTCTCAGGGGGTGTACATGGCTAGGTTGACTGCGAGTAGAAAAAATAAGCATTCAGTCATGTTGTGATGCAACTTTCCACTTCAGTGTGTCAAATTCACGTGGGATGTAACTCTACTGAAGTCAACGGAGTTCCACCAAGGGTTAAGTCTACTCTATCTTGTTACACCCTCGGTGAGTTTGACCAAAAGAAATGGAGACCTGCATGGCAAAATGTTTGAATACTTATAGAGAAGCTTCACATTCATTTCTGGGGAAGCAGAGCAAATAGGCTGTTTCTCTATAAAAGCCACGATGGATGTTTTTGTAGAGCTTTTACAGATTTATCCTCTGTACAGATTTCGTGGAATGGCTTTGCAAGGGTCATAACACTTAATAAACTTTGTGCATTGTTTTATGCTTACAATTTCAGGCCGTGATCCCACAAGCTGTTGGTTGCAGGGGTGGAGAATCGACAATAATAAAATATAATAATAATAATTAGTAATATCTGTAGAGCAGCTATAAACTTTTTTTCCTATTGATTTTGACCCTTGTTTCTCCAAATGAGGGGGAAATAGGAACTGTCACTTCATTTGATTATCTGGGCATATCATTCTGACATGAATCCAGAACCTATCAACTTACTTTTGTCTCTTTCATTCAAAAGAAAAGGTCAGCGGCCATCTGTGACTGAGGCCTTCTGGGCTGTTGTACCCCCTGAATCTGGGGAGAATTATTGCTCATGGTAGTTTGCTCTGAAAGATCCTGGTAATGTCATTTTAACTGAAGGATTAAGATCAGATCAGGCATGTCTCTGGTGCTGTGTGAGGTGTTTAATTTACTACCAATGTAACCCTTCTGCCCATCAGAGTTGGCAGCAACAAGGGCCGGGTTCAGTATCTAGGGGTTCCATTCCAATAACACAATGCAAAACCAGCTCGAGCCCCCACCCAGTGACCTGGGACAAATATATACCACCCCCGCGGGGCGCCTCCAAGAGGCACGACTTCTCCTCTCGCAAGCACAGAGTCTGAGTGTAGCAAAAACGCCTTTTAATAACAGAGAGAAACAATGTGGCATTATGTTGGGGAAACACCACCAACAGGATTCATAACACAACCCATGAGCAAAAACCCACCCCAAGCAAATTGGAGCGTGTCCTTTCCCTTGGGTTCTTGAGTCCAGCAACCCGAAATCACCCAAAGTCCCAAAAGTCCAATGGCCCAAAAGTCTCTGTCCCTGGTCAGGGCAGCCTCAGAGTTTGAAAGTTTATCTGCAGAGTTTTACCTCCCAACCTGGGTGGAAATGGGGCGGGGGGGGAAGGGGAAGAGGTAAGGGGCACCTTACATGATCTGAAGCTGACTGCCCCACAGCTCCATAGGGCTCCGCTCCGCTCCACCAGCCAGTCCACAAACTGCTCTGCGTCCCACAAGCAGCTCCCACCGTCCCATGAACTACTCCACCAGCCGGTCCACGAACTGCTCCGCTCGGCGTTCCACAAACAGCTCCTGCTGGCCCATGAACTGCTCCACCAGCCAGTCCACAAGCTGCTCCAGCTGTACCACAAACTGCTCCACAATATATCTTCAGGCTCCCCCACTACTTAACACAACACTCAGTGATTTCAGCTCTTAGTCAGTTTTTAGCTCTTTTGTGATTTCAGCTTGTAGTAGGGGAGCCTCAGTGCTGGTGCACCATTAGCCCAAAGTGAATTCAGCTCAGCAGCCTGTAACTAGACTCCTAATGGAATCAACATTAGCTCTTATATTCCACAGTGGAGAGAGGAGGAAGTGCAATTATGATATAAGGCTCTCACCAGGGGGCCCATGCCACCAAGTATAAATACCTGTCCCCAGCCTCTCTCAATTCACAGAGTTTTGGAACCCATGTTCCTTGCCTAGCGAGTGCTGCTTAGTTGATGGCGAGTCCCTCCATCATAACAAAAGGCCCAGTACAGTTCCAAGCACAGTTCCCATAATCAGGGTAATAACAATTTATTCTTCCTGCCCCAATAACAGAGACACTGGGGATCCCACAGCAGCCAAAGTGACCATTTGGGCAGCTATGGGCTCATGCTAGGCGGGATGGGTGTGCCTATGCAAATGAGATCAGCCCCTGAAGTTCTTTTCCACAACTTGCCACACCTCACCACCAGATGTCAGGGTGGAGCTCATCCTGACTCTGCTTACACTAATACTGGCAATCTGGTGGCCGCTGCTAGATTTCCTGTAAACAAGTGGGGAATGTTCCTCTAGGCTTGTTATTCAGCTGTGGAAGTTTCCACTGGAGAATGGGCCTGAAATTGTAGCTGCAGAAGCAGAGCCAACTATATGCAAAGAGTAGGGAGGATGCCTGCTCTGTCTTTGTAGTGGGACGTTCTGGAGATGGAAATCAACTGGAATCGTTTGGCGAAAGCACTCGGTGAAATTCTATGGCCTGTGTTGGGCGGAGGTCAGACCAGTAATCATAATAAAGGTCCATTCTGGCCTTAAAATCTATGAATTTATGAGCTTAATGTTTTGCCTGTAGGCGGTTAAGAGTGTGCTGCTGAAAGGAGAGGGACTTCAAAAGGATTATGAGCCGGAGAAATAGGCTTGATGACCAGCTCATTCACACCGAGGCCACAGAAAAGTGCTTATTCCATATGAAGTAAAGCATTTGGATCCTGTGGTTGAGATTTTCAAAGCTGAGTTCTAGGGGATTTAACCTCACAACTTCCACTGAAATATATAGGAGTCATGTAGTTAAATCTGCCAGCCAGCTTAGAGAATAACAACCTCTCACTAGTCCGCAGAGGAAAAGCATCCTCTAGGGTTTGTGTGTTTTCCATTGTGTTCCATGTGTATTTGTTAATTCTGCCATTTCAGTTTGGTGAGACATTTTATGTGTGAAACTATATTTGATCTTCTTTCATACTACCCAAGACCATCACTGCAGCCACCCTATCAAGCAGAGAGAATGCCCAGAGAACCTGTTCTTTATTTCCAGATGTTCTGTGAAACACAGAATGGATAAATATATTCCATTGAGATAACAGTATGATTCAGTGATAGTGAATTTTATATATGCTTTATACTATACACAGTCATACCCTCTAGGGTCATTTCAACTTGCCTTCTTATAAGGAAGGAAAATGTTTTTGTGAGCAAATCAAGATGAGCATTTTTTTGTTTGTTTGTTTGTTTGTTTTTTGAACAGGTTTCAGAGGTTTTTTTAAATCACAGTCAAAAATTCATCTGTAAATCAACATCACAACCCAACATGGAAAATCTAAGATTATTGTGTAACCCTTAAAAATAAATAGTAACCACAACCATGATTGTCAGAGAGGTTTGGGGGAGCAGTTCTGGGGTGGGGGAGCGGGAGATCCCATATTGATGTCAGGAGAGGATCCTATATTATAAAATAAATCTGAGAATGTCCAGTCTGAAAGATAAGGCTCTGCATATAATCTGCATATAGACCCCCATCCTGTGGTGAGAAGAGTGCAGGTCAACACTTGTGACCCATTGACTTCAATGGGGCTCCATGGAGGTGCTGGTGGTCTGCCTGTGTGCATTCCATGCAGGATCAGGACCATAATATGCCAGTATATATAAAATACATAGAACACTTTGATTAGGGACCTCATCTAAGTTTTTAATAAATATTGTTTGATTTTCAGTGTTCGCCAGTGTAACGTTGACGCATTTATCTGCAGGCACTAAGCAGGCTTTTCACCATATAATGGCTTTGACTTTAGATTTCAGTGTGAGTGTGAGAGTGTACTTTGCACTCTCTTGTGGCACAAGGTGGTAATACAGTCTTGATGGTAGTTCTAATAGAAAGTATGCAAATAATACTCGTGGAGAATGGATCTTCAAGCCAAGTATTCCGTTTACAATGTCCACTGTCCCTGTTTTTGCTGGACACCTGTATGTGACGAGTGTTGGGGAGACTGAATGAATAAGTTATTCCCTAGCAATTTTCTGACTAGGAAGTCCAACTCAGATTGAAAAATAAGTTGTTCATATTCATAAATGGATCCAGATCTTTTGGGCACAGAGCTCTCCTTGAGAGGTATGTAAGGCACTGTAGAAAAGTGAAGGGTTTGTTTGTTTGTTTGTTTTGGGGGGGGGGGTGGAATTTGTTTGTTAATTGGTAAATGTCTACATTAATATAATGAATTTAGGTTGCAATTTTTAATAACATTTTTAAAATAACATTTTCATTAACTGTAGTACAAAGATCTCCCCATCTTTCAGACAGAAGCCACCCAAACATTCTTGCTATTTATATCTTGGCTGTCAGCACTGATTGTGGTGTAGTTGTCTGCCAAACAGCTAGGTTGTAAAAGAATTGCCTATCCTTTCCCCCAAATACCTCCTCTTTATGGGCCCATGGTCCTTTCAGTCTTTCAGGATGTCCACGTGATGATATTTGTTGGGTTTGGTTTCTTGATGACCTTCCTGAAGAAATATGGATTCAGCAGTGTCGGAATCAACATGCTCATTGCTGCGCTTGGTCTTCAATGGGGTACCCTGATGCAAGGATTTTGGCACATGGAGGCACAAAAAATTAATATTGGCATCAAAAGGTAAGTGTAACTCTCTCTCAGGCCCAATGGTGTTCCCAGTTAATTTATCACCAAACATCCCCTGACTGCAATGGCGTGTGTGTGTGTGTGTGGAGCAGTCTTAAGAGGAGACACTGAATGCTACCCACCCCGGAATAGCCCAAAGCCTGGTGTTAGGATACTCACTGAGGAAGGGAGGAGATTTGTGTTCAAGTCCCTGATCCAGAGCTGGGATTCAAACCTCTGTCTTCCACATCCCAGACAAGTGCCCCAACCATCAGACCAATGGTTACAAGGAAGACACTTTTCTGAAATTTGCCTTTTCCGATTTGCTGACAAATTCCAAATATTTTTGGAGCCAAATATGCTTTCTGAGTTTTGTCCTGGCCAAACCCAAAATCAGTTGTTCACCCAGCTCTAGTCAACATACCTTTATTCCATTCCAGTAACCAGTTAACACTAACCCCCTTCCAACACCTACCCAGGCAAACCTATCTCTGATGATAATGGGAGGAAGGCACATATGGGGGAGTAGAATTTCAGAGCTGAGCTACACCATGTAACCAAGAGGAGAATCTTACCCAGAACAAGGGAGTTACTCATCTTACAGTTGCCTTTTGAAACATCAGCAATACTAATAAAATCAGATAATAACAATCTTCTTGTGTGTCCTCAATTGCCTTGTTTCATCTGACTTTTTCTTTGATTTCATCCTGCTTGGCAAGAATGCAGTCTGTGCATGTATGTAACCTTCCTTGGGACCCTCTATTTGTCCCACAGCACAGGGCCCCATGCTTTGAAACAGTCCTAAGAGTTTTTTATGTACAATTAGCAGAACTGATATCTCACTCTTCGAGTGTTCTATGGATTGTGTTGATACGAGTTTGGGATCCATTTAATTTCTCGTCATATTAAACTGGTTTTTGTTTCTATTTATGTTCTTAAATACAGTATGATAAATGCAGACTTCAGTACAGCAACCGTCTTGATTTCGTTTGGAGCTGTCCTGGGGAAAACAAGTCCAGTCCAGATGCTGATCATGACCATTCTGGAGATCACAATCTTTTCATGCAACGAACATCTTGTTGTGAAAGTACTAGGGGTAGGAAACATACATTTACTGAGAAGGAAAAGCTCCTAATATCTCCATTAGTTATAGCAAATCTGTGTGTGTGGAGAATTGTATTTCCCTTTCCTTTGCTCTGTCATAGGGTGAATCGAATCTCCCTCCTTCTTCTTCTTCATGTCTCCACCTGTCATCTCCTCTCCGGATATCTCATTGCTTAGCTTCAAACTCAGATACTGCTTCAGTGTGTGTGACACAACTTTGTGTTCCTCAACTCACTTGCCAATTCCTCTATCTTTCTCTTTGCTGACTCCTGGCTACAGCATAACTTGTGACTGCTGAATGCTTCAAAGTCCTCTCCTGACGTCCCTCCTTTGGGTAAAAGGTGCTAGTAGTATCTTGTATATGATTGACAAATGGCTTTCAAAGAACAATGAAGAGCAGCTGACTTCTAGGTCTAAAGGAATGATTCTGGTTTTCTGCATCAGAGAGCCCAGAGAACTGTTTTGAAAATAATGGCACCATCGACTTTTTGAGAGATAGTCTCATGCCCAGTATGAAACTTGCTCATCTGTATCTCCGGAGATGTCCTGACTTCTTTTCATTGTCTTTAGTTCAGACCTTACTTTGCTCTCAAGACAAGAAATCTTTGAGTCATCCATCCCTGATGCTACACTGTTTTTCCTCTTGTATCTCCCATGTCTGTATATATCTGCCCTGCATCTCCTCTAGAACATTGTACTGCCTGGCTAACAGTTGGCAGATAATTCTCACAGTTTATAATATATAAGGTGATTTAGAATAAACTAGGGATGCATTCGAGCCACAGAACTCCAATCCAAACCCAGATTTCTAACCCGGAAAAATCTGAGGGTGTTCTGATCTGGAGTTTTGATTCACTCACTAGTAAATGAGGAGCCACTTGAAATTTGGGACTGGGATTGTGTTACCCCTCCCAAACTTTAGGGATACTGGGAGCCAGAGTTTAGGTTTGGGTCAGTCTCTGTTAAACAACTGAACCGTGAAGCATTGTTAAAGATGGTCACTAGAAAGGTGCCTTGTTTAAGTGGTGGGTAAGAGTTACTGATCCCATTTTAATCTTTATTTGTGTCATTCTGTAGTAGCCTGAACTTCTAACTCTGGTCTCCACCATGGAAGGTGCACAACCAGACCCATCCAAATTCCTCCTTTATTAGAATCCTACTCCCTCCCTGTTCCCAGTACGGATGGTGCCAGTTTTAGCATTCAAATTTTTTCCCTGTTGCAGGCCACTGATACTGGAGCATCAATGACTATCCATGCTTTTGGAGCCTATTTTGGATTGTCTGCAGCGCGAGTCTTGTATCGTCCTGGTCTGAAAGAGGGACATAAAAATGAAGAGTCAGTCTACCACTCGGACATGTTTGCCATGATTGGTGAGTCAGAGAGGTGTACTGTCAAAAGAATGGAGAGCATGGGTCAGCTGTTCCTTCCTGCATCTGATCCATTGTAAATACTAATGTTGCTATATTAGAGATTTGTTGTTTCCTCCTTGCAGCATGCTGCTTTTCTTCTGCTGCAGATGTGTTTTCAATGCAACCTAAAATGTTTTGGTTTTTCATTGAAAAAAAAAAACCAGAAAATTTCAGTGATGGTTCATTTTTTGCAAAAAATTTCCTTTAGGGGAAAAAAGTCAATTTTCTGTCTCCCCCCCCCCCAAAAAAAAAAAAGGTTTCAATGGAAAAGTATCAACCAGCTCTAATTAATGAGTTAACATCCTGCTAAGTAGGTAAGTACTAGTATTATGCTCATTTTACAGCTAGAGAAACTGAGACAGAAAGAGGTTACAGGCCAGATTCTGCCACCTTTATTCATGTTGAGGAGTCTTTCTCTGCGGGTTTCCCTAGAAGTTACTTTGGGAGTAACATCCTGTTCAGGGTGACTGAGCATTGCAGAATCACAGAGAGTCTTTGGAAGAACTAGCACCTGAGCATCCTGAATTCCTGACCACTTCACAGGAAGGTAATGGAGCTCACGTGGGCTGGGGGTTTCTTTTGTCTTCTCTTTCATCTCTGGTGTCAAAAGCTTCTGGGTAATAGTCCATCATTTTTCCAATCATCTAATCCTTTCTTATTGCTCTTCCCAATTCTCCTGCTCTTGGCGAGCTCGTTCTGCTAAATGTAGTATCTAACATTGAAAACCCTCCTGAGATTTAATGTTTTTTTGCATTCATGCAGGTACCCTTTTCCTCTGGCTGTTCTGGCCCAGTTTTAACTCTGCCATGGCGCACGCTGATCTCCAGCAGAGAACAATCATTAACACTTACTTTTCCATGGCTGCATGCACACTCACAGCCTTTGCCCTCTCAAGCCTGGTCGAACACAGAGGCAAGTTGGATATGGTAAGAGTCACGTCAAAATCCCATGTCTGTCATTAAATCTATCACAGAGTGACAATGACAGAGGGCTGTCAATGAATGGGCTGGTTCAGAAAATATGAGCTAGCTGGAGCCTTTGCTCCAAACTCAGACTAAACTAGGACCCTGGTTTATGGTTCAAAAAAATTTAGGGTTGTATTGTAGAGTGTGTGTGTGTGTGTAACCAGTGGTGAGCTGGAGCCAGTTCACACCGGTTTGCTAGAACCAGTTGTTAAATTTAGAAGCCCTTTTAGAACCGGTTGTTCCGCGAGGGACAACCGGTTCTAAACGGGCTTCTAAATTTAACGGACCAAAAGTGGCGCCTTAGGTGCCGACTCCAGCCCTGGAGCACTCAAGGGGAAAATTTGGTGGGTGCAGAGCACCCACCAGCAGCTCCCCACCCCACCCCCGGCCCCAGCTCAACTCCACTCCACCTCCTCCCCTGAATGCGCTGCCCCACTCTGCTTCTCTGCCTCCCCCCCGTGCGGGAAGCCGGGGCAGGCTGAGAAGCAGTCTGCGGCTTCCCGCTCAGGCCCAGGGAGGCGGAGGTGAGCTGGGGCGGGAGGCGTGGGGGGGGCGTGAGGAGGGCCACCCGTGCTGCAGCAGGTAATCCGGGGGGGGGGTCGCGCAGGGGAACCACTCCCCGTCCCAGCTCACCTCCGCCACCCTCAGCCTGAGCGGGAAGCCACCGCCTGCTTCTCAGCCCTCCCAGGCTTCCTGCCAAACAGCTGATTCCACCAAATTTTCCCAGTGGGTGCTCCAGGCCCGGAGCACCCACGGAGTCAGTGCCTTTTGATGTAATCAGTAGGGGGAGCGGCCGCTCCTCCTGCTTCCCCCCAGCTACGCTCCCTCGCCCCTAGGAGCCAAAGGGACCTGCCAGATGCTTCCTGGGAGCTGTCCCAGGTAAGCACCGCCGGGACTCCCCACCTTGCCCCCCTGCAGGTCCCTCTGGCTCTTAGGGGGTGGGGTGGGCACCCACTATGGTGGCCCACGAGACCCTCCTGCCCAGTTCTGGGGCAGACAGGGGAGTGGGTTGGATGAGGCAGGAGTCCCAGGGGGCGGGGGTGGGCAATGACCCCCTCGTGGGGTGAGGAGGGAACCGGTTGCTAAGATTTTGGCAGCTCATCACTGTGTGTAACCCACACTGCTCTGTGCATGTTTCCCCTCCCGCTCTAGTGGCTGTGATCCATAGATATTTATGTGTCTGCTACAGCTCCCTGCTAGAGGAGTTAGTCCATTGACTCAAGCTGTAGTACTGAAGACCCAGGGTTAAAACCCAACTGTTGGTCCAACTGGGGTTGGCTACAGGGGTGGGCCGTCTGGGCGGGAAAAGCAAGGACCACATTGGGGTCAGTAACAAAGACAGTCCCTCCTCATGCCCTCTAGGGGTACATACCACCACCAGCAACAGCAGCCCCGGAGGCAGGGAGGCCATTTGTGGCGTAGGCCCGCTCTGCACCATCCTATTCAAGTGTTCCCTCAAGTGATAGTTTGAATTGGCCTCTTTCCAGAGCAAAAAAAAAACCCTCAGTTGGCTGATGTTAGGCACTCTAGTGCCCTAGGCCAGTGCTACTGAGGGAGGAAAGGGTGCTCAAGGGGGCAAGGCTCCTCCTCCCACCTCCCTGAAGCTGACCACTGGGGTGAGGGAGTGGCCAGGTTCGATCCACACTGGAATGAGGAGTTGTGATCTCTGCTGCTGTCCTTGTAGCTTTGGTGGGGCTGACCTTGGAGGAGTGGATGTTCTTCTCACCTGCAATGTCCTAACAGATGGGAAAGGGGCAGTCAGATCCTGGCTAGTCTCCCAACTACTGTTGCTGCTCCCTGTAGTGGGAGGATGTTTTTAAAGGGTATCAGAGTGTGACCTGCCTCAAAGCTGTCCTGCCTGCTGGCTGGGTTGGGAATCTGCACAGGAACTGCCTTTGAAAATTAAGCAGCCTAATTAACTATCCATGTAGCCTACCCTTAATGCCAGTAGATGGATTTAGTGTGCATCCATGAATCTACGTATGTATACAGAGGGGGATCCTACAGAGCAGTGATTGTGCTGTAGAATCAAAACCAGGCCTCTACTGGTCTTAATTCATTCCTTGACTGCCTCAGTCTGACATCACTGTATTGGAAATGCACTTTTAAGTTTCACCGATAAATACTTTACAATGTAAATATCGTGTGTGAAGACAGAGCAGGCTTGTGCTGTTAGTCATTCACATACAAACCTGGCCTCCATTCCCAGCTGTCATCTTACTCTTCAGGGTTTTATGTCCTGCACAGGTTCACATTCAAAATGCCACCCTAGCAGGAGGAGTAGCAGTGGGTTCCTGTGCCGACATGAGCATCTACCCACTTGGTGCTATGTTAATTGGTAGTATTGCTGGTCTCATCTCTGTCATCGGGTTCAAGTTCTTGACTGTAAGTATAAAATAACGTAGAATATGCAGGACCTGATTCTGATCTCTCTTATGCTGGCTTCACGGCACTGTAATTTCATTGATTTCACTGGAGGTACTCCTGATTTACTAGACATATGAAACGTACAGAGCCATCCCTAGGGGATGGCGAACTGGGGAGACCACTTGGGGCCCTGCACTTTGGGGGGACATGCAGGCCAATGCAATTGGCTGGTGCTGCATGGGCAGTGGGCAAACGGCAGATTGGGGGAGGCTACCGTACCCCCGCCCCTTCCACCTGAGGGAGAGCGCAGATGGTGTGGTCCCAACCCCATGGAGCCCAGCGGTGCCGCCTCCCCTACCTACCCCCAGCAAGGTTGGTCCCAGAAGTGATTTCACTTCTGGCCCAGAAGTATCATCACTTCTGTCCTGGGCCTCGAACCCCCCTAGGGACAGTCCTGGAAACATATTTTAGTATTTTGTGTTCTCCCCCAGTTAATTTGCCTAGCAAAACTGGTCAGTGAAACCTGTAGACCATACCCTGACATGAAAGTATATTTCTCTCTCCTTTTAGCCATTCTTTTTATCTAAACTGAAAATTCATGACACGTGTGGAGTCCATAATTTACATGGTTTACCTGGATTACTGGGAGGTCTTGCAAGCATCATTGCAGCTGTAGCACACGTCAAATTGGGGTAAGTGAAAGAAAGAAAGAAAGAAAGAAAGAAAAGGTGGAAGTGAGGCGTCTTCAGTGAAGTTGCGTTCTACTTTGTTTTCTTTACATGTTTTATATGGCATCCCTTGTTGCAGTATTGGATCTAGAATTATTCAACTATGAACCAAGGCAATTCCCAAGAATGCCTTTATTCCCCTTCACCACTTTACTGTGGAGATCAGACTGACTAAACTGAATCCCCTCATGTAGCCCTGCATAAGAATTGTATATAATAAATTTCATAACATTTATATTAAATATAAAACCTGTGGGCCTGGTATTCCCCTCACTTACACCTTTTTTACATTCAGTTAACTCCATAGACTTCCATGCAGTTACTGCTGATTTACCCTGGTGTAAATGAGAGGAGAATCAGGCACTGCCCTGTTGTAAACTTAAGGCCATAAGTTAAGTACTAAAAAGTCAGGAAGTGTGCATTCACAGCCTTCCCTCTGCCTCTTAGGTGCATGTCCATTCATTGACAATGATCCTGGGTTATCTATTTGCCTCTTTGAATCAGGTTTCTAGTGCAAATCCTTTGGATTGAAAATATGAAGCACATTTTTGGTCACTATTTTGAACAATCATTTAAAAAATTCTGTTTCAAGGAACATTCCTGCCAGAAAACCCATTTGTTAGAGAATTTGCACAGGAGAACACGAAAGGAGCATGAACGCTGATAGGGTGACCAGATAGCAAGTGTGATAAATTGGAACGGGGTGGGGGTAATAGGTGCCTATATAAGAAAAAGCCCCAAATGTCAGGACTGTCCCTATAAAATCAGGACATCTGGTCACCCTAAACACTATTTCTTTTCAGAAGATGTCCCTCTGGTTTGATTTCAGCCTTTTTCAAATACTGCCTCTATTTTGCGGTTAAAACGTGATTCTTATGGGGGTGCCCAAATGTAAATACATTTTTTTCATACCCAAATTTGTCCAAAATTAAGAACATAAGAATGGCCATACTGGGTCAGACCAAAGGTCCATCCAGCCCAGTATCCTGTCTGCCGACAGTGGCCAATGCCAGGTGCCCCAGAGGAAGTGAACCTAACAGGTAATGATCAAGTGATCTCTCTCCTGCCATCCATCTCCACCCTCTGACAAACAGAGGCTAGGGACACCATTCCTTACCCATCCTGGCTAATAACTATTAATGGACTTAACCTCCATGAATTTATCCAGTTCTCTTTTAAACCCTGTTATAGTCCTAGCCTTCACAGCCTCCTCAGGCAAGGAGTTCCACAGGTTGACTGTGCACTGTGTGAAGAAGAACTTCCTTTTATTTGTTTTAAACCTGCTGCCCATTAATTCCATTTGGTGGCCCCTAGTTCTTATATTATGGGAACAAGTAAATAACTTTTCCTTATTCACTTTCTCCACACCACTCATGATTTTATAGAACTCTACCATATCCCCCCTTAGTCTCCTCTTTTCCAAGCTGAAAAGTCCTAGCCTCCTTAATCTCTCCTCATAGGGCACCCGTTCCAAACCCCTAATCATTTTAGTTGCCCTTCTCTGAACCTTTTCTAATGCCAGTATATCTTTTTTGAGATGAGGAGACCACATCTGTATGCAGTATTCAAATTGTGGGCGTACCATGGATTTACATAAGGGCAATAAGATATTCTCCGTCTTACTCTCTATCCCTTTTTTAATGATTCCTCACATCCCGTTTGCTTTTTTGACTGCCGCTGCACACTGTGTGGACATCTTCAGAGAACTATCCATGATGACTGCAAGATCTCTTTCCTGATTAGTTGTAGCTAAATTAGCCCCCATCACATTGTATGTATCGTTGGGGTTATTTTTTCCAATGTGCATTACTTTACATTTATCCACATTAAATTTCATTTGCCATTTTCTTGCCCAATCACTTAGTTTTGTAAGATCTTTTTGAAGTTCTTCACAGTCTGCTTTGGTCTTAACTATTTTGAACAGTTTAGTATCATCTGCAAACTTTGCCACCTCACTGTTTACCCCTTTCTCCAGATCATTTATGAATAAGTTGAATAGGATTGGTCCTAGGACTGACCCTTGGGGAACACCACTAGTTACCCTCTCCATTCTGAAAATTTACTATTTATTCCTACCCTTTGTTCCCTGTCTTTTAACCAGTTCTCAATCCATGAAAGAATCTTCCCTCTTATCCCATGACAACTTAATTTATGTAAGAGCCTTTGGTGAGGGACCTCGTCAAAGGATTTCTTGAAATCTAAGTACACTATGTCCACTGGATCCCCCTTGTCCACATGTTTGTTGACCCCTTCAAAGAACTCTAATAGATTAGTGAGACATGATTTCCCTTTACAGAAACCATGTTGACTTTTGCCCAACAATTTATGTTCTTCTATGTGTCTGACAATTTTATTCTTTACTATTGTTTCAACTAATTTGCCCGGTACTGACATTAGACTTACTGGTCTGTAATTGCCGGGATCACCTCTAGAGCCCTTTTAAATATTGGCGTTACATTAGCTATCTTCCAGTCATTGGGTACAGAAGCTGTTTTAAAGGACAGGTTACAAACCATAGTTAATAGTTCCACAATTTCACATTTGAGTTCTTTCTCAAATTAGCAGCTTCTCTACATAAAGACATCACAGCTAATCACATACATGACACACCAGGTATAAGATTCATGGTCTTTGACACTAGAACTAAAGGCCACTGCCAGTGACCTAAAAAAACAGCCTCACTAGCACACCACAGAGCTGTGCAAAATCCAGTGGGTCCTACAAGCCACTTCTTCCACTGCAGTCATATCTTAGGCATTTTCAATGGAATCACACCTGCAAAGCCAAACATACCTAACAATTCAAAGTAAATCTGTCAACCCCCTGGTACATGTCAGAACCATAAAAGGGCCCTAGGCTTGCTTGAATGCATGGTGTGTTGAGCTATGTAACTGATATGATTTTCTGTATACTACACCTTTAAACCTCTAGAAGCTTTCCTCTCTGCAGTCACTGGCAGCTATTTTGTGTTTTATCCTGAATGCTCACAAATCATGAGATTGGCTTTAAAATAGTGAGATTTTTAAAAAACTGTGGAAGAGGCCTTCTTTTTATTTGTCTTCTGGTTTCTGGGTGCACTTAGGTCACATTTTCATTCTTTTCTTTGCACCCACAAGAGCTAGAATCTTAGGCCTTGTCTACACTATGGGGGGAGATCAATCGAAGTTACACAACTTTATGAACAACGTAGCTGAAGTCGACATACTTAGATCTACTTACCGCAGGGTCCACACTACGCTATGTCAACGGGAGATGCTCTCCTGTCAATTCCCCTTGTGCTTCTCATTCAGGTGAAGTACAGGAGTCGACGGGAGTGCAATCTGCTGTCGATTTAGTGGGTCTTCACTAGACCCGCTAAATCGACCGTCAGTGCATCGATCACCACATGTCGATCCCCCGTAAGTGTAGACAAGCCCTTAGTTTTGTTTTCTAATGACAGAAGAGGTTCTCACGAATTCACCTGAATCTAGGATCTGCAGCCTGAATTGAAAAAACCTACTACTGCAATAAAATCGCAATACTTGACAGCACTGTACACTGTGCTCCCTTTTTCTCTCATGGAAACTTTACATGAAAATACAGCGTTGCTCTTTTTGCATGGAGGAACTTCAGCAAACCTCTCAACTAGTCTGTGCCGTGCTCTGAGTTTGAAACAAAAGTGAAGTAAATTTTACATGGGTTCAGTTTTTGTGACGACAGCACAGCTCTCCTGCAGATGACCTTCCCTAAAAATTCCACCCATCCAGTAGGGGATGATATTAAACATGCATATAAGCTAGCAGAATACCAGCTCTGGAAACTCGGTGGTAGTTTAATCTTTTGTCATTTGCCTTTTTCTCATTTTCAGGGAGACTTCTCCTTCTGCTCCCATGCAGGCTGCTGCTCTGGGTTGTACCATTGGGATAGCTCTGGTAGGAGGAGCATTTGCAGGTTAGTAAGATGCAAACAGCACCCAAATGCAGGTCAGTAAGATGCAAACTATAGAGACATCCTTGGGTAGCACTTTGTGGTGCAAACAATGTCAACCAAAAAACAGAGTGATAGATTTAAAGGCCAGAAGGGACCACTATGATTATCTAGTCTGACTTCCTGCACATCCTCACCCACTGTTAAACCTTGAATAAAGAATTTTGAAACAAGGATCACATTGGGAATCTTCTTGTTTTATTGAAGCTGTTGTCCTTGATATATGTCACTTAGCAGTTGGGTTATTCTTTTATCCATAATTAAGGAAACTTCCGTAAAAGAAAAGTTTGGAACAGTGAATAATTTAATAGCTATCTATCCATATGCCAATGGGTGTAAATCAGATAGGTTAGGTAAATAGTTTTAGACTGGAATGTCTGACCATGTAGCTGGACACTCACAGAGAATCTGTGTCGGCATAAGGATCTGATTGTAGAATGGTAATAAAAGCTTAGGGTTTGTTTTCCAGTATATTTGTGGGTGCTCAGTAGGAGACACATAACATATCCCCTCCAAACCATCAACACTTTTAAGAAATCCTGCTTGGGAATCCAAGAATCAGGCAGTATATATTATTATGTATATATTATTTTAAAAAACAAAAACAAAACCCTGTGCTGTAAAAAATAAAAAGGTTAAGGTTACAAAGTGAAGCACTCAGAAGTTAGGAAATGGCAGAATTAATTAATTATACTTATAGACTTAATCAATGAAGTACACTTCGCACTCCACCTGCAATGGGGTGGGAAGTATGAGAAGTAGCGGGAGGGTCAGGACAGGAGCTGGGGTGGGTGAGAAGGGGGAATAGAAGCAGAGATGGACAAGGACAGGCTGGTGGAGGGCTGGGGTGGAAGGATCTGTAGTCACTAGTGAACACTTCTCCCCAGAAGCTGGAATTGCACCTAGAATTCCTGAGTCTCAGGTAGGAACTGTATGGGGACGGACTGTGCTCAGTAAATATGAACTCTTCAGAGAAGTTAACTGCCAGCCTCTGCTGAACATGTGCAAACTGATTTTTTTCCCCCAAAGGCTTAGAATTTGACCAAATTTCAGCCGATTTTTCACAAGCACAGCCAAAGGCACATCCCTAACACCAGGGCAACCGCAAGCCAAATGTCAAGCCCTGAAACATGGAGGGTGAGAACTTCTCAATGAAACAGCTGTAAGAATTTTTTAAAGTGCAGGGGAGGGAATAAATTTATTTTTCCCTAACCTTATTCTTGGAAATGGCTGAGCCCTTTTAGCTTGATACTTTCCAAAAAAGATTCAGCCGGGAGGAAGACCCTCAGTGTGGAAAAGTTCAGTCCCAACAGTTTATGTTTGGAAAAGCTATAAGCAACTGAAAATAGGGTTTTATAATGGAAAGTGTTAACCTGCACTGCCTAGACTATTGAGTGGCTTGATATTGTAGGGGCTGATCCTTGGTGCTGGGTGCTTCTGAAGGGAAGTCAGTACCTCTCAGGAAGTACAAAATCAGAGAGGTAGATAGGGCCATAGGACAAAGGCCATGATTTCCCCTCCAAGGCTAGCTCTTATGCATCTGTTATGGCAGGTTTGCCTATTGTGGTTCACCGTATTTTCTCTCCTGCAGGTTTAGTTCTAAATTTGCCTTTCTTGGGACAACCACCTGATGAGACCTGCTACAACGACTCAGTTTACTGGGAGGTAGGATATAACCGCGGAGTAATCAGACCGTCAGGAAATGCAGCTTTCGTTGCCTTTTATTAGAAGATTACAATACAAGGCAATTCTGTTTTCCTAGTAGGAGAGGGAGGACTCATTGAATCTTTGTTAAACTGGGGAGTCACTTACGCATGGGAGCTAGGCTTCAAAAATCCTGCCTAATCTCAGGTTTAGGATTTCTCAGGCCTACCTCCAAAATCGCAAGACTTTTGGTGCTGCAGCTGGGAAAGTGCATGGAGGAGGAATAGAGAGATGGGCCCTCTATAAGCAGGCTGCAGAGAAAACAGCTCTTGAAATCCACTGTCATTGCACATCAGGAGATGGTTATTGCTCATGGTTTTAAAAAACAAACTCATTTTTTTTTCACATGATAAAGAGAAACCTTGGTGACAGGGCTGCGGGGGAGAGGGGAGCCAGAATGAAAATCTCATGCTTTGCAGTGTAGGTGCAAGGAAGGCCTCATAGTAAAGGCACTCTGCTAGGATTCATCGGATCTCAGTTCACTTCCTGGCTCTACCTTTGTAATGCCGGGGAAGTCATTAACTGCCTATAGACCCCAGTTCCCCCTCTGTAAAATGAGGATAATGTGAAAATCACTTACTTTTTCTGTCTGGTCTATTTCGATGTTAGGCGCTTCAGGGCAAGGACAGACTCTTACTATGGGTTTGTACAGCACCTTGCACGATGGGGCCTTGATCTCAGTTAAGGCCTCTTGGCATTGTAATCTCACAAACAACGAAAGCCACCATGCTCTCCAAAGTCAAGAGTACACCAAAGACTACAGTTGGCTTTCAGAGAGAAGGGTTTAGGCACGAGGAAGCTTCTGGCCCCTTAGAAGCTGGCATTGTCCTCAGCCTGTCATGCTCTGGTCATGAGCATTTGTCAGAGCTAAAGTCTCCAGTAAGTTATATTGTGGGGAGAGGGAAGCACCAGCAAACGCAGATGAAAAATGTGCTGGAAGAAGAGAGAAATACCTGAACGTTGTGTGCTAGTGTGAGCCCATAAAGTGCAATGTCAGAGGAAGGAAGTGAGGTAAGTTCTGTGGGAAGTAAAGGCACGTCTACACGATGAGCGCTAGAGCGGCACAGTTCCCCTGCTGCAGCTCTGCCACTGTAGTGCCTCAAAGTAGATATTTCTTAGATCAGCGGGCAGGGTTTTCCCATCTCCACCTCCCCGAGTGGCAGTAGCTAGGTTGACAGAAGAATTTTTCCATCAATCTACCCATGTCTATATCGTGGGCTACACTGGCTTAACTACAACATGCAGGGGGTGAATTTTTTACACCCCTGAGTGATGTAGCTAGGTCAATCTGTCTTTTAAGACCAGGCCTAAACTGTTTGTACTGTATGTGAATCATGGCTCTTTACTTGGTGAGAGGAGGAGAATGTAGTAATGCGCTGGGAAATACAAACCACTCCAGTGTTAGAAATGCAACTTGGTTGATCCAATGGCCCAGGGAAGCTTACTGCCTAAGGGGCAGCTGTGATCAAAAAGGATAGCATCTGGAGTGAGTGTCCAGATGCTCCTGTTGAAAGCTTTGCAACTGATTCTGTCTGATCTTGGGGAAGTCATGCAACTTAGATTGCAGAATTTCCAGAAACGTGTGTCCATAATACAAATATTTAACAACACCAACAGTTAGAGGGAGTGGAAAGGTTTGAAGTGTTGATGAAAGATTCACAAAGAAACTCAGCATTATTTTAACAATAAATACGGGCCTGCTCACCTCACCACCCCAGAGTCCCATTAGAGTCAATGGATCTACTTGTGTAAGACCATGACACTAATTAGCCTATGACGCTAATAGAGCCTGGTATTTTTATAGGATCTTAAGGGAGTTTGGCACCCAACTCCTATTGAAGTTCAATGGGAATTAGGCACCAATCTCCTTTAGGCTTTTTTGAAAATCACAGATGGAGTCTTTACGCTATATAGATGGTTATGGTACATGTTATAAAATACTTCCTTTGGCATGGCTTTGAGTCAGTCCCAGTTTAAAAAGACATTAAATAATTCAGAATTGCTGATTTTAGTACAGGCATACATGGCAGGCTAGGTCATCTTGTTAATAATGAAATGCATGAGCCAGATCTGGGAACTTCAGTACATGATGCCTGATGCAACGTCGCAAACTGTGATCACTCTGGGTAGCACAGCAGTCCTTAGTAGAGTGTGCATGTTTGACAATTGATATAAGAAGAAAAAATCGCCAAATGTCATGATGTGGCATTAACCTCTTGTCTGGTTTTCACGCTAGGTTCCAGAAGAAGAGACACAACCTGCTGGCCAGTTCGGTGACTATGGGGATCACAGAACAGTCAACATCAATATGTAGGATGAATTCTCCATCATTAATTCCTGTCCTAGCAGTGCTGTTTCCAGTTTCTCATTCAAAGAGACAACATCTAAATACCATGCATACCACTCATTGTTTTCAATATGTAAAGGCAGGTGTAGATAGCTGTATTCTTTTTAAAACCCAAACAAACTTTATTTAGAATATGTCATCGCTGACAAATGTGATACACACAATGCAAACGCATTTGAGGATCCTTGACATACATTTGTTTATCTAAACTGAAAGATGCTAACTGATATGCAGTATCCCTTGTATTTTAACCATCCATCATCGCTGAGGTTGTTTTAACATACAGATTTCCTATCTATGTGTTTCTAATGTGCCCTTCACCCTCGTACCATATTTGACTGCAAGATTTAGGAATGTTTCCTTTTACACATTGAACATGCTGAGTCACAAAAGACTTTAAAACATACCCTTTAACCTACTAGGTATAATTAATTAGAGGCTGAAGGGGAATCAGTTCCTGTAGGTTATTTAGATTTCCAAAAGGTTTTTCACTACAATGTCCTTAAATTGCAGCAAGGGAGGTTTAGGTTGGACATTAGGAAAAGCTTCCTATCTGTCAGGGTGGTTAAGCCCTGGAATAAATTGCCTGGGGAGGTTGTGGAATCTCCATCATTGGAGATTTTTAAGAGCAGGTTAGACAAACACCCGTTGGGGATGGTCTAGATAATACTTAGTCCTGCCATGGGTGCAGGGGACTGGACTAGATGACCTCTTGAGATCCCTACCAGTCCTATGATTCTATGAAACCTTCCTTACCTCACTCTGGGTCAAGAGATGAATCCTGTCATGGATTAAAAACTGGATAAGTGACAGGAATCAAAGTATTGGGTATTTATAGCTAATTCTAAGTATGAAAAATGGGTAACAGTGAGATATCCCAGGCAGCAGTACAATAATCAGGTTGTGATGCTGGCAGAGCAGGTGCCAGCTCTTTCCAAGACTTCAGGCATTAGCTAAGAACGGACAAACTCATAGCTGGAGACCAGATCATTTCACCTGTATGTTAGTTTTGTTCAAAATAGGTAGTAGTCATATAAGAATATTTTTAGTGTTTAGACTCTATGAAATGCTTTTAAGTTGCTGCATGCCTTAATCTCACTTGTAATGTCTATATTCCATGCTATAAGAAAATATGCAAGTTTTGCTTTGTATCTTTGAAAATGTTTGCTCTGAATTTGTCAGCCCATGCAAGGGAATTTCTCCTCCTCCACCAGCCCATCCAGGAGAGCTATCAAAATTTAAATGGGCCATTATAAGGTAATAGCTTTGTTAAATGCCCCATCCACCCATGGAGAAGTACATGCAGAAGGATTCGTCCCATCCCTTTGAATGCTGGAAGAGGGAAATAAAAGTACTGGACATGAAGATTTTTCCTCTGTTTTGCCATTTGAAATCTCACAGGCCAGAGAAACCAAACTGAAGCTGGAGATCCCCAGGGCTTATCTCAGGTTTCAGAGTAACAGCCATGTAGTCTGTATTCGCAAAAAGAAAAGGAGTACTTGTGGCACCTTAGAGACTAACCAATTTATTTGAGCATAAGCTTTCGTGAGCTACAGCTCCCTTCATCGGATGCACGCAGTGGATACTCCTGGATCCACCCTGAAAGACACTTTGAATTGACAGATCACTGCAACTCTGTCACTCTTAGGATCTAGATGGTAACTCATTTGCTTGTATGTGTTTGCTGGCTTTAACCTGTAAATAATGCTCTTATTTCTTTTTCCTAGTTAATAAAACTTTAGATCGTTTATTACAGGATTGGCTACAGGCATTGTCTTTGGTGTAAGATCTAGAGTACCAATTGATCTGGGGCAAGTGACTGGTCTCTTGGGACTTTTTGTTGGCATCCTTTCATCTGCAAGAGATGGTGGGAATTGCGGCCTATGATGTAGATGGTTTGCAATGCCTCATGTGACTGAATAGTCCAATCCAAGATTTGCCTGATCTTTGGCAGTTATTGCAAATGTCTGTATCTTGGTTGGGCTGCTTGCTTCCTACCGGCTCTTTTCTTTTCTTGGGACTGGAAGCAATCTAAATGTGGTGAGTTTTGGTGTAAGTAATCTTTTTATCACAAAGTCTAGTTTATCTGGGTCACAAGACAGACTGGAGAGTCTCAGAGGACTGTCTGTGACTTCATGATAAGACTGGTATAGTGATCCAGGAGTATCACATTTGTCCCTGGCGTGGTGAAATCTAATTTATAGAACACACCACCAGTTTGGGGTGTCTTCCCTGTTTCCTGACAGTCTGCCCTGAGGTAGCCACTCAGGAGAACTCCAGACAGCGTGACAATTGGCATAGTCTTGGCAGGATTCACTTGCCACAGATAAACTGAGTTGACCTGTTAAAAGTTTAATTTGGTGGAAAGTTTTAAGGGTTAAAGATTAGTCATGATGAGTGAATCGTGTCGTATGAGGGCCTTGACACAAAAGACCTTGAAAAAATTATGTAAAAATTGGGGAATATCCCATAAAAAGAGAGTCTTAGATGAGGAACTGAGAGCTTTGCACATAGACTTTGGCCAAGCAGCAAAGTTTGAACACCCCCTACCTCAGCTGCCGCAGAGATTGCCGCAATGGAACTAGTTCAGCTAAAGCTCCTGGAAGCCCAGAAAGAACATGAGCACCAGATACTGATGGTGGAACTCCAGATCAAGAAGAAAGAAACCGAGGAGGCTGAGAAGAAAGCCTACCAAAGACACGAAGCCACCACTGAAATTGAGGAGAAAGCTCACGGAAGACACATTGAACAACTAGAAGCTGAGGAA